>NC_142206.1:56969857-58423607 GCF_049639895.1 Pseudopodoces humilis
CCCATCCCATCCCATCCCATCCCATCCCATCCCATCCCATGGATCCCATCCCATCCCATCCCATGGATCCCATCCCATCCCATCCCATCCCATCCCATCCCATCCCATCCCATCCCATCCCATCCCATCCCCTCCCATCCCATCCCATCCCATAGATCCCATCCCATCCCATCCCATAGATCCCATCCCATCCCATCCCATCCCTTCCCATCCCATCCCATCCCATCCCATCCCATCCCATCCCATCCCATCCCATCCCATCCCATCCCATCCCATCCCATCCCATCCCATCCCATCCCATCCCATCCCATCCCATCCCATCCCATCCCATAGATCCCATCCCATCCCATCCCATCCCATAGATCCCATCCCATCCCATCCCATCCCATCCCATCCCATCCCATCCCATCCCATCCCATCCCATCCCATCCCATCCCATCCCATCCCATCCCATCCCATCCCATCCCATCCCATCCCATCCCATCCCATAGATCCCATCCCATCCCATCCCATCCCATAGATCCCATCCCATCCCATCCCATCCCATCCCATCCCATCCCATGGATCCCATCCCATCCCATCCCATGGATCCCATCCCATGGATCCCATCCCATCCCATCCCATCCCATCCCATCCCATCCCATCCCCATGGCTTGAGCAAACCAGCAGAGGAACCAGGACAAAAGAAAAGGCAGCAGCACAGCATGGGCTGGCTCAGGTGAGGATGCCAGAATCCACACTTAAAAAGGAATGTTGGGTTTTCTTCCCCTACATTTTCTGAAGGAGAATAATTTTTAGTGAAATACAGTGACCACAGGCAGAAATAAAGTTTCTGTGCAAAATTTCACAGGCCCAGATGAAAGATGTGTGATCTTCCCACATCTCTGTGCTAAACACATGAAGTTGGCTTGAGTAATCTCTCAGAAAGTACCCAGGAGCACTGAGAAGTTGTGGACTCCCAGTTTTGGGGAGTTTCAAAGAAAAGACTGGATCTTTTTTATAAAGATGATAAGAGAAGAGATTATGCCACCCTTTCTTAATGCATCAGCAGCTGATTTAAAAGATAAAAGTATATTGCAGCCTTCAAACTCACCTCCAAGCCAGATGAAAACACCAGCTGACAGAAAAGGAAGTATTTCCACATTAGAGCAGATCCTTGGGCAATGTGAAATGACTTAATTCCATCGATTTCAAAAGGGCATCAGTTTGATCAGACAAGGATTGATACAGGGAATAATGCTGCAGAACACCCAGGTAGGTGCTGAGCTGGAAATGCCTGACCAGGGAGTCAACACCTTTTGGAAAAGTGATAAACAAGGAATTGCCTTTGCCAGGATCAGGAAATTTTCAGTTGTCTTTGAGAAATCAGTGACTCCTGTACTTATTCATATGCAAAAGCCACTGCAATACAGATGTTTGTTGGCACTCTTGAAAAACAAAACAAAACTATGCAACACCATCTGTAAAGCAATAACTGTACAAAGTCATATTAATGTGAAGAAAATTTCCCCACCTGCAAATTTGTCGTGAGTTTTGATATGATAAAGTTGTACTGGTGAAATATATCTGCACTGTGAGAATGTGCATTCCCCTCTAACTTCATTGTGGTTTTAGGTTCTGTGAACCATGGTAGGGAAATGATTGATATCAGTGAAGGTAACTCAATTCTACATCAATCTTCTGGCACTCTTAAAAAAAAAGAGCCTGAATAATATTCTATTGATGCTGTGTAGAGCTTCTCCTTTCTGATGTTATGCATTATTGCTGCAGTTTCTTCCAAAATTGTGAAGATCTTTATTGTTTACAAAGTGAATTATGCTTTCATATCTTTTGCCTTACTGTTTTCCCAATTGCTTAGCAACAATTCTCCACAAAGAAAAAAAAAAACCCAGAGCCCTCTTTCTTTTATGTTGTACATTAGCAGCGTTGCTGGAACAGCAGTGACCTCAGACAGCTGAACACCCAGCACACACTTGCTCCATTATCATAATCCTGATGTTCTGTAGAAGGTCTATACATATTAATATTGAAATATTGCCTTTCTGAATCTGTAACTGCTCCTGTCCTGGGGCTACAGTTTTATAAGCACTATCTTCCACATTCAACATTTTAAAAGCTGCCTTTCATTTCCAGTTCTTTGTTTTCAAGAGAAATCAGCCCAATTCCAGAACTTGGGGTAAGCCAGACTTGTGCTGGGTTGAAAAATCCTGTAGCTACTGATCCAACAAGTTCACACACACAACACAGGGAAGATACCTCTGTAGCTGTAACCAGCATATAATATCTACAAAATCAGCATTATTGTTGTTATTTTAGACCCCAACAGCCACAGTGATGCTCATCAGGAGAGAAACATTTTTTTCGTAACTTGACAGATGCATCTCCTTTTTCTTTTTCTTACAGCAAGTCCAGTATTCTCTACTGACAATTGTTATACTCTAAAAGAGAGGCAAATAGCTGTAGAACTCTTCTATTTAGATATTCTATCCTCCCAAAAAAATCTGAATGGGGAAAGATAAACTGGGTAAAGGCCATGCAATGAGAGAAAATATCCCAAATAACGTAAAAATAAATTAAATCTTCTCAAAACAACACAGGGTCACAGCAAGGGTCAAACTGGAACATCAAGGAGGTGCCAGCCCTATGTTGCCAAGGGAAAAGCACTGCATTATCTAATATTATTTTCTGTCTTTAATTTTAATGAGCATCAAGTTGCCATCTTCAATGAAATGCATTCCCAGATGGGAAGGTTAAATAGGTTTACAGGCTTGTTTTGGTTTTAGAGTGCACCGAGTCAGATGCCTGCTAAGAGAGGCTGGTGCAGCTCAATTTTTGATACAGCTGAGGAGATACATGACAGATACACAGGGTGTACACCTCAGCACTGCTGTGAAGAGTTTGCCAGGGGCTGGAACTTTTTAACAATAGTCTGCTGTGATGTTTTGGTTTGGTGGAGGGTGTCTGCTACTCAGGTGACAGATGCCCCAAATTTCCATGCTGAAAATCCCACTCTGCCCTTCTCTGGTACAGCCCCACACCAGGTAAAACCACAAGTGGAGTTCCTGTATCGAGGAGAAACAAAGACATTTCACTGAAAACCTATAACCATGTCCAAAGCAGAAGTCCTGGAAAGTTGTGTCTCCTACTAAGGACCCAACTTTTCCACTTTATAAAGTCCTTTCCTTTAGCATTTGGGAGGCAGCCATCTCATCTCTGCTAAATTAGCATAGGGGTGTTTTTCCAGCTTCTGACAGGCAGCATTTAAATGGCTTTTGGGAATGAGTGCCTTTTCTTTTCTGGATATCAATGAAAATATATTTTCATATATATATATATGTGAATATACAAATACATATGAATATAAATATGATAATATAAAAAATACAAAACTGTTACTCACGTTGTCCATTTCCAAGGCTCTCATTTTATGTTTCCAGGTGCATTTAATTTTGTCATGCAAAGCAGAGCTTCCCAAGAGAAAGGCAATGCCCAAATATTCTGGCAGAGCTGGGCATTCTTGCAGGTCTCTGAATGTTGTATGTGCAGGATGGATGCTGAGGATATAGAACAATAAAGTTCTGTAAACTCTAGGGAAGAGTTTTCAGATCCCTGGAGGCTTTAACTCTAAAGAGCAGAGCCCATATTTCTTTACCTTGAAATGTGAGCCAATCTCCTCAGAACTTACTCAGTTTACACAGGGCTTTCAGAGCACAATGCATGCGTTGACAAAAGGTAGGTGAGGGATATTTGTAAGGGATTCTGGTAAACACAGGATACACAGCAAGACTCCAGGACTTAATTAATTGCCAGTAATGACAAGGGTTGTTATACACAGGCTAACACAAGCTGCAGTTTTGCTAAGTGAAGCTGTTATCAGGACTTGTTATTACACACAGTTTGGGGAGGGGAGTGGCTCTGGGGTATCCTCAATTCGGGCACAAGCCTGTATAAGGACTGACCTCAGGTTTCATCCCTTCAGAAATGGGACAGAAAACACTTTTTTTTCTGGGAGTCAGCACCAGACTCCAAGTTTTCCCCTTGTTCATGCACCAAGCATCACTGATGGCCACACTGAGGAAGAGCAGCCAGGAACTGACTTGGCTCTGCTTTAGGCTCACAAGCAGGGAGAGCAGAGCACAGAGGTGGCAGACAAAACCTGTGCTCCATATTCCTCAGAAAAAGACCATGCACACCTGGAAAAAGGTGTGGGTAGTCCAGGAGAAAGTCTTCAGCGTGGTAGCTCTGCTCTGTGCATTAGAAGTCTCCTGACAAGAATGGTGAGAGACCTTCATTCGTGTCCAGAGAAGTAGAATCTCTGGAATCTCTAAGTCACAGTTCAGCTGTGTATGGGCTTCACAACCTCACAGAAATTACCTGGATCTGACAGAGATCTCAGCTTTGTCAGCTGTAAATGGAAATTAGCACTCCACTATTGCTCCTTTGCAGAATTTAGCAAAGCTCAACTCCAGTGATGACTGCAAGGTGCTGCCACTCAAACAAAGACCACGGAGCATTAACACCTTACACAGCAATGTTTGCCAGGTACTCGGTTCAGTTCACTGCTGCCCATTCCTGTGTCTGGAAAGGTGTCCATGTATCTGAGGGAAGGTATATGACTCCCAAGGATACCTTCCAGAAGCACACTAAAGAGAATCAGGGTGCAAATATCTCTGCCCAATAGCAAAGGCATTTCAAAACTAAACACATGTCCTCTCTCCCCTCATGAGCAAGCTAAAAGAGCAAACAGTTCATATTCCCTGATCCTTTTCCACATCTGCCAGAGCAGGTAAGGGCCAGAAGGACTTATTCCAACAGCTCACTTGGTGCTGTAATACTCTTTCAGACTAAAAGCTGAATGAACCACCACCCCAGGCTCATACTCCCAGCAGCATTTACTTAGCTATGTGAAAGCAAATACCCTTATTTGCAAAGCAATCAGAGCTAAGGAAAATACACCTGAAGGGTTTGGGCAAGGCAATGTGGCAAGACAAATCATTCCCCAGGGGAACGTTGCATTCCATGAACATTACCTTTACACAGAGTTGATTACTTCCAGCACCGTGCAAAAAGGCTGGCAAAGAGTACAAGGGCTGTTATTAGTGCTGATTTACAAGAAATCTATAGTAATTTTTTAAGTATTGCAGGTTGGGAGAAAACATTACAATGCAGCGACCTGCACACAAAGATAGACTTGAAAAAACCCCATGCTGAACTTCTCACTGCAGCTCCCCTTGAATTGATTCACCTGATACACAGCTTGGGGTTTGCTGCTTTCAATAATTCTGCTCTGCTTTTGTTCTCTTTTCTAAGTGTGATGAGTCTGTGTTGATTCCTTCCAGACAAACTGATCAGCCATTGCATATATACCAGGTTAGGATCATGTCTAGTTATTTTTTATACAGTCCAAGAGGTCTTTACCTTCTTTGATGTTTCCTCAGCAAAACAAAGAAAACTCGGCTTATTAGAGTAAGACTTCCTAGCCTGAAAGATCAAAGGACCCTTAAGCAGAAGAAGGAGCAGAGAGAAAAATCTCATATTTCAGGTACCTGAGAATCATCCATTCATGCTGAAAGGCAGAGGCCCTCAGGACCTGCCAAGACCCCCATGGGCAGCACCCCACAGGTCTGGGAGAGACAGGGATGTTTGTATTCCACAGAAGGCTGAAGGCACATTGATTCAGCAGAACACAGCGTGGCACCAGCAGGATCTCCTCATCCTCTCAGCCACCAGGCAGCTCTGGGCTGGGAGCAGTGTACAGGCTCCAGCAGATGACTTCAGGGGCACTAATGATTTGTGTGTGTTGTCTGTTCTTCCTGTTCCAGGCAGGAGTCCTCAGAGTCCAGCTTCCAACCCCAAACTCCAACTTCCTCTGTGCAGGCACCAGGCTCCTGCCAGTCCTAAAGGTGAGGTGAGATTTGATTGCATCTGGGTGTATCCCCAGGCTGTTGCTTATCCAGAGCAGGCCATCTAAAGTCAGTTTGAGACATGTCTAGAGGAGGATTTTTTGCCATCGTGGTTTTACCACCTCCTTTGGTCCATGGCCCAAGGTCCCCATCCCCACAGGTGTTGGATGTGGCACTCAGTGCTGTTCTCTGCTGATCAGTCAAAGCTTGGACTCCACGATCCCAGAGGTCTTTTCCAACCTACTTGATGCTTGATGGCATTTTCAGAAACATGCTGGCCATGGGGTGAGCACACCCAGAGCTCTAACCCAGCAAGGAGAGGCACTGCCTGTTTCATGGGGCAGGGAACCACAATTCCTCACACCAGACTTGCACCACTGCAGATCAAACCTGGTTCTGCTCAGGCAGGGAAAACTGAGGACATGAGGTAACAGAAAAGGTGGTGCTGACCTGAAGAGCTGCCACTAGGTTTTGGGGGACTGAAGAGAGGATGGACAAATTTAGGAGAGGTATTAAGATACACCCTGTCCGAACAGTACTTGGGATAGTTTGAATTTTAGGTCAAAGTGAGCGAGAAAGGAAATCCACAGTTATTGTCCCAAATCCTTGCTGACTGCACACTACTATAAGTACTATGGCTGGGTGAGTCATTCAGAAGAAATTGGTAACTTGACATTGTTGACCCATTTCCATTTCACAAATCACTTTCCACCACCATGTTTTAATTTACTTTTTTTTACAGTTACATTTCTGCAACAGTCTTTCTCAACTTCTGTCAGGGTGCTGACTGCTCATGCATTATTTATTGTTCAGCAAATAGAGTGTACTGATTTGTCACCAAATCTTGAAGGTGCTGTGGAGGTTCATGGGTCAGCTTCAAAATGAAAAGCAAGTAAAATTTGTTTTGTTAATTTTTACCTTGGTAATTTCAGATGAGACTCTCAGATACTTAACTGATTTAATTAAAAATATTTTTAACCAAAAGTTTGGGTTATCAGTAAATGTAGAAAAATAATTTTTAAAATGTAGAAACCATAAGAGAAGACTCTAAGGCAATTTTGTAGAAATGTGCCCTTGTGTGGATTTTTATTCTGCATGTGGTTGGTGGTCTTCTCAATCAGCATATTTTACACATTCTTGGAAATAAAAATGCATGGTAATAACTCTAGATCTAATTTTATAATATTTGCAATCAAAATACCCAAAGTAATTTACCAACAATACTAAAAATACATCTCCCAAGCTTTTATTCTTTATAACCTATAAAAGCTACAGCCATCAATTTCAACACTTATTTGGTACATTACTTTTTTGCCACATTGCTATCATAATCATAAAATGTGATTGATGGACCTTCATCCACTGTGTCTTTTAGACAGGTTTATTGACTAAGTTACAAATGCTCCGACTCAAAGGCTGTGCTCCTTTTGCAGAGGAATATTTTATCAGCACATGTTTCAAAATGAAAAACCTATTGGAATTCCATTTCTAATCTGAATAGGACTTTAGAGTCAGCCTTCAGACACGGCTGTGTACTTGCCAAAGTGTTGCACCTCAAACTTGTTTCATATTTATCCCTTCTAAAAATCTATCATCTTGGTATTTATTTATTTATTATAGCTCTGCCCAAAATTCAGGGATAATCTCTGACAAACTGTTTTCTTTATTTTGCTGCTGACAAGACAATAAATCATGTGCCCAGTCTTATTGCATATGTAAATATAACTGTATGAGATAATTTTCAGATTCAAAGCAGAACAGCAAATAATTACGATGATAAAATAATGTGGGGAAGGGAATTTATCAAACCCAGTTTACTGCTCAGATTATCAGCAAGCAATTTGAATTTGGATGAATGCAAAAGGGGTTTAACTATTTCTGCTGATGGTGAGGACCTGAATTTATTGTCCTTCATGTAAATTGTAGCATTTTCATAGAGAGCAACTGGGAGCTTAAATAAATCTGACCTTAGGTTCTAAATAACCTGTGTCTCACCAAGTACAGAAGATTGCCACCAGGAAACTATAAAAATATAAAAGTTGGTTTTGGTGTTTTGTGTTTTGTTGTTTTGGTTTTTTTTTTTCCCTGAGAAGAGCAGGGATTGATTTTAATTAACCAGATGGAAATCTGGAATTATCCTTTCCCATCTCACAGAGGTTCAAACAAATGTCCTCAATGTCTTTGAGGTAATATTGATAAAGGCTAACACACAGCAAATCAACACAAGATGGGTTACAAATGGTCTTATTTTCCCCTTTCAGCAAGGCCAGAGTGAGGTTTAGCATGAAATTATCCCATGGAAATACAATTTCAGTTCAGAGCAGCCACCAGTGCCAGCATTCAGCCTGAGGAGGTCAGCTGCCATTGATCCAACTCAGCTGGGACAGCACCTGGAGCAGCACAACTCATGGTGTCAGGCAGTAGAAGAGGTCAGGATGCAATGAAGGCATGAGAATTTCACCAAGCCTCACATGGAGGGTGGAAGAAGGAGTTTTCCATGGGACAGGAACCAGGAGAAAAAGATGAAGTGGCACTGTGTGCACTGACAGGAGGAGTAGCACTCCACAGAGCAAGGAGTTCTGGGCACAAGTCCCACTTCACCTGTGATGGCATGGGACTGGGATCCAAGATGCACAACCCCAAATTCTCTATTTTAAACCACTGGCAAACTCCCTGGAAAGTATGAAACATTCTAGGAGTTAAAACGTCAGTGTGGCTGAGTCAGCCCTACCCCAGAGTTCAGCTGTGTCACCAAAAACAGTGTCACTGCAGGGATTGCAGGAGCACCTCCTGCTTTTGCTCTAGCTGGGAATTGGAATGCCAACACCTTTCTGTTTCTGCCAAAGAAACCCAAGCTTGTCTGCTGATCAAAGCTTTGGAGGATTGAGCTCAATTTAAATCTCAGCTTCATGTTCTGAGTGGCCAATACATGCCAGTAAAAGGATCAGAAGAGGCCAGAGGAGAATTAACCACTGATTATTAAATTAGAGAATACTCAAACATTTCAGTCTCTCAAGTTAATGCAGAGCAGAAACATGTGGGCAAAGGCACATCCTTTATTAAAAACACTGCACCAAAGTGAAGCTTGATCTATTATTCAGTCAATGCTCTTTTGAAGCAAATGGTCATTTTACATCAAACCCTTATATCTTTTTTGTTTTCTTTTTAATGCCATGTCTACTGAGGGGGTGGAGGGCACTAAATGTCCCTGGACAGTATTCATTCAGCTGCCCTGAGCAAGCAGGGAAAGGAAAGGAACAGTCTATTTATAAAGCTATAGAAAATACACTAGCGGAGTATTTTCGCACTTTTTGTGGGTGCAGACAGATAAAAGGGCTTTGTTTAAATTTATTTCTTTGTATGAGATCACAAGAAAGATATTTATACTTTTGGCCACAGTGGAAGTCCATTTTTTGCTGACAATAGAGGCCTCACAGGTATATCTGCCTTCACCTTTATGTGAGGAGAGAAAAGCTGCAGGAAGTAAACAGAGCCAGAGAGCTGACAGCGTGCAGACTGAGCAGGGAGAGCTGGCAAGACAAATCAATACAGAGCTTGCAGGTGCCTGTAAGACAAAGGCTGCAGCAAGGGAAGTTTCTGTGGGAAAGAAAAAAATGTATGGCACGTGGTTATGCACTAAAAGAAATAGTCTGGCAATAATAAACTGGTAATTCGTCCTTCAAAATGAAAAGGCAAGTTCTCAGGGCACTGCCCATGATGGTGAAGATGGTGGAGTGGGATGAAAAGCAAAGCAGCTTTAAGTGGAGGAAGAGCTCCCTGCCCATGAAAGGGAGGGGTGGCATCAGCGAGAGACGTGTGTGAGCAAAGGCAGGAAAGCAGGAGACAAAACAGAAGGCAGCTTTGCAAAAATAGCTGCCAGTCAGAGAGGATGGACTGGCAGGGAAGTGTGTGCACACACACACTCAGTGAGACTCCATGGAGTCACAGCACAGCAGTATTTTCTGCAGACAAATCACTTTGCAGGGTGATTAATTTGTGTATCCCAAGCAGTACCATCAACTGCCTCAAAATTGAGGTTTTTCCCCAGGTTTTTCCTTTAGAGAGACCCAGAACAGCAGTTTCCATCAGATCCTGTCTTAGAATAGCCAGGCAGCAGCATGAGACTCAGTCATTAATGAGGAAAATACCTCGTCTTTACAATCCAGATTTGCCACCAGCAGAGAACAAAGCTAGATTAGGAACTGAATCCCTGTTTGCCAAAATGAGAAGGTAACAATGTAGAAACTTCACCTGGCTTTGGAGTGGGCCATTGTAAAGGATGGAGCCCACTGGGATGCTGGGAAGTAGGACTCAAGGTTGAATAGTGATAGTTAAAGGACAGACAAAGGAGTATTCAGCAGGAAGAACTGTTTAATACATATGATTTTGCAGGTTATCTGTGCATGCTGTGTTTGGCTCACTCCACCTTTCTTTATCCACAGGGCATTAGACTGGAAACAGCACACAGAGCAGATTGGCCATTCCTGGTCTGGGAGAGTTTCTGATCACAGCATGGCAGGGGCTGGAAGTTTCTAGTTGAAACCCCCTGCTCAAAACACAGCCAAGGAGAGCAGGTTGCACAGACTGTGCCCAGTCAGGTTTTGTATAGCTCCAAGGATGGAGATTTCACAACCCCTGTGGGCAATCTGTTTCACTCTTTGACCATATTTGCAGTAAAAGTATTTTCATATGTTTAAACAGAATTTCCTTCCCATTTGTGCCCTTAGTGCAAGGTCTAAGCACTCATTCACATAAGGCTGGCCCATCTTGGCCTGTGCTGCACTGACCCTCTTCCTCTCCTCAGGATTCAGAAGAAACTGTTGATCAAATCAATTCTATGTCCTCCCACTAGGAAAGGCTTAGTTCTCAGCTAAGCAATCAGAAAAACCTCATTAAGAATAAATTACACTGTTGATTTTGCAAATAACATAAGAGACATCAGTCCATCTCTCCTGAGGGAGCATCAGCTGTCTACAGCCATCTCTGAGCAACTAACTGTGCCTCATCTTCTGTCATCAGGGTGATAACTATTGTCTTTTCTATAAAAACACATCCCATCCCAGAGCCTTCCTTGTGGGAGAGACCAAGGGGATAAGGCCAGGCTCTACATACCCCCTATTTAATTATAGCAGCATTCCCAGATTCTTTTGACTGTCCAGATTTCCAAAGGAAAAGGGAGGAAGATAATGGGAAACAGGATTTTGCTAACTACAACACGTATGTGAACAGAAAACTATGTTTTCTATCAGTTTAAGCATTATTTAGCACAATTTATGGGAACAAAATATTGAAAACATCAAAATATTTAATTTCTATCACACATTATTTCTGTCTCCCATACTTCAGCTTTGGATTGCTTGACTTACATATTCAGGTATATTAAATGTGCTATAGCTTTATAAACCTAAATAAATATTGTTCATGGGATAGGAAATTCATCAAACCACCATGGAACTGTGTTTCCCAATATTTCCTCACTCTCCAGCTGAGCTTTCTCTTTTTCACATCCATTATGGTCTGGATTATTGCAGTCAAATGACTAAACAAATTTATTTATATATTTACTTGGATGAGAAGCAACCTTTGCAGAAAAATGGTGCTTTAAAGCTGGTCCCACCAGAAAGCCTTCTCCTTTTTGTGAAAGCCTGCCCCATTCTGCTTGTGATTTTTGGGACAAGGACACATAAGAAGAGGAGAAGGAAAAGAGGGGCACAACTCTGCTGAAGCAATTCTACTAAGGACAATCCACCCAGAGAAAGAAGTGTAGCCTTTTCCCACATGCTGTGAAAACCCTTTAACAGTCTGTTTCAACTTGTTCCAGATACATAAGCAAGCTGATAAACAACTCTTGCTGATTTTATTCCCCTAACTTTAATAATGTTTTAATATAGCATTGACAAGCTTGTGCCTAGAAATTATTTACAAGCTGCCTCATGGACAGGTTTTGTACCTATTGCTGCTGTTTTTCAATCATCAACAACTGAAAAAGGGCCATTATTAAAATACCTCACCTAAAGTATCTTTTCTTATCGTGCCTTGTGATATAAAAATAACTGGGGGAAAAAAAAAATCATTGCATATTTATGCCTTTCAAATTCTCATATTAATAAAGACCAGGAATGGAGGAACAAAATGACATCCTCATTGTGCCAGGTCCTTTTATCACCTGGAAGTTTCAAATCAAGGCAGTGAGATGCACATGTACATATCTTTTTTTTTTTTAATAAATGGTTGTTCATTGTGTTTTATCACATTACGTAGTGTCTGCTTTAGAGACTGGCACTCTGCACCTATTCTTATGCTTCTGGGGGCAAGATTTCAGATACAGCTGAGTGCCTGATAGTGGATGAAAATGCGATGCAAAGACTGGAAGCTGAATTTCTAAAAGAATTACCAAAACATATGGTAAATTTAACCACAGTCCAAGGTAAAATATGCCAGAACTCACTCTTACATTTGAGTTCTTTCAATCAAGGTGGGGTATCTTTTACAGAAGATGTTTTTCTTTAGAGCTCTACCAGTAAAAGACTAAAGATATTTGAGAGAGAACTCAAATCACATTTTTCAAAGCCTCAGAAATGCTCCAGCTGAACTCAAACATTGCACCAGACAGAGCCCTAGCATTTTGAGGCCAGAAGCTAAAAGGGCAGGAACGTGATGGCAAGATCTGCAAGTGCATAAAAACACTGTTCAAAATACAAAATTCACACTGCTTAGTTACACATTGCGCAAGGGTTCGCACTTCGATGCGCTGAATAAGCGATGCTTCAAGCCAACCATCGCCAAAGTCAAGAGGACACGGATCAAACTGCCACACTCTTGGACACAGATCTGTATCCTGGGATTGCAGGAAAGAGCATCAGGGAAATCAAAATTCAGGGTGAAGCCTTCTGCTCTTAGCAGCTCACATGTCTATCCTGATTTCTGCCTTTTAACATGAGCGCACAAATTAAAATCCCTTTTCTAGCCAATGACCCAGGAGTTGTAAGGTCAGAGGAAGAGCAATGAGGACAGAGGCTCATCTGTTCAGTGCCAGGAAGTCAAGAGACAACAGGCAGATCTGCATACCAATTCCTACCTCCTTGGGGAAATGTTCTTGCTTCAAAAATATGCCTGACTGGATCGTAAGAGACACAGTTCAATGTTTTTCTCAGTGTGTTCTCAAACACATTTCACAAAGATTCCTTTTGTATTCATTTCTCCTCTGAATTATGACTGAAAGATGAAAATCTGATGAGGACCTGACCTCGTGAGCTTAAGTCCAGCCTCGCTGTTGTCAATATACCATTTTTCTCCAGATGAAACATCTTCTCATAGGAAGAAAAGAAAAAAGCAAACAAACTCAAAGAGCAAAAAAAGATCCCCTAACATTTGCCTAATCTCTTTACTAGTTCTTAAAGTCATGTTACCCTGCAGTCTGCCCAGATTAGAACTGCTTTGATGTTTCTCCTCCCTCTTTTCAGAGTGTTTCTTCTCCTTGCCCTCCATATTTCCCCTCACTGCTTTTTTAATTTATTGGAGCTCATTTGTGATGCTTTCTGGCACCACACCAAAGAACCTGACCAAATTTGTCAATAGTTTATTCTCACTCTTCCTCTCAGGAAAGATATGATGCAAGAAGCATCTTATGATTTAAATAAACAATCACAACAACAAAACCCTTGCTCTTGAAATAGAGGGAGTGTTAAAAATGAAAACAGCTTTGGCTGACAGTAACCTTCCTGTTACTGCTCTCTGGTCTCCAGCCACATCAGTGGTGGTGGGGGTCACCTCCCACCCCTATTTCCCAGTGTTCCCACAACCCAGAGAGCAGCTGCACATTTCTTGTGTCATTACAGGAAACACACAACTCTTACAGCTACTTTTCCATAGGCAATTTACCAACCATTACAAGAACTGATACCAAGCTCTGCACTAATCTATCATCCTGATTTTGGAAGCTTCATTGCTCTCCAATTTCTACTCCTATTACAACCCCTAAATTTAACATTAATTTCCCCCATTGCTAAGCAGAATGGAGAGTGACTCTCCCACTTTGAAAGCCACAACTAACAACACTTCCACATACCCAAACACGTTACACTTCAATTTTCCATCTGAACCACCTTTTGTCGGCAATAAGCTGTTAGGATCCATTTTCTCCAAAGAGTTCAAGCTTATAATCAGCACATTTAGCACCAGCACAGGTTTTGTTGCTGCAGCAACCTCTCCTCTCTCATTCCCTACCCCATACTTACTTTAATCACAAGTTTTTCTAATTAGTACAGCCTTCTCTCACAGTTCTTTCTCAGATGTCAAAAAACCTTCCCCATAACTCGCCACTTCCATTCATTACAGACTTCACTCACCCAGCAGAGTACAAGGCCAAGGAGGATTTGTACCATTGACCAAGATTCAGATCTGGGAATTCAAGTGACTACAAAACACGGAGGAAAGAAAGGAAGACAGAACTTAAGTTTCTAATTTCTGAGTTCCCCATAAGTGTTTGCAGAGGTTTTAGTGTCAATGCAGGTCATCTGGGATGGGGAAGCGATAACTTCAACATGAAAAACTGAAGACTTTCTGGTTTTATATGAGAAAAAAATCCCACCAATTCTTATCTGTGTCTTTTGTTAACCTCATCTCCACCTGCTGCCATGTCTAGAGGACATTGGTTTTTTGTTTGTGGGCCAGAGCACAGACACACACCAGAAGAAAAAGGCAGTGAAGGAAGAAGCCAGTTCCTCACCAGGTGAAGGCTGTGAACACCCATCCCCAGTACACTCCCAGTCAGAACCATGTGAGCTCTGACCTACAAAAACCTGCATGAAATAAGATCTGAGTGCCTGAGAGCTTGCTTCATTCCCCAAGAACAACAGGGCTGGCTGGGGCTGCCCTGCCAAACCCAGCACATTGCTGGCAAAAATTTCTGCAAGGGCCCCACTTCCTTCCCGCTGTGAGGAACAGGTCCTGCACCATGTCTGGCTGCCTGCAGGGAGCAAATCCAGCCTTTCCCAGCAGGAATTCATTCAAGGCTCGAGCCTGACGTGTCTTTGGGGAAACAAAGATCTGAGAAGTTTCTGCAGTAACACAAATGTGTCAAAGAGCTTCTAACATGGGAAAGCCAACGCTTCTATTTCTGCCTTATAGCCTTAGACAGTAGCCAAGGTTTTCCTAGGCTGAGCAGGGATTTGGGGTGCCTCTGCTTTGGGATACCTCTTAAAGAAATTCAATCTTATGGAAATGAAAAGCACTCCTTTCACAGGTAGGCAGCAACATTCATGTCAATGCATCTGGGAGGGATCCCAGAAGCCAGGACACTTTGGTTTGTATTTTGGCAGAAGGCTAAACTTGGATATATAGACCCATCCCCTGAATGAATATATTCCAAGAACATTGTTTCATCTTTCCATCACTTTAAGGCATTAATTTTCTAGAAAGAACACTGCTATATTTGATAGAAAAGGACAATCACTTCACAGTACTTTACTGATGTTTTATGAGGAAAATCCCCTCAGCCCAACTGCTCCAGATACAAGCATAAATGCAAGGGAAATTTACTCAAATATTAATTGAGTACTTCGTATATGATGAGTTAAACATCCCTCATGTTTTTTAAACATATTTTCAGAGATGTGTATTCTACCAGACTACAATTAGCTTAATGAGATTTAAATTGCACTAATGGAGCTCATTAGGAGGAAAAAAGTTATGAAGTCTTCAGCAGTTATTCAAAGGCTCATGTCAGCACAAGGAGAAGGTTCCCAAGCTTCATCCATAGTCAGTGAAGAAAAGCAGATTCCTGTAGAGAGAGAGACAGACCTAGTTCAGATGTCCTGATGCAGCCTCAGAGGATCACATCCCTTACATTAACTCTGAATTAAGCTTAAAAAGGCTACCTTTCCAGAAAGGGAATAGGCTTTGTGGTCACCCACAGCCCTTTAATAATAAAAGCTACTTCTATTTTAGGATCTCCACTCCAAAATCTGGTATGTAAAAAGGCATTGTGATAAACTAGATTAAATCCATTGGTATACTCATGTTTTCACAAAACAGTAGTGACCAAAGCAACTAAAAAGATAACTTTCATAAGTAGTCTGAGAGATCCAATTGTGTAATTCCTGGTAAAACAAAAGACTGAGTCTTGAGCCAGTCTGCTGTTTGAATCTATCTGGATAAATTACCAAGTGAATCCATTATACCCAGTCAATACCAGAATCTGTAAAAGTAAGGCAGTGAGCAGGGACTGCAGTACTGAACTCAAAACCTTCTTCTACACTCCAAGTTATTTTAAGAAAGTAAAGATTTTTTTTCTTCTTTATAATCATTATAGAACATTTCTGAGGTGCATAGGGTATTATTTTAATGATTGAAAGGTTTTATAAACTGTTCTACAAACAGAAATTTGCTACTATGTAGGGAACAAAGCATGGCAAAGACTGTAAATAGGTGCAGTTTGGTACATAAAGATCTCAAATCACATTATTGCATGTCTGTAAGAACTTGAAGTCTCCTAAATATTGTTTCTTATGGCTATAAATGGCAGCTATGAAGAATTAAACATTCCCGTATTTCTTTCTCATTGGCAGCCTTTTACTCTCTTCTAAACTTCATCCAATGACCAAGAGTCTCTGTGAATTAAGTGACACTGTTTTAACCTCCTTTTTGGGATGCAGCACTTTTGAACCCTTTTTAATCTTTTTTCCTGGATAAAAGAAGACTCTGGGGAGACCCTAGAGCATTTGTCAGTACCTAAAGGGAATATGAGAGCTGGAGAGGGACTTTTGGCAAGGGCAGCAGTGACAGGATGAGGGGGAATGGCTTCAGACTGAAAGAGGGCAGGTTTAGATTAGAGATTAGGAAGAAATTCTTTACTGTGGGGGTGGTGAGATGCTGGAAGAGGTTGCCCAGAGCAGCTATGAATGCCCCATCTCAGCTTGGATGGGGCTTGGAGCAACCTGGAGTAGTGAAAAGTGTCCCTGCCCATGGTGGGGGGGTGGAACGAGAAGGTCTTTAAGGTGTCCCTTCTGACACAAACTGTTCTGTGGTTCTGTGACTTGCAAGAAAATGGCCAATATCCTATTTAAAAGGATAAGATATTACCAATAAACAAATTGGTAACACTTCTTTGGTACTGCTTAGGCCATGCTGACCCACTTTGTACTCAACTCTGATTACATCAAGGTGTCCAGGACCCTTCCTGTCCCCTCCTCTACAGGCAGCGATGCCCTGGACTTTCCTGTGGCCTCCTCCCGGCCAATGCCCTCTTATGAACTCAGCACACCCAAATCCAGCACAAATGCAAATGTCTTTCTGCTGCTATTCTAGTGGTTTGCACGTTTTCTCAACCAGTCCATATTCTCCTCCTTGCCTTCCAACGCCAGACCTAGTTCCTAAAAGTGACGAGCTTAAACAGCTTAGCTTTCAAAGGAAGCTTTCACAACCCTGAAGTATTTTCTTCTTTTTTTTTTTTCTTTTTTATTTTTATTTTTTTTAACAGCATGCCAGTATTCTGCCTGGCTTGGTACTTAGGATGCTGCTAATAGCTTTATTGGGCTTTATATCATGGTAAAAATGTTGCTGCAGTAAAGATTGTCTATAGAGGAAAAAACCCAAGATTTATACCAGGATCTGTTTTGTTTAGGGTTTTTTAGTTATTGGTTTTAGGTCTGTTTTTGTAAATTTTTTTAATTATGAGATGAAACAATCTAATTGTAAAAATAGAGAAGCTTGTTGGCATTCTTGGTATTAAAGGACACGACCCTGCCATCTGTCTGCTTAGAAAGATCTAATTATTTCTTCAGTCTATTAGCTTATTTCTCAGGCTGATAACCCCTAGCCTGTTAAATAGTACCAAAGCTGTTACAGAAGTGTGCTCACATAAACCAAACGGAGTTAATCAGCCTCACAAGAATTTGTTTAAACTAACTCCAGCCTAAACCCCATTGTATTAGAAACATGATTAGCAGCAGGCAAGATGCTACATCATCTTCAGAAACAGCTCTAAAACCCCCTTTTTATCTTCATGTTTACTTACTAGCTATGTATTTTGCATATAATCAGGCAGATATGGAGTAGTCAATTGGTTAGGATAAGTGCATTAGTTTCTGTCACAGTAATATTAAAATGTTTACTTAATTGCAGCAATATTCTATAATGAAAAAATATTGCACAATACCTTGTCTATTATCTTCATTTAGATCCTTCATTTAGTCTAAAAAGATCCCACACTAAACAAGCTAGTCCTTTGGAAAAAAAAGCCTGAATTCCAGACCTGTCACTTCATATTCTCTCTTATTGTGTTCTCTAATTACTCAATCTAACATTAATTAATTTACCAGACATTAGCCCATCAAGAGGGACTTACTTTTGCCATGTATTCCATGTCATACCAATGTTAAGCCTCTGCTTTTCTTTATCTCTTAAAGATTTTGGGGCAAAGTAATGGGCTATGAACAACTCATTGTTTCTCCCTGTAAATCCTTCTCTTTCCTGAGAGAAACAGCTTGTTCATCTAATATTTTTCCAGTTTTAAGTTACAAATTTTAACCTCCAGTGAGTAAGATTAAGGTTATGAAATTTCAAGAAACAACCTCTTCTTCACATACTTCCCCACATTAAGCCAACCACTGAAATATCAGTGTATATTGGTGTCTTCTTCATAAGAAGAGAAGCTACCTGGTCCCAAGTTTCAACACTATTGTGGTTAAAACATTGATATCAGCACCCATCATTTGTGCATCATTTGCATATCACAAAGGAGGAGCAGGGAGAACCCTCAACAAATGCACACAGACAGTGGAGACATCGGCAGGATGTGGGAAATCTGAAGTGTTCCCCTGATCCAAGGCACAGCCAGAGATGCCCAATGGCAGGAACATGGAAGGGATTTTAACTGGAAATGGCCTGTATGAGTCTAGAAAGGGTGACTTTAGAGCCCAGATAGAGCTTCAAGAGGAGGAGAGGAACCTTTGCAGCACTTGCACATCACATTTGGCAAATTGAGTGACAATGGGGCATTGCTATGTATACAAAGTTGATTAAAAAAAACCACAGGAAATGCAGAAGTAAGAACATGGAAGACAAATGCAACCTATGCAGGACCTAAAAAAGCACTGTCTGAAAAGTTTTTCCCATTTTTCCAGGTTTTAAAACAGATTTATAGAGCAGAAGAGCATTTGAAACAAAATCAGCATTACTTTTCAACTGAAGAAATGCAAGTTTTCAAAGTGCTATTTCTAGCTTGAATCACAACCTTTTTATTGGCAACACTCTGAAGCTGTAAAGTAGGGAACATTTTACCCATGTCAGAAGTTGCACAGGTGTGAAGAATGAAAAGATAAAGTCCATGTCAAGCTTGCAGTGTCACAAGAGTTTAGTTAAGAGACCCCTGTAAGCAGGAAAGAAATAGCTTTGAGTCCCAACATGCATCACTTTATCTGGAAGTTTATCAAGACCTTGACCAGAAAGTAAGAAAAATAGATGGAAATTGTCTAAGGAAATCAGCATTGTATTTAAAATAGGCTGTGAAGGAAGGATCAGGTATTTGAGAAACGTGAGAGATCTTGTTTTTAGTGAGAGCTCTGAACCTCAGCCCACCACAACAGGGATGCAGACATTAGTTAGAGAGCCACTGCTGAAGGAATTAATGCTTCCACAATGGATGCAGTGCTTCAAAAATGTTTTAGTTTCTGATTTTTTGGAGGATGAACTGTTCTTGAGCTAGATCCAGTTCCTACTGATAATTCTGAGAGGGGGAATTTTGTCTGTATAGCACCAAGCAAGAGAAGGTCCCAGAAAGAATAAACCCAACTAAGCCCTGAAGAGTGGAGTGATAAAAGAGCACATGTGCACAGGGAAAACCATCCTCTGTAGAGGTTTGTTTGAACAAACACATTCAGAAAATTATTTGAGCAAAGTTTAGTGCACAGAGAGTCTTAACAGCTCTAGAATTTCAATTCATTGGGTATGAAGTCAGCGTTAAATGGTTGTTGCCATCTTGTTCTTTCTTCCCCAGTGGTCACAATAACAATTTCTCAGCCCATGCTTATTTTCCTCTGCTGTACTACAGCCCAGAAGATTTCTGCCTAATACAGAGACAAGCCTGGAAAGGGTTGAATTCCAGTATGAGAGTCAGGGGCAGCTCTGTGCCTACAGGGTTGAAGAGGAGAGGGAAGAGGAGAGGTGACAGAGGTAAGGGTGATCTTCATGTAAAAGGAGACTCAAGACAAGGACGTGAGACTTTAACTGTCCAGTTTGAAAGACTCTTCCCTCATTCTCTTTTAGCACTAAGATAACTCCAGGGACATTCCAGGAACACGAAGCCTTCTTGGCTAACCAAGATAGCAATCAAACACTCACATGAAGGGAGCGTAAGTGACAGAGCTGCTAACTGGCAGTTCTCCATAGCCTGCTATGCTAACAGGAGTTCAGCTACTGCTGTAACAAGGACAGCATTACTGACAGATTCCCCGCATGCAGGATACTGAAATCTTGACCCCTGTGAAATGGGTGGGTGTCTGCCATTGAGTTAAGTGGGGACTCGACTCCGTCAGAACGCGCTAATGTTTCTTTTTTTATTCCCCACACACACACACGCACCCCCTTCCTTCAGAAATACTCAAGTCTCAACAAAACCACCCTTTTCTGCATCAGAGAGTGGCGAGAGGAGGGAACGTCCTTCAGCAATCTGCTTTTTATATGAGGCTTACAGAAATGGGGCAGCCCGGTCTCCTGGGATAGCAGCACGTACATCCCCAGGGTTTGCTGGAGAGCTTCCACCAGGGACACTCCTAAAGAAGCTGCGGTCCCCTCTGCCTGCTGGGGCAGGTAATGTGCACAGAGACGAGGCAGCACTCCAGTGGAGTGGTTGGCAGGACTGAGCCATCTTGCAGGAGAAAAATCTTGGAGTCATGCTGTGTTAACCCCAGGGTCTGTGGTGCACCTCTGCTGGCAGCACCACTCCTGCTCTTCAAAGCGCTCCGAGCAGCCCGAGGGGTGATGATCACACGACTGCCAACGGGAGACAAGCTGCAATTCCAGACACAAAGCTAACAAGGAAATGCAGAGTATCCCAAGGACTCTGGAGCAAGGTTTGTGGCCTGACACATCCCTGGGTGCCCCAAGGAGTGCCCAGGTTCATTGCTCTTTCCCTTGTCCTGAAGCCACCCATGCATTGTCTCTCCATGAGTAACTCTGCCTTTCTCCAGGAGCTGCAGCTCCTCCCAGCCACACCTGGCATGTCCTTGGTGCCACCTCTGCTGACTCTCAGGGGACCCTCTGGGCACACAGCAAAGCAAAGCTCGCTGCACTTGCTGAATCACCCTTTTTACACCTCTGGCTCTGTCAGGACTGGCACTGGGAACCAGTTAAAAAACCACAAATGTGACTGCCCACCACAGTAGAGAAACTGGGCCAGACTTCTGCTCTTTGTACCTGTGTAAGCTGCTGTCTGCTCTTTGCACTTCAAATAAAAACCTTGCACAGAAGCAACACATTAAAAATGTCTGCTGTCCAGTCTGTGCTGCAATCAGCAGGTCTGAGGCATTGGAAATCTGGGGAGGGGGAGGGTGGAAAGGATATTTTTATTTCTGTCAATCCCATGCTGAGGCACGCCAGAAAGGCCATTCCAGAAGTGTAGTCAGGTCAAAGTGGGCTATAATTTTTTTAAAAGCTCTGGATCCAGCACTCTAAAGCAGAGCTGGAGACAGCAGTCCTCTCAAACTACTTTTCAGATGTACAAACCATCATTTATAACACAGAAAGTGCCTACAGAAAAAGTATAGCATTTTTGTCTGGCAGATTCCAGAGGGACTTCATTATTGACATGGTGGCTGCTATTATGTGAACCATATAAAGTGGCTTAAATATTACACAATTCCTGCATTAAGGCAATGACTGAACCGAAGAGCCTGTTGTGAGTTCACATCAGATCCTGAGCAGCTTTCTGCTAAAACTCTAATCTTTGATTTTGAAAGCTGAACTTAAGGCCAGATCCTCCCATGCTCAAACATGGAAACATAATAGGTGAATCCATCCCACCCCCTCCCCAAGCCCTCAAGGGACCTCTTTGCAGAGCATTGTATTCCTTCCTAAATCTGATCCTCTGCCTTTGGAGGTCAAATGGGAGCTCTGTGTTACTCAGAGTCTGTATTGTGTCAGTTCCAATAACAGCAGATCCAGGCAGTTCAATATCTGATTTCATCATCCTGACACAGACTGCACAGAACTGGAGGTTATCACCAGATGCGTCAGATAACAAGAGGGGAGGAAATTTCTCACCTGCAAAATTTAAACCTATTATATCTCTAAACTCAGCACACAACTATTTTTATAATTCAGTAGGATTCTAATAAAATAAAATAAATAATTTTACTTTTTGCTTGCCAGAAAACCAATTTGAGAATACAGCAGCACTTACATTGTCTCCTTGTGAGTGTACCAGGATCCTGTGCTGTTCCTCCTCTGATCTCAAGGAGTTTTTTATCATCCACAAAGCACATCTTGTAAAGTAGTTCAATCCAGCTGTAATAGACTGGCTTTGTTAACACAAACCAGGGATTCACAAAAACTGCCAATTTTTCTCTAGATATGGTCCCAAAGCTTATGCTTTTGACAGCAATGTCTTCTTTAGTCCAGCAGTGATTTGATTTTCCTATTTCAAATTTAAACCTCATTCAATCTCTTTTGGAAGCAAAAACATCTTTCTGTCACCATTGCCATTCTTGCCCTCATTTCCAAACAGAATTAAGCTTGCACAATAGATGCCACTTGGCAGTGTGTGTACACACATCACCTCTCCAAAAGTTTTGAGCCCCTCAGTCAATTTGCCACGGGCGTACAGGATCTCAAACCACTTTGAGTCCCACAGTTTTAATAATTACACAGGTTTCACTAGCAGAGAGGAAGGATTCCAAAACCATGCCTTTGAGTACAGAAACTTATTGAATAGTGTTTTCCCTCTAGATGCCCTCCCATATCCTCTCTTCTGACTGGGGAAGAAATGAGCATCTGCAAGAGGTGGAAACCAGAGGCTGTGACTTCTAGGTCCTTATGCAAGGTGAGCTCTGTCCAACAATCAGACATGGGAACACTTGGCAGGAATGGGATGTAAAGGTTTTGATTGGAGTTTTAGGTGTCCTATTTTTAAGCCTGATAAGGTTATTTGCATCTCTACAATTGGTGTCATTTCCACACTTTGCAATTGTTTCTAATTGCGTTTTTGAGAGCTGAACTTGGTACAGTGGAGGAGAGGCAGTAGTTTGGTTTCTGTAACAGAACATCCCAGACTAAATAACACCAGCCCTGAGCTTTGTCAGTCACCAGTCCATATTCACTAAATATGTCTGGGTTTTTTCTTCTGAAAATTAAATGTCCAAAAAAGTGCTCTTTTGCTGTTTGTTTGTTCCTGCACAAATATTCACAACATTTCTGAGCAAAACCTCACGCCAACAGTATGTGGTACTTACATTTCCACAGAGAATACAACTTCATGCAAGAAGCACCTTTTGTATCCAGGGCCTTTTTTCCCTCCTTCAGTATAAACCCACTATTTTAAGTCCTCTCCCTTAATATTATTATTATTTACGAATTTATAGGATGGATGTGAAATAAATCATTTAATTGCTCTTCTTCCAAAATGTTGTGCCTGGGTATCCAAAAGCTGAAGTAGTTAATAATGGCCCCAGCAGATAAATTTTTATGCTGTTATGAAATAAAAGCAAATTGATCTAGGATTAAGATACTAGCCTACATTTCTTTTTAAGTCTTAATTAGAAGTTCATTGATTTTTCTATACTGTTATAGAGACATAACATAAAATGGTTTAGTGAGCAACGAAGTCCTGGTACATGCAGCATCAATATTAAATGCAACTGCTATGCATGTTCCATTATGCTAAGTGGAACTTTATACTTGAAGTATTTTTGACTTAAAACTTTTAAAATAAATATAAGTGAAAGGTGGGCAAGAACGAGGAAAAAAAAAAAAAAGTGTTATTATACCTGTTTTTTGAGGAAAAACCTGAAACAAAAAGTTTTTGTGCAGGTCAATTTCTCAATCTCACCAAATCCAAATCATCTATCCTCAGTTTCAATACCACTCACATTATTGCTCTCCTTTTTATCTCTCAGATTAATCAAAAGCCCTGAACTACACAGAAGTCAGGTTATGATTTCAAACCCCAGCACCTCCTCCACCACACTCCTTCCCACAAAGAGAAGCTCCCTAAGGCCTTCCAGAGAACAACTTTGTGCCTCTCCCTCCTTTCCCTGTGCTGCATCACCTGGTGAGGCTTACAGGAAGCAGCCACAAGAATTTACAAACATTTACAAATTTTTGCTTAGCCCACAGAGGATCTGAGGCAGAAATGCTCTTTTTTGTGTCGTGTCACAGCTGTAGGGGATCCACTTCATCGAGTTTAGCTCCTGCCCATGGCTGGCAATGAGCCTTTGCCCCCACTCCCTGCACAGCAAAGCAACACAAAGGAATTTACACTTTCAGACACATTTCCTTCTCCAGTTTGCAGCAGGAGAGGTTTGATGTGCATTGTTCCTTTCTGCTCCACACGTCAGCTGGTGACACAGCCTGGCAGCCCCACAAAAAACATCTGGGGGGAAGAGTTAATGCTCCAGCAGAGAGCTGTGCTCAGGCTTGCCATTTACAGTTTGTGATGTGAACTTGCTGCAGTTTTGGCTCTCAGGGATTCTCCAGGTGTACATCCACATTCCCACCAGTCAATATTGGTTCCTAACAGAGATATTGTCTCACCAACCAAAAAATGAAGTGGCTCATGGAGATTGCACTAGCTTCACTTACTCCTCTGCATTCTTCACAAGCCTAGAGATTACTTAAAACATCAGGTTCTAAGAGTGAAACTTGCACAGTTTTACATCCAGAGTTGGGATAGATTTTGGGGTGACCTACAGATGCTGAGAGTTTTTTTAATAGCACATGGGAATATTTATTCTCCTGTCTCAGAAGGAAGTTTAATACATAACCTACACAGCAGACAGTTTTAAAAAGAGACAGGCTCTTCTTTTAAAGGAGATTATCTTCTCACAAAATCTTGGAATCATTTAGGTAGGAAAAGGACTTTAAGATCATCAGCAGTTGAATCAGCACTGCCAAGCCCATCGTTTAACCAGGTCCCCAAGTGCCACATCTACACTATTTTAAATACTTGCAGGGGTGGTGACTCCCCCACTGCCCTGGGCAGACTGTGCCAGTGCTTGACACACTTTCAGTGAAGAAATTCTTCCTAATATCCAATCTGAACCTCTCCTGGCACAAACTGAGCACTCTTCCAGCAGCCTGTAGTGATACCTGGGGTTGTTGTGATCCAAAAGCAGGACCTGGCACTTGGTCTTGTTGAGTCTCATACAATCAGCCTTGCTACATTAATCCAGCCTGTCCAGATCCCTTTGTAGAGCCTTCCTCCCTCCAGCAGATCAACACTCCTGCCAACCTTGAGGATTTGTATGGAATGGAATAGAAATCTGAGTCATAAACCAAGATCCAAGGGCTACTGTTGAATAAACAAAATAAGCCTCTGGGTTTATTTCTAGCTTTTTGTCTTTAGCTCAAACCTAGGTGAGCTTAGAAGAAATATTTGAGCTGTTTGATATCTTAATTTATACAGACAACCTCACTGGTCACACCATCCTGAAATGCTTGTACTGTTTAAAAATAGCAAGAAGTTGCCAATTTGAGAAAACATCAAGCTGAGCGGTGCACTGGTCTGCCCTCAGTGATTTTGAGGATTGCACACATTGTGGCAACAGCTCTTTTGTTGGAGCCTTTTAGTTTCTTCTCCTGGACACGTGGCAAGTGGCATTCATTGCTGTTGTTCTAGGTTCCTCAGCACTGCATGTTCCAAAGTTAATTCTACCTTGGGCCAGGCTCAGCTAAAATTTCCCCAAATTTGCTTTCAACCCAAGGCTTGTTACAATCTGGAAAGATGGAGGAATGAGATGAAGTCAGATGCCTCCAGCTGAAGAAAGAGAAGAGGAGGAATCAGGCACTTGCTGATGGAGAAATGTTTAAGAACAGACACCAAGGAGGATTTGGGATGGTTTTAGGCAATGAGAAGCAAGTGAGAAGAGAATTATCTAACAGAGCATGTTTCCAAATCTGCACACTGGTAACTGAGCAAAGATTACAGTGCCATCAATAAAAGTCAAAAGTCACTCCAGCACTGGGCAAAAAAATTCAGTAACAAAGAATTATGAACTAAGCAAATGTGCCCATGTCTGCAGACTGGCACAGCCGGGACAGACAGCAGGCACAGAGTCAGCAGCACTTCACAACACGAGGCCATGAATCACTCCATCCACAATGGGTGGCTGAACCCTGCCAAAGCTCCTGGCAGCTGCTCAGGAATGTGCGAGTGGCCAGACACTGCACTTCTGCCAGGAGAGGTGAATACTGGGGGCTGTAATACTTCCAAGAACGTATCAAATTAGGCCTATCCTGACTGTCTCCTAACTGCTATGAGAATATCAGAATTATAGATAGAATCACGTTGTTTATTTGGGCATAAACTGTTGGTGTGCGTGCCAGCAAGAGCGTGTTCCATGTGCAGGATGTGAGGATCCTGTGGAGGTGTTCCATGTGCAGGATGTGAGGATCCTGTGGAGGTGTTCCATGTGCAGGATGTGAGGATTCTGTGGAGGTGTTCCATGTGCAGGATGTGAGGATTCTGTGGAGGTGTTCCATGTGCAGGATGTGGGGATCCTGTGGAGCATGTTCCATGTGCAGGATCCATGTGGAGGATCTGAGGTTGGTATCTGCCCATCCCTGTTTAGCCACAGCTCAAGAGGGACCTCCCAGCAGATACAAAGCTCAGCTCCTCAACAGCTTTATTTCTGCCTCCAACATCAGCTTTTGCAGGACTTGTGCCTTCATTTCTGATGATTCGCTGTTTGCCAGTGAGGGGAGGAAGATCATAAATCTGCTAGTTCTCATCAACACTGGCACCCCTGTGATAGCCTCAGGTTTGGAAATCCTCCTGCCATTAGGAGATGAACCCTTCATAAAATATTAATGTTTGCTTTTCACATGCACAGTCCTCCCACGAAAAGTAAGAGTGCTTTCACCATTCATAGCCCGGTAATTTTCAAAGAACACATTTGGGGTGGGAAAAAAAAACATAGTGGGGCACTACTGAGCAGACATTTGGCTTCACTGGCAGAAACTCCTTTCCTTTTCCAGGTCCCATCAGTAAAAACTGATTTGGGACAGACAGAATTACATCACCTCCTTAAGGAAAGCCTTGAAGTCAAGGAAGAAATGAGTTAAGGGGAGATTCAGAGGGCACAAGTCTGACTGCTATCACATAGGGAAAGAAGGGCTCTTCAGCCATCACTCACTGGACACTAGAGCATCCCTTGGGCTGGGTACATCCCTAGTGCTGAGCAGCATTTTCTGAACCAGCCAGGACATTAACAATCCCTCTCCATCACACACCTCCCAGCTCCATGTGGCTGCAGGTCAGTTTAACCTGCCATTTACACCAGAGTAAACATCTGAGCTCTCTTGATTTCACCAGTGTAAGAACATCATTTAAGTTTGTATTTTTCTTCCTCTGCCCATGACCAGCAGAGAAGCACAACCACCCCTGAGATGGTGGCTGCAGCACTGTGCTGTGCCCACCCCAGGACAAGAAAGTGACACTGCAAAGTCCATGTGCCTCAGCTGCCCACAGCACAAGAACATCCTCTCACAGGAGGGCACACACAGCCCAGCTATTTATGTTTGGTTGTAGAAGTTTTAAACCTAAACATAAAATGCATGACTAGAAAGACACATTAAAAAAAAAAAAAAAAAAGCCAGAGCTTAAAAAAAATGGGAGAGATGGGAATTGCAGATAGTCTCAGAGCTGATTTGGAGACAGAGCCTTTGGGCATGCAAGTGAGCCCTGTCCTATGGCTGGGTCAACACATTTCTTGTTTCTTCAGCTTTAGCAGGAAGCTGACAGCTACACCTTGGAAAATATTCACTCTAGGGCAAAAAAATGAAACAAAAACCTGTCAGCTTTTGTCCAGGAAAATAGAGTTGAGCAGTGATCCAGCTGATCCATGCAAATATTCACATGTCCACGTGTCTGTATCACTAGAAAGGATAAGGGCAAATCACTCAGGGCAAGAATCTGTGCCCAGCAAATTTTGTCACAAAAGAAACAAGCAGAGAACAGCTTATCCACTGTCAGATGTTAGCCTGCTTTGACTGAAATATTGTATATAAATAATACAACTTGCAAGGTTTGGACTTAACTGAGCAAAATATAAACAAATTTATTTGTACAGACTCCTTTCTCACCAGTGAAGGAGGAGAAATTTCTGAGGTTCAATACGTCTGACTGATTTTGGATGGCAGTCATGGTATGAAACAAATCACTTCTTAAATATATCCATTTCTCTCCATCAGCTTTGAAGGGAGCCTCGACAACCAGTCAGTTTGAAGTGCAGATGTCTACCAGCTGAAGCTGATGAATCCCAGCTCAAAATGTCATCCCAACCCCAGGTGCTCCTCTACAGTACTGGAGGTGAAAGCTGTACTAATAAAGATGGGAGAGCGTTTGCCACACTTTCAGCCTGCAGACAAAGGCAGCTCCCAGTCAGCTGTAGTTGTAATTCCCAGTAGCAAAGCAGGAAAAGCAATCTCTTGGTCATCAGCTTCTTTCTCTGTGAAGGTTCAGAGTTTGGTTTTGCAGACAGGATACAGGGTATAACTTCTACTCAGCTTTGGCATTGTTGATGTTTAGCTCTCTCAGCAAACAAAGCGCTCTATTGCTGCTTCCAGAAGAACCCCAAGATTATTTTAAATCTCTCTGAGGCTGCAAAATGATTGCTCACGCCAGAGAAACCCCCAGACAGTCTGTGGCATGCAAGGTGACACAGCAAAACCCCTTCAGGAGCAGCTGATTTGGCCTCTTGCCAGATGAAGGAAGGACATGGAGGCAGCTGAGGGATGAGATTCTCACCCAGCTGAGTGCATCGTGTGGCCCCAAGCAGCTCAGATCAGACCCTCAAAGCCAATGTCTTGCTCTGCTGGTGTGGCCAGCGTGGTTCTGACAGCCTCTCTTTTGTGGAAGGGCTTCCTGACAGCCTCAGGCCTGCCCAAGCCTGTCTTCTGACCCTTCTCTCATCCCTCACACACCTTTATCCACACACTCTCTCCTCCCTTACACCTCTGCAGTGGAGCCCTGTGGAAGGAGGAGCAGGACACGTGAGGGATGCAGCTGGGAGCAGATGAAGGCATGTTCCCTGGGAAGGAGCCTCTCAGGAATCCTGACTGATGATGAGGAGCACAAGCCCAAGAGCTCCAGCAGCTGCTTGGCAGCCTTTCCCATCAGGGGTCCACTGATTCATGGAACTGGTGAAGAATGAGACAGCCACAAGTATCATCAGAAAAGCCTCACCCAGCACCACAGCAGTGAAAACTCAGGCTTTTTACTCCTCGTATCGACTCCAGGTCAATTAAAACCAGCTATGCAATAGTTGCTTTCAGATTCTTGTTAAGGTAGATTTTGCTCCTCAACGTTACATTTTCAGTGCAAAATACGAGAGCTTAAAAATCACAATTCCTCCAGCATTGGCCTCATGGAAAGCAAGAGATATGCTAAAAACACTATTGATTTAACCTCTGAGGGAGACATACATCAAAGAGAGCTGACAGTCCCACAAACTGCCAAATTGAAATGAAACTCAGCAAGCCACATAATCATAGAAGGACAAGGGCAATAAACACCAGAGAAGTTCCTTGGCTGTTAACAGAGTCAAAGTATCCATAAGACATATCCCTGGAGGAGAAAAAGAAAAAAGGAAAAGAAAACCCTGAAGAGTCCACAGTCATTAGAGAAATAGAAATATTTTAACCTGAAAACTTGTGATTTTGGTTGTTTGGTTTTTATAATTATTCCAAAATAAAGCAGATATCATAAAATGGTTTGGTTGAAAGGGACCATAAAGATCACCCCTGGTTCAGGGACACCTCCCAATAGACCACATTGCTCAGGGCCTCATCCAAGCTGGCCTTGAGCACTTTCAGGGATGGGGCACCCACAGCTTTGGATGTTGAGATCCCCCCACATGTGGGAGATCAGAATTTTCAATACTTCAACAGTTGCCTTAAAAAAAGTCAATAATGAACTGTAAAGCTAATGTTCATCCAAAAAAAAAAAAAAAGGTTTCTCACTAAATGCAATTTAAAACAATCAGAAGAGAGGCATTCACTGCCTGTAGTATTCAATGCACCACAGACAAGTTTATCCAGTTCTAAGGATCTTGAGCACCATGTTTCCAGCAAGATACAGGTGTACAGATTTCTCCAAAGCATTCAATTTTACACAAATGTTTTCCAAAAGAGATGATTAGAAGAAAAATCTCACTTTGAACTGCTATTTACTATTCCCATTAAATAGGCACTGAACAGATGGTAAGTATAGGACAACAGCAATAACATTATTAGCAGCAGAAATATAGAAGCAAATATCAGCAGCACTTCCACTTCAAAGCCCTGTCCAGGAACATACATAGTCAATTTTTTAAATAATATATTAACCATACAGACTCACAAGTGTTCCCAACAATTTACGTGCTTCGATCTTTTGTCTGGATGATTTTTATTTTTTTTTTAAATCAAAGTTACTATTGGATCTTGGGATGAGCATTCTAATTGCTATAAATAAATCATGAATGATTGGCTCAATGTATTTTTCCATGGCAACTCCTGCGTCACACACAGTGTTACATTTTTGAAAGAGAGCTTTGCTCTTTGAGAGAGACAAAGATTCACTCTTAGTTTGGGCCTCAGATCAATTTTACAGTCTCTTCTTGAGGAGAACACGTGTGAGCAATGAAACACAACAGTTTTCAACTAATCATAAATTACTTAGGCACCAAAGTCTCTTTTGTGCCCTCCACCAGAGCAGGGAGCTGCGTTGGCACCTGCCCATACAAAATACAAATTTTCCTGATTCTTCAGGCACAGATTAACTTTGACTTCCTCAAACACGAAGCATCCCACTCCAGCAAAATCCTGTTTCCATTTCTGTCTTACATCAGAGTCCTAAGGAACCTGCCTCCTGAGGATGCCAGCAAGGATGGGGAAGAAATTGCTTTCCTGACTTCTGTGGTCTGGTCAAAAGCAGGGAGGTGACATCTGTGCATAGTGGGTTAGGCCAAGAAAAACAGAAGGAGCTCTTTCCGACACAGAATTTGGCCCTGGTAAGATAAAACAAGAAAACCTTAGATATGAGTATACTTCCTCTACCACCAAAAATAAAAGGACAGTTCTACATTAAAGTCACTCATCTGCATTAGAGAGGAACATTCCCAAAGTGCATATTTCCATCTGTTTTCTAAAAGGGACACATTAAACATTCAGTAATTTACAGAAATAAAATCAGTTTTCCACTTATGAGGTAAGATTTTTACACCAGTTTAGAAGTTTCAGTATCTAAAGCCAAGAAACCTTCTACTATTAATTAAGAGAAATCAAGTTTAAAGAGTCAGTTTTTTCAAACTTTCAAAAGCCTCCTAAAGTCCCATTTATAGCATCAAGCGAGTTCTGTAGCTCAGATGACACAATTTGGACGCACTTCCTGGGAGAAAAAGTCAAACTATTTTAATTTCAAAACTTTAAAAAAGCAATTTCAGTTGCAGGGCAGGATGAAGCGTTCAAGAGGAGCTGTCCCCATCAGACTGTACCTGACCAAGTGTTCATGAACATACCTGGCTCCTTTCACTCGTTCAGCTTCACCAGAGCCTGACAAGCACCTGAGATTTCATCCTGAATGCAAGCCAAACCATGGCTTGCCTTTAGTTTCAGCTTGTGCAGATTCAGATGCAGATTTCGGATGCAGATTTCAGATGCATCTCTAGAAGCTTGCATTAAACAGAGTCCAGAGAACCCCATTTGGAAAATTAACTGGCAAGACTCCCAGCCAAGAAGCTCAAGCTCTTCCCATTTCTTGGTTTTCACAGCCTTTGCCTCTGAACAAAGGTTTTGGCATCAATTATTTATTCTGCATTTTCTAAGAGGTGTATATTTATAAGCAGTGTGCATTTATGACATCCACTGCTCACATTGCACAGTTTAATTTCAAATTATTCAGAGGAATTTGTCTTTATATTAAGTAACCTGCAGGAGATGACACACCTTTTGTTAAGCAGCCATCTGAGAAGTAAAATTTACAATGATGTGCAAATAAGATCACTTATTTCCAGTTCTTGGTGAGCATCAGAAGCACAGAGTGAATCATCCATTCTGGTAAAAATTCTGCCTTAATTTTTTCCTAGGAAGGAGCTGAGTTTTTATGTATGTCAGCATCTCCTCTTGTCTGATTTCCACGGGAGATGTTGACCTGGTTTTGAATATTTTAGTCAAAATTTTAGTTTTAAAATTTTTCACTTGTTCAGTGAAGAAATATGCACTTTCCATGCACAGCAAGAAAACATGGAGATAAATATATACCTCCCAAAACCTGCACTGGACAGCATGTTCCTTGGTGTTATCAGGAAAAAACCAGAAAGGATTTCATTTGACAGGAGAGTGTTTTCATTATAATGATTTCATGTAAAATTAAAACATTGCAATCTCTCAAGCATTCAGTCTAAAATAAGTTGAACTAACCATGAGGTTCCAGCCACAGGTAAACATGAGATTTTAGCAGGAATTATGTAAAGCCTCTTTATAATTACAAATGATTGTTAACAGCAACAAAGCTACCTCAATAATAACAATCTGGCTCGTGTTAATTATTACAGCTCTCCTGCTAAGGTGCCTGATTGTCTCAGAGCTTCTAGACACAAGGCCAAATGAGAGTGGCTCGTACTTCATCATGCCAGTAAATCAAAATCACTTTAATTATTCTCCAGTGGAACTCCAAAGGCTTCAAGTCAGCATGGCACGAGCCATATGTTTCTCTCTGTTTGGGCAACACTGCTAATTAGCAAAGTTGGGAAAATCTTATTTCAAAGTGATAATGCACAAACCTCAGCATATGTTTACTTGAGAAGAAGGAGATTTAGTCACAATGAGTGCATTTGCTGCTGTGTTAACGAGGTTAGGCTTTGGAAAAGCTTGGTCACATCCTCAGCTGGTGCAGGTCAGTGCTGCTTCCCAACACAGCTCTGCGGGATGAGACCACCCCAGCTGGCTGTGCTGCTCACCTTCAGGGGCTTAAAACCCCTAAAACCTCCCCCACAAGGGACAGCACAGAGAAAGGCTTTGAGAGAGGAACAGTGTCCCCTCTCAAGGCCTGAGGATGTGTGCAGTGCTGCACCTGGAGGCAAAACACAATGTTTTACAAGCTGGAAGATTCCTGTCACGGGCACCAGTGAAGGAGTCATTCCCCCACAGCAAACTTGAGGACAAAATTTGTTGTCAGCCAGGTGACTGAGGAGGGCTGTGGAAGGGCTAAAGAGCAAACTGTTGACTCTAAATCCGATTTCACACTGGTTCAAAAAGCATTGAACCCACCTGGGCACACTCATCTTGTGATTAGTACGGCTTTAACCAACAAGAAGATAAATCTATTTGAAGTGGACTATGTTTGGATGTTTCTGCCAGGTGCAACACACTGAACAAACTCAAGAAATTCAGCTTCAAGATTCTGCTTATAGAGCATTAAAAGAATAACTGAACCTCAGTGAAGACTTGAAGCTGAACATGGATCCTACCAGCCAGAGTCAACAAACCAGCATTCCCTTGAGCTACTGTGCAAAGCAAGGGGAAGGCAGTAGGAAAACACACCAGCAGTGGAGAAACCTGACACTGTCCTGACTAGTTTCTTTCCTTAATCCCAGCCTCATCCCTCACTTACCACAGAAGAATCTTTGAAATTCCATCTCCTTTGTTTCCTCTTAAGAATAAAACCAGAACAGATCAAATAAATGATGGTGAAAATAAATTAATAAAAAAAGCTTTGCTAATACAATGCTTCAGCAACTTGAGAAAGAAGGGTGCTGATAATGGCTGTCATCAGGAACACAGAGTGACTGCCTTAATTTCTTATCTTTGCAGTCAATTCCACAGTGAATGCATCCAGATATATACAATTTCCCACACAGCTGCCATTTCTCTGCCTTGAGATCCCTCCAACATCTCCCTGTGTGTAATTGTTCACCTGCAATCTTGAGACTTTTCCAAATGTGTATCTCATGTCCCACGTCTTCCCCAGAAACTGGGTGCAAATGCCACATTTTTATCAAACTTCACTTATTTATAAGTAGACTGGAAGAAAAAATTTATTTTAGGGTGAGAAAAGAAAAAAATCTTTCCATTGTTGCAAGACACTAATTACAAGCTAGAATACAATTTTAAGAAAAAAAATCTCTGCGTTTAGAGTTTAACAGGTCTAAATTATGCAGTTATGAATATTATGGTAGCCTAATTGATAACTTACTCTTAAGAGCACACTGAAATTACATACCAATGTCTACTGGATATTGTACACAGGTACCCTCTTACTCAAAAGGACTTTGGATTTAAAACTGAAATGCTTTAAATCTAGAAAATACTGGATTATTTGACAAGCCTAAGAGGGACTTGAAATAGAAAAAATTCCTGATGTCTCAGCTGCCACCACTGGGAGAAGTAAAAATGCATTTGGAAGGCCCTGTTTCCATATACAATTTACCTTTGCTTTGTTTTGGCATTTCTCTAGACAGAGTTCTTGAGATATAACACAATTTACCTGTGATACCAAATACTGTGAAACAGAAATAAACCAGGGAGAAGTTGTCACTGCCACAACTGCCTGGTCATGACCAGATTTCTTGGTGTTTCCACTCTTGAAATTGCAGGTGACCTCAAGGGGGACTCTTTACTCACTGTAAAAATATTCAGAAACACAAACATCTTGTTCAGTTACTAGCAGCATTTAATGCCAGATATTTTTTGATGCTGCATATAGGACAAGAAAAAATGGATAGGATGGTAATTCCAGCCAGAGACTGGGTGCATAAACTACAACCACCTCTTAAAAAAAACTAAAAAAAAACTAAAAAAAAACCCCTAAAAAAAGACCTAAAAAAAAAAAGACAAAGAAAAAGGAAGATAAAGAAAAGAAAAACATCTTTTCTCTGTGAGTTTAGTGAAACTCTGAAATGAGCTGCCCAAACTGGAGTCTCTACACTTGGAGATGTTTGGAACCGTATTTGACAAGGCCCTGAGCAACCTGAAGTAATCCATCCTCAATTAGAGGAGGGAGTTGAATTTCCAGAGGTCCTTCCAAGAATAAATCACAATCACATCACAAAATATTTCATGAAGAACCTGTAAGTTCTGGTGACCATTAAAATCTCATCTAAGGTTCTTCTGAAATCCACCCCACAACCCCCAAATAATGTTTGGTACAGTAAAACAACAAAACACTACAATATTCATGGAGGACACACCCTCCTTTGGAAAAGACATTGTCATAAGCTTGTTGATCAAAACTAAAATTGAAGCACCCCCAACGACACCACATTGCAGCAAACACCAAAATCAAGGAGGAAACACAAGAAAAAATAATCACAAAGGAAAAGAGAAGGAGACAAGATGCTTCAGAGAAACCCAAAGTTTAACTGCACCTTGTTAGTGACAGAGATTGTTGGAGATGTGATGTAAAGCCCTTGTAGTTTGGTGGCAAATCTTCAGCATCCTATAAAAGCATTTTCCATGTACTTAGATGATGGCATGATGTGAATGTACAATCATTTTCCCAGGATCCTTGCAGTCTACTCCAAATAAGTGAGAAAAAAAATAAATCAGGATTTCCCTGTCCCTTTGTTTCAAAGACTCCTTAGCAAATATGGTTGTAACAAACACATTTCAATCAATATTTAAATATGCAGTAACCAATCTACATACCACCCCTTCTGACCAGTATTTCCAGAGTACAAAATTATTTTTTTTTAACTGATTTTATGGACTGTATGTAAAATTTTCTCTTTTCCTCCCTCTTTTAAGTCACTTTCTGTCTCTAACCGCTCTCCACGTAGCCCTCCCAAAATCTTTATAAGCATTGCTTTCTTTCATAGCTTACATGCATAATTTCTTTATTATACAGAGTCATTCCAGCCCCTCTAAATATTTATTTCCAGAAATAACAGGTTCTGCTGAGCCATTAGCTGCTGCAGTCTTACCTTCAAGCTGACCTCCCCGCCTCCACTGTGACCCTGCAGTGGCATCATCCAATTATATATGCCCATCAATTCCCTCATTCTGGGGAAATTGTGTCTATTTAAATTCAGAAGCCTAGCTCTTGCCTTCACCTTCACAACTTAATATACAAGGTCAAACCTAACAATTACGTGATTTCTGTTCCCAAAAGTCTATGGCCTTTGCTACTTCTTTTTCCCAGTATTTGCAATCTACAGGATTGCCTCACATCCAGTTTTTTCTCTTGTAATGTCCATTCAGATTCTAGAACCCCAAATTTACCAAAATCTTTCATTTTCTATCCAGTTATAATGTGTTAAAACAAAATACTGGTTCTCTCAGTTACTCCCTGCTTCAAGCAAAGTATATATTTAAATACCTTGCTCAAAAAGGGTATATTTCAGGGTAGGTAAAATTCTCTCTTTGAAGCTGTGGCAATTTGTTAATTTATTGTACAGATTCCTTCAGGTCAAGACAAAGAGCACAAAAAAGATGCTGCTCTTCCAAGTTCACCAGCCTCCCTGCAGGTAAAGGAGCTGCAGTGATACCCACAGGTGGAGCCTGTTGTTATTGTAGCTTAACTTCCCACACAAGCCTGAGCTAAGCAGGGAGGGATGAGTGCAGTGCTCTGGTAGCAGCTATTTTCGTGCCTTGACATATTTCCTATGATACACGGAGAAATTGGTAAAGTGTTGTTCCAAATTTTCTCAAACAATGTTTTCGTATATGCGCACAAAAGAGTTTGCAAGAAAAACAATCATCAGCTGGCAGCCAGACAGCTCTACAGGTAACTCTGGAAATGATACTTTCAGACCCTGAACTGCCAAGGCCACTGCTGCAAGGTCAGCATTTAAACAGTTAAGACAATATTAATTTACACTGGGGTTTTGTTCACTTTGATAATAATTAGCTATCATAACAGTGCTGCTTAGCTGCCACTGTCAGAGACCACCTGATTCACTGCTTTGCTAGCAAAGTTTTGTTCCTAATAGAGTGCTCTTCAACTTTTTGGAAAGGCTCAGATTTATAGATCACAAGAAGTCACACAGCCTGGCCTGGCATGGCAGGATGACTGTCTTCTGTTCCCAGCTCTCCTCTTGATCTCCTCTGTGATCCCAGACAAGCTGCTCCACTCTGCACTGGTTCTGTCTGCTCTGTTTGCAATCAGGGCATGGACCATGTCCCTGGGAGGTGTCTGTGGGTGCCTGCCACAAACAGGGCTGTAAGTCTCAGTATCCATAAAAGTAGGTGACAAAACGGTGCAATGCCTCAATGATGTGTCATATAGCACTGCTTTGTAGAGAATAAAAACTGCTTAGTGTAAGGGAAAATAATGACAATAAATTTCAGCCTTACAGAAAAAAAAAAAAATGGGGTAAAGATTTCTCCTGGAGAATTAGCAGTTACATATTTTAAGTGTGCACTAGATATTACATTTAAAATACAAATTAAAAAAGGTGTGAGTAATGCACCTACAAATCATCTTACATATATGAACAAGATATGAATCTGTATTTGTTTTCAGCAAGGAAGACTATTCCAGTTCTGGACAAACCACAACACATTTACTGTGGGAATCAGACCCAAACTTAACAAAACAACATGTGTTGATTCTCAGTCTCCATAAACAAGACAACTGAATACCAACTTCGGCATTTCATGGCAAAGAAAATGAGTAGATTCATTTTTCTATAGAAAGAGAGAATTCGAAGAGCTTTAACATTTTTGACAATTATATTCACTCTGCAATACATCTACATCAATCACCACCCACGCACGCTTTGAAGACTGAAAGTAGATAGTAAGTCTAGCAGAACTTTGTGGTGGGAGTTGTGAGGCTTTTTTTATCAAACCTTGAAAGTAGGCTTGTAAAAACTAGCTTTAAAAACCTGGTTAAATCCCAAGGATATTAAAATTTTGGACTGACTACTCATTTCCCAAGCTTTAAACCAGTGGATTCACCATTTTAGGTAATTTTTAATTGAAGACGGGATTATTTAGTTTTACTTTTTAAAATAATGGTTTACTTTAGTTCTTGTAAGTGTTTTGATTGGGAGACATTATTAATTTTATTGAGGAGGAGGTCAGAACAGCCAGCCAGTAATTCTCCTTCTGGTCCTGCAGATTTACAAATCCACCACTGAAATCAAAGCAGGGAGATAGGACGAAAAAAATTTCTCATTGCACCTTGGAGGGAGCCCAAAATAGAGCAAATTTTGGGCATTTGGCCTGGCCTAAACTTGTAACCACATGGGTGACATAGCAGTTTCCTCATCATTCATATGATAACCACAAGGCTTCTGACTGTCCCAACACAGAGCTTCCAGAAAAAGTTCCAATCCTGCTGCTTCAGCTTCAAAAGATAGAGAACTCAACACATGCAGTCACTGGTTCTGCTCATTTGCACCTGAATAGAAAGAAGCCATATGAGAAATTAATCCTTCAAGTCCTTCCAGTAGAGCTAAGTAAAAAGAAAACAAAAAGAAGACTACTGCAGGGGTTTAATTTTTATTGATCTGAATTTTAAAGCAGGATGAGAATCAGTTCTTTTTCTGTATGGGCCAGTGCACTAATGCCAGATGCAATAGCTTAGATGGCTAAAAAAGCTTAGCTCGAGCGAAACTGACCCCACACTTTTATCCTTGGGACGGGCAAAGAGCCAAGGCTCTTTTGTAGCCAAGCACCTGAGCCTGTAAATCAGAGCTTTTAGCAATCAACCCAACAGCCACCTACTCAATATTTTCATTTCTCTGTTACATATTTCCTTCTCAGAGCTGCCCTGCCAGAAGTCTTTACTCTGGGCTCTTTCACAGCTAAGGAAGACAATCAGCTCCCTTGCACAGGAGTCCAGGACTGTAAATTCACCCATATTAACGCAATCTAGCTCCAGGACCACTACAGACCACAGCAAAATCTCACAGCTGCTGCCTCCTTATGGAGCTCTTCTGCCTGAGGACACCTTTAAAGAAGATTCTCCTTGTTCACAGTCAGTAGCTGGGCACTGCCAAATAAAAAATAACTCTAATCCCCCAAAATGGTGGCTGGGGAGGTCACAAATTGGACCCTCTCCTCTATCTTGAAGCAGCTCTGCAACAGCAAAATGTCCCTGCACTCCCTCAGCCCAGGACTTGTGGCTGCCAGGAACTTCTTCCCAGATCACAGCTCCAAAAGTAGGGATGAAAAATGGAGGAGTCAAGAGCAGGTCCTGTGCCCACACTGCAGGTAAGCAGCTTGGGGCCTCAGCATGTGGTGTCGCCATATTAATAGCAACAACAAAAATAAAATAATAATAATATCAATAAAATAATAACAACAACAAAATAGTAACAATAACAACAATAAAATAATAATAATAATAACAATAACAATAATCACAATAATAGTAATAGTGATGCCTGTAGCTGTGATTTAGAGGTCAGAAGCTGTTCTTATAAAAGACCTGCAAGAGTGATACTCAGTGGCAGCAAGGGTCAAGACACATGGTTTGGTACAATGCCTGTGACCAGAACAAGACTGAAGGAAAGAAAATGCTATAGAATATTGTTTTGGTTTGAAAAACCGTCTTCCTTATAAGGAAGGCAGGAACCTCCCTTGAAATGGAAAATGTAACCCCCCACCCCACAGTTGTTATAATCTTGAAATTGAGGGGCTCTCAGGCAAGGATATGGGAATGGGAATAACAGTTCTTTACTAGGAAAATTAAAATAAAAATGCAGTAGTACAAAAGACACCACTGACAGAGCTGGGATACAACCTGACACCCTGTTGGTCAGGGTGTTGGTAGCTGTCCATTCAAAGGTGGCTGCAGTCCCCCTGCAGTGACAGATGTGGTTCTCTTGAAGCAGTGATCCTGTGGAAGGGTGTAGTTTTCCTCTGAAGGTCCAGTGGTGTAGATGGGTCCGGTATTTCCTCTGGGAATCCAGTGGAGAAAGGCTCCTGTGGTGTTCCCAGTCTCAGATTATATCCAGGTAGGAATGCTGGGCTCCTCCCCCTGGGTGGAGCATCTCCCAAAGGGATGATGTCATTTTATCAGTCCTGCACTGAGACTCAATGGCCCATGAACAGGAGAGATCCCCCTGGAGGGAGGATGGGTGGGGAAGAGATAAAGAACACTGCCCCACCTGGTTTTAACAGCTGGCCCATTAACAGAAGAGATCCCCCAGTTATGAGGGATGGGTCATGAAAGAGATAAAGAACACTGCCCCACCTGGTTTTAACAACTGGTAATAGAATATACATACTTTTGGCTCCATCTTGCATTGCAACCCAAGATAAACATGTGTGTCCTTTTCTAGATGCTCTGAATGTCTTGAGAATATCTTGAACTTCCCAGGGGAAGCAGCTAGGAGGGTATGCCAAAGGATTCATGAAGGAGACAGCCAGAGATCTTGGTTTTTAGGACACAGATGGGCCCTTTTGACAGAACAGCATGAACACAACCAGCAAGTGTACAGCAACTTGCTTGTGCTACACGTTACTGCTGCTTTCTCAGAGCTTTTAAAAGCACAGAGTTCTGTCAGAGGCATGTTGGAAATATTCCTAGTGGCAGATCCCTCCCCCAGCATGAAGCAGAGGCAGATACTCATTGCACCCTGGTCTCCCCATTCCTGACACCTTCTTCAGCCCTGCCCAGGTGGAGGTGACAGCTCCAAGTGACTTCGCTGTCACGCTGCCCTCCAAGCAGTGCTCCACTGTTTCTCTTCCCAACACTGGCCCAACAGGGAATTTAGCTTAGATTTAACAAGTGCCTGGAGTTTTAGATTCTGTTTTTAGTTTTGGTTTTGTTGGTGTTTTCAATTCAAGGTGCATATATACACATATACAAAAATACTGCCAGGATATTGTCATAATAATCTTGAGGGAAATAATGCCTGAGAAACTGGAAGGTATTTTTTCCTACACTCCCACATGCTCTGCTTTTAAAAGGCAAAGGAAGAAAGAAGCAAGAAAATACCAGTCACATTCTCTAGATAATCTATTCCTAAATTTTCAAGGAAAATTTCTTCACAAGCAGAAGTGAATAAAATGTCTAATTATGAACTCTTTCTTTTTTGAGAGCTTTATTATAATGAACTTCAAATAGCCCTTCCTGTTGTTAAATTTACCCATGTTTTTGAACAGATCAAATTTATCCAAGGTGACAAGGTGAGGTATTGCTTAGTTTTTACCTCTTTATGTCCCAGACAAAGTGTGAGAATATATTCCTGCCCGCTGCAGGCTTTGCATAGCAGTATAATGTTGTTTTCCCTTTCTAATCTCCAATACATTTCTCTGAAACTGCAGATGCACTGAATCATCAAGCTTTGTGTTTGTTTGCAGGGGATAACAAAAAAAAAATAATCAAACACCAGTAACTTCCTGCTTTTCTGGATTATACAGTTTCAGTCAACCTCATTGACTTCAGATGGAATTAACAGGTAACATTTCTAGTCCTAAATTACTTACTTATCTGAAATATGCAGGACTGTTAGAAGCAGGAGCAAGGGAGACAAACAGCTTCTCATCTCTGATATTAGAATGTGGAGGAATGACTCTGCTCTTACACCTCTCCCTCCTAAAAGGTTTTCATAAGGAATGGCTCCATTTCCAGCTCTGAGCCAGGCAGCTCACTGATGAGCTTCAAGACACTAACAAAAATAATCAACAACCTTCTGGAGCTTCATCACACTCAGTTATAACGTTCAGGGAACCAAGATGAAATACTAGTAACATATTCAGTGGAGTCTTGACTCAGTGGAGAGGAGGGGTGGTGTGAGGAAATCATACCAAAAAAACATTAAAAAGAGAAGAAAGTGATTTTCTGTTTTTAAATCCTTAATCTAACAGAATATTTCAAAATGGAAGACACTTTTTATAGCAGTCATACCACAAGAGGAAAGCTTGCACACCACACTAAAACCCTAACAGGTATTAAAAGCTGTGAAGTTTATCTGCTGCAGAACAGAAGGACAAAGACAAGGTCATCCACTGTGTGCAAGTGAAGGAACAAGGCTCCAAAATCCCCAGACAAACAGGGCAGAAAATAATCTCCTCTGCAAAGTTTTGCAGTATTTGAGTATCAGGAGAAAGTTAGAGGCAATATTATTGACTAACCAAGCTGACATTTGGCTACTGTTTAATTCTTTTAGTTCCTTCTAGATGAAAGGATACCACTTCTGTCTCAAAGTGATGGTTTGGCACAGTCAGTAGAATGTAGAATATCAATTTTTTGGGGGGGGATGTTTAAAAAGAGAGGACCATGCTGAAAACTTCTCACTTGCCTATTGTCCTTTATCTTGCTTGATTATTTGATTTTGTGTAGCACCTGAGGTCCAATTTTCCTAATTAACCATTCTCATCTTCCTTCAGTCCTTTCTGTGGGGAAGCTGGTGCAGAGAAGGATCCCAGGAATATATGTGTGTTGGGTGCTACCACCAGCTGGATCAAGCCCCAGCATCCACAAAAAAAGGACTGAGTGGATGGAAGGAAAACCTCTTCCTGAGGAAAAGAGCCTGCGTGGCACAGTGCATGGAGCAGGAGGCTGCAATGGTGGCTGAACACAGCTTGGAAGGTGGTGCACCCAACCCCTGGCAAGGGCTCAAGTCAGCTCAGCTCTTCTGATCTGGAATAAAATCATTCCAAGCTCATGGCAGACACTGCTGAGGGAACATCAGGAAGGTGTGAACCCCTTACAGAACTGTTACATACATCACCTGGCACCTAATAATTGTGGGATGTCTTTGTTGACATGAACAATGTCCAAAGACTACAGAATCTAAATAATTATATCTGTTTTCTGAGAGAGCTCCAGCTGGGCAGCAATTCCACTATCAGTATTTTATTGGCAGAGCTGCAGCAGCACTTTATAATGTTCAGCCACAGATGACAAACTACATCCCAGTAGATATTTCATAGTAAACTGCTCCAGACATTCTCCACCCCCCAGCTCTTCTTGTTTGCCAGCTACCTACTAGCAGAGTACAGGATTTTTTTTCTTAGCTGTTTGCTAAGGTTTTCATGCACAATCTTTGATCTGTGGATTGCTGCACATATTTGAAATTCAACATTTCATCTGAATCAATTGCTGACAGGGGAATTTCAGCCACAGGACTAAAAATGCAACTCTCAGGATCAGATTTATGGTGCAAATATTGAAATATACACTTAAGAAACAGTACTAACTTTGGAAATTCATGGCAAAAAAGTCCCTAGGTTTATTCCACAGACCCAGTTATCATCAACATATGTGGGAGAATTCCTTCCAATCCTCATCTTTTTATTCATTAGCTTACTGCTCCACCTAGTATCTTCCTGGTTTTGAAATAAAGGAAATGGAAACCCTTGATCAATTTTCTTAAGATTTATGACTTCATGCTTCCATGGCATGACCTCTTTTCTTAAAAAAACCTCTCTTCTCTGTGCTGAACCGGCTCCCTTCAGGCCATCACTTGCCAAAGGAACACCAAGTGCTGGTCTGATGCTCAGGACCAGCAGGGAGGACACGTACATGGCACCATCCCTGTCCCCTCTGGTCCTCTGCACTCACTGGACAGCAGTCCCTGCTCTGTCAGCTCTGCACCTTTCAGGAAAACTAAATTTACGCCCACACACTTCCCCTATGCCTTCCTTTAGACATTATTAAAAACCACCATTCCCTGATGATTCACCAACACCTGGGAGCAAGTTCTGCTTTTTGTTCCTCTCCGACTCCAATCTTTGCTTCCCCTTAGCAACCGAGTGGCAAAGCCTTCAAGATTTAAAAGAAACAGGAATGAGCGTGTAAGTGTAAGCTCGCTTCCTTGGAGCACGTGGAAGGCTAATTATAGAAATTAAATGCTAATTTCTTCAAGGTTAACATAGGCAAGTGAAAGGCTTTTGCTTTATTTGCATAAGAGGCTACTTCAAAATCTTTTGTCCTTTTGCTCCTCACCTGTGGTTTCTACCCCTTGTGCCCATGCTGGGTTACATTGGGTCAGGTTTTTAATGTTTTAGTTGGTGCTCGTTAGCCAAGCTGTGGATGCTCCTCTCTGGCCAGTCCTGTGCCCACCAGCGAGTGCTGCCTGCATCTCTGCAGCACAAATCCCCTCCCAGCAACAGCAGCACCTGGAGCTCTCTCACCAGCAGCTTCCCTGACACCCTGTGGAGAACTGTAAAGGGGAACAAAGTAGATACAACAGAAACATTTTGCAGTCCAGCTCCTTTGTCTGCCAGTAGGACACAAAAATGCGAACACATGCGTTCCCTAAGTCTGCATTGTTTTGTGCTTCTTAATGGGCGCTGATTTCTTCAATTTATTGTTGTGTTTGACCTGCTCAGAATGCTCCAGTTCATCCCATATCCCATGGGCTGTCCCTTAAAGCACAGCACTGCAGATGCCTCCTTGACTTGAGGGCCTAATATACATTTATACACAGCCTGGTCTAGGGGGAGGTGTCCCTGCCCAAGACAGAGGAGTTGGAATTAAGTGGCCTTTGAGGTCCCTTTCAACCCAAGCCATTCCATCCTTTTATGATACATATTTATCTGGTTTGTTCTCTAAAACCATAGGGTTAATCATACTCTGAATACATTAAGTGAGCATAACTTACATAGCAAGAAAAACAGAGTTGAAAAGTTAATATTTCCCTTTGATTCACTTTGCCAGCATTTGGTGGAACAGCATCTCATTGCAACCTGCCATCCAGCCCTGCTGACCAGGGCAGTCTGACTGGGGTGGTGACCCTGCCAAAAAGCAGCAAACCCTCCTCACAGCACAAGCTCTCTCTTAAGCAATATTGGAGAGGTCCCAAACACATTGGGGCCTCACTCCACCATGTCCCAATGGGAAAACAAGGAGTGGGATGGATGATGCATGGATAGATGGATGGATGGATGGATGATGGATGGATGGATGGATGGATGGATGGATGGATGGATGGATGATGGATGGATGGATGATGGATGGATGGATGGATGATGGATGGATGGATGGATGGATGATGGATGGATGGATGGATGGATGGATGGATGGATGGATGGATGATGGATGGATGGATGGATGGATGGATGATGGATGGATGATGGATGGATGGATGGATGGATGGATGATGGATGGATGGATGGATGGAGGGATGGATGGATGATGGATGGATGGATGATGGATGATGGATGGATGGAGGGATGGATGGATGATGGATGGATGGATGATGGATGATGGATGGATGGATGGATGGATGGATGATGGATGATGGATGGATGGATGGATGATGGATGGATGGATGGATGATGGATGGATGGATGGATGGATGATGGATGATGGATGGATGGATGGATGATGGATGGATGGATGGATGGATGGATGGATGGATGGATAGATGATGGATGGATGGATGGATGATGGATGGATGATGGATGGATGGATGGATGGATGGATGGATGGATGGATGGATGGATGATGGATGGATGGATGGATGATGGATGGATGGATGATGGATGGATGGATGATGGATGATGGATGGATGGATGGATGGATGGATGGATGGATGGATGGATGGATGGATGGATGATGTGCTGCTTCTAAAGGACCTCAGTTTTGGATGCAGAATTAGATTTATGTTGATGGTTCTTGGCCTGTAAGAGATACACCACTACTCCCAGGAACTTCATCGGAGAAAGAATAATAAAATTGTCCCTATTGCAGAGCTATAATAAGGCGAGGAAAGAGAAGGAATTAATTTGATATACCTACGTGCACATATTAATTAAAGATAACAAGAATAATTATACACTTGGGAAAGGCAAAGACAGGTCCTCAGAATATCAAGAGGTCTATAAAAATTCTGGTGAAAGGCACCAAAACCTAAATAAAAAGGGGTGCAATTATTCCCCACCACCCACCTCTGCTGAGAGTGGGAAGGGACAAGAATCATAGCAAGAGAAAGTAAATGTCACAGATGGGTAATAGGGACAACAACTGAGGGGATCCAGCAACAAGATTTACTTGCAGGACTCAGACAAAGTTAAAGATCATTTCACACCTGTGGTGGGAAAGGAACAAGCAACTCTTCAAATGGAAAGGGGCAAGGTGAGCAAAAAACTTGAGGGGTTTTAGCAGGCTGATGGTGTTTTCCTTTCACCTCTTTCAAGATTAGGACATGAAAATAGAGAGAATCTTATACATTCCCCACCTTGTTAAAAATTAAAAGTTCCTCTTCCCTGCAATAATTCTGCTGCAAACATCGTGTTTGGATTAGACAACAGATCAGGAAAATATCATTTGCAGTAAGAAGACTGCATGCAAACATTTTCTGCCTCCAGAATAAATGCATGAAACTAAGTAGGCCCTAGCTGATAAGCAATGCAGTAAAAATAGGTTTATTGAGCTAATATCCTATGTGTCTTTCTACATTAATTGTCCAGGAACTGCAGCTAACTCCATAGGGGTGGTGAAGAAGCTGACATCATTAAGAAAGGAGAAAGAAAAGGCTTATAAGAAGATATCTTTTTGAGCACCAGGTACAGAAACTTTTTCAGCAGTGATTTTAAACTCGACGAGATGCCTGTATTGGGTGATTAACGCAATAATAACATAGAGAGTCAAACCCCCTCATTTGATGCACACACCACACAGCTGCTCAAAACGTTTCAGAGAGCACAGAGAGGTGACACAGCTCAAACAAGAGTCTCAGGAACTCCTGTTGTTGCAGAGCAGACTTTGTAGTACAGAAGTCTTAAAGCACAATGCCTTGAGCAATTTAGGCTCCTGCTGAAATGTACATTCACTCTTACACACTTCCACCTCTGGCATGAGCAAAACCCCAGCAACACTTGGGATATGAACCTGGGATGTCATTAGGCTCTAATCAAATTTCAGAATCTTAATCATGTTAATTCTTGGTGTCAAATCCATATACAAGGATTTCAAATTTATACATATATAGAGACATGGATTTGATGGATGGACTACATTGTGGATAAAGAACTGGCTGGGACATTCTGGTGTCCCCAACGTGAGGACATGGAACTGTTGGAGCAAGTCCAGAGGAGGCCACAAATTTGATAAGATGTTTGGAGCAACTCCCCTATGAAATCCCTCCCTGAGAAAGCTGGGGCTGTTCAGCCTGGAGAAGAGAAGGTTGTGTGGAGACCTCACAGCACCTTCCAGTATCTGAGGGGATGGCAGGGAAGCCAGAGAGGGACTCTTGTCAGGAACTGTAGTGATAGGATAAGGAGTATTGGGCACAAAATGAAAGAGGAGAAGTTTAGGTTAAGCATTAGGAAGAATTTTTTTACCATGAGGGGGATGAGGCCCTGGCACATCTTGCCCAGAGAAGCTGTGGATGCCCCATTCCTGGGAGTGTCCAAAGCCAGGGTTGGATGGGGCTTGGAGCAGACTGGTGTGGTGAAAGGTGCCCCTGCCCATGGCTGGGGTGTTGGGACTAGATGGTTTTTAAGGTCCATTTCTACCCTTTAAGATTCTTTTTCTCTGCCATTTAAATCTAGCTGAAATACCAGAATAGAGTTTATAAATCACATTTAATATAGTTTATAAATTACAGTTTAACTGGAGAATAACCTAAACCAAACTTCACTTCCCCAAAACATTGCAGTGAAAGTCTGAATCCAGTATGAAGACTGCAGCTCTAACAACAAAACAGGCACAGTAAACATTTCTTGCTGGTTTTTATTCTTTAGAGAGTTTCACTGCAGCCTTTGGATTATGCTAACATGACCAGAGGAAAAAAAATCCATTGATGAAGGGTCCTGGGTGGAACTGATACAGATCAGTTGGAGCACTGTGAATAACCTCTTGTTGGACTTGGACTAAGCCAGCAGACCACTAATGATTCCATCACATTCCAATACTATTCCAGAAAAAGGGCAGAATATGACACTGGTGTCTGGTTGCTCAGAGATTACACAAGACAGAGCTCTGGAAAGGGTTTTTGCCAGATTACTGAGTATCTTTGCTTTAGATAGTAACTTAGAATCCTTTTTGGCAGCAATTGTGAGGCATAACGTACAGATGAGATGTGGCACACATTCCACCATATGGGCTAGAAAAAAGCAGATGTCTGGGGAATATCTTCAACTAAAAATATTGTGTCTTATCTGGCTAAGAGAATTGTAAATATTTTAAATGATACTCAGAATATTTAATTGCACTCTTTGAAATACTGGGAATTTACATGAAAAATAAACTGACAATTAGATGCAACACCTTGAAGCTATACTTTTCTGTGATTGCATTACAATAAAGATATATTCAATGTGGGGGGGGGGGAAAAAAGAGCAGAGATCTTATGGAAAATCTTCCAGTAAGAACAGAGGTGCAGGAAAATTCTAGTTTCATCCAAGACAGATTTTGGTTGCCTGCTGACAGTAAGAAAGACCTGATGAACCAGGAGACCTCTTCCAAGTGTTCAGAAATGTCTGAGCTAAAATTAGTTTTTTCTTGGAAACCAGTACCAGATTCTTTGAGACACCATGACTTAATGAACATCACCCATGTGCTAATTTAGCAGACAGGAAAGATTATCATGGAGGATACCAAAGTGAGTCATACTAGAAACTAAAAATCTCTTTCTACGTGGTGGTGCCTCTCAGAATCTGATTTCTTCTGCTCAAGTCAAGGAGACAAGGTTCATTTGTACATTATACAGTTCTAAACTTTCCATGTCAAGTGGTGTTTGTGCAAACAATAGAATTTGGACTCTCAGTCACTATTTGCTCAGGCAATGATCTGATTTTCATGTAAAAGCCAATGTTTGTAGATAAAGGATTAGGACCAAAGATAGTTGTAGACCTCAAATAACCAAAAGCAGTTGTAAATTCTATTATTTCAACAACTAAATTGGTTGAGAGGGACATGAAATACCTCTGCATCACATCTGGGAAGCAAGAGAAGAGCCACAGTGGCAGCTTTTTGTGTGAATAGATACACTCCTGATTAATCAAAGTACCATGGTATCAAAGCATCCAGATCCCAGCCACACCCCACTGCGAGTTATGGATGCAACAAGACAATTCCCAGAAATGGGGATGTAACTAATCACCACAAACCCTTAGCACATGCAGTCAACAGTTTGTAAATCCATTTTCTCCTCTCCAAACTCATGTGTCTGTGGCTCAGATGGTGTTCATGGAAAAAAAATTGGCAGAGGGACCTTCTGAAATACTTACTGCCCTCTTAAATGTAGGATTTTTTACCAGAGCAAGAAGCCAGATAGAAAGTAGGCTCCATGGTGTTATTTTAGCCATGTAATTTTGTCCATGTGGAGCTCCCTGCTGAAGAGCTCACTGTTGAGTACCTTCTACCTGGCTTGGAAATTCATGATGAGAAGAATCCTCCCCATCTCACTTCACCTCTCTTCAAAGCAGGCTCCTCATCAGGGAATGCCAGCTACGACCTTCATCTTTTTGAGTTTAGAAGTTTCAGGCAGGTGAAGCTACTGCTGCTTCAGCGTGTTATAAAAGTACTCTATAAAATGAAAATATAAATATATTGGCTAAAAGAATTTAGCAGCTCAGGACTGCAGTTTAAGACATACTGTCACAAAAGTGCAGCAGCAGTGAAAAATATTGAATTAGTAGCACAACTTCAGGACCGTAAAAAACAGAATTTAGTATGAAACTTACCCTCTCTTAAGAGGGAGAGATGTCTGCATTAGCTATGCTTTCTGTCAATACACTGGAATTCCTCTGGTTTGTTTAAGGAAACAAAGACAAAATTTAACTTTGGATGCTTGTTAAGATGGTCCTTATACTTTCTTGAACTCTCCAGGTTCAGCTGGTCGAGCTTTACTGAGGACTTTGTGAACAATTTGCTTCCCCTTTTCCTCACTCTCAGACACAAGCATTTACTCCACTGGGAAAACATCCAAACTTTGGGGAACCAAAGAATAATTTTATTCCTAAATCTTCTGGAAAGTTGTGCAGATCATCACCAGAAAAGGTGCAGAGTCAGGCATAGGAAAGCCATTTTAATCCCTCTCACTTTCCCCTCTATTCCATGATAACAGAATTGGTGAACACTCATATTTCCTTCACCAAAATTCACAGAAACACAGACTTCAGCATTTAGAGATGACCCCCTCAATTTAATCTTAAAATTCAGAGCAAGCTGTCAGGACTGTGGAGACAGCTGACCCCAGACAGAGCTGCAGGAGCACAGGAAAAGCACTGCTGGCATTATCCCATCCAAGAAATGAAACTTTGGGAATCAGCTCCTGCAGGCTGCCAGCACCACTGTGGCCCTGCTGATGCATCCCAGTGTGTCACCCTGAGAATCAGGCCCTCAATATTGTTTGTCTACAAGTTCTAGACACTTTCCCAGGAAAGTAACTATAAACATAGGTGTTTATACATTCCATTAAAGATGTGCCTTTTGATGGACATCTCTCACTGCCAGTGTGGTTGGGAAGGTGTTAACCTGACTATCCAATCCCTGGTGGTGGTCAAAAACCTATAAATACTGAAAGAGAAAATAAAGAGCTCTTTTTCTTTCACCACACCTCAACATGCGTCCGTGTGACTCATTTTGTGTCCAACAGAGACACCAGTGTCCCAGGGGTGCTGGGGAATGGAGGGTGGGATGGCATCCACGAGCAGCCCTTCAAGCCCTCCTTGGTGCTCTGGGTGTGTTCAGCATTTTCAGTGGTGCACGAGATCATTTCCCCTGGGGTAGTGTCCAGTCTGGGCAATAAGAGCAATAAATCCAAGGCCAACTGAAAATCTGAATCTAGTGGCTGGCATGAAAATCCCCAGTGACACCTCATGGTACTCTGGATAACAGGGAGGCACAGATGAAAAAACAAATTTATTGCTAAAAATAAATAAATAAATAAATGAAATGAAATGAAATGAAATGAAGTAAAATAAAATAAAATAAAATAAAATAAAATAAAATAAAATAAAATAAAATAAAAGTAAATTAAATTAAATTAAATTAAATTAAGTTTTATTAACTAATAATAAAAGTAAAATAAAATAAAATAAAGTAAAATAAAATAAATAAAATAAATAAAATAAAATAAATAAAATAAAATAAAATAAAGTAAAATAAAATAAATAAAATAAATAAAATAAAATAAAATAAAATAAAATAAATAAAATAAAATAAAATAAAATAAAATAAAATAAAATAAAATAAAATTATCAAAACTAGAGAATGTCTTCCCATCCTGATCTGTGGAGTCTAGACTGCTTCTAAAGAAAGAGGGAGGGAGATACAGAAGTTGCAAATAATGTGGTTTTGCCTCAAAATGGGATCTTTCCATCAGGTTTAATGGTATAGGAACATACAAACAAAAAAAGTACTTGGAGAACAAAGGCATAGGACAGAAAATAGAGAAAACTAAAGGAAATAATAAATCTATCCCAGAAAAATCTGAAATACCAACAAAATAGATTCCAAAACTTTTAGAAATCTTGAGCAGGAAAAGGAAATCAATGTGATTTGATAAATATTTTTTTGTTTTCATTAAGTATTTTTTATACTTGAAAACTTTTTCATTAAAAAAATTGTCTGTTACAGAGGTTTTTCAGTTCCTGAGATTACAACTGGACCTCTCTATACCTCTCTTACACACTAATTTCACTGTGTTCTACACCAAGTTCTAGAGGTACCTCAGACCAATTTTTGTGTTGTGTGATGCAAGAAGCAATGCCATCATGTACAGCAGAACAGGGAATTTAATCTCTTTTGAGATTCCACTGCAGATCACTGAGTCGTTACTGTTCCGCTTTGCTTTCAGGACAGTAAATTAATACAGTTTAAAGGCATTGTATATAAAGTCCATGAAATCCAATCTCCTGGCTATTCCATTTCTTACTGTACTAAAAAGTCTCAAAAGGTAACTTCTAACACTCCTTCAGAAGTTCTTTGCCATTGGTAAGAAGCCAAACAGTCAGAAGCACCTTTACCTAGACCACTTTTCCCACTGAATGAGAAGGGATACACCCCATTAGTTTTCAATTCAATTATTTGGCAATAGGAAAACTTCATTTAACATCTACCTGCTCAGGAGGTGCCTAACAGAAGTATGGCACTGTATAGGAATAAAAAAGGAGTGAAGGAAAATAAAAAAAACTGAAGGATGGATCATACTATTCCTGTCCAAGGGTATCCTGTACCACTATGTCACCTACACAGGATCCATGTGCTGGCCATCAATGAAGGGAAAAATCACCACAGGTCTGTCTGCCATTAACAATCCATTTGCAAACACACATCTGGCTTCTATTCCCTGCATGCTGGTCATAGAATTAGACCAACAATCTACACCCAGAATTGAGACACTGCAAGGCTGTTCAGAGCTGGCATTTAGCTTCTCCTTCTGCAAAGGAAGGAGCCATTTGTCAGACACAGAATAGTTAATGTATGTCTGTGCTTTAGCTTCAGGTACAGCTGAAACTTGCAGGTATTCAGAGCCAAGGAATGACTTTATTTGCACGTGAACTGCAATCTGTAGAGTCCTGATTGATGGAGTACAGCACAAACATTCAGTGTCCTTCTGCTGGCTCCAAGTTCTGAATTACTGGCCCCACTTTTCCATGCCCAACACATTCCAAATGTAGACATGAAGGATGTGGCCACTGGGCTGGAGTGAAAGAAAGAGGCTTTGATCCCTTTACCACCAAGTTATTTGCCTTCCACAGGGAACCTTGTTTCAAAATTCCTGATGGGAATCAGGCCAGGAAAGTTCCTACGCCTTCCCAGTTCCTAAATCACCACGTCCCTTAGGCAAGGCGTACAAAATCTTGCCCTTCCCATCCACCTGCTGTGAAATTTGTGTTACATCACCACAGCCACCACTTCCCCAGTGCTTTGCACCAACTGCATCCCAAGAAAAAGTGTCCATTTTGACCCATCTCTGGTTCCAGCACAACACAGATTAACAGGATGGAGGAAAGGGCTGAGCAGCTCTGCTCTTCCCCTGGCCATCCAGTTTTTTTCCTGCAGTTCTCATTGCAGCAACAAAGGTATAAAGAGCTTTAATCACTACATCTCAAAACACACAAGTTAGTACTTTCCCTGCTTCCAGACAGTAGATTAGTGCAGCCTGGCTGCCAAACATGATTAATAACTCTGCAAAGACCTTTGTACTGTATGCAGCGTTTGCCAAAAATGGCAGGAATCAGAAGAGAGAAGGGTGTACTGCAATGACAGTTATTTCAGAACCAAATGACTGTTTTTTGTGATTAAAGAACACACTCAATTACATGAAGAAAACTCAGTGACATAAGCTTGCCTCTAGTTCCCTCCTCCCCAGGCCCCATCACCCCTCCTCTTTTTAAGTGCTGCTTGGCATTCCCGAGATTAATTTTGGGGTTTTAAAATAAACACTTCCAAAAATAGTAAGAGGAAATGGTAATCTTGCAAAGTGGAGTTTGTTAGCTTATTTTCCAGAAACCAGAAGCCCTGCCTGCTTGAAACCCTTATTGCTCTGCACAGCAAGACGCAAGAAGATAAATGACTTTCTGTATCAGCAAAGTCCAAATGCTGCTGTTCTGGTGCAGAGGCTCAGGATCCAGGGATGGGAAAAGCAAGAGAGCAATTCAGGGCTCAGGGGCTGGGGCAAACCCAAACACAGAAGACAATTTCTGGTCTATCAGACCCCATTGCTGCTTGATGAACAGGTTGGTTACTGCAAGCCCAAGGTGTTCCTCAGAGCCACAGAGGTTCCTGTCAGCATCAACACCAACTTCACCAGAAACATGCCCAAGAAATTTTTCAGCTTAGTCTGTGAACATCAGTTACAAACCTGAAAACCCTCCACAGTCACATCCACATCCTCATTCCCAACCACTTTGGACCATTTAAACTCTGCCCCTCCCCGCGATCTCGATCTCAGCTCTGCCTGTCACACTGAGTGGGAGTTCATTGTGCCTAAAGTGGGAAAAGGGCTGTGATGCCAGTCACTCCCTCCTCCAGGATATCCAGCAAGAAGGCAGAAATCACTGCTACAAGTGAGACAGGTGGCACTGAGAAATGTATGGTGACACTCCCTGGGAAAAGCGCAGCGTCCCAGCTCCTGCAGTCAGCTGCCGAGGCCACAATCCACCACAATTCCTTCAGGCACAATAACAGGAGTCAAAAACAAACACACAAAAAAAAGGCAAGGGATTCTTCAGACTGCAGTTTCTAAATTGTCTTGTTTCTGCCTCACAGTACACACAGAGCAGAGCTCAGATAATCTGGGATGTTGCTTGATAAGCATCAGAGTCCTTGGGATGGAGACTTGCATTTCTGTCTGAAGTCTAATTAATTCTTCATCACATTTTGAGGCGGCAGGGAGGATCTGTTCTGTCAATGGAGCATCCCCATCTACTGTTGGAGAGTGGAAAGGGAGCAGCACAGCCCCTAGAAGGCAGCAAGGTGCAGGAGAGGGATCTGCCACCCAGCAGGATTGTCAGGAGCCCCTGTCCAAAGGTGGAGAGCAATTGGAGAGAAATTTTGGGTTCCCATTCTGCTGTGGCCTTCACGGGAGCTCTAGTCCAGTATCTGTTATGAAAACAAGTTTCTAGATGCCATAGTTTTAAAAAAGAAAAGTTTTAGGAACAAATTTGTATGTGAGCCAAGAAAAAGCATTGGTTTCCTAATCTTGCAAAGAATCTCAAACGATTGCCTAAGGAAATTTGAAGTGTCCTAGTGGGATGGTGACAGTTTAGATGCAAAAATGCATTTTAATCTTTCACTGCTGGTGAGGACATAAAATATGCAATAGCAAATAAATTTTAACCCTTTTTTCTTTTTTTTTTTCATAATATTCATCAAGATTCAGATATTTTTAAAATTTTAAAGAAACAAACAAACAAACAAATAAATAAATCTCCTGTTACTAAAGTTCTGAAGGGATTCCAAAGCCTATCTAATTGGAGATAAAGGATTTTAACCTTTTCATGGTTCTGAAGTTTACTGAATTCACACTCCTGTATTTAGCCATCTCCTAACTGACAAGGAGAACATGACAAATGATCATACTCAGTACAGTATAGCAAGGTATAGATTTAGTAAGGGGCAAATGCAAAACTCAGATTAAGACATTAATAAACCTGCCTGTCAAAGAAGATGTGGAATGATTCCAGGCTAAAAACTTCAACACAGCTTTCTAATTACAGATTAGTCCTCATCATAGCAGCATGATGAAAACAATCTTGATAAAGTTACCCATTCATCAGCTAACTGTCATTTCCCCATAATAATCATAATCCTGCTTTTACAGAGAAAGCAGGAGCTCAATATCTACCATTGGTGCAGAAATGAGCAGCTCCAGAAACTCAAGGGATGGATTCAGAGAAAATAAGTTATTCATCAGTTTTCTGTGGCCTTTTTTTTTTTTACTTTGTGTGTAATGTAGAAGTGGGCTAAAAATTAATGAGATGTGACTCTTCCCATGCTGCAGAAGTTAAGCACCCACTTTAAACAGCATCCAAAGAAGAAAGATAATTGCTTGCACACTTGAAAAAACTTGCTAACTTCAAGGTTTTAATGCTGAAGGATGCCTGAAAGCAGCCCCAGAAGATGCCATATATTCATGACAGATTTAATTCAGAAAATAATAGTTTAAAGTGATCCACTTTAGGATCACTTTAAACTATTCACTAAACTGATTCTGAGGCTGCAGTAGCTGTGCATGTGTACACAGCCACAGCTTACAAAGGCATGAGGAGGAGAAATCCACTGGTTTTAATTCAAAGACAGCACTTGTTCCAAACCCATTGTGGAGGTCTGCGTTTGGATTTGCATTTTCCTTCTGCTTTGCCTTATCATGCGCGCCCCTCATAAAAGGAAAAAAAAAAAAAAAGAAGAAAGCCAACCTAAATAATCTACATCAAGCTATCCCAAGGTCAGAAGATGACAAAGACTCATGGGTCAGATTTTTCACACAATGCTCCCATCTCCCAAGGATGGAGGGTTTAACCAGCTTCCTCCAAGTGCTCAGGGAACTTGCTTGTCACTCCTGTAGTAAAGCACAAAACAGCAGGGATCTCCCTTCCATGTAAAATGGGAAATTGTAACTTTTCAGCAGGGGTCGGCACTGCTGGGTCCTTCCCAACCTAAAGCATTGTGCCATTCTGTGATTCTCTGATCTCTCAAGCTTCCTGCCCTGAGCAGGAGTTCCCTGCAGCAGAACTCCTCACACATACAAATTATTGGGCATTAACAGAGGAGCACAGAACCCCACAGAACCAACAGATCCACCCCTGCTCCTCAGGGAACACAGGACAGACTCTCTTCAGGTGTCCATCCTGCAGCACACCTTGAACAGAGACTCTCCTTAAAGACATTTCTGGATGACCCCGTAGTAGAGAGGATTTGCATGAAAGGAAGGACACAACATCAGAAAGGCTTTGATTCATCAAAAGTTACACAGGGACAGTCCCAGTGAAATTAATTTGTGAAATTAAACACATGCAAAAATGGTCAAGAATTTAGACCTGAGAGACACTATGTGTTCACATGGGTGGATATGGGAAAATCATATCCAGCAAAAGGATATTCTACTTTTGAATCAAATTAGATTTCAATAAACTTAACAACTCCATATAAACATTCTCACAAGGCTGTAACCATTTTCTGCTGGAAAGATATTAAATGATTGGAATAGAATTGAAATTTATTATTATACCCCTGTGGTGTAAAAATGATTGTTGAGAGCATCCAAGAAGTTGAGAAAATATTAAGTTTTATTAAACCCTGGAGAAAGTCAGGACATCAGAAAAAGACAGAAAAATTGCCCAAAGGCAATGGCAAATTCCTAGAAATGGAGGGGCTGGAAATCCAAATGAGTGAGTGTTGGGCTAAAATGATCTAACAATCTCTCTCCACTGGCAAATAACAAAGGGCAAGGGGACAGTGTTCAAAGCTTCCTGAAAACTGAAACCTTTTTCTCCTTTTCTTTTGAAAAAAAAAGAAAAAAACAACAACTTTTTGCTATATGGGGAAAATGGGACATTTCTATAGAAGTGGCAAACCTCCAGCAGTGGCAAATTAAAGATATAATAGAGATGGTGATACCTCAGAAATGTTCCACTCAGAAAAGGAAAGAGAGGGGACCCTGGACCTATAGTGGAATGTATATATATGTATACATAGATCTAGATATATATGGTCACAAGAAGTAACCATCTAGGCACCTGAAAGGGGGCTGCAAACTCACAGAAACTGTCTGAGAGTGTTCAGTGTGGCTTTGACAAGCAGATGATTCCACTTTAGCAAGAGGCAGGCCATGGTGAAAGCAGGGACCAGAGAGAAGGGCTCCAGGCATAAGGCTGCATACAGGGGTGTTAACGAAAAATATCATTAAAACCAGACAACAGATGCTTCCAGCACCGTGGGAGATGCCTTATGCAGCACAAAAGTTTCAGCAAGGAGGAGTTGCTACAAATGCCACACGAAGCAAAGCCCTGAGCTGTCGAATATTACCCAGAGTCAGGCGGCTCTGGCTGTGGGAGCACAGGGCCGGCCGAGCAGAAAGGAGGCTTTGCTCTTTGCAGAAAACCACCTCGCAGGCCATTTAAAACACAAGTTATCAGCAAAGAGCCTGGAGCAGCTGGGATGCACCTCCAGATGAGTGCAGAAAGGTGCAGGCAGACAGGTGAGGATGTCCCCATGGCAGTGATTTGGCAGCTCTGATTAACCCTGCCATCACCTCGCACATTAATCCAGGCCGCAAACACTTCCCGGACCCAATCAGTTTTGCTAATGAATAATGAATTCATTCTCGTCTCATTCTGAGTATTCTTAGGGGAATTCTTAATAAATCTGTAATTTATTAGACACACACTGCATTTCTTGATGAGAAACTCAAATCTTTTAAGGAAAAAAGTGATGGTCCTACTCTCCTTTAAACCTGATTGAGATTGTGTGCCAACCCCACCAGTGACCACCCTCACCCCAATTAATCCATGAGTGAATTCCAGTCTGGGGCACAGGTAACAGAATTTCTTTAGTTCCAGCAGCAGACTCACTTGCTTTACTCTAACACTTTGATGAAAGCAATTTCCTCGTGGATGAGGATACTTTGCTGTGTTTCACAGTCTTCCCCCATCACCTAAGAGGTGGAGAGGGACAGTCAGAGAAATTAGAATTATGGAGATGACAGCATAAATTAAGTCACCATCAATAAGGCTCATCATGTTTGGCTTATATATTCTCATCTAACTTGAAATGGGCTTCTCTCCTAAAAACAGAGCTACTGCTATGCAAGGTTCATACAAGAGAATAATGGCAAAAACAGAGCACATTTATTCCAGAACAGAGAGTGCTTTTAGGAATGAGAGAAAATTGGATCAAAACTAGAGGATTATTTTTACAGCATCCTGTCACTACCAACAGTAGGTACCAGCTGTTTCAACAGATGATACAACAGTGCCAAAGTCATAGAATAGCCTACCTACTGCAAAAAAAAAAAAAAATATACTGTTTGATATGTAAACAAGTGCTATTCTCTTATTTTTGTCATGTCTGCTGTAATTCTGGTGGTCCCTAACAATGGTGTAGCTGTCCTGCATGACTCAGAAAAAGATTAAAAAATTATCTTGTCTGCATCCAAGGGAATGTGGAGTTTGATGTATTAGGTGCACTGTGTGATATAACTATTGTTCTCAATAACTACAGCATTGTGTCAAACATGATTTCTCTGTAGGTAATGAAAGCCTTGAAAACCAACAGCTACAGCAGCAGAGCAAGACTGGTTTTCTAAATTACCAGAAAGAGAAAGCTTTAGATTGTTATGGATTCTGTGGGTTCATTCACCTTTGGGTAATGCTAAACATTAAATTTCACTAACCACACAACCTGTGGCATTGCAAACATTAATATTTATTGCTGTAAAAGCAGCATCAATGCTCATATTTAACACAGTGATAGTGACTACTATGACCTCTAACAATTTCCACCATCATTAGTGGGAGTGGCAGCTTTTCTCCCCCACATCAAGACAGCACCAATACAAACTTTCCCATTATTTTCATGGGGAAAACCTTTTATCAGTTATGCTGTGGGTATTTGGGGGGAATTTGGAACAAAAGCTTGGTAGGCCCTTACTCATGGCATTTAAGCCACAATGTTATTTTGTCAGCAAAAGCAATACCTGATTGTTCCTGCCCCACCCAGCACCTCACATTCCACCTCACATTCCACCTCAGTGCTGTGGCAGGGAGAACAGTTCTGCTGCAGCCTGATGGAAGACATTCTGAAGGGGGACACAGGCTCCTGCCAACCCCATTAATTCTTGATTTCAAGTGGTTTTCAGCCTAGTGAGTTTACAATGTTCAGCAGCTCAGTGTCAGAATACTCGGTTTATTTGGTGTCTTTTCACTGATGTATCAAAACACAGGCACACTACCAACAAATTTTCACCCCAGTTGATGGATGTTTCTTTCTCTTGCCTGATCAGATCATCTTCCTTTTTTTAAAAAAAGACATTATTCCTCAATAGTGAAAAGCCAGCTTCAACAATCTTTTTTTTTGTCCCTTGTGTCTCTCTTTCTTTCTTTTCCAAGACTGCTATTCATTGACAGTAAGATTTTTAGGAACCTGTATTTATTCTTCCACAAAATTTTGATCAGTCCAACTTGCTCTACTCAGAGGTTTAAAAACAAAATTTCACCTCCCAGGTAAAATTCAGACACCCTTTAAAGGCACAGAAACATCACCTCAGTTTGGTAAATGTCCCTTAAATGCCTTGGGGATTGTCACTTCATGTCAGCTGCAGAACTGACTCACTTCACCTACAAACCTGACCTCAAAACCAAACTGCCTTTTCATGTCTTCATTCAGGGATCTCAATGAACATTTTAACTCAGAGCTCACTCCAGGGTGAGGCTATTCTGATGACCAAAGCACAGCTCAGATGTTCACTCTGATGTCCCTTCCCTCCCTGCAGTCAGCCCCAGCAGCCTCCATCCCTGAGCCCCTGCAGGGTTGATATATTTACCTTTATCAACCAGTATATGTTGTCATTCATGCAGAGTTTTAAGGCACATACTACAGATAACACTGACTTTCCATGAGTATTCACCTACAAGGAATGCACTGAGAGGGAGCTGCTTTTGGTGTTCTTCTGCCTTGTTTCCTCTCTAGATTCTACTCAGCATTTTGACATTTTCATTCACTAATTAAAATGTCTTTCAAAATAGGAACACCCCCAAGCTGCTTTTTATTAGCTCTGTTTCACAGGTTTATTATCCTGTACCAGCAAAAACAATGAACCCTGTGCTGTATTAATTCTCATATGCAGGAAACATCTGGATAGATTTTCCCTAGTGCCCAGCAATAAGTACATGTGAGCAGTGGGTCAGATTGAAAGTCTTTTTAAGATGTGTTTGACCAACAGAAGCATTTTCCCTCTATGGGAAATTCAAGCTACACTTGCATTGTAATCAGAAAAAAAAAAAAAAAAAAAAAAAAAGTGGAAAATTTTGTAGGAAATAAAGAAGATAAGAAGGAAACTTTTCAAATTTACAAGCGCTCGGTAAGTTTCCTAGTGGGACAGCAAGTTCACAGGTTGCCTTGCAAGCAGACAGGAACTGCTGATGGAATGGGATGCACTCACCACACACCTTACATTCCCCTGGCCTCTGTTTTCCTGGGTTGATTGGGACTCCCTTCCTTGGTTCTGGTGTCTGCCATTGCTGCCTGACATGGTAATTTTGGATCTGTTGGACAATGACATGGAAAGAGGGAAAAACATCAGAGAAATGACCCAAATGGGTGACCTGTGGCTAATTCTTAGTGAACAGCTTCTTCAGAGAGCAGATGGACACAGGCAGCCACCATCTCTGGCCTCATTCCTCAGAGGAATGAGGAACCATGGAGATGGTCTGACAACCAAATACATCTAATTAAACCAATTTCTAACTCTTTTGCTGTGTCTGTTTTTCCTGTATTAAGCAGAAGACTATGAGGAAAAGATAACACAGGATGCAAACCAAGGTATTTCTGCACATGCACCACATTAAACTCAGGATCATAATGGGTGAAAAGAGTCAGATCTGTTAGGAGCAATTCCCACCACATCTAGGAATTGCACTGTCATTAAATGTACATTTCAGCAGATTATCATGGTGGTTTGCTTCCTTTTGGGCAGACATAAACAAATCAATGCAGTTACTTGTGCACAGTACAGCACATTCACAAACTTGAGAATTTAAAGGTAAATGCTGTAAAATCAAAGTTTCATAAGTGTCAGGTTTGGGTTTTGCTTCATTTTTAGTTCCCAGAAAGTTAAGAACACAGATACTTTATTTCACTGAATATTGATAAAAAGCAATCCTCATTTGGAGTAGTATCTCCAGGAGTATTTGAATGACTGTGCTTTTCCTCCTCCAACAAGATCAGGTCAGTTCTTCCTGGAGACGAAACAAGAGTCTGAGAAACTGGAACGCTGGATGGGGTCTCATCAACTTAAGGTTTTTCAGTGCCTGTTGCTGTCTCCATAGGTGACAGGGTTTCCTGTGCTCTCTCTGCTACACGCTCTTCCACTCCCGCAGACGTGTCCTTTTCAACACTTTCCACTTGAAATTCTATTTCAGGATCTTCTCTAGCACTTTTTACATCCCTTTTCACTCCTGAAACATCTACCATTACATCTCCCACTTAGCTGCAACATAAGCAGAATCTTCTGATCCCTTTCTTGTAGACCATTCACACCCAGGCCTTTTTTATCAACTGTCTTGACTATTTTCTCCTGTAATTTTCATTTCACCCACAAATTTTCCCATTTTAATTGCTTCCTCTTGACTTTAAATGTCCAGCTCTTTCTTTGGAAGACAAACATCTATTTATTTTGTTTTCCACTTGCATTAATTTCATCTAATGATCATTTAAATTCTGCTCTAGAATTGTCTAACTCAGTAGATCTTTCTACTTTGGGTAGAAAGTGGTTTGACTTTGTGCTCTTGAAGAGTCAGAGAACATGTAGGAATTTTTTTTTATCAAGTGCTCTTTTCTTGTCATTTTTTGAAGCATTTATTTCTGATTTCTACAGCTCTGCTGAGAACGCAGTGAATTGTGAATTATGCAGTTTTGTCCTTCAGCACCAAGATGAACACTATCTGTACATATGGCTATATTTGGGGTTGGAATATTCACTCTAATCCCTGTTCTCTTTGCAGGTAATGAAATATCTTCTCCCATCTCTGGCAAGCTAACACCAGAACTCTTCATATAATCTCCTCATTTTGGAACACTTCCTTTTCCAACTGTAATTGTGGTCGCTGCATAGGGAAGGCATTTTAAGGAATATTTATTCCAATTTGTATTTTGGCACAAGGATCACATGCCTGAAGCTTTTCCAGACTTCTTTCACTATCAGCATCACCTTTTTTTCCCTGCCTTTAAGAATGTCCAGCCTAATGCAGGTATTCTGCATTTTGACATTGAAAAACATCTCCGCAGTGCCTTGGTCTCAACTTCGACAGCTTTAATCTCCTATTCTGATTTTAACTTCATTTCCTTCTCGGGGTTCTCAACACATCCCTCTCTTCCAGGATCTGACGTATCAAATTTAAATTTCTGATGTTGGAACTTGCACAGAAATGTCAGCAATTTCCAATGACATTTTTAGCTGGGCTTGCTCCACTTCTGGAGAGCAGAACTCAGGCGTTTTCTTTTTCCTTAGGGAGATTCCAGACTTTTGCAAATTTCAATTTCATCTTTCTTCCAGCCAGAAAAAGATGATCATGATTTCTATTTCAGAGTTTCTCAGTTCAACTGAAGCATATCTTTTGGTTTTTGAGTGATGTCTTCATCAGCAAAACTTGATATTTTTTTCTCTAGGAAGTTTCAGATTCAATTTTAGAACTGATGTCACTTTCTGACAGTTTTCTCTTAAAGCAAGAAATTCTAAATTTTTTGTTTAGGTTTAATGTATTTTAACTGTACATTCTGTGTCACCCACAGATATTTCAGGAGATGGTGTTTTCCCTCCTGGTTTCAGGCTTCTTTGCTCCAAAGATCCATCTTAATTTAAAATTTCAAAATCTGTTGCAGATTCATATCAGGAAGAGATGACATTTTTGATTCAGATTCTGAAATGTTCATTTGATATTTAGTGTTTCATTCCCTTTTGGCAATGCAGAATGCTGTCCAATTCTGGAAGAATGAATATCAATGTAGGACAAACCCAAACCAGAAATTCCAAATACAGTATTTATAGAAGCTCTATCTCCCTTGCAGACAATAAAACTTTTAGATCCAACATTCCTTGAAAGATTAGCAGGCATTTCCTCTGTTCCTGCATGAGAAAGTCACTCTGATTGAAAAACTTCAGCTCCCAACCTACCCTTAGGCATCTTGGAAGGAGATGTGAAAGGATGTTTCAGCAATCTAAACTCCAGCACTTTCATCAACAGAGTCATTATCTGATATGCAAGCACGTTTCATGTTTTCTGGAACTTCCCCTAAAAACTCCTTCCTAAGTCTTCATAGTTTCACAGACATTTTCCCCATCCCAAATATCCAAAATTCGGGATTTCTGCTTGTTTCTGGCTCCTTCCCAGTGTGTCAGGTGACATGTGTAGTCCTTTTTTTCAGTGCCATTTCCAGTCCTGCCACCTGCATGCATCCTCTTGCTGTGTGGTCCTTCGCGTCCATGTGGATTCCACCTTATCATTTTCATTGTTCTTTTGTCCATTTCTGTTTCTTCTGGGGGGATTTTGATGAGGCCTCTGGTGGTTGTTTATCTGGGCTTTCTTTCAGATCAGGTATTTCTAAATTGAGCTTTGATACCTTGTGTTGTTATAGCCACCACTTCTGGTGCAGTAAACTTTGATGTCGATTCCTCGTCTCTGGTTTTTAATCCTTTCTTTTTCAACTTCTGGATTTTTTTTTTTTTTTTTACATGGGTGGAAATGCTGGCTTTTATTTATTTAAAGTCTTCTGCTAAAGTTTGCAAAAAGGGCTTGGGCTGCTGGGATGTTCATTTCTCCATGCAGTACTACAAGGCTGATTACAGAAGGGATGCTTGGTAGCTGGCACTAATTCTGCAGCTGGGAGGAACGAAGAAAGGATCACCTGGGAGGATTCTGGGGATGGTTTGCTGCTGATTCTCTTGTTTTGTTTTTCAGCAGAGCTGTCTAGATCTGGAGCAATGGAAATGTGGAGTGGAATGGCCCTGTGTGGTTTGTGTGGTTGATTTACCATCCAGTGGGGCACAGCCATTGAGTCTAGAATAGCACAGCTGCTCAATGTTTTGAAAGAGAGGAAAAACTTCATAAACCAGATGCTTTAGTCAAGGAACTGTTATATGCATCAGCATAAGAAATTACCATAATCTGCATGCTTCAAAATCAAATTAAGAATTTATCAGGAACTGGAGTTACTGTTAAAAAACCCCCAAACTAACAACCTCTCTTGTTAATCATTGTGTTCTCATGCTTAAAAATTATATCCTTCTCTCTGCATTTCTTACATTTGGGCTTTTGGCCTTCCAGAATGCAAAACTGAAGATGCATATGAAGGCAGAGAATTTAAGTAACCTATCTTGTCTTTAAGAATGTAACCAAGTATCATCCTCCTTGTAAAATTTGCTCTGTTTCATCCTTTCTTTTTATTTTTTTTTCATTTTTGAGGGAGATAACTGAAATGCTGCTGTTGTCTTGTTTTCCCTACGATTTTGATGTAGATCAGTTTAAACTGACAAGAGAAGCAATGGTTACACTGCACATATTTTTGACACGGATGCAAGTTAAACATAGATCACTCTCAGACAGAGAGAAGCTCTTCTCACCAGAAGAGGTTTCTACTTGCCTTGTACTGGCTGACATGAACTATTAAATTCATTTCAGCAGCTGGTGTCTCTTCATAGACAGAGAATTGCAAAGCTGTGTGTTTGCTCACACATTTATTATGGTTTGTTGATGATAGCAAGGCTACAAGGGGTGTGTTTGCTCTACAAGGCTTTTGGTGTTTCATACTTACCTTTACTTAGGTATGATAATCATGGAATCATAAAATGATAGAATGGTTTGGGTTGGAGGGGACCTTAAAGTTCACCCAGTTCCAACCCCCAGCCATGGGCAGGGACACCTTCCACTACTCCAGGCTGCTCAGAGCCCCATCCAGCCTGGCCTGGAACTCTCCAGGGATGGGGATATCATTGTTGGCATTGTGTTGGACATGACAAACAGTTTCCACATGCAGGTCAGCTGTTTTCACAGGCCTCCTTCATGTTCTTAGAATTATGCATTTATCTGATTTTAAATAAGGATGTGCATCTCTGCCACCACCTGACTCAATGAAATTTTGGTATAAATTGGAAATTCAATCCTCATGTAGCCCAGAGTGAGCCCCTCCTCAGGAGCTGCTGACTGAAAAATGAGTCCTTTAACACTTCTACACTTGGATAAACCTTTCATGTAAAGTAGATAAACATGTCAAAGTATTCAGCTTTATCAAAACATCTGTCCTGGGTAAAGTCAGAGAGGTGTGAAGGGGAAAAATAACATGGGTCAAGTTTAATAAGATATTATTTCATGCAATTCTGAACTGTTAAGAACAGAGTATGACAACTCTGAGTGCAGAACCTGTGACAAGAGTCACAGGAATTTTACAGTCTGTGTGCAAGGAATGATGCAGTGAAAGTTAATGCTGTAGTATGTAGAATTATTGCTTAATTTAAAAAAACCACAAAAACAAAAACCAAAAACAAAAAAAAAATATTGCTGGGAGTTAATTCTGGGAAGATCTAATTCCATGCACTGCTTGTTGAACAGAACTCTAGGAATGGAAATGAGAAACAAAAACTGCTTTGTTCCTGACAGTCATCATGGCATTTATTTTTCACTCTCACATTGGGATTCCTCAGAAAAGGGAAAGTGAGAGGGATCTTCCACTTCAATCATTCTCCCAGGCAAGGCAAACCAGCAAGCAACCTCAACTTCTAGCCAGCTTAGAGCTTGAAATTTCAAAGGGCTTGAATATGATTTGTTTCTCACTGAACTGCCTTTTGAAGAGATATGCAGATAACTTATATTCATGCTTAATATCCTCTAAGTACAGCCCATTTTTCTGGCTAAGGCAAGCACCAGGAGAAATCTTAAATGTTTAAATGTGTTTTGTACTCACAGGGTCTGATATTCTGAATGGTGGAGGCTTCAGAGAGCACCCCAGATGATTCCTACATAGGACTGGGAAAGCTGGTTAAAAGCAAGTATTGCATGCTTGGCTCAGAGCAAATCCCGAGGATTTGTTCATCAAGGATCTGGTTTCTCCTCCTGTTTTCCTTCAACAAGTTCTGCTCTGACACTCATTTGCTTTTATTCCTTTGTTTCTAATGGTGTACAGTCTGCTTGAGACTTGTTTTTTATTGGTAGCACACTGTGCAACAGAGAATTAAATACATTAGTGATTTTTCTTTCTTTTCCTAAATGCAGAAACTCACATAAATTGCTTGGCTTTATCTCTCATAATACCCAAACCCTGCCTTCTATTCTCTTATTTACAATTGTCAGATTCACACAGCTCTGCCACAGGCTCTGAGAATTTACTTTTATGAAAGTTCAAGGCTGCAGCTCATAGAGACTTGCCTAAAATTGGAATCTGAAATTAAGGAATTAATTACCTGGCTTTTGTTGGCTGGGCAGCAGATCAGCAAAGCCCAGCAATGTGTGCACAGCAATGTGCACTAAGCAAGGATGCAGATCGAACACAGCACTGCAAAATGAATGTTTTCTAATTAGCTACTCTGCCATTGCAAGCAACTTCCAGTTGGTCAGATGATTATTTCATTTATACAAGTGATGTGGGACTAATTATCAAACAGAATTCAACCAACCTGCAAAAAAAGGCAATTGCCTATCCAGGAGCAATGAGAAAACCTTTCTGAGCAACACTGGAGCCCCAAATATTACATAAATCTGGAAGATGAGCATGGACAGAAAGACTAACTGTAAAGACAGACCCCAAAGGGAATTGAAATATGCATTTAAAATAAAATGCATATTTGAATCTTGTTCCCTATGCAAAACAAGGAAACTTTCTCTGTTACATCTTTGTCAGAGAAACTGATTTTTCATAGTGTCCAAACTGTCTGATGATGTGAGAACTTCTCATGGTGGGGTCTGCCTGTGAAATGTCCTTTGTGTGACGCATCCCTGCTCAGGGATTACCCCTCCCACAGTGACAGGAATGCACAAAGTGCTGCAAGACAATTTATCTGGTGTTAATGTGAGTACAGAAGATTCAATCAGATCCTAATTCATGAGAAAAGCAGAGCTCCAGTTCCAGCACAGTCATTCCATGCCCGTGTCTGCCCATGGCCCTGCTGATCCTGCATCCACGTCCCCTCTAAGATTGGTGACTTGGCCTTGGTCTCTCATGCCCATTCCTGTCACTGGGTACCCAGTGCTCCACTCCCTGGTGAGGTGGTGGGACAGGTCCTGGCTGTGATGGTCTGTCCTGCCACCCTGGGGAGCCCCCAGCCCCCTCTGTGCCCCAAAATTTGCAATATTGACCTCCAAGTCAGTCTGACTTTCAAGATCAAATCCAAACTGAAACTAAGCATCCCCACCAGAAGAAACAGAAAATAACCTTGAACCTTCTAGACACTTTTTTGCTCTTTAATGGCAGCTTTCAGCTAGATTGGAAGTTTCCACTGTTTTTTTTTTTTTACATTACAGAATGGCTTGAGGACCATTAAGATCATCCCATTCCAATCCCCTACCATGGGCACCAAAACTTCCACTGGACCAGGTTTCTCAGAGCTCCATCTAACCTGGTCTTGAACACTTCTAGGGATGGGACAGATGGTTTGGGTTATATATATGTATATATACATCTGACTTTGTATATATTTATTTACTAGTTTGTTTTATATTTGGGTAATTTAATTGGTTTTGTACCAGTCTGGGGCTTTTTGAAGTCCTTGTTTATAGGAGTATCTATCCAGTCATGCCTTAAACTCCCCATTCCCATCAAAAATTTAAAATAATTTGTTAATTGCTGAAGCTGTATCATTTGCAATTATGGTCACCTCAGATCTTCTTGACTATGACTACAGACATAAAGTGACTTTGGGAAGCTGGGAATTTGCCCCACCATATCTTGCTCTTTTACACCCCACTTCCTACAGAAATCTGTTTCAGAGGAGCCATCCTGCAATCTCCCAGGTTACATTTCTGCAAAAGTCAGCAGAACAACTTAAAAAAAAACAAAACAAAAAAAAAAAGCTTGGCAACCCTTTCAGTTATAAATTGCATCTTTGCCAAGTGCTTCCCTGCTGCACGGAGCAGATTGTCACTTCTCACTTCAGTTCCTTGTGCTTTGTCCCACAGCTTGATAAGAGTTTTTGCAAGAGTTACAAGATGGGATCTAACCCCTCCAGACAGACACACACCTCCTTCACGTGCAGAGCAGGATGTGAGGTGGAGAATTCTCCACACAGGGGACTGCCAGACCAGAAGCAGATGTTGAATGAAATCTGGGGTTTTGGATACCACGAGAACTCACAAGTGCTCCTGCTCAACACACAAATATCAGGGATCAGAGGGAGAAGACATGAAGTTATCAAACTTCATGCTTCTTGCTGCTGCTATCGTGGTATCCATGCACTTTGAGCTATACAAGCTGCTGTGCTATTTATTCAGGTCTCCTGCCTTTTTTCCCTGGCAAAGCTTTCAGTGCTTTAAAAGGGTGCCTGATAGCAATAGCATTCAAGCAGAACAGCTTTAACTCAAAGGTTTTGCAGCTTCTCTCATGATTTTAAACCATTGCCTCAGATGCTCTCTTCTTGAAGCTGGTTCCATAGGCAAATCCAGGAATGCTTCAGTCCCTCACTCTTCAGCTCCTCTTTGAATCCTGTCTCAGAAAGCATCATTGTCTCTGTACAGTCCCACTGAAACGTGATCATTCCCCAAAGAAGTTTCACCTTGAATGTGCCAGCCCTCTGTGCAAAATTTCATTTCTCTGTTATTCTCACTGCCAGGTGGATTTTTCCTCCTCTGCAGCAGGAGTGTTCTTTTTAGTTTCCTGCTTTAAACTGGTGAAGAGCAAAGTGCTACCTTCTAATGTGCTCAGAGAAAAGTCCTGGGGTTTGCCTGGTGATGGGAAAGAGATTGGAGCAAAAGAGGCATGGGGTTGTTAATTCTGAAAGGAAGAAATTACTTGTAAGCTTATAGAAATGTTGTAGGACTTCATGGATTTGCACAATGACAGACCAGCTAAGAGGAGAAATATTTCAGTGCTTGTCTGCAGGGGCTCAGCCCACCCTGCTTTCTGCATTTTCCCCATCTCAGCTTCCTCACTGCTGAAGCTTCAGTGCCAGGGAAAACAGATGCTAACAGCATGCACAAACTGACACTACAAAGTCAGGATCGGACCAACACTCCTCCAGGCTAAAAAGCTGTTCCCACTGCCACTTTTCAAGAGATGGAGAATTTTGGACCAAGCCTAATGAGCGTGTATTTTAAAAAGTATCTCCTACTTCAGTTTCTGAAAGCCCCTGGCACAGTGTGACCCAGGGACTGTTTTGGTACTTAGCTAAAAAACTGGCTCCTCTCTCTGGAAAATTGTTGGTGGGCTCCCATAGTCTGCATGCTAATGGTGTGCAAGGAAAGGACAGGAGAGGAACACAGAATTCAGGGTGCTGTGATGATAGCAGTTACTGCAGCAAGCTAAAAAACCCTGCATGAGAAGGTAGAAAACTCTAAAGACCACACCAGGAGAAACTGAGTAAGACTGGGACTCTGCCATTCCTAAAAGCAGTACATTCCCATCTGAGTGCAGGCTGCCTGGCCAGCAGAGACTCCTCAGGGGCCAGCACATCTGCCTAGAACACCACAGGTGTGTTGCCTGCAGAGTGAACAGAGCCTTTTCAGAGCATGGACACAACCAGAGACAGTTCTGGTGTGCCCAAGAGCAATGTTTGTGAGGAAACGTGAGTCAGTAACCAGGCAGAAACTATTTCCCAAGGGAAGTCAGAAGTTTTAGGATGGCAATGAAGACAAATAGTGCCTCATTTTCTGAGCCTGAAGAACCATTTTCTCCCCTGTAAGAACCTCGAGAATTATAAACCCCTTGCTTTTCAGAAGTGCAACCACCTGCAGCAGGTAACTCCCTGCAGTGGTATCACTCAGGGGGACTGAGCCTCCTGAAATCAAAGAGCTGCCAATGACTCCCAACAGCTGTAAACGACTCCCAACAGCTGCCAATGACTCCCAACAGCTGTAAATGACTCCCAACAGCCGCCAATGACTCCCAACAGCTGTAAATGACTCCAAACAGCTGCCAGTGAGTCCCAACAGCTGTAAATGACTCCCAACAGCTGTAAATTACTCCAAACAGCTGCCAGTGCCTCCCAACAGCTGTAAATGACAGCCAACATCTGCCAGAGACTGCCAAGAGCTGCCAATGACTCCCAACAGCTGCCAGTGACTGCAGAGCTCAGCACTGCACGATGACGAGGCTTTGGTACCGTGCAGCACCAAAATGCCTGACAAGATCTCACCAGCACATGCCTGTTCTGAAGACACAGAGCTTGGAGATGAGCATATCTGTCTATGTCTTTTTTTCTTTTTTTTCCTGAACTCTTTAAACACCTTATTAGAGGGTTTCCTCTAGGAAGTGTTGTCTGGGAGCTTTTTGTATTTGTGTGACATGGGTGATCTCAGATTTTGACAAAGGAAGATTACAGCCTATTGCAGTCACAGGGAGATTTAGTGTGACTCCACATAATGGGGGCAGCACAGACAGTGGCAAATAGTCCTTGCCACTAAAAAAGTACAGTCTGCTCTTTTCTCTGAAGGATAGAGATTACCATCCTCACCTGGATGTTCTGGGGCATATTAAAGAGTTGCCCAAGGTGACACAGGAAGACTGTCACAGAATAAAGAACTATATAATGTAATTATTTCCCGCTTCTTTTGAAGGAAGATTTAGACAGTGGTTGCCAAAATTCAAAGGAGAACTCCCAAATTTACAGTTTCATCCTAAATAAATAAATCCTTTACTCAGTTGAAGGCTGTCATTTCAGATCATGACCCCACCAAAATAGAGATGATTTGAGGAAGAGTAAGGTAGCCGAGCTGAAATGCACTCTTAAAGAGGAAAGCAAAACCAGATAAAAATACCTTGTTGCTCCCCTGACAACTCCCATCAAAAAATAAGGCTGAGAAAAAAAATAAATTAAAATCTAACTCTGCTTGAGCCATCCTTGACTGATTTTGTTTGAAGAATTTAGGGACAGGTTGAATAACAGAGGCTCCACCTCCTATTCCAGTTTCTTTGCTATACTTAGAGACAAAATTCTTATGCTAATTTAAACCTCCCTTGTTTTAATTTAAATTCATTATTACTGATTCTACCCACCATGTACTTGAACAGATTATTCCCTCACTCTTTGAAGCCACTTACACACTTAACACAATTGAGGGCTGCTCTTCTTCGCTTTTCTGTTTTCAGGAGACCCCATTCATTCCATCTTCCCATAAAAAAATTCACTTCCTATGTCCACCATCAGCACCAAGCTTCCCACCTAGACCTTGTCTCACTGGTCACATCCCTCTTAGACTGCAGTGCCCACAGGATTTGTAGGACTTCGCTGCTTCCAACCTGCTTTTCCTCCCTTGTACTCATGTAGGGTCCTGATCTGAGCCTTTGCCTTGGAGTGTGCTGTGCTGGTGTACCCCTCAGGACACCAGAACCACGTTTTTGATGCCTGTAGTTCCTACCACCCCAACATGTGAACATAATGTTCTTTAATCACCCCCACCCAGGCACCTCTTACACTACTGTCACTCCTCTACGTATTAACTGAGAGTGACAAGCAAAGTTACACAGCCCTTCAGTCCCTGTGCCAGCCTGGCTGGGCAACATCCCCAGGGAAGGAGATGTGAACATTTCAGACTCTGGATTGGTGATTTAGGTAAAAACTGGTTTTGATTTCCAAGCATTGGCACACACAGAGCTGCTGCTGACGCTCTCCAAGTGTCAGGGGCCCCGTCTGGCTCTGGTGCTGGTCTGTCTTTAGACATCCCCTCCTGCAAACCTGCAGATGGAGTTTTCCACAAGCAGAAGCTGACAGTGGGATCTGCTGGCCACGACCCAGCAGCAGTGTCCCTCCCTCTCAGGCTGCAGGCTGAGCAAACAGGCAGCTAAAGCTACACTCCAGGAGGGTTTGGACATACCCCAGCAATCCCTTGTTTCCTCTTCTCCAAGGGAGGAAATGTAGCAGGCTCCTTGCAGGAAAGATGACAGCAGAGAGGTGTTTATTGGCATACATTTGTTGGTGCCATAGACAAGCAGCTACCAAGATGACACTGTAGCCTCCAGATCCATTCCAGGCTGTTGCTTCACCAGAGCAGCTACTAAAACCAAGTACTGGCTGTCACCCTGAAAATTAAGCCTTCTGATCTTGTTTTCATAATTTCTAGCCACTTTCTCAGGAAAGTAACTATAAACATAGATGTGAATACATTCTTTACAAGAGACGTCTTTTGATGGGTGTTTCGCACAACCAGTGTGACTGAGAAGGAGGTAACCTAACTATCCAATCCCTGGTCATTGTCAAAAATCTATAAACACTAGAGTCACAAAAATAAAATCATCCTTTTCCCTATCATACACTGAACCGTGTCCTTGTGGGTCATTCCGTGTCCTACAGAGACAGCTGGGAAAGATGAAAATTTGGCAAGAAAGTTTCACAGATACATGTGCTTGGCAGAAAGCTCTCTGAATGTAGAACCTGAAAGCAGAATAGAGATGGAAGCAAGTTTTGATATAGAAGAATAATAGATGTCTAAATTAAGAATTGCTGAGCCAGTCATTACTGGACAACTAAGAAAGCAAAGGTTAAGTCGAGCTGCAAGGAGGTTTTATGGCTAGACCAAAGGATATGTTGACCACAAACAAAAAAAGATGTTTTTACCAAGCAGAAATAGGTCTTAGGAAAAGCAGAAGATACCATAGGCAAACAAACATGCTGATGTAGCAAGTAGAAAAAAGGTCTAAGAATTTTCCACTGCAAAAAAACAGAAAAACAACTTTCAGCTTAAATTGTAACACACTAAATCATGTGGTTGGGTAGTAATGGCCACAATATGGTAATGATAGCAGTTATGATAGGCTATAGGTAATAGTAAATGTATTGTGTATGATGCTGATTGGTTGTTATGTACTAAGATGCTCAGCAAAGAGAAATATATAATGCATTGTACCCAGAACTAAAGGGGTTTCAGGTTTGCCTGTAAGCTGGAGCTGGCAGCTTTAGGCATGGCTCTGTTTCCCAAGACCCATGAATGCTGTAAAATCATCTATACAGCATGATCATATAAACAGCATTTTGAAGAGCTGCCTGATGTCCCACATCACTCCTCTCAGGGTCTTACCCCAAGTGTCCTGCTTTCAGCTGGGATAGAATTCACTTTCTTCCCAGTACCTGGAATTTGGATTTAGCATGGCAATGATGCTGGCAGCACACTGATGTTTTAGTTGTTGTTGAGCAGTGCTTACCCTGAGTTAAGGACTCCTCAGTTTCCCATGGTGTGAGAGAGAGGAGATGCACAGGAAGGCAGGAGGGGACACAGCCAGGACAGCTGACCCAAACTGGCCAGAAGGATATTCCAAGCCACAGAAGGTGATGGCCAGTGTGTAAACTGGGGGAGTTGGCTGGGAGGTGTTGGTTGGTGGGTGGGGACAGACCACCATCAGTCTGTCATCAGTAGGTGGTGAGCAATTGCACTGGGCACCACTTGTCTGTCTTCAGTTTAATTTATTGTCTCTTTTTTCATTACAACTATTATTATTGTTACTATTATTATCATTAGTATTAATATATTTTACTGTGTTTTGATTATTAAACTCTTTCTATCTCAATCCATGAGTTTGGGGTTTTTCCCCAACGATTTCTCCTGATTTTCCTCCCTATCCCAGTAGGGCAGGTGAGCATTTGTGTGGTATTTTGTTAGGGTTTAACCACACCACCTAGTAAAACAAAGGCATTGAGACCTGTCCTGAAAAGTGGCAATGGTTTAGGGGCAGAGAAGCACACTTAACTCTGCTCTCCCAGACTGCCTAATTTTGAAGCCAAGCTTAGTGCAGACCAAGCTGTAAAAGGGATGGCTGAGGGATATATCAATGTTCTTCCAGCCTGCAAGAAAATTACTTTAGAAAATGCTTACCAGCATTCCCTTAAGAGTATCTTATCCATTTGACTTCTGAAAACAAGTCATGTCTCTTTAAACTACTATACTGCAGCCAACAAATAAAAACAACTAATAAGTATCACTACAATAATAGCATTTTGGAGCTTGCATTTGTATCTCTTCTTTCCAGTTACCAAATATACACTCATTTCTAAATATTCAGGAGATAATTTGATGTTTCTGGATATGACACTGTGAACAATATTCTTCTCAAAGTGGTGGGAATACATTATGACTCACACATGACATCTGCCTTAAGCCTAAGGAGCTATTTAAACTGGAGTATTTTATCAGGGGATTATTAATTTTGGAACCTAAATTAACGAACATTAACCTGGGCAAATATCTAGAAAATATTACAAATGAGTGGGAGGGGAGAAAACCTACTTGGTGACTCAGAGCAGAGTTTAAAATATCACTTAAGTGGGTATAATGAGTACAGCAGTAATAATTTGAAAACTTGAGTCAGATTCTGTCTGAGGTAAAATCTATTAAGAGTAACAGCAGTGCCCCCCATCACCACAACAGGCTTTGTGCCAAGACATCACAAGCAAGGAATAAAAACACCTATTTTCCATCAGCCCAAGTTTGTTATCATCTGATTGAGAGATTGTCACATTTTAAGGATACATAAGCACTGAGTTTGAGAGCCAGAGTCCACCAAAATGATTTCTTAACAAATGGGCTGTATTCCATTCCTACTCATACCAAAATAATTCTATCTGGCAGCATGAAGGGACCTAAAAGAGGACCTGGGGTTAAAAATCAAACATGCAGCTTGGCAGGTGCAGATTTCCCACCATATTTAGAGAGTTTATGAAGTACACCATCAGAGGGTGGTTGTGTCTCCCACATATGGGAATGTGCCTAATTATAAATGTTTAACTTTTTCATCTCACATTTGGAATAGGCCACCCAGGGCTCAGAACATGGGCACCACCTGACAAGCTTTTAATGGGAACCCAGCAAGCCCTCAGTTGTTTATAAGCATGACTACTAAACCAAACTTCCCAACTGTATTTCTTGTCCTTTATGAAAAAATAATGAAGTTTTTCTCTGTGAGTATTTATAGTACTTCATGAATTTGGGATGAGTACTAGCAAATAGTTTAACAGCCAGTGAAACAATAGTAAATAAATGCATAAAGACTTGGACTTAAACTTCTGGTGCAATGGTTTCTTGACCCTTGGCTCTAATTAACAAAGGGCAACTCACATGTCAGGACTTGAAATGTGTGGTCTTTTGCAGGACACAATCATTAACTTTTCAGGGGCTAAAAAGAAGCTTCTGTTCAGTGTTTTGCCTGCCATGGAACTCACTGACTTATAAAGCATTAGGAGCTACACTGGTGATCCCATCTGACCCTCTGCTTAATTCATCTGGCACCAGGAGCCCCAAAATTCAGAGGTGGCGGGGAGCACTAGAGTGCTTGGGGTGTGGGGGCCCTAAGGGCACCATCCCCGGGGATTTCAGGTTTGCTCAGCCAAGTGAGACCTGTGGTGATTTAAGCCTGGAAGAGAGAAAACTGCAAGGGGAAGGAAAATTCCTCTTGGATGTACAGAAATTTCAAGTGTCACTGGCATTTTCTGCCACGCAGAGCTGCAGAGAGGGATGAGCACTCACTCTTCTCCAAGCCATGATCTGAATTTCCCCATGGAAGCAGAGTAGCAGCCCTGGAATAAAGAGTGTATGAGGCTGATCTGAACAGCCCCAGTCCAAACCTCCCATCCAGACCTCCACAATAGGAAGAACATCCCTCACAGGACAACTCTGTATAAACACTTTGAGGACTGAACTTCAGAGCTTCAGATGCAGAGTGTTGGACACTGATTTAGACTCCAAAATAGCCCATCTCAGGTAGGAGCAGACACAGGTGGTGCTTGCAGTGCCCTGTCCTCCCAAGTGCCTTCTTTATTGGCACAGAAACAACCACAGCTTATTTGATTATTATAAGCAAGATTTGTTTGCAATATCAGTGGTGATGCCAAGCTTCCACAGAGCCTTGTTTCATTTATGAAAAAATATTGGTTTGATTTTGGTTTATGATTTTTTTTTTCTTTGAATCATATATTTGCAGCATGAGGAACAGAAAAGCTTTCTCAAAGCAGGAAGAGGAGCAGAATTGAAGTGTGAGGCTGTGGAGTAAAGGCAATTTTGATATGATGCTGCTTTGTTGAACATAATTATTTTTTAAGATGATGAGGCCTGAGAAAATATATTTTAAAAAAATAATATCCAAGTACTTTCATGGCAGAAGCAGTAAGTGCACTAAGATAAAACACACACAAAATATCTCCCAGGCATTTGCAAGTTTGTCACAGCCCCAGGGGGGAAATTGTTACTGATCCAATGACCTTCCTCCAAAACCACCCAGAGTAATTTGCAATACGACAGTGTGATAACTAAAACCAAGATGAGGGCAGGACCCTCACAACTACCTGTTATACAAGTCTGGACTCTGGTTTTAAAGTGTCTATGGTGACAGCAAAGACACCTGGCAGAGCTTTTCCTAGCTGAAAAAGGCTGGGTGTTAGTAAAGCTCTAATTCTCCTCTTTGCATAGCCACGGCTGGATGCTTTCACTGATAATTTTCAACCACTCATAAATATTTTATCTGAAAGCTGTACAGCAATCTCTTCTCTAGCATGCAAGCAGGCATTTGACAGCTTGCAAAATAGGAGGTGAGTGTGCAAGGTGGGCTGAGTGCCAAGACTTGCAGAAAGCTGGTGAGAAATGCCTTTTATTACGCTGAAAATCCAAGCAGCCTCAGGAGGAGGCTATGGAAACCCTCTGGCCAGGTAAAGTGCATTTTCACAGCGTACAGATTGAAGAAAACTCTTCCATCTCTACGTTGATGTGAGAAAAATCCATAATTAGCAGGGCCTGGATTTGGGTATCTATCATACAGTTTCAGATCCTGAGAGTTTTGATAGAAAATGCAGGAAAACTTGACACAACGGCTCCAGTTCAGGCTCAAAATACAGTATTAACACACACCCACTTGCTGTGTTGTCTAGTCCTAAATAATTCCTGAAAAATGAGGAGTTTAAGTAATAGGAGAAGTGTGGGGGATTAAAAATGATGGTACTATAGAAAAGCGACTTTTCCCTAAGCACAACCTGCCACCAGTCTGGTACTTCTGCCACAGCCAAGTCCCATTACTTTAAAGGAATAGTCCAGGCAGAACAGGGCAAGCAAAGCCAGGCTAAACAAAGCAAATGGAGCTGGCAGAGCTGCTGACAGAGGCAGGTGAGTCCCAGCACTGTCAGCGCAATGCTGTGCTGCAGTCCTTGCTGCAAGAGCAAGCCAAGCTTGCACTAATTTCCACACGCTCTTTTTCTTCCCTCTCCTCACATGGCATCATTTGTTTAGCAGTGCCCTGTCCAGAAGGAAGGGGAATAAATAAGGTGTCAGCTTTTCCAGACCCCTGTTTGGAGGAAATCTTCATTTCCAAGCTCAGCCAGAGCCCTCCAGCGTGCCCACCTCTCCCCCTTCCCATCTGACCCAGCCTTTGAAAGCAGAGCTGCCTGGCTCCAGCCATTAGGCTGTAAAGAGCCTGTCACTAACACTATAAATATCCATATTCAAACATTACCATTGAGCTCCCAGAGAAGAAACTACCTTGATTGAAGAATGGACTCATTAAGGGAGCGAAGTGACAGCTCTGAGCAGGCTCTGTTTGCAGTTTCTAAATGCATCCGTTCTGATGGGATGTTCCCCACCGGGAGCGAAGAATGTCCTTAATGTCAGATCTGCCTCTGGCTACATCATTAAGCAATAAGACATGACAGGCAGTGCATTTTCAGGGGTTTTTTTGCATACTCAGGTATGCAGTGTCATAATGGTCATAGCAAAGCAATCTTGGCCTCCAAGAGCTGTGCTCACTGCCCTGGTACATATTAAACACAGCTCTCAGCTGTGTATCTTCAATGCAATGATGCCAGGAGCAGAGAGCACCATTTTTTGCATGCCAAACCAATTTTGGGTGCAATTCATTCCAGCTGCCTGAACCCCAAGCAAACAGGCTTTAGATTAAACACACATAAGTCGCTGTTTCTATTAAAAAGGATTTGTGAGCAACCATCATTTTAGAATTGTTAATAACAGGCCAAATCCTGGAGAATTCCCTAAGCAAGTGTGAAAATATTCATAGATGGGTGTAGAAAGCCAGCAGTGATCCCACAGGGCTTTGACACATCACTGAGCACAACTGCAGCAAACCAAGATGTGTATCCCCACGTGTATCCCTCTCTAGGATAAAGCCTGAAAGAGTGGTACCTACATTGGCAGGGACTCTGCATCCTCTACAGCCACCTTGATGCAAGTTTGCCCTCAGTTAACACCATTTCTGTGTGAGAGTGCCACCCATCATCACCAAAGCAAATAAAATGGTTTTAGAGCAGTTCACCTTCTACAGCTGCATGCACAGGGAAAAAAAACTATCATTTTTGTCCATGCAACCCCTACAACCAGGGAATGCCTACATCTGGCACAGCCATGACTGCCAAGGAGAGCAGGACAGATCCTGGGGGACGGATTAAGGGTGGTAAGTCCACCTTTAAAAGAACAGGGTGGTCTTGAACCTCTCAGGTTCCAAATGGTGGTGAGGAAATTAAGGTAGCAGGGTCCACTTATAACTGCTTCCAATGTGTCAGTCCTTTTCCACACATCAGGTCTGGCAGCTCTCCTTGCCTCTGGACTCTGAATTGCTGAACTCTCTACTGACTGCAGTTGCTTGAATGTATTCATAACCTGTTACTTACTCAAATAAAATTTCCAGAGCAGAAATTCTCAAAAAGTCCCTCAAGCCAGACACCTAAAAATGAAGATGTTGAAAAATACCTTCAAGATGCTTTCCAAGCAGCATGTACACTTTCTTTTGGGCTGCTATGACTGCAAAATGCAAGCTACATATTTCATATCTTCAGAAACCCAAAAGCAAGTCTGCTCCACATGCAGTTTGGCTGTGTGATTTATATGCCCTGTGTGAGCAATTTAGGAAAGAAAACTACATGAAAAAAGATAGTCAATGGGAAAATTATTTTTTAGCTCACAAAGGGCCAATCATATGATCAGACACCATATACTGAAAGAGTCAGGTGCTCACAGCTGCTATAATATTCTGACCACAGCAAATGTTCTCATCAAGCAAGCACCCTTACTTCAAACTGTAAGGGCTTAGACCATCCCAGCAAGCTATGAAATATGTAGGGCTTCTCTTACAAGCCTGGGGATTTTTCTAAGTTGCTTAAATGAATGCATGTGGATGGGCTTGGGACTGGCCAGTCCAGCACAACCTGCAATGGGCAGCTTTGAACTCGTTTAATACAGGAAAACACCACCTGAACTATCTGAGGGCTTACTGCTCCATTCCTGAGAGGGGCTTAGCCAGAACATAGAAAGGGTATTTCTCTGCTGGGTCTGAGATTTGTAACCAGAGTGTTTCCTAATAGTAAGAAATCACATAAAGCAAGGAAAGAAAAACAAATATTAGCCTGGGTTTTTTGTTTGGTTTTTTTTGGGGGGGCAGGGTGGGAGAGAGAGAAAAGCTTAAACCACCACCACGTTCTTTCATTGCTCAAACAGGAATCTTCACTCCAATGTTTTAGTCAAGAAGCTCTGTTTCTACCTGGCAGGGACATTTCCATCACCACACAGATGATGAACTCAAATGACACCCCAGGAAGCCTCCTACCTGATCCCTCCTGATATCCCTATTTTTATCCCTGTTTTTATCAATCACCCAGGTTGCTGTGCAAGCTCCCAACCCAATCCCCCACTGTAGTGCAGCCACAGCCTCACATTAAAGCATGAAAATTTAAACTCCTCATGTTCTGCAATATTTACAAATCTATGAGAGTGATGCCAGCAAATGGCAGTTGTCTGGGGCTGAGGGAAACTGCTGAGCTGGGACATTTTCCACCAGCAAATCTGTTCCCATCTTTTATTTACAGGAATTTAAGGGATTTCATTAGTCATAGAACAATTCACATTTCACCACAAGTGAGGCCACACAATTGTACTACACCCAGTAACTCCCCAAATGCCCCCACATTCTTGAAGGAAATGCAGAGGCTGGAACTTTTCAGGCTAAAAGGCCCCAGAGATGAAACCCATCAAGCAGCCCTACTGCAGGGGGTCCCAGCCAGGCTGTGCTACACAAACCTCTCCAAGTGGACAGTGTCCTGCTGTGGAGTCAGGAGCTGCCCAGGAATCTGCTTCTGCACCACCATCCTCTGACAACTCTGACAGTCCCTTCTCTGCTACCTATTTCCTACTGTCATGGGAACCACTTTACTAAATTCATATCTGTCCAACTTTTTCAAGCTTATGCAATATTGGATAATCTTTCAATTCTAAATTGAGGTGGATTTTTTAAAAGCTGTTTAAGTTCTGTGCCACTCAAACCCTTTTTACACATTTGCTGTCATGTTCCTAGAAGCAGAAGGGCCACACTGCAAGAATATTCTGATTTCTTTTATTCACAGGCAGCTTTGTGTTACAGGTTTCTTTGGCAAGAAATACCAGTAATATGCTTCCATCCCTGAAAATGTTCATCTGGTTGGAGGTGTCCCTACTCATTGCAGTGGGGTTGGGCTAAATGAGCTTTAAAAGTCCTTTCAACACAAATGATTTTATCACTTTATGCTGGGACAGTTTCTCTGCCACCAAATGGAAAAGTGATTTCCTTGATAGCCATCACAACCCATGCCACCATCATCCTTTCTGAAAATATGTACCTTTAGGGACCTGGCAATGGAGAGAACCTGATTCATGCCACAGACAAACTACCTTCCTGAAAATGTCTTGCTTGTCTCGATGCCATTGGCTGCCAGATGGGATAATTCTCTTCCTTTGGGAAGAGGATGATGATGATTAAGAGAGCCACAGAAGCAATGAGATAAGTGTGTATGTACCAACAGTTTATGATTTATATAGGATGAGAATCCTCTTGTCTGAGGATCTTCCAAAACATGAAGCTGATAAACAGTCAAAGTTTTCCAATTACAGAAAACAAGAAGACTCATAGCATTTGAAATGGTTTGGTTTGTAGCAAGAACATTTGTAAATATAGACAAGGCAGGCCATGGGAGCTCAGAAACCTCCTTAACTTCAGTTGACTTTAGCATTCTTTGTAGAATTACCAAGGCTGCTCTTCTTCCTCCTTGTCTTCTACATCCTTTGTCTCTTCAGGACTCTTCAGAAACATTTTGAGAGCCCAACACACAGTCTATGCAACACACAGCACTTGATGTGAATCACTTCTTGATTCACCCATAGATGTTACTGGCAAGAAACAAAATATAGCCTCCTTATTAGCATATGAGTTATTCCTGGAAGGCTCAAAGATTTTTCCCATCAAGCTTGGACCCTTTTGGTTTAAAAGTTTTCAGCAATGTTCTTCTGCCAGCTTTTCTCCAGCCCAGTCTTATTAAATGAAACTGCAAATCTACTTTAATTGCTGTTCCTAACCCTCATCTCCTCCTCCTTAAGGGATTTCAGAATAATCATAAATTTGCTTTATTCTTGCTTAAAGCCTTAGAGCTGTTCTCTACCTTAGTGACATCAGGAATTCAAGTAAGCACAGTCAGTCTTCAGGAAACCCTCTGACATGGACACAACTCTCTTGGCTCATGTTGGAAGGTGCACAGAACAGAGCAGGCAGTTTACCTCCACAGAATAGGAATTGCCTTGGAGCACAACCTATGTGTCCTTGGCACCTTGACCTCACCAAACCCTGCCTCAGGGCTTCAACTTCAAAAAATATCACCTCATTTGTCAAGGACATGCCTTGCAAGCCCTGTGGTATGGAGCAGAGCTGGCTGAAACCTTCCTGCCCCCTCAGATAAAGATCAGTCCTGCAACAGGGTGCACACATGCCGTCGTTCTGTTGAGAGTCCCATAACAGAACTTGGAAAACAATTATCATACAAGAGAAAATAGCTGGCTTGCTCTGGGAATATCCTGCAGCTGTGAATACAGCAGCAGCCCTGACAGCCTGGGGAGGTGTTGCCATCACTGCCTATCTCAGTGCTGTGGAAGAGTTCCAGCCAAACACACTCTGGTTGTTGTGCTTGATGTGAGAGGACACCCAAGCAAGCACTCAGCTGCTTGTGACTGGCACTGCCACCACACTGGAGAGGTGTCAGCCTCCAAATTGGATGGAAATTCCAGAAGATGGGACTGTTTTGAGACTTGCAATGTGTCTGGACTGTTCTAGAAAAAAGCCTTCTCCCTTCATTCCTGTGTGTGCTGGTGGACTTCCACATGAAGGTCCGATTCCATCTTTGGATTCCCTGTGTTCAGGAAAATTCAGCTTTTTTCTGCAGCTGGAGCTGGGCTGGAGCTCAGTTGGCTCCAGCCGAACCTGGTTGTCAGAAACCACAAGAAGCAAAGTTCTGGACAGGGCCAGTGTACTTGAAAACACACACACAGAGCCAAATTCTGGCACTCACACGAGTCTGAAATTTAAAAGACTGGCAAACCTGGCCTTGGAAACAATCATGGCTAATTAAAAACAAAGACACACTCCTGAGCCAAGTACTGAGGTGGGGAGACATTTCTGTTGGATGTTTTATCCCTTCCTCCACCCAAAATGACTCTGCATTATTGGTTTAAAAGAAAAAAATATCCCCCATTTTCTCCCAGTTTACCATTAAGTTTTCAATTTGTTTACAAGGCAGCAAGTGAAAGACTCTTTCTACAAGGAGCTAAAATGATTACAGATCAGTGTGAGTTCAAAGGATGTGTCATGGAAATACATTGAGGAGAATTACTATTTCTCATCAGTGGGATAATTGCAGGCAATCCATCTGAAGGTTAGAACACAATATTTGGAAGAAGTTATTGCTTCTACATTTCTTTATAGTCTGACATGAAAGATCTGAAACTTCTTCTGCATGTGACTCAAATATGAATAAAGCTCATAACAAAACATAATAGAGGAAAATGAAAAATTCCTGGCTGATCTAGAGGCATCTGCGCTGTGGTTAAATTACATTTTGATTTTCAGCTCATTTGTTTATGCCTCCAGACAGCTACTGACCGTGTTCTAGAGGATCTTAACTTTGTTGAGGACCCCTCGACTTTGCTGACTTTTAATCGTGCATCAGGGAGACTTAAAATAAATCAGCCATTGCTATTGGCCAGTAATGTAAAAACATGAGAGGAAGATGCAGGCAGTATCTGCAAACTGCTGAGGGTACACACACAGATCTGTATTCCCCATCCATGGTGCAGGTAATTCTTCTGCAAAGTCAAAGCCTGCCCAAGGGTCCCTGGGCTACTTAAACCAGGCTTGCCAGAAGCTCTCACAACTTTTTCTGTGTGGGAGTTCCTGTGGTGGCTGAACCAGCAGAAACATGAGCAGATTGCTGTTTTGCCAGACTCATCACAACAAAGGACCACAAACTGAATTTACCTGGGAAGAAGAGGAAGACAGTGTTTTCTTCTCATCCCAAGAGTTCACCTCTTACAGTTCAGGTCCAAAAGTCCCTCTCTGGAATCCACTAAAAATATTACTGGCACACATCTGATCTTTTCATCCTTTCTAGCTGTGCAAGAGGTCTCTTCATCTTCAGGCCCAGAGTGGTTTCTTTGCTCAGACCTGGTCTCTGAGCACAGATGTCCCCTGGAGTTCAAGGTGTCTAGGAGTCAAAATGCCAGGCCATGGAGAAAGGCCCAAAATAACTCTATTTCACTGTCTGATGTCAAGCTAAAGCCAGGGTGGCAAACAACAGTCAATCACCTCAGAAGTGCTGACCGAGGTTTTGCAGCTCTCAGGAAATGCACGTCCAACACAACTGTGCTGGAAGAGACTTGAGCAATCTGACATCTCCCCCAGCCTCCACTCCTCAGCATTTATTGCTGGTAATTGGTGCAGATTCTTGCCTTCAGCAATTTCTCACCCAAGCAATACAACTGAAGATACTGACTCCCACCGTGCTGGGGGAGCACAGAACAGCCTTGGGCACTAAACGCTTCCCAAGAACATCCCCGAGCAGATGGCATAAATTTAGTGAACTGTGGATGGGAAAGGGAATCCCCAGGAGATGCAGTGACAGCACAGACACTGCAGAGAAGATCTTTTCTTCTGTGTCCTCACAATCCATTTCCATACAGCTCTCAACTTTTCCCCACATAGTGTTTGGGACCTGAGCATCTCTAAGGAATCACACTTGTGTGAGGCAGGGATGAGGAAGAGAGGAATAAACAGCATTTCCTGCTCCTGAAGAGAGATCACTGAGACATCAAAGGCCTCTCTCTACCACATGGGGTGAGAGATGCTGCTTAGTGTCAGCATGTAGGTGCACCAGCAGGATTGTATTAACAGCAGCAGTGAAATGCCCTGACTTCTGCTGCCTCCAGGCCTCAGTTGTTCCCTTGCTTAGCTCCAAGCTCTGCACCAGATACACAGCTGTCTCCTAACTCCTCTGGGCCCTGCACACTAGGCTGCTCCAAGGGCTGAGACACCCCCAGCAATCATCATAAAGTGCCTCTCAAGTACAAGATCACAGAGCAGGATCATAGCCATGGAAGAAAACAACTTTCTGTGCCCAGCTGGACTGTATCAAACAACCTAGCTACATTTAAAAGATGTTTTCTGCCCCTTTTCTGAAAGCCACCTTCTCATACCTCCATGCTCATGTGCACAAAATGCCCCAGGACATGAGACATACCAGTCTCATGCTGGACAGCAGAACTGGGCTGGCTCCAGTGCTCCAAGGTCTGCAGAGCTCTGCCCACCCTGGAGATGTGCACAGCACCAGCACACCTTGGGTTCTCACACAACACACCTGGGCAGGTGTGACAAAGCAGGAGGCAACCCAAGAGAAAACAACACAGCCCTCAGGATTAAGAAGAGCAATCCTTTCTGCTGTTAGAAATGTTCCTGGTTGGGTTACCAGACCATCTTGGTGAGTCATGCCTTTAGGGAGCCTCTTGCCTTAACCAAATGCTCCAGTAACCCCATCCAGAGTGAAACCTGGATAAACGACCACGAGAGTGCTGGCATTAAAAGTGACACACTGAGTCACTCAATTAGCAACCTCTGGGAGGTGTTTGGTAGCCAGAGAAGGGCTGTCCTGTCTCATGAGTGACTCACATGAAAGAGCATCACACAGCAGTGATCAATCACAAAGGTGAATAAGCAGCAGTGGTTTTGTCCAGAGGCTGAGTAAAAAACTCAGCTACACATCAATATGATCCATGGCCCTGCTCCTTTCCACTTAGTTAAATGAGCACTACTGAGTGTGAGCCCATTGTATCACGCAGGGTCTTGTCTAAAGGGTGGAGATCAAAGAGCAGCAGAGGGAGAGGTTTTCACACACTCCTCACAACTTTACTATTGCCAAACCACTGTTGCAACTGTTGTCTGACTCCAGATATGCTTCAGAAGACCACAGGAAAGGAACTGCGCAAATTCTACCTGAACAGAGACTCGGATCTACTGGGAAAACGTAACAAAATACAATTTTAATTCAAGATACCATTTTTACCATATTTTCTGGAAATAAAGTCTGTCCTTTCTCCTACCTCTCTATGTTCAATCCTGTTATAGAATGATAGGACTGTTTGGGTTAGAATGGACATTAAACACCATTTATTTCCAAGCCCCCTGCCATGGGCAAAGTGTCCTTCCACCAGACCAGGTTGCCCAAGCCACATTTAGACAAGGACTTGAACATTTCCATGGATAGGGCATCCACAGATTCTCTGGTCAACCTGTGCCTCACCACCCTCACAGTCAAGAATTTCTACTTAAGATCTCATATAAATCTACCCACCTTCAATTAAAGCCACTAGCCCTTGCCTCTCACCACATGCCTGTGTCAGAAGTCCCTCTCCAGGCTCTCCCCACTGCCTCTTACTATAACTCAAGAGCTGAGCAGCAACAGCAGCTTCAGAACAGCATAAGCAGGGTGAGCAGGGAAAGTAATAGAGTTCCCTCTCTTAACAAGATAAAGCTGTCAAACACCCTCCCACACTGCAGCTCTCTCAGTGGTCCTGAAAGCTGAGGACAGCTGGTGGCTACTTGGCAAGAGCTGGGTTTGCACAACATCAGATAGGAGCTCACCAGGCAGATGGAAAGTTTGTGCTATCAAGGCACCCTCCATAAAATCCTCCTTTTTCTCTCATTATGAGGAGCAGGACGGCTTTAAGAAGCACACAGCCTAATGGAAAGGAGAGGGGTGTCTGGGCAGGTGGGCACTGCCTTCAGCAGATCCTTCTATGGTACCACATGTATTTGGTAACTCCATGCAATGCAGGAAGACAGATATGGACTCAGTGTAATGTCAGATCTCTTTGCTTTCTAGGTAAAGGAAAACTCAGCATTTCATACCACAGGCAATCAAATTCAGGGAAAAAAAAAAAAAAAAAAAAAGAGAGAAGGGGGAAAAAAAAGGGCAGAACCCAGAGCCAAGCTCTTTAGCGCTGAAAGTTTGACTCCACAACCTTAGTACCTTTACTTCCTGTTAAGACATGCAAATACAGATAAAAATACTCCAATGATGCTGATAAAACCTTTACAATGCTGTATCTGGGGTGATCACATTATTCATAGGTTAGAAAGCTTTACATGAATAGTGCAGCTCATTTGGTTGATTTTTTATTCAACTTTTATACAGCGGTAGATAATGGCACAGCATGTCATAAACCCTTTAAAATTCTATTTTAATGTCTTCCCCAAATATTTCTAACTTAGCATTACAACAGTTGCTTTCAACTCTGGAGACAAATTCTTTGGAATGCATGAAGGCAAATGGGCAGAACTCAGAAACAGCCTCAAGATAAACTAAGAAGCAAGAAAAATCCTTTTTCACACTTAAAGATTTTGTATTCACTCAGAATTTCCCAGGATAATGATGTTTTCTCCCCTTCAACAGCACACAAGAGCCAGATCCATCTGCAGAGATGCTATAATCCAAACCAGCTGATGTTGCAGTCTGGTGTTCAGGGGAAGACACCTAGAGGTCTCTTTTCCACTCCCCCATCTTATAAATCCATTGAGATGTGAAGGCACAAGATAAGGGCTTATTAGGCTTTTTTAATCAACACTTGAGGCAAATGAGAGTCTGTAAATCCCTTTGTTTTGTTATTAATGCAGGAGTATTTTCACATCAAGCACTATGTTAAATTGGAATTTAGCCTGAACTCTTCCATTCCACATCAGTGCCTTCAGTCTATTCATTAGACAGGAAAAACCCTAACTACTCACCTTTATCCAGACAAGCTCTGACTTTGAGAGATTTCTGAGCTAACTTTAAAGAGTTGCACAAAAGGCAGATCCAAGGAAGGCTTCCTGTCCATCTCACCAGCAGTGCCCAGAGCTCCAGACAACACCTCACACAAAAATGCAGGCAAAAGGCTGAATTCCAAAAGAGCTGCTATGACCTAGTTTCACATCAACCTTCAAGAGACCCCAATGAGTGCATTATTTCTACATTTTTACTTGTTTCAGAGAAATCCAGCACTTTGTTTCTAACCCCAGCACAGAGGCCAAGGCAGTTTTGGGTTACTACAACATAATCTCCCTATTAAGTGATGGTCTGAGTTCAAAACACATTGGTTTTAGGGCAGTCTTTCCTTTGGCTGAGTGCAGAAGGAATCATGTCTATAATGCTACAAACTCTTCTGGGCCTGTTCTGCTCAAACCCACATTACCCTTGGCCTTTGAATAAATCAAGTTCTCTTCCAACTTTTCTCAGTGTGATGGAATCAAGCCCCAGAGATTTTCATGCCTGAAGACCACTTGTGTTAGACCAGAATCTCCAGAGTCAAAGCATTCAAAATGTGTTTTGTCAGCTCTTCTGCATAGCAAAACACAGCAGCACTTTTCATATTGCAGGATAATAAGGCAGATGAACAACAAGCATATTTAAGCAGATTACCCTCAGATAGGAAGAGTTGATCTGAATTCAGGTTTTATTGGCAAAAGCAACACTGTACAGCTATAAAGCACACTCTTCCAATTCTTTCAACCAGAAACAAGATCATTTGGATCCCTTAGACCATTAGTCCAGGTATCAACAATCCCAAAAGAAGTCAAAGAGAATATAATACTTGTGGAACAGCAGTCAGGCCCATAATGTACCAATTACTCATTCAGCATGAGATGAAAGTATTTGAGTCTTTAATGATTTGGTTATGTTAATTCCACCTTCAAAAGATCCTTAAGTTACAGGGAGGAACACAGGGTACTCACATAATGCTGCAGCTTGAATCTTTTAATCTCTTCCTTAGCACAGACCACATATTTACCAAAACCAGTGGCACATCAAAAAAAAAAAAAAAATAGTTTTGAGAAAAACCTTTCCAGAAAATTTTAGTGACCTTACCATAAATATATATATTTTATAGGAAAAGCTTTGATTAAACAATTTTTTGTTCAACCAGTCCCAAGTATCTCAAATTTATACATCCACTTAAACAACAGTTTTGGTCCTCATATCCTTATATCTCTTGTAATAACCTTTCATAATTGGTTCTCCATTTTTTTTTAAGATTTAAATAGGGAAAATAAGTATCAAAGTCTGAAGACTATTTTGATTTTATTTTTTGCAGTGCTATAGGAGGATGAAGTACAGAGAGGACCATGAGTTTGTGCATCTCCAAAAAACCCCTGCCTGTTTAAAAGCCTCCATTACCTTGGCCACAAACCTTTTGAAGTTTCCACCATATTTTGATTTGTTGCCCATGTTCATTAGTTAGTAGGAGATCCTTGAGTCAGCTGAGAAAGAAAGAGAGAAAATGTGAGTTCCAGCTTTCTGCAAATCTGATTGTTGAACATTTTCAGCCGATTGCATTATCCCCTGGCCTAAGCTGACTAATTGCTTTGGCTCAATTGAACGATAATTGGATTGTTCCCTATAGTTGCGGTTCAATGCCACAGCATTGTGCTGTCAATAATACAGTAAAAGCCTATTAAATCCATGGCCTTGCTGTGGAGAATGGTACCTTTAAAACAGACATTTGCTCCTATTGTGCATATCAATGCTAATTTTCTTCTTACTTAAATCATAGGAAAAGGGCATTAAAAATGCTATGGCAAGCTGCAGCAGGGTGAAAGAACAGAAACTGTGCCTGAGTCCTTCCAGGAAACATTTTAGAAGACCCTTTGCTGAAGTATGAAAAGGTCTCAAAATTCCAAACTTTCATAACTGTGCTTTAGAACCTTTACCTGGAAAACTTGTATTTAAGGAATTGCATCCCAACCTTTTTCCTGTTTCTTGTGACAGCAGTCAAAAATTGAAGGCATGAAGGTCCCCACAGCTTTAACTCCAGCTCTCTCTTTGATGTTTACCAGGAGAACACAGGTTTCCCCGAGTGCAGAATGCAGCACACCCAGAGGTGAACTGTGCTCCAGGTGAATATTGCTACTGGAGACTTTCCCACTGCAAAGGTGGAGAAAATGACATTTTTCACATGACAGATTCCATTGCAGAGCCCAGGTCCTCACCAAGGTGTGGTGAGCAGGAGAGCTCTTATGTGGGTGAGGGCAAAGCAGCCCTTGAGAAGATGAGCTGTTGTTCAAGTTGAGGAGCTTGGGTGGCAATTCACAGCCCAGATTCCACAGAATTCCCAGATTCCACAGGAAACCCACCGTGGCACCCTCCTCCTACAGGCTGCTTCTCCTTATCAAGGAGATAAGGAATCTCAAAACTGGGGCTGAAGCACATGTTCAGCTCACAGAACATGGTCCTGACAAGGCAGCATTGATTCTGGCAAAAAAGGGTTCTCAAATACAGATAATTTGAATCAGGAATTGTTATAGATCTCTGTGAGACAGCAGGCAGCCTGAGACAGCCTTTGTCATAAAGTTTAATATAAGTTCACCTCAAAAAAGCCTCTAATGTATTACAATTTTCAGGAATCATCTCAAGGCAAAACATGCCTGGGTTCATTTCATGGTTGAGAAGTGTTTGCCTCTGCAATAAATGAGAACTTCAAACCCTCCTGCACCACCTGAGATGAAAACTACCTCCCCTCTGAATTTCTCCTGGCTCCTGCTAGCATGCTGCGGCACAACTGTGCTAAAACCTACACCTCTTCCAAGAGCAGCCACTGAAGGTCTCTGAAACCCCTGCATGAGGTGGTTAATTAGATGATTATTCACACACAGAGCTTAATCCCAAGCCCAGGGAGACCTGTGGGAGTTTACTGGCTAACGACCTGCAAGTTGCTACCTAGAGACTCCCCAAAGATTAATTATGTGCCAGATCTGCTCAGATTATGGGCCTGAATTGAAATACACAGTTTGGTACTAAGTTTGCCCAACTCTTTCTGGTTTTCAGTTTAAAACTAAATGTTTGTGCTGAGGGGTTCACATTGGTGCTTCAAGAAGCGCTTCTGGAGAACGTTCAAAGCCCACCAGATTAGTGGCTTCCAAGGATTAAAAAAAAAAAAAAAAATGAAAGAAGAAAATAACTTAAAGATGTTGGCTTGATCTCTGGTGCCAGACCTGGGGGAAAGGAAGGGATTTTTATTTGAAAACCTCAGGCTGCAGGATGTCAGCAAGTAGAAAGGGGGCTAAGAGACACTAACAGCTGTTCTTTCACCTCATCAAGATCCACATTTGTGATTTTTGATATTTCAACTCCTAAAATCCCAAAAGGCCCTGTTCTCAGCTCCCAGGGAAGGTGATACTTTCCCTGCCACTCCCAGTGGACATCACTGTGGGCAGTTCCTGCTGTGGATGGGAGTGATGGACCTCTCAATCAATGACCTGCATCAATATTTTCCTTCTGCCTGCATGGTGTGGCAGGAAAGGAGGTAAAGTTACCTCTGAAGGCCAAGATAACTCACCAGGTTGATGACATCACACAGACATGGAAAGGACACAGAGAGATGGCCTGGAGCAGTAAACCCTCTCTACATGAGTTGTATTCTCATGTATAAACCACTTGAAGAGCTTTCATTCTTAGAATATTTCTGAGGCAGTTTAACTTCCTGACTAGCCTTAATTGGGTAGGTACACCAGGAGCAGGATCAAGGCATTTGTTCATTTGTAACAGAATGGGTTCATGGCCCAGTGGTTTCTGTTTCAGCCTGTGCTTGGCTTCAGTCCACCAGCTGGACCATAAAATACTTGCAGAGGGAGGATCCTGTTTCAGCAATCCCTTAGGCTGGAATTTGTAAGTGAAATTTGCCATAAGAAAGGTAAAAGAGCATCTTTAGGACAGAGCCTGCAACACAGCTGGCATGGAGTGCAGCCTGTGAGGCAGCCCTTCATCCCTTAGGAGTTTGTAGTAAGGAGAAGTCTGGAAAGCCAGAAATAAATGTCAGGGGTTTCCCTAATAATAGGGTTACTCATCAAGACAGCACAAAGGGGCTGAGCTGGCTTCTTCTCCAGGCAGGATAAAAGTCAGAAGGAGGGAGTGAGCACACATAGGTATAAAACTGGGGCTTCACCAAAGCTGCTTTTTCCTGTTTCTGGGGGGACTTGGATTTCATCAGCCTTCCACTTGCACTCTAACCACAGGATCCATGTCTGCAGAGCTCAGGGAGGCAAGGGGAGAGCATCCAGGAGACAGATCTGTCCTTAACCCCAAATAAGTCACTGTGCATCTCTGGTGCAAGGCAGAGGTAAAGGCCTTCCTACAAGACCATGTAGTGAACAGGATTCCTTTTGCTGCGCAAGACTGTCATACTGGGTCTACATCCCCCCACCAGCCCCAGAAAGCACAAGACAAAATTCTGATATTATTAAACAGAAGACGCTAGAGCTGTGCAGTTCACAGCAGATACAGCAGCAAATACAAGGATCTGAGTTTCCTTTGCTCTTCTGCCTGAATTGTCCACAAACCCCTTTGGTAAGAAAGGACTCTTTCCCAGAAATATCCTGCAGCATTATTCACTCAAGTGCTTTACATTTTCCCATTTTTCATCCCCTGTTTTCAGCCATTTTTCAGCCTCTGTTGAGGGCAGGTCACAGGACTGGGCAGAGTGTCCTCACCCAAGAACCAGGCATCCAGCCCTGCACAGGCTTCAAGTCCAGAAATCAGAAACTGAACCAGGGAAAATTGTCTTTCCTAGATTGTCTTTCTGATCATCTTCCCGACATCAAAGCTCACATCTGTCTCGTGAGGTGAAGATGGTTTCTAACTTTAGTTGACCCAAATTACTTCCAGCCTTCCTCTGCAGCACACAGCAACACTGAGTCTTTGTATTGTGCCTTTGATCACTGACCTGGGAAATAAACTGGTCTGGTGTCTCTGCAAAGAAAGCTTTACAGGCAAAGGCGTGGAGGTGAAGCCCATCGTTGAGTCAGCTGTCATTAACAAAATGATTCTGCTTTGGAGAGGCAGCAGGGGGAACCTGAGCACAAAACACAATTTACCTGGAAGGTGTTGAGGTTTTGGCCACTCCTATCATACCTAAGGGCAGTTCCTCGCTTTAGAAAAAAGTGAGAAATAGTAGAAAAATATTAGATATATAAATTAATATTATAGATTAGAAAATATAAATTAATAGAGAAATAGGAAAACCATGCTCTGGTTTTCCACAAGGTGGTCCTGCAGGTAGCAGAGACAAGCTTTCCTGAAATTTTAATTACTAAAATATGATGCAAAGACTTCCTCAGTCCTGGAATAACTTCTAACTTCCTCAGGGATGGGAAGCTGGGACATTATTCCTTTGAATCCTGAAATCTTTCCCATCCCTCCTTGTCACAGTCCCCTCAACAAACACACACACTGTAAATGCTGAACTAACACACAGTTACCTATGAAAAAGATGCTTAGAATTAGAGAATTTATGGCAGGATAGTTATTATTCATATTTTTCTCTCAAATTAATTTCTAGTGTACTTTGCAGTTGTATTCCTGCTGAGCAGGGTGATTGAGGTGTTTGTCCTTCAGTATCAGGATGATTTTTGGTCATCCTCACACTAACAACTCTGCTGACTTAACCACAATAGCAAGAAAGTAGCTGAAATTCTCAGGGATACTTGTGACTTTCACTTCTGTTATTTCAAAGAAAAATTAAACTCAAGCTAAAAAATGCAGCATCTCAGAAAAGGGCAAGGCCATTTTTAAACACCATGGATTAGCAGAACACAGCACAATTCAAGCTTTTGCCTATTCATAGACGTGACCCTTCTAAAAAGTGAGAAAAGGAAGAAGAGAATTTTTTTTTTTGTTTTAAAAGAAGATTTAAACTCTTAAACAGCAGGATAATATGTACCTGCTATTAAGCTCCATCTGGCACTAACCATGCAGTCTAGTGACAAGCCAAGACAACTTTTTTTTTTGGGGGGGGGTAGTGAGGGGCGGGGAGTGGGGGGAAAGACTGAGTTTAGCAAAAGCTGTAAAACAAAAATTTGTTTGAAGTGTTTCTGCACAATTTTTCGTTCATGCACTTGCTATTTTTAAAACTTTTTTAAGATAGGGGGTAAATGTGTTAAAATGGTCACTGTCTGTGTCCAGCACAGAGATAAGAGGCTGTTTATAACTCCAACTGCAGAACTTTGGCTTTTGAGCTCAGCTGGTCACTTCTTACATGGCAGGTCCCCAGTGCTTGCCCAGAAGGCAAAAGTTACAGTCAGAGAAAATAAATAAATCTGACTTCTCTCATGTTCAGCCTTGCTCCAGCTCACCAATATTTCTATATATGGCAGCCCTGGAGCTCTGGTGCACAGACACCACTGAGGAGCACATGATGAGCAGGAAAAGCAGTCCAAAAATGTTAAAGCATTAGGCAAGGAGGAAAACTGGATGGTGTTCCATGAAGATGATGAAAGTAGGTGACATTTCTGCCAAAGAGCACTTGGGTTCTGCAGCTGCTCCCAGAAGTGACACCAAGGACACTGATTCAAACAGAAGCTGCAGGAGGGGCTCTGAAGGAGAGAGACACCCACAAGACAAGTGAAGCAGCATCAGCATTCATCCAACGCTGCCTAGGATGGGGCAAAACTGAAGATGAGGGCGATGTAACACATAGAACCGCTGAATATCGGGGTAGGCACAGCCTTGGTATCCACCAGGGAAAATATTCTGGCCAAAGCACATGATGGAGGAGCTGGCAGAGTGTCAATGTGTTAAATGGCCCAGCACAGAGATAAAAGGCTGACTACAACCCCAACTGCAGAGCTCTAGAGCCCAGAGCCACATTTCAGAGTGTCTGCTGTCCTGCCTAAGTGCTTTTACATCCTGCTGAGATTACCCCTACCTCTGAGCTGGAGTCTCACAAAGACTGACTGAGACCTGTAGAGAGGGGATTATAAAACAAGGTTTTATCATCTCTACTTTCTCTCCCCTTGTGTCTCCCAGAGGAATTACTTAAAGCAGGAGCCCTAAGTCCTGGTCTGGCCATGAAGAATCCATGACTCTCATGGCTTTACAAACTTCCAAGACTCCATTGTGGTCGGTACCATTTTGTCACAGGCTGTAGTGGACCACCAGCCCTCCTGTGGGCTGCACTGCACCTTGTTTGCCATACAAGAGCCCCTGTTCTTTAAGCAGCTCTCTGATTGCCCAGGAATTAGCTAAACCACTGCCTGCCTCCTGTGTGGGCCAGCTGTTCCCACAAAAATAAATTAATCCAGGAGGTTGTGTTGCACCAAAATTCTGAAAGCAATGCATTGTCTGGTCCAGAAATACCTCATTTAACAAATAAATCCTGTGGGAGTTATCAGGGAGCATGGGCAGAGCTACTTCAGACACTGAAACTGAAAAGTTGCAGCTGATGGCTGAAATAAGCGTGTGGGATGTTCAGAAAAGCAGGAGACCAAAGGATGTGGTGACTATGCAGGAACAAGGAATTAGAGCCATAAATCCTCTCGTCACATGCAGCCCTCCCTGACATAAAAATATTACAAAAAATACCCAAAAGTAAGGCCTGTGGGTGGTGAATGCTGTTCTGGGTCTTCACATTTCTGCTGCTCCTCTGCCCTTTTGTTCCTGCTTCCGGGCACAGCAAAAGAAGCGTGGAAACAAATCAAGAATCAATCATACACAGGAGGAGAAGAATCTCAGACAGCAGCTAACAGGAAGCAGAACATATGTTTACTGTCATCCTCCTCCCCACATTTGAAAAGCCACCTCACTTCCAAGGGGGAGAAAAATCCTTTTGCTGAGTCCCTTGGAAGTGAGGAGAGCACCTCATCAGCTGGCTGCTGGCTCAGCTCTCAGCAGTGGCTCATTTTCCTCCCCAGGGCTCTGATGGAGCCTGTGATTAATTCAGCTCTTTACTCGAGTTAAATGCTGTTCCACAGTCATTTTGTGCGAGTCGTTTCTCTTCCGTGGCAGAAAGCATCACATTTTCATGCACGCCTGTGGGCTGTTGTTTCAGATTGATGGCTCGTTGTGCTGTCACTCGCTGAAACATCCCTTGCACAATCCCCATCCTGCCGCTGGGCAGGGATGGCTCAGTCCCTGCTCTACAGCAGGGCCAAGAGCCCATGGGAGGGGTGGGACTGGTCCAGGCTGGTGCAGGGATATGGGACAACACAGCACCCTAAACCCAGACCCCCCAAACCAGAGCACAGCTTGCAAACACAAACCCACCTGCACATCACTACCTGGGGAGGGAGAGCGAGGGAAAGGAGGAATGAAGAGCAGAAATAACAATTTTCACTTCTGACACTCTCATTTAGGCACAGGCTGCCATATAATCTCTTTATTCCACAATCAAACATTATCAACAACCCCTCAATTTACCCCACAGGGGTGACCTCTCCTACCCAAGCGCAGTGTGCACATCCAGGTCATTTGCACAAGCAGCTTACTGGGACACCAGGAGGTTGTTCATCTCTGGAACTGGACTCAACTGGAATTCATTACAGGCTGCAGGACCGGGAGAATTAAAACTGAACCATGCACAGACTTTAAGCAAATGACAAATTGCAGTTCTGGAGCTCCTGGGTATAACACAGCACTAGACACACAAAGCAAGGAGCACTTTTATGTACTTAATTCCTTCACCAAAATGATAATAAACAGACCATGTGTATTTCCACCACTTGATTCTCTGGTTTGTTTCATTTTTTTCCCAAAAGGTTCCCTTGGCCCCAAGATGAAGTTATCTATGGCATTAATTATCCTGGATCTGACAGCAGCACTGAGAAACAGAAGTGTAAAGCCCTAAAGGGCTTCAAAAATAGGCAAATATTAAATCAATTTAAAAAATAATATCAAACTTACTAAGATGAGGGTTACCCTGTTCAGTGTCACACTCCAGCCACCTCAGAGAAGAACTTACTCCCACGAATGGAGACAATCTTTCCGAGGAGCCAACCTTTCCCAAATATAGCTCATCCATGTTTTCTCCTGTCTGCTCCAAAGAGAATGAAAGCTTCAGTTTTTAGATGAGTAGTTTTTACTTCATATTCTGGATGCTGTTGTCTCCTGGACAGTCCCATTTAGCAGCTCCACAGCACCACCACAGTCATTTCTCAGAGCAGAAAGTACAAGGAATATTTGGCATCATCAGGACTACACAAAGTTTCACACCTGGAAATTTATTTCAGCTGGGATATGAGCAACAGGGTCATCAGAGCATCTTTTTGTTGTTGCAGGAAGATTTCGTGGCATTTCTTTTATTACAAGCTCAAACTGAACAGATGTTTAAAAGATTTTTCAGAGAGAGTAAGAATACAGGATTAAAAAAAAAAAAAACAAAAACCTTGAGCTGACAAGTTAATGAGAGTATATGAAACAGAAAGGGAAAGAATATTTAATGAGTTGTTATGGGACATTGAAAAAACATGTTTTGCAAAGCATTCATGGCCACGTGGCAAGCATGACATGTCACAGGGAGCACATTCACTTGTTATGGATGTTGGGCTTCAGCTGCTCACCAGAAGGATGGAAGGTGCTCTCATTACAAGGAACATTGCTGGGAAATGAAAGCCTGCTAATTATTACAACTCACAAAGAAAGACAACTTAAAGTGGTATTTATACATTTATTTCTGAACTATTCACTTTCATCTCGTAATTCCTATTATTTCCATACTATCCAGAAGGAAATCTCTATTTTATTGATTCTTTCAGAGAGAGGAAGCATGCCTGACTTTCTACTAACAAATACACAACCATACACACTTCCTTTCTCCTCAGAAAAGCAGTCACAGTGGCCAGGACCACAGCTCTGCCTTTGGCAACATATTTAGTCTTCATATTTCTGGGATTTGTTATTCAGTCCTTGACCTCTCCTTAATTTGGACTTTGAAAAATAAGTTGGCAGCCACAGATTGTTTGGTGGCTTTTCTCTCCCACACAAGTTTGCAGAGTTTATCCCAGTGGAAGGCAGGGGAGTTACTAGGAAAAAAGGAAAAGGTTTTGCCTGTTATGTTTTTGCTATAGTTATTAAAAATCTTGGAGCTTTATTGTTACTATATTTGATAGAAGATAAACAGGAACATAAACCAGTAACCATCTGGAATGAAAAGAACCCTACTGGTTCTTAGAAAGAACATTACATCCTCCCTTGCATCCTTAGATACTGTCTAGGGCATAACTAGACACACACCACATCTGTGTTGTGTGCCACCATAATTTGTACTGGACAGAGCTTTTTCTGCCCCCCTGTTTCTCCTTCATCCCCAGGAATGAATCAGCCAGCAGCAAACCCATCTGCACAAACTCATCCATGTGACAAGTCATCACTAAAATGGTTTCTGGCCTTCCCCTTGCTCCTGCATTCCCACCTCACATCCCAGACCCCATCCCACCACTTGTGCTGTAAGTCTGCACTGCATCAGTGGAAGTTTGCTTCACAAAAATGACCCAGCATGCCTCAACAGCTCCTTGCAGTAATCTGAGTTTTACACACACCAGGTTTTCCATGCAGGCATGTCCTGGACAGCATTAGTGCAATAAAGGGCATTCCAGGGGGAGCAGAAACAGCTCCTGCAACAGGAATCAGGATGAATTTTAAATATCAGTGTGAAGGCAGATTGTCTCCTCATCAGTCATAGCACTGTAAATATTAATCTAATGTTGATTTAATGGGAATTTCTCCTGGTCTTGATCTGCAGTAGCAGCTCCTAGTATTGACTACAAAAGGACTCAAGAGTTTCTGAAGTTCATATTACAGGGGCAGAGTATGATGTCCCAGGTTTGGGATTTCCTGATTAACACTGATCTGTAACACTTGGGTGGTCCCAGAGAGCTCTGCACTCACTGTGAGGACAAGGATTTTGGGACTTGCATGATCCCCTGAGCTCCAGCACCATCACTACCCTGCAGGTAGGATTACAGACAACAGCTTGAGCAACACTCAAGGGGACAACATCAACTATTTCATCTGCCTCTTTTCTTTCCCACATTGCCCATCCTTTTATATTTTTCCCTTTTTACTTTCAATATGCAGGTGGTTTATTTTTAACACCTTTGTGGCAGAGGGAAAAACAGATCCCTTATCTGTGAAGAATTTCATGTCAGAAATTCTGCTCTAGGAAAACATTGTGTAAGGCAATGAGAAGCTGTTATGAACCCCAGTATTGGACCAATATAACCTCAATATCTGCTGCCCTGTAGCCATCACACTGGCACTTGCAGCAGCCAGGAGCATGAGACTTTCCTGGGTTGAAAGCTGCACTCTCTGTCTCCCTGTCCCCTTCCAGCAGGTGTGTGTCCTTTCACCTCCTCCAGAAAGACCTGGAATTAGTGAGAACAGGAAATATTCTGGGTTTGACAAAAGGATTTACACCCCAAGCCAACAACCTGTCTCCTGGCACTGTAGGGTCATATATCTAGAAACAATTTTGCATTGTGAGGTCCAGACCACTGAAAAAAAACATAAAAAAGGCAAGAATCAAGGAACCAGATTAAAAAAAGACTACACTCTGTACAGGCCAAGAAATCCTTAATGCTTCATGTTATACTTTAGAAAATCACTTTAGCCCAAGACTCACTTAGTGATTACAGCCCCATTTCAGGCCCAGATACCCAAGAGAAGCTCTGATGGAAGGTTTAGAAAAGGCCTTTTAGCCACAGACAGGGAGATCAATCTGTTTAGTCTCAAAAGGGAGAGAGTGGGAGGCAACTTGATTACACTGTCTTCACATGGAGAAGATAACGGGCACTTAAAAAGGATTCTTAATCTAGGAGAGCAGCTTGACAAAATGCTCCTGGCTAGAAGCTGAATCCAGACCAGTCCCAATTAGAAACAGGACACTTAAAGAAAGGAATTAAAAGAAAGAAATAAAAATAAAAAAGTCACCTTTTTAAGTGGTTGTGACCACTGGGACAGTCTACTTGGAAAGGATAGTCTCCAAACCAAGACTGGATACTTCCTGGAAGTTGCCCTTCTATCCACCCCTTAAGGAGCTCAAAAGGAAAAGCCAGCTAGAATTTACCTGCCAGCTCTTTCTGAGCTTATCTAAGCCCCCAAAATAGCTCAATTTAAAAAAAAAATAATATTTGCTAACAATGACAGTGCAGTGCTATTTTTGGGCTTTAGTAGTATTTGTGCCTCTATCAAAGCTGTCCTTGAAATAAAGAGGCCACCCAAAACAGCCAGTCCAGCACCTGTTTCACTGTGTTAATACCTTACCCCAGCTGGTTCTTGCCTGCTGTCATCCCTGTTGGTGTATGTTTGAACTGGAAAAGAAGTTGCCTTTTGAAAAAAAAAAATAAAGTACATTTACAGCCTGCTGCCATTCTGTCCTGCTCCCACCACCCCAAGGCAGGAAGGGCAGAAAGGGGTTAACTAAATGCAGGCACAATGGACAGACCTGTGTTTCACTCCATTTATGCCCATTCATAGAATCATAGGATTACCAAGCTTGGGATAATCCTCTAAGATCAAGATCAAGTCCAACCATCAGCCTAACACTGACATGTTCACCACTAAACCTTGACCCTAAGCACCACATCCACACATTTTTTGAACACTTCCAGGGATGTTGATTCCTTGAAGAGCCCGTTCCAATGCCTGACTACCCTTTCAGTGAAGAAATTCTTCCTAATACCCAGTCTAATTCTACCGTGGAACAACTTTAAGCCATTTCCTTTTGTCCTGTCACTTGTTACCTGGGAGTAGAGGCTGACCCCCACCCTGGCTACAACCTTATTTCAGGGAGTTGTAGACAGTGATGAAGTCTCTTTGCAGCCTCCTTTTCTCTAGGCTGAACACCCCCAGTTCCCTCAGCTGCTCCTGGTGGGATTTGTGCTCCAGACCCTTCCCCATTCCTTTCTTCTGTTCAAAAGTGAGCACTGCTGACATTCCACATGCCAGCACCCAGCATTACTCAGCACAGAGGTGCTGCCACCACTCACAGGTCTTTAAAAGCTCTGTGTGACCCAGAAGGGGTTCAGCAGGAACCAAGAGAGCTGCATGGCTGTTTCTCCCAGCACATTCCTTCTGTATGCTGAAAAGAAAATTATACCGTGGGTTCCCGGAGAAATGAAATGTCTGAGAGAACAACAGAATTATTTCAGCTGTAAGGGAATTTAAAGACCACCTAGTTCCAACCTTCCTGCCATTAACAGGGACACTTTCCACCAGACCAGGCTGCTCAGAGCCCCATCCAGCCTGGCCTGGAACACTCCCAGGGATGGGGAGCCCACAGCTTCTCTGGACAAACTGAGCAGGCAACTGGGCAAACAACTCTGAAAATATGAATGACAGGAGGACACAAGATATCTAATACAACTGCTTCCCTTTCTGTAAGGGTTTTAAAAGGAGCAGTTAGGTGTCTAACCAGTGTCAGATCCCATTAGTGAATCTGAAGCACAATGCTGTTTATTTATCAAAGCTTTTATTTTCAGAGGAGTTAAAAGGGAACTCGGTCATCTGGGAGGGGAGGGAGAGAGACACAGAGCACAAAGAGCTCACATCTAGAAAGGCTTTTTCAAAATCTGAAGTTCCAGGAAAGATTTTTTTAAGAAATCCCCAAAAGCTTTCATTGAAGCAGTTACAGACTTCCATGCCCAGCTCCTCGCAATAATCACAAGCACCAAGGTGTGGAGGGATTTGTGTGCACATGCAACACCTGCAAACAATGCAGGAGGCTTTATCCATGGAGCACTTTCCTGTGGTTCTAACCCTACAGGGTTAAACCATTCCTTGCTTGCTCCTCTGTCTTTTCAGAGGAGAGCACACACCTACATGGGGGGGTGAAAACAACTTTAAATATCACGCCCTAGTCTGGGAAACACAAAGCACACTTTTCCACCCCAGGTAGCTCCTGCTGGCAAACGGGTTTCCTCAGGAGTTTGTAGAGAAGATCCACAGGTTACAGCAGCCACCCCTGGCAAGGAAGGTGGCCCTGCTGTCACTGGGTCCCTGCCCTGGAGCCCCATTCCTCCTCTCGGCTGCAGGGAACTTCTGCAACAGAGCTGCAGCTGCTAAAACAAGCAGGGGATGAAGCTTTTTGTATTCTGAACGATTTGCTGCCCTCTGCAGTCCCAAGCAGAGCTTTATTCAGTCCACGGCAGGAACACTACTGCTTTTTGCTGAATTTCTCCAGCAGCCCTCGGCAGGGAGAGCCCAAGCTGACATGAGACAAATGCGATGGGTCCAGCTGGACAAGAAACAAAGTCACTCTGCCAAGTGTGAGTCTTCACAGGGGCAGTTGTCCCAAAAGTTTTCCATCCCCGAGGAAACACTGCCTGAAAGAAAATCATCAAACTTGACAGGCACCACCCTGCAGTTAAAAAGAGGACAGCAATGGCTTAAGGCAATACCTGTCTTGCTGTTCCTAGTGGCTCTGCTGTGTCTCCAAGCTATAGGAATTCAAAGCTGCAATAGAAATCTGCGAAGTCTGTGTGAAGCTGAAAAAAAAAAAACAACCCTGCAACAGTCTGAGCAGAGAGCCTGGAGAGGCACAACTCCTCAACACACTCTAACACATCTGCAGATAAAACATTCCCCTTGCCAAGCTCCTGCTGCCCAGCTGCACCTTTCAGTCCTGAGAGTTAGCAGGAAAAGCGAGCTCAGCCCATTGCCAGGCTCTGCAGAAAGCTGATCCCAAGGGGAGCGAGAAGGGCTTGGGTTTGGAGGTCAGAGGGGCTGAGCCCCAGAGAACTTCTGTCCAGCTCAGGCACAACACAGAAACAGATGTCTGGGAGTAAATTCAGGAGATCAAGGACCTCTTGATATCTAATGGTGCTAGTATTTAATTTATGAAAGTGGGAAGACAGCTCAAAACAAACTAAAGCTCCTGTTTGCACAGCCCTGCTATCCTGAAAAACAATTTCCACAATCCCTCCCAACCCGCTGCCTTTATTAGAAGTAACCACAAAGATTTCCAACAGGGAAAAAAGACCTTTCACTGCAAACCAATGAAGTTTACAGCCAGATTTTTCCCAAAAGAAAAGAGTTTCTGCTTTTCAGCTTTCCCCAATTTTGCTGGCACAACACATCTCTCAAAGTGGCAGGTGCTCTGGGTTTAGCAGAGCCTAAATAGAGTCTGCAGGTAGATGCAGCCCTCCAGTGGTGAAGAGAAAGACAAGCAGATATGCAAATCTTTTGTGTGTGGATAGAGTTATCATAATGGGCAAAGAATTCTCTCTCTTGGGTGGCCTTTGGGGGTGCCAATGCACGGAAAACTGTAAATCCAGACCCAGCTCCAGCTCAAGACATCACTGCCAATTCACCCTAATTGCAGTCAGTCTCCCATCGCCTTTGCAGTGAAACAGAGCCAATACTGATGGTCAGACAACAGATCTGGGGCACCTTGGTCTTCCAGGGGTCAGAGAAGGTCATCATTCCCTTATTTCTGGGTGTAATTCTCACCTGCACCGTGTAGGGGTTGTTCAGGTGCTTCAAGAAGCGAAGGGGAAGGGAAGCAAGAGCCCAGAACAGACAGCTTCATTCACATCTTTTGGCTCTGGCCACTGCTGTTTCACTTGATGTGAGCCCCTGGGCAGAGCCTGGGTCACACTCCCATCCATCTTCTAACCACCAGAGCAAGAGGGGAATTGTCCCTTGGAAACAAGAGCAGCTCCTTGCATTTTGTCCTCCTCACACCCGACCTCTGAAGAGCTCAGCAAACACCACACACCGTACAGCTTCTTCAGAGAGCAGAGGAGAGAGTTCATACCAAACCAGCAAGATTTGGACACTCTCTGGGGCCAAAAGCTAAGGAAAAACTCAGGATGATGTTGCAAAGAGGTGCAGAGGCAGCCTCATTTGGGGGTGGCCTGTCCATAGGCAGCAGGGTCCTTTGAGCAGCCACCACTGCCCGCACACCTGAGCTCCCTCCGCTGCTCCTGCTTCTCCACACAGCTCCACGACTGCAGCTTCCCTGCAATCCTTCAGTGTAGCAGTGCCATCTTCAGGCACAAAACCAGCCCTGCACAGCTCGGGGAGCAGCGACCTGCCCGGGGAGGAAGGGACAAGGTGTCCCACAGGGCAGGCTCGGTCCCCAGCGTAGCAGCATTTCACTTGCTATTGCCCTGTGCTTTCTGCAGCTTGCCCTCGCTTCCCAGGTGATCCCAGCCTTGAGAACTGCAAATGTAATATCCATGTGGGCTTTTTCAGCCTCATGACAAGTCTCCCTCCCAATATTGATGTTTTTATCCCGGGTGGAACCAGAGCAGACGCCTCTGAGCCAGCCCATAGAGCCCTGGTCATGTGTTCACTCAGACCCATCTCCCAAAACACAAACTACCAGGTAAAATAATCCCAGGAGAAGAGGAACTCCTTGGTAGCAAGTGCAGGACTTTTGGGAATTGAGAACTTCCATCCCAGGTTTTTTGTCCTAATTCAGGTACTCCCAAACCAGCCTCTCCATTCTGCAAAACACCTGTCTGAGCAGCAGCCAGACACAATCTCTGGCTCTCCTCCAGGGCAGACCTGTCTTCACCACAGCTATCTGCACATACACCTGTGCCCCTAAAAGGTACCAAGATACTCACTAGCCTTAGACCAAAATTTTGCAGAAAAATATCTATTTGCACTAATGCTGTAGGCAAGTGACCCATCTCCTTGGGATCATCAGGAACAGCACTCTGATTCTGTCATCAAAAGGTGGGATATCTTTATGGGATACTGCACTCTGCAGCTCGCCATGCAGGACCTGCATTAATACCTGCTAACACAGTGCAGGACCTTATGGCACTGTCACAGCAGGTGCATTCACTGAGTCCCACCCTGCAATTCCATCTACCTACAAAATCCCCATGTTTCCCTGCATAAAACCACCTCGAGATGCCACCCCTGCCTGCACTGGAGAGCTCTGGGAGGGACCCTGTCTGCCTGGGGCATGGTGCATCCAGCCTTTTGGAGTGCTTTCCATCTATGGAATTGATGATCCCAATGGGGACAAGTTAAAAAACTCCTGTTGCTCCCCCCAAAGGGCTGTGGGCTTGTCAGATGCCCAGACTGTGCTGGGCTGCCCTACCCTGGCACTTCCAGCCCAGATTCACGGAGCAGCTGGCACAGAACCCAGGGAACCACGTGATGGGATGGTCTCAGCACACCTGAAACTTCTGCTCAAACAGGGGAGAGCAATTACAACTTCCCCACTATGAACAGGGGATTCTGGCACCTTACAGGGAGAAAGACCTTTTCCTTTCCAGCCATCCTTCCTCTCCCGACAGCAGATGTTACACACAAACCTCCTTGCAGCAAACTGGCATTGATTTCCACTGAGCAGTTTCTGTCATGAGAAAATACTCCCTCAACCAGTAAGAGCTACAATTTGGCACCACTCAGCCCAATTGGGGACAATTTCCCATCAGGGGCATGTCAGCCCGTGGGCAGCGAGGCAGAGCAGAGCTCCCCACTGGACTAGGAGAGCTGGGAGGCTGCAGGGCTCTGCACAGCCCTCTGCAGCCAGGAGCTCAAAGCATCACCTGGCTTGGCCATCAGCGCTGCTTATCTTGGGGCCTGAATTAATTAAGCCCTGAAACGCAGCGAGGGTGGGATGAAATGATGAGTTACAGCTCTCAGCTGGGTTCCAGCTGCTCCATGGATCTGGGCTGGCAGTGCCAGGGTAGGGCAGCCAAGCAGCTACTTCAATTCAAAGTGGTTGTAAAGAGCTAAAAGGAAATACATCTGAGTGCAGAGCAAGCCCACTGTGGTCTGGCCACGGTATTTTCATCGCTTCCTTAAGCAGCAGAGGAATTGGCAGAGAGGACCCCATTTAAGTCTGCAGCTGAATTTGCTGAATTTGTGGCAGGATGATCCACATGACTGAAAAAATCCATAGTGAGCAAGTGTTTGCCTGTGTTGGACAACCCAGTGCCTCTGTTCTGGGCGGTAGGAAAGTTGCTCCAGTGTCTTTTGTTTCCACACTAAGGCAGTTCTCCCCACAACTGGGCCAAGGAAGCCTCAGCATATCTTACCAGCGTGGTGAATCCTCAGAGGTGGCGGCTCCTACCAAGGATCCAGGGGGAATTTGGGGCATTTGAATATATTTTTCTATGGCAGGGCTATGTCACCCCAGACACCTTGGTCATTCACACAAAATGTGGGGGGAAATCACAGGTTAAAATTACAGACATGCAGCAAGCCCATTCCTCTAAGTCATGCACATCCCTAGGTATTGCTTTTTGGTTAAAGAGTGGTTCAGAGACAGGTAGAGGATTGTGTCTGATAAGGAGCACCCCAGGATTTGCATGGTGGCTGTAATCCTGGCAACACCACATTGACATGAGGCATGTAGGGGGCTCAGGATCAGTGGTTTCAGAGTTATCCTCAGGTTGAAACATCCAGCTGTTGTCTCCTGATGCAACACCTTCAGAGGAGGTGGCTGATGTGCTGCTGTGCTTATGGCACCTGCTTGGGAGGTCCAGTCTTTACAAAACTTGGACCTTCAGCCCAGGTGGTACCCAAGTCCTGGCTGGAGATGGGAGCTGAAGCATCTGGCCTTGGAAGGTGTTTCCTTGTGACTGCCTCCTGCCCACAGGGGAAAGCCCATCCTTTTGTAAATATTTCTCCTTTTCAGTATCTCTTAAATAGTGTTTCACTTCAGCTTCTTCAAGAAAAGAATCCTCAAGGAAATTCCTGAGGATAAGGAAGATGGTGATCTTTCCTTCATAATCAGGGTTTTTAGTGAAAAATCACATTTTTCTGAACAGCTCCAAAAGGTAACTATTTTAACTTTGACCCTTTGGCAGTATCTGGAACATGCCCTGTAGAACATCATTAGGAAAATGGTTCCCTGCAGGTTTTAAAATAAAATACATGAACAAGGAAAAGAAGGGTCTTGCAAGTCCATAGGCAAGTTGGGATGCAAACAATGGCATCAGGGCAGGACAAGTGAATGACAGAGGAGTTACCCCAGGTTCATCCTCTGATCCAGGTCCCTCAAACAATCTGTGGTTATAAGTCTTTTAGGGGATTGATGGAGTTAGAAACTTTTCTTTAGAAACATTACATGTTAACTTGTAAACCAAACAAGACACAATCAAAAAGAGTCCATCTGGTTCAATAGAAATAGATCTTTATTAATAACATGCACATCATACGTATATTTAAAATACATATACATTTTTTCTACTATTCACTTTAGAAAACAATTATTTCATAAAAACCTTCAATCAGGTCCCAGGTAATTTTAAACATTAAAAAGCCTTTTTTTGTTTCTTTTTTTTTTGTTACAGAACCAGTAGGTATTATTCCAATTACTTGGTGTATAATCACCATGTATTTAACATAGTGCAGGCTCATGCATTTCAACAGAAATAGGTGTTCCCTTCTCTGCTTTGTCAATCCTGTCGAATACATGATGATATACTTGACACCACCTGCCACAGTTGTTATATACAGCTGTGATTCCCTCCTAGGGGTGTTGTACAGGTGGTGTTTAAAATCTGGAGACAACTTTTTTACAACTTTCTGAGCTCCTGCGAGGGGCTCCTGGTGCTGCAGGTGGCCCAGAGCCCAGCTGTGGCAGAAACCAGAAAAACAGAATTTCATCAACGTCAGAGAGGAAAGCAATCTGAAAAAAAGAAAAGAGGGAATTGGCAAATCCCCCCTGTGTTCATGGCAAACTGAGGTCAGGGCTGGGTTTCCCAAGGTCCTGCCGAGTACCAAATGAGATCTGTAGAGAGCGCACAGAGATGCCAGCGATAGACAGTTTGCGGATTTACAGAACATTTACAAAGGCTGATACGAGGATGGGACTTTAAGGCACAATAGTCCATATACTCAACACATTCATTGGAAAACAGAAGTTCAATTTACAGTGCAATAGAGATGTATTCAAGAGCTGAAGCGGCAGCTCGGTGGTCACCGGTAACGCGGCGATTGAGGGGGCTCTGCCACGGGCGCGGCCCCAGCCCTGCACAAGCTCATGCACATGCTGGGCATCAAGCACACGAGGAGCCCCTTGGGCTTCAGAGACAGGGTCTGTGCCAGGAAACCGGGTGGTAACCCAAGCATTTACAGGATCAGGGCCCTAATGTCACAGAATCATGGAATCATGGAATGGTTTGAGTTGGAAGAGACCTTAAAGACCATCTGGTTCCAACCCTCCTGCCGTGGTGGGGGCACCTTCACTAGAGCAGGTTGCTCAAACTCAGTGTTGGGGTTCTTCACATTGTCCCCATCCACACCCACACTGTGGCCCCCACAAAGCCACCCCTGTACACCCTTCACCGGCGTGTCCAGCCAGAAAAGCAGCACAAAGAAAACTCAACTCATAGAAACACTAATTACAGCCAAGTGTACTGCTATTTCCAGGTGAAAATGAATTGTCCTAAGCCAGTCATTTTCAAAATGATCAGCTCTCCTCACCAAGTCTGTCCTTGTTACCCAGCTCATCTATATTCTCTCTGATGAATATTCTATCTCCAAGGCAACTGAGTCAAAGGGAAGCAAGGACTTTCTTTACATCCAGTGCAAACATAGCCCATATGTAGGAGTTCCTAATGCAGTCATAATAGAACATATATATATATATATATATATATATATATAAATCTATCTCACTGAAAGTTGACCACCTACAGACAGATTCTCACATCAGAAGCCAGAAGAGCTGAACTGTAGCTACAAACCCAAAAAAAGAAAAATCACTGTATGTAGCTGTATTAAAATGCTGGTATCCAGTAACCTGGCAACTAAATGTTAAAATCAATATATCATTCAAAAGGTGTCAAATTAAAGATTTTGGGAGTCACTTGCAATGTTATTGCACATTTCTACTTCTTTGTCACTCCATAAACTATTTTTAAGCACTCAAGTTGAATTTTTCAGACCCACTTTTCAGCAGCACCACTCCCTGGGCAAAGCAGAAGGCAGTAAAAACTGAAGCAGACTTAAAGCATATAGAACAGTGAGCTTTTGATTCAATTCCATAACAAAAATCCAACCATAAAAAAACAAATTTGTTCTCTAGAAAGAAATAATCCATTTTAATGGCTCCAGGAGCAAGTAAAAATTTAAAAAAGAGACAATGTGTTTTGTTCAAGAAAACAGCCCATGAGAAAAACATGAGTAAATTATTGTCCTCTTTCCTAGGTAGCCCAAGGAGTTTTGTGACCTGATGCAGATTTTTGTCTGTTATATCTGTTCAGTTATCACAATGCCTTCACAGAGAAACTTTCAACAGGCAAGAAAGTATCTGCCTCTTTCAGCAGGCAAAGAACCTCTTCAAAGATGAAGCTGACAGGGCCAATATTTTTGTTCAGGTGAGGTTAAAGACTTTGATCCTACTGAGCTTTTTTCATTTCATTGAAATGTCTCTAATTTTAGGTTAAAAGATTTTGTTTATTCAAGCCAGAGCCATGCTGTGAATATAAAAAGTCAGTCATCCGGAGAAAAGAAGCATTTAAGCATTTCCTGTACATGCTAGATCATTATGAAATCAAGTGAAAACAGACATGAAGAGAAAAAAAAAATGCATAAATCAGACCACTTCAGAGTGGAAAATTACATGGTTTGAAGAATTAGAAGACAGGAGCAATTTTCCTTTACCATTCCCACAGCCCTGGGGGGTGCGGGGGCATTCCCAGTGCCGCAGAGGCCAGAGAGCTCCAGAGGGATAATGGAACCTCTCACAACAGCAAATGGGATTCTCTGCCAGCTCTTCCTGGTGCTCCTGGGGCTGTCCCACACACCTGATCAGCAGCCTGGGCTCTCCCAGCCCCCTGCTCAAGTGGCCCCTTTCCACTGGAGATTTCTCAAACCACACTGAAACCATTTCTCAGATCATTCAACTGGATCAGCTGCTTGATTTTGGGCTGCTGCAAGCCCAAGGGCAGCAGGAATGAAACCACACACAGCCAGGAAGCTCTGAGGCTGAACTGCACTGGCTGAGGATTGAAAGACACCCTTTTCTAAGAGATAAGTAAATACAGCTTGTCTCAAAGCAAAACCAGGAACCTGAACATTCATCATGATTAACACCACCTCCCAAGCAGCACTGCCCTGCATTTTCAGCCTTCCCACAGTATCTGAGATGTTTATATTCTCCAGTTTGCAGGTTATCCTTGTTTTGAATTACACTGCTGACATTTTTTTTTAATTAAAAAAAAAAACCAAAAAAAAATCTGGATTTTACTGCTTCAGTCTGTCTCCTAAACCTGTACTGACTTCTAACTACTGACACCAGAGTTAACTTTGTTCTTCACACCTTTTTGCTATTGCCTTTCTGCCTTTTCTCCAGCACTAAGACGTGCCTGGGAGCTGTGACGGTATGTGTGACACACAGGACCAGGATGCTCTGAGCAGGGTGACAGGAGGAATCTGACACAAAAAGCACATTCCTGGCAAGCCACGGTGTTTGTTCACACTACATAATGCTTCAGAAATAGCATCAGCCACATCTGCAAGAGCAAAGCCTTTCAAAATAAATAAAAAAATTAGCTTCTTAGATAGATAGATAGATAGATATATAGAGATCTATATCTGCCTCCAGCTGAGTGTGCGCTATTATTTACTTTGCTTTAAAGCTTTAAAGTGGTGATAGCCAGCGAGGCAAAGCCATTTTCTTCGCTGCAAGCCAACAGACCTGTAGGACTTTGACAGGTTTTGAACCATCTTGTGTATTTGTTCAGCAGTTCTGGGATGCAGGTCCCCCGCGGGGGAGCTGCCAGTGTATCGCTATCGGCTAATTAACGGCTAATTTACAGGCTCGTTAATCACATTCCCCCAGATTATAGTGCAATCTTTGCTTCTGACCCCATTGCTGGAGCATCTTCTTTTCCCTAATGTTACTCTTTGGTATTTTCATGACGTAGCTTTGGCAGCTATGAAACTTTCCACTTGTAGTCATTCCATTTGCTGAACATCCCACGTGCCATAGCTTGTGAAATATATATATTTACATATTTTAAAGTTAATTCCCAGATTGAAATTAGACATTTCACTTAACCTGAAACATTATTACTAATGCTGAGCAGTTTCATCAGGAGAGCCTCTGAGGTCTTACCAGCATCTGTCAGATACATTCATTCTCTATCTATGAGAGTTATCATTGTTTTTCTGCCTTTTATAGTCCACATAAAAAGAAATTGCTGTCTATTCCCTAGCACCAGTGTGAACCTCGGGCCAAACAGCAAATTAGCATGCAAAGAAGTATCAGGGAAACAGCTAGGGAAAGAGGCAAATGAAGTTAAGGGAACACCGATGATGGGCTGAAGAAACAATCTTTCCTGTGAGTCATTCTGGCTTGTATTAAAATAGCAAAGTAGATACCAGCTAAGAGATAATATAAGTAAAAGGTGAATGCAATTATTTTTTAAAAAAACCAACCCACAAAACCTTGCAAATCTCAGTACAGAGTGTCTGTAAGTAGCAAGCGAGTTCAGTCTCTGAAAATCCTAAGCTAAAGACTGATTCCTTTGGCACTGACTCCTTCATGGTCAAAGCAATTCTCAAATAAACTTTCTGTCTATACTTTTACAGCAGATAACTTGTGTTTTACTCCTCACTGTTAGACTACTCCACTGCTTCGGGGGCTCCCCTTGCACCGGGGATGGCGTAATTTAACTGCGAAAGAGATTTGGAGCATCCGTATCTACACACAGGTAACTTTTAAGCGCAGCTTTGTTTCTACAAACCGCCTTGCACGCAGTCTCTGCAGGTTAGGACCTCCGTATTACACCTCTCTGTGTGTACAGCAAGGTGCTCACACCGGGGGTTAACAGCGGGGGCTGCAGAGTATTATCCAAAGCACCTTCCACTCAGCTCCTGGCGCCTCCGCTCCGATCGCAAACACATCTGCAATGAGTGCCTCACCTCAACACCTCAACAAGCAGTTCAAGCATTCAGAAACAAACATCAGTGGGTCTAACAGCTACTTTTAATTCATTTTATAAATAAGCAACTGAGAATTTTGCTCCAGGTGGCTGCCCGTGTAGCCCATCCCGTAAACGGCGTTCTCTGCAGAGTAAGGCACGATGCGATACGAGTGCAGCTCTTCATAATAGAGCGACTGGGAACAGCACTCCTGCACCATAAACTTCAGCCGTTTTCGTGCGTCAGAGTAGGCAGTCCTATAGCACGGAGCCTCCTTAAAGTATTCATAGCTCTCCCTCTCTGTCTCTAGGTGAATCTTCCTCAACAGATTGTTAATTAATACAGACCTACGGAGATAGGCTTCGGGGTCGTCCAGGAAGCGGAGTTTCTGGAGAGATAGTTTTAGGATACAAGTCCGGTCCTCTGGTAGTATCAGGTGCTGGGGAGTAAATGGATGGTTCTTTAGCATCAAGGAATGAAACTAGGGGGAGGGTGGGGTCTGGAGCGAGGGAGATACTCACTTTTGGACAATACTCATGGTAATCTTGATGTAAATGTTCTTCTTCTGCATATTTTCTCTTAAAGTAAGCTACTTTCGACGTCGTTAATGTCTTTGGTAGGCCCCGATCAGATCAGCTCTGCACAAAAGAGGAAAAAGAAAGTCAGCAATGCTTGCTGCCAGGGTGGCTACAACATCACAGCCTGGGGTGTGCAGGGGAAGGAGGGATCCAGGGGGGGAGTGCAGCCAGGACAATGCTCAGCCTGCAGCCCTCAACCCGCTGAGAAAACAGCTGAGGGGTCAGCAAGTGTGAAGCTGTCTCTGAAACAGCCACCCTGAGGCTTGCCGGCACAGCGAGCCCCTCTCCCCTCTCTGGAGTGACCACCACAGCACTGGGCACAGGCAGGGTCTCCTGCTCCTCCAGCTGAGTGGGGTGTCAGGGTGTCAGGGTGTCAGGGTGTCGGGGCCAGCCCCAGCCCCAGAGAACAGGCAGGAGATGCCCTAGATGGGAATGTCCCCGTGCACTGCAGGAGGGACCAGGACAGAGGACCCTGTGCCCTGCTGAGGGCTGTGTCGGCCGAGGATCGGGTTTTGATCTCCACACATCACGCACAGAGCTCCGTGGATTCCCTGGAAAAGCAATGCAGAGGGTATTCACTAGATGGTGGTGTTGTCTCAGAAGAGCAGGAGAGCCCCAGTTCAGTGGGAGGGTGATGGAGTTGGTTTATTCTCCGGGTGGCTTCAGTTTTTCAGGGCACAGAGGATGGAAGCTCAACATTTGGGGTATGAAAACGGATTACTGGGCTTTTGTCCTGTGGCAAGAGCCCAGGGCAGGTCTGTTCCTCCAGTGCTGAGCCCTGCAGAGGACCAGGGCACGCTGAGCACCTGCAGCCAGGCCTGGCTGCCTGCTCTGAGCTTACTCATCTCCCTGGAAAGGTGGCATGGTGCTAATTCAGCATCTTAATGAGGTCCATAATTCCAGTAGCCCTCAGCCTGGTGAGCACTGGGTCCCTGTGAGAGCCAGGACTGGGCTTTGCTTGGCTATTCACCAAAAAACACCAGGAGCCATGTGCATTTCTGGGAATGCATTCTCCTTTTTATAAAAAAATTCTGTTATTTGCTTTTAAATGTACTTTAAAAAAAGCAACAACAAAAAAAATAACCCAAAAGACCCCCCCACTCTTTTATACTGATGTCTAAAGACAATCCAGGGAAAGAAAGTATCCAGAGACACTTCACAGAATAATTCAAAAAATTTCCTGTGGGAAATATTTTCTTCCCCAAATGGAGATTTCCTTATGGGAGCATTTGAAACTTAGATTCTCAGATGAAATTAAGGATTTGGTTCTGGACAGCTTCCCTGACAGAAAAGCCAAAATGTATTGCACAGCCAGAACACAGGTTTCATGTTGCTGGAAGGATCCTTCCATGGGGCACGAGGGACTCTTTGAGTTTTAGCTGCTGGTGTGAGAGATGAGATACCCACACAACCATTCCAGGGACTGACAGCATCCCTTCTTCACTGGCAGGAAGGAGCAATGTGTTCTCCCTTCCTTCCTCTACATCAAAAACCCACAAGAAGGGGCTGAAGAAGAAATCCCTTCAATGAGAGGATTCTTGCCTTTTCTCACTGAATTTCGAGCCTGTGAGGATGGAGGTTTCTCATGAAGGATTCTGCAGATCTGTGCAGAAAACTGACTGGTGGATTAACACCCCATTTGGAGCCAAGACCCCTCAGCCCTGCTCTGAGACCCATCAGGACACAGATTGCACTCCAGAGCAGCATTTCTCCAGGAGAGGGACTATTGCTCTTACAGTGGGACAACACTGCCAAGGTTGTCAAGGACAGCTACAGGGTTCTAGTCTCCCTGGACCTCACACACACTCCCTGGACCATCACCAGAGATGCTCCCAGCATCCACCTCAGCTCGCAAGGGCAAGGGCAGGGCTGTGGTCTTCACCCCACTGGCACTGAGTAGCTGCAAACACAAGTTTAAATTCATATGCCACAACCTTCTCTGCTTGCAGGTTTTATTCCAGTATTTGAGTTACACCTGGGCAGCCTGGATATTTAATTACTCTGCTATCATGTTCTCCTAGGTGGAAACCCCACTGTGCTGTGTTATCTGAGCACAACAACAAATGCATTTATCTCCCAGTGCCATGGGATGGGGGAACATTACAGTTTTCCTCACACTGCTCTGAGGAAGACAAAGGTACAGACAGATGAAGTGGCATTCCCATAGCTGTCAGGGCTGGGAAAGGAGCCAAACCCCGCACACAAGTAGATCCTCTCCCTCAAACCAAACCTCTAAATGCTAAAATATATTCCCTAGTGTTTTTCAGGGAAAAGGCTGGAAGAACAGCCTTATCACTGCCTGTATGCAGTGGAAGCAGGAAATCATCCTGAGTGCAGGGGCAGCACAGACAACCACAGCACACAGAGTATCTCAGCTCAGTTCTGCAGCTCCTCCAGCTCCATGCAAAACTCTCCCTTGCTGCTCCAGGCCACTGGAATTCTGCTGGGTGACTGTGAAACTCAGCATGCCCTGAGCTGGAGACATCAGGGAGCCAGGACAGGGAGGGAGCACTGGCAGCCTGTGGCTGGGAGGGAAGGAGGTTTTGCACATACTGCGGGCTGGGGGATGGCAGGAGCAGACGGAAAAATTGTATTTTGCTGAGGGACACACATGACCATCCTGGCAGTGGGTTCATTGAGCACCCAACTGGCAGCCCCTTTCCAGGGTTATGTTCAGCACTAGCCTGGGACATAGCCTTGGTTGGCTGAATTTAAATTCCTGAAGACCTTACATCAGCTAAAGCGGCAAAGTTGTCACAACACCCTCACCCCAACAACCATAACTTAGTTTAGGAGCAAGGACGGGAAACAATGACCAAGCAAACACCAAGAGCATCTCTAGGCTGTAAGTTTGGCTTGAAATGTGTTCCCAGTTTTAAATGAAAGACTACACTTGAGTAGCAAAGTAAGCCCCAAGCTGCTCAACACCACACCATCTGTCAGCAAATCCCAGCAGCTCCAAATCTGCAGATCTTGGAGCACCCACTCCCCCAGCTCAGCAGCTCCCAAGGGCTGGCTCAGCTCCCCGGGAGGGAAGGGGTGCTGCCTGCACACCTGCAGGGTGAGAAACGGAGCTGAAGGCACACAGGTCCCTGCCCAGGGCTGCTCTAGTGATCAGTGCATCTGCCATCCCACCACCACTCACTTCATCACCATCATCTTTTGTGGCTGCTGCTGGTGCCCACACACCTGTCAGCAGGTTCAGGGGAAGAAGGGTATGAACTGTGACCTGGCACTGTGCCCTCAACACCAGCACCGATGCTAAAGCTCCCGAGGGACCCCTCTACACACAGGAGGCTTGCATGGACCAAGCCTTTCTCTGACATTTACTGGAAGTCAGCGCTCCACGGCTCTGTGCGTGCCTGGGAGCTGCTTGGCTGGGGTTACAGCCATCCAAGGCTGTAGTAATGCCGCAGTGAATCAGACCCTTAGTGTTTTGTTTAAATATAAACATATTGAATCAGTGCTTTTTGTGTAGAAGGCTATTCTCGCGAGCCAAGTGTTTTGACAGCTCCAGCAAGGTGGTATGAGTCACTGCCTCTGCCTCACTCAAGCTCGGAGACAGATACATCTTAATCACATTACGTTTTTTCCAGCACTACACCACAAGTCAAGGCACGGGGCCAAATCTCCCCACGGGGACCAACCAGCACAGCGCTGAGTCCTGAGCCTGAGCTTTGTCCTTCCAGCCGGGATGAGCGCCGGGAAAGCGCGTTCAGCATCCCGGCAGGGCTCAGCCGCAATCCCCGCTGCAATTTGCGGCGGCGGGCGGTGCTGCCGGGGCTCGGCAGCCCCAGGGCGGTGCTGCCCGGCGGTGGCACCGGTGCCTGCTCGGAATGCACAGCACATCGGGGCACGGCGGCTGCAGCTGCCATTAGCGCTAATGGAACTTTGGAATATAAATCCCACGCTCGGCGGGGAGGGAATAGACGCCTCTGTCTCGGGCTCGGAGCTCTCGGACTGAGCCTCGCAAGGGCTTTAATTGTACTTTCAACGGAGCAAAATGTGCCCGCTCCTGTTTATTTCTCCAGGAATAATTATGGTGCTCTGTGGCGTGGTACTTGCAGAGTTATCAGGCATGTTTGGACAGAGGGCTGTCTTATCTAAATTGGATTGGAAATGGATTTATATCACGGCAACTTCCCATTTGAACTGCAAATTGCAGGAAAGTCACTTCACCTGCGCTCCTGCATCGCCCCAGTGACGGCAGCCCCGCTTCGGCATGAATTAATGTCGGGCGATTTCCGCGGGGCTGCAGCCGAGCCGAGACAGGAGCTAAGACAGAGTTTAAGAAATTATTAAAAATCCAGGGGAAAAAAAAAACCACCTGAGCTTGTGCTTTTGCATCTCAGACAACAGAGAGGGATCCGCAAGCCCCGGCTCTGCGCAGCAGCCCCGTCCCAGAACGTGAGCCCTTGGAAGCATCCCCACAGCTGCCTGCTCCTGCACTCCGCTGCCTTTCCTCGGGAGGACAATTCCCCCCTCCCTGCCCGGTGCTGCAGTGAAAGGGCTCGTCCGAGCCGCCAGTGTTTGGTTGTTGATGCAGACATCTGCAGGGGGTGAGCACGGAGCCGAGCCAGCCCCGCCGAGCTGCGCACGGTGACTCAAATGTGCCGCTGCCCTGCAGGGTTCCTATCGCAGCCTAAAGGAGAGGGATCGGTATGCGAGCTACAGCTGCCTGAGCATCTCTTGAGTGCTCAAACACAAAACCTGAGGCTTCTGAGCGCGCAGAAACCGGCCTTTATTATCAGCGGGAGACGTGACTTTGACATGGCAGGACGTATCATCGTGTCCTTGCCGCTGCTGTCAAGCTGCGGAGATCAACTCCCCCGTCTCTAACCTTCAGAACGCTCGCAATTAGGGGGTGCTCAGCTGAAACGTGCCCCTGGTTTCACATGCTCTGCTCCTGCTCTTCTCTCCTAGGGCTACACAGGCAGCTGGTCCCACTGTAGGATTCCCAGCTGATAAGGCAAAGCTACCAGACCACGGGCAGATGAACATGTGGATCGAAAACACATGCCAGGCACAGGATTTCACGCGGCTGCCGATCGATGGCAGCTCTTCCAGCATATCGAGCCTTATCAGCCAGAGCGAGCCCCCTTTCATTGACTCACGGGGAGGTGGGGACCCCCAGCCGCACTCTTGTCTGCTGGCTTTGCACTTTAAAACCGCCTTTTAGTTTGCTGATTGCTCTGCAGATCTCCCTAATTGCAGATTCCCCCTGGGCACACGTGTGTGCAAGGCACAAGCATCTGAATAGCTCTCGTGAGGGCACGAAGGCATGAGGCTTAATGGCTGAGTAACTATTCCAGTCTCCCTCCCTATAGCCCCGCTGCTTTCCTCAATAGAATAAAATTATAATTCCAGGTTCACTCCCTTTCCACGTTAATTCCCGTGAATTCTCTCACTCAGCCCAACCAGCTGAAGTTTGCAAACTTGTTCGTTACCTGAGGATGCGGAGTCAGTCTGCAAAGGGTCTTTCTGGGGTATTCTCAGCAGTTCTGGTAAGATTTCCCCCTCGCACGGGCTCAGCGAGCATTTCTGGCAGCACAGCACTGCTGAACGGTCACCTGCCGTGGTGGATCAAGGAGAAACACACATGGCTCAGGTGGCAAAATCAGGACAAACACGGCAAGCAGCTGGACCACAAGAGGAGAAAGTGCTATTTCAGCATCCCCACAGGGCTTAGTAACAGGGATAAATAAGAGTTCTGATGTTGCACCCAATTCTCTAACTTTGACCTTGCTTCCTGGAGTCCCTTTCACACATCAGCAAAGTAGATAAAACATTAAGAAAAAACGTTTCAGTCTCTCGGTGGTGTAGCTATAATCCGCTCAGAGCAAATGCTGCAAAAATATAGCTTGCTCCTCTAAATATCTGGATGTTTCTGGAGCTGGAACATTAATTCTACCCCAACCACCTCTTAAAATGGCACATTATTTTATCCATTAATTCTTGTCAACCTCAAGAGGAAAGCTAAAGGGCTACTATTAAAACCATGCCATTATTTTAAGTAGCAGCATTAATTTTCTATCATACACACTCACACTGCCTGCAGAGCAGTACAGGTCTGGGGAAAGTCAGATTCCCATTCCTCTTTAACAGGGTGCACATTTCAGAGTTTGCCTGACATACAGTATGTTTTCCAGGCTGATGCCTTGCCTTCTGGGTGAAATCTTTGGCACTTGGCTGTAGTAAGAATATCTCCCACTCTCAGGGGGAAAAACGATCACAGATACATGTGTACACCTAAACTCTGCACTTTTACACGTGTGTGCCAGAGACATTCAGGCTTTTTTTGAGTACATGAACGAAATTAGACATGTCTAAATCCTGCAAGAGAGAAAGGAAAAGAGAGCTTGTATGTGTGTGTACTCATGTCTCGCAGCTATAAGAAAACTATATTTAGACAGTTGTGTCATCCCAGAGGATGACAGCATTAGCAGACGATGGAAAGAGGAGCTATGGTTACTTTTCAGAGTTCAGCTCTGACCGATAAAAGAGGTCTCTGATCGAAATGACCTCTGGTAGAGTCCGGCAGAGCAGCAGCACCTCTGCCCGTGGCACTGCGGGACGCGCGGAGCCTCCCTCTCAGCTCTTCCCTCTGCCACGCTGCAGCAAAGCCACGAGAGCTCCCAAACAAACACAAAACTTCACGCCAACAGCCGCCCGCTAAACCCTTAGGGGAGCAGATCTCACCAGCAAAGCCCCACACCGCCTCTGTGACACGGACAACCCCGCAGCTCGCTGTCCCCGGCTCAGTGGCACTCACCCAGCGAGCCCCGGCTCCAGCGGGAGGGCTGCTCCGTCCTTCCCTCGCTGCTCCTGGACGAGGTGCTGGCGGTGCTGCTGGCGGTGCTGGCGGTGCTGGTGGCGGCGGTGGCAGCTCCTGCGGGTCCCTGCAGCCACTGAGGAGCGCATCACCTCCCGGCCGCAGCCCGCGGAGGTGGGTGCCCAGATGTTCCCCGCGCGGATTGGTCCAGCGGGAGCAGATGTTGCCCGGTTGCTAGGAGCGTTGCTAGGAGCGTTGCTAGGAGACGGTGACGCTCTCTCCATCACTGGCGCGACTCGAGGCCGCGGGGAGGGAGGGAGGGAGGGAGGAGAGGGAGGGAGGAGGAAGAGGGGAGGAGGGAGGAGCAGGTCTCGCCACCGGGATGCTCCGCGCCGGGCTGTGCAGTGCCGGGCTGCGGGGTGAGCCGGAGGATGGAGCAGGTGCCGCGGCTCCGAGCTGGACAGGCGGTGAGGAGCTGCCTGGGGCTCGCGGCAGAGGATGGGGACGTGAAACGCCAGAACCGGGAGGGGCGAGCAGCCCGGGGAGGTGGCGGGCAAGGGGGACAGACCATGAAACCTCCCGTCAGGGCGGGCTGAGGAATGCGCGGAGCGGGCCGGCAGCCGCGGAGGTGCCCAGGGAGCGAGAGCTCTGCTCGCTTCAGGGCAAGACTGGGAGAAACACAACCCAGTGCCCGGGAGGGCTGGAGGGAGAGGAGCCAATTCGGTCCTGCTGGCAGAGTGCCGAGCTCGTCTGCTCTCTCACTGCGTGATGTTCCCCTTCCCTCCTGATTTACAATTCTCCCTTTTCCCTCCATGCTCACCATCAGATTCTGGCCCACTTTTTCCCCTGAGCTTTCAGGATGTCCCACCACAGCGCCCTGGGTCCCACCCTGGCACTTACAGCCATGATCCCATGGCCAGAAATTGGATTACTGTAGGAAAAAAAGCTGTACAGCAAAACAACCCAGACCTCCTCCCAAATAAAAGAGCAGGTCACTGTGGGGTAGTGCTGTCTCAACCAGACAGCAGGATTTCACTCCTGAGCACCCTCCTTAGGGCAATGGGTGGGACACCAGGCTCAGCCTACCCTCACAACCAAGGTCCACCCAGAAAAGCCCAGAAAATGATTAAAAGGAATCAATAAAACATTTATTACCTGTATAATACAGTGTGCTGAAAGAGGGGAAATTCCTTTCCCTGAAAGTCAAACTCTGTGTGTAAATACTGGCAGATAGGAAGAAAAAAAAAAGGATTTTTTTTAAAAAACACACCAGCTATGTGTAGAGAGCTTCCCTGGAAAAAGTGGGTCACTCCCAGAGTGAAAAGGAGTTGCACAAGATGAGTTTTTCTGGACAGCCAGATTGGTGCCAATGGCTGCACTGGAGTTAATGACACAACACTAGCTTAGATCAGCCCCAGCACCAAGCCTGGGCTTTCATCAGGACTTTTCTCCAAGAAGAAACATCTCTAGACCATAAATTTTCCTCTGCAGCTGCCAGCTGTATCCATTTCCTCACAACTACCATGGATGACACTGCTGCTCCTCGCAGATTCACGCTCATGCCACAGCCTCCCTATCCAAGCACTCACTCAGTCCAGCCCACAGAATCTCAGAATGGTTTGGGAAGGGACCCTAAAGATCATCTTGTGCCACCCCCTGCCATGGGCAGGGACACTTCAAAGCCCCATCCAGCCTTACCCTGAGCACTTCCAAAACAACTACTGCCATCTCCCATCCTGCTACTGAAGGTGACTCAAAGGCTCAGACAGTGCCAAAAACAAGGCAAGGTGCAATGGGAACATTTTTATTTTGACAGTATTTGAAGCTCCTGGGCAATTCCCTGTTCTCCTGTGATCTGTAAGATGTGTAATGTATATTCTATCTGGTCATGTCACTGCTGGAAGGACACAGGGAGTTCCCCTCCCTCTGGTTGCTCCATGAAGGTTCTGCAGAAGATTTTGCACCAGGCTTTGTCTTAGACAGTGGGAATGGAGGCACACTGCATTTGGAATTCACCTGGATAAGTATCTCACCCAAATTTTAACAAACTGGGTCTTGGCGAGCCTGAGACTCAGCTAGCACAATGCAGCAGCCTCAGATCAGTTATTCCCTTGACTTGGATCACCTGGCTGACATTTGGCACCCAGTGTACACAAACACGTGCACACATGGCTCCCCTGCTCTTTGCAGCTTGAGGAAAGATCACTCACGGCCAGATATTTACTTCAATTATCTCTGAAGCTCCTCTTCTTTTATTGAGAAGTCAAGTGAAACTCCAACTAATTTCAAATTTGAATTTTCTGGGACAATAGGAAGGCACTGGAACTTAATTGATTTTGATTACCTGCCTTATTATTATGCTGCCAGTAGCAGTAGTTCGGGTTGGTGTAATTTTAAATTTGCTGTGAGATGAATCTGACATTTCTCTACTGCTGAACTGAAGACTTGAGTGATTCTTCAGCTCTTCACAAAGATGTTGTAATTAATTCAGTAATATCATTTCTGTAAGCAGAGATAGAAAAGGAAGACACAGAAGCACCTACTCCATGCCTAAGAGCTGAATGAACGACAGCATCACTCACTCCAATCTTAGTAAAATTTCTTGTATTTTTTTTTTAACATTCAAGACAATTTCTACTGCAAAGACACATCTTCCCCTCTTCTGTCAGCACACAAGCAGGACTTACTAGCAGGCAATAATTTACAGCCAAAAGGCCAGCTGTGTTTCCTCAGCTGGATCCAAGAAGTGTTTCCATCCCCTGATCAGCCCTGAGGAAATCCTTCCACAATCCAAGTGTAGCTGCTTTTCTTTGCCTACTTTCCAAGGGGCAGAGAATGCAGGGAAGCAGATCCCCTGCCAGTGTAAACCAGCTCTGTTCTGCTGCCTCAAAGGGACCTCCATCAGGAAGAAGAGAAGATGCTCCATCTCACCCCATCCCATCTCCTTCCTCCTGCCATGGAAGCATGAGAAATCACCTCCCCTCCTCATCTGGAGAGGAGTTTTCCCCTGTGCCAGGTCAGGAATCACTGCCCAGCTGACTCCCACTGTGTTTTAGTGCAGCAGAAATTAAACTGACCCATGAACTGGGACCAAAGTGTCTATTGACAGGGATATTATTTGAGAAGACTTTAAATGTGTGCTGCACAAGATAAAACCTGGCAGAAAACAGAAGAGCAGCTTTTTTCTTTTGTTTTAGTCCTTCGAAAGCAGGATTGCCTGACATATTCAGTGTTATAACAAATACATGTTTTTAAATGGTTTAGAGTGATTGGAAATATAAAACCCCAGAACATTAGCATTTACTTTAACTGTCTCACAGAATTAGGAAAAAAAAAATCAGTTCCTTCATTTTGAAGCAGTTATGTCTCCTCAAGTCAAGTGTTAAACAAAAATGGATTAAATTAATGTGCCCTTTTGAATTCAAGCACCAAACATTTAAAAGATTTGTGTATAAAGCACCAGCCCTCCCAGGCCACATACACTTACACAGGTGCTGCATTTCTAAACACAGCATGCAGAAGGTATTTTCCAAAGCTAAAATGCACCCAAAATGTTCTGCATTTGTACCTGAGAAGTTTCAGATGTGAGGAGCTGCATCCTGGGCTAGGTTTTATCCTTGTCCTGGCCCACTCAGCTGCCTCCAGCAGATACAGACCCACAAAAGCTTTCCCAGACAATGGCTTGTCACAGCAAATGAAGATGAGTAGCTCCAGTTTCTGGACCCTGTTCGTGCCTCCCAGTGGTTGGCCAGCCTCAGAGGGACCAGATTCCTTGGGAGGCTAATCCTGCCTCCATCTAAAATGCAGACCAGCTCTTTCTCTTTCTGTTCTTGAACACTATTTTCCTCCTCTATCTTCCAATTCATTGTACAATCTATTGTTATTTTAATTTTTTTGATCATTTATTTTACCTTTTTACATTTGAGACAAACTTCTAAAAACCTTCTGAAACAAGCTAGGGAAGAGTTGAAAAAATGAAGTTCTTTTTCTTACGTATCTCTGCTCTTTACCCCCTACACTCTCCCCACATCCCCATCCAAATTCCACCATGTCCCCTTGGACACCCCCAGCTCAACCAGAGGCAGCACATGCTGGAGCTGTCACAATGGACCAGCTCACCGACCCTTGGCCATCAAACCCACTCCTTTCTGCTTCTCTGGAAATGATCCTCTGCCAGCTGACAAAATTTGTAGAAGCATAACTGTCTTTGAGACAGTTACCCTGCTCTCAAATGTGATTGAAATTGGCCAACCTGCTAAAAAGTGATGGTGGTGGAAGAGAGACTGGCGAGGAGACAGATGGCAGACAGCTCAGCTTTAGCCTCCACTGAGCTGATTGAGAAGTGGGAATGCTTTCACCCTCTCGTGAAAAATGATATCACTCTTTCCCTGAAATTCAAAACTTAGTTTCCTGACATTAAAAATGTGACTTTTCCAAGTGGTCAAAATCAGGATGAAGGAAAAAAAAAAAAAAAAGGATGTCTTGACAAAACAGCACTTGGTACTTTGCCAAGGGATGAAGTCATTCTAAAGAATTAAAATGCAGCTGGAGGAAGGACAGGATAATCAGAACGATAAAACATAACACAGCCGGGAGCTCACACGTGCTCGTGCTGAGCAGTGGTGTCCCAGCAGGAGCAGCAAGTGGAGTGCTAAGCCCTTGCATTTGCATGGTGGTGTTGTACACCAAGCTCACAGAAAAACTGAGCTTTTACTACCAAATTTACAGGCAGCCCCATTTAGGCCAGGCTGACCAAGTGCTGGCACCAAGACCCGTGGCCCAGTCGCCCCTCGCTGAGTTCAGTGCCAGCAGCTTCATCGTGGTGTGTGCTGAGCTCACATGGGGCCACAGGCAAGTCTGCCTGCAGGAATGAAACAAACCCCGTGCTGGTCAGCCCTGAACTGGGGATCAGCCTGGGAAAACCCACCTGGGGCTGAGGATACTCCCACAAGGACAGGGTGAGGCTGGAGGAACAGCAAGGCAAGCGTGGTGCTCCCAGAGTGCCCAAGTCCTCCAGAGCCATCACCGGCATCCCTCAGCACTGGGGTTACTGGGGGGAGAAGTTGGTGGGAGAATTGAGGCTGTTGATTGAGCAGGGAGAATTTCAGGTGGTTTTCAGGAAATGCACAGGGTGAAGCAGTGTTAGGATAACCAAGCCAGGAAAACGCTGTCCTGGTACCAACTCAGACCCTGGCAGCGGCACCCACCTGAGCTCCCAAACCCCTGAGGGATGTGTGCCTGGCTCTGCAGATCCCTCTCTGTGCCTGGAGGAGCTGCTGGGAGGCTGCTGCAACCCCGAGCAACCCCCAGCCCACCCTGCAGCCCCTGCCTGGTCACCCACAAACATCAGCCCTTAGCAAAGCAGGTATTTCATCTCCAGTTTACACCAGGAGGGTGAGCTTTTCCAAACTCCCTAGTTTCTCTCTGAGCCTCACAGAATATACCATTTCTCCACTGTCTTTAAGAGGAAGGGCCCTGGGCTGGGTTTTCTGTGTCCTCAGACATGTCTTATATTAACTGCCTTTGCTGAGGTTTCCAAGCACTGAAGCTACCAACTGTTGCCAGAAAAGGAAACTCTATTTCAGGGCTGGTCCTGGAAAGCCAACCCTGTGGGTGCCAGCAGGGCTGCAGAAATCGTGGATTCTCATGTCTCCCTCGAATATGGCACTGCTATTCTGAGAGGAACAAACTAACCCCAGTTCAAAGTCACCAATCTGGGAATTTTTTTAGCTTCTATCATTCTCCATTTTAATGTGGGCAGGTATTACAACTGCAACCTACCAGAAGTAAACCACTCACAAATACGACATGACCAAAGGTAGGTGCAAAGAAAAGTAGCCACCAGATACAGACACACCCTTTGTTGCCACAATTTCACCTCTCCAGCTCATCGTTTGAGCTCTTACCTTTGTCTCCACCAAGTGGCCACCCCAGCTTTGATGGGGGCATCCCTCTGTGCCCCATACCCACGGCCAGGGTGTCAGCAAGGCTGGTATCTCCTCACAGCAGGGACACAGGTGACACTGGCTCTGAGTGCCCTGGTGCAGCTGCCAACACATCTTTGGTGTAGAAATGCTGAGTGCAGGGTGCCACCACAGTGGGGGCTGAGGGGCTTCTTCCCCAACTCCTGCCAGGGCTGGATGAGAGAGCAGGGAAGAGCAGATGTCAAAGGCATAGCCAGCACTTTTCCTTCCCCACAGAGCTGGCTGAATGGCTGTATGCAGAGGGAAGCAGAGACATGATGGTGATGCCTTAGGATTTAGCTTTTATATTTTTCAGATCCTGTCTGCTTTAGTGTATAACTCTAAACTCCACAGCCTGTCTGCTACTGTTGTCCCATTTTACCCACACAAAACAATTCCTCTCTAGGTCTGAAACTCAAGGACACCTTATTGTCTCAGGCACTGAGAGATGCAAACAACAGTGAATTGGTGGGGGGGAAAAACTTGGAGTAAATGACTTCATTACCTGAAATTGTAATTAATGTAATGTAAATGTACTGTAATGTAAATGGACCAAACTTGTAACTGTATGAAAACCCTGTGACTGTCATGTCCATCTTGGGTGTAGCCTCAGGAAAGCTTCTGACTGCCCAAGGTGTACCCAGTGAATGCCTCCAATAAATACCCACTTTCATTCCCTTAATTTTGTCTATCCTCTGTTTCAGGTGGCCACTCCAGGGCATCAGTGGGACATGAGAATCCTTCCAGCCCCCAAAACACCCCAGCCTGCTGCCACAGGGCCCCTGTGTCCATGTGGATGGGCAGGGGCACCAAGAGCAGGGCAGACACTTCCCGTTCCTCCCAGTCCTGCATTATGCACCAGGCACCTGCATCCCTGTTCTGAACAAAACACATTCCCCTCTCCTGGATGCATATTCACTCCATTCTGTGCTATTCACAGCGAGAACAAAAAGGAAGATACGTTGGGTTTGCATGTCTACATGAGCCATCTGCTTCTATTTTATTGATGAAACCTGTAACAGCAGCATTCTCCATGACAAAATAAGACTGTGTCTAAGGTGTGGACAGCTGTGTGTGTGCAGGGGTAGTTTCAGCCCAGAATTCTGCAGAAGCTGGGTTTAATGTTGATTTTTTTTTTTCCAGTCAGATATCATCTAGACATTAGTATTCCTAACACAGCATATAATTAGCAAGAGGCAATATATTGTATGATCATGCACATTAGCACTTAAGTAGAATAAAAAATGTTTCATTGTCAACTACATGAAAAGCTAAGAATAAACCCATAGCAGTTTTCCAGTTAAATATCCAAACATCTTTTCCTTGTATTTTTCATCCTTTATATCACAGTTTTGCACTCCATATATCTCCTTCAATCACATCCCCAGCAAGTGAAACAATGCTCACACCATCCCAGTGGCCTCTCACCAGTCAATATCAACCATTCAGTAACTAGATTCAAGGTACAATTATTCAAGGTACAATTATTCAAGGTACAATTTACAGTGAAAATCTTTGAGCTTTACAAAAGCAAATAGGACATATGAGTTTGTTTCTTATAACCTTCACAGTAGGAAAAGTTCCCCCTTTACAGATTTATTTACCATAGAAATAATTCAACAATAAATGCAAGCTCTGGAAGCCTTGCTTCTGCACCAACTGAAGTTAGGGATGTGGCATTTTTATTAATTTGTCCAAACAATTAATAGATAAATTTTGTGCTTGACCATAGAAGTTGTGGATGTTCATCTCTGGAAGTGTTCAAGGCCAGGTTGGACTGGTCTAGTGGGAGGTTGCACACGGCAGGGGGTTGGGATGGGATAGTCTTTAAGGTCCTTTCCAACCCAAACCATTCTGTGGTTCTGTGATCTCAGGCTGGGAAAGGGGAGCTGAGATCTCCATCGCTCCTGGTGCTCCCTCAGCCACGGGGCGGAATCACTCCGAGCACCAAGCAGCCCTCTGTGCTGAGGGGATGACAGCAGAGAAAGGAGAAATATTAAATATTCTGCCAAGCACCAGGAGGGAGGTGCAGTAGGAGGCTCACAACACTCTCCTGTGGCAGGAGAGATGTCTGCCCACCCACAAAGCTCCTGAGGGGAACAACTCCCACCCACCCCATGGAGCACAAGGAGGAAACAGGACAAGAACACACCTCAGTGTCCAGCTGTGCCTGCAACAGAGAGACAACAAAGCCCTGCCAGAGATGGTATATTGTTCCAATATAGAAAGAAGTCAATACACACTAAAAATAACTTATTACATACCATATATTTAAATCAACAGTCAAATATACATTGAGATGTGCTTCATGCAAATGCCCCGCGGCACTCTGCCATAAAAAACATTTTTATATATACACACACATATAAATGTCACACAGTATTTAAATGCTAAGTCTACCAAATGATTACTTCATTTACTCTTCTTGACAAACAAAACTCTCTGCTGGGAAAAAGTCAATGAAGTTACAGCTGAGAATACAGCCCAGCAAGACACAAACCACAGCAATGCCAGCAGAGGAGTACAGGAGAGATGCGGTACCAGTGAAATTGGAAAAGTTGTGCTTGAGGTGCCACGTAGTGACAAGGGATCAGAGGACAGGTTTTATCCTGAGCACCATGAACATCAAATATTGCTACCAGGCACTGACCTGCCTCGGACCAGATCTCTGTAGATATTAATGAGAGGATGAGCGATGCAGTGCTAGAGACAGCATGAAGGAAAAACACCTGGAAAGTGTTAACAAGACACAACAGGGATGAGGAAAGCTGGCAAAATTATATGATTTTTATCCTAGTTGCTAATGAAGAGAGAAATTTGCAATGTTACCCTAAGAGAAATGAAGGGGAAGGGAAGTATTTGGCAGGATTAAGTGACTTCCCTGGAGGTCACAGCTAATTAATGGTTGTGGGGCTCAGGAAGAATTCTGCTTTTGTGAGAACCCTGAATCCTTGTTCCTCACCTATGGCCAATACCAGCTTTTTGTCTCTTGTTTCTCAGTAATATCAGCCCACACCGGGAATGACACTACAGGGGACAAACATCTCCAGAGTATCTGGTGTCTGCTTGATGTGCCCCACTACAGCCAGAGGAAATACAAAAATGAGGAGCAAACATCCTTAGCTCCTCACACCTGCAGCTGCCAAAGCAGCTGTGATTTCTGTTAAAGAAAAAAAAAGAAAATTAAAAAAAAAAATTTGCTGTCTAATTTCCTTGAGAGATGAGCAAGTAACAGATCTGAGTGGAGTTTCATAGCTCCTGTATGGCTTTTGTATTCCTTCCTCAACTGCTTCCAACCCCAGATGCCTCAAATTCACTGGGGGCAACCCAGTGACCCTACAGCTTTTGGTGTGTGAGACCACAGACTGCCTACCTGCATCACTACCTGCAGCCTTCCTTCTGCTGCATCAGTGATACCTCAGAGGATTCAGGGGTTTATGATCCTGTCATGGGCAATACCCATATCCCATGCAGGTTCCCAAATTAAGACCAAAAAAAAGTCCTATCACGGGAATTTTGTCTTCCTTGTGCAAGAATTTGGTTTTCCCTGCTCTGGGTGTAAAGACCTGTTTAGTGACAGAGTTTTGCTGAGATTGTTCAGCTTTGCAGAGAGATCTCAAAATTCATCCACCCAGGACAAACTCAGGAGCAGAAGAGAGGGAAAAAAACCTCACCTTCAGCCTTCTGTTTTGAGGAAGCAGCACAGGGAGAGCCCAGCCCAGAGCTCTCCTCTTACCCCTTCATTTGTATAGAGAGTTTGTGTGGAGTCGAGAGGGATTGTAATGACAAAAGAAATGAATGGCACCTACCAAGTTTTTTTATTCAGGCTACAATATTGACCTATATCTTCCTTATAAAGGTGAAAAAACATGGATAGCTGTGTGGGTAGAACAGGAGCATCTTCCTGCTGCCAGCTGGCAAACAGCTTGGGGATTACAGCATGAGGATTAATAGCCTTTGTCATTTGTAAGTGCAGATGCTAACCTTATTCATATGACAGACTGATCTTCTTTGGATTCTGTGCCTGTTTGCTGTTCCAGAAAGATGACCTTGGGCTGCTGTGAGAGACAAAATATTTACACATTCATTTCTTAGGGCCCACAGCGTAGGCTGCAGGAAGACACAAGCTCACTCTGCACTGAATAAAAAAGCTGTATGCCTTCAGCAGATCTGGAGCTCGGGAGTCATGCAGAGAAACTGGCTTTCAGCTCAGGCTTGATGCCTCTGCAGCCCGGCTGTGCTGCTTTCTGGAGTAGGGAGTGAGCAAATTCCCAGCTCCACAGCAGGCTGAGCACACCAAGAGCCTTCCCCTCCTGCCTCTCTCCCCCGTCACCACCTTCCCACCACTGCTTGGGGTTTTCATTTCTTGCATGACAGCTTGTTAAATCCTTACCAGATCCCAAATAAACACCCAGACCAGCTCTGTGGAATTATCTTGGATGCTTTTCCAAGCTTTAGGATCTGTCAGCTTCTGGCTGCTTGTATCACAGAAGCAGATGAGCTCAGAGCCAGCACTGCTTCCTGGGATATGAGAATGTATTTGTTGGGGTATCACATGCTGGAGGGAAAAACCTGCCTCATTCAAAGTGTGAGCTCCTCTACAAACCCTGGCTGCTTTGTTTCTTCCCCTCAAACCATAGCTGCAAACATCACACTTAGCACATTTTAAATGGAAAGAGGATGTTCCTGCATACTAATTCCTGCAGGCTCTGCTGTCCTTTTGCAGAACACAATGCCCATGAGAAAAGGAAGACAGCAAATACAGAACAGGTTGTTTCTTCTGCCATTAACTTGGTCCACATTGAGGTGAATGGGTGTCACTACTCTGTAAATATTGAGATGTCACAGCCCAACAAACCAACTTCAAACTCTACAAGTGGACAAGAGAGCAGGGAGGCAAGGACTTGGTCAGGAGCATCACAGCTTTGAGATGACCCCTCTGGGAGGGGATAATATGATGGAGAAGGCCATATTCTCTGCTCAGCCTTTCAGTCAACTTTTCGTGCTGAAGGGCAGAAGGCAGCTGAGAGGCAGAGATGAAGTGCTGTGATCACACAGATTAAAAATGATGATAAATATGGGAGCGGAAAGCAAGCTCTGCAGGCACGCCAGCTCCAAGGTCACTGCCAGCTCCAGCTGAAGGGGAAAATGAACTGCCACCAGAGGAAATGCCTGCTCCTCTGCCAAGCTGCCACCTTCAGCTTTATGCTGGGAAAATGATCAATAGCAGCTGGAAGCCTTTGGATCTGTGCATCCAGGAACTTCTAACGACATCCATGACTGAAGATCAGTGGGCTGTGTAAAGCACCAAATAACTCCTCGGGATCTGCAGCTGCTAAAAATACACCCAAGCATTGTCCATGTACCCCGGGAGCTGCACAACCCACACTGCCCCTGAAGGGAAAGGCAGACAAGGCAGAGCAACAGGAATGGGCAGGCCACAGCAGGGTCCAGCTAATTAAAGACACCGGTAAAAAGGAAACCCAGACAAATCAAAGGAAGCAGAAGATCATCCAGATAAAGCCTTTGCAAATGGGCACATCAGTGAGCAATTGCTGCAGCTCAGTGGGCTAAAGGAGGAACTCATTTCTGTGGGCATCAGTTGAAGATCGCCGTTTATTATGGGGAATATAAACACGGTGAGATCACTCTGTTCTGTTGTCGATAAACATTAAAAAAGAAAAAATAAAATAGCAGCAGAGAGCTTGGCAGGGCAGGGGCATGCTGGCTGAGGAGAACAATGGAAAAACAGACTGCAACCAACTGAATGATGCTGTTCAAGATACAGAGATGTATCTAGGGCACTTGCCCATAATACTCTGGTCCAATGTAGTTAATCCCTTTCCACATTTCCAGGCTTTTTTAAAAAAAATTAAAGAAAATTCAAATAAACTATAAAGGGATTACAAACAGTGGTGTCAAAAGGGAATGAATTACCTTAGAAGACATGAGTGCATTAGGAAACATCCATAATCTAGACCTGCAAGTGCCCAAGCACCCTGGATCCAGGTTATCCATTCCTATCCTGCTCCTTGAAACCCCCATGGCCCTCTCACAGCTCTCTCCCCACCTGGACCCCCACAGAAGCAGAGGCCATCAGCATCCCCATGGAGAAGGCCAGTGGAGCACAAGGTCTACCAGCCCTCTGCAAGTCAGGTGAGGACAGGATTCCCAAGGAATGGAAAACTTCCTGGAAAATCATTCTTGTCAGCCACTTCCAAAGGAAACAAGAGGTTGAAGCAGTGACTAAAAGGGCAGTGGTGTTTACATAAGAAAGACCAGGAGCACAAGCCCAGCCTGTATAAATATTAGCAGTGACTAATTCACTCTGTCAATGGGAAGAGTTAGAGGAGCTTTGGAATATGCCAGAGCTGCTGCAAAGCCTCCATTTCACAGACAGTCAATAACGGAAGGAAAAATAAACCAGAAAAGCAATAAAAATCCCAAAATATACCTAGCAAGCACAAGTACCCCCAGCACCTTGTTCATCCCAAGATTCCTAGATTTCTCCATTGCTTTAGTAGGAACATAAAGAACCCCACAAAAACTCTTCTCAAGGCATGGATGTGCCAAGGGTTTTGGCACAATGGTCCCCCTGCCACAGCCCTTGCTCCCTCCCTCCAAAAATTTCTGATAAAATAAAAGGGTAAAATGTGGCAGCAAGGATGCAGCAACCTGCTTCCCTTGGACAGCAAAGTTTTAACACTTGCTTAGATATTAACTTACTCTAAATAAGCCATTTTCACTTGCTTTTCTCTGACTCCAAAAACTCTACAATGAAATTATATACTAAAATTCAATTCCCTTAATGCCATATCTTCAGAAAAGATCTTAATGTGAAAACAGCATGGAAGTCCAAACACAGTGTACTTCATTGCTTTTTAAAATGAACTTTTTCATTAGGTTCTTTTCTTTTAATCATGCTGTTATGAAACTGGGTTATCTCCAGTTCACTGCTGACATGTATTATGAACTTACACTTTTTCCTTAGCTAATCATGAAGCACAGGCAAGACCTTGCAGGTTCAAGAAGGTTCTGAAGAGAATCTCAGTAAATTTATTACACACACATACATTCCAGGTAATAAAATTAATTATAATTACTTGCATATACATTTTATGCAGTTCAGGACAAAAAAGATGGAGACATTGGAAAACAACTGGAATCAGCAAATGCACCTTTTGAATTGGGCTGTTTCCCCTATTTTTTTTTTTTTATTTTTCCCCAGGAAGAAAGTGTATGATAAATGAAATTCCATTTGGCTGGTTACCACTCAGATGTTCACTTTTTCTTGCATTGCTTTAGCAGTGCAGTCAAGAACATATTTGTTGGATGAGCTGCATTTGGGTTACACCCTTCTTCGTGTTATAAAACCCCAGTAGTGCAAAGCAGACATGCCAGCTTATCTAGACAGTGGAGGAGAACCCTCCTGCATAGGATAACCACCAGTCTCCCTGGAAAAATGATGCTCAGACAGGTGATAAGAAGATACAAGAGCGTGGTCTGCAGAATAACTTGTATCACCTGTTCCAGCAGTGCTTCTCTGTGCAGATTATTCTGTCTGCCTCCTGAGGACAGACAGAGCCTCTGTGTGACACCCAGTGATAACCTGTGAGTGTGACAGCACTGCCCTCAGGGCCTGTCTAGCCTGGATGGGACAAAAACCAGCACCAAGGACCAATTCTGGTCAAACAGCCAGTGCCAAAATTTGCATTAGTTTTATATCCACAGCACCATTGAAGTGAAGGAAGTGGCTGTGGGTGAAGGAGGAGGCAGAATTTGGTGCCAGGTGTCAGTAAATGGCAAAACCAAACCATGAAGGGATTCAGTACAAACAAAGCTCTTCAGCAAAATATTTCCTGTGTCTTGCTGTCATCAGCAGGAATGGAGAAAAGACAGTCCTCTCCTAGAGAGTGTGGAGAATGGGAGATTGGGCAGCTGATAGCATTTGGAGATCTCAGCACCTCACTGCCTGCATTCCACTAAGGATGAACATCCTCCTTTGTGTCACACACAGCACTGCAACAACCACTTAGCCAAGCAGCAGACTGAGACACATCCTCTATCCATCATCTCCATGACTTCAGCTTACAGAGACAGGAAAAAAGATTAAAATGGAAAAGGACAATGTAGTCTGAAAAGTAACCACGTGACAGCATCATCACCTCATCCTGCAAGGCTGCTCCTTGCATTGCTTTCAGCTGGAGGCAGGAAGCACAATTATTTTCTCCACTTCAGCAGAGCCAGCAGCCCCTCTGTATCCCATTCCTGGCCTGCAAGAGAGCTCCTTCCCAAGGTTAGGTGACATGGTCTGGCATCCTCTACTGCTCAGCATGCCAAAACCAGTCCCCCTACACATCCCAAGGAGATATCACAGGATAGCACAGGAGATTTGCAGAAGATCCCACAGAAAACTGAGTAGTGCTTTGCTGAATCACAGAAACACCAGGGATCTGGAGCTCTCTCCTGTAATGCTCACAGAATTGCTTTTCTGAATGAACCTCACTTCTAAAAGTCATATTAACACATGGGCAAAACGATGCAGAAAGGAGTGATTCAGGCACAAAGGTGGCTGTGCAGTTTGTTCTGGTCTTTTTTTGGTATTTGTGATGACAGAAGCCATAACTTCAAGTAAACATCTAAACATGCATTGTATAATGCAATATAAAACTGATGCTTGTTATCTCTTGTGCAAACCTATGTCAATGCAGGCTAACAAGTGCACAGGGTGCCTAATTAAAAATACCAGTAGTATTTAGTCCTTATATCAATTTTTAGTACAGAAGAACAGTAGTAATGTCTAGGCACTTAAAAGTTGACAGAGAATTCAAGAGTGCTTTCTCATGCTGCCTGAAAAATATATCATCCAGTTTACAGTGGTATCAAATGCTCATTTCTAGGACTTAGAAACACAATAATAAAAGGGAGAGGATGTGATCTGCATGCAGGTTAGCTTTTCTGTGAGCTATCTGCGTGGCAAGAATATTTGCAAACTTCATTAATATAAATAAGGGGAGAGAGGGAAGAGAGAGAGTTTACTCCAGAAGAAAACAGCATCACATCAGAATCAGTCTGTGGTGATTAAACCTATGGAAAAATGAGCAAGACAGTGACCAAGGAAAGGATTTTGCAGGTATTCCCACTGCTTCTCACTAGGGTTAATTATCTGCATGTAGAAAATGCAGGGCAAGCCGGAAAGGCAAGAGCTAAACTCTCTTCCCAAGCCTTGATAACCACAGCTGCTGGCACTGAGCGGGCAGGTTAAAGCTGTGTGCCCTGCCAGAGCTGTTTCCTGCTGGCAGACAGCGAGGGGAGCCAGCCCTTTGCCCCAGGCTGCCCTGGTCCCCGCTAGGACTCCAGCAGCGTGTGCCACCTGCAGACCTGTGTCCCCTGCGACTCCCTCATTTCCTGCCAGTGGCTCTGCTCCTCCTCCCCGCTGCTGCTCTGGCCCATGGAGATCCAGCCGATCATCTCCTTGCGCTTCATGCTGCGCCTGTTGTAGATGGAGATCAGCAGGGTGACGTCAGAGAGCTGGAACAGGGCGACCTGGAAGATGAAGGTTTCCTTGTAGACGGGGTTGGGCTGGCCCCGGCGGATGGAGGTCTTGCAGCGGGACATCTCCTGACCCACGGAGTTGCGCAGGCAGAGCTTCCCGTAGGTATCTAAGACCAAAAAAACAGGAGATTACACGTTTGGTGCAGGTGACAGGCTAAATGAAAGGCCCAGACAGTCAAAAAACACCCCCAAAACCATCCAAGTAGAGCAGTTTAGTCTGCAGTGAATAACACGAGGGCTGGATGGCGCTCCTTGGTAAAATCCACGGGATGAGAAGCAGAAGATGAAAGCACCTCTTGGATTTTCTCATATTCAGCTGGGGAGAAAAGAAAACTGACTCATGTTTCAGCCCCACTCTCTTGGAAAGAACAGGATATCAGCTATCCAGTCCTAGCAAACCTGTCTAAGACTAACCAAAACTCCATGAGCATCTCCATGGATTCTCCACTTCAAATGGTGTCTGCACCTTCCCTTCCTCTCCCTTACAATCAAGCCTCATTGGGGCTGTCTTACTCAGGCTTCCCTTGCCCCTCCACCACTCTCTATGATCTATTGTTCAAGATACCAAAAAATTAAGGGTCTTGAAAAGGAGGGGGGAAAAAACCTGCATAAACAGTGAAATTATTTGATCTCCCATGACAGTTTAATATTTTTTCCAAATTCTCATGTTACTTTTTTGGTGGGCTCAAGGTCAATTTTATTTACAATTTAAGGAGTGTGTAATACAAGGGGTAAACAGACTTAGCAAATACAAGGAAGGGATGGTCCAATTTAGTGCTCCTGTAAATCTACTCTTTAAATTCCTGCTGCCTCGTGTATCAATCAGTTCTCCTCTGTTATGTGGTAGCTAATACTGTGGTGTCAGAGCTCCCAGTGCTCCACAGACCCAGCTCAGTGTAACTTTTCACCTTGCTCTGCACATGACAGTGACAGATTGCTTGGGTAGACAAGTCCCCTGCTAACCCCTTCGTAATCTGTGCCCGGGTTCCTGCAAGTGAGTATTATTTCAGAGTGTGCTGAAGATAGGAAATAAATAACAAGCCTCCATCTCTTGTCTGCAGCATTTCTATCCTCTTCTGTTCCCGTTTGATGTGCTATTTTACACTCTTATCTACTGAGCAACACAAGGTGTGAAATTGCACTTCAGGTGTGAAAACACTTCCATGTCTCCAAAGCAGGGCTTCCCGCTCCTCTCAAACTGTTCCACTGAAAAAGCTGTCAGGAGGCTGACAATCAAGGAGCAAATTGTGAGCCTGCACAGCTGTACAGCTATCAAGTTACTGCAGGGAAAGTTCAGCCCAGCCATTAGCTGGGGGTGCCTGCTTGGCTCCCAGCACAACGCTGGGGATGAGGAGGATCTTGCCAGCAAAAACCCACTTGTCACACAGAAAGGCAAAGATTTGATTCAGTTTCCTGATTTCATCTGGGAAGGGAAAAAAAAAAAAACAACACTTTATTGAAAGATGGACTGATCTCCACCTAAATATTCAGTGTTGAGGGACTGAAATCTGTAAGAACTTCAGGCCCATCAGGAACACAAAGCCCAAGAGAGGACCCCGTGTTCCTGCTTGACTCAATGTGAAACCAGACATGACTCCTACAGTATTTGTAGGGATGTCACTGTGCTTGGCACTGACAAACCACAATGTGCACTGAAGCATTCCTCATGTGTAAGTCCTGGCTGCTGGTCTAGACTGCAGGGAACTCCCTGGAAATAGAGGTTTTATGGATTTTCTTAATGGTATTCTTTTTTTTTTTTTTCTTTTGTTTTTTTCTTCTTCTGAGAAAGGGATTTCAAAATATTGGAAGAATTCCACTGGGCTGATTTTTAAATACAAACAAGCAGATAATTAGTACAGTCCTCTGTTTGAACTTCAAAATTTTTCTTTCTTTTCACAACCAACCCAACATTACCTCCCTATGCTATTTCAGGGAAAAGTCCCCCATACATGCCTGCATCTCTTTTTCTAAGAAGACAGAGAAGACTGAGGTCTAGATTTTAGCCTTAGTATACCTTGCTGTCATCCTTCCTTCTGACTTTCACCAGTACTGGCAGCTCAGGTGGGATTCATCACACCTAACTGCAGGCACATTCATCTGAACAGTGCCCAAAGAAGTCAACCAATTCATAATCAAAAAAGCAGATGCCATAACTCAGCAGTGATCAAGCAGACAGTGATACCATTACAGATGATTTAGGTGTTAACACTAAAGCGAGTGCCACAGCTAAAACACCTCACAGGATTCTGTTTCAGCATGTCCCAGTTAATTTTGCAGGCAATGAATGGATGAGTGTCTTACAGTCGTAAACTCTGAGATGTCACATCCCTGACTGAGGCCTCAACTTTTGCAAATGAGGGATAACACACCTGGCTTTGAGGAAAAATGAGCAGCACACCAGCAATGAGTTAAAAGTCAGAAAAGCTGGCCTTTTCTTTAATATATCTCAGATTTTTACATAATTCTGTACCAAGGCCTTGTTTGTTCAATACCAAGGTGGGTGGGGATTCTGTGTGTATCATCTGGATCAGGCTGGAAGGAGACTGTTCTCAAGCCAGAGATAATACCAGGAGCCCTAATCACCCCCGAGAAAACACCAGCACAAAACCAGTGCAAGTGACAACTAAATCGGGCTGCTAATTCTCCTCAAGTTTATTCCACTGGGTGTATTTTACCAGCCAAAAGAATCGAGCTTGCCTGAACAGAAATAAAAGAGTAGGTGTGGATCATATATTTAGCATCCGAAATTTGCTTTGCAGAGATGGTACATACGAGGCTGAGCTGTTATTCTGCCTCACTAACTAAATTTTAAGATTCTCCCTTCCTGCATTGTGCTCTTGGCAGCATTTTTTTAGGTATCTCATCAGAAAACACAGCTTTTCTTGATGGAGAGCTCTCCCCTCCTGATGACTTTGCCAAAGAAAATCCATCCCCAGTTACACAGTGAAATTAGTGGAGCTACAGCAAGGATGAGCCCGAAGATTTACTGAGGAATGTATGTGTAAGAGCATCTATTCATTATGAAGGCAAACATTTTCCATCTAATTACATGCTCAGGTTCAGTAATGGCCTCATTACCGTGGTGTCTCAGCACTCTGTGCTCTTCAGAGTGTTTACTTTTGTGCCATCTCCATCAAGCACAAAAGAAAAAGAGATTAGGGCTGACATTCTTGAAAATGCCTAAGTGCTCACCTTCTGTTTAGGCACCCATCTCACTGACATGAGGAACAGTGAGACCTCTTAATATCTGGGAGTGTCTGAGGCTGCAGCTTGCCCACGGTTACACAAAAGTCTGTGAAGATTCAAGAACAAAGTCTAATTTTGCCAAGACCAATTTTAGCACCGCATCCACCAGGCTCTCCTTTCCATGCAGGTTTTGGAACAGAAGTTCTTGCTGCAGAGCATTTTCACTCTGAACTCATCTTGCCTCTCTGGTACGAGTGGACTCATACCAATGTTCACGTATGCATAAAATATCAACATCTCAGCATTTAATACCAGAGTGAAAAGCACTAAATCAAGGAATGCTGTAAGAAGCCAGACACATTTTGGGCTAGTGCTGCGTCTTCTTACTCCAGAGGGTTGGGCAAACCTCTCCTCATGCACACTGCTCTGTCTCCATCAACCATCAAACACCTCTCCAGAGCTCATCTGCAAAGGCAATCAGTTTTTCCAGGATTCTTCTAATGACCCATTTCTGTCATAATTCTTCTGAGGGAACTAACTGATAATGACAACTCAGGGGAATAATCAGCTGTAATTTATGCACTCCTGTTTTTGGAGCAGGGGCCACAGCCTGCGTTCTGCTTTCACTTGCACTAAGCACCACCATTATTAGTAAAGCTGACCCATGAGCAAGAGCACTGCAAATACAAAAGCCAACCCCCTGCTTGAATTTATATTTAGAAAGGAAGTAAACAACCACAGACTCCTGACCCCTCACGTCTGTGGACTGCAGGGTACCGCACAGCGCCGTGCGGACTTTCCCACCCGCGCTCCAGGCAAGCTAGCTCATTTCCAAAAGCAGGATAACCATGTCAGCATGCTGCAATCCAGACTAATAACAGCCGCAGTAGAAGAAAGCCCTGGGCCTGGAGCTTAATTTCCCCCAGCTGGCAAGCCCACGCTCCCAGCCTACATAATGAACGGCAGCACCGCGTGGCGAAGCGGCCCCAGAGCCCGGCTCTGCGCTGCTCTGTACAGGCAGCTCAACGTGAGGTCTCAGTTTGAGGCCCAGAAGACCATTTGTCCTGGCTTTGCCTCCCCTTTCAACCAGCAGTTGGGCAGAACACTGAACATTCACACTCTGAGCTGGGCTCGCTGCAGCTGCATCAGTAAAATAGCAGGGAGGAGAATGAGACCCAAGCTTTTGATCCCAACCCCACGTCATGGAAGTCTGGATTAAGGCAGTTTATGGCCTAGTGTATAAATCATACAAGAGCTGGGAGCTGCCTACTACACTGCTGAGAAACCAACTTTACTTTCCCTGTTCCACCAAGCCTCTTCTTCTCAGGTTCCCTCTCCCGGGGCTGGCAGCTCTCTCACGAGGGAGATGTTGGGATCTGGCAACCTTCACAACATGTGAGTCATCAGAGAGCAGACCAGCAGCGCCTGTAATTTCAAATGCAGCAGAAAGGAATGCTCCCTGGAAGCACTGCTCAGCCTGAGGGGAGGGAATTGCTGCTTCAGTGACTTGCAAGAGGGGCAGGAGATGAGGGCCCCCTGGAACCAGCTGCACAGGTCTCTCAGGAAGGAAAGTTCCAGAGAACCTTGGAGCTCAGTTCCTCAGTGATCCTCCTCTGCTGCCTCTATGCCCACTCCATTTCATAGCACAGCCTCTCCTGGGACATGTGTCAGGCTGCAGAGCCAGTTCACCACCTGCCTGCACTCCCCAGCCCTGAGGAGGTGCAGCTTCAGCCCAAGCAGGGCACAGACACCTCCCCAGGTGCACACCATGACTGTCCTCTGATAAGGACATTTCTGCTCTTTTCCACATCAGGGCATTGCTGCTGCCTCAGAGAGGGGGCTGGAGCTTTACCAGCAATGCAGAGCCGAGCAGATCAGGCAGCATGGATGGATACACACCTTCCCAGACACCGGAGCAGCAGCATGTGAGGATGCTTAGCCCGGCTCTTGTCACCTCCGGCAGCAGCACCCAGGGGCATGGCTTGATTGCACAGCCTGTGATCAGACCTTCTGCAAACGCTGCTGCTCCACAGCGCCACGGCAGATTCACACTGAGCACTCAGCTCCAGCTGAAATTTGGATTTAGGATTGTTCCATTCTGGTAGACGTGGCTTTTTTCTTCTGCTTGTTTTGGGAGGGGAAGAATTTTGTTGTTCACAGCTATGGGAGTGGGAGAGCATCACCATCCATCCACTTCAAATGCAGTCCTTTGATTCAGAAAGATCTTCATTTCTATACCCAGCAACTGTATCGTGGACTGTGCTTTTCACAGACCCTTTAGAAACCTAAAGCTATTGAAAACATCACTGGATAACCACGCACTATCCCTGGATGTCTGATTATTATGGAATATCCCCCTCAAAAATCTCACAGTCCCTCCTTGAAAGCCCATTTTTCACTTGTTTTGACAGTGACACTCGTTCTCCTAAGCCTGCTCAGTGCCAGGTCCCAGCTGTGGTGGGAAGAGCTGTACCCAGCCAGCCCATCCACCCAAGAGTAGCCAGTAGCACACACAGCAGCGAGTCCATGAGAATACAGCAAATGCTGGTTCTCTCACAAGCACTCTCGAATCTCCAGCGATTCGTGACTCAAGAACATCCTCAGTCAGAGGCTTTGTATTTAACAACCCTCCGTGGAACTTTCTCTGTAGATTTCTCCTGTGCTGCACAGAACTGAAGCAGGCTTCCAGCACCCATGACATTCCGTAATGAGGAATGTGACGGTGTAGGTGAAGATCTGTCTCCTCTTCAGAACCTGCTCCCTCCTCCCTTCCTTTTACCATCCTTTGGTTTTCTATCAGGAGAAGACAAATGACTGTTGTCAAGTCACTTTCTCAATGACACCTAGAGACCTCTGTGAATCCTCCCCCATCTCCCTTTGTTGTAGCATCCTGGGAGGCACAGTCTATTCTGCTACAGCTCACTGGAAACTGTTCCCATTCCCCTGATTGTCTACAACTCTCCTCACCACATCTTTTCAGTTCTGCCACATTCTGTCTGGACAGAGAAAGGCAGAACTGTACACAGTGTTCATTACACCAGTGAATGTGTATTCACAATCAAACACCAATTTTCCATTTTGTCCACCTTAAATTGTTTTTTTTTCCTCTACTATTGGTGACCCTTGAGTTGACATTTTCCTGCAGCTATTTACCATAAGCCTAATATTTCACTCTCAAGTGGCTCTGGGTCCATCAGATCACATTTGAATTCCATCTGTGTCCCCGTGCAATACCTTACACCCATCCACACTTCCTCTTCCACCTCACTGCCCAGCTGCTCATTACTGAGACATCCTCCTGGGGCTCCTTGCATCTGGCCTCATCTTTTCCACTCAGAACAAAGCTTCTTCAGCTCTTCTTGTTATAAGCTTATTCCAGCTATTTTCCTGGATTGGCAACAAGAAGGTGCAGAAGGAGAGGTGGTTTTCCACAATCTTACTGCCACTGACTGGCAAGCACTCAGCAGCAGCAAGAAGCTCCCCAGCACATCTCTGATATCCAATGTCTGGAGGAGTGAATCCATCCCAGCTTGCCCTGGCACAGATCCCTCCTTCCATTACTGATGACATGGGAACATGAATCACAAAGCTTTAGGAGCTCAAGCAAGTTCCCTGTTCAGAGCAAGATATGCAGGTTAAAAGTTAATTTATCTTATTCAGCTTCCCAGCCTGTTTTGAATTAAAGGAATTAACCTGTGCCTTTGTTCTCCAGGAATGTAACAGGGATAATAACTTTTCTTCCCTCAAAAATAAGCAGATAAAATCCACTAATGGCTTTCAAGCACTCTGATCCCAGAACAAATAGGATCCTAATGTAAAGATCCTAATTTTCCTATGGGAGCATTTTCTGTACTTGTTGGTATTGTTACCTGGGGCTCAGGTAGATGTTTGCTTCCAGACAAGTCTTTACTTCAAGAATTTCTCCTGTTCCCCATAGAAATCCTGAGAGTTTGTTCTCTCCCCTCCTGTCTACTCCAGCATCAGTTCTATTGTATTTGTTTAATGGGGTTAATATGCTGCTGGTATAATAATGATCATGCACGGATGCAATTATTATGTGTGATTAATTCTGCAGCTGACGAGAAGCTTGGAGGACTTTTCTTAGGCGAGGGAATAACTTCACAATAGCTCTTCTCACATTGCATTACACACAGACATAAACCCCAAAAGAAATGCAGAAGGGAACAGAAGGAAGGCTGGATTAGAGGAGACAGAGCTGTACCCAGCAGAGCAGCTGATGAAGGTTTAGTATCACGTGGGCAGACACATTTCTGTGCTTTGTGTTTATGCACTGACTAGCTCAAATGATTCCTGGTCCATCACTGTGATCCCAAGGTACTACTTCCATGCACATAGTATGTAACTGGTTATAAATTTTTAATGACATTTCTGCCAGTGGTGTAAGCTTCTCTTGTTACTTTTTCTTTTTTATAATAAACACCCTTTAAACCAACACTGCATTTTGTTCTAAGATACAAGACCACAGGCCAAAATACGAACTCCTACAAAATGCCAGCACAGGTTAATGATTTTTAAAAGAAGCAAGGAGAATGAGGTGCACAGCACACAAGCCATTAGCACTAAAATACCAACAGTGTCCACATCTGACAAAACTGTAAGATGCTTTTCTGCACGAGGCTTTTTGACACACCCAGATAATTTACGGTCCAATGCTGGAGCCAAGCTCTTGAGTGCTCTTAAGTGCTCTGAGTGATAATGGATCTATCTGTGTGATCAGGGAATGTAAGCTTAGGCCTATAGCTCAGCATGTTCCCCAGAACAATACCTGCACACTTATCCTCCACCAAACTATTCTTAAATCCCATATTTGTAACCTGAAAGGAAGACACTGCCTGCATGATTTAAGTCTCTGTAAGCTGCCCAGCTGTTTTCTAATCCATTTATTACCCACATAAACACCCATGACTTTGACATTTACCTGACTCACTTTAAAGGTTTAAGTGAAGGAGAAAATGTGCCCAGGAAACACTGAGACAGGCACCATCTCCCTTTTCTTCTCTAGAAAACCATCTGTCTCAGCCTCTGCAGCCTTTAACACCTAAAATCACCAATGCTCCAGTCCAGTTCCTTCTCCTGCACACACTGAAATCCCTGAGCAAGGATGCCAAGGAGGCAGCACACATCCTGTGGGTGTACAGGTGGCAGAGAAGAGGGTCAAGGTGGGCAAAAAGCACGGCTGGAGACTTTGCTGTTGTGCAAAACTCCTTTGCCATTCCTAAAAGCTGACAGGACCACATATGGGTCCTGTACAGGGTCTGTGTGTGCAGGGCTGGGAATGGAGAGGGATTCTGCCCCTTGGCTTCTCTCAGTCTTACTATAAATGGCTGCCCTGAATAGCAGTTTGGGCTCAGTATTCAGGTGTTCCACAGGGCTATTATATCCAAAATTTCCATGATACTTTAAAGAAATCACTCCCTCTGAGCCTTGAACAATGGAAGCTCAAATAGGACCTATTTAAGAAAACACAAGGGCTCTTTGCTCACCCTCCAAAAAGGGGCTCAGCAGTTTTAGCTTTCACCCTGTGAAGGACTTACTGAGCATCTCATTCAGCCAGCAGCATGTTCCAGACATAACGAGGGCCCTCACAGCCCTGCTCTGCAGGGCCTGAGGGGTTATCAGTGAAATGCTACTCCAGCACCTGGGCAAGGGCTGGTTTCCTTCCTTCCCTTTAATTTCTTTCAGTTTCTGCTTCACTGGGTTTTCTTTTTCTCACCACACTACTGGGGGCTTTGCAGGCACAGAAGAACAATTCAGAAGGCAGAAGCAACAGTGTGACTTGGAAAAAAAGAAGTAGATTTTGATAGGTTCAGAGTTTGCTTATAATAAATTATGAATTTCTATGTTTCACCCAAAAGTTGATCTAGCATTGAGAGACATTGGTCTGTATCATCTGGATACAGAAAGGATGAAATTTCATTTATGTGGAAAAGAAGTGGGCATTACAGATGCCTGAAAATTAATTTGGACCTATATGGGGACTACTTTAATTTCATTTCTGAGAGTAAAACTTTAGGGTGTGTCTGCTCTGCGACATATATAAACAGGAGAGCTCTCTGCTGGGGCAAGGTTGCCTTTGTCTACCTTTGTTTTAAATTACTGAAAAAGTAATCAGTACTTAAAACCCAACTTAAAACCTTTTCTTAAAACATGTACATGCAAACAAGAATGTGGTTTTAAGTAACCCACGTGGAGAATTATGTTGTCACAGCTAATAAAAGACAGTGAGGGCTGCACAGGCTGGGGTCAGGTGTTTTACTGTTGCACAGATTTACCCTTAATTCTCAAGGGACTGACTGATGACACAGATTGTTTCTGTAACCTACTTAAGTACAGTTTAGTGGAAAACCTGACTTTTCGCATCCATGTAATGAAATATCTCATAAATATTTTGCTAGATCTGAACCAAAGAGGAGAGCGTCTTGCAAAAGCAATTTCAGTGTTTTGCAGCTTGAGATACTCTGTCCAATCCAGAGAACACAAGGAACTGCCAAAGGTTTACCAGCTTTGACAAGCAGGCACACATCACAGAAAGCAAACACACCAACACACAGAAAGGTGTTTTCACATTGCCATTAGCTGCTGGTTTCAGACAGGCAGAAGGACAGCAGGAGATGAATGAAGCACTGCTGCCCAACCCCTGAATGAGGCTGAACAAGGTTGAACAGCAGCAGCAGGTGACTGTGGCTGTGACTCCATCCCTGCCATGGACATTACCAGCACCGTCCTTCTCAAGGACTTTCTGCAGCTCAGGCACCAACTGCACCTACTCTGAGGCAATTCCCATTTTTTCCTTTAGGACTGGAACTCAGCTGTTGCAACAACTGTCAAATCTTCCTTCTGCAGAAGATTTCCTTGTGCAGCAGTGGAGAATTCACAGCAGGAGGGTCCCCAAAGGGCCCAGAGCACTGGGTCCCCCAGCACTCAGCAGCACAGCAAGGGGACTAAACCAAGTGTAGCCCTGGGAAACACTTAATGGCACCAGGCAGGGCCTCTGTGGGTCACATAGTGACATTTAAACACTTGGGAAGTGCTTCTCTCACTTTTTTAATGGATCTGCTGAGAATTACTCTGTGCATTGGGTACAACAGCACTTTTGCCATAATCAGATCTTGTAAAGGTATGAGCAATAAAGCAGATATTTGGGTATTACTGTCCCATCAGCTGAGCCTTCATATGATTCCCTCCAATTGCCCTGTAATATTTATCAGCACATGGATCTGAAATAATACTTAATTTTCAATCAGGTACTCTTCAAGGAAGCCCAGCTCAGAAACTCTGCAGTTGAGTTCCTTGAGTAAGAAAATAAAAAAGCAAATTTTGGCTCAATAGTGCTATTTAATAGCAGTGAAAGTACTTACCAGGTGGTCTATTAATTGCAAGGTTTCGGAAATGACTGCCTTTGATCATCTCCACTGACAGTCTCCCTGTAGTGGCATTGTATGACAGTCCCACGAGCAGCTCTGGCACCCCTCCATGTGACAGGGACTGTGTTGAGGAAGCGCTATCACTGTGAGAGATTGCTGACAGACTCAGCTGAGAATCTGCACTCTGCAGGGAAAGAGCACTGAGAGAATCATCAGGACATTCACCACCCCCCTCCTTAATTTATATCTCGTGGCCTTGTTTAGTAAGATGTCTCTGAAGAAATTACAATAACTGAGAATTAATTATGCTGGGGCACCAGAAGAATCAGAGCATCACTTTTACAAAAACACATCTCTGAACTTTCTCTTCAAAGATAAGGAACTCTGAGTGAAGTGTTATCACGAGTGTAAATCAAAGCCTCTGAGATGAGCAAACATCCTACTACACTAATACTCTGTGCATCTCCTTGATAATGGCTTTTGGATGGAATACACTTTTCAGTTTGCCAGTTTCTGGCCTTGTACTGTGAATTTTCTGACTTTCTCTCCTTGCTACCACAACGCTTTCACTATTCTCCAATTCACCTGGAGTAGGAGGTTTTATTCATTTCACGCGCACAGCCTCTCTCTGAGCTTTTTGTAGACAATGAATCACGACAGAGCTCATCTACACAAATTGATTGGCATAGCCAGAGCTGGATACAACTGTGATGTGCATGGAAAATCAAGAAGCAGCACAGCCAGTTCCTCTTCACATGACCCACCTCTCCACTTCCATCTGCCGTGTAGAGGAGCCTTACTAAGCATTCCTGGCAAGATGGAAACTGCACAGTGGAGATCCACGAGCTGGTATCTAGGGCCAAATGAGGTAGCTGCTGCACTGGCAGTACCAGCACAGTGGTGCACAAGGACCTCATGGAAATTAAGACTAATTATGCCTTGGTGCTTCCCAGACCAGCCTACTGTATCTGAACAGCAGAGCATGTGGTGACTCGTGCAGATGTAGTAGATCCACACGGTTTTGTGGAAGCTTGCTAGCTGAGCTGTTAATAAAACACAGCTTTGCACAGGGAAGAAAAGCCCTGTGCTTCCCCTTATTGATAACTTCTGTAGTGACAGCAGGTCAGATCCGCCAGTCACACACACACTGAATGAAAGACTTCAGGAACACCATATTCACCAAAAACCAGTGTTATGGACTCCATCTGTCCTTCATCAAACTTACACTCAGGTTACTCCTTGGCTCCAAGAGCAGCGTCACCTTCACCTCCCCTTCCTGGCTGATGCCGCTCAGGTAGAACAGCTGCTCCCCCATCATCTTCTCCCCAACCACCTTGTGCACGGCGTAGAGGCGGAAGCGAACGGCCTGGCTGCTCAGCTCCTGAGCTTCCAGCTTGCTGAAGGTGATTTTGTCCTGGAAGATGGGGATGGGTCCTCTCTGCACACTTGTCTTACCCCTCTGTCTCTTGCCCGGCATCAGAACCGCGTGCACTTGCCAGGTGTTCACGCCACTGCGGTCCTTGTCTGGGATGTCCCTGGCCTCCAGGACAGTGGCTATGAGCTTTTGGCTTGAGGATTTATAGGTGAAGATGACATCCAGGTCACCACATTTGCAGATGGGCTCATGGGCACCGCGATGGGCTGGCGCGATGCTCGCTTCGTTGTGCTCCTGCAAAGAGAAGGAAGAAGTGAAACCTTCACTGGAGTTCAACTGCTTCTATGATTCCAAATCCATTTAAAAAGAAATTTTTCTCCTCACTTGTGCCTGCAAGCATAGGCAGTTCCTGTGTGATTTATGGATCCCACTATTTCTGGAAAGGCCAATGATTAATTGCCTGATTTTGTGTAATAGTCCCCATAAGCTCTAGTAAGCAACAGCATTTGTTGAAACATTTCCAGCAAAAAGTTTCATCAATATTTAAGTGTTTTGCAGGAGATGGTTAATTTGGCAAACATTCTACATAGAGAAAAACTAAACAAAAGGATTTTTACATTTCATTCAGGTCAATATTGAGGCACCAGCAAAACATTTTGACCTACTTAACCTGTTATTTTGAACATACACTGGAATTGTTTTTCAAGGTGGATTTTTTTTTTTACATTATTAAGATCAAACAATTCAGCCGAATCTGCAAACTTTTTTGATATTTTGTTCTGCTAGAAATTAAAAAAAAAAAACCAACAAAAAACTGTGTTCAATTTGAAGAGGAAATCACCATGTCAGAATTTCTTGTGGAATGGAAATTCCATTTCTAGATGCTATCCCGTAATTCAATAGTTTTTCTATTGCAAAAGCAATGATAATGGAGAAAAGCAGTCTGATTAAATACATATTGATTCTTTATACCCTTCTAAAATCTCCCAAGAGAGGCATCTGTTCCTTCTGTTCAGTTTGGGTACTAATACATTCAGAATAAAAAATTCAAAATAAACAATCACAACATGTGCAGACCAATTCACACACAATCTTTTACCTACTTTTAAAACAAAAACCATCTTGATAAAACAAGATAAAACCATGGATGCTCACCTTACCTTTTGCTGAGTGGGTGTGTGGGTTTCTGTTCAACAGTGCTTTTTTATCTTAGAGCTAGAATGTGCTTCATATGATAAAGGGGTTGCTATAGTGATCAATGATTTGTATTTAAACATGAGTATACACTGTACTAGGGAAAGATTTTCAGTTAATAGCCAGAAGGTGAATTAAGGCCTGTCACCACCATCTGAGTCACCCTCCTCCTCAAACATTTATCTTCTTTTCACATTTCAAGTAACACTTCTTTCCAACACAGGAATCTTTTTGTTCAGAGAACAGATGATGGGCCATGGGACGTCTGGTGTTAAGTCCCTTCTGAAGTGTCTGGGGTGGTGTGTCTCAAACAGGGCCTCGGATAAACATCTAAATTTTTGTTTACTTCCTGTCAATCTACTTTTGAAGTGCTCAGATTCATCTGCCATGACATGCAAAGCTCCAGATTTTCACATTTTTCAGAGGTGTTTAAGACTTGTGCGCATGAACACAAAAGTCCAAGCGTGCAGATTAGAGACCAGCTGTTGTATGTCTTGCAGAAGTAATGTCAAAGGGAGAACAACACACCAAATTACTTGCTTGGCTACAGAAACACCTCTCTGTATGAACAGCAGGCTGCTAAAAACAAAAATACAAGGCAGGCCAGGTTGCCTGGAGAGAGCGTGGAGTTACAATAATGTGAAGTGTTCCTGTGTAGCAGTCAAGTTATTTCTGTCTGTCTGATAAAATAATATTCAATATGGGATGGGATTGTGCTTGACTCGTATTTCCCTCCACATTTTCATCTCTCCACACTTTTATCTGTGAGTTTGAGTTTGAATCAAGGCACGTTTAAGGACTGCTGCTAAAGTGTGGAGACAACCGTGCTTGAGGCATAGCTTTGCTTTCATGTCTGAGCCGGAAAATGTGAACTCCAGTGCATCAGCACAAACCCACAGGAATGAAAATCCTAGAGTCACTTTCCTGCCTGAGCATATCACTTTCTGCAGTGTGTAAGGCAGACTGAAGGTCAGATGTCTGCATTTTGACCTAACAGGCAGAAAATATTTGGATTTCAGGAAATCTCAAATTGTGCTACTAGAGCTGTGGCCAGATCCACTGCAGAGAAAACTGCATGAACTGGAGGCGAAGAGGGAAAGAGAAATGTCAAACTCCTTGGCAGTAAGATTTCCATGGGAAACCAAGCTTTGGAGACCTCATGGCCTGGCCCTTCCTGAGAGCACTGTGCTATCCAGAACTCACCCCCATGCAGGTTTGCTACACATCACAAAGAGAGGGCAGATCCTCCGTCTGTGGAAGTCATTGACAGAATTCCCCTCTGCCTTTGGAGCCCAGCTGGGCTGTGAGTGATTTGTGAATGTGCTGGTTATGTAGACACTTGAATTGGAATCCAAGGAAAGATTTGGGTTTAGATGCTCTATCTGAGTTTTTTTCTTTCCCTCTTCCCACCACAGTTATTGAGAGGCCAAGCCAAGTATCCTCATTGATACTGTACATTTAACCCTGTCATTCAGGACAGCCAACATCCACTTCACTAAGTAAAATAAGTCCATTTCTGCCAGAGAAACCTGAAAGAGCAGCTAATTATGGACAAGGCTTGAAATGGTACTTGTGGTTCCACTGCAGGAGCATAAAATTACCATTTCTGTCTCTAAAGAGAGGTCCTTTGAGTGGAGCATAATAACACTTGGACATTTCTGGCATGTCAGAACATTTAGTTCCTGCAATAAAAAGTCTTTCATCAATCCACACAATACCTTTGAATGAGAAGCTGCTTGTAAGAGATAAACTGTGTCTTGGGCATTTCTGCTCCAGTATGCTGGAACCCTTCTTTGCATTTTTAAAATGTAGACACCAGGAGCAAAATGAGCCATGCATTCCAAAGAAATACAAGAGGACACCGGAGACACTGCAGCACACGTGAACCATGGCAAAGCACATCAAACGTGGAAAAGAAGAAATGAGCCTCAGATGGGGCTCAGAGGGCAGACAGAGTGTGTCAGAAACACAGCAAAGAGAGGGCAGGGCTGCAGGCACACACAGCTGCCACGTGGTGAATGGTGTTTTGTGGGATTGGGTTGTGCAGAAAACCAAAATGCTGCTCCAAACCCCCCTCAGGGCTGGAGCATCTGCACCAAGAACTGCCTTCCAGCTCTGAACTGGCTGCAGGCAGCCTGCTCCAAGGATAGGGAACTTCCCTCAAAGCCTTGTTGCTCAGAGTCTGATGGAGGTATGGATTTCCACAGCTCTCTTTTAACTCAGGGAGAAGATATGACCTTTGTGCTGTTCTTTTAATATGTCTGATGCAGGCTGATATTTTCCCAGAAATTTAATCCTGTGGTAAGATAACGAAAATCAACTTATCATGCAGAGAGATTAGAAGAGAAAAGGGGGATGCAAAGTCATAAGGTGTTTATAATGCCTTAAAATCTGAAATGTTTCCTTGAGGATTCAAAATAAAATAAAGCTGAGGGAAAGCAGACTCGGGTTCTCTCCTTCCCTAAAAGTTTGCATGGTATCACTGGGGACAAGATTATGGTCACTTGGCCAGGTCACAGGCCAGCCCCCACCATTTGCCTCAAGCTTTTCAGATTATTCCCATTGTCTGAGTCATAGAAATTACCTGGAAAAAGAGGCAGATCTGACCCAGTGACCACACACCGTGTCCTGGGACACACCCTGCACCTGCAGCCAGTAACCAAGCCCTGGGCCACCACAGAGAGCTCTTTGCTAAATGGCAGCAAATGCTGCTGGGTAGCTAAAGTTCCAATTTCAGTTCAGAGACTGCAGTCAGAAATCAAGCAATGGAAGCGTTTCTGTGATTCAGTGTTAGTAGCAAGAGGTAAAATACCAGGAAAAAGGGGAAACACAAAGGAAGAGGTGTATGCTCATGCACACAAGCACACAGAAGCACCATCATCTTGTGCTGCGCTGATCAATTTTTCACTTCATTTCTCCTCTAACCTTTTTTGGCCCCCAATATCCTTCAAAAGCTTTCACCATGTGTAATAAATGACAATCCACTGTACCTCAGGGCTCCAAGCCGATGAGCTGTCAGTAGCATCATTTACTTCCAATCCCTGGCTGGCAAATGCTGTCTCCATTTCCAGACGTCCTTCCCTGTGTGACTGGCTGACACCATCCCCAGTTCTGGGCTCCATCCTGGGCCCTTTGTGCTGCCCAGTGCCCTTACTCCTGGTTGTTGTTCTTGAATCAACAGATACGTGGTCATCTTCACGACAGGAAAGGTTGTCTTGGTAACTCAGTTGGCTTAGTCCATCCAGATCTAACAATTTTCAGCAAGAAAACAATTTCAGAAGGATTAGAACAAATTCCTCCCCCTTCCAAAACGTGCCTGTCTTTCCTTTCTTTTATTTTTTTTCTAACTTACCCCTAATCTCCAGTGCTTACAATAGACAGTTTCTGTTTCTTGCAGCACTGAACCTATAAAAGAGCCAATCCTGTTTAAATCAGCATTTTATAGAGGGGACATGGCTATTTCTCACCCCATCGTGAACTGAGAAACCCATCGCCTTTACTTGAACAAGTTATCCACAAAATGGAAGTGTCAGTGGAGTGTCTGGGATATTCAAGTGCAGACCCAAAGCAATCTCTTCTATGAAAACACAAATCAAACTACAGAAAAGCACAGCAGAGGCCTGATGAACAGGTATCACCATTTCCTCCTGGTCAGGAGGAGGAGATGACAAGGTTTAGCATTGTCCTCAAGAGCATGGTGCTGGTGAGGAAAGCAGCTTCACAGACATAACAGAGGGCCAGCATTACCCTCTCACCCATCCCTGAGAGCTTAGGTGAGCATGGCCAGCTCCAAAAACCAACTAGGAATCTCTAAAATCTGTGCTTGGGCTGAATTGTCCTCCCAAGGACGACTGAGGGGAGATGTGTTACCTAATTTCCTAACTGCTTTTATTAGTTTCAATTAATCTTGTCCTACACACACGTACTCCATGGGCTGGAGTAAGCTTCATTAATGAGAATAAAATAATCCTCTCTGCTTCACACCACAGGTTCCTTTTCTACACCACTGAAATCTCTACTATGAACACAGGGCGCTTTTTTCTACTTGAAAGCACCAGTGAGAGCTCTCTGGGTGGAGCAGCACAGATAACTACATGTCCAGGGACGTGTAATTAATGATGAAAAAACACCATGATTTGGCCTTGGATGTGTTCTGCAAGCACTTTCAGAAGAAAACCAGGGACATTCCTCCTCCTAATGCATCTCATGATGAGCCTTGCTTCAGGAACATGGAAAGACAGATTCTGCCTTCATCTCTTTCAAATAAGCAAAAAGCAGTCACAGTGAAGGAATGAGCTGTACTTCCAGACAGCTGATGACAGCAATGAAAACATAACAATCTCCTTTGCAAACAGAGCTATTTGGGGTTTAAAGGTTTCACAGAGGAAGGTGAGGTTGGAAGGAGCCTCTGGAAGTCATCTTGTCCCCTCCCCTGCTCAAGAAGGGCTTGCTTTGTTCCTGTGAAGGTCACTACTAAAGAACAGTAATTTTTTTTTTCAAATTTTGTCTCAAATTCAAATCTTAAAAAATAGTATTAATTACTGTGTTTAATAGAAAACTATTAGTTTGCTTTTGCTAAATGAATCTATGTTTTTATTCCCTGTCTGATAAATGAGATCAAGAATCTGGTGGCAATTGACATGGAGAAGGCTGAAGTGCCCAAGAACTTTTTGTGTCTCAGTTTTCACTGTCAGCTGCTTGTCCCACATCTCTCGAGTCTGTGAATCTCCAGGCAGGGACTGGAGGAATGAAGTCCCACCCATCTTAGGAGAAAATCAGGTCTGAGAGCCTTGAACATCCACAGATCCATGGCACCTGATGAGATGCATTCCAGGATCTTGAGGGAACTGACTCATGCAGGACAGACGTGGACTTGCTAGAGCAGGTCCAAAGCAGGGCCATGAAAATTGTCTGAGGGCTGAAACACCTTTTGCATGAGGACAGGCTGAGAGACTTGGGGTTGCTCCTCCTGGAGAGCAGAAGGGGTCAGGAAGACCTTATTGCTGCTTTTCAGCACTTGAAGGGGGATTACAAGAAGGAAGGAGAGACACTTTGTGCCAAGGCCTGTAGTGACAGGGCAAGGGTAATATTTTAAACTGAAACAGGTGAATTTAGGTTGGATACAGGGAGGAAATTCTTTCCTGTGAGGTGGTGAGACCACTGGCACTGGCTGATCAGAGAAGCTGTGGGTACCCAGCTTTGGATGTGTTCAAGGCCAGGCTGGATGTGACTCTGAATAACTTGATCAAGGCAGGGGGATCGAACTAGATAAATTTCAAAAGTCCTTTCCAACCTGAGCCATTCTATGATCCTCTACACATCTCTCTGTCTTAGAACAAAAAGCCCAAATATTTATGAGTAGAAGAAATTCTATGTTTGGCATTATCAGCAAATATACTGTTTCTGATGCTTATCTGCTCCACACACACACGCAGAATTCCAACAAGAGGAGTGGGGATTATACTCAGGAACATTTCCTGCAGGTGAACAGAAGTCCTTATTCCTGTCCTTGGCTGCTTTTTCCATTTAAGAACTCAGAAATTAGGAGAATAACTTTATCCCCTTTCTTCAACTATGAACAATCTCCACTCTCCCTCCCAGTAAAATGCTTCAAGCACAGGCACTTCAACCAAGAAGTCTGAGAGCATCTCACAGCTTTGTAATTATGATCCTCTTCCTCAGGGGAGATGGTCCTTCAGGAGCAAAGAGGGATCCAAATTCATATCTCTCAAATTCCAGGTGAATGCTCTTCTCACTCCCTTCTGAAATGTAAAACCCATCTCTTCTCCTCCTGTTCATCCTCCCATCTGGCAGACCCAGTTCTGAACTGAGAGCCCTCATTGTCTCACCTCTGCCCTGAGCTGAAAGTCTTCAGTGTGGGTAGAAAGTATTTTTTTTTTTGCCATAACTCCCCTTCTTCTCTACAGTCAGAAAACAGAAAGAACTCAACAAAAGAGCATAAGCAAGAAATAAAATAACAGAAATTCCACGCTTTTACTGAGACTGAATGGATACAGGCACTCCTTAAGGCATTTAATTAGCAAGCCAATGTCTAATACACTTTTAAACAGTGGGTCATCCATCAAAGCACACACCACACAGCAGGCTTTCAGAATAAAATGCTTCTGTAGTAAGAAATTATCCTCACACAATTGTCTTGTGGGTTTGACTCCTGCTGGGATAATATCTAGATCAATAATAGAGGAATTTTCAAAAACTACATTAAAGCCATAAAAGTCTACCCGTAACAGGAGAACTCCAGAAATATATTAATAGAGCAAGCCATCTCCCTGAGACTCAGGCACAAAATGAATGTGTTAGGAAAGCAAATGTAGTATTCAGGGGAAGTAAAGAAAAAAGGTGATTCACCCAAACCAATCAGAGAAACAGTCTGGCTTTTTCTTTAAATTTAGAGCAGTTTGGTAAGAGATAATCACGTATAAATACCAGTATTAGACGATCATTACAGGTAATAGACCGACCACACAGACTAGAACAACTACACCTCTCCAATTACATCCGTTCCAACATTATATTCACAAAATAAATGTTGAAAACAAAAGTTCCTCCCGTAAAGGAAAAGGTCAGAGCAGTAAAATGCCTGTAATTTACCTGAGAGATCTTTAAGGAAGAAAATGTCAACCGTCTTATGAATACCTGACGTGCATAAACAGCACAGCATCAGGGACAGAGGTTGAGACAGCATTATCTGAACTTTAATTAGCCAAGATTCCCTGCAGAGCAATAGCAGACAATTCAATGATTAAGGGCAGATAGTAGTGTACAACGAAAAATGTGATTTTCCTTAAGAATTCTGTCTCCCAAACTTTCCCTTTCAGGTCATATGTTCACAATCCAGGAAGGAGGCAGGGGGGGATACTGGGTAGCAGAAATCATCAATAAATCAGAAAAGCCTGTGTTCAGGGTTGGAGAACTGTGAAAAAACTGTCGGATGAAAGCATGAGCATGACCTCCTAAAAGAACCCTAACAGGAACTGGGATATAGAAGCATGTCTCCAAAGATACAAGGAATGCTTGGCACATCCAACACTGAAAACCAGGCTGGAAAATGTTGTACAGTCCCTCCTCACATTGGCAGGCAAATGTTCTGGCTAATTTACAGTACCTTTCTTTTTTTTTTTTTCAATGACACACAATCTCTCAGTTCTATGAATCTTTATATTGTGCCAAAGAAACGTCCTGAGAGGTCTCATCACTACCTAAAACCCAACTGCCAGAGTTAAAAGATGGGGACAGGTAGATCTTGCTAAATTAGCACCACACAGCTCATTAACCAGCAAGAAACATAGATGAAGAATTTATATGTGCCTGTTACCTATGCTGACCAAGGCTATGTTTGCTATGTGAACTCCGAGGAATCATTCTGCTTCTGTGCAAAAAGAAAAATTAAAATTTAAAAAAAAATTAAGAAGCATGTATTTGCTTTGAAAGAAAGAAATTAGATCCCTTCTTTAACCTGTATATAAACTCATGATGAAAGTTAAGAACCTGTTTAAATATAGTCCAGAGGAAGAAAGGATTTCAGGATGGACCTAGGTACCTCTGGACCTGAAATCCTCCTAGCTACAAGCAGTGATTTTCCAAACCCCTTTTCCTATAAGACAGCAGAGCTATGGCTTAGTGGACCTGAGGCACATTTGCTCTCACACAGCAGCAATTCTTTTGCCTGGCCCCCGCTACAGCCCCAGTTCCAAACCACTCTGCAGTACCCCTGAACCCCTTGCACTGAGACAAACCCACAGGGACACCAAGCAGTGCTCCTGCCCCTGCTTATTTTGAGATTAGCCACCAAAAGAGCACTAAAAAACTTCACAGAAGAGCCTCAAAGGAGCAGAATCATTATCTAATTACAATAAATCTAAACAAAAATGGCTTGTAAATTTTAGGGGTTAAAGAGAAAAAGGATCTTCCATTTCAAGTGACATTATGCAATCAGGCCAAGATTGTTTAATTTACCACATGCTGGGTAATAGTCTGAGAAGGCTCCATGTTTCCAGAACTAAAATGGGCTCTTTATTAACAGGGTGATTTGCAGAGAGGCTGTGGGCAGAGCTGGCATTCGAGCCTGTTCAACTCCCCAGAGCATCCTCCAAACACTTCCTTCACACTGTGTGCACTCCAGGATCTATTCAGCTTAATACAGAGACTTTTTAACAGGTGAAAAGTTAAAGCTAAATGAGTCCAAAGTGCAGACTCTCATGACAGTGAAAACAGAAGCCGAGGGTCAAGGAAACTCTCCTGTAAGAACACGATGTGAGAAGACTCTGCTGTATGCCAAGTCTGAGTGGGAGAGAAGTTATTCAGGGCTCTCCAAGATGCTCAGCTCCGCTCTGTGCCTGACTTTGCTATAGATTTTGGATTATGTAACAAATGAAAACTACCAGCAATATGTGTAAAAGGTCTGTTGGGAGTACACAAGGAGAAGAGAAGTCTCAGGCAAAGTCTGAACATGCCATGACCCCAGTCTGGACTCAGCACTTCCAAAACATCTTTCATCCTTCCCACTCAGAGGATCTGCTCAGTGTGTGATACACCCTTGGGACACAGTGATGGCTTTACATCCACAAATCTTTATGTTTTGTGATTGTGGCACCAGTTAGGTACCTCTGAAAATAAAAGTAGGATCAGTTCTGCACTGTGTTGTACCAGAAGAGCTAGATGGAGAGACATACCTTCAAATATTCTAATTGGAGGGTGAATTAAATTCAAGCAATTATATTTCAAAATTAAAACATTCTATTGAACTAAAAACAAAGGGCACTTTTATGGCTCTTCCCTCTGATGAACTTCTCCAGATTCTCGAACGTTTTCAGGTCAATTTTCTAAATAGCTGTGTTTTTAAATGTATTTCATCTCTGTTTGTACAAAAGAGTCATTACATTAGTCCATGGAAGATCATAAAATTCTTCCCTTCTGTGCCATAAATTTTTAGTTTCTGACATTGCCTGACATTTGGCGTATGCACTGGCAAATGATACAGCATAATTCATTCAATGTTCACCTTGTGTTTGTGAAGATGTTACAAAAGGAGACATTCAGCTTCTGCTAAAAGGCTTGCTAAAGAGATAACTTAATGTGGCACAGATAAAACATAATTGCAACCAAGTCCTTTTGCAGCTGCAGTCTTTACTCTGGAAAAATTTCCAATAAAAATCCATGAGAATCCATGTGGGTTAAGGAAACAGAATGCAATAGCAATATGCAATTAATGGAAAGATCTTAATGGTCTTCAACAAAGTCGTGGACCTGGACACTCCCCTCTAAGTATTTTAGCTGCAGGTAAAATCAGGAAATCAAATTTAGGAAGAGAGGATGGAAGAACTAGGACTTGTTCTCCACAGCAAAAAAAACATCTCTGTGTTGAGGCTACAGATCTCAAGACTCCAGCTTCTTCAACCTTTCCCCATGCAAGCAGCAGCTCTGCATCCAGACACCTCTGTCCCATGCTCCTTGTGGCTGGAGGGCAAGTGGCTGAATTTGGGTCTACACATCTGCTTTTTATTCAGATGCTTCTGATCAAAAACTATGTGACACAGAGGTCTCAAACTGCTTAATCACATCATGCTCATTGCCTGAAGATGCTGCCTGTTCATCCTCCTCCCTGTTATCTCTTCACCAGGAGAGAAACACAACTTGGGCTTTAGACAGTCTGCTGCTCCTGGCCAAGGAGCCAGGACACAGCACACTTCTGACTCTCAGGTGCACCCTCTGGGGAGGGAACATGACCAAGGATTTAGGGAGGGCTGGGACATGAACTTGAGGATCACCTGCTTCTTCAAACCTCTGGAAGGCTTGGTGATGTCATATTGTGTCAGCATCATTTACACATTATTAACCCTGCTCAGCTCTGCATGTTAACCTACTTTTTCTTTTTTTTAATGAAGATACTTAACAGAGCAAAACACAAAGTCACAGCACACAGAAAAACCACTTGTAAAATCATTTGCATGTGCAAAAACGAAGTAGTAAATAAAGGACTTGAAAACTTTTTCACGCTTCTGTTCCCCTGCAGCCCCTGCTAAGGTGGAGGGAAGAACTTCTCTTGTGCAAAAGCAGCAGCTCAGGTGTGACCTGCTCAGGGCAGAGCCACAAACACATAAATATGGCACGTGGCTATCAGGCACTGCTGGCTCCATCTGCCAGCAGCAGATGAGCTCTGGGGACCAATGTAAATGATAACCTTTAAAAGTGAAGATAAGGCATTTGAGCACGTCCCGGTGCTGCCCCTGCCCTCCTGCTGTCACCACGTGTGGTGCATGGGGATGGCTGTACCCTCACCAGCGCTGAGCACCCTCCAGATGGGGGAAGGAGGGCTCAGGACATGCTGTATATTCTTGTCCTGGCTCGGTCAGGATGGAAACACGGTGACATTTTGCTGATGTCCCTGGCAGCAGCAGCAGGGGAGCACAGCAGCAGGATGCTGGAGCGCTGCGGTGGCAGCAGTCGCTGTGCACATTCGGGTTTGGGTGTGAACAGCCCAGCTGTCGAGGGTGGTCAGGCCACTGCTCACTCTGCAGCACGAAGGGCATGGTTTGGTTGCCAAGACTCTCTTTGATAATCTCCATGGCAAACCCCAGCAGCTGAGCAAACAGGTGGAGAGGGAGGCTCTCCCGTTTTGGGAGGGAAAGCACCTTCCTCCACCTCAGACCTAACATCAGCCTCAGGTGAGGGAACTGGGACCTGCTTTTACAGACTCTGCTAGGTCTATTAAAAATCTGCAGTATAAACTTAATGGCAAGTGCTGTCACAGCTCCATAAATCTGCTGCACTCCTCCCCCAGGACAAAGCACCAAGTCCAGCTGATCCCAGCAGAAGACAACTCCTTTCATGCCACCACACTGGTAGGTTTGACCCTCTTGTCTGGTGTGCCACAGTCTGACAACAAGCCTGCTCTTCGTGCTGGAAAACTGCTCTGAGTCGTAGGAAAAAAGCTGTGTTCCTTCTCTGATAAAAGTGAAAATTTTTTAAACATTAGTTTGCAAATGGTTGGTGACCAGCTGCTGTAAAATTTGATTACTTTTACTTAAGCTATTAAAAATAACCTTCTTTGAAATTTTCTTAGATAAAAATTATTTCAGGCTGTAATAACCCCATGGCCTAAATGTGATCTACTCAAATAATCAAAATACATAAAAATAAACATTCATTTTCAGCCTAATACCTTCATTTCTACTTGCAGTTCATGTAAGGTCTACAAAATTTATCTGATTGCTCAACAAATGCTATAAAGTTCTGTTAATATGTGTATATTTTTTGGGTGATAAAGATAAAAATAAAAAATGACCTCAGTTTATCAAAAGTCCACGTTACACTCAAACAACTTTCTATAAATCTTGTGTAAAATAACATCTTTAGTGATTAAACCACACCTTTCACCATTTTCTCAACTGTAACATTAAAATCCTGGGTCCATGGGTGTGAGGCTGTAAACTTAGATAAGTGGGCTTTAACAGAATGTGAAATTCTGATTACCACAAGAAATTTTGCAAAGGCCACTTGGATGCAGGACTCCTGGACAGCTCCTGTCAGGACACTGACCCACCTGCAACCCCCTAGAAATCACAGCAGAGCCCTTTGCTAAGAGAGGAGGAGAAGGCTGTGGGGATGGAGGGGAGAAGCTCGGCATGGTGTGATATATTATTGGCTGCTTGACTTTGATTTCAGCTTCCCCAATCCCCAAGGCACAACTGCATCGCTTGTTATGACAGTGGCTGCTATTCCTCACAAACATTTGGAAGCACACAGGCTAATTAAACGGTGGCACTGGGGAATCTGCAGCAAAAGCCTGATGTGCCTGCTGCTGAATCGCTGCCTGAGCAGCGACAGCTCCCTGTCAACTTAATATCTCTGTATTAATAACAGTAACTTAACCCAGGGGAGAGGAAAACGATCACCATTCAAACACACAAGTGGCCTGATTAGCAAAGGACAAGGGGGAAGCATTTTCTACATCACCATGGAAACTTAAATAAAGGGCCCGTAATTACAATCTAAATTCTGGAAAGATAATGAATACATCTTGAGATCTGCAGATGTTGTGTAGCACATACATATTTCTAGCAACTTCAACTCAATTACTTCTATGCAGCATCTGTTTTACAAATCAACTTCCCACTGCTCATAACGAGGCATGTGGGATTTTTAATTTATTTTTTTCCTCAAAGGAGACAGTGGGGGAAGAGGAAGGGTGACCCCTTTTTTCTGGAAAGGTATTTCAAACTACCACTATTTATTTAGAAATTTCAAACACCCAATCAGTTACAAAGTTAGCTTACAGGCATCCAAATACACCAAGCTAAAATGCATGAAATAAATAATTCAAGAATTCTCTGTGGTGTTACCAAGTAGAAAGAATAACTCATCATTTGCTCTAAGCTTACCCAAGGAAAAAAAAATACTGAATAAAATACATCATGTAGGTATGAAATACAGAGGTACCGAATACATCTTGTCTGCCTGCATGTTAAAAGAACAACAACAAACAACAGTCATTTTGTCAGAACAATGGAACCTTTCCAAATGCCAAATTTCTGGTCTTCCTACACATTTAATGCTGCCTTTCTGCATCCACTTTTGTCTTAGAGATTTTGGTTCTGCTCTATGGAAGTCAGCGAGAGTTTCAATGGGAACATCACCAAGCCCTGAAGGAAGCAAGAGTTGTACACAAAAAAAAAATCATTTGATCACATAACCAAGACAATATCAGTACATCCATGCATAATGCATAGACTCAGAGCATCCCAGGAGCACCCACTGCCATGTTCCTTGCTTTTGCAGAAGCAGCCACACAGGCCTGGCCTTAAAATTTTCATGATCAGGATGACAGAGAGGAGCAGTGATCTGCAGCAGCTCCCACCTCAGCAAAACCCAGAACTGCACACAGAAGGAAAAGCTTTTCTTTGAAAAACTGGAAAGGTCTGTGGCAAACGAGGGACTTGTTAAAGCATCCCAGGAAAAGGAGGAACATTTTGTACAGGGAACACGCAGCAACACACACGGAGCTGCAATTCCTGGGTGGCTGCAGCTCTGTGGCAGTTCTCAGTCTGGAGCCTTCTTCTTCCTGCTCATGCTCTCAGCCCCTTGAGCTGGGAATTCAAACTGGAGCACAAAGAGCAGGACCTGCCTGAATTAGGCTTGACTAAGGAAGAGGGCACCCAATCCAAGCCATTCCCTTAGATCCCAAATGTGTTAAAAAATGCTGGAGTAAACCCACGCTTCTACACACTGACAGGACACCCCTGACTAACACACACTGGTCATTTACTGCTGAGGGGGATTTCTCCTTACACCATCCCTCTGTGTTTTCACTCCTTCCTGCCAGGTCTAACAACCAGGGAATATTTGGTGTCCAGTGCTAAAGGTGAGGTTTGCCCCACTCTGCTGAGTGCCAACATCCAGTGCCCTGCTTTTGCTTCTCCCTCTGTCCTCACTCCATGACCAAATCAATTAGGGAGCTCCCCGAGGTGAGTTTGTGTGTTTGCACATGATACAGGTGGAGAGAATCACAACTTGGAAACCTTTGTACCAGGGGATATTTACAACAAAAATCATTTTTAAGAAAAGAGAACAAAACAGCAAGAAAGAGAGTAATCAGAAAAAAAAGGACATTTTTTGGCTCTAACCACCTCTACAGTGGAACAATGCAGCAGTCAGAGCAATACACACCAATTCTGCACACAGCTGTGCAAAGAAATAGAGGACTGCCCACAGAAAACAGCATGAAAACCAGCATATTTTCCTGTTGTTTCTTTCCTACTCACAAAATTGCATTTTAAAAATAGGAACATGGGATTCCACATCAAACTGGCTCTCACTGTGATGCCTAAGGATCTTCCATAGCTGTAGGAAATGGCAGCCAAGAGACTGAACCACAATCATCCCCAATTTTCCCAATCACCTACTTTACATCTTACACGTGGAGCAAATATGAGTCAGGCTCCATTTGTTCTACTGGGTTCTATTAACACAGGCCCAGGATTTGTGCAGAAGTGGAAGAAAAAAGGAGATTACACACTGTAGGAGACACTGGGAAGCCAGGAAAACCCCTGGTGTGGATGCACTTACACCCATGAGTCAGCCTGCACCTCCCTGACAGCTCAGGTTGGGCTGTGTGCAGGAAACATGCAGCTGCAGAGGCAGAAAAGCACCTTCTGTCAGCAAATGTCACCTTACACTGGGGACACTGCAGGGCACAGGTGGAGCTGAGTGTGCTCTGGGGTGTGGGCCTGGAGATGCTCATGGGCTCAGAAACTAAACAAACTGCTGGATGCCAGTGGCTGGTGAAGTAGAAAACTCCTTTCCTTCCAACAGAAAAAGGACTTTCACCTCACCAGTGTTACTTTTAAGACAGTTTTCATACCACAATGGGTTGAATTCCTGCAGGTTACCCATCCATCATCTCTTCTATTTGTTCGTTTGGCTTGGATATGAACTTCTGCTGATGCAAGGGAGTCAGTTCCTAAACTTCCTCCATTATGTTTAAGGAAGTTTCTCTGGATTGGCACTCTTTGTTTTTAGCTATCAGAACTCAAACTGGCCAAGGAAACATCCAGAAAATTCGGGTCACTGACTTTGCTCCTCTTTAAAGCGGTTTCACCGCTCCACAGGAGACCCAGCGTATGCACATACCATTCACAGCACCCAGCCATCAGCTTCACACCCACAAGCCTTTGTTTGCTGATTAACAGTGTGGAAATGGACTCCCTCAAAAAGATATTTGTTTGGATCTGATACAGAAAACAACTGCACTGCAACGAGGCAGATATTTATTTTCCCACTGATTTTTCTAATTGAAACTTTGTTTGCTGCCAGAGGGTTGATTCACCACAGTCCCCCTTTACTGTAACACCACAGCACTCCTGGGAAAACCACCAGCTTTGGGAGCAGCAGTGGGTGGGGATGTGGTGCAGCAAGGCTCATGTGCCAAAGCTGTCACCCAAAAGGGACAGCCCTGAACTCCTGCCCTTCCCCTCTTCCCTTTGTTTTGGTTTCATCAATCCCATGGCCAACTCACCTGGTCCAGAGGTAACAAGGAAGGGGCTGCTGGCCCCAGTTTGAGGCGAGAGGCTGGGCTCAGTCACCACGGTGGTGAGGCCAGGCATGGGAAGCAGCTCAGCTGTGTGACAGGGGAAGGATGTTCTACCCCAGCTGCAGTTTTACATCAATAAACGGCGATCGCAAAACTCAGGCCCAAGGGTTTTGTAGCTGCATTATTTATGGCAAAAAGTCTAACCCCCAAACTGACCTTGAGACACAGAACTCCAGCAAACCACAGGGCTCTCATTAATCCAAATTCAGGGCTTTCTCTCCAGCACCACCTGTCTCATTATTTGCTACAAAATACTCCCACAACAATTATGCTGTGTAGATCGAGCAGGTTTGAATCCCTCTCAGCCTGAGGAGCTAAATTCCTCCCCACACCCAGCTTGTGGGGACAAGTCCTCATGAGTCCCTCCAGGGATGCTTCATCTCACAGGGGTACTGAGTTCTTGAGTCAGAGAAGTACCTGCCTGGACAAGAGGGAACTTTTAGGTGGTGCAATGATGCCATGAGAGCATCAGTTATTTTCATGGTCACGGGAAGGGAGTTTCTACAGATTTTGCTAAGGACTGATTTAAGATTCAACCCAAGTCATTTGTGCTGGTCTACAAACAGGTACTGATCAAGTGTCCCTAATTCCATTTGTGGAAACTGCACAAGAATCCCACAAACAGCATCTGTGGAGGTACAGCCCAACCACACCCTCCTCATTTCCTTCAAGATCTCCAAAGCCCAGCAGTGACATTCCCTGTCTTTGAAACTACACAGTTTTACCTTTACATGTCTGTAATCTCCCTATTTGCTTTCATTGCAGAAATTAATTTTCCCCTTGGTTACTGAAACTACTTGAGGAGCCTTTGAGGCTCGTCCAAATGATGGCTGCTGCCACCAGGTCATTACAACAGCCAAAAATTACCTGGGCACAAGGAAGTCATATCCACACCCCTGTCTGGCAAAGGGTGAAGATCAACAGCAGCTCACTTTTTGGCAGAGTGATCCCATCTGATATAAGCTTACATTAGTGGGTTTTGTGCTGTTAAGCATTGCAAAGAGGCCAGGAGGGAACAGGGATGGATTATCTGTGCTTCCACCAAGCCCCTGGAGGCCAAGATAGCAACAACTGCAACAGAAAACACACACACACACACAAATTAAAATTAAAAAAAAAGAGACAAACAGTACTACTGTTTGTGTCAGCACCCAGAAATACTATGTCCCAGCTCTGCACAGAGTGCTGCTAGTATTGCCTGCACGTAACCTCCACCACAACACAATGAGATCATTCACACCTGCCTCGCCTGTAGTAGGAGAGGGAAGGTGAGGAGGCAGGGTTTCTAGGAGAGAGGCAGCATTTCCCAGATGCTGCCAAGATGCTGTTTATTGGTAAATGAAGTCTCTTGAGTCCTAAACAACCTTCCCAGAGGAAGACAGAGTCGCAACTGCCATATGGAGAGTGGGAAGAGGATGTCACTTAGCAAAAGTGGATCAGAAAATACATGCACAAACACACACACTCACACACAATTTGTTCTGTAACGGCACTGAACGGCAAAATCCATTTCAACCTCTCAAATAAATCCTTCTCTATAGAGCTTATGCAACCTTCTAGATGACAAGAGCAGATGACAAGTACTCCTGAGCAGAGCATCCTTCCCCGTGCCCCCGGGGAGATGGGCACGAGGAAGCTCTGCCCACCAGACAAGGAACTTGGTGAAAACCCAAACCCCTGGTCTACTGTGGGCTGACAAAGACTCTGTGTCTAAAACCACTGTCTGAGGATGAACAGCAATGCTGACAGGCCCAAGACAGAGCTGGCAATGGCACCACCTTTGAGAAACTGTGGCTTGAACCTCTGTTTGGCTTCACTTTCCCAGCTGTAAAGATGATGTGCCACAATCCCCCCTCCTTTTGGGGCTGTTGTGTTCTCTCATCGCCACTCATGTGTGACATCCTGCATGGAGATCCCTTAAAAATTGAAAATTTAAAGAGACTGAACTGCAAAGGAGTACTTTAAATACAGGTAGGAACATTGTACCATCTTCTCAAGGACAAAAATCTGTGCACAAACACTTTGAGTGGTTGTGAATTTCCCATAGAGGAAGAATTCAATGCAAACTCACATCTGCACTTCAGAATGCCACGGGCTTGTATCACATTCTTCAGAGACCAGATGTATGTCCCCAGTCACATTTGTGCTTTGTCCCACTCAAGCTTCCAGGAGTGTTTTCTCTGAAGTGTTTTTGTCCACTGTCTGCCTCTGCTTTCATTCCCTTAGTCCTCATGGTGGTATTGAGTCAGTGTAGCCTCTTTAAATGTGCTTCTTGGAGTACAGGCACTGATTTTTATGGGGTTATATTCTGGCTGGAGCACTGGCTGGCTCCATACCCAGACAGGTGATAAAATTCATAAACACTTCACTTCTCAATAAGGAGACTGGCCATCTATCTATTTTAGTCTCAAGTTCAAGCAGAAATGTAATTTATCCATAATCAACATCTTTTTCTTACAAGTATATTTTGCTATATGTGTTTATAGGACCTAATGAAAGCCTCACTTCTTGCCCAGGATTTCCTGCCCATATGAAGGGTCATTTACTGAGGTCAGGAGTGTTCATATAGAGCAGAAAGAATAATTTCCTTTACTACAGCAATTACTGGCAAAAATCAATGACCCCTGTTAAGCTGGAGGCCAAGGCAAGTAAATACAACAGTGCTTTCTAGATTTTAGAATTCCCAGAGCCTCAGAGGTGTGCTTCCCCTCACACACGTGCTGAGGGAAACTAGCCAGCCTTCTAGGCAGGGGTGTCACACTTCCTGGCATTCCAAGGTTACAAAAATTATTTTAGTGCAATAGAAATGCAACCTTTAGCTGGCACTGAGGTTGTCCAGTTGATGGGGGAGAAAAAAAATCTCTGAGGGCTTCTTGCAGTGGAAGTGCCACGCTCACCTGTCCATACACCAGTGCTGTGAGCAGCGTCAGACAGCCTGGGAGACTTCCAGCACAGCCCTCACCATGCAGAAATAGTTCAGCTCTCACTCAGAAGGCTCAGCTCTGCCTCTGTGTCTGTCCCCGTGCCTTTCTAGGGCAGTGTCTGGTGAGACTGACAATTTAATGGTCACTTTGGCTTTTTATTTGCAAAGGACAACAGCCCTGAGGGAGAAGTGGGCTAAAGCCCATTTGCTTTCGCTGCACAGTCATTGCTGTTCTTCACTTTTTTCATTATTGCTGGTTTTTTTTCCCCTTTAGATTCATGCTGGGAAGCAGAACTGGCCACCTCTACCCTTCTACTTGCAGTGCACTCCTTTCAGATGTGGTTTCTTGCTCCACTGTTTGTTGGTTGGGATTTTTTTTTCAGTTCTTAAGCCAAATGTGCAGTGATGGATCTGGCAGCCACGCTCTTGCCAGCCACCCCCAGTCAGCTGAGCAGCAGTGGGGGGATGCAAAGGCTGCTCTCTCCCTGCTCTGCACTGTGAGACAGTTTCTCTGTCACAAACACTGAGGTTAAACAGTGGACAAGGGTCTGAGACAGCAGGTTCATCTGTTCCTGCAGAATTCACACGATTTGCCGCTGGTGGCAGCAATCTGCATTCAGGGAAGACTCTGCCTTGCCATCATTAACTTCTTAAACACCTGGCACTGCAACATGCCCTGCTGAGCTACCTTCTCAGTATTAAACCCTGGATCAAAAGCACCCAAATAAATAAAAAAAAAAAAAAGAACAAAAAAACCCCCAAAACTTTTCCTTGCATTTGTTTGAAAACTTGTTACAACTTTACTACCATCATTTAATTACAGACCAGCAGTGGGCAGCAGCCAAACCTGCACCCTTTAATTGATTAACCCTGCAGGTTAATCTGCCTGATTAACCTGCCTCATGGTGTCTGATGGACATTTGACTTAAAAACCCAAGAATTTCATTGCTCAAACAATTTATTAGATCCCTAAGCCTAAAATAGGTTTTCAGTAATGTGTGCTGCTTCAGAGCCTTAGAAAATCTACTCTGGGAGCCAAGAAACATTTCCTAAAAGGCAAAAATGGGATCAAAAACATATTTGATAAAAAGGAGAAGGAGTAATGATGGTTTTTAACCACAGTGTTATTTTATTTCATCTCAGAAGCATGCTGTCAGTTTAAGAGAAGGGAACATCTATTGGATTTTATTTTGCATCTCTTTTAAAACAAAATTATCCTCACCTAGGGCTGCAGGGATTTTTCCCCCTAAACCAAATAAACTATATATTGGAATGACCTTGTAACAGGTTTTTGTGGCTCTTTAATCACTGGTGGCTGCTAAATGAAGCATATCTATTTTCTCTTTTACATTACTATTGGCAACCAGGTCTTCACTTAGTGCCCAGAAATATTTCCATGGCAACAAAAAGCATTCAGCATTGCTACTGTTTTGTGCCAATTTAACTTTAAAATATTCTATTGTGGAGAGAAATATGGTACATTACGTGAAATAAAGTCAAGATGCAATGTTCTGAAAAGAATACAAGGATAAACAGGAAACATGTATTTTGCAGGAATGGGGGGGGGAACTGCCAAATGGAAGGAAAAATGTTCAAAGCTCATTTTGATGCTACTGAACAGCTTTGCTGAATGTCAGCAAGTCCATGTGTCACTTACATTGTCACTTAGGGTTAGGTAAAAAGCTAACAGAAATAAGGATACCTCGAACATCTTCTCTTGATCATTTTAATCCATGACTGAAATTTTAAGTTGCCAGGGTATTACAGTCTCTCTGCATGTCTAGGTTACCATCAGAGCAGTTCACACTCTTGATGTTAGAGAATGAATCTAAAGGAAAAAGAGGAAATAAACAGTTGAAAAATAAAATACAAAGAACACATGTGTTTTGGAAGTGGAAGTTCACTTAGAAGAGTGAAACGAGTTCTTCCACATCAAAGGGTCTGTGGAAGACATTTTCAAATCACAGTTCAGGACTTTCTCTCCTATTATACAACTTAGTTCTGAGAGAAAAGGGTATCAGTTCCCAGCCCTCTAGCCCTCAAACAGCCAACTTTTGTGACTGTGAAGTCTTGAGACCATTGGATGGCCCTTGTACAGTGAATTGCAGAGGTAAAAAGATTAAAGTCTATCTGAGACGATTTGGAATGACATTCCCCAAGTGCAAAAAGCTGTGCAATGCTCCCTGAAGTGCTTGGTGAGGAAGCAGAGAGCTCTAGGACGCAGCACTGTAGGTGCTGGGAGCTCTATGGGACCAGCCTTTTAGTCCAGAATGGCTCCAGGATGGCTGGGGAGCAGGAAAACCAAAATAGATGGAGAGAGCCAAACAGCAACTTGGTCAGTACCTGCTCTCACCTGGACAGATGAGCAGAGGGATGAGCTCATCCCTTGAGCTGCAGGGATGGGTCACTCTGGCATCTGTCTGTCACTAAGTCTCTCTCCCCAGGAAGCTCCATCTGGTCCATCACCCACTCCTAAGAACCCTCTTTCTCAGGTGTCCCTGCAGGTGACAAACAGCTCTGACAGGGACAGCAGCTCACTCCTGGCCCCCATTTCCCTGAGAGCTCACCACCTTCCCTCCCACCCACTGAGCAGGGCCCAGGGGCAGGAGCTGCCCCAGGAATGATGCATTTGGCAGCTGGTTGACCCCAGGAATTGCTGTGAATTGCTCCAACATGTTGCCCCTCCTGAGGCACAGGGGCGCAGGCTCTGCAGGAGACAAGGCTGTGCCCTAGCACTTGTCCAAGAGGATCCCAGCACTCCCTGGATGGACAGCTGCTGCCCTGCTCCACGACCTCTGTGCACACACTGCTGACACAGTCCAAGCACACACAGCAAACCCAGCAGCGCTGGCTCGGTGCCCCAGACAAACCCTGGGGCAGGATATTGCACAGGCAATGTATGGGGGCACCAGAAGGTAGGGCTTGGGCTCCCAGAGATACAACTCTGAGACCTTTAATCTGAGAGCTGGCAATCTTTCATTTGGAATTCAAAACAAGCAGTCCCAGTTTGGGAGGCAGAACAGCTAGACCAAAAGCGCTTTTTAATTATTTACTCCCTGGCCATAACAGAGTGAGAAACAGCAATAAAGAAAACAGCTAATTTTATAGTCATTAAAGAGCACTGTCAAGGTTTATACCCTCTCAGTCTGATATTCCTGTTAAATATGAAAACAAACAGGCTGATCTTCCACAGTCTGCAAAGAAAAGGCTAAATATGTAATCCTCCCTAGAAGCCAAGAGTGAAGAAAAGCTCCTGGTCATAATAAAACACACATTTTCAAGAGCATCTACCACCTGCTTAAAAAGAAAAAAAAAAAATCAGATATTTGAAGCCAAATTCTGTAGATCCTCAGTGAGTCTCAAGTTCTTCACCAGCTCCATATTGTAGAGCCCAGTTCCCCCATCCTCTTTCCACCCTTATCCCCATTCCTAGGATGTTTGTAAAGAGCAGCTTTATGCCAGCAAGACCCAAGGATGGTGTCAGCAGGCCTGCAGCTTTCCTGGGTGCATTCAGGGCCTACATCAGAGCTCTGTGACCCAGGAAAGCTCCAGCCACACTTGTGGTGGCATGGAGTGAGCACAAGTCATGTGGCTGAAACTCAGTTCTGGGCCTCAAAACACTCCTGCTGTCATTTAAAGATCAGAAGTCATAGTTAGGCCTATTTAAAACTGCAAATATCAAACTCAGTTCTCCTTCCCATAATCTCCTGCCTGCTGTCTCTTCAGTCTTGTTTGAAAAGCCTATGGGGGTGGTGGGAGGGAAGGAAAGCGATTTGGGAGCCTTTCATCCATAAAATCATGAGATACGGCTGGCTTTTTAGTACAGCATTTCACAGCACATGGCACAGTAACATCTTGAGATTCCTGGCACAAAGAAACAAGGTTTGAGATTACTTATATATATATATATATGTGTGTGTGTGTGTATATATATCTTTAATAGCAATGACGCAAAGGCAGATGGTTCTCAAAGCAAAGGTTTAAGGCTAAACATCCCTTTGAAGGGCCCTGCTACCAGAAACTAAACAGGGGGGAAGCCAAACACTCCTTGCTAGAGCAACGGGGCCTGATTACCTTCTGATACACAGCATTTCACCCTGGAGATCTCCAATTCTTTCCATGAGATTAGTCTCACAAACGAGGGAAGAATTGGAAAGGTCAGATTTTAATTTGGGATTTGGGGAGTTTTATTTTAGCTGTGGGAAACAGAGACAATACAGAACATAACGAGCAGATTAGCAACTAAATCAAATCAACAGCAGAAAAGAAGGGCCTGGATAAATCAGTCAGGGTGCCAGCTGCTTACCTGCACAGTGTGCAGTGCCATCAGCACTGTTTAAGGAGCCACCCAAGCTGAGGCTGTGCTCAAGACCTCCCATCCTCAAAGAGGGCTCACCTTCTTCCTCAGCGATGGGAGGAAGCCGATCAAGGGGCTGGAGGTCTTCACTTGTCCAGTAGGATCCATTGGTTGCCAAGGTCCTGCTGCTTTCAACGCACTGCTCTGGCAAGGTGCTGGTATTTTTAACTCTTTTTTGCCTCTGTGGACCCGTGTCAGAGCCGTGAGGGAGGTTTTGTGAAGCAAGATCAGGGCCTCCAATGCAACTGTCTTCTCTAGGATAGAAATAGTCCTCATCCCAAAGGTCCAGGTCTTGTTCCTCATCTGATTCCTCAGAATAATCCTCATAAACACCTCCATTATTCTCCAAGTCCTGGGTCCTCTCTTCTTCTGGCTTACGACCCACTCCACTCAAATTCAGCAGCGAGGCAGATATGGAGTCTCCTGCTTGTTGGATCGCTTCGTATATTTGAGACATCCAAGAAGAGAGTGGCTGGAGGAAATTCTGAGCAGCCTCAGAAGCCATGTTTTACACTATGCCAGTGCCTGGTGATCAGTTGTTCAGCTTTGCCAGCGTGTCACTTATAATTCAGGGAGCTACAGAATAAGCACCATAAGAAATTACTGTAAATTGCTTGTCCATCAACACCTGTCGGCACACTATCTATGATAGAACTCTATCTACGTCTAGAACTGAGAGAGGGAAATGGAAAAAGAACTACTCATTGGGAATACCACAAGAAATCCAGAAATGATGGACAAATTGCACATATTCCTGCAGAGATCTGGAAAGCTTTTATTCAATTGCTAAACCTTAGATAAAAATAAGAGCACAGAACCTTGGAACACACAAGTAACTTTTTGAAGTGCACACACTCTGGTTACAGCTGTCAACAGACCTGGGGAAAAAGGGTATAAAACAACCTGCAATCAAAAATCTCAGATAACCTCCTGGCCCCAATTTCCTTAGCATTAGCATGACCAGATGAGAAAACTGAAGGGAGGAGAATTTGGGGAGAATTATGTTTTGAAAGATGAAGATGGCAGGCCTAAAGCTTGCAGTAGCAGCCCATGGCAGACAAGCATCTCAAATGTTTTGCTCCAGAAAAGTTATGTAGAAACTCCCTCTGCCCATAGCCCAGAGCTGTTTTGCCATTCACAGAAATGAGGGGGGAAAAAGAAAAAAAAAAGCCCAACAGAGGAGGTGTAACATTATAGGTACAAAATTACTGGGAACAGAAGAAAGTTAAGAAAAACACTGGTGTCATCTTGATATGATACTTTTTCAAAATTCATCTAAACTCTAAATAAAAACATAACTTGCAGAAAGTTAGCATGCCTTTTTGCCTGATATACATCTTCCCACGTTATCACAAGACAGATATTCTTTTAGGAACTCTGAGAAGGAGAAACCTACAAGTGGGATATGGGTTTAGGAAGAAAGAATTAAATAGGTGCAGATTTTAGACTAAATGATAACTAAAATGAAGCTTCAAAGTTAATATAAATGTCTTGCTGGGTTGAGAGGTCTAAAATCAATCAAAGTATGAAAGGGTAAATACAGTGTAGCAGCAAGAAAATAAGCTCAGCAGCAACGTGTATTACCTTGTGAAATGGTCTCCAGAGAAATGTAGTGGGAATCTCAGTGTTGTGGATCTTTGAATGGAGCACAGACTAAGGAGACCCCACTTTGCTTGGTGAGCAGCTCTTCTAGACATGAGATCAGTGACTTAAGAGGACTTTAACTTTTAAAACACATGTGCCAAATAATTTTGTTCACTTTTGTTGATTTATGCTGCAGACACTTCCAACAGGTTTATTGTCAGCTTCAGCATGTGCTAAGAACTGCAGCCCTAACAAGGGCAGTAAATGAATGTGGGTTACTAAAGGCATTTTTAAAGCTATGGCTGTCACAAACCCCCTGGGCTCAGGGCACACACTGTTCCAGCATCCATCTGGCAGGCTCCAGCTCTCAGCTCAGCCCCTGGGACCCAGGGAAAGCTCCCTGCCATGCAGTAAATCTTTGGCAAGGAACAGACAGTGCCATAGCCTCGCCTCCCAGGTGAGCTGTTCCCTTCACTGACTCTCTTCTTTCCAACCCTGCCTTTGGCAAAGCCTCTCTGCTTTGTGCAACAGATTTTCTCATAGACCAAGAAGAAATTACAGGCTCCAAACAACCCATTTGCAGCATAATGTGGTAAATCTACTGGTAAATCACAGCACCAGAGAAGTCACCGGGAGGAGATGGTACTTTTAACAATGAGATTCTCCCAGGCATGGAAGGACATAAACTCTGGTGGGTAAGTGCCAGATACTGGAGACATTTTTAACCTGGTGTTTATTTACAGGCAAGAACAAAAGAATCCCTGGTTTCTGATGAAAGGAGAACTTCACAGTGCTCTCCCTCTGTTTCAGCAGCAAGATCCATGGCAGCAGTAGCCCTCAGAGGGATGCAGGTATCCAGAAGTGATGGCTAACCAATGGAGATAAAACATATGCGTGCTGAAATGAAGTGCTGGTCTGTTCTAAAAATCAACAGAACATAGCCTTGTGATATTTGCATGGGGAATAATTAGCTCCTCTTGTTATTAGATTTTGAAGCTAACACCTGACAGATCCAACAGAGCTATCCCACTTCTGGATACACCAAACTCAGGCAAACATCACAGACTCTGACTGTGACCAGGGTATCTGGTACCACAAGCATAAAGATGGAGAGAGTTCTCAAGGGCAGATTTTGCTTCAGTAAGGGAAGTAAAGCAGTGATCTGCAGCCACCTGGGAGAGATGAGCTTGGATGTGGTCACTCGATCATCTGGAGCAGCAGACAAAACTTGAACGTGAACTTTGATATACCAAGAAGTTTCCTGTAGGCTGGGGGAGAACATGACACACACACATATACACACATGCACAGCTCTGCCCAAGACTGGCACATTGGTCTGGATCCAATCCTAGGAACCCCAACAAGTGGTTTGAATTCAGTTTAGTGACAATAGAAAGACAATGATGTGTATTTCACCAAAAATTCTAAACCCCTTTGCAGTTACACCTGCAACTCACACATGAAACATGCAGCCCAATGCCTACATAATCTCTAGAGGCAAAAGCAATGTCTTTTCCAGGGTGCCTGACTCTATTTCACCTTTGCTTTGCTTTTCCCACCATCTTCTTACTAAAGACTCCACAGTCAGTGATATGCTAAACAACTGGAGTTCAGCTGAATTATAAATGGTTTATTTTTGTTCTTGCAGCAGATGGATAAAATGTGTAACAAGCTGCAGACAAGTTTAGGCGGGCAACGATTTTACAAACTCACCAGAGGATCAAAGGGGGGCTGAGCTGTGTTACAGGCTTGCTGTTTCCCAGGAGCTCTCTCCATTAATTAGGAGACACTGCTCTAACAGCGTGTTTATGATATATTTCACAACACCGCCTTTTCAACATAACGGATTTTTACTTTTGATTTCTCTAACAGTTTTGACTTGCATTAGAAGAGGGAAAAAAAAAAAAAAAACAACTAAAAGAGCTGAGAAAAGTTTAAAATGTGTGGGAAATAAAAAAAAAATCCATTTCTTTTTAAAAGTATTCATCAAACAAGAGAGAGGAAAAAAGCAGTTTAGCAAATTTACTTCAAGTTCCATCTTCTAAAACCACCCATAAGAATTTTCACACCAAATCACATGCTAAACTCAAAGTGGTTAGGGCTTTTTTTTTCCCCTCTCATGGAAAATCAGATAGCTAAAAGGATCAATGTTGAGCCTCTCACAGAAACCATCATAACCTTTACTACAATCCATATTCTCTTGTCTTGATAGGATCATTATTCCTGAGTAGCATTCCCATTGAGAGGTGCAATTACTGTATTGCTAAAAAAGTAGACTATTACCAGAATTTCAAATACAACCACAATGCAGAGGTTTGTAACATTACAATTCAATCTTTTTGATAGGTAGGTTCCTAAAAAAAGTGCCATCAGTTGTGCATTCCTTAATGTTTCCCTTATTCAAGCTGTTGCTGAGTGTAGGCACAAACTTCCTTTTCTTCAGTCACTTTTTGTGTGGCTCTTGGAAAAGTCTTCTACCAAACCCCTCCCTCAGAGGCAGAACACAGGCTGGAAATGGATCATATCCATGGGCAAGAACTTTATTTGTGTGGATGTCAAAGAAGAAGAGTGTGACTTACCCAGCATGAAGTTCTGCTCCAAGTTTAGGGGGAAAACCTAAAACAAGGCGTGAATCTAAGCTGATGCCCAGAACATCAAGGATCTGTGCAAAAGGTAAGGTTTTTGCTGTTCACAGAAGGGGGAAATAAGGAAGGCTTGGAGAGGCAAGATTTTTTGAGCTACTGAAAACTGTAATGAGTCTGATCCTCCTTTCAGGGTAGAAGCCAATTAAAATACACATTTAAAACAGCAGAGGGTAGATTAGAAATGTACTCAGATGAAGGCAGGCAGCAGCAGCACAGGGCCAAGAAATCCTCTATCCTGGTTCTGGGAACAATCTGGATTCTTTGCTCCTCTTGCAGTTGCCAGAATTGTATCTAACAAGATGCTTGCAAAGCCCTTGCGCTCTCACCAAACTTTACTATGATGAAAATGCATTTCCAGCTGAAATTGTCACAGTGCCAAGCCCAGCCTGTGCACTTGAAACTGTTCAGAGGGTTGGAGCCTCTTGCAGAAGTGTTATGAGGGAAGTTCACAGACAGTGCCCAAGGTTCACATCAGCTGTGAGCATCACTACTGACCAAACTTCCCTAAGGTAAAGACAAAACAGAAATACAGAACATCTGGTACCTTTTTGGCCTATTTTGTGCTGTAAAAATGCTATTTATGTGGTTGAATTTAACACACAGAAAAAAAGAGAAGACAGAGGCACTTTCCAAGTGATTATGTGCTCTGTGATAATAGTTTTCAGCTGGTGAATCAGAAACTCCGGGGCACTGAAGGAAAATCTAATGGTTTATGCCAATAAATTAGACACATCTCATTGGAAACATTCATGGGTTACAAATCAACACAGCAATAAACCCACTGCTGCAGAGCATTGGCCCTGCAAGCCCCAGAATGGTGAGGAGAAAACAAAGATGAGCTCAGGCAGACAGCAATGTACCCGGCTGCACGGGGCTCAGCCCACGCACAGGAAGCCTGCAGACTTATTTCTCACTCCCAAATCATCTCATGTCTTTGCAGGCAGCTCGCTAGTGATGCTGTGCCAAATTAGTTGTAAAAATTGATACCCAAATGACAAAAAGTGGTTTTGATCTGGATATTTAGCCCCATGTTGTCTCCTACATTCTTTTCATTCCTTTGTTCATGCTCTCCTTTTGTCAATAACAATGGCAAAAATTACTGATCTTCACTGCTTCAGTGGGATGGGGAGAAGAGGAAAGCGGTAGAAGAAAAAGAGGAATTATGCAAATATGACATTTATCGTTCCAAATTGTGGAGCTTTTTTTCAAAAAACCCAGGTCTCTCTATCATACAGAGTATGCGATGACAAATTCAGGCAAAAAAAAACCAAAAAAAGAGTTCCTGGAAGACCAGGATCCAAATATTTTGCTCAGAAACTCCAACAGCAATGAGGCTGAGGAGCTGAAGGTGATTTCCTATGCTGACCTCTCCATAACTCTGTTTTCACCTAGACTGTAACAACTACTGAAATCAGAGGTGTGTTCATCTCATGTAAGTCCAGGGCACCCAGAAAGGAGAGGATCTGTGAATGCACAAATAAATATTATTGCCACCAAAATGTTGATACAAAACCTGGGGGAATTTTCAGGAGAGAGAAAATGGCTACACCTCCCTGGCCATAATATTTGGTTTGGATATTAGGCAAGCCAGATCCTGACTTGGCACTGGTGTTAAATCCAGAGTCACTCCACTGAAGGCAGTCACATCCTTCAAATCAAAATAAAGCCCTTTGCATTTAAAGAGCTACTTGTCACCAGAGGCACAAAAAAAACCTTGTTCCATGCCAAATGGTTGTACAAAAAGCAGCAATGAATAACTTCATTTATTCTCCAGCCGAGGGTTACATAAAGGGCATAAAGAAATTCACAAATCATTGGAGTATTAGAAAAGTGGTGTTGGTAGTGGCAACTGTGCTCTTTCAGGCTGAAAGAGTGAGAAACATCTGTAATTACTGGATTAGGGGAATGAAAGAAGAAACCTGCAGTCAGAAATTACAGCAAGTTCTCTAATTGAGCTGCTGCCATTCACTGGCTTGCATGAAGACAGAATAGCCAAAAGGAAATCACAAATTCAAAAGGCTGGAGAAACACCGATTTACACCACCACTCCAACCCACCCACCTGGGCTGTCAAGCTGTTCCCTAGAGCAGATCCCATAGACTCCACCCCGCCTGTAATTGTGCTACCCAGTCTGCAGCAAGTGAACAAACCGGGGTCAATCAGAGCAATTACTTGCATGGAAATTAGCAGTGGGAGAGGATGTCTAGCTGCTTAACAAAATGAAGTTATTTTAGAAACATTTAGAGGAGCCACCCAGTTCCTGTTACTCCTTCCCCCACGCACACACTCCATCCTTACAGAGCCTGTGGGAATTGCTCTGTGTGGACCACCAAGAGCAAGCAGTGCAGACAGTGCTTTTTGGGAGACAAAACCACAGTGGATGATTCCTGGTGATCCATCTTTGTGTGCACACATGGCTGAGTCGGTAGCTCGCATCTCCTCTCACTTCTAAGTCAACCACCAGCCAGAGCTGCCGGGAGGCTGAGGGGTCACTGGGAAAAACAGACCCAGACTCAAAGGTTTTAAAGGAATTTGGAGCCACAGAGCTGAGCAGGCATTGTCCCTACTGACCTAGGGACTGCTCCCTCAGCTGCTCTAATCCTTCATTTAATTCAGCTTGTTGCAAACCAGGCTCTCCAACATCTAGGGCAGGCATCAGTAGCAGCAGCCACACTGTCCCGTGGCCAGCCACTCTTCCTAATGTGCCTCTATTGAAGCAGTTGAGAGAAAAAGCAATTTAGAAGAGCAGCTTCATTTGGGCACTGAGAAACATCACAAGCTTCTCTCCTTCCTGACTCTGGGAGGCCAAGGAATGTCAACTACATACCTCAGCTGGGTGATAGAAACAACCTCAGGCTCGCTCTCAATCTGCCCTTGCCGAGGACAGTGGAGCTACTGCGTACTCAGCATCAGAGTTAAAAGGACCAACCACAACTGTATTTCTTTGGAGAAGTACACCCCTGGGTTTTCCACAACTTTGGAGGAAGCCAGACTGGTGCTGTCACACTCACCCACATTTCTTACTTCTAAACATGAATTCTGCATGTGACAGTCCCACTCACGGCATGTGACGGGTCCCCAGGGTCTGCCTGGGCCCCGGGCAGCGTTGACAGTGGAAGGCAGCACTGCAAACATTCCAGCCCTGGGTGAGGGTTATAGGTGTTGATGCTTTCCTTAAAGCCTCGGCTATGAGAGATGAGTGGTTTATATAAGAACTGCATCTCCATTTGTTTATTTCAAGTGTGCAAGCTAGCCCCAGAGGCTGGAACAGTGGCTGTGCAGAACAGCTTGAGAACATGAACTGAAAGGGCTCTTGAGGCTGACAAAACAGAAGGAAAAATGGGAAAAAAAAATCTTCCTTTAAACCTCATCATATTTATGCTGTTTTCACACACCAAGAGTACATCTTTAACAAGTGTTCAAGGCAAGGCACAACTGGAATATTTTCATATAAAGCACAGTGTACTAAGCTACAGTTTCTTTCCCAGTCTCAGGTCACATCATTATGAAAAGATTACGGTGTAGAAAAAAGAAGACCCTTCACACTCTCGAGGCACAGCACTGAAGCATACAGCTGGTTACAGCTCTTTACACAAAGGTTTGTCCTGCATTGTACCTGTGTAACTCACTTCACGCCTGAACTTTTGAAGTAAAGTGCTCCCCAACATTGTAAACACCATGGGTAGGAACGTCACCACCTCCCCTTGGTCCCAAAATTCACACTACAGTCAGGGACACCAAACCATCACAGCATCAACAGGTCTCACATGACACCTCGCTGACTTCTCTCAAGCCTCTGCTCAAGGGAAGGTCCTCCTTCCTCGTGTGGAGAGATGATTCAAGGGGCAATTTCCCATAGGCACTCTCCCAGTGCCTGAAAGACCACCAATGCTGTGAAGAACATTCCAGCTGACTCTAAAGGTATGGCAGCTAATCTTTCCCTCACTAAGGAGCTCTGCATATGACCTGTATCAAGGCTCTACATCACTCTAGAAAGACCAGGACTGCTTCAAGCCACCACCTCTTCCTTCTGCACGTGCTTGGGCATGGCCAAGTAAACCTGATATGCTCTGTGCTCCCTTCCTACCAGGTATGTGGTTACCAGCTTCTTTACCTTTGCAGTTTTCTCTGAGCTCTCCCCTGCAGCGCCAAGTGCACCCTAAATACAGGCTGGCTGTGTCCAGATGAGCTCCAGCCCTCCCAGTGAAGGGACTCCTGCAGCTGAGTGAGAAGAAACCAGGGCAGCACGTCCCTGCTCAAGAGATGGACTCATCATTAAGATCAACGAACCAGTCAAGAACAGGATTCATAGAGGTCTAAAGTACCAAAAATCTGCCATCCATTTTGTCCCAGTAATTAAGAGCCTCTGTCCTGAATTCTCCTAAAAGGTTTTCAATGAAATCTTCATTTTCACAATGATTTTTTCCTTATCTTTGCCCCTCCATAGAGACACAAACTGTGTAATTAAAATTAAATCAGGAGCAAACCAGCCAGATGTATCCTAGAGCCATGTTGATGGGAACACCTATTTCATTCTGTCACTTGCCTTGTTCTGAGGTCAGGCTTTGTACAGGAAAGCAAAAACAACAACAAAAAAGAGGCTCTGACATTTTACAGTACATTTTCTAAATGTCACCCTGCATACCTGCAAAGTAGACAGATTTGCTCATGTTTCTCTACCAACTCTCTTCTTTATTGGTAGATAATTCAAAACTCACCTGGATCCAAGGACAAGAGGAGCAGCTCATGCACTGAACCCATACATCCCTTCCCAGGCCACAGCCTTCATTCACCTGTGCTACTGCATGTGGGGGTTCATCCTATAGCAGATGTCACAGCCATGCAAAATGCCTTTTCTCCTAATTAGATTGATATGTTCTAAGCACTCTTAATTCCAGATGTGGAGAATCGAAAATCCTTCCCCAGTTTGAGAGCTTAGATCTGGGAAGAGCAACCATTAGTGGGCTGCATGTTAAGGAACACCGGAGTCCTTGGAATCAGGATTTCCTTGCAACATACATAACTCAGAAGAAGAAGAAAGTTGAAAAGAGGAAAAGTGAATGCTGACTAACAAACTGCATGTTGCAAATGCTCCCCATCCTGCTCCTTCCTACCCAGCAAAGCCAGATTCCAAATTTGAAGCAAACTCTTGCTTGTCAACACTCCTCTTGGGAGAGCTCCCTTACATGCTGGAAACAGCCTTCCCTGGCTTCCCTGCCCAAGCTCAGCCTCCAGGTTTCTACATTCGCCATATGACACACTGAGGTAGCCCAGGGTTTAATATATTCCCTCATGCTGCTGTCCTTTAAAAGCATTGGCATTTCCTACACACAGATCCCATATTGACTTTACAAGTACCAAGACACCACGGTGAAATTTAAACTAAATATAGAGGTGATATTTTTAAATAACTCTCAGCTCCAACTCTCCAAGCCGATTTTATTTGAACGGAAAAAGCAGACTCCAGCTTTAAGCTTCCATTGTAATTAATGATTACAACACATTCCTCTGCCGTATCAGATTTAGCACCTCATTAATGTATGTGGTATTTTTCTTGCGTGGCACAGCTGTAGTTAAAGTTGACTTAGTGTTTCCATTATAAGCCCATGTTTTCAAAGGTTTATCACTCAGACACATGAGATTTAGTCTGAAACGAAAATTGCCATGGAGAGTGTCAGCTGGGAAGCAATTTCTTGTCCTTCAAAATCTGGAAGCACCAAAGACCAAAAAAAAAAAAAAAAAAAAGCAAGCCACTCTGTTTATTAATAATTCACATTTTAAAAAGCATTGCAAATACATGTTTACATGATAGCCTGTGACAGCTCCATAGAATGTCAACACCCACACGCTCCTGGGAGATGTGTCATCTTAAAAACTGAAATAAAAGCCATATTTTTACACCACTTGATGGGAGGCAAAGAGAAGGGGAAGAAGACTTTAAAAAAATATCGATGGAGGAAACTTATTAAAAAACCCCCATAGTCTTTGTTTAGAAACACTGAAGTTGGGACTCTCAGTCGAGAGGGGCATGAGTGGGAATCATTTCTAGTACCATTTGTACTTGCACCTTTTTGGTGCCTGTCTCTGGCTCACTAATGAATTTAGCAAGAATTAGTCCCACTGAATTCCTGCCACAGATGGCATCCAAACCTTCAGCTGGCCATGAATCCTGGAGTCTCAAAGCACGACCAGATCATGTCCTTTGCAACAGCCACACTGAAGCACAAGGCAAAATGAACAAAACAACCTTGTATGAGCTCTGTGTTTTGGGAGTGTGCTCTTCTGCCATTGGATTTAAGACTGAATCATTGAGAAGCAGACCTTTCAATTGGGAGGCTTCTGATGCCTCCTCTTGGCTGACTAGCTCAGTGATGACACACTTATGACATGCAAATTTACAAACAAATTAAGGAAGAAATTACCAAATTCACAGTCACCAACATTACCAGAACGGATGCATTTTTGATGGCTGAGAAAAATTAAAATGTTATTTTTCTAACACAGTAAAATTTCCAGTTCTTTTGACTCCAGGGCTTATGGGTTTACCCAAGACATAACATTTCCAGAGCACACAAAGGAGTGTGTAATAGCTACTACAAGGAAACCCAGACAGGCATATCCTTCATGAGCAGAAAGGCACAGTTGTTTCTCAGAAACACTCCCATTTTGCTCCTCACTGGATATGCAAAACACTCCCACAACAGACAGAGCAGGGAGTGTGCTTCTTTCCCCAGTGTTGACTTTCATTTTTCAAGACATTACTCCAGACAACAATGATAATGGGAACACCGTAGCAATTGCATATCCTTATGATCTCCTTATATCACATTTGGGAGGTTATTACCCAAAACCCTACTGTTTTCCTCACAAACAACTTGAGAAACAGCAAGTGAGCCTGTGTCTGACTTTCCAGCAATCAAAGCCTCCAGAAGACTCTGCACATCAAGGGCAGTGTAATATTGTGACACTCACCAAGGCTTTCACGGGATCTGGACTTTTCTTTGCAGTGTTTTCTTCACCTTTGTTGTTCCAGGCATGGAGCCCACCTCTCTCTTCACAGCAGAGCTTCTTGTTGATAAAGTGAAAGAGGACTGCAGGGAGGATAATGAAGGCTCCAACTGCAGACAAAAAAAAATCCAGATGCATCAGGAGTAACTAAGAACAGAAAGTCAAAAAAGGACTCATCAGCACAACCAGGAGAAACTGCCTACGGAAAGATGTGGCTCTGCTTCCCCATCCTCTCCTCAGATGAAATAGAACTGAAATCCAGCAGAATTTGGGATTGGATACAACATCCATTTAATACATTAATCTGGTCTATTAAGGATGTACACCACACAGACTTGGTTACAATTAAAGTCTTCATTTCTGTCACAGGATGAATTCCAACGCAGGAAAGACAGCAACAGATTTTAATAAACTTTTGTAGGAATGCAGAATTACACCAGCTCCAAGAGAGACACTCTCCATCTGTGCCACAACAAGTCAAGAAAAAGCAATTGGTCATTAAGGCCCCAACACTCTCTTTGCAATTTATGCATTTTCTTTAAAAAAATCAGATTACACATAATGGTACTCACCAACTTCATTTCATTTACTAAGAACCAGGTTAATGTATAGCCTATGATCCTCATTCAACTGCTACTTTACCCTTAAGTAAGAAGTATATTACCGAACTACACAATTACCATTATTTTCTGGGGTGAAAAAAAATCAGCCTCCAGCTCAGGTAATTCAGTTTAGCTCCTCGAGTGTCAGATTTGGCCACAGGTAATGAGCACATTGGTTTGGCACTAGCTGATGTCCCAGCCCTGTACATCAACATCCTTATGTCAAACTGTAAAGAAACAGTCTGATTTCAATTGATCATGTTCTGCCTGTACCACGGGTCTGCAACAAACCACAGGCGCCAGCAAAAAGCTTTTAAAGCCATTTCACCTCTCTCACACTTATCAAAATGCCAAAACAAGGGACAAACACTACATACATCACTTGAGGTGGGTGGCAAGGGCACATGTGTCAAAAACCTTCAGTGTCATCCACAAAAAAAATTGGCTTGCTATTCTGGTAATTACTTCACCAGGGAGGGGTGAAGTTCAGCTGCTCAATTCAAGTCAGACCCCATAAAAATGAAACATCAGCAGCATCACTGGCACACCAGGGGTGCCTGTGATTACAAAGCTGCAGCTCACAGATGAGATGAGCAGGATGAAAAGATGTAAACAGAGCCAGCCCTGCCTGTGGAACATCCAACAGGGAATTTATAAGACTTGACTCAGCAAAAGACTTGGGCTAGAAGAGCTACACTGTGCCCAGTTACAGCCTTGACAGAGCACCATATGACTGCTACCAAGGGGATTTAGAAACTTAAATTAACACAAGCCAGCATGTCTCAGCTGGAAACAAAAATCACCAATGCAAAGGAGCAGCCCACATGCAAAACAAACGAGTGGTTGGGGCTGAACCCAGAGGAACATGTGCTACACAAACTCTGGAGGTGGCTCTGACCTTCCTCATCCCAGCCTGAGGAAGGAACAGAAATATGCACTGAATCACAGAAGCTTAAATAACAAGGTGAAGTCTACACTTTCATTGCTCTATTCTACATGGGCACAGACAATTCCCAGAGTCACAGAATGGTTTGGGATGGAAGGCACTTTAAAGATGATCTAGTTCCAATCCTTCTGATATGGACAGGGACACAGTCCCCTAGGATGCTCAGAGCCCCATCCAACCTGTCCTTGAGCCTGCCAGCACTGCAATAAGGTGCCATAACTTCCTGAGATAATTTGGCCAGCACATCTCAGACCCATTTTCCCCTCACACCTCAACCCAGGGAGCAGGGCTGGGGATGTGAGAGTGGCTGAGTGAGACATCGACTCTGGCTATTTTCAGCTGCTGAAGTCATTAAATGGCTGCTAGAGCCAAGGATAAATCAAAGGGGATGAGTATAAATCAAAGTAGCCATAACCCCAGAATATACATGAAAGCCTGGCTGCATCCCATCATGGACTTGCCCTGTTCTTGAGCACAGAATAAGCAGGAAAAAGGATAATGCTCTACCTTATATATAAAATACACAGGATCACCACATCTTGGCATACAAGAGGATGGGTGCAGCAAGGACACCACTTGTTACCTTTTATTTTATTTCATAAAAATCTCAGTGAGCCCAAGGAGACACCAGGGTTTCACCTTCTCAGACAGGGCACGAGCAAGCCACTAGTATTTTTACATATAAATTATTCAACACATGCTCTGAAATGCTACACAACCCCCAGCTAGAGAAGTTCTCCTTTTGCTCAACAGACCTTCAAATACCTTGCAAAATCCCAGAAGAAAAAGCAGATCTTTGACTAGACTGGCACCCTGAAGGAAAGCTTGGAGACAAATGATCACCTGCTATGTATTTTCTCTAAAGTAACTCAGACTGGCAGAACAGTGTTATTGCCCACCTAGCTCTTGTTTCCTGGTCAGATACAGAAGAACAAGAAAGCAGTAGCTCAGTGACATAAGGCTTGGGACAACTCTTCCAGCTTCCTCTACTCCTTGGGGCAAAAATATAAAAGGCACCATCTATCAGAGCTCACCAAAGGTCCAGCATCAACTTCCAGGAGAAGTTTTCAAAGCCAAGTACTAAAAGCTGTCCACACAGAGGCAGAGTTTTTGGGAGCACAGGCGAGAAGGGACGGCACAGACCCTTCCTGCATGGAAAAGACCATCAGCCAGCTGCCACCAAGGCCTCAGATCCCTCACCTCCCCTCACTGTGGGCACCGAGCCACTCTCCTATGTCTCCTAAAGACAGTCTGCCCAAATGCAGGGAGGTGACTGGGACTTCTGCAGCACAAGGTAACACAACCCATGCATCCTGTCCCGTGGCTTTACACACAAGTTTCCTCTTTTCTCAACCACAATATTTGTGCCAGACACCAGAAGTTTGTGCCACAATGTCTCTGAGGGAGGGCTGAGTTTTCACCTGAGCACTGCCTCACACGCTGCACCCAGCTCCAGCTGGAAGCTCAAAATCCTCTGGAGGGGGCCTGCTGGCAATTTCCTTCTCCATCATCGAGAGGAAAGCATGCTGCACCTGCATGCAGTCCTGCTCACACCTTCCAGCTCTCCTCCCAGCCCCAAGCTGAAGGGCTTTCTCTGCAGATTTGAAACTCCAAACTAAGGCTGTGCCTGGGAAATGGCAGTAAAACTGATTTGGAGCAGAGCTCTGTTCTGGCTCGTGGTGGCTTTCTGGGCCTGAGAGGTGCTGAGGAGGAAAAGTAGCAGAAACACACACTTATCCCTTGTGCTGCAGCATTGCTGGAATGTGTCAGCTTTCACACAGATGAAATGTCCATCCTCACACCAATGGGTGACAGACTGTGCCTGGAGTGAGAAAATGCAGCACAGTAAGGCATTCAACTCTTGGTCCAAACCCTGGGAGGTGCTGACCACCACATGCTTTGGGACATAACCATTCAGCCAGGATCCTCCCCTATCTACCCAGTTTTAAGCCAAGAAATGAATAAAGAAATAAAGCCATAGACACCTTTGTGCAGTCTGCTGCTCTGGTTGGGAGCACAAGGCAAAAAATGGTGTTTGTGCTCCTGGCAGGCTGAGGCCACACAGCTGCTCACACTCCTTGCCCACCACCCAAGAACAAACCAGAGGTGCAGTGTGAAGGGCCCCGAGGTGGAAAAGAGATCAGAAATGGAACTGAGGTCAACAGAAGAAATCTGAGAGAGTACATAGGGAGCACAAGGCATTATAATGCTATTCCTGCTCCAGCCTCTCCTCAAAGCCACATTCACTCTACGAGATGACTTCAGGGAAGAGTCTGTCCAGAAGAACAAGAGAGAAGTGTTGGCCACAGTGTTACATGCATTGGATCCAGCTGGGTTTTGGGTTTGTAGCTGGTTTCACAGCAATGCTGCTGCCAGACCTGGCCTCCCCTGATGCACCAGGGCCAAGGGATGAACAAATGAAGCTCCATAGTGGATTCAGTTGGAGAGTCTGCAGCTAGCAAGATCTTAATCCATTCTGCTGTGCAAGGGTTAAATTCTGCATAAAATACAATTCCAGACAATAGTTCCTTAATTTCATTTGATACCAAACTTCCTGAAAAAGGAATGTTTACTGGTGCTTTTTAATTATGAAAAAAAAAAAAAAAAGAAACCATAAATTGTCTGTTTTGCTGTCTGTGCTAATTACATTTCATTATATATTTGGAGTAAGCTATGATTTTCCTGCTGGTTCCCATGACATTTTTCATTATCAGCCACTAATTGTCTAGCATGCACACTGCATTGTGAACCAAGTAGGCTGGTGTGTGGGCAGAAGTTCCAGCAAAAGCTGCAAGGCAGTACAAGTGTACATTATTATTATTACTATTATGATGTATTAGAGAGTTTCCACCTACTTGCATATCTACATATCCTCATCCCTATCAGCAGTGTCACAGCTCAGCAAAGCCCAGGAGCCCATCCCAGTGCTTGGCAAGGCCCAGCAGACAGGGAAGGGAAGTGATGTGGGATGGAATGATGGCAGCAGCCCCACTGCAAGGACAAGTTCCCTGCTGGGTGCAATGGAAACACCAAGCAGCTTTCTCAGTCACCTCCTCTACTCTGTGCCCAAAGCACGTGGGTATCAGAATCTTGTCACTTTGCCCACTCACAAGCTGAGGCCAAGGTTATCAAGGAAAGCAGTGCCATATGTGGATTCCCAAAGGAATAGGATAGCTAATTGGATCTTTCTGAGACAGCAGGACAGAAGAAAAAGGTAAAGGGTTTTCAGAAGCCATGGCTAACACTGTATCCATTATAGAAAAATCTCCAACAAATCCTCATCTGTGCAAACTCAGAAAGTGCCACAAATGGTGAAGCAACTCCTTGCATGCAGCATTTAATAAACTCAGACTGAGGAAAGCTGTAGGTGCCAATTCTTCACACAGCAAACTGCAAGAATATGACCACTGCTCGTCCTTATCAGCCTTGGACAGGTGGCAATTCTATTCATGTGCACCACACACACAATACACAAACACTTCAGAAATAAATGTGTGTTTTCACAGGATTGCAGCTCTCTCCTGATATCTGTTTCAAAGGAGACAAAGCCCGACCCTTTCCAACAGCACTGTGAGGGAACAGTTGTATAACTCCCCCTCTTCTCCTCAAGGTGATCCACAAATACATTATCAGAAACGCAATCAGACCACATTTGGTGCTGTAGCAGGAGTGAAATTCCCATCCAAGGCAGGAGGACTTGCCCTGCATAGAGGCTGGGCTTCTCATACTTTATTTTTATGTGCTGATTTACAGATAGCAAAAATGAGGAGGTTCTCCAGTCCTTTTATATAAGGAATATAAAAAAAACTGAAAGGCACTTATGGCCTGACTATACCTCTATTTATTCTGACTGCCAATTTTGTCTGATCAAAGGGTGGAGGAATGTTCCCGCTTGTAGCTCCTACTGATGTATTTGCAGGTCATCTTCAAAGATAAAGCTGCCCTTATGGCCTCTGGCATAGGTATGCAATTTCAGAGGTCTCAAAGACAGTAAATCAACTTCATTTCCCTCTCTTCTGCCACCCACAGAGCCACCCAAACACCTTGCAGGCTTCAATGCATTTATCCCCCCAGCAGGTCTCTGAAGCAGGAAAACACTAGCACAACTGCCCCACAGAACAGGAGCCATGGCACAGGCACAACCCCAAAAGGTGGAAGAGGGACCCAAAAGAACAATCTAGAAAAGTTACATCCACCTACATAGGCATTTCAGTGCTTAGAATTAACTCACAATTCAGCCCAAAGCTGAGGCTTCATCTACAGATGGCATCATAGTGACAGTCACAGGACTTCAGGCATCTCTCCTCAGTCACACTGGGTCACACAAAAGCCACAGAATTGGCCTTTTTTCCCCAAAACTGGGGAACTGCATCCTCTGATTCTCTAAAGGATGCAATCCAGTAGAGGTGCTCAAAACCCTCAGGCCACACTGAACTGAAGGCACAACAGGAGACACAGAGGCAGTGGTATTTAACAAGTGCTCTCCCACTAGAAATGGGAGGACTGAGATAAATTCTCCCTTAAACCCAGGTTTTCCTTTTCCCAGTACCATGTCTAAGGTGCAGGACTAGAGGAGGGCAGCCTCTACCCTTCGGGCTCAGCTTGGCTCACCATGCAGCCTGTATTGGGGCCAGAAGTAGTAGCAGATTTGATTTTTCTCAGCCTGATCATAAAACTGAGAACACAGGGCTCTGTGAAATATTCTGCCTTCAACAAAAGGCACTTTTCAACTAGAAAATATGAAGTATTAGTTTTGCTGGATGTGCTTCAAACAAGTGTGAAGAGCTAGTTTTAAGTCCACAGCCTCTGCAAACAATGACACCTGAAGTTCTGCACCCAGAAGAGTCCTGGCTCTCTCCTCACTCCTCCATCTGTAAACAAACACACCACAAACACAGATGGAAGCAGAAATGGGAACAGAAATGTGTCCTGATGGACAGGGAGAATTCACAGTGTCTGGTGGAGGCCACTCACAAGGGTGATCCAGAGGTTCATCATCAGTTTTAGTAACAACCACAAAAATGGCTCCAGTTCAGCACAGTATTCAAAATTCTTTGGAGTTAACAGGGCCAGGGAGATGGAGAGTTTGAGCAGCACAGAACTTGAATTGTCATTCATGAGCTGAAAGCTGGTCCCCTCCATGTCAGGGCTGGACAGATTTGATGGGGACAGCACGAGGAACCTCACACTCATCCAGGCCTTGGTCCTCCTGGCCCAGGGTCCCTGCCAAGATTGTTCCCAGGGCTTGGCACACAGCTGAGGTAACCAAAGTGAAGCCTGCAGCCTCCCAACTGTTCATCTCAGTTCTTCTCCAACCAGTGAAGAAAAATTAGAACCAGGTAGAAAATTACTTTCCTAGCCCACAGTCTACCCTCACACTCAAGAGTTTGCTCTGCCTTGTCTTTTCCATCTTGATATTCACTCTAACCTCTGAGCAATGCCAAAATTCTCAGTTTTGCACTCTGGAACTATTTTCCATTGTAAAACCAGCTATTACACAAAGCAGTGAGCTACCTTGGAGGTTGAAGCTTTCACCTAAGATGTAGCAAACTAGAAGATGGCTGTAGTGATAATGATAAATATAACTTGAATTAGAACAAATGAAAGAATCTACTCCCTAAAAGCCAATCTCCTGTTGCTTAGGGCTCTCATGATAGAGATGAGAGCTGTACTCAAATGCAGATCAATCAAACAGCACAGAGATCTCAACTTGCCCCTTCCAGATATCCTTTGACTTTCCAGCCTCTGGAAAAACTAACACAGTAGCAAGGGACATCTGTTTTTTCTCACAGACTGCTCAGAGGAGGATTCCATCCTGAAAGAGGCCACAACTTGGGTCTAGGAAAGTTTTTTAAAGACGGTGCACTTTGCAGAAAATTTTACAATTTAAACACAATTTAATTGTCCAACAAGAGCATCTTTTCCCAGAAGGTTCTCAGCGTGCTCTCCCCGTAGTAGATGTGTCTTTGATTGTGTCCCAGGTTTGTTTCCAGTCATGGTACAACACAGAGATCATAATGTGATACCTTTTGTTATAGCTGACACCAACACTGCCTTTCTGGTAGAAAGGGAAGACTAGGGCTGTCAGTCTGCCACCTTTCCTGAACACTGAAGTCACGCTTTTTTTTTTTTCCTTTTCTTAAAGACAACTTCTTTGTTGCCATGGCATCACTAATGCAGTATTTTGAGACAAGGAAAGAAGATAACTGTGCAGCATCACAGTGACACATCTATCAGCTGCCATCCTCTCAAAAATGATAAATAAATAAGGATGCCAATGCAGACTTTTAAAGGTTCCTCCACCCTTTCAATTTTTTCCCTCTCACATACAAGTCACTGTCTATAAAGTTCATGCCTTGGTTTTATTATAGAGAAGGTCAGAATTTCTCGCACAGCAAGCAGTGTCTAGAGTTATTTTTCAATTCCTTCTCTTCTCCCTACGCTACATGACACCAGCTGAGATCCACACTCAAAGAGAACAGCACCTGCATGTTTAGAAAATGCCAGCCTGGCTCCCCATGTTAAACCATGCAGTGACTCTTTGCAAGTCTTGCTTGTACAGTGATTTCTCCCTGAACTAACAGGGTATCCACTGCTGAGAACAACTCACATTCATCTCAACAGTGAGAGAAACAAAAAGGGGCACTCTGATGGTGTCTCCTTAATAACCACCTTCAGCTCCCTGTGACCATGTTATCCTTGCAGCCTTGGAGTCTTTCCTATCACTACCAGGTAGGCAGTGATAAAACAGAAACCTTTTCTAACTTAGTAAATTAAGGCCTGACACTCAGCACAATGGCATTCCCCTCTTTGGCTTGTTAGGACATTGAATCAGGTCCCTTCCAAAATTTCAGAGATGGCTGTGTCCACCACTGGCACAATTCTGCTGTGTCAGTAAATCCAGGGAGCAGTGACAGTGAGAGATGCTCCTGTCCCCATGCACTCCCTGATTTGGGATCCAACGAGAGATGCAGTGACTCTCTGCACGTGCCACAGCCACAGCAGTGACATGATGAGATTTTCACCTCCTGGGTGATACAAAAGGAGAAATAATGGAATGGAAACTTTTATAAGCTGAATTTACCAGGGCTTCTGTAACAGAGAAAGAAGCAGAGAGCAACAAGCAAAGCAGTGACAAAAGGTCAAACTGGAAGGACCTGTTATGAGTCAAGAATTAAACAGTGAGCACAGAGTCCTCTAGAGAATAAAAACAAGTATTTTACATTTGGGAGAGAGAGGAAATGGGAGGAGAGAGGGCAGAAAGGAGGATCTCAGTTGCTGTTTCACTTATTTGGGGGGATAAAAAAGAATAAGCTGTCTCCACTCACAACTGAAGTGCTCTCACCTCTTCGAAGAGGAATCTAATTAGGACCTTTATGCTCTCTTGTACTTATTTTTCTCATCCACAAAACCTTGCTCTTAGTTTCACCAATTTGACCCAAGGCACAATGACTCATCACAGCAAAAGGCTGGACAGCAGCTTTGGGGTTTTTTTCAAAGACCTAAATAAACCCTACTCCATCAATTGACCAAGGACGACGCCACAGTAAACCTCTCACTGAAGGCTGTGCGTTGCCTTGGCAACCTGTCTGATCTCCATTGCTCCAGGGACTGGAAATGTGCTGCCAACAGGAGATTTTAGCTAATCAAACCAAATCTCTTAATATTTAGACGATTTCCCATCTGTGGAGAGCGGGCCACGTGCCAGTGAAAGCAGGGCACCCTCTGAACACAGCGCTGGCTCCTCCCTGACCTGTTATTTGTTGGATCCTTGTAGGCCACAGACGTCTCCTGGCAGCTATCAAAGGAGAAGAAGGGTGGCAAGGGACCACAACCTCACAGCTGCACTCAGCACATCCTGGCAGGATGCAGGGCCCTCACAATATCCATGCCTTAACTTCTGACCTTTGGAATTAAAATAAAGTTTCCAATATTGGCATCGCACACCCCTTGGGTGCTACTTGCTTTGAGCCTTCTGAAGCTGCTCTGTCCCTTTTTCAGCTCCCATCAAATACATCCAGGCACCAGCAGTGGCAAACTGCTGACCAAATTGAAAAAGTGAGACAAGCATGTGCCTCTTGACCTTCCTTGATCAGGGACTGCCATCAAACTGCAGCACAGAACACCTACTTTTTTTCTAAAACTTCTAATTGGCAGTGATAAAGGGGCAGCTTTGGTGGATAATTTTGTCTTGAAGGCATGACCAGCCATTGATTTTTATTTTTTTTTTAAAGGAGCAGCCAGACCAACCTTTATATAGTTCCACTAAAGGTTCCTGGCCCTTGCATTTAAGCCCAGACACAAATCCAGACAATCAGTCTGACATTTAGCAAACCAAGGGGACACGAAAAGAGTCATGAGCAGCAGTGGGGGAGGGAGGAGTGTTCTACAGTCCTGCTGCTGAGACAAGAAATTCTGTGTGCTGGTGATGAGATCCACATCCATGAACAACCACCAGTTTCCATCTAACAACCACCAGAGCTACATCACCAAAGACAGCCCTGACTGTGACCTTTCCATGCAATTGCCAAAAGAAATCAGGGTGTTTGAGAGCAGACTTAGCTCTGGCATTCAGGTTCTCCTCTCCTTCCTGGATCATTCTTTACAGCATCTCAGAGGACACTAATCCACAGCTCTCCGAACCCAAGAGGCACAGATCCTGCATGGAGTTTCATTCCACACAGGTTATTTGCTGCCAGGTTAACTTCTGGTATTGCTACAGCTGGCATGAGGGATCCTCAGATGGTTTTTGACCTGGTACAGAGGATGTCTGCACTGGAGAAGCTGCTCCACCACAGCTTCCTGGCACCTGAGCTAGAACCAGCCTCAGGCTCCTGCTCTTGATCAACAGGATGGAGGAATTGTTGGCATTTAACAGGGAGGCCTGAAGCAGAAGGCTGCTGCTCATAAAGCAGGGTGGGATTTCAAAGAGAAAGAGTATTGTGGAAGACTTCTAGGCCTCTGGTATCAACCAAGTGACCTGACACCCTGAGAAAATATGTTCTACCAATAACAAAAGCCATTAAAACAAATGCTTGTGAGGGGAAAAAAATAGTCACCAGTTTCTAGAGTCATATATTTAATTGAGTGAAGAGTTGAGCAATTACTGCCACCTTCTACCATGGTCCTGGGAATATTTCTCTCTCCACATAGGTATAAACCTATTAACCAGTTTCTAGGGCTGCATGGAGAAAGGAAGGAACTGAAGTCATTGCTCAGCTAACCCAGGGTTCTGTGACAAAAGAGAGGCAATGAAATGCTGCAGGCATAAGAAAGAGGGAAGCAGAGCTAATTTTAAATGGCCAGGAGAAGCAGCTCATTCCCTATGAGTGCCTTCCCAGTTTATTCTTTCCTACATCACACCTTCTTCTGGTCCAGGCACTCCTCAGTTTTACTGAACCTGAGTTCAGCCTAAGACTGAAAAGCTCAGCCAAACTGAATGAAAGATAAACCCTGACACTTATGCCTGAAGTATCTGTCTCTACAGGCCATGGAAAACCAGAAGAGTGGTCACTGACTTAATGGGGAGCAGGAATAATCTCAGAGAAAACAGCTGTTGCAAGTCACTCTCCATAATTCCCTTGTAAAAACAACATGCAGGGCAGGAGCCCAGCACTTCAAAACCTGGGAGAAGGGTCTTCTCCAGATGGAATGGTCTTCTCCAGATGCAGCAGCCACAAAGTTGTTTCAGAGGATTCACTGTCATTAAGAGGTTCCAAAGCATCTACCCAGAGTTTCTTTCAAGCAAAAGCTGTGATGTCCAGCTGTTCTCAGAGACAAATGGAGAGCTGTGCCACTTCAGAGCCAGGAGGAGGGAAGGGGGGAGGCAGACAGAGGCAACTGTTAGCCAGGACAGATGCAGTGGAGATGGACTAAAATAGATTCTGTTCACTTCAAGGGCTTCTGCAGCACCAATGTTCCTGCCCAGCCCACGTGGTCAAACATCCACACACACACTCTGCAGAACACTTGACATAAAGGTGCACAAGAACAAAGTGCAGCCTGTTCCTGGGATATTTTCAGATGCACTGAGCCAAGCTATGGACTCTATTTACTATTTTATTGGGATCCCTTCAGCTGTTTTCTTCCACAGCCATCATGCTACATTAAGTTCCTGTTTTTCTTTGAACCTGTCTCAGTCACAAACACCTGCAAGCAGCCATGGCTTCCCTTGCACAGCAATCATACGTGCCCTCTGCTTAACAGGAATGCAAATACTTTGCACTTTTGTTACTCATTATGGATCTAGAATTACAGTCTACTACTGCCTTAAAATAAAATCTGGAATGACAGCAGGAAACAGAACAATGTCAAAGCAGAAAACAGAAGAAAAGGCTTACTCCTATTTAATTCCTTGCAATTTCCAAGATCTTTGTATTTCAAGAAAACCAAAGCAGCATGGAAATCCAAAGTTAGAAGTGAGGGTAACATAGGATTTTCTTTTCAAATTGTAATTGTCTCCAAAGTAACAAACTAGGAAAGCAATCTTCTCAGCAAGAAATAGCCCCAAAGCATTCCAAACACGAGACTTACCTAATCACACTTACATAAAGCAGCAAGATGAGTCAAACCAGAAATGGAATTTCCCAAGAAAGCTTTGAAATGTGTTGTTTATGAGAAAAGTGTTCTTCCTGGGACAGTCTGCTAAATCTTTAGAATCTGTAGTACTCACATGAGCTGGGCAAAGCAGAAGAGAATCACAGTCCTGAGTTTGAGAAACGGGAGTGGTGCTGGTGTTCTTGCCCTTTTCTCTGCATGTGCTTGTTGATTTAACACCCCAAGGAAGAAGGGAGGCTGCTGGTTGGTAAACATGTGACAGCCACCGAAGGAATGTGAACCAGGGGAAAGGAGATAAAGCAGGCTATGCCACTTCCTAAAGGGGTTATTTAAATACTACTGCCCCACCTTTCCCACTGCTCTCACCTTATGAGCGCTAGGTCTTTATGCATACAATTATCTTGCTGACAAATTTGCCCAGTAAAAAAAATTGTCATTCATGTATCAGGAAATTGGAAGTGATTTTCTCTCCTGTACAGAGATATCATTCATTACTTGGCTTAAATTCACAGCCTGGTAATAAGTATTTTGGATCCACTTTGGAAATGTACCTTTCCCATCCTGGATTCCCAGAGATTTGCAGTAAAAGGGTAAAGTAAGGATCATTCAGTCTAAAACAGAAGGAGCAGCCTGCCTGCCCCTTGCACTTGCCATGCCCAGCCAGTCATTACTTCCCTGAACTCTGCTCACCCTGGGGCCAGACCCTGCTCCATCTCTGGGGGATCCCAGGCTGGAAGGGCAAAGCTGGGCCAGCAGCTCTGTGCTTCCCAGTGGGTTTTTACACACAAGTAAAATCTGGTTTTAGAGCAAAAGGTGTAAGCACAGCACTGATCCCAGTGCAACCTTAATTTTAAGGAAGGCTCTGTGTAAGCCTCGCATACCATGGGGGCACAATCTCTCTTCACTCTCCACACAGCTGCTACTTTGAATGTGTATTTTGGATGTAGTTTTGAATCCCTGTATGAGAAGGGTCATTCCCCCAACATTCAGGGCAAATCTTTCCTCAGTCCCTGTCTGTAGTGAAACTGAAGCTCTTCCCAACAATTCATTTATTCGTGTAAAAATTTTTTTTCCAGCTTCTAGAATACCTGATGTTCCTCAAGAAAGAGCATAGAAAAGCTATAAAATAAAACAAAGCCACACATCTGAATTAATCTCCTCACAATGCTCAAAACATGAGAAAGGGTAGGAAAAGTGGAGAGAAATTGGGGGGAAGGAAGGGAGTACACTGATGTGGCTGCTCACAACCCAAAGGCCTTCTGGCCCCGAAGCCTGCAGCAATTTGTAAGCTGGCTCTAATCTGCTCTCAGCAGTATCTTGCCTTTCTAAGGCAAGCTGCTCCCTGAGGCAATTTTCTGCAGGTGTTCCTAATGCAACTCTTTGTTCACCCCCCCAGAAAAAACAGAAAAGAAAAGGTGTTCTGATGATCTTGTTCCTAAAAGCTGCTGCCTGGCAGATCCCCCAAGAGCAGTCCAGACTGGCATCTTCAAAATAAAAGCTACTTAGGAAGAGCTCAAGAGGAGCAAGAAAAGTCCTTACAGGCCAGACCTCAATCCCCTGTACTGCAGGAGTCTGGCCATGGCAGAATCCCAATGGATCCCAGCTAGAGAGGGTGTTGGGCTCCCTGGGCAGAGCCCTAGTGAAGTCCCTGCTGGGGATATGTGCCTTCCAGCAGGGCTGTTCACAGCCTGTCCCCGTGGTGCCCACATCAGGCATGGCTGAGTGGCCGCGCTGAGTTGTGGAGCTGCGGCTAAAAATACGCGAGAGCGCAGCAGAGCCCGAGGGAAGCACCACATCTGCGTATGTCAGACTCGTCACTGGAGCCAGCTGAGTGAGCCACTTCCATCCATCCATCACCCAGGAGGTTGTCTCCTCTGCTAAGCCAAGGGGAAATTTCCCTGCTAATTTAGAATGAAGATTTCAGAGCCAGGCTGCCTGCGCAGTTGGGCACACCGGTCTGTGGGTGCCTCATTCCCTGTGCATTCCCTGTGCTTCCAATGCTGCGTGATTGACTGAAAATAAATGTCCAAGTAGCAATGCCAGAAGGGAGGCTGTGAAATGACTGGCCAAAGAGAAAACAAGGTCTCAGGTTCAATAAGGTTTACCCAGCTTTACTGCACCAGAGAAGTTGCTTACTCCAAACTTCTTCCCAATGATTGCTCTGCTTTCCCTTACTTTTGAACTCTTCCTTTTGCAACTTTCTCTGTTGCCCCAAACATGTTTTCTGTGGAAACAGAATGCTTATCCACTTCCATTCAAACTTCCCCAGAATTCATCAGGACTATCACATTTATGGAGGGAAATGAGAGACCATACAATGTGTCTCCCACTCTGATTCCCATGCACTCAGCCGCCTTTCTTCATCTCCCACATGAAGTTCTTACTCTACTTTATTCTTGAAACCTTCCTTTACGAAGTTGCAATGGGGAAAAATAAGTAATCCAGAAATAACAGCACAATGATGTCAAGAGAATAAACTCTCATCCTCATCAACTCAACACTGCCCTTTCTGTGGTTGTTTTTTCCAGAACTGTTGTGCTAAAAGAGCTAGAGCACAATTGGCAGGAATTCAAATACATTTTCAGATGTAGTCAGTTTTTATTATTCTTTGTCAACCACCAGCTAAACTGTAGATATATTCCCTTTATGTCCCACTAAATGTCAAGCTGGTATTTTTAAAACCCAGACAATGTATTTCACATAAACCTTTACACCATTATTCCAAAGATCAAGCATCCTTTCACCTGGGAGCCACTGGAAGGGTTGTTCCCCCAGCTACAGGATGTGCCTCCGGCTTGGCCAAGCTGTGAGATCCCTTTCAGGCATCTCCTGCCCTGGGGCTGGATGAGAGATCAGCCCAGCTATACCAAGAAAAAGACTTTATGCCAGTGTGGCTGATTTAATTCCCTCACAGAGCAGCTGCCATGGGATACCTGCCACCTACCTGATATTTAGCAGGCACCAGTCTCATTGCAGTTCTTTGCAAAACAATTATTGCTGCAGCGTTTGCCGGAGGTAAACTTGGCTGAACAAAACATGAATGTGCAGGGAAGGCAGGATGGCAATAAAGCTGCACACAAGCAGCAACATCTCACACTTCCACTTTCTTCAGTACCTTAAGCCTTCCTCAACATTCTCTAGACTTGCAAAAAAAAAATACATCTCCCAGTGCTTGAACTTAAAGTCCCGTTATTCCCTCTTCTTGGCTGAAGTCTTAATCAAAAGAAACGTAAGACTAAAGAGCAAACTGCATGCAACAGAGTGGGGTCTCTGAGGCAGGAGCCCCAAAACTAGAAAAGCTTATGAAACAGAGCTCAGGGCAGTGCACTCCCCTTGCCAAGGCATGAATATCTGAGTGACACCTCTCTGGCACGTCTTGCTGAGGTCAGACAGTGTCTCCCAGTACTCCACTCCTCTGGGGCAGCTGGAAGGAATGTGTCTGTGCTGGATAGGTGTGAAGGCAGAAATATTTGTACAACACATTTCTGCCCAAGTCATATTCACCTGCTGTCTGCTGACAGGTACAGATGACAAGGTCCTGAACTCCAGAGGAGGAGGAAGCTGTCTTAGCAGAAGCAGGGTTTCAATTAAACACATCTATGGACAACACAGCATTTCCTCACTAAAATTTCCATGAAGCAGCACAGACCAAGTGCCTGAGACCACACCAGAAAACCATCTGAAATGAGTCTGTGAACCATTAGCCACAAACAAGTGGGTTAGCTTCACCTGGAGTCCAAAATATCAACAAAATCCATGTGGCCACTAAGCCTGTAGTAGAGAAATCTGACCTGGCTTGCTGAAGTATGCAAATAAAGAAATTGTAGCTTATCAAGCAGTAATTTGATCAAATGATTTCCCTGTGGCCATTCCAGTAGGTGCTGCCTGATGGCCAAGCAGCCACAGTCCTGTGCTCTTGTACATATCACAAATGGGTTTTTGGATCAAATTCTGGCTTTCACCCCAGGCTTGGACCTCATGGCTCACTTATTCCAGTCAAAGGGTTTCCCACTAATTTAACAGCCTCTGAAGTGGATCTGAGAGGTCCAGGCCACAGGAATTTGCAGCATTTTCAGGAGAACCCCAGGGTCTCTCTTGCAACCTATGTTTATTATGCTGGTGGGAAGAAGGAAAGCCTGGAGCAGCACTCAGTTTAGTGGGATGCCCAGGAATTACAAGTGAGCAGGCAAATCTACCCCTAAAAAAAAGCAGGCAGACAGGCCAATTCAAGCTCCACGTGAGGTGGATTTTCAATAAAAGTATCTATGTACACAAGGGTGGTTCAAGTCTACTTAGAGACTTGAAAATCAGTGGCAAAAATTCTGACTTTCTAATTAAAGCTGGATGAATATTTTTTATATATATAAAAGAAAAATCAAGCACTGAAAGAGATTGTTTTCAGAAATGCAACCAAAACCATTACAGTTGCAATGGAGATGAAGGAAGGCTGGAACTCCCCAAGAAAATGGTGGGTTTTGATCAGAAATCAAGAAAGAAATGATCAGTGTTCTTCACCTTGCAACTGAGTCCACAAACTCCTTTGTCAGCATCAAGGTAAACAGAAACATTTTGGGTTACACAAGACCAGCTTGCAAGCAAGAGTATGGACAAGAGCAGATTAAATCTCAAAAAATGCAAGCAAAGTCACAGGCAATGGTTGTATTTAGAGAAGGAACCCAACAGGAACACAAATGCTGAATCAGCACTTGGGTTAAAGCAAAGTAGCTTGACAGATGTGACAGACAGACCTGGAACACGGGCAAAAGACACCCCTCCACCATGGAAAGTGGTATGAGAGGCAGAGAGGGCAATACCCACTTAACAGCCCTCTTGGCAGAGATGAGGGAGACTGAACCAAATACACCAGGAATAGGAAAAAAATAAAAATAAAAAAAGAGAGGAAGCAGCAAACAGCAACATGTGCACCAATTGGGAACATGACCAAGAGAAAAATGCCTCCAGAGTGACTTTAGCTAATGAGAACCCCTGCCATGTACAAACACTACAGCCTGATCCCAGCCACACTGATAAGCAGCAGTATCAGGCTGGAGGAAAAGGAGCAGCTGCTCCCTATACACAGTGAAACCATTTGGAGATGCGTGAGCAAGCGCAGGCGGCCAAGAAGGAGCTCAAAGTACCAGGTCTGTTACAGCAAAACCTTGAGATGGCACAAGCACTGTCGTCTGTCCCTGCCCAGCACTGGTGAAAGGCAGCCAGGGATCTGCCTGCAGCACAGCCTGGGGTGCTGGGAAAAGGAGGATGCCAACCCAGCCCAGCTCCAGCCTGCTCTGAAACAGGACAGGAGGAGGGAAGGGTAATAAATACCTTAACTATGGATTTTAAATGAATGATCCTCGAAATCTTTCAGGAATGCTGAAGAGAAGCTCAGACACTTTGGGGAATGCTCATGCCCCAGAAAACACAGGGAGTCCTTACTTTAAAGAGACCAGCCATGCTTCCAGAGCTGGTGCAATATAATTATCTAACAGCATTGAAAAGAAATTAAAACAGTGAAAAGACAGCCACAAGACTAACAGTGCAGAAAAATGTACAGGGGGGATTCAGTTAAAAATGTACAGGGGATACAACTTGCATGGTTAATTCAGTTCAGGATTTGACTGGAGGGCAAAAAAAAGGTTGTGTTTTCAGTGTTAGCAACATGCTTTAGGTCATTGAAGTGACAAAGAGGACACAAAAGTCTTTAAGAGAAAGCCAAGCAAAGCAGGCAGCTTCAACAATTCAAGCAGCAAGGATCATGAACAACAAACACAGCAGAAGTTAATGTGTCTGAGTTTCATATACCAAACAATATGGAAGCAATGGGAAAAAAAATCAGAAGATGATATCCAGGGTGGTGAGAAAAAGAACTAAAAGAAAGTTGGGTATGTTAAGAGACAGCCAACATTGCCCACAGCAATTTAGTTTATTTAATTGTGTTAACACTGGTAAATAAGAGATTTGAACATTTGTTACAAGAAAGGGAACAGATGTGGTTTTCTGGAGCATCAGAAAATCTCAGCATCAACCAAACAAGAAAAGTGCAGTTTGCTTACCCCCTTCCTGCAGAAAAAAGAAGTCAGAATGGGGCTCAGAGGACCAGCAGGGAGCTCATAAATAGGCCTGTCTGGAGAAAGAGAAAAAAAAAAAATCACCCCCCATGTCATTCTTGATGAGGATCTCAGCAGTGGCTTTGTTGCTCTTGGACAGTTCCACAGCCTCCAACAGCATCCCTGCACTGCCCTTTGCTTCGAAACACCCAGCACAAAACACACTCAAATGAGTTTGGCTATGCAGGAGGAGTAAGTTTATTCTGCTTTAATTTTACCTTATTTCACAGTGCATCTTCAATTTAAAGCTCTTAATAGATGTCAGTCAACATCACTGAATGGATGTTAGCTGCCGCAGCTTGGCAAATGAGAACCTCAACTCGAAAATCAGGTTCTGCCTTTCAGCAGCATCAAACTTCAGAAGTTATCTAGATCAAAATTAAGGGCTTTGAAAAGAAAATACTTTTAAACACTGAAAAATAAATTTAAACACTATTGCTTAGCCAATCAGTTTTTAAGGTATTTAAATCCAAGGAAACTACAGATTTCAGCTAAATTTCAATACTATGGTCAAACTCCCCAGTGTAATTAGTTAAAGCAACTACAAAACTTAGTTTTTAAATCACCACTTAAGGCAGCTAAGTGAAGGAATTTTTATTATGTTTCAGAGATTATAATAATTGAAGTTTACAGTAAATCCACAGAGTTCAATAGAATTAACTGGCTGTAAATCTCAGAGCATAAAACTGGTTTGCAGGGTAGCATGCAAGTGATTCCCAGACCCTCTGCAAGGTGCCAGCCACGGAGAGAGCTGATTAGTCAGCCTTTGATTAATTGCCTGTTACATTAGAGCCAGGGTCAATCTACTCAATTAGGTGAATGTCTGGTGGAGATCAGAGATGTAAATCAAAACCTGCAGCAAAGGCTTCAGTGCAAGAGGAGAATGTTCCAGCAGCTTTTTTTCCCTGCAAGGACCTGTGTCCCCCAGGCATCTGGCTCTCCAACCACAGCTGTGGATCATGGAATCCCAGACTGGTTTGGGTTTGAAGGGACATTAAAGGTCATCCCATTCCAGCCCTTTCCATGGGCAGGGACACCTTCCACTAGACCAGGCTGCTCAAAGACCCATCCAGCCTTTCACACTGCCAGGGATGGGGCATCCACATCTTCTCTGGGAAACCTGTGCCAGGGCCTCAAAGTCAAGAATTTCTTCCTGACCTCTAATCTAAGCCTGCTTTCTCTCAGTTTGAAGCCATCCCCTCCTTGTCCTGTTACTACATCCAAGGCTGTGGTGCCCCCTCCAAACAGGTGAGGCTGGAGCTGCTGTGGGATGGGAGAGACCAAGGGGGGACACAGCAAGAAGAGGCTCAGTGGAAGACAAAACCCAGTGGGAAGCTGTAAATCCCTGAATATGAGAAGCAGGAGAATGTCAGGGGAAATGGTGCAATGTGTTAAAAAAAACCACAGATTAAGGTTAGCTTAAAACCTACCAGATTGTGACACTGTCCACAGGGTGATTTGGTATGGAGACAGAAATGAGGAATGATTTGAAACTACAGTTATACCACAGAGACTGGGAAAATGTCTTGACAGGGTGCTGAAAACACTGTATTTTTAGACATTATAAATAACTAGTTAAAAACCTGTAATAGAAGAGCAACTCGTCCCCAGCAACACATGAGAGTGGCTATTCTTCAACACCCTATGGAAGAAAAAAGAAGCCCACAGAAATCTAAGTAATAAACCTGGATTTGAAAAAGGAGAACTACATAAAAATAAGTGTAGCATTACAAGGAAATAGGTAGAAAGGCAGAAATACTTCAGGAGACCATGTACAGGTACTACAGGAAAGCATCAAGACACTTATTAATTCAAAATATTTTAAAAGGACCAAAAAAATCAATTTTTTGATTTGGATTGAATGGTAACTTAAGGCAATTACTGGTAGTAAAGCCAAAAAAAAAAAAAAAACTATCCTTCAGAATGTGAACATCATGTTCAGAGGAAGAAAAGAAAAACAGATGGAGAATTTCTGTCAAGTTCAATGTGGAATCATAGGAGGGCAGACCAAAAAACAACTGTAGTCAGCAACTTTCTAATGGCATAAAAATTTAATTACCATTCCTTTTCAAGTGTTGCAGAAGCAGGACTCCTTTCTGAAAGCTGGTGGGGTCACCAGTGATGGTGTACAAGGAACACTCATGATGATAGGCCTCAAGCACAAATTTTGCACCAGTGTTACCTGCAGAGAAGCTGAAGGATGTAATTCAGGACTATTTTCACCCAGAACAGGGATCTTGGTGACTGCCCAAGTCAGTCACCAAGTTTTAGTTCCTTCAAAATAGCTCAGTGCTCAGGAACAAGGAAATAAAGAAACATTATGAAAACTAGTGAGACTACAAAAAACATTGCCATTAAAAACTCACACTGCTCCCCTTTCTTCACTAGAGTGTAGAAGTCTTAAAGGACTCCTTAAAAGACTTAATAGACACACCACATAATAGCACCATGCTGATACAGGCAACTTGGGTAATGAGGGGTCTGCAAGAGCTTCTGCTCAAGGAAAAAACTCAATTTTGTCAAATAAAGAGGTAATTATGGGATCAGAGCAGATGGAGGGGTAATAAAACGGGGGTAATAAGTGTTATGGAGGTGGCAAATAAGGAATGAATTGTAAATACACCTTTCTAGAAAACAACTAGGGGGCACACAACGGAATGAACAGGTATTAGGTACAAATCACAGTGCACAGAAATAATGTTTCATGCAACACAAGACTATGGAACTTCCTGCTGCAGGTGTTGCAGGGCCTGGAAGCATAAATATTTCAAAAACCAAACAGGTAAATGGGTTCAGCACAGGCCATCAAACATAACCCTTTCTGGGTTAGAAAGCCCCAAGATGCTGATTGGCAGAAACTGGGAACACCAAGCCAGACTCTGCTCTTAAATATTCTCCCCAGGTAGTTGCTACCAAGCCAGCATCAGGGAGCTTTGCTTTGACACAGCACAGGCACTCTTCAATCTGCACCAGATCGCTTTCTTGTTTAACTTTTAAAATTATTTTTAAATTAAAAATAATCTGAACCCACAGGATTGCAAGCTATTAACAAACTGTAAAAAAAGAACTGCTTGGTCTGCAGCTTTCACTCAGTAAATCAAAGAAAATAACTTACTTCAGTAGCTTTACCTGTCCAATAAACCTTTTTGATCATTTGCTTTAGGTTCAGGGGCAGCAGTCCCAGCAGGAATGGTATCTGAAAGCTAATTTCCACTGCTAATCACCCAGCAATTAACAGAGGACCATGCCACCCAGCTGGTGTGCTGTGTACACAGCAGTCAGTACCAGTCCCCCGGTCCTGCATCTCACCTTTCCAAGATTATCACAGATATTCCATAATGCCAGATCACCCCTAAACCAGGGTGAGGCATTGATCTGGAAGGTTATCTTTATTCATGCTGGTTTTCCTGAGGTGCTCTCAGTTTATTCCAGGCAGCACAGGACAGGTCACCACTCTGGATCCTCTGCCAGGAGGGTAGAGCCAGTTCTGGCTCCTCAGTACAGGAGACAAGCAGTTCCTGGGGTGGTTCAAGCAGAGGCTACAAGGATGATTAAGAGACTGGAGCTTCTCTCTTATGAGGAAAGGTTGAGGGATTTGGGCCTGTTCAGCCTCAAGAAGAGATGACTGAGAGGAGAGGTCATCATTGTATTCAAATATCTTTAGGGTGGGTGTCAAGAGCATGGGCCAGGCTCTTCTCGGTGCCAAGCAACAGGACAGAGGCAACAGGCAGATACTGATGCACTGGAATTCCACCTCAGCACGAGGAGAGACTTCTTTCCTGTGCAATGACTGAGCACTGGAACAGGTTGCCCAGAGAAGGTGTGGAGTTATCCTTCACTGGAGATATTCCAGAGCCATCTGGATACAATCCCGTGCTGTGTGCTCTGGGATGGCCCTGCTGGAGCAGGAAGGTGGGACAAGGTGATCAGATCCCTTCCACCCTGACCCACACCAGGACACCAGAAGCCTCTCCTGCAGCCTGGAGTCTCCTCCCTCCAAGGATAAACATTCAAAGTGGTTGTTCTCCTGGCCAGGTAACGTCGCTCCAGCACTGGCAGAACATCTTCTTTCTTTCAGCCCCCACCACGTGTGTGTAAGCAGTGGGACACTCAGGAGACATGGAGAGCTTCATGGATGGGCTTTGCTGCCTGATGGAGACATCTGGGAAACAGTGCATGGAGCACCAGCCCAGCCCTGCCCCACTGGCTCTTACTTGCCCTGATGGGCATGGAAACCACAGAAACCTTAGTCTATCTTCCATGACCCTTGTGGGTCTCTCCCATCTCGTGTCATTTTATGATTCTATCTGAGGCAGAAACCAGCCCAAGAATAGGAACAAGGGAAGTTGGAAAACATCTGATTACTTTTTGAATTAAAAACATTGAGCTTGGAGAGAAAGTCTTCATGTTAGCCTAGATTCCCTTGACCTTTCTGGCACAAGTAGGGAAACACAGCCAAGTAGGGAAAAAAAAGAGATGGGGAGGGGGAATGAGGATGGAAGGGTGAGAAGGTAAACTAGAAAAGGAAAAAGTAATTGGCAATGTATTCCCCCTCAACTGGGTGACAACAGTTCAGCTTCCAGCTTTTAAATGAGAATTTCTCCCAGAAAAATGACAGTATTTTTTATTTATCTTTTTCTTTGATGCTGCCAAGCTTGGCTGCCAGCAAAATAAGTTTTGAATAAAAATGTTTTGACCAGCTTTGCCTGAAACACTCAATTAGTGGTGAAGGGCATAGCAGGAATTGGGGGGTGAAAGAAAAGAGGCCAGCAGCTGGGCAGCAAACAAAGCCAGGCTGAGAGAGAAGCTGGCAGCACTCCGGCCACCAGGCACCTGACAAATCTGTGTTCAAGCTAAGAAACCCAGCCCTTTATCTCAAGCAAGGCTTATCCTCTGAAGGATGCTCTGTACCATCTTCTCCAGGGAGCTACCCCAGGGTGCCAAAGTCCCTCAGACCCTGCTGGGTGCCCCAGTGAGGTCTGCAGGGCCTGGATTTAGCAACAGGGTTGGACAGCTCTGAAAATAAATCAAGAAGATCCTTAGGAACCAGTCATCACAGCGACAGTCACCAGGCTGGCTTAACATGACTCCAACCACGCTCCATGCACTCAAGTAACAGCTCAGATATAGCAGTAGGTCAGTCTCATTCCAGTCCTCAGATTCACCCTTTTTCTAATTCTCTCTTTTATTACATAGTACGTCTTCCAGGCATCTCTAACTCAATGCTCCATTTGTTGGCTGCCTGACAGGTCTCAAAAAAGCACATCTTTCCACTTCCAGAGCAATTCTGTTTAATCTTGTATGAAGAAGGTGTATCACTTAAGTAACTTTTTCCACCCATCCTTTTCTGCAGGAAAAAAGGAAGAAGTTGGAAAGAAGAATGACAGAAATGTTTCAACCTAAACGGGAGCAATTTGCATGCAAATGAGGTTTTTCAGGTGCCACAAAAGATGTGGGTGCCCTGACAATCTGAAGGGAAGGAATAAAAGGAATGGTGAATTTGACACAAACACTGTCAAGTGATGAACCTGAAACTTTTAGTTTCCTCACTAGGGCAAAGTGTCCTAGAGAGAGAGTTTCTTCCATACTACCTACGTATTTATTTTCATTCTCATTGGCACTACCATTGTAAGAAGAAAAACCTATTTCTTCTGGTGTTTATGCACCTTCTCAAAGCTCCTTGCATGCAAGAGCTACAAACGTAGTCAACATGAGAGTAGGTGCAGCTGGAGGCAAACCCCAGTGGGAAGTGGTTTCGTTGCAGAACTTGATGAGAAAATGAGTTACACAATCAATAAAGACTCACCAGACTGCAGAGGAAGAGAGAATCATATGATGTACTGAACAGCACCCAGGCATTATCAGCAATAAATCACAAAGCTGTGGGGGTTAGCAGGGGCACAACGGGGGTGCTGAGCTGCTGAACACAGAGGAGCTGCAGGAAACACCAGCCACCAGCACTTCAGCCCAACCAGCTCCTCCCAAGGGAGTTTCTCCCCCAACAGGTAGCATTTGTTATCCATACCGAAAATTCTACACACTCCAGAGCTGGCACTCCTTGCTCCAAGTACAGTTATTTGTACATTTCAGAGAGAGGTCTTTCAGAGACTGATTCCCATGGACATTTATATCCTTCTGGAAGCACTGTAGTGATCTTTTGGGGCACCTGAAGGCACCAAGCCCTGTGGCAAGACATACCACAGTACTCCAAATTCGGGAGTACCTCTCATACCATCAGAGGTTGGGTTAGGTTGGAAAGGAACTCAGAGATCATCTTGGTTTTGCCATGGGCAAGGGGCCTTTCACTGGACCAGGTTATTCAGAGCTCCACCCAGCCTGGTCTTGAACATTTCCAGGCATGGGGAGTCCACCACTGCTCTGGGAAACCTGTGTCAGTGTCTCACCACACACAGAGTAAAAATTTCTTAATTACCTCTATTCTAATCCTACCCTCCCTCTCTCAAAATCCATTCCCCCTTGTCCTGTAACCCATGCCTTTACAAAAATTCCCTCTACAGCTCTCTTGGAGCCCCTTTAGATACTGGAAGGGCCTCAAAGGTCTCCCTGGAGCCTTCTCTACTCCAACCTGAGCAGCCCCAACTCTCTCAGCCTGTCTTGATAGCACTGTGATCAACTTTGTGCTTCCTCTGGGCTTCTTCCAACAGGTCAATGCCTTCCTTGTGTTGGGATCATTCAAACCAGATCTGTAGCACTGCCATACACAGACAGACAGCATTTCCACTGAAGCCTCAACACCACATTTGACAGTTTTAACTTTTACCTGGAGACCCACAGAGGGCAACAGGAGAAAACTCCCTGGCTTTGCCTTCCCATGGATTCTGGATACAGCAGACCTGCCGTACCAGGAGACCAGCAACCATGTTAGCAAACATGCCACAGCTGCTCTTCACTAAAACACACACACACCTGGTGCTGGAAAACTTTTACTGAGCACACATTTTCCAAGTGTTCATTTTTCCAGGCTCTGCTTCCATGTTCCTGGTATTCTAATGCAATTTACCATCACTGCTCTTACAAAAGAATTGCACCCTTTCTAAAATAAACCGGGGCTGTGTGACAGATCTAAACCAGCAAAATGCATCAGAGCAATTAGTGGTTCTGCTGCCTTTATGGCTCTGATTGGAATTCTTATCTCCAGTGAGAAAATATCAGTGGCTCTGCATACGGGCTCCATCTGCCGGCACGCCGCTCTCCTGGCTCTGCTCAGAACATAGTAAACTGAAACAAAACCTACACAGCCATCAATTACATTTTCTTCCCTCAGCCTATGAATTTCAATAAATACACCATCTGTTCATCTTCTGTGTGGGAGTTCAGTCATCTTCTTGGCAGCAATATTATTCTAGAGCAATTACCTGTGTCTTTATCACCTATCATTGTGCTTCATCATCTTTTCATCATGTGTAAAAACCAACCACTTTATTACTACAATTTCTGTAGGCAGCCCGGTCCTGTTAGTTACCATGGAGATGATCTGTCAAAAGAAGTCTACATTTAAAGAAGTAAAAGCTGTGAAAAGGAGGAGGAGAGAAACACAAAGAGCCTGAAATGAACTTGTTTCTCTAAGTCAGAGTTTAAACACAAAAGGCACATCTCAGGCAGCAATGCTGAGATGCCACTAACAGCCTAGTTAGGAATCCATCAACCTGCCAATAAAGAGGATGAGTCAATGGCTCACAAGCATTACAATATGCTCAGAGGTCGGAGACTTGGCTTTAATCCCTCAGCCCAGCCCCATGACCCGCTCTTAGGAAGGCTGATTTCTTATTACGATAAATCAAAAGAAAAAGCTGGGGGAGGGAGGACAGTCTGGGACCACAGGCAGGCGGCAGCCGCAATTTCCCCCCACCCCGGCAGTCACAGGCACCACAGTGACTCTTACATCAGCTGCACCACAGTTCATACCCATTCCTGAAAACCTCTTGGAATTAATCTCTTTCTTCCCCAACTTCACTCTGGTTTTGCCCCACTTTCTCTCACCCCTTCCTTCCACCGATTCCTGCTTAGCTCTGCTCTTTTGTTCTCTCCCTCACAGGCTGCACATTGCTCTCCTCTTTCCATAAACCATACACACACTCGCAGCTGTTCCACCTCTCCCTTTCCAGATTCCCACATATTTTTAAAGGCAGCTGTCGGTGCCAACTATTTACAGATGCTTGCTCCCTCGCCCACCCACATACAGTCCCTGCCTTCACTTCATGAAATCCTGCTTTTCCCTTTGAATTTTTTCATCTCCAGCCTTCCAGCTCCCATCTTTCCAAGCTGTAATTGCTCTCGTGTTACTGCAGGAAAAAATATTAGCAAAGTACAAAGGACTTGCTGATGCTCTGTGTTTCTAGGATGCATCATTAGCAGCCTTGAGCTGAGACACGCCTGGCTGCAAACTGCTTTGGCTCAATTCATCCCCTGTATCCCTGGAAGAAATAAGCAATCTCAGAGCTATCCAATTTGTTTAATATCAAGTACACATGCACTGAGTTTTAATGGTGTGGATTGCCATTCTGAATTGCAAGGGAACAAAAAGTGACCACCTCTATTCACTGTGTTCACAGCTACCTCCCGTAATTGAATTTCCACAATCTTGCAAATCTTGCAAAAAGACAGCTAGGGAGGGAGATAACATTTTCCAGAAGTCCTTCAGGCTTAAAAGCACTTTAATTTCTGTCTCCCCACCCCAAGACTCAAGTTTCTTAAGTTCCCATACTAAGTGCCCATACTTCCCATGAATTTCTGCCTGCAGAAAACTTTCTAGGTTAAATAGCTGAGTCTAAAGAGCCTCAAATTAAGGTACTGCAGAATAGGAGGGGGGATTACAATAAACATTAATCAGGAAAAAAGAGTGAACTATAAAAAAGAAAAAAAAATAAAACAAACAAAAAACCCCACACCCTAAGGCTGTATCAGGAATGTGTCTCCAGAGTTCAAAGCAGAAATCTCATGGACAAAACCAAAAATATCAAATCTGAAAAAAATCAGCATGCAGTGACAAAATATGAACTGATCTCATATCTGAGCTCCCTTGAAAATTTATTATGGAGCAAAACTTCTTCCCAGCTGCCCTCTTAGGGGAAATGCTGTTGAAGAGACTGAAACCACAGACAGATCAGCCAGTGCAACAGCTTCAGCTGCTGAGGAAATGGCACCCACACACTCTTCTTTATCTTTAAAGATGTGGGCCTTGTGTTTCCTCTCTCTCTTCAGATACCTTTTGCAGGCAGGTTGAGCCATCAGCTTCCATATGGTGCTTTACCTTCTACAAGACAGGTCCAGGGAAAGTCACATTCCTGCTCCTTAGCGTGGCGTGTTGCTGCACAGATTGGATGGAGATGGAGAAGTGCCCAGGCTAAAAAGTGGTTTCCAGCATCCTGGGCCAACTTGGGCCGTCGCTTGGTAGGCAAGCTGTAGAAACTTCTGTTTCTGCTAACCTCATTTCCTCCAGCCAAGCCTTCCAGACAGGCTCAGTGGATGCTGACTCCCTGCACAGGCTCTGGGTGCCCTTCCAAAACAGATGCCCTCCACCAGCAGCATCTGCTCTGCCTCTGCCCTTGGCAGGTGCTGGCAGCAAACCGGGACAGACGCCGGTTCCGCTTTCCTCCTCCGCTTTCCCGACAGGTCTGCAGGGACAGCCAGCAGAGCTGTGCCCACAAGGAATGCTGCCTGCCCTCCTGCTGCTGGGGCTGCTCTGCCTGGGGCACTGACACCCCAGAGCACCTCACATGCCAGGACACATGGCAAGGACCTCATCTGCTGCTCCTCCCATGCTCCCAAACCCTCACCAGCTTTAAAAAATTACTGCTTCAGTGCTGTGTGCTTGCACAGTGATCCTCCCTCTCTAGGGCTCTTACAAGGGCATGCAGGAGAGGGAGAAAGGAAAGCACTATGGGGCTTGTGGTCCCAGCCTGGCCCCCCACAGCTTGTGAAAGACACAAGGGGTGAGTTACAGAGGGTGACAGACAGGCAAGAATAAAAACAGAGTATTGGATAAAGAAGAATTTCTTCCACTCTTTCCACTAAATCAAACACACATAAGCCAACCCACTGCACACCTGGCTCATTTAAATGGTCAAGACACCCACCAGGAATGGGCCTTGCAGCTCCCTTGGCAGGGCAGGAAAGGAGGAACCAGTATGATCCCTCTCGCTCCCCTCTAGAGAGCCAAAAGCACATTTCCCCAGCAGCACCCAGGAGCTGCTGCTGCAGTGACAGATCACTGGTTTTGCTCTGCAGAGGAATTGCTCTGCAGGCCAGGGTGGCACAGCTCAGGGGGGTTCTTGCCAAGGGGATCAGTGACATCTACAGCAACCCCAATAACATCAGCAGTCCCTGCACCTTCCCAGAGCAGCCTGCGACAGCCCAGGGCACTGCAGGGCCCACAGCACTGCCTCTGAGCAGGGTCTGTGCCTGCACAGAGGGCAGAAGCTGTGTGTTCACCCCTCTGCAGCAGCACTCACCTACAACCCCCCTAGCAGGCAGCCTCCAGCTGCATGCAGAGCCATCATTCCCAGGCTGGGATGGCAGGAGACACAACACGGGGTTTGGCTGCCTTCAGTGACACCTGCAGCCCACCACGGCCACGTCCTGCAGGATCAACCCTTGGCATGATAATTAACTCGTGTTCTCAGCACATTCATGGGCTGGGCTGGTGTTTGGCAGTCCAGGTGCAGCACACAGTGGCTGGACAAAACAGGCTGGGGTGACATGTGGCATGCCAGCTGCTCATCCAGCACAAGGTCACTATGGCTCGATTTGTCTTCACCAGTTGGACCACCTAAGCTGTGCTTTGAACTGTCATAAGTTTATTCCACACAGTGATCCAGCATCACTCTTTACCAAACCAAAAGGTAGCAAGAACAGTGGGAAAGGCACAGGAAGAGGCTACACCCCAACACTGGTGGCAGGGACAGAAACCAAGACCTAATTTGCCAGTCTGAAGGATTAGGTTAATGAAGATGTACCATTAACACCTTTCACTTTTTCCTTTAACTTTGTATAAAGCCATAGACAAAGCAATCCCTTCTTCTGTGATCAAAGCAGTGTTAATTATTTCAGTTCACAGCATGTTTCTACCCTCAGTTCAGCAACAGCCTTGACTTGTTCCTCAAAAACTTAACAATAATAGTATTCCTGGCCTCACCCTAGGGCAGCAATTTCCTGGCAGTGCTGGATGGAGTGTACTGTCAGCACTACCCACAGCAGCCTGCCTGGAAGAGGAGCAGAGCTGGGCTGGACTGGATTCAAAGGCAGTGCACGGCTGAGGAGATGGTGAGAGAGAAATCATCAATTCTGCCAACAGCCAGGTGGAAAAACAGGAGTTCCCACAGAGATTTGGGGGTAAAAAGGACAGAAGATCTCAGGTTATCACATCCCCTGTTGTTCTCATGTCGCTTTGGGAATGCACACACTTTTTTAATGCTCCATATACATTGCTGATTTATTGGCTGTTCCACAGGGTTTTACAGCTTTTTCATTAAACAGCAATTAGAGCAGGCAGCCAAAGTCAAGTCAGACCCGTGCACTGAAGAGGCAGAGAGTCCTGAGCAAACAGTTTTTCCTTCCTCATTTTAGGTTTGAGGAAGTGACACTGGATCTAGCTGATGCTTTACCTCGTGTCTGCAGGTAGCTGCATGCCATCTTAGTGAAAATTCTTGAAAATATCATTGTCAATTCCCTTTGTGTGGCTTCCTGCCCTTGTTACATACAGATATTTCAGGAACAGAGTGAAGCTCTGTGCTGACTTTTGCTGCTATTGATGCACAGTGCCAGCAGAGCACCCCAGGGACACCCTGCTTTGTACCCCTCACATAAATGCAAGCACACAGCATCTGACTTTCAGCTGAACACACCAGCCATCCATTTGCACACTTCATCACACGGCCTCCAGCACCAGGCAGATCTGGAATCCTTTCAGCCTTCATTTGTAATTTTTTTTTCCCTTCTGCTTTAAAGCCCAAACTCAAGTTGAGATTCCCAGACAAGAGGCTGCAAGTCCTTAGGAAGCTCAGAGCATTTATCCTCTCCAGGGAACAGCTCATCACAGGAGTTGCTGCCATCAATGAAGAACAGTTAGGATTCTCCTGACTAATACAAAAGTACAAAAGAAGCATATAAATACTTCCATCAAAAACCACTGTCTCTTATTTTCTAGACCAGGAGGAATCAATGTACTGTGACTATCTCATGTCTGGGAGCTTACTGGGGATAAAAAAGGGGACAATTTAAATGCCCAGTAAAAAACAAAATTAAAAAAGATGTCTGTAGACACAAGGAGATACAAAGAAATGGGGAATAAAAAATCACCATGGATAGAAGGGAGATTATCAGGTCTCTGAATCTATTAGATCCAGTGCTTAAATTGCAGCAAGAATATCTGTCAGGAGTGAGTTAGATATGATTCATCTGGATGTGGGGCAAAGGGACGGATCTGTGGTCCTGTCCAGCTGTATTTTCTGTGATTATCTGTGCTCCTCAGCACTCATAATTCATGGCATGCTTCTGGTGCTTGGTATGCAAAACCAGCCAAAACAGGACTTGTTTCCTATCTTGCTCAAGCTATAGAGTTTCCTCATAAAAATGATAATGTCTCAGTTTAGCCTGGGGTCCTAAACATCCAAACAAATAAGAATAAAAATAGCCACAACTGAACAACAAAAAAGAGAGTAATTCCACAAAAAGAAAGTCAGTATTAAGATCCATTAAGGAGAGAAACACGGCATCTGTCAAATTTATTGCTTGGTTTCAGGACTTGGGAAGAGTCTCTTCATTTCCTGTACCTCTTGAGTATTTACTATGTCCCCTATGAGCGAAGTCTCCCAGAGTCATTTTAATGTCATGTTCTAAGCACTCCAGCGTTGTAAATCATCGATTTTTATCTTCTTCTCCCAATCAATGCAAAGATATTTATGCTGAACACATAAAAGCACTCGACACTATAGAGAAACCAATTACACCCCGCGAGACGTTCGCTTTTGGTCGTTGACATCATGGAATTATCCATTACACTCTGCACATGCCTGCCATTTCCAGGAAAGCAGAGTGACCTTGCCTGCCTGCAGTTTGCATCCCTGCATCCCGGCGGAGCAGAGTGCCAGGAGCTGGAAGCAGAGGTGCCCATCCCTGGCTGGGGAGTCCCTGACCTGCAGGCTGTGGAAGTTGGGTGAAATCACAAAAGGAGGAGCAGCTCTCATGCCAGCCTTGCTCCTGTGCTCCTGCCAGGCGCTGCTTGCTGTCAGAGAGGAGGTGCTGACCGGACAGATTTACCCCTGGCTGCGGTCAGCCTTCCCTCCACAGCCCCAGACTGGAAAACTTCATTATCACCCTGTGTTTGCCAGTGCTCCAAGGATGGCTCCTACATGCACCTTCTGCCAGAGTGCTAGGCAGCTCCTTCTGTCTCTTCCCACTCCCACACACCGGGCTGGCAATGACTGCATCAGGCTCCAGGGCAGGCACACACTGCAGCACCTGCGAATTGTCTAGACCACCCCACGGTCCCCTGTGGCTCCCATAGTGCCTGGCACTGGCAGACAGGTTCAGGGGATGAGCCAGGAGCCAGCCCTTTTATCTTGGCAGAACTGCAACAGACTTGTCAAGTCTCAGAGCGATTTGCGTTTTTGACGCCCACCAGTCCCTGTCTTGCAGTTTCTAAAGTGGCAGCAGCAATTCACACCATCCCAGCACAGCACTGAGTCTGTGCTCCCTGGAAAAGGACCCAGCACCAAAGGGCCTCCCAGGAGGCCTTCCCATCCTCAGCATCACATTCTCTGTCTCTCCTGTTTCCATTGCTCAGCAGTGGAAAGGAGCTGTCCTGCCATGCTGTGACTGACAGTGGATGTGCCCTGCTGCCACACGACTCGGTGCTTGCTTTCTCACAGCTTAGACAAGAAAGTGTTTCTCTCAGCACCAAAGCAGCCAGCATTGTCTGAGGAGTGAGTGTGTTGAACAAGACCGTGCAGGAAGGTGCTGTACTTTCCCCAGCACTGCTGCCAACTTTGCCTTTCCATTTCAGGTGCCTGCTCAGGTTTCCTCTGAAGCTCCAGCAGGTGAGGAACAGCCCTCACAACTTGCTCAAGTGAACTAAATTTGATTTTAAAACCTCAGTAAGACCTTCCAGTGTAGAAAGTAATGCCAGTGAAGTCGGGGAGCTGTGATGGTAACAGCAGATCCAGCCTGAAAGCACAGCTTTAATGAGAGTACATCAAGAGAGGGAATATTAAACTCCAAATCGTTCTCTCTCCTTGCAAGTGCAAGGATTACAAAAGCAGTGACACCAGCAGAAGCTTTAGGGTCCAGAGTCATCATGTTTGCTTCTCTAAGTTCCCAACTGACCCAGCTGAGTGAGGCAGAACTATCATTAGTAGAACAATTAACTTTCTGTGTGCCCAGGCACTCCTTATACTGAATCTATTTTAAGTTTCTGAACTTTTCCTTAGAGGGTGTTGAGGGCTTTATCTCTTGTTGTTAAAACAGGCAGAATTCAGCCAAGCTCACTGCAGATCACCCCCCACCATTAACAGGAGGCCAAATCACTCGAGGGAAAAAAAGGCAATAAAAACACCACGGTATTTAAAAGCCAACAACCATATTCTGACTCTCAAATTTTAGAAAAAATAAAATCCCTTCTCCCTATTATTCATCCACTTCTGAACACCTGGAGCATCAGGCAGGCAAAGGAATGATGTGAAAACACCAAGCAGAAAAGGTGTCCCTTATCTCCAAGGAGTGCACACAAAAGAAATGCTAATGACAAGAACTTGCAGCACATCAATTCAATGGCATTAAGCCCTTTGGCTATCTCTCTTCTCCAAAAATCAAAGCAGTCTTAAATAATAACAGTATGAAATTAAGCTGATTTCATGCTCTTTTATCTAAATGAAGACAGCACACATGGCTCAGTTTTAAACCATAGAGGAAATAACAAGCTTCATTCAGGAGACTGCATGGACAGGAATTTGGCATCGTTCTGTTAATCTGCTTTACATACCTTATTTAATTAGGAAACACATAGGGAAATTAATTGGTACGAACATAAATTAGCAGTAATCTCTACTACAGCAATACCTATGCAGCATTCATCAGGCAGCAGACAATCAGATTCACAAAGTCTGCTACCAACAGGTCTCCCACTTGAAAATTCTACATTTTGGTGTCTGAAAACCAGGGTGGTCTGACAGGCAGCCTGTTCAATTCACCTGGACAAACACCACCAAAAACTATAGAGAAGGTGGATAGGTACTGCAGCAAAAAGAAATAAGTCACAGTAGAACTGTGGCATTTGTAGGTCTCATGTACCTTCTCTTTAAAGGCAGAACTGAAGAAAATAAAGAAAGCAGATAGAAGGGAGAGAGAAAACATTGCTTTTTCAAAAAATAAAAAAAAATATTCTTCTGGAAGTACATGTAAGCTATTTTCCTTCCCTCTGGTTGAAATGAGAGCATCTTATTTTTCACCTCGGTTATGTAAAGTTCTCTCTGTTATCCACTGCCCCTCCTTTCCTCTCATCATCTCTAATTAGCACAGATGAACAATACGTACTCTACATAGAAAACAAACAAATAGGTATTTCAGAGGTATCAGTTATCCAATGCTGAGCCCACATATGGATCCTTTGCATTCACCCAGAGCAGCTGCTTGGGATCATCTCCTCTCTGCTGCTGTGAAAGGCAGTCGATTTTGATTTGGAAGAAGTATTGCTGCCTTGGAAGCTGATGGAAATCCCTCATGTGCTGCCTTACAGAGGGGTGGTGGTGGCACAGTCCTGGCTCAAACACCTCTCTGCTGGATTTCAGCATTTCCTCCATGCCCAGCACCGAACAAGCCCCTGTCCACGTGAGCAGCACAGTCCACACAGTCTGGAGATCTGAACCCTCTCACAGAGCAAGAACCCATGCCAAATGCTCATTAAATAATCAGCCAGCCATATATATAAGCTGTTTATGGGGTAGCAAGGAGCTTCTGACCCCTCCTGACAGCAGGAGCTGACTCCAGGCTGTGGCTCCACATCCTGAATGCTGCTGACACCCTCCATCAGCACTCTGCCATTCTGGATGCAGCCCTGCAGTATCATCAGCAGGCAGGTGTGTGTGGCACATCTGAGCTCCCACCTGGACTGAATTCACAACCTTCCAGCACAGGGAAATTTTGCTCCAAGCTGTGCTCTGCTGACACAATGATTTATTGATTTATCTCTCTACAAGGGAAACAGGAGCACATCCAGTCAAAGGATGTGTTGCATTATAAGGCTGTGCTGGAGAAAGGGAAAACCAGTGTGAAAACAAATGGTTCTTATGTGAACTCTGCTAGGTGCACAGGAGGAATGAGCTTTGGTTTGTTTGTTTCCTTAAATTATACACAAATATTGTATTTTTTTTAAGAGATTAAAACCTTTTCAAAATTAATACAGCCAGTTTAATCTTCAAAGCTCCTCTAAAAAAAAGGGCTCAGTCTTCTTGGTACAAAAAATTTTCATCAGTCAAAACTCCCTGTGAAATAACAAAAACTACTGCTTAATTCTATCTTATTTTTATCTATTTTAAGCAATGATCCTGAAGAATAAGATTCCTGTGAACGAATCCTGGAGGCATTCCCATCACAGGGATGCTGCACTGCCCTCTAGAGCCTCTCTCACTTTCTCCATTCCAGCATCTAGGCAAAAATTCATACAAAATTGCCCCTAAAAACACCACAGAGGGGAGTGCTGTCCACCAGATATGAGACTTGGCCAGTAATTAAGATATTAAGAAAAATATTCAGATTCAAACTCTTCAGGTGGTTGTCAGTGCATTTTGGACAATATCTCACCTGTCCCTGCCTCTGTTTAGGAAGGCACATGTATGAAATAAGGTATTGCCTTTCAGGAAGGACTTTCAATATCAGCATCTCTATCTCCTACAGAAATAAAGATGCTAACAAAGAGAAAAATAAATATTGTATTTTTAATGTCTTTCTCCTTCCCCCAAAGCCACAACTAATCCTGTAACTCAGATCACAGGACAAAGAATCTACCTGCTTCTTTCAGGATGGAAAATTGCTGCACTCAGACCTGCTGCATCCAAATTCTGTGCAGTGCTAGAGAAAGATGGGTATTGCTCCTGTGAGTGCTTTGCTTTGATTTTGAACTAGTTTTAGTTCCTTTCTCTCAGATTCATAATGAAAGATCCTCCAACACAGCTCACTACCGTACCTACATACCCACCTTCAAGCAGCTGACTGTAATAACTTTTCCATTCATAATCCAGCAAGGAGAGGAGAAAACACACCTTAACCCTGGCATATCAAACTACAGTAAATATCTCTGTCAATATCACATCCTAGCAGCCACATGGACACATTTGCACCACAGCAGCACCACTGAGGTCAGCTCTGGAGAAGGAGGTCTCTGTTTCATGAGCCACATAGGGAAAAGGGAGAGGGAATCAGGAGCACTGGGGGAAAAGCAAAAAAAAGAGAAAAGAATGGCTGGCCAGCTGCTAAAAGACATGCTGGGAATTACAAAACCAGTACTGCTGGGACCCTCTCAAAGAGGTTTGAGTTTATATTCAGACCTGTACAGCCACAGGAAATGAAGAGACTCTAGAAGATGGTCCTGGACACCGCCCAGACCAGCTCCTGGATTACGGTGGGAACATCAAGGACTGCATTTTGTGCATGCCATTTCTAGTCACAGAGGAAAAGAGCACAAAACACATCTCTTAAGAGTTTTTCTGGCAACATGCCAGCATCTGGAAGAGTTCTCAGAGAGTCACCACAATCCCTTAGTCTCCAGCAAACATGATAAAACAGTCAAGAAGTTGGAGATTTAGGGTTATTCTCTGAAGTTAACCTGTTTTGCTGAGCTCCACATCATCTCTGCTGTATCTTGCCCCACCAAGCTTGAGCTTGCATGGAAATTACAGCACATTAAACTCACTCCATGGCCTAATTAAAGCACCTTGAGTGACACTGAGCCTCCTCAGAAGGCTTTTCTATTAAAGCCAGAAAAGATTACCTGTCTGCTAAAAGACACTCTCCTTGATGTCACAAACACAGCTTTGAAGTCTTTATCTTAGCAAGGCTCAGTGTAACCAAATCCCTGCTCTCTCTCATGACACAGGGGCTTCCCAAAGGCAGACTTACTCTACAGCTTACTCTCTCTGCCTCTCCCCTCCAGACTGGGTCCCCAGGACCACCCTGAGCTGTCTCAGTTTGGGTCTGAGCTTGGCTCCTTCGGAGGCCTCTCAGATGGAAACTGGAAGGAGTTTGCTCTTGGCAAAGACCTCACTCTCAGGAACAAGATGTGAATGGACAAATGTGTCCTCATGTTTTAAATGCTTCCCAGTCCTCCTGAAAGCGTTACATTCCTTTGGCTTATCCATCTTCACCTGTACTCCCTTCCCTGCTGCTCTGTCCTCAGAGATGTACTGCAGCTTCTATCCAAGACAAAGTTGGAAAGCTTTTAACTTGGCCAAAGGTACATCACACTGAGTCACACTCAATTAACCTAATCAAGTATTTCTCTAATCAAAACATACGTTTCTGGGCTGGCAGTTTCTGAGTCAACCACAATTCATTCAATCTTAAGGAAAAAATCATTAGAAAAACCATCTGTTCTCTTTAAATAGAGGAGCTATTTTTGCGTTCATAATGAGCCCAAGTAATTATAAAACAAGTGGAGTGGGTTTCAAAAAGAAAAATAAAAAGAGAGGATAAGACAGCTGCTACCTTGTGATTATCATGGTACTAAAACATTTCCAGCCATGTGAAGTTCAGGCCTTACACTCCTCACATTATGCAACACGTCACCCATTGTCACCCCATTAGCACAGTAAATGCTACAGGGAGGCACTGGGGGCAGAGTGCAGAAGAGTGAGATTTGGTGAATGAATATTTACATACTAGAACTCAACACCAGCAGAATCCCGAAGTTAAAGTTCTCAGAAAAGGGTTGATTCTCAAAGGAAATCAGTGACAAGGTCCCACGCAACTGCTATTTTTACGTGCCAAATTCAAGACTTCATTCCTCAAAATCATCAGTCAGTTGACACCTAATCCTAGGGGATCTGACATTTTTTGCATTAAAATTCCCTGGGCACCCACCTGCTCACAGAAACCATGACAGCATGAACCAAAACAGCAGAACTCTTTCATACCTAATCCTCCCCATAGCCCAGAGCACAGAAACTTCTGCCTACGTTTCCTGGTGAGATCATCTATCACTAAAGAGATGAAGCGACATGTGAGATCACATGGGCAGCACTTTTCCTTTCCAGCATGGCTACAAGGTGGGCCAGCCCTGAGGGGAACTCTTGGCTTTGCCTAGAAGGGTCTGAACCCCACCATCCCCACTGCCCTGTGGGGCCCTCCTGAAGAATTATCTCTTAGTACACCCTGCTGGAGCTGCTCCTTCTAAATGTTCAGTGTGCCAAAGAGAAAGGCCAGAGGAGCACAAGCCCGTTGGGAACTCCATTTGGGAAAGTTTCCTTTCCCACAAAAGGCGGTCTTGACTTTTTGCTCATGGCCCAGTGGTCGCTGCAGCCAAGCACAGAGAACGTGGGCAGCACTTCAGGAGTCTGGAGGCTCCTCTTTCCAGCCCAAGAAAGGGGCACATTCTCCCTTTTTGCTGCTCTGCCTCTCACATTGATTGACTTAGAGCCAGCCACTCAGGCTGCAGAGCTTCCCATGGAGACACCTGGCAGGTCACTGGATTGTGTGACTGCTCTGTTTAAGGTCTGACAAAAGCTCCACATGGATCCTGCTGCAGAATCCGGGAAGAAAACCTTCCCTCAGGGTCTCCAGCTCTTCAGTAAGACAAGCACAACTCCCAGTTTTCCATTGCCCTGGAGGGAGACTGGGGAAGAGAGTAAAAAACTGAACCAAAAAAGCAAGGAAACAACAGGAAGGCAAATGTGGAGAAGGGCAGCTCTGGAGATCTGTCCTTGTGCCTTCAGCAAATAAATGACTACATACCCTGCACAGTCACTGCTGTGGAAGCACTGAAAACAAACATGCCCACTAGAATCACTCCTTCCCCCCCTGAGATTGTTGGGAAAGCTTTAATCCATTCCTTTTCCTCTAACAGGAGGGCCTGCAGCTCTGTTCCCAGAGTTGCTAGCACATTTAAGTTCTTTGGTGTTCTTCTTGACTCTGTAGCACTTGGACCCAAGTCAGCACAAAAGAGAAGGTCAGCTTTGTTTTATGCTTCTCTTTCCAGCTCATGCTTTTTCAGGAGAAATATTTGGAAATCAGAGGTAAGCAGAGTAAAGGTCAGAGTCACTCATTGTGTGTGTGCTTTTTGAGACTTAAAACTACTGATTTTTCAACATTAGCTTACAGGCTTGGGAGGCCTGGGCCAAGGAGCAAGTGGCAACACCTTGACATTTCACAGAGCCTGAAGGATGCAGTTCTTGATAGGACCATGAGTAATGGCTTCAAACTGAAAGAAAGTAGGTTTAGATTAGATTTTAAGAAAAAATTCTTGGCTCTGAGGGTGCTGAGGCCCTGGCACAGGTTGTTCAGAGAAGCTGTGGCTGCCCCACCCATGGAAATGTTCCAAGCCAGGTTGGATGGGGCTTGAAACAACCTGGTGGAAGGGGATGGCAGGGAATAGAAACAAAATGATCTTTAAGGTCCCTTCCAACCCAAACCATTCTGTGACTCAGACATACCTAACCCAGGTTTCAGAGTGGTGAGGCACATCCCCTGCCTCCTCTGCCCCACTTTACCTCCACAGCACGTGCCCCAGTGATAAAGAGGAAATCCACGAGCAGCACCAGACCAAACACTGAGCTGTACCAGCATGGACAGCACAGTCTGAGGGCTGCTCCTCCAGGTAAAACTTTCCATTTGTCTTTTCTAAATTACAGCTCTCTGGTCATTTTGTCATTTTGGACAGATCAGATCATGTGGCCTGGGTTCCTGGGTAATGAAAAAGGAGAGGTTGCCAGTATTTGGGCTAAAATGAGAGTATCAGATACAGTCAAGGCTCTCTAACTGGGTGGTGGCATCACTATTTTCCACCAATGAAGTGTCCCTTACGTATGGGTCTTATGAAATGGGTATGTGTAAATATGTAATTAATGCACAATTAGGTGCACATCACATGGTTTAGCCCATGACAGCGCTGGCATGTGGCTCTTGCAGCCAGACAGGATGACCACTCTGATACACAGCATGAACAGCACAGGCAGAAAAACCTGCAGACTGTCAGATCCCTCACTGTGAACTACCTCAAAAAACACGGCAGAACTTCCCAATGCAAGTTATGGCAACAGAAATACACCCTAAGTTGTTTACAGGCTGTCTTCTGACTTCAGCATGAAATGAATTCTGCTTCCACCGAAAGGTCTGTGATACAACAATCATATAAAACCCAAATTAAGCCAGGGAAACAATTATTAATGTTATATTGAAATGCAGAGGAGCAAACCAAGTAATTCAAACTGCAGAACAAACCCCAAAGCACCACTGCAAAATGTTGCAAGCATTTGCACATCTCATCTCTGACAGCTTCAGTAAAAACTCAACAAACATTTACTCTGAAGTAAAGAATCACAACCTCCTGGACTAATTTTTCAGCAGGACTCCCAGCACACTTGGATCCCCCACATGATGACCAATGAATATAATTGCAGTGTTCACCTTACAGAAATTCTAAAGTCATTTTTGTACCCATAAAATAAAATAATTTGCAGCTCTACACATGTTTCATGGAGCATGCACATTTTTTAAGACTTTAAAGGCAAGTATCACAACTTCACCAACTAAAATCTACACTTTCATCAAACAATAACAGGTATTTTACCTAAATGTGTAGATCTGAAGTAAATCATGAGGCAAAAATATCAGCTGCTACAACAAATAACCTTCTAGTCCTTGTGGCAATGAAAAGAAACAAAGCCTTCTTTCCTTCTATCTGCTGCTCTGGAGAGAAACTCTGAAAATTTCAAGTGCTGCAAAACAAGAGAGAGGACAAAACCCACCCACACATGAAGCATTTTGTGTGATTTCTATGGTGATTGTGTTGTTCTTCAGGGTTGACTCAAAGTTTTTAAGCACAAAGCGTAACCAAGGCATGTTGCGCAAAGCGGGTTTCAGCCAACAAACCTTAAGTATTTTCAACAAAAGTTATCAATAGAAAATGCTTGTTCCACTAGGAAACAAGAGAGAAGAAATTCCCACTCTAGAACAATGGTCCATGCCCCTCTGCCATTGTCTGATAAATACATAACAAATGCTTTTCTGCAGTCAACAACCTCAAGATCCCAATAATTGCCTTTAAACAGTGGCCCAAATGCTTATCTTGAGATCAAATTCACATTACCAAAAAGAATCAGCATTGTGTAGATACCTTCTATTTGCAGAATCCCTCTCCCCACACAGGAAGAAACAATGCTTAGGAAAAGAGAAAGTACCACACCAGAGAGCAATAAATTCTTTTAGAAAGCTCTCTTCTTTCAATTGCAGTGGGACACCACAAGGGCCTGAGTAGATCTTTGTTAAAACTACTGGGTTTTTGTTCAGCTACTAAACATTTTTGTTCCAACCCTGCAAGCACTTGGTTGTCAGAATAACATGATGGGAAACATTTGGGGGAAATTTTTAAAATTTACGTACATTATCTGAATATGCTCCCTAAACACTTCTGAGATGTAAACCACATTTTGATTTTTGATTTCTATAAGAAGTGCTTGAGAGTTTGGAAACTCTGGATTGACCCAAAATAAGAAGTTCTGGCATCTGAAAACCTGTATTTTTTATTATTTTTTTTTAGAATAACAGCATTCTTAAAAACACGCCTGCCAGCTGTAGGAGTAAGCACTATCTGCAAGTTCCCAGATGCTTTCAAACCCTATTAAAGCCAATGAAGGCTAATTAGGACTGACTGCCCACTCCTGGAGGCACCCAGTGTCTTGTGCATTTGAGTCACTAGATGATGATGATGATGATGATGATGATGATGATGATGATGATGATGATAATAATAACAATAATTCATTGCAGAGCACTATAGAAGCAGCACAAGCAAACAGGGTGGGGAAGCAAAACCCCCCCAGTCTCAAACTCAGCACCAGAGCAAGGTCTGGTCTAGTGGAAGGTGTCCCTGCCCATGGCAGAGGAGTTACACTTAAATGATCTTTAAGGCCCCTTCCAACCCAAGCCATTCTAGGACTCTGTGGCTGAATCCCAACACGAGTCCCAGCTGTGCCTCCTGCAAGGGGCAGAGACAGATGTGAATGGTATTTGTGGAACAGAGGGGTCAGAGTGGTACCCTGAGGTACCCTCAGAGAGAAAATGAACCAGCCCCATTGCACCCCTGCCTTCCCCAGTGCCACCAAGGGACCCTGTGCTCCTCTCCCCGGGAGCTTTCCCCAGGGAGCAGCACACAGCTTATTCCAGGCCACAAGTGGGGACTGTGTTAATGAGGAGATTCCCCCCAGCTGCCCCACACAGATGTGCAGTGCAGCTGTGATCCCACAGGCAGAGGGAGGAACAAGTGTGATTTTGTGGGTTTGTGTGCAGGGTGGGCTCTGTTGTGCCCTGCCAGGACCCGTTCTTTGGCTAACACTGTCTCTGCCCTCCTCTACCTGCCTGTTGCTCCTGACGCAATCAGAGACTTTGTCCTTGAGATCATATCTCCTCTTGGCACTGCTCTTCTCAGGACTTCACAAATGGCATTTTGTCTCCCTCATATCCAGAGAAGGCTGCCACAAGGTCACTTTTCACTGCTTTTACCAAGCCCTGCAGCTGCTGATGGATAATATTGGCAATTTTAACTGACTGTTTACCCACCTGCTTAATCCTCCAACACAAATCCAGCCCATCTGAAGCACAAAAAGGAAGGCATCCAAGAAGTTCATTCCAGACAGCACAGATAACTTAGCATCCCTGAGTGATTAAAACATTCCTGGCTGGATTTGATTACAGCCACTGTCATAGGCTGGGTGTGTATGTGTCTGGTCGATAACCATGTTCTCCTCTGATTGAGAATTCATCTCCCAAAACTACACAAAGAACAGTCTGTGCAAAGTCAGAGTGCCTAAATAACAACCAACCACACCAATCTGTAGAGCTAGTGGCTTGCCAGCTCTGAGGCAGCTTAGACTCAATCCCGTGCTGAATAATTGATCAAACTTTGTGCAGAGCCAGAGCCATCAACAGCAGATCACACAAATGGGACATGAGCACAAAGTCTCCTTAATGACTACTCAACCCCATCAACCTACCTAAGGCACATCAGAGGCTGCTTTTCCAAAATAAAGCTGCCTGATGTTTTTAGAAATGCCCCCTGATAATTATGACTGCTCCTGTTCACTTAAGAGATGTCCCTAAGCCGAGCAGCGCCATAGAAGGACGTACCCAGATGGAACTCCCTTGTTTCCCACATGTTCAGGAAGAAAAAGAACACTCCAAGAAGGCCAATAAACATCCCAGGCTCCTGCAGATGGGTCCCTCAGGACGTGCTGGCATCATTGGAGCAAAGGCAAAGCACAGTGCTGCACTTCCCGAAACCTGACACAGCTGGAAGAGCTCTCGCTGCCACAGTGCTTCCAGCACATCCTCAGCCACACCACACCCTCCATAATTACCCCTCTGCACTGAGCAGGACACACTCCATGGTGACCCAGGCATATCAAACCAGTGCTACAGCCCTCAGTAGCAAGGCTACGGGGATACATTCTGTTTAAGGTGCCCTGTGACCTCAAAAATATTTGGTTTGGTAGCTCATTTTTGTCTTCAAACCTTTAAAAACATTATTATAAGCCTGGCTGTAGGATTCACAAGCCTGGCAGCCCTTCAGATTTTGAATGCCCTCTGCACCTTTGTAACTGCAGCCCAGTTGTTCAGTGAAGCCCTTTCCATCCTCTCCTCCAAGACATATAAAGGTGCCTAACTTTGTGAAAAACAAACTCTCCTCAGAGGCAGCATCTCTGGAGAATATCCCCCCACACCCCTTGAATCAGAACAGGAAGGAAACAGATTTTAAATATTCTCCACTTTACTTTGAAGTCTGACTATGTACCTAAATGTTTTCTGACAGGGACAGGTGCCTATGCACAAACACAGGTTCTTTGTGCAAGTACCTGTGTTTCACTTATTTAGAAAAGAACACACAAGTGCAATCTATATTTTCCACAAAGAAGACATTTTTTTAAGCTTTGCTTTCAACACAGCTGGATGTGATGCAGGTCTATTAGTAGCAAGAACTTAGGCAATGTTACATCAAAATGAAACAAGAAAGGGAAACCAAAACCAAGATGCAATGACATGAATTTTCAAATGCAAGTCAATATACTTCCAGTATTTAAAAACTACTCTGAAGAGACACATAAATGTTTCCTCCTTTAAATATATTCTCTTGGAAGATCTTTGATTTTAAAATATACAGAATGGTCTTAATTTTATGAGGATACTGTCAAATCATGAAATCATTTAGGCTGGAAAAGACCAAGCCCAACCAGCACTGCCAGGCCCAGCACTAAACCATGTTCCCAAAGTTCCACATTTATACCTCCTTTAAATCCCTTCAGGGATGATGACTCTACTACTGACCTGGGAAGCCTGATGCTTGATTTTTTTTTCCCTAATATCCAATCTAAACCTCTTCTAGCACAGCTTGAGGCCATTTCCTCTTGTCCTATTGCTTGTTCCCCACAGAGCCTGACCCCCACCTGGCTGTCCCCTCCTGTCAGGGAGTTGTGGAGAGTGAGAAGCTCTCCCCTGAGCCTCCTTTTCTCCAGGCTGAGGCCTCCCAGCTCTCTCAGCCTCAATGGAGGCTTGTTCTCCAGACCCACTCCCAACTTCCCTTCTCTGCACACACTCCAGACTCTTTCTTGACATGAGAGGCTCAAAACTGAACTCAGGATTCGAGGTGCAGCCTCACCAGTGAGAGTACAGAGGGACAATCACTGCTCTGGTCTGGCTGGCCACACTATTCCTGACTCAGCCCAGGATTCCATTTGCCTTCTTGCCCCCCTGGGCACCCCTGGCTCACCTTCACTGCTGTCAGCTCCCCCAGATCCTTTTTCTCCAGGCAGCTTTCCAGCCACTCTGCCCCCAGCCTGTGGTGCTACATGGGTCATTGTGATCCAGGTGTAGGACCTGGCACTTCACCTTGTGCTCTCATAAAATTGGGCTTGGTCCATCAATCCAGCCTCCTGCATCCCTCTGCAGAGCCTTCCTTACCTCCAGCAGATCAACACTCCCACCCAACTTGATGCTGTCACCAACACACTCAATCCCTTCATCCAGATCATCAATAAAAGGCTAATCAGCACTGGCTCCTGCACTTTTAATTAAAAGCATCAGAAATGTAGAGAAATGATCCACAGTTCTGTTTGGCACTGACCTGAACTGCGCCCAAGCTCATTCCAATTGGAACTCATTTCCAATTGAGCTGAAGCCATAGTTACTGGAAACCAAACTTCCCTCACTTCTGATCCTTGAGACGGCAGGAACAATGAATTATTCAGCAATTAAACCAGAGCAGACAGCTGTAAAATGTATCTCTGATCACCTCAGTTCAACACTGACACCTCTTCTGGCAGCCCAGAATCACAGGAAGACAGACTTTCTGGCTCTTCTGCCTTTCTCAGAGAAACAGCTCTGACTCAAGGACAGAAGTGGACACTGCCTGAGCTCTCAGAGTGCCCCTGCTCCTCCCAAAGCTCCCCAAACAAGAGAATCCCTCAGTCCTGCTGATGGTGCCACCACTCCATACAAGTACAGGAAAGGTTGGCATCTGCTGAGGTTGGATACAAAGCCAACCAAGAACAATCCAGATTTTCCCACTTCAATAAAAGTCATAGTTTATATCTAAGTGGAATTTAATACAAGTACACCAAGTCCAAGGAATGCCAATTTATTCTTTTTAACTTCAGGCTTCCCTCCAGTCTTTTTCATTTCAGGTTATTATTTCTCAATCAAAACATTCAGCAATTTTCAAACAGATGAGGAATCAACTGTCAGATCTGGATCCCTGCTTCAAAATCTAACTCATGGAAGGACAGATTCTGCAAGGTAAAAGTGTACTGTTACTACTCAGAACAAACAAGGTTAATTCCTAGTTCTGCTAAGGCCATGCTGAAGCACCAAATGACTCCATGCTGTGGAAAATCCACAACTCCACCCCTCAGCCTGGGCCTTGCCTGAGATGACCCTTCCTTAGGGACACAGCCTTGAAAGAAAATGAGGAACAGCAACCACAAAGGAACATCACCAAATGGTGAAAGGGGGAGAGGAATTAGACTCCTGATTAAGTCCAACCTTTCTAATAAAAAGCTCAAGCCTAGGATTTTTTCCTGAGAGCTTATACACTGCTATACGCCATCCTGGCATCTCTTAAAAGCTCACGTGATTATTTTCCCCAAAGCTGCCAAAAGATGTAGCAAAAACAACCCAGCAATCTTCAAGAAGCATTGAAGTTGTCATTTTTCTAGTAAATCAGGAGGAGACTGCCAGGACTGTGTCTAACAGCAGCAGCTCAGGTCCAGCAACTCGCCGGTGCTGTGATCTGAAATATTAAGGGAAATACCTGGCAACAGCATCACTGTCAGGATCACAAGCTGAGCTAGGGTGGGTCAACAACACCATCAATCAAAACACCCTCATCAATCAAAAATCTGGAGGCAATCATCCCTCAAATCATTTCTATTTTACTGTGGTAAGAAAACCCAACAACTCACAGGCTCCCAGACACAGACAAGTCCCCCGTGATTACAGGAACACCTGTTCTTCGGCAATATCTCGAAAGTCGGCTTTCCCATTCCTTTATTCTTCCAAAAATTGGTGTCTGTGCACACGAACCCTTTCCCTGAGGAGCGCCCAGGCAGCAAATCCCGCCACCATTCCCTGTGAGACCCGCGGGCACCGCCCGCAGCCGGCCAGGGGAGGGGGACAGCGACAGGAGGGGGACAGTGACCCCCGACCCTCCTTCTCCCACCCCGCCAGGCCCCGCGACAGAGGGTCCCCACTGTCCCAGGGGCAGGGCCACTAGAGCTGGGCCCGGCTTCCCCCTCCGTGCCCGTCCCCGGGGCCGTCAGCATCCTTCAGTGCCTCGCTTCCATCAGCATCCCGCTCCCCGCAGCATCCCTCTCCCACTCCCAACAGCATCCTGCTCCCTCTCCCATCAGCATCCCGATCCCATCAGCATCCCGCTCCCATCAGCATCCCGCTCCCATCAGCATCCCTTTCCCATCAGCATCCCGCTCCCATCAGCATCCCTTTCCCATCAGCATCCTGTTCCCATCGGCATCCGTCTCCCGGCAGCATCCCGCAACATCCCGCTCCCTCTCCCGCCAGGACCCCGCAGCCCGGGCCGGCGCGGGGCGCGGCCGCCGCCCGCACTCACCGTCCGTGGCCATAGCCATGGCCGCGGCCCGGCCTGCCGAGCTCGCTGTGCGGAGCGGAGCCCGCGGGGACGCGGAGGGTGCGCGTCGGCCCCGCTCGCTTCATCCCCGCCCGGTGCATCCCCGCCCGGTCCATCCCCGCCCGGTACATCCCCGCCCGGTCCATCCCCGCCCGGTGCATCCCCGCCCGGTCCATCCCCGCCCGGTCCATCCCCGCCCGGTCCATCCCCGCCCGGTCCATCCCCGCCCGGTCCATCCCTACCCGGTCCATCCCCGCCCGGTCCATCCCCGCCCGGTCCATCCCTGCCCGGTCCATCCCCGCCCGGTCCATCCCCGCCCGGTCCATCCCCGCCCGGTGCATCCCCGCCCGGTCCATCCCTGCCCGGTCCATCCCTGCCCGGTCCATCCCCGCCCGGTCCATCCCCGCCCGGTCCATCCCCGCCCGGTCCATCCCTGCCCGGTCCATCCCTGCCCGGTCCATCCCCGCCCGGTCCATCCCCGCCCAGAGCGGCCGCGGGGTCCCGCGGGGCTGCGGGAGAGAGCGGCGCTGCCTCTGCCGGGGCGGCACCGGGGGCCGGGGCTCTGCCACATTTCACCCCAAAATGCAGCTTGGGGAGGGTAAGGGCTTCGCTGCCTTCCAAAATGTTGCGCCGCGTCTTTTGATGGGTCCTGAGGAGCGGGCTGGCCGGTTGGTAGCACGTGTGAAATACAACAGGCAGCCCCCACCCCCGCAGGCATGGACAGTGACAACTCGCAGCCTGTGTCACAATCACCTGCCCAGCAGGATGCACGCAGCCTGGCTCTGGGGTTTAATTGCAACCTCATTTTTCAAAACCCACACAAAACTCTCTGATAAGAAAAAAACGAGTTACTCCCCAACTCCAATAACCCTTCGCAGCTGAGGGCTGGTTCTTACATCCTGCCTTATTTCCCATATGCAGGTTTACATTGCTGTGATAAAGAGGAAGCAGTTTGGTGTCTGTTACAGAGAGCTCAAGCTGCTGAAAGATAAATGTTGCTTTGATGGTTTCTACTACAGCCAAATTATGTCACAGCATTGAGATTGACCCAAGGGCTACCAAGGTGGAGAAGGGCCCAGAGGTGAAGAGCAGCTGAGGTCACTCGGTCTGTTCAGGTTGGAGAAGACTGAGGGGCGACCTTATCACAGTCTACAACTTCCTCTTGAGGGACAGAGAGGGATTTCTTCTCCGGTGACCAGTGACAGGACCTGAGGGAATGGCTGGAGCTGTGTCAGGGGAGGTTTAGGGTGGACACCAGGAAAACGTCCTTCACCCAAAGAGTGGTCAGGCACACAACAGGACCCCAGGGCTCTGGTCACAGCACCAAACCTGACAGAGTTCAGTAAGTTTTTGGACAAGGCTTTCAGGCACATGGTGTGACTCTTGGGGTGTCCTGTGCTGGGCCAGGAGTTGGACTTCAATGATTGTTCTAAGTTCCATCCATCTCAGGATCTTCTACAATTCTAAGTCCGAAGTGCTGAGAGCAAGACAGAGCTTAGCACATTTTTCAGTTCCTTGTAGCTGATGAAGTTCCAGAAGTCCCATTTCCAAATGGGACTTGGAAATGGACATGGAGGAGGGAAATATTCCATTATCTGCCTTAACTGGATGCCCAGATCTGAGATGAAAATGGGCTGAGGAAGCCACATAGCAAGCTTTGTAAAATATAAATAGGCAACTCCAGATGTAAAATGAACTTCAAAATGAAACATTCCAGAAAAGGGATAAAATATCAATGTCATTTGAAGAAACCTGCTATGCGTGTCTCATGTGATGAGAGAATACAAACACTCTGCATAGGGTCCTGTTATATAAGACACATAAGTAGAACATTAGAATAAACCTTAAACTATCTTTCAGTCCTTTAGGATCAGCTCTACCTTTAGAATCCTAAAAAAACAAAAAAAAAAAACCCAACAAAACAAAAAAAACAAGCAACAAAAAAAAGAGCAGACTGCTTTTGATTTTAGTCTGAAAAAGAAAGGGTTTAGAATTAATGGAACAGTCTTTCCAGCTTTGTAACGTGTCTTTTTGCAGACAGTGATTAATTAGTTGTTCTCCATGCTCACTACAGTAGAGATGTGCAATTGGTAGCAACACAAATTTACTTCACGGTTAAAAATTTGGCCTTATAACAAACAGCAAAATGCCTTTTACTGTAGGGCTCTCCAGTTATTCCAGATTGACACTAAGTTGTCTACTCTGCCACTAAGCTATAAACACACAGATCTCCACTGTCATCCATGGCATTTGGAATTGTCTCACATCACTCCCATATTGCTGGTTCAGCTTCAGTTTGAAGGCTGCAAAAACCTCCAGACTGAGCACAGCTGCTTACAGGAGCATTCCCAAGCTGCTATTTGAGCTTAATTTGTCCAGCCTTTATTTTGACTTAATTAGACCTGGTTGGTTGTTTTAATAAGAAGAATATAAAATATATTGTATACTTTCACTTAGTTCGAAAGACTGGACATGGTACTCAGTGCCATGCTCTGGTTGACTCAAAGTGGTGATCATTCAAAAGTTGGACTTGATGGTGCCAGAGGTCTTTTCCAAGATAATTGATTCTGTGGTTCTGTAAACTGATGTCACCTCTAGGTGTTTTAGATTTATTTTGCTTTTCATCACCCACATTTTCCTTGCAAACACTGAGCACTGGCTCAATCCTCCACTAAGAGGATCATTCAGCTTTGCCAAAGAAATGGTGATTACTTGTGGATGTACAGACAGTTGTGCATCTACCTCAGAGAAGTTTCAGCCAAAACATATGTATTTATTTCTGAAAACTCTAACATCCAGATACACACAGTCATATGGCCTCGCTCCTACCCACCAGCACAGCTGGAAGTTAGGCTGGAGTGATTACAGATTAAATTTCCTTCCAGACTTTAACTTCTGCAGTAGCTGTGACTCCAACCAGGAGGGAATTTAGATCCCAGAACGTCTACTACTGCTATTACTATTTGGAAGTCCAGAATTATTGTTGAGGGCTTTTTTAATGTCAGCTGCTTGCTCCAATGAAGCATTTTAGGAAGTCCCTCTCCTGTTTTTCAAAGCCTGTAATTGCCCATCAGACTGCAGCAAGGGATTTTTTCTTTTGAAGATTACACCAGCATTGTGAAACTGCTTACAGCTGCCTCCAGATTCTCAGGATTAGTTTTGAAACATTACCAGTCAGCAGTTCTAAGTTTATTCTTAATCATGACTTCCATTTTACATCTATGTAATTTTATAAACAAATTTCAGAACATTTGTTTTCCATGATTACAATATGAAAATAACTGCTGGTTGAATGCATCCATCCTTGTGCCTAGCCAAGCCTTTGCACGCTTTGTAAATCATTTGCAGAGGAGTGCAGGGAGGATTCAAATCACCGAGTATCAAAAATTGTGACAAATTCCGCCCATTACTCAGCTCTTGGGATGGCTCAAAGGTACAAGGAGAGGCAAATTAGATGGCCATGTTATGAAAAAGTGCAAGGAACAGTATTAAATATGTTCCTTAAACATGGTACTGAGCAAATATAGTCTGATCAAGTTTCTCTTTGAGTTATCTTCTGGTTTCTCTGTACCTGCTCACCAAAAAGTAGAAGAAATGCACAGAGGCAGGGCTTGTGCAAATAACAAAAGCACAGGCATTGTCACTCTCAGAAAACCCAAATAAAACTAAATTGCTCAAACTTTACAGAAATGATACCTCCAAAATGTTTATAGCCATAGATGGGTCCCTTTAAGAAGCCCACATCTGAGGCATGTTCCATCCCCAGCCTAAGGACAAAGACTGCACTGGGAGAGTGAAGGATAAACCAGAAAAAAAAGAGTAGAAATTAAATGCATGTCTGATGACTTTAACTGTGTTGTTACCACTATAGGGATTTTTAATTGGTGTAGTAGTATTCTTTTTCTATAATAATTAGACCTGGGCTAATAATGACCTTTGGATTAAACTATCAAGACTTTGGTTACCCAGCTGAATATTTGTCCAGTTTACAGTGCAGTAAGGTTTTGCTTTATTACAAAGTGTTTCCTCTTTTCTCATTAACAAGGTCGAGTGCAACACTGGCACTTCATCATCAGCTTTTCCAGTGTCTGACTTCTTTGTCATTTTGGCCCATTCCTCCTTGTCAACCAACACATTTAATATGGAACCTTTTTATGGTAAAACCATTTGTATTTCCATTTAAATGTTTTTTCTTCTAGGTAAGAGCACTTCAATTCCTCTGGCCCTTGAGACTCATACTACCAAACTAATTAATTCAATTTAGGTTCCTCTTGTATCCAAATCTTTCAGATGTCTAATTTATATTTCCTCTTGTAGAAAAGGACACTTAACTCCTTTGGCCTTTCTTTAGAGAACAGCTGTGATCAACTGGAGAAATTCCAAGGAGAGTAACTCCACATTCTTCTTAAACTGTTGTGGTCAGATGGGGATATTTAAGGCTTCAGCCTTCCAAGGCTGAGTGACACAAATTCTACTGGTTTTAGTGTTTACAGAAAACACTCCAGCTGATGATTCTCAGTCCATTTGCTTTTTCTGCTGCACTGTTGCCAAGCAAACATTTCCCCATGCTGTGCCTGTTCTCAGTACTGAGATCCATGTTTATTTCCACACCCACTTCTTTCACTCCCCTCATTTTGAATTCCAGTCCTGCCCTTGTACAGCTTAGGGTTATCTACAGAATTAATAAACACCCTTTACATCCCCCCATTTGAATGCACAGTAACTCCAGATCTGCTGGAGACAGGGCACAACAAAGAGCTGATCAGCAAGTTCATTGCTGCACGTGTGGGATCAAACCACGATAAGCAGTGAAGTTCACACGCCATAAAATGGAGCGAGTCAACCATGAAAAATAATTTATTGTACTAATTTTCAACAGTCAATAACCTGATGTTCAGAGATAAAGGATTACAGACATGTCTTACATGGGCAAATATTTTCTGAGCCTTTTCTTTTCATCTCAGCCAGGACAAAGGAACTTTGGCGTCCCACAAGAAGCATTCACCAGGTGAATAAAGGCACCACGAGACAGCTGAAGTATCCCAGTCACTTCTAGTATTCCAGCATCACCTGTGGTTCAGGTCCCAGACACTTCTTTTATGTTCAAAGGTATCCAAAACAAGCATTTGGTGTTACCTCTGACATTTTCATTTTGTCATTAAAACATTAGTGCTTTCCCAACTGGATCCTCCAATGTCATCTTCTCCTCTTGGGGAGAGACACTTCTGAAAGGAAATAAAGAGAAGGGTATTTTTACAAGCTTTTAAATCCATCTTCCCTCATGGGAATTGTTCAAGTAAAATTAATCCTATCCAGCACAGGAACTTAACTAGATGAGCTCTTGAGATCCCCTACCAGTCCCTCTCCCCATGGTTTTTTAAATATGAAAAAAAATCTTTCTAGATTCTACAGCACACTATCATTCAAAGTATTAACTGAAATGCCACTGATGAATATTGTTCCAAAACTTATTCCATCTTAAAAGCTTTCTGGTCCTCATCAACATCTTTCAGATTTTGCTGTGAATTTGACAAATGGAATACTCACAAAATCTCTCTGAAGAGACTGCTTATGGGTATTTTTAATGCTTCAGAAGTTATCAGAAAATTATGAGAAATGGAGAATATTCCTGATTTAGAAAGAAACTTTTTGTCCACAAGTAGACAAGTGAGGGGAAAATAAACCAAGTACAAGATTAAATGCTCCATGGCACCTTCAATCTGACCATTTAAAATTGAATGAATTCCCACTGTCTACAAATAAAGTGACCAGCGAATGTAATCTCACTTCCATACTATGAGATGCTCCTTTGCTTCTAAAAAGAGCAAATATAAATATACAATGTCACTAAAAATGTATTTTAATAAATTTAAATGTATTAAATATCCCTTGTATTAAATATCCTTCCATTACACACAATTTTGGATAGTGTATTAACTGCAAAAGGTTCTTTATAGTGTGCCATGTTCTCCTCAAGCAGCTGAGAACAGACCCTGAAGTTCCTGAGTTGCAGAGCAGCCCAATATCGTCCAACATTGATGCTTCTGCAGAGTAACTCCACTGTAAGCTTTGAGCAATTTGCTTTACCATTGCTTCCCAATTAAAATGACATTATCTCCAGTAACCTGAGGGACAGCAAAGCCATTCACTCCCCTGCTGCAGTTCCCAGAGTCCTCCCCCAACAATGTCAGATAACTTCCAGTACAGCGGAGGATGCTCAATCCATGAAACACTGCCCAGCTGAAACTAAGGCTAGAGAGGAACCTTCTCTCCCCTCAACAAAGGTGAGGGAAGCAAGGGCTATTCTTTTCTAAGATCCCAGAGTTACCAGAACAGGCATTTTCTGGAAGTGGGTGACTGACCAAAAAAATCACTTTTCCCCATACACTATCCCTCAAGACAAACTTGTATTACAGAAGAATGAGACTCCTTTAAACTGGACCAATTCTAACTCTGAACACACTACAATGAAATCTGTGTAGAAAAAAAATTACACTTGGGATTTTGTTATGGCTTTTCAAAGTTTCCATTTTCATACAAGAATTTGCAGGCTAAAACCAAATCTAGTTTTGATCCATGATCCAAACTAATGAAATCATAAATACATGATCCAAAATATCAACTTTAGTTTCAGAAAAACACAGCAGAGGGATATTTAAAAACAAGTCACTGGTTTGCTGGAATTCCAATCTTTGTACCTCCTTCATCTGAGTCCTCTTCTGTGATTACTGGCATCCCGATATGCCGAGTTACAGTTTCCTTTGCCACTTGCATTTCACCTGCACACAGATTTTAAGGAAAAAGTGTCAGGTTTTTTGCTTCTACATCCCTTACCCAGTAGTTAAAAGATTGTTCACTGCTGCTCTCCTGAGATGCTGTCAAATGCCGTAGACATACCTACTTTTCACAGTACCTTCAATATGGTTTACTAAGAAACCTTCAATAACAAGTAATTAACACCATCAATTTGAAGAAAAATTAATCACCAACTCAGTTCAATAATTCAAAATTACCTTACTGCTCCAAAACACTTCATATACTCTTTTAATGTCAAGCAAAGGTAACACTGCCAAATGCTCATCTCTGAAGAGGGATTTATTTCCTCAGTAACTTTTTTTCCCTAGCAGAGGCTAAACAAGTCTGAAAACAGAGTTTGGAACTTTGAAATTAAATCCCCATCTCCAAAATAAAGATAATTCAAAAAATAAAGACAATTCAAAACCATTTTGCTGTTTAGTTTCATTTAACCTATAACAAATAAGGAGTAAACAAAAAATTAAGACAGCAGAACAACTTCTATCAGTTGAAAAGCTGGATATCAGAAAGAGAATTTCCTTCAGGAATGTAATTTCCCACTGATCAACAGGAAAATTTAACCCAGCTAGCAAAGCAACTGATAAACTTTTGCAATCTCCCCAGGTTCATGGATTGAATGGAGAAGTACCCCTAACTTCTGAAGAACACCTTCTCCTTGCTGGCTGTGGTCTCCTGCTGGTGATTCTACTTCGACTCGGAGACTTCCCACAACTGGATCCTGATTCAGAGGATTCTAACTGCACTTGACGATGTCTCCTGGATTTGGAAACCTGAATGATATAAAAAAAGCTGAATTTCTACAGCCAGATCTTCCTGGGGGTCACTTGACCAAAGCATCAACTTGACGTCAGGGTGAAAAAGAGATAGGGAGGGAGGGCTCCCACTAGTTGCTGTTCTCCAGTTGTAACAGGACAGTGCCCTTCAAAGATTTAATGGGTGTATAACTTAAAATGCAGATAATGAAACATTGACTAATTCTCTGTTACTACCAACCCACACCATGTTGCATCCCTCTACACAAAAGAAACACTTCCAAAAACTGTAAAGCCTCCATATCATCTTATTTTGCTTAAGTGCCTAGAAAACATCACTGCACATTCACGAGTCTGGACTCATGTATAAAATCCAGAGCTCTGTTTCACTTAATGACACATTTTTTGATATAAGATTTTAATAAACAGAGAAAGTTGAGACATTTCTCAAAGGACTGCTAAGAAAAAGACAAACCAACAATATTCTTTTAAGAGAGAAGCTACTAAAACAAAGTTTCCAAGAACTTGCAACTGACTTTAAACTCCTAAGTCCCATTTTCACAGGCATCTTCCAAGATGTCAGTATTTAAGATCAAAGGAATCTGAGCAATTAAACTCTCAGGTATTTTTATACATCTTCTTAAACTTCCATCTTAAACAGAGCACAGATATTAAGATACCCTGTAAATGAAGAATAAGAGCTTTGGGTTTCCCTGCCGTGTTAGAAAAACTAGAACATTCCACACTGGAGCGCAGTTTAACTCATTCCTTTTTGATCCAACATTTACATTAAACTGGTACTTTTAAAACTGTTCTTGAAAAATTAATACATCCCCATTATCAATTTGTATGCCCACCTCAACAGCTGCAGAATAAGACCTGTATTTGATTCTGGCCAGGGCATTTGCTCTTTCAGAACCCTGTGAAGAAACAAAAGTCCAGTCAGAAAAGATTTTTATTCTATTATAGCAGTACTGTAATGAGATATTACATAAGGCAACCACTTGAGTAATATCTCACTACAGCTCTAACTTTATAATTAGTTCTACATAATTTCAACGCCACCAAAATGGTACTTCAAGGAAAAAAAAAAGTTAAAATTTCATTAAAAAGATGGAGCATAATTTTGGTTGCCTTCTCTGTAATAAAGCCCAGGAGGAGAAAAATCAAACTTGAAACTTCACATCTTACTCAAAGTTGAAATAAGTAACTGCAACATGAGACAATTTTGTAGCATAAAAAAATGAATACTGCCTTAAGTTGAAACTCAAGGAGGAAGTGTAAAAGAGTTTGGCTGAGCTCTTTTCCCTCCTTACTTGAGAGAGACTTTTTATTGTGGTCTTTTAAGAGCTGTCACAGCAGTAAATGCTCACAGCTCAACAGAAAACAGTATGAGTTAAAAAAACCAAGCCCCACCAGCTGTCCCTGGAATTTATTTTGACACTATCAAACTCTGATCTACACTGCTTAGCCTGAGATCTGAAGTCAAAAAATTAACAGATCTGGCCTGTGGAATGCAGCAAAGTAGTTCAGTTTCCTTACCTCTGATTCTAGCAAAGTCTCTTCTCTCTTTTTGTTTTCTGTTTCATCAGTTTCTTTAGCACTTTGGAATGATTTCTGTGGGAGAAAAGTGTTTTTCTTTAAACATCTGTCATTTACAAGACAGCTAAAATCCAAGAACTGTAAAATAACAAGAAAACTATTTACACACATCCATTTTCTACATCCACCTTACACTGTGGCCTTTCTTTGATCCAGGAATGTGTTACAGAAGTAGTTCATGAGGTCAGACCTTCAGGGCATCCCTCTCAGCAGTCAGCTGTGGTATGCCAGAGGCAAGACCACCCGTAAGTCTTTTCTTCCATACCACATCCTTGCCTCAGGTTTCACACATTCCATGCCTAAGTGTCAGTTCCTTCTCCTTCAGTCTGAGATTTACCAGCTCAGAGGCAATCACACCAGAAATCCAGTTCTTACATGTTCACCCAACCTGCTAAGTCACCACAGCATAGTGGCTGGCAGTACCTACCATTCTGCCCTGCTGCCATTCCTGATGTTCCAAGGTAATGTCTTTGAGATTAACCACAAAGTCATCTTTTATCAAGCTCAGGGCCTTGTATGGCTGGGATTTGTCAGCTGAAATGACACATTTCATTTTCTGATAGTGGTCGTGAATATTCATCATTTCCTGAAAATATTTTTTAAAAAAATGTCTTTCAGGGAAAAAAGATTTCAGCAGTAAAACAATATTAGTCTTCAACACACAAACCCAGGGTTACAGAAACTATTCTAAGGAGACCACTGGACCAGGAGGAATTTTAGAAACTGATTCTGGTTAGATTATTTGAGTTTTAGAGTCAAGAAATCCTTCTAACCAGAACTGAGCCACCAAATAAGCTCAAGAGAAGGTTATTCAGGGCCACTGCTCACGCAAGGTTCATTCTGATACTGTGGTTTATTTTCATCTCTCTGGAGGAAACATTTTACTTTACAAATTTCTGCAACAGTGCAGTCAACCTTACTGATACACATTTGCCAGCAATAAATGAAAAAAACTGCAAAAAAAGTTCTACCACTGAGTGATATAAGAGCCTTTACCTGGATTGAATTACTCAGGTTTTTATAAAATGTATCATATAATAAAAAAACCAACAAAACAACAAGCTTTGAAAGGAGAAATAAAGGTGAGAGAAGGCTATGAACTTGCAGATAAGTAAATTCATATTACCACAAGTATCAGTCCTCCAGCTGCAACCTGCAGACATATCAAAACAAACATGCTTTCCCCCATTTTCCACTTTTCTCTAAGTGACAATTAACCATTTACACCCTTTTACATCTTACTGAGGCAAAACCACAAAACATTAGGGCATATTTCAGTATTGAAAAAGATATCACAATTCTTCCAAACTAAATGCCACGTTTCTGGGTGTCTGGTAAAATTATCTTAGTCTATGTTCCACAAGGGACTGACAATGGACAAGACAGTGCTGATTAGAGAAGTTAAAGCTCTTGGACAACAGAGAAATTAGAACAAAACAAACCCCATTGATTAATCTGTAGTTTAAAGATTACTGTACCTCTAATACATCATTACTGATGAGGCTGTTTACTCTGTTACTCGGGTCCTTAAATTCTTCTTTTAAATAATTTTCCTTAATCTTCTTCTTAGTTCTGTAGGTCAGCTGAAACAAGAGGCCATGTTTGTAACCTAAAAGAAAACTTTAAATGGAACCTCCTCTTGAGAATTCCTACTGCATATGCATCAATCAGGAGATGGGAGATACTGAAAGGCATAAAACCATTTCATCAACAACACTGTTCCTGCCGTATGTTCAGAGCCAGCACTTTTCACAAATTATTCTCCAGTTAAGAATTTAATCTAGCACTCCCCAACTGGTAAGACATCTCAAATCTATTAAGAATATCAGATACTGAAAAAATATTTTCAGGTGTGAAGTATTCAAACATCCTCTAAGCTTTTCATCACCTACCTATGTAAAGCCATACATACCACATTTTACCACGACCTCAAAGCTGAGCTAACCATGAGTGCTGTTGTACTGTCAGGTGTTGAATGATGAGGGTATTTTATTTCAAAATGTAAGTCATTAATGTAATAACTCACTAGCTTTGGCATTGCTGTGAAGTGGAAGGCTCTGGCAAGTCGCAGTCTCCTAAAGACATAGGCTGCATCATAATGCAGGGAGTCAACCAAATCCTGCTGAAATCTCTGGATTTCAGGCCAATCCTTGAGTGCAATTCTGATCTGCAACAAAAGAGTTACAAACTGTTAAACCAGTATTTCAACCATAAAAATTAACTGACCTGACTACCATGATCTGACTATTGACAATACCTGGATATCCAGAGCTGCAGAAAGGATCCCATTATATATATATATATATATATACATATTTGTTATTACCATCATCATTTTATGCACATAAGATTATTATACTTTCTTTTGACAGTGACATGAAACACAAGTCCTTTCTGATATGTGAAAGTATTCATTCTTCACATCCTGAAGTGTGTGAAAAATAGTCTGCACCTAGGACATTCCCCTTCACTAGTGATAGGAAATGATACTCATACCAGGTTGTGCTGCCACTGAAATACTCATAAATGTTCTTTCCCTTAGTTCTTCATTTCTCTCCTGTCACATCCACTCTGCCCACTTCACCTTCTCTCTGCTTAACTTTCTTGATAACTCACGTACCCTCTTGCAGTTGCTATCCAGCAGTGGCTTTAAAATTGCCTAAATTCACCTTCATAAAAAGTTACTGATTTCTCTGAGGTCAAAATATGAGACATCGTGGCATTGTTGTAGACTACTCCTAATTCAGTTTGCTATTTAACAGATTTTGACTCAATTTTGCATGTGTACACAACATATATCACAAAGTTCCTAAGCAAACCACTTCTCCTTGCACTGAGTTTATAATTCCTTTAGATATTGGTCTCCTAAAAGCAGCAAGTAGGGTGTCATTCAGGCATGCACACTCTTAACCTATTTAAGAATTCCTTTTCTGGTTAACAGGAAGTGGAAATAATTCAGTCACTCTCCATTCTGTTGGAATTCTAAAGAGTAACTCAGGCTGTAATGGAGTTCTCTTACCCTGATGAACACATTCTCCATTCCTGCCTTTTCCAATGGCTTCCAATCTGGCTTTAAGTATTTTCATTTTAAGAAAGGAAGAGGAAATGCCCTAACCATTTATGATGACAAAGCAAACAGCAGTGTACCACATATCTTATGCCTAGTATCTCCTGAGAGTAAAACCTCAGGAACGATTACCTTTTGTTTTGGCTGACAAAGCTGGGCATTATAGAGCCCATATAGAAGGTACAAAGCACCAACTCGGATCTGGAAGCAGTAGGGGGGCAAGAAGTACTGCAGGGCCACATCTAGAGTCTTCTTCGAGAGCTTATTCCTCTCCAAAGCTCTTATTCTACCACTAAAGCAAACAGAGAAAAAAAGGGAGCATGTTAAAGCAGGTAAATATAAAACTGCAGGCTTCAGAAAAATTAATAATGCAGAAACAAACTTTAGATGTTTAAAAAATATAGAATCATTGAATGTCCTCAGCTGGAAGGGACCCACAAGGATCACTGAGTCCAACTCCTGGCCCTGCAGAGGATGACCTCCAGAATCACAACCTGGCAGAGTACAAGAAGAGTTTGGACAAGGTTCGCATGGTATGACCCCTGGAGCATCCCGTGCAGGGCCAGGAGTTGGACTCCATGATCCGTGGGGGTTCCTTCCAACTCAGAATATTCTATGAACCAGTGAAACACGCAATGTCCTGCAATCACACTTTTAAATCCCACGAGGATTGCACCAAGCCCCCTGCAGAGTCAGCGCTCAAATCACACACATTCCTAATGCATGGAATACACCGAATTAAAACTCTTTCACCATTACAGAGGGACCGATGCTCCACTTGCTTTAGAGCCCAGCCAGGCAACCTCTCCCCGAGTCAGGCCTGAGGGGGCACACAGCTCACCCGCACTCCCCTAAAGGCAGCTCGTACCCGGGGGGAAGCTGATCAGCGAGGACTGCGGGCCTGGCGAGGGACAGAAAGGGGAAAGGCGAGGGGCAGAAAGGGGAAAGGCGAAGGGCAGCAGGGGGAAAGGCGAGGGGCAGAAAGGGGAAAGGCGAAGGGCAGCAGGGGGAAAGGCGAGGGGCAGAAAGGGGAAAGGCGAGGGGCAGAAAGGGGAAAGGCGAGGGGCAGGCGCAGCTCGGCCTGAGGGGCGGCCGGAAGCCATCCCCTCCCTCACTCACTAGAAGACGGTGTGGAAACGGCGCTGCCGCCACAGCTCGGCGAAGCGCTCGAAGCGGACGGTGTCTGCCTGCTGGAAGGCGCTGAGCAGCTCCTCGCAGTCCTCCTTCAGCCCCGGCACGTCGCTCATCCCGCCGGCTCCGCGCCGACCCCGCGGCCGCTCCGCGCATGCGCGTCTGCTCCACAACAGCCCCGCGGCGCCTGCGCTCCCGCCCCGCGCCTGCGCACGGCCCGCGCCGGGAGGGGCCGGGAGGAGCCGCTCGGGCTGCCCGTGAGGGAGCGCGGCTGTCCCGGCCCCGTGCGCTCCGGCCCCGCTGTCCCTGCGTGTGGCGAGACCCCGGCAGTGACGGGCGCTCGCTCTGCCCGCCCCAGGCGCTGTCCCGCTCTCCCCCGCTGTGGAGTGCGAGCCCCGGTCCACGGGCAAAATGCCTCTCCGAGAAGCGCATCCCTGGTGGTCCCGGGGCGCAGCCCGCGGGGATGAGCGGGTTCGGGCGGGATGAGCAGCGGCGGATCCGCTCGGGCAGGCGCCGCCGTACCAGAGCCCCAGAGATCCCGGGGACGCTCTAGAGGCGAGGGGCTTCACACTTTCCGCTCCAGTCCCCGCAGGCGGCCCCGGCAGAGAGCTTGGGGGCCGTGACCCGACGGGCTCGGGAACAGCGGCTCCCCCGCGGGAAGGGCGCCCGGCGGTCCCGCGCGGCCGTGGGGACGTGACACACCGCCACGCTCCGGTGAAGGGACAGTGCCGGCGCCCTGCGCCCGTCCCCGCTGCTCCGCCGGCTGTCCCAAAACCCCGACGGCTGCGGGAGCCCCGTTTCCGCCTGGGCGAGCGCGGCAGGCAGGGATAAGCCGGCGGTCGCCCCCCCGAGCGGCGGGGTGCCGTGCCCTGCCCTTCCTTGCCCTGCCGTGGCCGTGCCGTGCCGCCCGCTCCCCGCATGCACGGCCACACGTAGGCGGCCGGGGCAACGGGGCGGGCGGGGAGGGGGCCGCGGCTGCCGAGCCGCACGTAGGGTGGATGGGTGCGGCCTCGCCGGCGGCGCGGAGCGGGCGGCGGGGGCTCCCCTGCCCGCGCTCCCTCGCGCACGTACAGAGAGGGGCGAGCGGCCGCCGAGGCGGCTGCCGGGACCAGCGCCGGCGTCGGAGAGCCCCGAGCCGCGGTGAGTACGGACCCGCGGCACCGGCGATGCCCCGGGAGAGCCGGTTCTGCTGCCCGGGAGGCTCCGCAGCTCCTCGGGCGGGTCCCCAGAGGGTTTAGGCACGGGGCTCGGGTTTCAAGGCGGTGTTGCGGTGATCGCCGCTGCGGTCGGGGCTTGGCTGCGGATTGTGGGAGCGCGGCTGGACAGCGGCACCTGCGCCGGGAGCGGTCCCGGGCTGGGCAGGAGAGCGGCCGGGTGCCTGTGCACCCACGGGATGCGGGCTCGGCAGGTGCGAGATCCCCCCTGCGCAGGGGAAGCCTTAGCGGGTGACAAACAGTGTGTAGGGAAAGTATGGGCTTGGGATGAAGCCTTGCGTGCTGCCTTTGGGATGTTTAAATCTGCAGTTTTCCCAGCGACCGCGTTAAAAATTGGTATTTTGCTTTCTCAAATAATCATACGCTGCGAAATTAATTTGAAATGAAATGAAATTGAATTCTGCTATCTACGGTACCGTGATGTTCTCCAGTTCACCATTAGCACCAACTAATTGATCCAAAGGTCGCTTCTTACAGCGAGGCGCATCAAGCTGTCAGCTCCTACAATGTCTGGAGCTCCCACAGTGCTCCAGGCATGCAAGCATCTTTCCATATTTATTGTATTTCCCAAAAGATTGCTGGAATGCAACCTTTAGCAGCCTTTATTAGGAGGTAATTTGCCATCGGCTGAGCAGCAGTTGCCTGTGAGCACCACTGGTTGCCAATGTCATTGACTATAGGAACAGAGATATTTGCAGAGCTGTTGCATGTGAACTCTACAGGGTTTAACAGGAGAGCTGCACCTGCCAGGGTTTGGTTTGCATTTTTTTCCTTTTTCTGAAAAGACACTTTCATCTGTCACTCAGATTCATGTTCAGAGATGTAGGGCAGTGACCTGTTCATCCAGTATGTGACCCTGACTTCAACAGATTGTTCTGATTTTGGAACAGAATGCCAACACTGTTAGGAAAGCAGTGGATCCTCCCCAATGGATTTAAGGATTCAAAGCACAAGTAAGTAAAAAATGACACATCATGGAGCAAATTCACCATTACAGCTCAAGCCAAGACCTGTTTAGCTATAGGAGTCATCCCTTAAATTATCAGGAGCAGAGGAACCTGGCTCTGGAGTGATGCTGAATTTGTAAAGCTCGGAGTTTGTTTTCTGATTTTGTATTTTAAGCGTTCAGTGAGTGGGGTGATTTCTCAGAGATGATGTTTCAAGGAACACTACATGGAATTATTTTTCTTCCTAAGGCAGACAGGGCTGCATGATGCAAGATGTAGTGAGGATGAGGCTGTTGTGCTCATGTGAATGTGCCCTAAGTCTTCCCTTGCAGGAAGTTTGGGTACAATGCAAAGAATGAAAATGGAGAATAAAACCAAGTAACAGGGTCTCTTTGTACAATTCCTCTGGTGTGGTATATAAAATTAAATACAGTATCAATTTTTACACTAATTAATACTCTTCTTCATCAACTGTGTTTTCAGTGCTATTCAGAGTATTCATTAGTACGTTTTAGTACAATTAATGCCTTCAAACTAAAAAAAAAATAAATAATTAGATGATGTAAGGAAATGTGCTGGTTACTGTATCTTCTTCATATTCAGCTGCTAAACAAAAGGATGAAATCCTATTTGCTCTACTAATTCCTAGTTTATAAGTTGCAATTTAAAAGCCATTTATCCTGCACTGATATAAATAATTGGGTTTTCCAGGTGCATATGGCATAAAATAAGTCTCTTTTTTTAATACCTTATATGATTGCATTAGAACACGTTTTCAAGTTGAAAACATGAAAATAAATCACATTTTAATCGATTTGTAGGAAAATAAATCATGAATATATTTCATTAAATAGCTTATTTCACCTTCGGTATGTACAAACCTATTGCAAGTAACAGGATCATACTTTACTGGCACATGCCTCCTGCTTTCAGACTTCCCAACAAACACTGCAAAAGCTTTTTAATCTGTGCAGTAGGAAGTGGCATTGATTTAACAGGACAGCAGGAGTCACAAGTTCTTGTCAAGTCATTTGCGTGTACCGACAGCAACTGAAATCACCTGGAGACATGACCGTGGATTCAAACGAGTTTGTGTTTTGTTCCTAAGGGCATTAATTCCTGGTGTGATTAATCAAAGAGGCTTCATAAATGTCCTCTGTCTCTCTCTGGCGTCCTCCAGGAAAACCTACACCATCCCCATATCCGACTTGTTAAATTGTATGTTTGACCTCTCTTGTTCATGCATGTGATCTGCCTCACGCAGGTGGGATAACCATGTGAATAGGATTCAGCTTATATATAAATATTATATATCTGTATTATGTTTAATATTAAATGTTTTTGGGGACTGTGACCATGTCTGCTTGATGACCAAGTGTCTGGCAGCAGGCAGTAAAGTCTCAAACCTGTGCAAGGAGTTTGTTACTCTGCACAGTGGTTTAGTTTGCTTTAAAGTCAACTCCACCTTTTACAATAGGGAAAAGGGACAGACAGAAAGATCACAGATGTCACAAATTAGAAACAAACCCTCTCTTTTATTGAATTTTATACTGTTACACAATCAAAAAGAAATACAGTCACAAGTACGTCAAAATGTTTCAAGAGAAATATCAATTGCAATACGTTGTACTTGGTTCCAAAAAAGAATTCCATTAAAATATACCACTTCTTCATGAGAGAATACTGCTATTATTCACAAAATCTACTTTACTGTATAAATCCAGCAGCAAACTCTTTAACTTTTTTGGTAACTTGCTCAAGGTAAACAGGGAAGCAGAAGAAAAATGACAATTCATTTCTAGAATTTGGATCAAAAATCACAGTCCTCCAGAACGGAGCTTTTCAGGGAGTGAAGTAATAATGGTATTTTTAATGAAAGCTGGATACCCAACTCATGTGGAATTCCTATGAAAATGGACTTCTATCAAGTCATTGTGGCCTGTGAGGTGTCTATTTTCATGCTGGACAGTTACAGTTTGAGTAATGTGCCTAAGTGCAGTGATATTTAAGTGAGCTGCTGCTCTGGTCAGGAGCAGGGCAGCAGTGGGAAGGGGACAGATGGCTGACCTGGGGCCTGTCCAGCCTAGCTGACAGTGGCAGGATGCTCCCAGATCCCACTGCACTGTTGGGAAAGCTTCACTCGGCAGTGGATCAGGGGAGAACACTTGCCAACAGATACTGCCTTTAGCTGCCAGTGCTTTGCTGTTTAATTAAACAGCTCTTTAGGTAATGAAAAATTACTATTAAATATGCAATAATATAACCTGTTATCATCAGAATTATCTGACCTGACAGTTGTATTTCATTGGAAGCAGAGCTGATAATTTCATCCAAACTAAGCTTTGAAGTCTTTAATATCCTCATTGGTGTTACATGCAAATGGTTCTTTTGGGCCCTAACCTTTGATTCTTTAATTCAGTAATTACTTTGGGAGAGTTTAGTGTGTGTACACAGATACAATTAAGTTTTGTTTCCAAGGTAAGTAGTTTCCTTTTCACCCAAAGGTTTTCAAAGATCACCAAAGTCCAAGCCAGTCTCACTAGGTGGGAGGAAGGTATGTTAGCAAGAGGTACTTTGGACTCCAGGCTACCTTCTTTACTCAGTATCTTACGCCCAAGATAAGTTACTGCACAGCCTATTAAAGTGGGGAGTTACAGCTGTAGTTAATTTTAACTGTTTTTTCAAGTAAAAGAAGGAATTATGTCCTCATAAATACTAGTTTAAAAATTCTTTTACTCTTTAAAAAATCATCACTGTTGATTAAAACATCAGTTCATATCTGTATGTAAAAAACAATAATTGTACTGTGCCCTGAAGAAGGCCTGGCTTGACTATTGCTGTAGTCAGGAAAACCTGGAAGATAACATTGTTATTCTTCTCAGTTTACCATTTTCATATAATCAGCATGTTCTATATACAGAGGAGAATACTGCATTTACCCACAGTTTCTTCTTTACAACAAAAAATAAATCACACAATGATTTGGGAGGGAATGGACCTTAAAACCCATCTAGTTCCAACCCCCTGCCACTGGCAGGGACACCTTTCACTATCCCAGGTTGCTCCATCCAACCTGGCCTTGAACACTTCCAGGGCTGGCTTATCCACAGCTGCTCTGGGAAACCTGTGTCAATGTCTCAGCACTCTCACAGTCATTAATTTCCTCATAATTCTAATATGGTGCCTCAACATTTTAAAGAGGCAGCAAGTTGGCAAAGAAAGTATGCAACAATCACTAAGAAAACACTTAAAAAACTATTTATTCTAGAAGCTTGTACTCCAGATTAGCTCTAGAATCAGACTGTGTGTTCTTGGAGTCTAAAGTGACCAAAAAAAATTTAATGGGGGTAAAAGGAAAGTTAGTAAAACAGAAATAAAAGCAAAGCAACTGAAAGGTGTACTTCTAGATTTTGCAAACTGGCATTGGTGTTTAGCAAAGCTGTTACAAGGCCAAAGCAATTACTGTGCCTTTTCTGTGCCTTGTTCAGTGTCTCTAGGAGGCTTGGGGGGTTTTGTTAGGTTATTTTTCCTCTACAATAAACCAATACAGCTACTGCAGTTCATCACAGTAATCAAAATATTACTATGCATAGTAAATGTTGTTAATATGTATAGTAAAAAATATTAGAATTGACATTTTTAGATAAAACATGGCTCAGTTAAATCCACAGCTCCTGTCACCAAGATCACAGATGATCAAGGACAGGGTGGATGGGGCTTTAAGCAACCTGATCTCATGGAATGGGTCCCTGCCCATGCCAGGGGTGTGGGAACAAGATTACCTTTAAAGTCCCTTCCAACCCAAGCCATTCTCTGACTCCAGCTGGGCTCATGACCATAAATCATATGGGTCACTTCAGTTTTCCTTCTGTTTTTAACACTGATTTTAATCTGAAAACTTTCTGCCCTCTTAGTGCACTGAAGAGGACCTGAAAGATCCAAATGGGTTAGGCTCCACCAAAACATAGCGAAGAGAGCAGCAGAACTCCCCTGAGCTGTCTCTTGGGAGTGCAAAGGGATAACTCCCCCCAGGCCAGCTCAAAGCTTGGTGGGGCAGTACAAAAGTAGAACCCAGCAGAATTTTTCACCTGCCTGCAAGAGTCTCACAAAGCACCACATCAATCCATGCAGAGCTAAAGCAGGAGGGATGCCCTAAACAGCAGGGGCTTAACCCAACTTCACTATTTAAACCTCCTAACTGCTGACAGAGAAAGAAATGCCATAGAAAGAATGCCAACCCAGACACAGCAGGCAGGGAGGAGCTCTGCTGCTTTTAGCCATTAAAAATGCATTAAAAATGCTCACTAGTGACAATGTTCTCTGCATGAAGCTTCAGCTGCAGCTGACTGCCCCTACATACCTTCTCCTCTCTGTGCAACTTCTACTCAAAACTTTAACAAGCATGCAACTTTCTTCTGCTGCCAGTGCCTTATCATTTTTTGCTAATAGCATCCTTTTAGTTTCATAGAGTTGTGGCTCTTTGGAAAGTGCTCCTTTCAGTGAAACAGTAATTTTAGAGAACAGGTCACACTTACGTAGTAGGACATTGATTTCAAAACAGCGCAATGAAACCAAAATGTTTACAACATAAAACCAAAGTAACTCCTGTGACACTACACGATTGATTACTTATATTGAAATAAGTTTTTTAAAAATAGTTTGGAGAATGCACAGAACATCTTGACGGTATTTCCACAACACAGGGTTACCACTAGCATTATGTTTTATGACAGCAAAATGAAGAAAGTTACTGGGTCAACAGCACAAAAACGTGGAACAGGTTTCATTAAGTACCAGCTTAGTTTTTTAATCATGAAGTTTTTTGATAGAAATCCATCCCAGATCAATCACTCCTGTGAATTTTACCTTTTCCTGCTTTCCTGTGTTACCTTGATAAAGCTTCCAGAGACAAGCCTTTAAACTGTTCATAAAGATGAATTCTTTCTGCTCTAGAGTAAAACAAAAATGCTGTGTCCTTGCTGCCAGGTTTGCTCACTGGTGTGATTACAGGTTGAGATGTGTAACGTCTTTGGTGAGTGGTAGTACAACACTGTCTGGGAAACTTCAGTACTGAACAAGCTCAAATAATTAACTCAGAGATGTTACAATCAAAATAAGGAAGCAGTGATTTCCAATCAACTCTAAGTTAAAAAGGGAACACGGATGAACAATAACCACTAACAAAAATATAAATTATCTCATTTCTCTCAGATAACACACTCCCCAAGGGGGCCTGGTCCACATATAGTTTATTGATGTAAGAAAACAATACAGTTAGTGTTAGATCCAACCACAAAGAGCAAAAAGAATGAGTGAATGAAAGTTTTGTACAGTACATATAGGAAAATAAGATGTTTGTGACAACTATATATTTCTAAATAAAAAGGCTTCTAAATATATTCAAGTTATTGAAATCTACATGAAAACATATGGATGTTAATAGCAACAAGGTGCATAAAACCAAAACATCAAAATATTGAGCAACTCAATGATGTACTAGATAAAAGTTTGCTAACAATGCAAGATGTTTTACAATCTGCTTGAAATATCACCTATACCACACAGGGTAAGCTGAACATTTAGATTTAAGATCATACACAATATTAGCATTAACTTCAACAACTACAGGCAGGGATTTTTTTTAAGCTGGCAAAGTGACTACTTTAAGAACATCAAACTTTCTCTAAATTGAGAACGTATCCAAAGAAAATGCTGCTAGCCCTTTCCAGATAAAGCCTTTCCTTTGACTAACCACACCCACTGAAGTCAAAAGCATGAGACAGCATTTAAGAACAATTTATATTACAACGTGACTAAAATAATGACATAATCCAGGTTTAAACATGTTTTCATAGGCAAACAAAAGATTCTTCTTAAAAACTAGTTTTTATAAATGCAGAATATATTGCATGAGGAACTGCTGGTATTTTTTAAGAAAATATATTGTGCGATTGTGGCTACAATGCACCACTGCAAAGCATTGTTGTTTCTTATAAAAACTATTAACATAAAAAACTTACTTGAACATAAAGAGTAAGAGAGCACAAGTCTTCCAACTACCTATGAAAAGCAGGATGGAAGTATTGCCAGTTTTTCCTGTGTTGACATTTTACTAATGATAACTTTTGGTGACCAACTCCCCAGCCAAAAATAATTTATTTTTTTTTTAAATCAGGTGCATATTTCAAAGCTGCTATTGCAAGTGTGTTTTAAATGTAATGGACTTAAAAGTGTATGTACCAAAGAATTATAAAAATGCACTAGAGTTTGAGTTATTGTTACATAAAGAACATATTAAAAAGACTGTCAAAATAAGTAGAAAGGGGATCAAAACTGAACTAACTGAATTAGTGCAGTACTGTAGCCAGGCTTCTAAAATCAGATATAGAAAATATAAATAGACTGCTTTAGGTGATGATTCACCAGTGTCCAAAAAAGGAGCAAGTTTTGTGAAAGCTCAGTTAACTTGATCCAGAGCTCTGAGCAGTTCTTCCCCCTGTAGCAGGTTTCTGTTGCCTTGTATGGGAGCGTTTACTTCACAGTCGTAACTCGTGAGTTGGGGGAGTCCACTCTCATCCATCGACTGCCCTAGAAGTTTACTTGCTATGTCTACAGAGGGAGGGGAAGCAGAAAAAATGCACTTTATTTACCATGCTTAACCTCTCCTAGAGCTGTTCACAAGGAACTAAGTATGGATAGTTTTGGAGACTCTCCTCTCTTTCACACAGCCCCCTCCACCCCCTCTGCCTAGGAAAGGAAGATACCAACCAGTTGATAGTAGAATGATTGTCTTTTGCTCCACTCCACTGTGACCATTTGTTTTGCATCCCTTTACACGTTTCCAAGCAAGTGATGCATTTCCTCCACCGTCACCTGTCTGCTGGAATAAAGACCCCTAGAAAGAAATGAAATTAATCTTCTTTAGTGAATATCTTTATAACCCTCCACATCCCTCTTCCAAATGAACAGTTCCCATCAATAAGTACTAATATGGCACTGTTACAATTTAAAGTGGATTTTGTTCGGAATTTGGGGAGAAATATATTTCCAAGTACACTAACTTGAAAATTATTTAACAGAAAACTGAATCAGGTTTCAACACCTGACTTCCCTTACAGAAAACAATTACAAAATCCTGGTTATCATCAGTTACCACGCTCAAGATTAGCGTGTACATGTACACAAACACACCCATTTAATTACCGCTGCTCTGGGGTGAGTAAGCATCAGGTTTTCACTGGAGTCTCTAATAGCTTTCTGCACTGGGATTAATAGTGTAGGCAGGAGAGTCAGGAACCTCAGTAGGTCGATTCTATCTACACATTTAGAATGTAAATTCTGCTTGCACTCCAGTTATTGCCACCAAGCCACCTGACCCAAGCTTTGTGGAAAAAGCAGTCCTACACCAGTCTAGTGCAGATATGGCTCCTTAGCATATTGTTCTGACAGCAGAACATAAGATATGGAGATTAGGAAGCTGTAAGGCCTTCATATAATTGGGATAAGGAAGAAGAAGCTGCTACTGAAACAGATGGGATGGAAGGAAAAAGAACCATCTTAGTATCAAGTCTGCTGGCAAAAGTACTTGAATCTGCAAAGTTTGGTCTTGTTAGTGATAGTGACTGCTGTAAAAAGAGGAGAAGGTATTTCAGAACACTGCCATTATCCTCAAAATAGTGAAGAGCATATGTTTTCAGGTTATAAAACACCTGTGTAAGTCAAAAGAGCAGCTGTATGAAAGAAGTTATAGTTAACTCAGAGCTGCAGTTCATAGTGAGATTAGTCACCTACATTGCTGCTGCTACTGATTTTTTACCACGGATGCATTCCAGCCCTTCATGTTAAGAAAGATACAGCTTAGAACTGTTCCAGTGTTATGATTTATACCATTATTTTATAACCTCACTATAACACAATATTTTATAACCTTATTTTATCTTATCTTTGTATAATTCTCCTGTTTTCTAGGAAGCTAAAGTAGTATTGTACTTTGGTCTTCACTTATTTTTACTCTTTGCAAAATACATCCCACTTCCCTAGAGCTAAAAAGTTGTGACAAGTGTTTGTGCAACCCTCGAACAGCATGTATTCCAAGCCTGGATTTAAGATCATTTTTCTTCTGTTTGTGTGAAAGGCCTGTATATCCTCCCAGAAATCCATTATGGAGAGAGAAGCCAAACAACTAAAGTACTTTAAATAACTCCACTAAGACCCAGCTTCATGGAAATTCAGCTTCTGACTCTGAGAAACCATCAAAATATTTATAACACTTTTGTCAGATACAGACAAAAGAAAAAAGTTTAGCAAAGCATGAAGTCTGAACCTGTAAGCATTAAACTGGCACTAAGCACAGAAGCCTGAACATTGTTCCAGCAGTTAACACTGAACTGCTCGTGTTCTGTGCATTTCATGTCATCCCATGCTGTTTTGAATGTTTTATCAGCAACACTATTGAGCTGTAGCACCTCTGCATGAGAAAAGGGCAGTGGAAGGCAATAACATTTCTTGCAGAGTTGGGAATTCTTACAGGGCTTCTGGAAGCAGCAGAGCAACATGCAAGGAAGTGCAAAGCATTTAGCAAATTAAAATGACCACATAGAAATGGCATAGAAAAACTGATTTGTGTTATGCCCAGACCGAACACTAGTAGAGGAGTAAGGAGAGTTCAGAGGAAAAATAATCCTGCACTGTAAAATATGATGGATGACTACAACTAGGAGGTGGCCCAGTAGAGAAACAAAGAAGCTCAAAGGCTACATTGCAGTAGAGGAATTAAGATTAAGACTTCTCAAAACCTGACAAGTGGGAATTTGCAGTGAGATGAGAGAAAGAACAGTGTGCAATGGCAAAGCTCAAGGTTTCAAAATACTGAGAACTGACAGTGAGAGACAAAGATTATGGAGACAATGTACCCTTGCATTAAATAACAAGCTGGACAATGCCCAATCAAGTGACACAAATCTAGGAGTATTTACAAAGTTTCTTTTGAACAGCTAGGACAAATGAGGATGAGCTACTCCCAAGTGCCCACACTAATACTAGAGAGAGCATGCATGAAAGGGAGTGGCAGTAATAGACATTTGCTAGGTTATTATAGGAGCTCTCTTCCCTCACAATCAGATTAACAAGACCACCTGAACTAAGCAAAGGAATCTCAGACCCAATGGAAAAATAAAAACATAGGAAGAAGCATAAGAACGCTAATCTCCAGTGCTGAGAAATATGAAAACTGAGTTTAAATTCAAAAGTTAAATAAACACATCAATTACACATTTAAATATTATGTCTTACATTTGAGCATATTCTACTAAAGAAACACATATGTTCACAGAAGGGTATCTTCTACCTAGTCAAGAAATGCACATGGGTGTAGAGGGCACCTTTGAAAAGTTGACAGTAAAAGAGAAATAAAAGTGGAGTATCTGCATATATATATATATATATATATATTTATATATGTATATATGTATTTCACTATCAATTATCTCTCATCCCAAGATTCCACTGCTTACCAACAGCTTAACTCAGGGGTCTGCACTGATGCCTCATTTCAGAAATTGCAAGGTTAAAAGTGAATATTTTAAAATGGTAAAACAAAACTCACAATTCCAACTGCCTGAAAAAGTGAACCATCATGTTCCATTTTTCGTTTTCTCTGAGCATTATGCAAAGCTAGCATCTTTGGATTTAGTTCTTCATCCAGTGCAGTAGATCTAAGAAAAATTGATTCAGGCTGTTAAGATGTTTCTACTTTCCTCAAGCCATTCTTCTTTTGTGGACACTTATATATACATCACAGAACTGAATTTATGAACTCCACTACTTTTCGTTCATAAATTGACTTATTTCAACGACCATTTTCTATGAGCATAGCAAATGTTAGCCTTTAATCTTGCTGTGAAGCTCAGAATGAATTTTAACAAAAAATTTTAAATCTGCAGAAAAAAAAAGCATAAAAGTTCAGCAGTTCACTTTCAACAGAAAGAAGGGAAGGAAGGGTGAGGGAAAGTCTATTCTGAATATTTCTATGTCCAGATAAATCTTTTACATCTCATGTACAAATCTCATGTTTGACTTAATATAGTTTTCTGTTGTGATAAATATCTACCACAGGCACCACAGTCCATCACAAAACACATTTAGTTTGAAAAGCAGTATCTATTGCTTATAGTTATCTGTAGCACAGACTGTAGTTGCCTCTTACATCTAACACAGTGGACAAGGAAAGCACCAAAAATATTGTGTGGGTGTAACTACCTAAATTGCCTACTGCATTTTTGTAAAGGCTGCACATCAGGTACAAGAGCAGAACAGAATTTTTACAGTAGCTGGCTTTTACATGAGGTGCTTAGGTAAAAAAAACACCACGACATTAACTTTAGGGGAGTTTGCTATTAAAAAAAGTCTCATTTAACATGTCCAAATTTAAATGTCTCAATTTCTACTCTGAAGAACGCTGAGGATGAACACACAAGAGCTGTCAAAATTTATATCTAATTCCTTGAACAGACACTAGGGCTTAAGCTGCACTTTTAAAATACCTTTTATTCAGAGTGACTGTTAGCAAGCTGGGTGCTCCTGGGGAAGGTTTTTCCACCTGATCCGCTGTTCCTTTCCCTGCCCTGATGGGAGAGGCAGTTCGACTCCTGCTCCCGCCGTAGGGCGAGGCGGGGGCACTGCTGGACTCGGCGGCCCCGCGCACGGGCGAGGAAGGGACAATTATCGTCTTCACATCGTCCGCGCGCTCCGCCGGCTTCATCTCCTCAGCGCTGCCCGCCGCTGCCTGACTCTGCTGGAATATGGTGACGCTGCCTGCACTCGGAGAGCTGGAAGAGCTGCTTTCCAGCGGGGACAGCTGATCGAAGGAGCGCAGCTGGAAGTCGTCATCCATCGGGATGTAAGGAGCCAGCATCTCTAAATCTAAATCAGTTTCCTGGAAGAGACAAGAGGTTGAACTTACCAGTTTGGAAGAAACTTCATGAAGTCTTCTCCTTTTACCAAATCCTTACCTTTTTTTTAATCTTACACTTCAATTAAAATATTACATAAAAAGGGAAGGAGGTTCCTGAAAACATTCTAAAAAGGAAAAGAAGTACACTCAGAATAAGATGATAAAGAATTTTAAGTTACTGTGTATTACCTGAGTAGAAAATGGATTTTTTGCTTCTGTATCTATGGCAAAGAGTTTCTCCACTAATTCCAGTTTGAATTCGCTGGCCATATCATTATCCACATCAAAGCAGTAGTCGTTGGGACTACTGGGCTGTGAAAACATTTTGAACACAGTTTTAGGTTTCTGTCATTGCATCATTCAGCATAGTTACCTACAGATTCTCTGCAAAATGTTCTAATGTAGAAACTGATCCCGAGCTGTAGCTTCACAAAATTAAAATGGGAAAGGAAAACACTTATATTTATCTTCAGACATTTAAATGTACCCCACCAGGGAAGCAGTTGCTTAGCTGAAACCTGGGAGTAGCCTCTACAGTAATTTACTGCAACTACTTTGCTGTTTAGGGAAGTTGTGTCTGAACCAACTGAATGAAAAAGACCAATCCCAAGCTCTGCTTATTTCTATCAGATAGTATTGCATATGTTGGCAAGACTCACTTCAATGAAAAGATATAACAATTTATCAGTTTCCTCAGATCATGGCGTGAGCTTAAGTCATAAGATAGAAATAATTTCCAATTCCTGTCCTGGCTGCATCCTTAACTAGATCTGCCCCACAAGCCCCAACAGCACATCTATTTTAATGACAGCATATCCAAATTACGAAACTCACCTCAGGTGAACTTTGGCTGGTACTTGCATCAGAAGGGCTGGTTGGTTGCTCTTGCACCTGAGGTATGGTAAAAGAAAGTTCGAGTGGCTCTGTGTTTGGCTCCAGCTTTGATACAACTTCTCTATTGAGTGCAGGATCAGCATTGCTACGAAGTGGCTTTGTGGTTTCAGAGGCAGGTAGTGGGGACATTGCCATATTTATATTCTGCAATTTCTCACTGGATGAGGGGAGCATTACATCGTTATACAAAGGAACTTCATCACATTGTTGTTCATCAGACTCTATAAAAATTAAAAGAAACCATCAACCTAAGTAACAGTACTGTGCGTGTCTATGGACCTCATTAAATTTAAACAGCAGCTGAAATACCACTGGGCAAATGGTACTGGGAGGTTATTTTATGAAATCTACTATAAAACAGTAACTTTGCTAATTAACATGCTCTCCAATTTAAACACACACCCACCATTACTGCTGAAATCTAGAGAGATAATTGTGTCTCCAGCAGCAGGGGCCAGCACAGTTAAAGCATCTGGTTCCTGTTTAAGTTTTTCAAATAAGCTGTTGGTATCATCCAGGTCATCTTTACTGAATATTTTGGTCATTTTCATGTCAGGAGACTCCACTGGTTTCAGCATACACTCAGTTTGTCCAAGGGAAAAAATTAAGTCCTTCTGAACAATTCCACTGTCAGACAGAGAGAAAGATGACTGTTAAAGAACAGCTAAAAGGAATAAATTTTGGCTTAATAGTTTTGTAGGTTGAAACCCACCCACTCTCCCTGCCCAAAAACCCCAAACCAAACCAAACAAAGAACACCCCACCACACATATCCCACAAAATTACCAGGATAAGAGGTTTAAGAATTATTTTTTTTTTTAACTCATTCTTTCCTCAAAAGTAACAGACAAAGCAAGCAGTAATTGTGGTGCAATTATAAAAAAGTAACAAACAAACATGCTTTTCTGAAAGCACTGAAAAAGGAAAAGATTTAAAAAAAAGGGAAAAAAGGTATTTCCTAAACTGCTTTTCTTTGTTTTAAATGAATGTGCAATATCTTGATAGATTTATACTGGGACATTCACTGAAGCTTTGAAAAACTAATTTAGGACTATTAGACATTTGCAGAAGAATAGTCAACCAGTCTTTCCTCAGCTGAAGCTTTCAATTAAAAGAGGAGTTCTAAGGAAGAAAAAGATAGATGGGATTGAGAATGACACCACTACTGCTGCTCTGACTCCATGACAAAGTTATAGTGGAATTAACTGCTCCAGACCTGGGACAATGATTACAGAGTTGTCTAGAATGCACACAAATGCTCCCAATCATACAGAAGAGGCTGGTTCATTTGCCCGCAGAGATATCTACTGACATCAATAGACCAAAAAAGCATTTTGTTTTCAAATATGATTTCTAATCCTAGGACTGGCTAAGAAAAATTTCACTGGCAGGGAACAGTAACATCATAATATACTCAGCAGGGGAGTGCCATCAGAATCTGACTTGGTCTTCAGTAAAAATGATGACAAAGAACATTGAAGTCCACTCAACTTACCTCAACACATAGTTCACACACACTATGCACTGTGGCTGAGAATTCTTAGTGTTGTATATAACAGTTGCTTGAGTTTCAACCCAGACATAGCCACCTTGTTTGGCCAGCATTCTGTACTGTCCTGTTGTCACCTGCCCTTTTGTGAACACTAAAAGCAGAAAGGACACCAGCTTTAATTACAGGCAGAAAAACCCCAGAAATGTCTGAGGTCAGTATTCATTGCAGATTCATATCTGCAACTAAAAGAAAGCCCTCGTTCTGCTGCTTTCCCCCAGGGCTGTCTCTCATCTCCTGTAGTCTGAGGGCTTTAAATGCAGTTTTAACTTACTGTCGTGGTGTGTTTTGGTCAGATGATCAGAATCCAGTGCGTGATAGTACTCATAGATTGAGCGACCCAGGAGCTCCTCTGGCTCGTACCCCATCAACTCTGTAATTCTTTAAAACAAGGGAAAAAATTGCTACGTGAAAGCAGACATGGGCCAGCACAAATACCAGAGCATTTGGACACTTGCACATCTAGAAAACCTTTAAGAATCACTTCCACACATACCAGCAGCAAATTTGGTTTACTGGGACTTTTCATTTTGAAATTAATTGCAATTTTGATGCTTCTTTAAAAGAGAAATTTCAGCAGGCTTAAGATTTTATTTCTCACTGAGTATTTAAAAATCCTGTAGTGGAGACAGGATTAAACAAATCCCCAATTTTTAGGCATTTTTTCCTTTTGCTTCAAAGTATACCAGCTACTTACAGCTTATGCAAATATGAGAATTTAACAAAATAACAAAGATACACTTCAACAGTTTTAATCCTGCAACTAAGAGAAATCAGGAGTCAGATTTACTCTTCCCACTCAAGCACTGCCTGCTTTTAAGGCAAATGGGATTTCTTTAGTCTCTAGAGGGCAGTGCTAACCAGGGAAGTGCTTGTATTTTGCCCCATTCTAGATGCAGAATGTGACCAAATAAGTACCTTTTTATGTGACCATCAGTCCTAGAAAGGTTGTTACTGCAGAGGTCAGAAATTACCTGCATCAACCTCTTTCTGCATCTAACTGCAACAACTAACTAGAAATTCACTTTTGTTATAAAGTAAAGGAAATGGGTAGTAACAAATTACACCAAATTAAAAACAAAAAAAATGAAACAAATCAACCCCCAAAAAACAAACCTTGAGCTATTTCTTTCATTTGCATTTACCAAATTTATCGAGCTAAGTTCCCAAAGGACAGGAAAGTCAGTCTGATGTGTACGACTACACCCCTGATTTGCACCAGAACACAAAATCTCATTTTTCAACAGCAGATGTATTGCATTAAAAGTACAGCTGAATCTCTGTGGTTTTTTTGACAGAAGAAAGCAGACCCTGATCTCCTGAAGAAGGGAGAGAGGGGAAGCAGTAGCAATAAAATACATCTGACAAGTATTACACACTCTTTTTAGTCACCAAAAATGCCCCATCTTCAACAAACCTAAAATCCTGCTTTTTCAGTATCTGGAAGAATCTTCTCATTTCAATCACTGCCACTATACTAAAGACCAATTTAAAGAGGAAGTTAACTGAAGGTAAAAGGATTTATTCATAGAATCACAGAATGGCTTGGGTTGGAATGCACCTTCAAGACTATCCTATTCCAAACCCCTGCCATGGGCAGGGACACCTTTCACTAGAGCAGGTTGCTCAGAGCTCCACGCAGCCTGGCCTGGAATGCTTTCAGGGATGGGGCAGCCACAGCTTCTTGTCAAGAACTTCTTCCCAATATCTAATCTAAACATGCCTTCTATCAGTTTACAGCCATTGTCTTTGTACCTGCCTGTACAAAAAGTCCCTTTCCCTTTCGTTACTCCAAAGTAATAATCCTGCATCCTTCTTAGATCTAAAAATCTGCCTTTTAAGACATGGTCATCAGTTAGGAAAAGCCCAAGTATGCTATCAGTGATTGCACTGTCAAGATGAATTAAGTTATTGAGAAGGCAAACATTAGCCAATGTGTCCCAGCCCTGCAAATCTTTCAAATGGATTATTTTTTACAGTATAAATCATACACATTACCTTTCATCACAATAAGAAAATTTCATATCAAGACTGTGACGACTGAGGAACGTTTTACTGTCCAGGGGAACCTCAATGTTTGACGGGTGAGGAATAGGTTCACAGATCAACACCAGGCAGGTCATGGGAGGCTTTTTGTATCCGCAGTGAGTCTGGTTCCCACACGTGTCGTACACACGGATGTGGCCAGTGCAGTGCAGCACCTACAGGGGAGTTGGATTTTGGAAAGAGATGAGGTTTGGTCTGTCAGACAGCATAATCCTATTTCCACCAGCACGCCCAGAGCCAAGTCCTTCCTCCTCCTCACCCCAGACATCCTGGGATGGGTTCACAGCCCATCTCCTTCCTCAGCAGTGGCTGAAGCCACAGCAGACACTGCTGCATTTCTGTGAACTCTTCTTTCTAGTCACAGTAATGACAACTCTGATGAGCAGCTGACTCAGCAAAAGGTATCCACAATTTAAATCTGAAAGTTATGCTAATAGTAGCAACCCCCATTTTAGATATTCTGCAGAGGTGACAACAGAGATCAAATATATTCTTCAAGAGACAGGAACTTTGCATTTTGTGGGGTTTTCTTTTAAACATTCTGAAGCAGAAAAAGTTCACAGACAACAGCAAAGAAGTTGTTTGATCCAGAATAATCAAATTCAAATCATAAAAGAGAACTGTGAGCCATAATCCACTGGATACAGTAAAAGGTTACTTTGTCCAGAGGAGAAAATGCATTCACTGCAGAAAGTTATAGGGCTGGCCTCTTTTTGTTCCAACTGTTACAAAAGGGAGAGCCAGCAGCTTCAAAAGAATGGCATTGAAGTCCTTCAGAGAGACCTCAACTATCACATTTTCAGTGACAAATCAAAAGAAATCGGGGATCAGCATAAGTGATGTCAAGTACTTTTTTCCCAGAGAAGGCTTTATGCAAACACATTTGGTAATTATAATTGTTTGTAAGTAAATGACCCCTAATTTAAAATGAAAAATTTATTAAAAGAGTTTTGAAAATCTAATTTTAAAACATTGTTTCAGTTACCTCTGTGATGTATTTAGCATTAAAATTCAGCATAATGAGGCATAATCATTAAATTATAAAGTACTTAGTGAAATTCAAGCTCATTAAAGAAGCAAAAATGTTGAAACACAGTGTTATGACATCTGAAGAGGAAGCTGCCAAACTATGCAAATATTCCTTTGCATTACTTACCTTCCATGTAGCAGACTTTATATTCACTGTTCTTCCCCTGCTAGTCAGTGTACACTTCATTCTGAGAAAAAAGCTGCGCTCCGTGTTTTGCTCTTTGCCCTTTTTCACAGGACCTAGCAGAAGGAAACAGCAAACCAAATTTTAAAACACTTGGATCACCTTCCAAGGCATTTAAGGCATTAAAAAACCTCCACAAACAAATTATAGAAAGACTAAGGGAAGATCCAAAAAATAAACTAAAAATGATTCATACATTTAATGGTATTTTTCAGAGCAAGTTTTACTATCAAAAAGACAAAAAAATCCCTGAAGTTTCATACAATTATAAAATGGTTTGTGTTGGAAGTGACCTTAAAGACCATCTCATTCCAATCCCTCTGCCATGGGCAGGGACACCTTCCACTATCCCAGGTTGCTCCAAGGCCCATCCAATGTGGCCTTGGACATCTCCAGGGATGTGGCAGCCACAGCTTCTCTGGGCACCCTGTGTCAGGGCCTCAGCACCCTCACTGGGAAGAATTTCTTCCCAAAAACCACCTAACCCTGCCCCCTGTCAGTGTGAAGCTATTCCCCTTGTCCTGTCACTCCAGGCTCTTGTCCAAAGTCCCTCTCCAGCTCTCTTGGAGCTGCTTTAGGTACAGGAAGGGACTCAAAGATCTCCCTAGATCCATTTCTTCTCCAGGGTGAACAATCCCAGCCCTCTCTGTCTGTCCTCACAGGAGAAGCTTCTGATGCAGCCCAGTTTCAATGTTTTAATATCAGGATTGTATTTGTAGCCAGCTCCACACTCACAGATTTCAGGAAAAAGGAGCAGGAAGAAAAATTGTGAGAGAGGACAAGAAAAACATCTTTAGAATAAGAAGCCCTTTTGCGGTGGTTTCCACTGAAATGCATCAGTAACTCACTATGAGGAGGTTCAAGTGAAGCACCTTTTGGGCTTGTTGCTCTTCAGGACTGCAAGTTTTTCAATTCAAAATTAACAACTCAGCTGTTTATATACATCCAAATATTTCCACTGTTATTTACACTCTTGGAGTAAACAGGGATCAAGTTTTTAAACACAATATTAACATTCTTGGGAGAAAAAAAAGTCAATAAACCCTAATACAAATCAATGTTGGCAGCACTTATTGTTTAGCCTCACTTGCTACCAGCAGGCTTTAAGTTAAGTTTTGGCCTGTACAGGGGAGATCCTTGCAGAGTCAATTGCTGGTTATGCTATTGTGGGCAAAGAAAATGTAACTGATGCTATCAGGGGAGCTGCAAGCAGCTCACAATGTGTGCAAGAAGGAAATGCAGCACCCAGGAGAAAGAGCAGTGGAAGAGCCAGTCTGCTGAGGCTTGCTAAAGAGCAAGGACCAAATCATGGCACAGGGAAAGTTTAGAACACGTGAGCTTACTTCTGATACAAGTTTATACAATAATTTGCTCTCATCCTCCACAGACAATAGTAGCTATGAAATTCTTCATGGTGGCTTGCACTGCAGCTACTGGCTTGACAAAATTAATTAGAAAAATGTTAAAGCCCCTATGTTAACTTGTTCATTGCTTCTAACAGAGGCAAAGACTAAAGGGCTCAAGCATATTAAATGCTACTTTAAAACAACCTTGATAATGGAGGAAGTGGGGAAGAAACTGAAGCAGAATTCACAGAAGCAGCAAAAATTTATTTAACTCAGTAAGTTTTAAGAGTTAAACCAATCTAGAAATTGTTTGCAGAAGATCACACAACATTACTGTTACCATGTCCTGATGCTCTGCTTTGAGAAGCAGCTATAAAAGATGGAGCAACTTTCAAGTCTGATTCAGCACTGTACATTATTTTTTAAAATGGCCAGCTTTGAAAGTTTAAAAAGCAGCCTCATAAAATAAGAATGCAGTTGTTTCTGCCAATCGCATTTATATTCACTTGCACTTCTACGGTCCCAAAGGGGAATATTTAATACTCAATTCAAAACCAAAATAATTCCACTGATGTAAGAGCTGCAGTAGAAGGCAACCTGGGAATACTAATAAATATAAAAATGTACTATTACTACTGTAATTTAGACTTCTGCCTGCCAACGTCATTTGCAAAACAGCTTTTGTAATAATGCTTTCCAGACATCTGATTCCAGTCTGGCCAATTTAGACACGCTTGAGATGGTTTGCATGAAAATCAGTGATATGACATTTTTAAGAATAAGCTTTTGCAACAAACCCAGGTTTTTTACACTGTTTAGGGAAATTGTTCCCCCACCCCCAAGATGCATTACTATACTCCAAAGGGGGAGGCAGGAGAGAAGTCTAACCTAGCCTTAGAAACGTACTTCAGTTCTAACGGCAGACAAGTTTACAAAATGCTTACAAAACCAGAGTTGGGCCCTTAATGCTATGGTATCTTATCAGGTCCTTTCCACTGAATTAAATAGGATGACAGTGTAAGACTTACAGAAGATTTAGAGTGCTAAAAGAAAGCAGAGTTCAGGTTTATTAATTTATCACCATCTGAATTCAGAGTCCATATAACCCTCATGTGATGAAAGACAAAGTAAAGAGATCAGATTTTAGGCTTCTAACTACTGAGTAAAGCAGATTTGTTTGGAGGCATGCAGGCTGCCAAGTCTTTATAGTCTTTATCAAACCTTTAGAAAACATAAAAGCTGTAATTCATGGGCAACTGTTAAATTTCAAAGCATACAGCACATGTAAGCATGGTGTTCTGCTCCCTCAGATGGAGAAAAGAGCCAGAAATCTGTGAAAAGATACCAATTTCATGCACCAATTAAAAGGTGCAGAGAAGCATCAACCCCAAAGCCCTTTTGGAAGCTGTTCCAAGCATTCCCAGATTAGTGTTTTGGTGTCCTAAAATTTAAATACAGTATCTTTTTTTTTTTTTTTTTGTCTTGGGTATATCACCACAGATTTCTGGAAGAAAGCATTTGTTCTCAGCTGTCCTGTAAAGGCAAGGCCAGAGCAATACAAACGCACCAGCTGAGCTTCTCCATGTCCCTCTACAGCAATTGCTTAAAATCATTCTCATTCAACCTACCTCTAATTTTAGTCCTGTAGGCACTTACTCTTTTAACCCTTAAGAACTCCATTTTAGTCATTAATTTTGTTAGATTAAAGAATCTTAATGGAGTCTCATTTCTCCTATAATTAGGATATAGCAAAAACATTTTGGTTATTCCTGTTCTTAGTGTCTCTCAACAAGGTTTAATTTGTGATTGAAGAAATAAAAACATACTAGTTTTTTAACTCAACACCATTTTCTGGCAGATACCCAACTGTATTAATGCCAACAAAAACTATCCATAAGTAAATGAAATTGATTTTTTTTTTCTTTCTTCTCACCATTTCTGTGTGTAAGCATTTCTCTCAGCTCCTCATGGTCACACGGATGAGTGAAATCAAATACACTGTGCCCCGTCAACTCGAACTGCAAAAATTAAGAGGTATACAGGTGTTTAACTTCACATACACAAAAATGGAACAGCTTTTTGAAATGCTCTTAGGAAATGCCAGTATTTCACCTGAGTGAGTCCCATACACTTGTTCACGTTTTCAGACATGTAAATCATGTCCCCATCTTCAGACAGAACCATGACAAAGCCATCAAGAGCTTTCAAGTAGAAACAGTTCAGTTCCTTCTCCATTTTGGCTTCTGTCTCCAGCTCACCTGCAAGCAGCCACACATTTTTGTTTAAGCAAACACCAGCCATTCTTCACTTCCCAGCAGGAATGACTTCTGGCATCAGTCTGCAAGGAGTCAATCTTGCAGGACCATTCAAAACCAGTCTAATTCATTTAGATAAATGATAATTCCTCAATTTCTAGTAAAGTTATCAGAAATCACAGAAAACCAGAGTGAGTTTAACTCTCTGTTATGTATTGACCAATAAACCTTCCACCCTAAGAAAAAGGTCTGTGTGGCAAAAAACTTACCACCCATCTCAAAAAGGCATTATAAACGTCTCTCAGGGGCTCTCAGCAAGAGTTTTCAGAGTCTGGCTACTGTAAAGTTACTCCTCCATACAGCAGAGGCAGACATGCATGAGCACAAGTCACCCGTACAGCGCCAATGGCAGGCTAACAGCTACTGGCTCACAACCTGACTCAGATATTCCTGCAGCTGCATGGGCAGGTGTAACTGCAGAGACAACATATCCCCAGCTGACTTCACCTCCAGAGGAGCACCTCACAGAAACACGATTGACAAATCTATTCCTTGCAGTTTATCTTAAGGGGACACAACTTTAGTTAGCTCAGTCAACCTTGAACCAGTTACCTACAGTCAAGAAAGCACAGCTGGATCAAACAAGTTTACGGGGAAAAGAGGTTTAAATGAAGGAATCTAACTTTGGGAGAAGGGTCGAATGAGACTGACAAGGGCACTACAGCTGTGATGAGGCAGCCAGGATCACCAGAATAGAAAGGGGAAAAATGAAGTCCATATAGCAGTGGACTTTTCCTGTGTCATTGACAATGGCTGATTTCTACTCTAAGGTCTCCCACCTTCCCAGGGAAAGGACACAGCTATTAAAGCATTCATTTATTTTACTGCTGACAGGTCTTACAAATGGATTCTTCCTCAGTATCTCTCCCAGATGGTGCCACATTGCTCCCTTACCAGCATCCAGCAGCTTCCTCATGCGCAGGTAGCTGATGGTCAGCCTCATGATGGACGCCTTGTCCAGGTGTGCGCTCACGGTGTGGGGCAGGGGCAGCTGGTGAGCCAGCTCATAGAACACTTCTGACTCCTTGCTCCTCCGACACCGGGCTGCATCCCTCGACTTCTCTTTCCTGCGTTCAGAGCTAATCCTATAGAAACAAAGTTTCAGGTTAATACAGGGAACCGAGCTCTCTGGGATATGTGTCTTTGAAACTAAGTTGCCCAGAGGCCAAGTGAACCAGCTGTGGAAGTTGAATAATGTAAATCCTCAGTTTAAAAGAGCAAGTATAATTCTTTGTATCACCTTCTGCCCCAGTTTGGCTCTGCCAGAACTAAATTCAAACCCACAGAGTCTTCAAACAAGATCAGTTCTTCAAAGAGACACTTTTGTACTCAGAACCCTTCCTGCTTATCTCATACCTTGAGTGCTGCCTCTCCAGCCCCCAAATCCTGACCCTTCAAGCCCGTTAAACATATTACAGAGGAGATAATTTCCAGCTCAATGCTCCAGCATCACGTATCATGTACATCATCCAACTTCTTCATTTTTACCATCCTTGCAAAGCCCACCTAACAGGTCAGATAGGCAATGATACTTATTTAACGTGAGATATGCCACTTCACAAGTAATGCAGAAAGTCCCTTTCCCAAAACCATTCTATGTTGATTCTAAGATTCCCTCTTTCTCCAGAAAAGCCCCTTCCAGAGTCTTCCCTATACTGGAAAGCAACACCTCATTCTCCTTCTACTGCCTCTGTAGGCCTGCCTCATCCAGAACATGAGGTAAAGAACAGCTCACTGAAAGAAAGCACTGAAATAGTTAAGACTGATAATTCCCCCTTTTCCCAACACCCATACCAGGTCACTTCTGCCTCATGCATCAGGTCAGATGAGTTTTGAACTAAACATTTTCACATGGGAGCTCCAAATTTTTCGCACGTGCAAACAAGAACTCAGTGCTGCTGTGGTCCCTGAGGAAATAAATGTGCTTTTATTTTTAAATGAACAATACAAAACCACACACTACTATTGTCCACTTTTGTTTTTATACATTCACATCTTCTGAAGGCACCCTGTCTTCATTTTGCACTCAAGATATAAAAGGCAGTTGCAGTTCGGGAATTACTTTTTTTAAGATTTCGTAAGACTAAAAAGCCATCTACTACCACTGCCAAATTCACATTGCTAAGTCTGTGGATCTGTGCAAAAGTCCTTTTTAGTTAGCACACATCTTGTGAGAGGTACCATAAATTACAGAGCAAAGCAATTCATGAGCTAGTGATCCCTGGGACATAATGAACCAGATTCAAAGAATAAGAGAATGGTTTGGGCTGGAAGTAACTTTAAAGATCACCCAGGTTCAACCCTCCTGCCATGAGCAGGGACAGCTTTCACTCTCCCAGGTTGCTCAGAGCCCTATCCAACGTGGCTTGGAACACTGGAATGGGGCAGCCACAGCTTTTCTGTGCAGGCTGTACTGGGGCCTCACCACCCTCAGAGTACAGAGCTTCTTCCCAACATCTAATCTGTATCTCCCCTCTTCAGTGCTAGCAAACACAGACCCATAAAACACATTTTCAGTCCTTTGCCAGCAGTGGCCAAAACCTTGCTCAGTTTGTGCAGAAACAAGGGTGTGACAATACTGTGTTGGATGTTGGAAGCACAAATACCTTGACGCACGGAAGAAGTTTAATAATCCATGAAAAAGACAGAATAAGCTATCAGAATCTCTCTTAAAATTCCCTTCCTTTCTACCAACTTGATAAAACTGTATGCCATCCCCACCATCTTCTCCTCCTACTCCTGCCACTGCCAGAAGAAAAAAAAAATATTTCTGTGGAATGAGAAACATTAATAGATGGACAAAATAATACCTTTGGAAAACTAACTTATGGGAATTATAGTTGTAAAAAACTCTGGACATACAATAGTCCCATTGATTCCTGTGAATAGAAGCTCATGTCCCTCAGAAGGGCAGCCTAAAATATGTGACAATATTTCCCCACATTGCAGATTTCTTCACATTGAATTTCCCTGTGACAACAGATGTTCCTGTTGTAGTGATGGATATCACGGTCTGAGAAGCTTGAGGCTCCTGACATACAGGTATATCTGGAAATAGCCATTACGAAAAGTCTGACCTTTAACAATGCTGCAAAAATATTTTAGCTGTTTAACCTGACTGATTAAATTTATTACCAAAGACAGGCCTTTCTGTTGGAAAACCAAGGACAGAGGTGAAAGAAAAAAATCTGGATTTTCTTTGTCCTCTTTCTTGGACCACAGATTTCACTGTAACTATTTTGTCAAAGGTATTTCAAGGTAACTGTCACGGTTTAACCCCAGCCCACAACTAAGTACCACAAAGCTGTTTGCTCACTACCTGTCCCACCCTCGTGGGATGGAATGGAAAACTGCAATGAAGGTAAAACCCATGGGTCAACTTAAAAACAGTTAAATAATTGAAACAAAATAGTAATTGCAATGACAAGCGAGACAACATAAAGAAAGAAGCAAGACTCAAGACAAGTGATGCTCAATGCAATTGCTCACCCACCCTCTGACTTATGTCCAGCCCATCCCAGAGCAGGGACTGGCACCTCCCAGCCAACTCCCCCAGTTTACACACCGGCCATGACGTTCTGTGGTTTGGAACGTCTCTGGTCAATTCAGGTCAGCTGTCCTGGCTGTGTCCCCTCCTGCCTTCCTGTGCATCTCCTCACTGGCACACCATGGGGAACTGAGGAGTCCTTAACTCAGGGTAAGCACTGCTCAACAACAACTAAAACATCAGTGTGCTGCCAGCATTATTCTCCAAAACACAGCCCTGCACCAACTACTAGGAAGAAAATTAACTCTGTCCCAACTGAAACTGTAGCAGCAGCCCAAGCAATTATGTTGCCTTAGATTCACCTTTATACCTTTGATTTTTGTTAGCTACTCATCCCAGATCCCTTCACCTACAAAATGTTCATATTACAACAAAAACTCAAGAGAGAATTACTGAAAGTAAATGGTTGTCATCCACCCAGATTCCTGCAGTTTTGTAATGGCTTCCTTTTCAACTGCAGACACTTTTAAGTTAAAACTTCCCTACTTTGGCAATCAAGCTGAGCACTTCAAGTCCACAGGTTTGTCAGGCTTGTGTGAATCATACAGGGCACTCAAGAGATGAAAATAAACACTAACCTCCCAAGTTGGGATGTCAGCTTTTGTGTTTTCTTTCTGACAGGCTAATGTTCTTAAAAATATTTTGGGTAGTTTCCAGATTTTGGCCAGGTTAGCACCCTCGGCAGCAGCCTTCCGCAGGAACAGTCAAAACTTCTCCCAACCATTAAATTATTAATTACCAACTGAAATACCACTCAAATCCAGCCCATAGTGCTTTCTGTTAAAAATTAATCTCAGAGTAAGATCATCAAGTGCTGCCAGCTGGAGCTGATGGGCAAAACCCAAGGAAAAGGGGATGTTGGAACCAACTAGTGTTGCCCAAGTGCCACTGCCTCCTCTCCCTTTTACTACGAGTTTCCTTTCTAGAAAGGCTACTACTATAGATAGATGTTTAAACTGTACAGCACAACAGTTGGTTATTTTTAGCTGCTATTTAAACCTAAGCTGTAACCAATCTGAGTAAAACCCAGCCATTTAAATAGGAAGATTAACTACCAGCTTCAAAGAGCGTTTCTTTAATGGATCAAATTAATAGGGAAAAGGTCTTTCACAAATGAGGTTTAATTACCAAGTGAAGTCATTGTTGCCTCAACATTGAAATGCCACCAAACTAAAAAAAAAAAAATTAATTATTTTCTCTTGCAACTACTCTAAACTTTGTTACAATTGCATAAAGTAAATAAAAAAATACACATCTGTTATGGCACATGCCGCAACAAGATCCCAGAGAGCGACCCGTGTTCTCTGATCCTGGAGCACGCTGTAGAAAACGCTGACGATTTCAGACAAAGGGATGGGTTCTCGTTTGGCAATCCAGCAACTGGTTTATTGAACACTGCCTCAAATAGGTGCAGGGATGAGAACCAAGGATTGGGTTAAGAACACGGGGTTAAATGAGGGGCAAAGGGGGGGATCTGAGGGTCGAGGTCCAATAGGGACAAGGGAAAGGGGTACAGGAATGGATAAGGGTTGGGAGAGCCAAGGGGATAACAGGGGTGGAACAATGTGGCAAAATGGAGTCAATGGGGGTTAAGGAAAGGAAGAACATTCTAGGGAGGATACATGAGTGGTAAACAGGGGCTGAGCAAGGGTGAGATCAATCCCCACACACTATCAGAACACCAGAACCCAAAAGGCACCAACATGTGGCTGCAAAAGGCCCATGGGACAGAGGCCTTTTCTTACTCTATTTTAGAGGGGCATCTCTCCCCTTTTGCCTTTGCCCCTCCGGGACTGAGGCATTTTGGTACCAGGCCCCTGGGCCTCCACACACATCAGCATGTATAGCTGCCCACAATTTTCTGTGTAGTCAATGAAATTACACTGAATTCCTGTAAGGAAAATGTATTTCCAAAGTGAGAGCTCTCTCCACCAGAGGGGAAGGAAAGGGAGCTCAGAGAAGGGGATTTTAAACAGTGAGATGTGAAGTACCACAATATCAGTTTAAACAAATCATCACTTCTCTTATCCATTCTTTTGGAACTGCCCCTGTGTAAAGCTCATGATCTTCTCAACAGAAATAGCACTCTGTAGAAAAGGAGCCAAGCTCCATTTAAAATAAACCCCAAACTTCAGAGCTGTATTGCAGCCTTCTGCTGTCAGTCTGGCACAAAGAAACATCTCAAGAGCCTGAAGAAAACCTCATCTGCCGAGTGGATTACACATGCGATGAAAATATCAGAAATGCCGGTGCTGGACAGGAAATTGCATGCATTCGGAGGTCTGATTTTTCCTGCACAATTTCACTGCCAGACATTAATTTCCATTTTGTATTTCTGCCACCAGAATACACAGAAGCAGAGACTCACAAGCATGTTATCCATCAGAGTTCACTGAAAGCAGTTTCACTGATCTCTTAAAACCCAATACCACTTCTTATATGTAGGAGGTTTTTACATGCAATAGCTGAGTAACATCTGAGCTCCAGAAGATATTTGAGTTAGATATCCAGAGCAAAAGGGTATTTCACGACCAGGACTCACCTGGAGCTGAACCAAGAGCTCAGCTGAAGGATATAACCCAGACTCCCACTCACTGCCTCAAATCATGGTGAATAGAAACAAAGTTTAACAGCAAGAATTTGCCCAACAGCCTTGAGGGCGAAGCACGTCAGCAGCAACTCCGTGCCCACCAGTTATAGATGTTAATATTGGCCTCTCAACTTGAGTGTAACAGCTCCTGTCATCATGGTCATACAAACCATCTGGGCCTCAGCACCTCCCAGATAACACACAATTCCCCATGCCATCCCAAAGACCCCTCCACAGCAGATTCCTACAAGTGAGCCCCCCAGTTGTCTAAATGCAACCCCAGTTTTTCATCTCCTTGAGTGAAAACCTAAGCAATCACCACATGTAAGTTGGCTTGTTCCTCCTTATTTGCCAACAACAAATAGGCAAAAAAAAAAAAACACCAAACCCTGGAAAATACCACTAGTAGCTGGTAAATTTTGGTTGAAAATAATTAGATAAAAAAATAGTCAATGGATAGAACTTAAAATGTGTAGCAGTTGATTTTGTCTCCTTCTAGCTTTTAAAATCAACACCCAGTGTTAAGAAAATTTTTATACTGTGTATATAATATTAGATTAAGAAAATAAAGAGGTTTCCTTTATGTCACTTTGCTATGCTTGCAGATTTTCTCCCATTCGAACTTACTGTTTCTCAAATCAGGTAGATTTTACTCTATAGGCGTTTTCAGTTCCCATGAAAAATAACTTGTGCACCATTAACTAACCCAAGCTCATCTTTCTTGAGAAAGGTTTAGAGAACATTCTAAAATATAAACATCTTTATATTTCACATTCACATTTTTCACATTTTTCTCTTTAGAGAAAAATTCACATTTTTCTCTTTAGATTTGCTTTCTTTGACCAAGTGGCTCTATATTTATCACATTATTTGTTCTTAAAGTTTCATAGAAATATATATTGTCGGAAACAAGCCCAATTAGTAATGTGCCTCAACTGTGGTAAGATCTTCTTGAGCTTTAACTAGTTTTCAGTTCTGCCACTAATTGCCGTCATTTCCCAGTAAAATATTCAGATAATATTTCCACGTTAGTAACAATCTCTCCTCTCAAGCTGTAAAACTACTCTGGGAAACACCTGGCTTACAAATGGAGTCACACAAACTATATCCACTATAACACAGCTTCATTTTTTTCTTCATTACTCCAAAAAAAGATGCAAATATTACAAAACAGTAATATACTAAAAGTATGTAACACCAGGATAGTACTGGAACTTTGGAAAGCAGACCTGCAAGCAGTCTCAAGTTTAACTTTTAAGGCTGAATGCATTCCTGTGGCTGGTATAAAACTTGGTCACCTTTTCAGGCCCAGCCTAAGCCAGGTATTTCTGGCAGCACAGCTGAACAGGACAGAGGGGCAGCTCCTGGTTTACAGCCATACCCTGCACAACACCCAGAATAACCAGTTGTGTCCGTGAGGAGTGTGAATGCCTCAGCCCAGGGCATGTCCCACCAACCACTCTCACCTACAGCCAAAGAGTGTTAGACAAAGTTCTACTCTCTTGACTATGCTGAATGCACAATCACTTGGGTTTGTTCACTGTTTGTAAGGTCTTTGTAAGGTGCTTTGTCCAGAGCTGCTAGCCATGATACTTGTTAAATTATTCCTCCATGGAAAGAAGGCCCAGTCAAGCCCAGCACCTGGCACAAAGAAACTGAAACAGAAGAACTGCTCTATTGACAGCTCCATATGAAAAACTGGTTTATAATGAAAGAGAACACCATTCAAATCCAGTTATATGGAGAGCTAAGGAGTTGATCAACTTCAGTGAGGGGGACAGAGCTGCAGAGTCAGCACCATCTATCAAATCTTGAGACAGACCCACAAAAACATTGCCCAGAGTCGCAGGCAGCCCTGAGAGCCCCGTTCCCTCTCCCTCCCAGCCCTGCAGTGACACACTTGTCTGTCCTGACCAGCAGCCCAGACTTCATCCCTCAGCAGGCAAACTTTTTCCAAATTGGTAGGGAGGGGTGCTCCTTCCCTCCTATTGCAGCTTTACAGAATTACTGCAGTCTCTCAGCTGCCAGTTCTCCATGAGCTTGGAGTTACAGCTTTGACCCGCCTTGTTTTGACGTGATTTCCTTTTAAAGTATTATTGCTTTATGGCAAATTTTATTTACTAGTTCTCCTTATGTTACAGTCTGTGTAGAGAATTCTTGTGTGGAAAAAAAAAACCCAGACCCAAACCTCGTGTGTAATCAGAAGCATGTGATTACACAGAACAAAGTCTTGCTCTTCATGAATTAATGAACATCACAGCCCACTAATCCAACTCAGGAAAAGAACTCAGAAATTCCTTACATACGGTATGAATGATTCAAAAGAGATTTAGCTGCAGAAATAACGTAACACCCAAGCAGAAACAACACCACTGTACGTAAACTATTAAAATTCATTCCTTTGTATGTTGCATTCTAACACAGCAATCAAAACCATTTTCTTTACGTGAGGGTAGTTAAAGGCATTTCCCACAGCCTGGCTACCACCAAAACAAACCCCTAAGTGATAAAACTCCAACAAATCAGGAGAGCAGGTCAGCCTGGATTAGCTACAGCAGCACAAATGCTCTGAAAGCCACCAGCCTTCGCAAAATGGGAGTCGGGAGAGGCAGCAAGAGGAGACTCAGTCAGCTCACCTAGAGAAGTCCTACTGCCAACATCTCAAAGTCCATATAAACATCCATCCTACAGACAAATTACAGCACACAGGAGCCAGCAGTAGAGCCTTAAAGGCCTGAACCCAGCACAGCACCACGCTGACAACATTATCCATCATTTGTATCTGGCCTTGAATTGACCCGAAACCCCAACTACCTCCCCACATAGAAAGTGTGAGTAAGGGAAAAGCTTAAATATTGTCATTTCTAATTTAGATCATGGTGAAGTGATTCTATCATGTCTTACTATACAATGCAACCCACTCACAGTTTACCTTTGCATCATAATACACTGTTTTAAAATAACCACATGGCATACAGGGGTGGCATGTAAGAATTTATTTTTTTTGAATTTGGCTTTTTCCTTGCATATTTTTTTTTCTTGAATTAGTTGTGCTTTACCCTTCAGGATGAAAGATACATGGTAGTTAAACTGTGTTTATTATTACAGAAAAATCAGAGCTATTCAAAAGAGATATCTGACCAGGGGCTTGACAGAACTAGCACTAAGTGCTCTCCTCCCTTCAGCCCTTCTGCTTTTGCTTCTACCAAGCTCACAAAAAATGACGCAAAACATATCCCCAAGATATCTGTCAGGCTCTCAGTTTTAGCTAAGAATTGGTCTACCTTCAGACAAATGCAGACTCTTGATAAAGTAACTAATTTTAGTCTAAATCATGGCACTAAAATGTTTTGTTCACTGCATTTGGTTTTCAAGACTGGAGGCTGGACATTTTCCCTCATTGCTTCCATCCAAGTTTAATCCCTTCACCTCAAATTCCTCAACTGCTTTCAGTTAACAGGGTATTTTGTAATCAAAGGTTTTAAGAACAGGGAAAAAGAAAAAAAAAAAAAAAAAAGAGCAGAAGTAAGATATCAAGTTTATTTTTCTGTATGAATAAAGAACAAACAGACCCACTAAGCAGTCAAGAGAAACATTTACAATAGCTAGGACAAAAAGCCTGCAGCAATGTCAGCTCAGCAGCCAACAGACTCAATAGTGTGCAAGGAAAAAGTCCTTTCTGAAGGACTGAACACCAAAATTCCTATCTCCAACTAAACCATTCCTTCCTTTAGTTTAGCAAGTGGATGCTGCAGTCTTAATATTTGATGTGGATTATTTTATGTCTTTCAAGGGAGGAGAGCAGGGAGCAAACATAAGGAGGGCAAGCCTCTAGGAACTCCCCCTCTGTCATAACAGTCCATTTACCATTCTCATATGTGAGCAAAAGCAGGAGGCTTGGCCTCAAATCCTTTTGCTTCTTGAAATGCACAAATTTTCATAAAGTGACATCAGTCTAGTTTTGGTTTAGGATTGACAATGAAAGAACTCATTCTGGTAAACAAAACAGGTCATCTTTTTCAGGTAACATTTCCAGGGTTATTACAAATTGAGTCAAAAAGGTTATTGAATAAGTTCCTTGGTAAAATGTTCCACCATTGTAGTTATAATCAGTGCTACTGATTCAGTATCCTCAATTTGTATCTTCATTTGAAGTTCATGCTCTATTTTAATGCAGTGAGTTAAAAGATTTGTTGTAACATTTCTCAAAATGCTTAAGGAGCATTCATTCACACCAAATTAAACAGAAGCTGCACAGTATCTCTGCTAACACACACACACAGAGTTTGTTATGCTTTGCTGTCTTTAAGGAACGACTAATGGACCATCTCGAAGCACCAGTTCTTCTCCAGTGCCAGCAAAGCCATTTTTAATTTCTTGGTACTAATATATCACAAGCTTTTAAAAGGCTACATTCCTCTACAAGTCCCAGTGTTATCAGACTTCAACAGGAAGAAAGGACAGGTTATGCACATGATGAAACTCCTCTTTATCAATGCACTTTCTCTGAGATCTCAAACCCAACCCCCAGGCTGGTATGAACAGGCATAGCTTCAACCAAGGCTGTGGCTCCACATCAAAGAACCCTGAAGTGTTCGTCACCTACGTAAACTGCATTCAAAAAATGCATATGCTGGCATGCATTCGCTTGATTCCATGTCCCTAATGATTTCAGAATGTAATTTCCATAGAGATTTTTATTCCAAGCTAAATAGCAGAGATCTCAGTAGAGAAAAACCTCAATAGGCTTCATATCCAATGGTAATTTGGAAACCTGCATCTTCCTTGAATTTTCAGTCATTAGTTAAGGTGCAAAGGTTCATCTTCTCTCCTGGACCATTACTGTAGTCCCCAGTGTCACAAAACCTCCACGCATCTCCCATTTCAGAGCAGTAATCAGTGGAAAACTCAAATTCTCTTCCACTCACTCTAATACAAAGGAAGCTTCTCAGGAGAGGCTAAAAATGCTCAAAGTTTCTCGAATTCAAAAAGGAAAGGACTGTTATAACACGAAAAGATGATTAAGGTCCAAGTTCTTTCCATGCATTACCTAGGTGGTTTTTCTGAGGCATGTAAACACCTGCCCATGTAACAGTGTATGTGAAGATAAAAGGTGCAGTTGAGCTGATGATTTGTAATCTGGAACATTCCTTCCTTTTGGACACCAGCTTACAAGGAACAGGTATGGGTAACTGTGCCTTCTTGTAAGGCTCTTGCAAGATTTGTTTTCGTTTTGAATCTGCTTGTTTTTTAAAGAACACATCTTGTAACTGAATTGGTATTTGCATCTCCTTGGTAGTATCATCAGGAAAAGCTTGATGCTCTTGTATACCACCACTAAACCATGTGGGACTTCCCTCCTGGGTTTACTTAGCCATGCACACTCTACAACCAGGTAAAAATTATTTTGTTGGCATGTCCTAACACCAAAGCTCTTCAGGAATAAATTAATACTGTCAAATTCTCTTTGGTAGTGCAAAAAAAAAAGTATTTTCAAAAATCAGCAACTTCTGTCATTCAATTTCCCCTTTAATATCAAAAATCTCATGCAAGCCTACTTGAAATCCAGCATTCTAACACAAATTGGTGCAAAATTACCATTGAGCAACATGAACACACTCAAGAATTCAATTCACTGCATTACACAGGCTCAGTAAGAGTCCTCCAGGCTTCCAGGCTGGAAGCATACCAAAGGGAACATGCGCAATCTTAAAAGTTTTGGGCTTACACTGCAACTCCGCTGACATTTGACAGTGTTATTAATATTTATTGACTAATTTTTTTTTTCCACTTCACCATCAGCAATTAGAGTCTTGGAACCAGATGTATAAACTCCAGGCATTACAGTTCAAGGATAGGGAGGAGCAAAGGTCTAGGGCTGCTTGCACAATGTGCAGGGGAGGAAGCAAGCACCTGTAGGAGAATCCATGCGTTACACACATGACAGCAGCGTGGTCTCCTCTGGCCTCTCTCCTGGTGGCAGCAGGAAGACGGCATGGCACTGCTTCTCAGCTCCTCCAGGCTTACAAAGGACATGCCACCTTAGCCTAACCTAATCAAGCCCTTGATGGGCACTTCTGATAAGAGAGAAACCAACCAGAAGATGGGGATGGCAATTAAATGAGAGAATAAAATCGATTATCCACTTCACACCTCCACCCTTAAACCAACAGTTGACTTAACTGCCACACTTAAGATGTTAAGAGTGTACCCGTGTAAGAGTATGCAGCTACATTTGTTCCCCCACCACCAACACCTTCCAAAAATGGTCCAGGGTGTGCCTCCAGAGACACCGGAAAGAAAAAGCATTTCAACAGAATGCTGAATTGCTAGACAAGCTTCAAAGTGCTTCAAAGAAAAACCTCTCACTATCACATCACCCTCTTAGAAAAGACCACCCCCGACAACCTGCAGCACCTGATCACAGCTGCACCAGCCCCCTTAGCTAAGTGTGGACTGGTTAGAGGAATTTCAGACACCCCAACCAAGAGACCCAGATTGCAGACTGGAGACACTGTGTTTTAAAGGGCAAAGCAAGCATGACTGTAAACAAAAACCAGAAAACCCTCCTGCTGCTTCCATCAGCTCACTGCCAAATTATCAGACCTGCACTGATAAATGGAACTAAAGCACCAGCAGAGCAAAATTATGGAAAATTTCTGCGGCAGGCAAATCCTGCACAGCGATTCTTCCCTGATTTTCACTGCCTTGATGCTGATGAGGACAGGCAGTAGCACTGTGCTGTCCCCTCCATCTTTAGTGGGCACTGGAAAAACATTTCTGGTCATTTTTACTAAAGGAATTCACAAAACTTTTCATGTTTGAGGCAGCGCAAAGAACAGACAACACAGGTAAGCCCTATGGCAAGGCAAGCAATCCAGAAAAATCCAGAAAGCAGTAAAACCACTGTTCTAATGAGCCAGAAACCACTCAGCATTCCCCATACCTGTGGGGAGACTGTACAGGAGATTTACTGAAAGATTCCTCCTCTTCTTACAGCCCAGATTATACAAAAGGGTTTTGTATTCACTTTCGACTCCAGCAATGGTGGCTCAGTTCCCACAGCGCTGAGAGAAATTAACAGACAAAAGCAGTGGCACATACAATCCTAAACACCTCACACAGGTTTAAGAAAAAACAAGGGTAGCCACTGCCCCCCAGAGCCATCAGCACAGGATACAGGCTTCTCAAACAGGTTCTGGAGCTGGACTTCAGTGGCAAAAACCCAGCAGAAAACCCCTGGTCTTCTAAAGCATCCCCCTTAGACACTAAAAATAAGTTTCAAGGCCCAACTCTGGGAAACAGAAAAGATGAAGTTCTTCTGTAAGGCATTCATGTCAGGATATTAAATTTCACTGGCTTATACTATCTTACCCAGAATGAATACCCCAGAAACCCCTTATTGTTTTTATTTAGCACCTATAGCATTAAAAATATGTATTTTATGCTATAAAGACTTGCAGCACACTAGAAAAATTAATCTGGGTTACCTACCAGCTGCAAGCCACTACAAAAGTAAGGACTAACCCATAACCCTAAATGGCTCATTTACTTAAAAAGGCACCAGAATTCCTCTGCTAATAGTGAAGTGTCACAGCACACACCTGAAGAAAAGCTTTTCATAGCATCAGCCATCTGCACACTGGAGTTCATTAAAAAAATACTGAGAAAAATCTCATACTTCTCACCAAATGCCTTAAATTTGGCTCAAATAAGAGTCGATGAGCAAACAAAGCTCCCAACAACTGTTTCACCCACTCCATGCACTGAAACGCTGTCCTTGCAGCACCTGGGGGAAAACCCAGGAGCACATCAAAGTGATACAACTACTGAAGAATGGCTAAAACCCAAATAATTCAGTATCTAATCATGGCGCTGATACTTGATTTCTTAGGGAATCTTGACCCCTGTACATATATGAGAAGCTTGGAATCACATCAAAAAATGGACTCAACAGGCCAGTATAAAAATCCACACTTCCAGATACTGCTATGACTAAATTTCACTTTAAAGATTGAGACATAAACTTGGTCAAATTCCATATTTTCTGAATCTCATAGCACATAATTAAGTAAACAACAAGCTTTACATTAACTATCAAGAGATAAACACTATCCACATACAAGCAGAGGCAAGGAACAAAGGATCTTAACCCATGCCAAAATTTAGGTATACTGTATATACAATTAGCGAAAGTTTTATCATCAAAGATGATAAAGAATAGGACGTAAAGGACTTCTCCCTTGAAGATATTCTGAATATGAGCACTGTCAAACCTAAATCCTTCAAAAACAACCCAGGTTTTTGAGAAATGCTTCATATTTCCATGAAGTTCTCTGCTGAGCTCATATCCTTCCTTTTTTGCTTAGCCATCTTCACTCAACTGTACATCCACAGCCCCCAGGATGAATGTACCACAGACACAGCTTTATGTTTTCCATTAAAGCCCTACAACAGGAGTAATCTGAATATTCCTTTATAAGAAACATTCCCAACTTTGAACTTTGTCTGCAGGAAACAGAAAACAACAAATTCTCTTTCTTAAGCCCTGCCTTTAGGAAGGAAGGATAAGCTTTGCATACTGATTCTTGCATTCTGAAGAAAGCAGATTACATCCAGGATAAGGAAATTGCAAAAAAAAAAAAAAAAGAAAAAGTCCTCCAATGGGGCAGAACGTAAGTAAAAAATAACAAATGCTCAAGGGCAAAAGAAAAAAACAAAATGGAGAGAGAAACAAAAGAACCCAATTAAAAAAAAAAAAGTATCAGAAAACAACTTCAGTTTCAAACCCCCTTCCTATACCTGCCACTAAATTAGGGCAGCAGAGCAAGGCACAGATTAATCATTTTGGTTGCAACATTTTCTCCCAGGCTTCCCACGAGCCATCAGCTTGAAGTAGAGCAACTAAAGGCTGAGTGCCACCCCAGGTGCCCCCGTGTTGGGATTTCACAGGAGCGAGAGGCGCTTCTCCCCCATCCCAGCCCGGTGACGGCTCCAAAGGCGCTCCAAGGGAGCCGGTGCTGTCCCGGCGCTCCCGATCCCTCCTCCCAGCTCAGCACAAAGCTCACCATCCATTTTACAAGCCGGCCAGGCTCCTTCCCGACACAACTTACACGCTGTAACACTTACTGCGTTTAACCTGCTCAGATGACCCTTGGATACAAGGGCAGGCAGAACCCATCTCGAATAATTAAAGCCGAGAAAAGGTATCGATATCCCTATAAACAAACCTTCTGCAGATGGCGAATACGGCAATTAATCCCCCCACAAAGCCCCACCGCCGGGACCTGCTCACCCGAGCCCCCCGGCTCCTTAAACTTCACCGCCTAACAAAGGCTTTTATTCCCCCCCCCCCCCCGCCGCCTTCCCCTAATTTGCGCTTACAATCCTCGGTGAATTATTCATACTCCTCAACTCACATTGTCCACCCGCCACCCTCCCCACACCCCCCCTCCTTACACCTCCCCAACGCGGCTTTTGGGGATTTTTTTAAAGCTTAACATCTCCAGATTGCGAACCGGTCCTTTTCCGCACAAAGCCCGGGCACGGCGGGCTCGGAGCGCGCCGGGCACGGGGCACGATCAATCCCTGCCCGCTCATTTCCAGGAGCGGAGCAGCTCCCGGCTCGCTCCCCGACACCGCGGCCGACACCGGGCGCTTCCCCCCACGGCCCCGCCGCCAGCCCCGAGCCCCGGCCCGCTCCCCCCGCCGACAAAATGGCGACGTGGACGAAAAGGAGAAGGAGGAATGGAAGAGCGGAGCTCTCCGCGGGCTGGGGGAGCGCGGGGAGGGCAGTGGGGACGAGGACGAGGAGGGGGCGGCGGTAACAAAGCAGGGGGCGGCGGGGGCCGGCAGCAGCGAGCGGGGGGGAGGCGGGGAGCGGGCGGCGCGGCATCGGTACCTCTTCTTGTCGGTGACGCCGCCAGGGCTGTCCATGGCGGCGGGATGAGCTTCTCCTCCCGCCGGCTCCCTGGATGCGAGGCGGCCGCGGCCCCGATGGCCGCCACGGGGCGCGGGGAGATGGCGGCGCTGGCCGGGTCTGGGGCCGCGCGGGCTCAGAGCATCGGGGCACAGGCTGCGGGGAGGTGCGGGCGCGGCGGCGGCGGCGGGGGCGGCGCGGGGCCCGCGCTGCGCCAGTGAGGAGCGGCGGCGCGGCCCGGCCCCTGCGCGCGGGGTCAGCTGAGCGCTCAGCTGGGCGGGGGCCTGCGCCTCACGTGCGGCACTGTGTGCGGGGCGGGCCCGGGCCCGGCCGGCCCCACAGCGGCCCCACAGCGGCTCCGCATCGGCCCCACAGCGGCTCCGCACCGGCCCCACAGCGGCTCCGCACCGGCTCCACAGCGGCCCCACAGCGGCTCCGCACCGGCCCCACAGCGGCCGCCGGCGGGGGCTCGGCCCGGCCCGGCCCGGCCCGCTCGCTGCCGCGCCGAGCACCGTCCGTGCGGATCCTGCCACAAATCGCACCCCCGTGGGCACGGCGCGAGGAGTTAGTCCTTTCTTTATTTCCTTATTTTTTCTTTTCTCACGTAACTTCGTTCAATGATTGAGTCCGCTGCCTCTCCCCGAGGTGTCGTAGTACAATAAAAGCCCAGGACGTTTAGACTCAGAATCACGAAGGTTGGAAGAGACCTTTAAGATCATCCAGTCCAAGCATCCACCTGGCGCTGTAGTTCCTAAACCACATCCCCCAGCGCCTCTTAAACACCTGCAGGGAAGGTGATTCCACCATGCTCGAAAAACATATTCCAATGCCTGACCACCCTAACAGTGAAATTTTTATTTTCTAGTATCTAATCTGAATCTTGCCTTAAGGGCATGTCCTCCCGTCCTCTCACTGCAGCCACGGCAGCAGAGACCTCCCTGCAACTTCCTCTCTGTGAGTTTTGGACAGCAGTGAAGCCCCCCCCCCCAGCCTCCTCCAGATGAAACAAACCCAGCTCCCACAGCCACTCCTCACAAGACATGTTTTCTAGTCCATTTCCAGTTAAAGGGCTCAGAACCTCACATTAATTAAAGGGAACAGTCAGCTCCACGGCAGGGCAGCCCAGAAGGGGAACCAGTAGGTAATTAGGCACATTTCGAGCAAGTTTTACAACTTGCCAAACCCCAACCAAACCAAACAGCAGAGCCAGGAGGCTGGACCAGGGCTGTGCCAAGGCACTGTGACCCCTCTGCCTTCCCTGCAACCCACCCAGGCTGGCCCAAATCCAGTGCCATCATCCCAATGCATCCAATTTTCCCCTCCCTGCTCCCCTCATGGCAAGCCTGGCCTCAGGCACTGCTCATCTGAGAGCCCCAGGACCTCCTGCTAACCCTGGCTGGCCCTGGAGGCTCAGCAGGAGGGGCTGCACAGGCGACACCTGGCACTGACATTGCCACAGAGGCGTCTTGGATCAGGGGCCAGGATACAGCCATGGGGGAGCAAGGAGAGGAAAACTGGGGGCAGAGCCCACACATTTTAAGTTAAAAGCCTTAGCTCTGTACCCTTAGCTCAGGGTCATGCGTGTGTGAGCACTCTGGGGAGGCAGGAAAGGCACAGTTCCAGCTGGAGTGACCCCACAGAGCTCAGGGGTTCCTTTACATCTTGTGGGCTTCCACTAGCAAGGACTTCAGGTGACCATCTGGAGCTGAACCTTACGAGACTACTCAGTTTGCAGCTCAGCAGTAATGATACCTTTAAAAAAAAGCAGCTTTGACAGGCATAAGTGGCATTCTTTAGCTGCTGTGTGCACGTGTGGTGGTGACATAAGGAACACCTGCAGGGCAAAGTGATGGTGTTTCAGTACTGCACCTTCCTAACACTTCTGCTATGGATTCCCAACTTCCAGGTAACAAGCAGTTGTTTTTGGCATACAGTCATGGGCGTTCTGTGTTTGGGGGGGTCATTTATTTTCTTATTTAAAAGAATAAAAAGTAGTGACTGTGACATTTGTTAGCAATCACAAGGAGTTCCTGTATGAAATGGATTGCTTCTGCCCACAGCAGTCAGATACGCAGAAGAGGCACAGGTGCTTCTGACTCCTTTTATTCCTTCAAGGTCTTCCATCCAAACATGGACAAAGCCCAGCTCTACTTTGCTTATGAGCTGTGACAACACAATAGCCCGTGGCAGTGTGGCTGTGAACTACTGATATTTCTGTTGTTCTGTGCTCACTGGGGCCTCAAGAAGAAAAACAATCTAAGCAAGACTCAACCTCAACTGTCTTGCATAAGTACCAAGAAGCCCTCCCCAAGGGCTCACAGACAACTTTATCTTTCAAAATGAGGTTTAGGCAGCTCAAACATAGGAAGAAATTCAGTTGTGCACTGCAGCTGTGCAGTTTTCTTAGTCTGTTCACAGAGTCACCATAACAGCCCCTAGAGAATTTTCTGATTAAATGAAGAGGGATCTCCTGGTGGGTGCAGAAATGACAAGGCCAGCTCAGTGTCACCTTCCCCATGAGAGCCTCTGGAATGTATTCGGGGAGTTTTGGTAGTGCAGTGGTGATAACAGGTACTTCCTGTGTCTTAGAGGTGGCTGGTGCAACGCAGAACAGCCACTGCAGCTTCTCTAATGTCTCAGATTGAGGTTGAAGTGGTTCCTGGTGAGCCTGGCACACTTGAAAGTGAAAGCCTCTTCTGTACTTTGACTGCAATCTCAGTGCCCTTCAAAGACCAAGAGGCACTTAATGCGGTCTGGACCAGGGACTGCCCAGTTGTAACCCACAGAAGTCACCTTACCCTACCCTATAAGATTTTATATTCAATCTTGTCACTCTTTGAATTGCAATTTTAGTGCCTATAAGCATGGATGTCTTAGGATTCACTTGTGCACCTTTACCACTATCCAAATTCACATAATGTGCGATACATCAAAAGGGTTTCTCATTGAGTATTCTTAAGGTTCTTTAAATCACTTGGGCAAAAGGCCCACTTTAAATCACTTGGGCACAACAGCTTGAGATGTGTTAGTGACCCCTGAGTAAAAATCACCGGGGAAAAATCCCAGTCTACGCTTTCCTAATGCTGCTCAAATGATTGTTCAAAGATATCAAGACTTCCCAGCATGAGCTGTCTGGGGAGCTGTGAGTAAGTGTTGTGGTCTCCTTGCAAGACACATTTCTTTCATGCCAAACATGCTTACCCCGAGCTCATAATAAAGAATAATGCTTCAAAACCCAGCTGTGTTTCAGAAGGGTGTTAGTGGAAGCTTGTTCTGCAATTAAGCATTTCATACTGTAGCAGCTCTTGAGAGATGTTAAACAAATGCTCTCCCTCGCACACATCCTTCCCTTTATTAAACTTTTGTGTCACTCCTCTAAAAGTCTGCATATACACTTTCTTTCCCGCTTTCCCAGTGGCTGATAACAGAAACTTATTACAGTATATGATACCTTAGTCACTTTTCTTGACCTTTATTGCTGCTCTAAGTTCACACTCACGCTTACGTTAGAGAACTTCCTGAATACAATGGTGTTTGCATATGACTAATTAGGGCAAATGCACAAGCTGATGAGTCAGCAAACGGCTCAGCGAGGACAGCGGCAGCGTCTCAGAACGAGCTGGACTGAAGATGTGAGAGGTGCTCCTGCCTGTGGCTTCGGATCTGTTTGCTGATGAGTCAGGAGTCACCGTGATAGGCTCTGTAGGCTTTTACTCTCAAGATACAAATGCATCCCCGGCAATAACAACTGGCAGAACTTCTGACTTCAGTGGGAAGAAATCAGGGATTTAATTAAGGCATCTTACCTCCCAAGAACACTCACCATTTCTGAGCAGGGCCTCAACGGGGCAGGCGGAGGGTGGTAAAGAGAAGCTCCATTTATCTCTCTGGGGCTGGCAGCTCACATCGCAGGAGATGTCACAAACAGCCCTCAGCACTGGCTTTCCTGGGCTTTTGCTTCATTGCACAGCCTCCTACATGTAGGGAATTAACACTCATTGGTTCAGAATTTGAGCTGTAATGAAGGGTACATTCTAGTCTATCAATATTTGACCAAAAATCCTGTCTTGCTTACAGCATCACTGTGGAGTGTTGAGTTGACAGAGGAATGCCATGAGGTCTTAAATGCTGCGCAGACCCAGGGCTCTGTGACACAGGCTAATAGTTGTTACTACAATTTACTGTGTTTAATAGTGCAAGAGTGCAAGAACCTGAAAGCTCTGGTGGTCAAGTCATTTCACAACAGAAAAATTAACTGAAATTTGAATCAAATTCAAACCAAACCATTGGCATTGGAAGCCTAATGCTGCTGTTTCTCAAATACGAAATATTGTCTGAAATGAGAGTACGTGACAGGAGGCAAAATCTCCCTCTGGCAACTGTTGTTTCCTCTGGTCTTTTCTAACCTCAGTGCTTCTCTCCTTCTTGTGCCAAGGTCTTGTTTATTTTTCCTTTCGCATCTGCACAATCCACAATTTTTAAACTATGACCACCTCAAAGCCTGCTTGGGTCAGTGTACATTTAGGCATTTGGAAATACTCTCTAGACTGTTGTTGCTACACAGGTACCCCAATATGGTAACAGATACTGCAGTGTAATAAAAGCACTGCGTCCAATTCAGTGCAATTAGGTTTGGGGGAGGATTTTCTACCCATGAAAGGAGTTCAACAGATGAGAGTGTAAGGCAGGCAGACACTCAGCAGGCTACAATGTACATTTTCACCAGTTGGCTGCCTCCTGCCTATCCCAGGTCTCTCCTGAGCAGATACTGCCAATTGTACAGTGGTTTTCATGATGTGGACAAAAAGCAGCATGGAATTTTAAAAATGTCCTTATAGAAAAGATGGGTTTGTGGTCAAAGCCCTGAACAAAGGCTCTAGGGGCCAAGGTTTGGTTCCAGGCTTCCTGTAGGACTCTACACAGCTCACTTGGAGAAAGGCTTTCTATTTTCAGTGCTGCAATCCTTTGCCACAGTGAGTGGAGGAATCCACTGCATGCCATGCATGAAGTCCGGTTCCCCATGCAGTGAACTGGCAGATCTGGAACCCTCAGGAACCAGCTGAGGAGGGAGCGACTGAGACAACCACAATGCAAATATGGGGGGAAAAAAAAAAGGACCTCGTCAAAGCCAGGTCCAGGTTTTGGCTTTCAAGATATGTCTGTGCTCAGGATTGTCTGGTAACTCCACCCTGCAACAAAGTACAGCAAGGGAACTTGGAAACAGCAGCCAAAGTCTGGGGCATAAAGTGCTCTCTTGGAGGTCTTGTTCAGTCTCTGTCCTGTCCAGCTTAGAGCAAGGTTTGGCAACAACTTGGTCAAAACTTCTGCTCTGGGAGCTTAACTGCAGTTTCCAGAGGAACACTTGGGGACATGAAGGAGCTGAGTTTAAATTCTCTCACCAAACCAAGCAAAAGAGATTTGGGCAGAGTTTTCCCCACTCAGAGTGCCTGAGCAGTGGGTTTGGTGCTCCTCGGCACTATCCTGAATACTCCTGAGCTTACCAAGTGCTGTTTTCGTGACCACCAGTCTCACTGTGTGAGATGGAGACACAAACACCTCCTTTTTGTGCTCTGCTCTGCTCTCACACTCCAAGCACAGCTTTCTTGTGAGCCTGTGGTGCCCAAGGCTGCGGTGATGTCTGTCATCACACCGGGAAGCAGGACACCAGCTGGTTCTCCTTGTGACCAACAAAGTGGTTTTGTCCCACATGTCTGGAGCCAGCAGGACACTCCCCATGTACCAATCAGCTCGTAACACCTCAGACCTACCAGGCTAGTTTTACTTTCTTCTCTGCGCTGCTTCCCTTTTGAAGGCACTATAAACACAAGTGAAATGCTTTGAGGACAGGGAAGGGAAGCCAGATGAGCAGCCAGCAGCAGCAGCATGAATGGGGTGACAGTCTTTGCATAAGTTGTAACCCTGAGCAGAGGGAATATGTCTTTCTCAGAAGGAGTGGTTTCAATTTCATGCAGATTTCTGACTCCTACAGCTAGTTATGATCCACAGAAACATTCAGAAAGAGGTTTCTTTTTCCTTCTTTTGATCCTTTTCATCCCTCCTACAAAGCCCTTTGTTATTTTACAGCCTGGACCACAAGTTTCTCACACAGAGAGAGAGTCCAAAATGAAAGATGAAATTAAATGGGCTGCACTTGAAATGAAAATGTAAAGGTGACCAAACTCTTTTACCTGATCCAACATAAAGAAGTTTCAAATTCTGTTTGGGGTTTTTCCTGTTTTGACATTAAAACACACTTTCTTTCCAATTATACAGTTTCTTAACTGTTTCTGCCTAACATTTCCCCAACTTGGATCTAGCTAAAAGACAAAAGGCTTGAGGTTTTATTTGTTTGTTTGTTTGTTTTCCCAGCAACACATTAGAAAATGCAGTGCAAGCTTTAATGACTATGTCTGTTTTAACATGCCTTTTGGAGGACTGTAGGCATTTATGGGGGAACAAGGTAATTGACATATTACTTGGGCATGCAAAGACAAGTTTGAGGCAGCTGTCTTTATTCTCTTGATATGGCAACACAATTGTTAAAACAATACCTTCTTACGTCTTTCCTTTTTTCCTCTCTGTGTTCACAGACCACTCAAGTTGCTTGTTTAGGCCAAAGCTTTAAGAGCTTGCCAAATTTTTGGGACCAGCAATTTCTCTCTCAAACACACTGTTCCCTCTTACTTACTTGAAGTAGCAAAATAAAAATCATTATCTAAATCCTTTTAAGGAAATGTCGAACTCAAGAGCTCCCATGTTCTCATTTCAGCCCCTAAATAAATAACTTCTATAGTACATCCATTTTTCTTCCAGACTTTCCAGATTTTCCACCTATTAATCCAGAACCTTCATGGTTCTTCACATTAATCTCACCTTCACAGAGGTGGTGAGAGGTGGGTTTAGCTGATGCAGCCCACTGTGAGAGGTGTCAGGCACCCCTGAAGAACCTGGGAAGCACAAAAAGATGGAGGAAGGATCCAGCTGTGTTGCTTCCTGCCTTTCAGAAATCCAGGTGGGTAGGTGAGGGGGAATGCCTAAACCGGTGTTTCTAAATCACAGGGTCAAGGAGCCGATCATTGCTCTAGGCAGAAACAAGCACTTTGCCAGCTTGATAACAACAGAGCTGAGACACAGATTACAGTTCCTTTAATTTCCGTCCAGTTAATTAAGTGATCAATTGCAGCGCTGGCTTTCAGCCACAGGAGTGCCAGCTGAAATGAGCTCTCCAGCTTCTGAGAGGATAATCAATAGGCATCATTTGCTGTAGTGATATGGGGTTTTATTTTAAAGCCAAATATTAAAATGCAGAGGCAACATATTGCTGTAATTCACAGAAGACTGAAATCTTCTCCAAATCCCAAAAAATTCCCGGTGAAGGGAAGAGTGGCACAAGTAGTTACAGCTTTAACTTGCCTTGTGTTTTCACTTCTCTGCTTACCATAGACTTCCTGCACAACCACAGACAAAACATTCAGGTCCAGATATGCAAAGGTATCCAGGCAGCAGAGATAAAAATCAGTTGGACTTAGATACATAAATAGTCTGTGGATGTGGTCCTTTGGAAGAGAGACTGAGTTCTCCACTTAGGAAAGTCGTAGTAGATACTTCCCAGAAAAACAACTCCTGTCACAAAATGCCAAGGCCAAGTAAGAGCTGAGGATGGGCAATGACTGAGCAGCTCCAGGTATTTGGCCACAAAGCAGCATCTGAGCATTCTTGCTGGTCGCTTCTCCTTAGTGCTACCCACTTAGCCAGCAGCAAGAGACCAGCATCCCTTTGATGGCTTTCCAGCCATTTCTCTGTTCAAACTCCTCATTCCTTTAGCTGGAGATGCTGTGGAGCGCAGGAAGGGTGAAGTGACGGGCAATGATACAAGGACCACCAGCATTGGGTTGTCAGAGCACTTTGGCAGGTAGGAAAATCAGAAGAAGCAATATAATGGAGGCATAGAATGGGCTGGGGGCATCCCTATATTGTTAATGAAGATTTTGGCATGGTTCTGGTAGGAACTAACAAGCCCAGATCCCAGGAAACCCCTGAGGTCAACATGGGATGGAAGGAGTTTGCCAAAGAACTGACTAAGCAAAATTCAGAACCATAATGACAAAGTTGGTGCATCAAACCTCACTTTGCTATCTGAGATCATGCACTAAATAATGAAATGTTCATCAATAAGAGGCAACTCATGAGCGTGGGAAACAAAGATCTTGTAGGAACTTGATCATGATAAGAATGACCACAGACCTCACCATTTTCAGAACCAAATGAAAATTTGTTTATGCTGACTGCTTTTGCTCAGGGCAAACCTTTAGTAAATATAAGTATTCATGCACACAACAGACAGAGAAACACAAGTGAATCAATTTTTGATTTTCCTGTTGTCTTGGAAAAGAGAAAAAAGTTCATTCGTGGATGTAGTTTTCATTTTTAGTTGAGAAGCCCTTGGTTCATCATGAACAAAGCACATCATCAAAAAACTGGATGGCAAGGTCAAAAACCAGTTAAATTTCATCACCATTTCACAGCTTCCTTTTTAAAAATACAAGAGGATTGTGGCAATAGCATCTCTACTACTCATTCATTTTACTGGAACTGTTACGCAAAAGTGAGAGAAGGCAGTGCTGCTGCAATCTCCCCCAGGTAAAAGCAAGCATAGGCCTGAGTACAGTAGCTCTTGGATTATTGATAGGACCAGCAGCTGAACAACTTCTCCCAAAGCAGCAGAAAAGAAGCCTAATTGCAGGAGTGGAGCATGGGTTTCCGAGAGGGAAGAATCCATTCTGGTCTAACAGGAACGCTTTTGAAAGGTTTTGAATTAATATAAGCTTGAAAATGAGCAAACAAAAACCAATCCCTTAGGGAATCACCTCAGAGACATCTGAGGCTCCTCTCTAGCCAGCTTGGCTGGCTGAGCAGTGCCCCTTCTGTGGCATCTTGGTGTGACCTTTCTTCCCCACAGGTATGTGCAGAGGAGGGGGCAGAGCCCATGTGAGGTGTCCCAGTGCACTGAGCTGCAGGAAAGGCAGGGACAGGCAGCCTGTTCTGACCCTGTGGCTTCTCAGTGGAAAATCAGAGATGTGAGAAAACAGCCACATTCATAAAACCCAACAAAACCCACCCTTTTCCTCTCAAAGTGGGCTTGGCTCACCCCCAAAGGTTACTGTCAGCCCACTGACTTCTTCTAGATCATGTAGACAACCAGTCAGCTTCTCAGGGATTCACAGTTTCTGGATTCACAGATCTGTGAGGTAACCACAATCTTCCTAACAAAGATTTTTTACAAATAAAAAGTCCCTCATATGTTTTTACTCCATGAAGAAAAGACAAGTAGCTTGCATCATACAACTTTTATTGTTTTTCCTTGCTAAGCAAACTGACGGTAAAAAATGTTTGAAGGTGACCTAAATGAGCGAAAACTACCCAGGAGCAATGTTTATTTTGCAGAACAGAATTCTGTTCAGGAGCCCTCATTAATGTGAAAAGTTTCCGCGTGACCTCAGAGTTTCTGAAGCTTGTGAGCATCCTGCAGCCTCTGCTGCATGTGATGGTAAAGAAATTGCTGCTGCAGCCCCGTGGAGAGAGTAATGAAGTTCTGGCAATCATGTCTGAGACAGCACAACTGGTTTATTTTTTAAAATAAATTATAAAACCGCACGTCTCAGTGCAAGAACATTAATGGTGCAGATGGATAATCACCTGAAAAGTGCTGTTAAGCAGAGGCAGCTGCTGGTCCCAGGGCTGTGGCCAGTGTCAGACACATCCTGAGGTTGGATGTGGCCACCTTCAAAGTGCTGAATACCAGTGAAATCAGGCCAAGTTCTTGCTGGCTTATAGGAAGGGTATGAGGAAAAAAAATAATTTCCTGGAGTTTGCCAACATATCAGACCAGAGAAAGTCCATCATCTCATCGATCAGCATCTCTTCTTCTGTTGGCCCTCTCTAATCTCTCCTGTCTGGGCAACTCCTCCCAAACACCTCATTGCTAAACAGCAATTAAAGCATAAGTACCTTAGCAAGTCCATATTGTAAACTGGCTTGCAAGCCACACAGTGCTGCCAGCCCTCTCCATGGCAGTGGGGCTCTGCCTCATCTCTGGTCACTTTCCCATGCCAGGAGTATTGATCCATCCCTCTGAAACAACACCAGAGTTCATGTCCCACTATAACACCATTTTGACCTTTAGGAAATGACTGCAGCTTCTGCAGGGCAGGAGGAGTTGAATGGGGCTGGGTTCAGGTCATTGGCTCTGTTCCCTGCTCCCAGGCAGCTCCTGCTCCAGCAACTGCTCTCTTCTCCACTTGACCAGGCCAGAAGTTGTCCTTTCTCTTTTCAGATGATGGGAAATGTTCAGTCATACATGCAATGGCATTTTGCAACTCTTCAGTCAGTTCTCTTTGTAGCACTGACAGTGTGTCCACAGAGCCACAGCACAGGGAAACCCAGGGCCTTCCCCTTCAATATTCAGCTTATGCCCAGGAATATGGGGACCAGCCATGGAAACCCATGTCTCCGTTTACCCTGCTGGATGTGCAGGGGAGTTGAGATGGGGTTTCGTGAAATTGAGGCAAAGGGGTTCTGATGGGAAGCTGTTGTCTGGGGAGGGAAGCAGGTGTGATAACCCCTGGAGATGGGGGCTGTCTCACTGCCAAATTGAGGGGATGTGCATGGAAGAGGGGAGGACAGGCAGCAGGAAGGTGCTGACTCTGTATTTCCCCCATACACAAAATAATCTGTTTTCCTGAGTCATCTCTGTGAAGTTTTGCTGTGGTAGGTCATAAGCAGCAGTTTCCCAGGAATGAAACGGGACAGTGCTCCAAAGCACGTTGAGTTTGACTCAGTTTGCTGATGCTGCCAAACACAGGAGCTTCCAGACAAGCTGTTCCCCCTCTGCTGCTCTGTTCCTTCTGCATATCAGCATGGGCAAGTTAATTTCCTGTATGGTGAAAGAAGGAGATAAAGAGTTATTTTAGAGTCCTGGAGACTTGTGTGAGAGCAGTGTGAGGGCTTCCTCATTTATTTGTATGACATTTTGGTGGAGAAGCAAATAGCTAAGCCTAGGAAGAGGGAGGATTTCCCAGGACATCCTTGGAAGTCTCTGAGCTCTTGAAGCGCACAGGGGATGAGTAAAAGAATGGAAGTGGCCCTAGAGCACAGGGATGTGAACAGATGACTCAGGCATGAAGTGGTTTCAGCAGAGGGATGGTAATGCACAAGCAGCAAGATGGGAGCCACCAGCACAACATTTTCTGTTAACCACACACCAGACTCACTTGGCTTTCCAAGGAAAAGACACCAGGGAGGGGAAACAGATCTGCTGAGTAGCCATGGCTTGGTCCATGGTAAAACCTTAGGTGTAAAAGATAGGAGGGGTCTTGTTGCACATAAAAGCTCCAGCAGAAAATGAAAAATAAAGAGGGGCAGAATCAGGGTGAGCCCTGGAGAGAGCAAACAGCCTGGCAGAGGTCTGGGCAGCACTGGGGAAGCGACCCACCAGTGCTACACAGAGGTCCAGCCTCAGCTGGGGCTTTCCCAAGTGGCTCTGCTTTGTTTTCCTCTCCAGCAAAGGGCATTTTCAGTGGGGCGGCGCTGCCATCGCTGCCGCAGGAGAGCCGGAGTTGTGAGTTTCTTTAATAAACTCTCTCTGCCAGCAGCTTTTTAATGGGAGCTGTGCCTCAGGAGGATGTGACGTGTGGTAACAGTCTGTCTGCAGAAACACTTGCTTGTCTGTGTGCAGAAAGAGGCCAAACCAGGAGTTTTCTCCTTATTCACACACACAAATGCTGTGTTTTTAACCTAAAACTTGTGTGCTTTCGTGGAGCATGAACACAGCGCTGTCAGATGCTGGGGGAGAGCTTTTCTCTCCATCACACACAGCAGGATCTGCTGCCAGGCTTCCCCATGGTAGCTGCTCTGGGTGCCTCTCTTTATCCTGGTGGAATATATTTTATGCTTCCCAGAGCTTGGATTTACTGAAGTCCGGCACTTACAGAAAGCCACCGGATATTAAAAACACGGAGCCTGGATTAAAAGTGTAAAAATGTACAATGTTAATAGCAGCAGTGATTTTTTAAGGAGTTAACATGTGGAAAACAGAGCTGACCGTGTTTTGTAAATCTTTAAAAGATGAATGGTATTTTGTGGCAAAATGCTATTTTCTGACAGGTGGGGAGGGAGCATCTGAGGCAGAGGGACTAAATGACATAAATTTGCCTTCCTGTGTATTTTGGATCGTGATTTATTTGTGTCCATTGACATGACAGCTTTTTTGGTAATTTCTTCCTTTCCCAGCAAAGAAGCCTTAATCTCCTTACTGGAAATTGTACTATTTATGCAGAAAATCCTGCCCCTGAGATTGCTTGAGATCATGAGTTATGTAAGCTAAACAGATGGAGCAGGAAATATTTTTTTTTTAATGTCGATTCATGTTATAATCCCGAGAGGCTGCAATTATTTATCAGCTCATTTGTAGCATAGAAAAAAAAAAAATTAGGATTTTAAGTTTTTAAATGGGCATTTAATATATACTTACATGGGAACACCTATGCCAGTGACAAGGTTGTCACTAAATACCAATAGTAATAACACTTACTAAGGGTTTTCCTCCTTCTTATGAACACAAGGACTCAGTGTGACTCACATAATAGTATTGACATGATATTATGACCCTCACCCTGCCACGACATGTCTATGGGTGTATTTACCCATTGGATAAGTGAGTTTATCTGCAGTGATGGTCTGGAGACAGATCTGGGAGTACCTGGGAGATCAAACTGGTGAACAAGTGGGAAGGGAGAGGCAGAGGAGAGCTGGGTTGGAGCAGTCCAGGGCAGGGCAGCCAGTGGAGAACCAGATTAATGCTGCCTTGTCCAGCTCTTGAGCACTACTAAGCCTTGTAATGATGAATCACCCATCCAGCTGATCATGTGGGTGCAATGTAGAAGCCAATATATCATACACAATACCTAGTTTTGAATTTCACATTTGCTTAATAGTCAGGCAGTCTGAGCATGGTCAGGCAGATGAAATCCTAAAAGGCTCAATTACCCTTGCAGAAACCTTATCCTTTTATTGTTACTAATGTGGCTGTTCTCATTTTATGGCACTTTAAGCCAAAGTGAATCAAGACCACAGGAAAAAGAGGATGAAAAGGCATGGGAGGGAAAGGTAATAAAACAAGATTATTCCAAAAGATAATTAATACAAGTGGATTTGTTTGGTGTTCTCAAAACTGACAAGAGCTTGATCAGATGAATTTGGGAGGAAGAAGAAAAAAAAAAGAAAGGATTAATTTGAACCCAAATACAATCTTCTATCAAGGTGAAGTTTACAAGGGCTTAGGAAAAAATAAAAAAAAAGCTGCTGCATTTAAATATAAACTTAGTCCAACTACATTACTTTTACTCTATTCTGTGGGAATTCCTAATGTGACACATTTGCATATTTGGGCTCAAATTGTAATCTAAGGCTCAAACCATGACAAGGAGCTTTGCTAGAGGAAAGCTGTCAGAGCAACCACAGGAAGCTGAAGCAGAGCTCCTGGCGTGATGCAAAACTTTCTGCAAAAGCAAAGCCAGCATGGAGGGAGGGATGATGCCACTGCCAAGGCTGGGTTCAGGGCTCTGTGCTTGACCCCTGTGAGATGTGTTCAGGCGTCACTGCACAACCACTTCCTTCCAGCAAGGGGGGTAAGACAGCTGGAGCAGGCTCTGGGCCAGGGAATGGAGCAGAGACTCCAAGATCTGGTCTGTCTCCAACACTCTGTCCTACCTGTCCACACATCTGTGGGGCTTGTTGTGGTGCTTGCCCTCTGGGCTGTAATTCCCAAGGATGTGACCCAAGGATGATGGCAATAGCTCAGGCTCTCTCACAAGACCAAACCTTCCTTAGCTTTTGATCCTGTCTTTCATTTTGCTAAAGCTCAAGCACTTCCTCTGGGGAAAGATGAGCCAGAGAGCTGCTGGCAGCCAGGCACATCACCACCAGCCCTTTTGAGGCCTCACCACTAACAATAGATCTTACACTGAAAATGTTTCTGAACAGGACAGTAAAAAACAAGTCAGCAGGGGTTAAATATTTAAATCCAGATGTGCTTACAGTCTCTAAATTCCCCTGTCCACCCTAATTTCATTTTTTGCCCCTTCTCATATTTCATTTAAGACTGCAGAGAGAACAAAATATTTTAGTGAAGCATCAAGTGATGGAGATTGTTAAAATATGGTGTGACAGTAGAAGGAATTACAGCATTTCAAAGATAGACCAAATATAGCCAGGGAAGTGCCATTACTTATATACAATGCTAAGCAACACCTTGATCTCCTTTCTTCTGGATTGGGGACTTTACCTACTTAGTACTACTAATGTGAGAAAAAATTGTAATGGGTTTTTAAATCATTCTGGATCTTGGCCAGTTAATTAATTTAGTTGGATGTTTTTCTATTAGCCAAAAAAACTTCAAAGATCCTATTTTTCTTTTTTTTTTTTTTTTTCTCACAAGGAAAGCAATGAGCTTCTGCTTGTAAATATATGTAAATGTTCACCTGAGCAGGATTTTGCTCAGGCTTATAAAGCAAGAGCTTTCTTTAGAATAGCTTTTCCCTGGATGATGTAATTCACTTGACTGGGTATTTTCTACCCTTGCACAACTGTGGTAGTCGATCTAAGCAGATTAACCTAAGCACCAACCTGGCACTCACTTCACCAAACAGCTATTCAGTGTCCTGCAGAGAAGGATTGTTATTTTGGGGAAGCAAAAGGATCCTTTCTTTGTGCCCAAGATGACTTTCAGATGGGTGTTAGTCTGTTTGTGTGTAAATAGGTCTGAAAGCCCCAAGGACAGATGGGCAAGAAGAGCCAGATCCTGTATTAGCAGTTATGTAACAGGAGCAGCTCTAAGAGGAGAAAAAAAAGTTTTTCCCCCATTGTTACAATGACAGTCAAGAGCCAGATGATATAAAGGGCACAGAGATATTTTTAAAGGGAGTATCCACAGCCTTGGCTACACTTCCTAAATCTTCAGCCCCACACAACTCTTGGTATCAGAGCCTGGGTTTGTGGAGAACAGGGGAAAAAAAGAGAGAGGGGAGAAAGAAGGAGGTTTATTTTTAGCAGAAATGATTCTCATACAGGGGAAAGGTGACAGACTGATGGCTTTCAGGAAATGTTTTGTTTAAACTGAAAGCACAGATCGAGGGAAGCAGATTCAAGCCATTTCCCTAGCACGCTCCAAAATGCTTCAGCATCACCCGGTCAATCAGCCCTTAAGGGCAAGATAATTACAGCTGTGCTGTCTGAATGAGGGAATTTTTGGTTCACTGATCAAAAATTTTCTTTGAATAAACCTGAAATGAAAATTTGTCTCCTTTTTTTTGTTAGGGTTTTAGGGAGCATGGCATTTCCCCTCTTTTCACTTAAAATTATTAATGTCATAAATGAACATGGCAGTGTTCAAGAAAACACAATTTTTTCATTAGGTCTAGGGAGATTTTAAGGCAAAAATGCATCATAGACAACTTTGTTACTGTAACAGTACTTCCAAAACTTGGTCACCCCAAAACTGCAGGCTCATTTGGTGAAATCTTTTCCTGGATTTCTTGTGAGCTCTGAATTAATACTCAATTTCTCAAGATTCCTTCTTATTAAAGACATACATTTGACACATCCAATCACATCTCCCTCTTGTGGCAATTTCCCAGGACTAAAATGACCTGCTATTTACTAAGCATTATATAGAATTATATAGGTTATACTTCATTTTCCAGCCCTGAGCCCTGCTGATCACCGTGTGTGGGTGTTTGGGGGGCTACATCACCATTTCCAACCTCGTGCTTCCCAAACAAATTGTCTCCAACTGCTCTTCTGAGCTTGGGGACATCAACACCAGACTGGAGGGTCCCTGTGCCAACCAGCTCGTCTTTTAGACAAGCCAAGAGAGATGTTAGGAAAGAAAATGCTTCTGTATCTGAGTGAGGGACAGCTGAACAATTCTCTGTTTCATCACACAGTCCTGATGAAACTTGGGCTTTATGAGGAGTTTTGCCCTCCAGAGCCCTTGTGGAGATTTTTCTCCTAAATTACAGCATTTTGCTGCTCCCCACTTGGGTTTTACAAATAGCTGCTTTTATAACTACATTTATCCTCCTGCTAACGGTTCCACAGCAAATGATATTTCATTTTGATGAGAAAGCTTTTGAGCTGAAGCCAAATCGCTTCAGGCAAAGCAGATTTTGTTTTCCTACAGTTTAATCAGTAGGAAATTAAGAGGCCAATATTGTTCTGCCACAGACATGGAGGCAAGCAGCTGCCTTTTACTTGGGTGAATTTTGCCTCTCCTACACTCCCCAGGACACAACCAGGAGTCAAAAGCCACAATGTCTAACATAAATCCAATGGTTTCAATCCTCAGCCCATGTAAATCAGCGTTGCTCCATCGGGAGAAGGTTTACAGCCTCCATCAGCCAGCAGGTACAGAGCATCCACCACAGAATAGCCTGTGATCAGCCAACCTCTCTCATTTGTTTAAAATTCAATTTTACACTTTAAGAGAAAATTGAAACTGTAATGCAGATTCCTGTTTGTGTCCTTGCCTCCAGGGAAGGCAACTCCTAAGCAGCTGCTGGCAGCTGGTCAGACAGTATGCAAATCCACTGGAACTATATATACAGATATTTTCATGCTGTCTGGAAGGGTCAAGGCTTGGCTGCTCCAAGGGAAGGTGTTTCAAGGCAAGCATAATGTGACATTCTGTTTACAAGGGGGTGACTCAGCCACAGAAATATGTGCCTTTTATCACACATTTCTAATTCTGTAAAAAGAACAAGTTTAGGGGACTTCAGTTATGCTTATTCCACAGCTCAAATTCTCCATTCAAAAGATGTTCATCTCAGAGGTTTTAGCTGATGTCAAACTGCATGGACTAAATGTTTTCCAAGCATTTGGATTTTCTGTGGGAAATCCAATGCCTGTGTTGCTGTAAAATTGACCCCGCAGTGTGATTTAGGTGATGGTTTCCCAGCACATGCATGGAAAATGATGAGGGACTTGTAAATTGTGCAAAGATTTATGCCCACGAAGTCTCGCTTTACAGCAAAAGGTTTGCCATGCCTCCAGAGCCCATCCTCGGGAGCGAGAGCTCCTCGCGGGGATGCAGAGCGATTCCAGAGGAGTTTTCTGCACGGAGACCGCTGCCGGCAGCCGCCCCGCAGGGCAGCAGCGCTCGGACTCTTACCCGGGGTCATCTGAGGCTAAGAGCAGCGGGGACCACGCTGGCTCAGGCTCCTCCTGCCCTCTCCTAATCAGGATCAAACCAAAACTCATCCCGGCCCTGGGATTTCCACCCGCTCTGGCGGCTGTTCGAGGGGAGGCAGCTGCGAGCTCCGGCTCTCCCCGGCAGCCTGGAGCCGGGAGCGGGGCAGCAGCCTGGAGATGCCAGCCCTGCATGGACCCTCGTGGGAGGATGGCACCAGGCTGTGGCACTAAGCAAAGCCAGCTGAGCTTCCTCCCACCCCGAGCAGGTCACCCCGCACCGCCAGTCATCCCCTGCACAGCATCCAGAGCCCGTGGCGGGGATGATCCACGCCTCCAAAAGGGAAGGAGCATCTTCCATCCCTGTCCCGGCTTTAAGCGGCTTTCCAGGGAAGGCAGCTGCGGGTAGCTCCTTGCAGGAGAGGAGGGGTGGCATGGCAAATCCTATCACCTTTCTCAAGGCTCCTCACGAGGAGAGTCAGCACTTTATCATTTATCATTTATGGCGGAAACTATTTGAAAGCTCCTTAATTAGCCCGTGGTATCAGGCAGTTCCTGTGCCGGCGGCTGGTTGGGTTTGGGCGACACCACAGGCTTCGTTTTGTCACATGGAAGAAGTTTTCATGTAAACCACAGCAAAACCGGGTGTTTGCCTGACTACCCGGCCGGCTGGGGGGCAGAGAGGGGAGGTGGAGAGGGGACACTCATGTCACACAGGATTTGTTTGTGTGACGTCCTGACAGGCTCTGGACGAGCTGGATTTCTGCAGGTCTCACCTCGGAAGCACTCTCTGCTCCCAGCTCCCTGTGCCACAGCTGGTGGGAGGAGGATGGGAATTCTCGGAGAAAAGTTACTCGGCATCCGAAACGACCACCCCATGTTTTGCCCACCACATTGTGCTGCACAGGTCACAGCCAGTGAAAATGGAGTTCTCCTCTTTTTTCTCGACCTGAATTCTCACAAAATTTTTTCTGAGAGACTTTCTCCTCTGCTATGAGCTGTGTCTCAGGTACCACCACCACGGCGGCTCCATCCCAACCACGGCACTGAGGGTCAGATAAGGACCTCTTACCCATTTCATGCCAAAAGGAGAGGCTGAGTTAAAGTTTTCAGACACTAAAATTATTGTTTAATTAGGTAGCTAACTCAGCCTTTTGCTCAGCTGTGAAACCTGCTTTCCATCTGTGAAATGAACCTGCTTCCCCCAATGTTTGGGCCAAGCCCAAGCAAAGCCCAGCTACAGCTCCCCAGTTAGGAGGGGCACCAAAAGCAGAGGCTCAGGACTTCTCCTCACTGCTCCCCTCCTCAGGGCTGTGTCCCCCATTCCTCATTCAAATCCACCTGTTGCCCACCCCTCCTGGAGCTGCTGATCCTGCCTGAGGCACAGTTTCCACCTCCTCTCTCTCAGCCCCCAGCACATCTCTCCTCCCACCCCCCCAGAATCCTTCCCCTGGCATGAATATGCATCCTGCAGCTTGGGGCTTTTCCTCAAACACAGGGGTGCCCCTGAGTGCACCCACATCTGCTGTTATGGATATAAAAGCAGCTGTACAAACATATGTGCACTCATGTGAATATGGCCATACATTACAGGGAATTGTTTCCCCCAAAAGTGTCCAGAGAAGAGCGATCTGGGACTGCCTGTTGCTGATTTTTCTCATCTTTACCCCCACACATGCAGGGGAGACTTCCACAGGCAATAACTGCAAATAGATTCCTGATGAGGTCTAAATTAAGAATATTTTCCTCTGCTTAGGCAGGCATTTGACAGTGTAATTCTTAAATAGACTTTATTGCTATTAAATTTAATACCCATGAAGGATTACATATCTGCTTCATTGCAAGTCTGACAGGATTAGGAGAGTGGTGTCTGCTTAGTGTTCTTAAAACATCAAACACTAACAAAGCCCTGAGCAAGAAATCCTTTCTGAGGGCTGTAAAATGCCAAGGGTCCAGGGAATTGCAGCGTGCCAGGAAATCAGATGGTGTGGCCTTTGAAGAGCTCCACATTCCAGCTGCCAAGGCACGTGGTGACAAAGACACAGCCGCTATGTCTGCACCCAAATACTCCAAATTCTGCTCCCTGGCACTGTAAAAACACTGACTTCAAGCCAGGCAGCTGGCTGAAGGAGCAGGAGCTCATACCCCTTCTCCACAGGCTGAGAAACTCTGGGATTTGGGGTGAAAATACTGTTTGTAATATTTACATTGCAAGCAATTAATTGTTCAGAGCTGCACTGTTTGTAATGATGTCACTCGTTCTCAGAGACGTACACTCTGAAGGTCAGTTCCTCCATGGATTTGTAGTGGGGATGTGAAATCCTTGCTAGAGTAGGAGGCACAGGCCAGAATGGGATGAGCCAGGCTGGATCCAAACATCCTGGAATGGCAAGGGATTGGCACAAGGCCCTTTTAGGGATCTGTCTCTTTAAAGTGATCCTCAGTTTCTCAAAAGAGGCTTAAAGTCAATATTGTTTGCTCTAATTAGTGGCCTCTCCAGCTCAGGCACCAGCCCTAGGCAAATCCACCCCAAAAATCCCCTGGAATAAACACTACCACTTTGATGGTAGCTAGGAGGTGACTTGCCTTGTGTTACAGTAAATTGGCATCTGGGAAGAGCAAACCAGCCTTGCCACTTCCCAGCTCCCTCTGGAAAGCTCCTGTGTGGGATGGGATCCTCCACCCACCATCTCCAAGGAATTGGGGCAGTGTCCAGCGAGTCAGAGCCATCAGTGCCAGGCTCTGAAACACCACATGTATAGGTACAGGGGCAGGGAAGCCTATTTTTGATTCAGCTGCTGTTAGGGTGACTCCAGCATTTACAAGGATGGATTAGCTCTGGATATTTCCAGGCATAAGAGTTTGGCACTGGAAACCCCAGGAAAAATAGCACTTGAATTAAAGCAATTGTGGGGATTTAAAAATTAATATTATTATCGTGTTTACCTTGTTACAGCTCCGGGGAAGAGAGCATGCATGGCAGGAAGGCTGGAGGCACCTCCACAGGCAGAGCTGATCAGCAGAAGGTGAATGATAGCAAAGCAGCAGCTCCTGGTGGGCACAGAGAGGATTCACCCACCTCCAGCACAATATGATTCTCTGGAAAGATTATCCAGCCAGGATTCTCTGGAAAGCTCATTTTCTGCTATAAAGGGGGAAGAAAGAAGAGATTAGAAAAGAAAAATGACTCAAAGAGTTGCCTTCAAAACTCCAGTAGCAGATTGAAATGTAATCTCTGACTAATTCTTCACCTCCACAGCTCAGCTCAAATTCCTCCTAACTGTTTCCTTTACATCAAAGACACAGAAACTTGAAAAAAAAATAATAATCAAAGCAGCAAATAAATCATGAAAGAAAAAGGGCTTCTTAAAGTCGTGAGTGAGCCTCCATTTGCCTAAAGAGATCCTACAGACAGAGCCTTGCAGTTGCTTACTAAAAGATGGGGTCACATGGGAAGGCTCTTGGTTAAATCCTCGGCCCCAAAACCCACATCTAGGCTCAGGTAAGCCTGGTTTAAAACCTCACTTCCAAATGGAGCTGCTTGCACTGAAAAACAGCTGGGAGCACAGGAGAAAATCCAGAGTCATTGCCAGGGGCTGGGAAAAGGGTCAGGCACCTTGGCTGAACCTCACCCACAGTTACCCAGCCCCAATTAGCCTGATGGGAAATATGAGTTTTGATTAATAGACTCCAGAGTGGGAGGATGTCACTGTGTCACAGGATCTCAATACGAGATCACAGCATCAGTCAAGAATAAATATTCCCATCCTCGACTCAGATTTATTGTTGTAGGAGGCTGATGTGAATGCATGAGGACCCACAGCTACCTAACACAGGATTACAGAGTCACAGAATGGTTTGGATTAGAAGGGAACTTCAGGATTATCTAGTTCCAGCCCCCTACCATGGGCAGGGACACCTTCCACTGTCCCAGGTTGCTCCAAGCCCCATCCAGCCTGGCCTGGAACACTTCTAGAGATGGGGAATCCACAACCTGTTTGGGGAACCTGTGTCTCACCACCCTCACAGTCAAGAATTTCTAAAATCTAATCTCATCCTGCCCTCCTTCAGTTTTAAGGCCAATCTCCCTTGTCCTGTCAGTCCAGGCCCTTGTCCAAAGTCCCTCTCCAGCTCTCTTTCCAGCCCCCTTTATGTACTGGAAGACGCAATAAGCTCTCCCCAAAGCCTTCTGTTTTCCAGGCTGAAGAACCCCAACCCTCTCAGCCTGTCAATATGAGGCCCAGCAGGTATTTTGCCCATATGGCCTAGTGGGAAGCAGCCCTCAGAATCAGTGGATAATTCATGACCCAGCCCACAGTAATAAACACTGCACAGCGTATGGCGCTCCCGACGCGGGGCTGATGGATCTGGCAGTGAGCAGTGCACTCCTGGGGAGTTTCCTTTGCATTAAGTGCTTTTGACACTAATGTTGGTGCCTAAGCAAACACATTAGGATGACTAAAACACTCGGGCTGCTAGGAATCACAGAGCACACACTGGAAATGCACTGGCAGACCAGGAGAGGAAAGCAATGTGCTTTTGTTTGTAGGGCTGGCCTCTGCATGGGTGTGTTGGACTCTGTGAGGTGCCTGTGGGTGAGACGACACTTCCTCGCAACACTCCTTTGCTATTTACGAGGCAGACCTAAATATTCTGCATTAAATGGCCACATATGTGGATTATGCTCATGTGAAGAGTAATTGGATTTGATTGTGCTCTTTGCAGATACAGGAAGTAAACCCACAGCCTGCACTCGGTGGAATTAGTGTTGCAAGGACAGCTAAAAGTAGAAGAAATTCAGCTTCATTGCCCATATTTCCCAGTGCTTCCACACAGCACTAAAGGTCTTGTTGCTCAGATCTGCAGCCCAGATATTCCCATTTGGAAGAACCTGAGATTCCGGGGATTATAAGGGATGCGTGGGAGTTCTAGGCAGATCTCCATGCTGAAGATGAAAAAGACTCTCATAGAAATACTTAATGGCCTTTGAAGCAAGAATAAAGCATGCAGGATATTTTTAGCAGCCCGCCTGCACTTGCCAACACCTGCATCTGCCGATGGCAGAGGCTCCCCAGGGTCGACACTCAGCACCTCTCGTTGCCACTCCACTCTGGAGAGCGAGTCAAGAAAAGTGGGGAGCACACCCTGACTAAAAGATCCCTCAAAAAATCACCTCTGAAATGTGTCAAGGATGATGGTTCCCCTTCTGCCAACCTGTTTGTGCTAATGTCATGGGGTAGCTTTACCTTTAAGCTTCAAAGATGCCACCCCGGAGCACTGAAAGCTGCATGGTGGGAATACCCCTTAGGATGTGAGAAGAAACACGGTGGGATTTATTCATCAGGACTTCACAAGCACCCTCCTTTGCCCACCTCTCCTCTTGATTAAGGACATGGCATCTCCAACTAGGTCCTCTGTTTTGGACTTCTTTCTGGAAAGCCAGATGGTGGCTGTTGCCCCAAGACAGCAGCACTACCCAGCTATGGAAATGCTGAAGTGATGCGAGTTAAAATTTCTTTGGAACTCACACTTCAAAGCATCATAAAAATACAGAGTGGTTCAGTGTTTTGCATGTTTGCCTACCACTCCAAAGAACGGTTAGGAGCAGGTTGATAAGTGGGGCTTTGTAATTATCCTGTGTGTTTTTCCTCTCACCCCATCTGCCATTAGTTTCCTTAGGAACAGGCACACACACACACTGGAGTGAAGCATTTTCCCATGAAAAACTACCAACACCAGATTGTGTATGTTCTTAGGAAATTACTTGTTTTTACTTGTTTGGTTTTTTGACATCAAAAATTTGTAGTGTCTGAATTTTCCAGTAAGAGAAACTTAATCTTATTGTATGAGAATTCTCCCAGGCCAGTAATAACATTTCTGAAGGAACCAGTCATGGAAAACATGTTTCTCAGAACTGTTCTCAGGACAATAAATTTCCTAGGCAAATCTAAAACTCAAAAAAAAAAAAAAAAAAGGAAAAAAATTGAAGCCAAGGGGTTTGGGACAGAGGGATGGCTGGAGCTGCTGTTTAAGAGTGATAAATAGAAATTAAATATGTTTCTGCTCCTAATAAAAGGATTTTCCTGCTTCATCAGGATGGCCAACCATTGTGGTTTAGATTACAAAGGGTCATCTCACATGGGAATAAAACTATTATAGGGGCTGGGCCATGCAAATCCACACACCACTATTCATCAGCTTTCCAGCTTGATGAGAAAGTCCAGGATTATTTTCCTGGTTGCCCAGAGAAGCTGTGGGTGCACAATCCCTGGAATTGATCAAGGTCAGGCTGGGTGGGACTTGGAGCAACCTGATGTAGTGGAAGATGTCCCTGCCCATAGCAGGGGGTTGGAACAGGGTGATCTATACCTCCCTTCCAACCCAACACACTGCCACGAAAAATACATTTTGCTGACAGAGTCGTATCTCTCCATTTTCCTATTAGAAGGGGAGACATGGGTTTTATTCCTGCTAAGGCTTGTGTGTGCAGTAAAAGCCCTTCTGTCAACAGGCACCAAGGAAACGAGCTGGCTACATCCCAACCAAACCATGCAAGATGCCATCTACCACCTCACAGCCTGTTGGGTTATTGCCTGCTTGAGCTGAGGGCATTCAGCTGGAGCAGGGTCTGTGACCAGGGCTCGAGGAAGAAAGGAATCACATCACCCTCGAGCCCTCCTTTGGGCTTGCCTTTAATTCTGCCACCATGGTTGTACTCGCTGTGCTCCTGTCCATGGAGAGAGAACATCCCTCCTCTCCATCAGGGCATCCTCACTCTGCACTCTGATGATCCAGGGAAAGTTTGGCTACACAAGGAGAAGAAAAATTTAATAAAGAAAATTTAAAAAAAAAATTTCATACCTACCAAGGACTGTAAAGAGCAGCATCAACTTGATAAATACTGTTCACTAGTAGCAGTAATGATTTATTGATTTTTTTTCGGGAAAAAAATTAATTAGACCAGTCTGACATAAATCTTTATTTTCCCCTGTATTTATTGCTGCTGCTCAAAGTCTTTCACTGTGATCTGTGAGCATGTTGCAGGGCTGAGCACTGCAATGAGTATGGCTGTCCTGGAGTATTCACTTACCAAGGAGGATCTTTGTAACAGGAGGCCAATCCCATTCTCACAAACCACATTTCATCCAGGCATCCTTTGAGGAGCAGAGTTTCTCCACCATCTGAAACTAAATTGTCGATTTAATTGCTTTCCATGAATTTAGCACTTAAAGGGATTAGGGAAAAAAAAGCTTTAATTTTCATTCTGACCTTTTAACATCATCAAATGAAAGTTGGGACATCAGTAAAGGGATTTTAAGTCAATAATTGTTTTGCAGTGACTGTGTGTGTGAGCCAAACGCTATCCCTGCCCTAATCCTTGCTCCCTGTATGGAGCAGAGTCATCTGCTATATTCTTCTGGGTTTGGCTTCACAGCAGCCTTGCCAACAGGACAGAACTTGCAAACAAGGCAAGAGAGCAGTGATCCAAATAAAAATTGCAGAGATGAGGCTGCTCTGCTGGAGCCCCAGCAAGTTCTCTAAATGGGCTGCTGCTGAAATCCTGACCTTGTTTGCTCTTGGGCTGCCCGAGCTGCTGCCTACCCTGTAGCCAAGATTAATTAATTCTCATATTGATGTGTCGAGCAACTGCCATGAAACCATAAAACAGGCAGAAAGCTGTCAGCATCCTGTAAAACTTGAGGAGGAGACAGGGAATCAACACGTAGGGATTTACAGAGCGGCATGCCAAGCTCGCACAGCTTTAATCCCAGGTTGTGCTGCCTGAAAAGAGGCAGATCAGGTACCTCATTCTGAGCTGTTACCTTGGGCAAGAGTTAATGGATTTGCACAGGCAGAAAGCAGGCACAAGCGAAAGGACAGTAGCTGAGGAAACCAGATCCGTACGCCTTTGATGTCTCTTCTCTTACACCAGGTAAGAAGCTGAACTGAGAAGGCTGCCTTTGGCAGACAGGTTTAGTTACAGTGATGGGCTGTAGGTTTAGATTTCCTTTTGGCCCCCAGTCTCCTCCCTGGCCCTGTGTTGGTTTCCAGTTCTGTCACCTCATACAGTTGCAGTGACGTTGCTGGAGCATTACATATTTTAGAGCAGTGTGGTTCATGCTCATGGAGGAGACAGAGGGGAAAGCAAAGCAGCTGTGCAAGAAGGAGCAAGGCTGGAAGGAGAGCTGGAAGGAGCTCCTGTGGCAGGAGCCTCCCATCTCCATCCCCTCAGAGAAGAAGGCCCATGGGGCTTGTGCAGCACTTGGCTGTGCTGGGGTCAGGGTAGGTGGCTCGAGCCACCGTGGGGCTGTGACAGGGACACACAGGCCGACTCCACTTCCCTCTTTCTGCTTTTGCAGGTCTGTTCTTTGCCTCCTTGGGAGGGAACCGGCTCTTGCGACATCTCTGCACTTTCCAGCACAGTGAGCCCCTGTCAGGAGCCTTCAGCCGCTCCAGAACCAAAGCACAGGGAAACCACAGACAAGAACCGGGGTGTTGCAACACCATTGTACTGTCACAAGTCATGGTGGCTAAAAATAAACTGCTGCTAAACAACGCTCAGACTCACTTTCACCAAATGCTGTAAGGAGGACGCCCATCAAGAGCACTAACTCAGGGCACAAATAACTTCAAAAACTCTGAGGGGTTTAATTTTTTGTCTCTTCTGAGGGTAACTCCCCCCAAGCCCTGTCCTGATCCTCCATCCAGATCAACTACCCTGGAGCACCTGTGGCTTCTCCACAAGCTCTTCAAGGTGAAGGTTTTTTCCCTGCTTTCCTCACTTCAGGGTTCTCATGGAGCTCCAGGAGGGCAAATCCCCACGTGGGGACAGGAACAACCCTCACCTTTGCTTTGAGCTGAGTTGAAGAGTGCTGTGAGCTCTGGTTCTTAGCTTGCCCTGCCATGCTTTGTGGTGATATGCAAGTTTTGCACAGCTCTGCAGGGAGTGGGGAGCCAGCCTTGCGGAAAGCTGCCCGCCTGTGGACAAAAGCCAAAAACAAAGCCCAGTGAGCTGTTCTGTCTGAGCCAGGACTGCTCCATCTCCGGCTTCTGCTGGTACTGGCAGCAGTGGAAAGCCAGGGTCATCTTCTCAGCTGATCTTGCTTCAGTCTTAGCAGGTTATCTGAAGTTCAGCTCTCCCCCGCTGCCCATGTGTGAGCCTGTTGTGTGATAGCTGCCCTGAGTGGCAGCCACACACTGTCCTGTTGTTTGAAAAGCTGTGCTAGGCAGGCTCCTGTCAGCTCTTCACCTTTTAAAACAAGCTGCAGAGAGTGGATCTGTTCCATGATGCTCCTGAGGACACTTTTGCCAAGTGTCTCTGTGCACATCAGACCCAGTCCCACTGCAGCAGCTGCTTCCCGTGACCAAGACAACAGCTCTCAGCTTCGGAGTGTGCCTCACACACAAGATCTTCCTTCCTTATCCCACACACTTTCTTTCCATTATTTTCCAGCTCTGTGAGAAAGATGAAGAGCCTGGAAACAAAAAGTTTTTCCCTCCCTCTCTCCCAAATGCAGAGGTGATCTGCAGCCCCACAAGACCCACCAGCCTCTCCCACGGGGCTCAGTGGGAAGCCTTCTGTACCTCCTCAGTCCTGCCATCCTACAGACCTGCAGAAGACACCAGGACATGGTCTGGAAAGCTTTGGGAATTTGCCAGTCTAAAATTGATGAGAGGGACAGCACAGCCCCTGCACCAACCCCAGCTCCAGCACATGCTCATGAACCCCACCAATGGCAGCAGAGACCCCATTACCTCTCACCCTGCTTTGTTTCAAAATAGCCACACACCTAACCCACAGTGTCACCAAGTCATGCCCAGGAGGAAATCCCCCACCTTTTATCCTCCTGGTTTGCCTTTTAAAAAGACTTGGGCTAAGAGAGGGGACAGGACATGGAGCTGGAGGGCAGGTCAGGCTGCCCAGGCACAGGCAGTCCTGCCCCATGGAGAGACAACTTTCAGTCCTCAGCTGGACCTTGTGGTGGGTGTCCTATCCTCAAAGCTGGCTGCAGAATTATGGGCTGCCTTGTGCTGATAGGGCATGGGGAGAGCTGGAAAAGAAAGTGCCCCTTGCTCTTCATCTGGCCTCATGGATCATGTCCCTGTTACCAGCACAGAGCAGCAGTGGGGCATGCAAGGGTGGGAGATGCAATGGTGGGAGATGCCCAGAGTTCAGCACAGGCACCCAGCAAGGCTTACACAATGTTCCCAGTTCCAAACGGGACCAAGTCACCAAAAGGTTTTGATTCAGAGATACAAAACTACTTCTAAGTTAGAGCAAATATATTTCTGATGCTCCTTCATTCAAGGGTTAAATTTTCAGACTAGCTCAGCATGACACCTCACTGGGACACTGCTGAGTGAGGGCAGAGCATTTTCTAGTGCACAGATCTCTGATGCAGGGCTTTGGGCCAGTGGGGTCATTTGTTGCTTTGCCAAAAGAATTCATCACCAGAGCCCCTCTCAGGACTGCTTAGCAGGATGTAGCACCGTGCTGAGGAGTGTGGGGTGCCAGAACAGGGCCAGACCACATGCAAATACTGCTCCCAAATCCCAGCTGGAGCAGTCACAGGCATGAGTTGAGCCCATGTTAACCAAACAAAAAGGAGTTTTGACTGGGGCCTAGTGAGTGGCAAGCACAGGATGCACTCCAGCTCCTTGTAAAAAACCATATCAGCTTCAACCCTGTGGAAAGGTTTGTGGTCACAGAAATTGCTGAAAAACCCCAGGCACAGAAATCTCTGGGCAGATCAATGTGACCAGTAAATTATAGAATCTAGAATCATAAAATGAGGTGGGTTGGAAGAGACTTGAAAGATCATCTAGTTCCACCCCCTGCCATGGGCAGGGACACCTTCCACTATCCCAGGTTGCTCCAAGCCCCAGCCAACCTGGCCAGGGATGGAGCAGCCACAGCTCCTCTGGGCACCCTGTGCCAGTGCCTCAGCACCCTCACAGGGAAGAATTTCTTCCTAATATCCAATCTAAAACTCTTCTTCTTCAGCTAAAGGCCTGGGTTGCTGCATTTTTTTTCCATCAGCCTGATTTTTTCTGTTTCTGCATAAATGCTTAACATTCTTCTGAAATGGCCTTTTAAAATTTTCCATTTGGAATAAAATTTGGAGGGTAAAAGAATAAAAAAGAATTTTAAAAAAATGAAAAAGCTGCATGTAGCCAAAACAGACTAAATTGCTGGTATATAGGGTTTGTGCTGAATCATTGTTACATTTGGCTCTTCCTTATGTCAATACCCCCTGTGCTTTTAAGGCTGCATTAAAGATATAAAACAGGACCCAGACAAGGACATGGACAGTTCAGGCCAAACTTTGGTAGTGTTGAATTGGTCAAATATACAAAGCAGCTGCTTTAATGTCCAGAATCAATATTTTCACATCAGAGCCCTGCACAAAACACAAACCAGAGAAACTGGGGAGGTTTTGACAGGATTTTCTTTGGAAAGTCCTGGCTGGACTGGCAAGGAGTCAAGGCTGCAGGAAGCCTTTATAGGACCTTTGTGCAGGGAAATATCCAAGTCTTTTATGGCTTTGCAGCTGTATGGGCTGAAGTGGAATTTGCTGGGCTACAACTATTTTCCACTGGATCTACTGGGAGCTGTAGCTGCTACTCTGCAGGATAAATTTGGTTATGTGGTGACGTGAATTTCCTCACATGAAAAAAAGCATTTCCCTGCCTGGTTGATGTGTCCTGAAATATACCAAGAAGGGGAAAGCCATGCCAGATGGTGCAGAGCAGAAAGGAACCCCATGGTTTGCACCCCACATTATCCTCCTGGCTGAATAAATGGTGCTGCAGGGATGACAGGTTGGGATGCTGCTGCTTGGAGAGTAAATTACTGCCTTGTGAGTGAAAGCAGCAAGGTCTGTTCATCAGATATAACTTGTTCCTATTAGGATGGAAAAGCTCAAGCCAAGGAGCTTCTCTCCACAAAAGCAAAATTTGTGAAGCAATTCATGCCAGAGAGTCATTACTTTTCTGATCAAAGAGTGTTTAATAGAGGATCTCTCCATATACAACATGTATATACACATGAATACCGTGTCTCAACTGCTGTGTAGCTCCAGGAGATGGGAAGGTGGGGCAGCAGTAGGAAAAGCTGGATTCATCCAGACAGCTGGCTTCTGAGGGGGAAGGAGAGAGGAAGGGAAGGGAAGGGAAGGGAAGGGAAGGGAAGGGAAGGTGCGGGAAGGGAAGGTGCGGGAAGGTGCGGGAAGGTGCGGGAAGGTGCGGGAAGGTGCGGGAAGGTGCGGGAAGGTGCGGGAAGGTGCGGGAAGGGAAGGGAAGGTGCGGGAAGGTTCGGGAAGGGAAGGGAAGGGAAGGGAAGGGAAGGGAAGGGAAGGGAAGGGAAGGGAAGGGAAGGGAAGGGAAGGGAAGGGAAGGGAAGGGAAGGGAAATTAGATGAAAATGCTTAGGGTGCTGAGGCACTGGCACAGGCTCCTCACAGAAGCCGTGGACGCCTCATCCCTGTAAGTGTTCAAGGTCAGGCTGGATGGGGGTCTGAGCAGCCTGAGGTGTCCATGCCCATGGCAGGGGGTTGAAATGAGATGGTCTTTAAGGTCCCTTCCAACCCAAATCATTCTATGAAAACTCTAAATAAAACCAATATCAAGAAAAGAAAGCCCTGAGATGCGGAAAGAAGGCTCAGTGATGCAGTGCTGGGCTGGATTTTTCTTTAGTTTTTAGAGATTCTCTCTTATTAGTTCAAATTACAAATTGAGAGAAGTCCTTGAAAATAAAACTGGAGTGAACTCTACGAGTGAACTCCCTTGACTGTGGCTTTCTAGGGTTTGCTTTTGCCTGGACATGTAGGGCCAGGCTCTCCAGCTGCTTCAGTCATCCGTGCCAGGGAGGGAAGACACTCGTAAGTCAGGGATGGAACAAACCCCTCCAGGCCACTGCTGCCCAGCACAAACCGCTGCTGGGGATCACCGTGCCGTGAAGGTGACCCAGTGGCTCAGGCAGTGCGAGGAAGGCAGGAACGAGCCACAGATACACCCCCAGATGCTCTCCAAGAAAGAAGAGGAGCTCATCTCCCCAGCCTGTGACACCCCAGCACCTCCTGTTTGTGCACCCTGCATCCCAGAATTGCCTGGCTCAGAGCTTTAATCAGCACAAACACAGGGGTGCAGTGAACTGACGCCAGCGGGAGGGAGCCTCGCCCTGCTCAGGCTCCCTGATGGCAGCGTAGGGGAGCCAGCTCTGTGGGGCAGGGGGAAAGAGTTGAGACTCCTTGTCAGATCCAGGCCTCAGTGGCAGTTTTTGGATGCTGCAGGGGTACGAGCACACCTCTGGAAACATCTGCTTCACACCCCAGCCTTGGCATCTCAGGGCAATGGCTGCACCCACCCAGCTGGAAGCTCTCTGGGTGGTATTGCCTGGTTTAGGGCCACGTCCAGAATTTGGGCACGCTCCAGCTGGGATGGCCTGTAAACCTGAGGACGGCAGCCATGAATTGTGCTCCTGAAGACCTCATCCCTCCTGATCTGCAGAGGGGAGGAAAATGAGGCACTAGGCATGCCCTAGTGCATGGCGTTAAGGCTCTTTTCAGGATGGAATGAGCCTCTAGGATACTCTCACCTCACACCCCAGGCCCCAGAGCACACTGGGGAGCATCCTGGATGCTGTGGAGGGCCAGAGTGTCCCAGGAGAGATTTAACTGGTATGAGCAGGTACCAGAAATGTGCTGGGTGCTGCAGCTCTATCCCTCTGGGACAGTGAGCCCTTAGCCAGCCCTGAATGCTTGGGAAGGCAGTGGGGATGCTGAGCCTGCCTCGCTCACAGGGCTGGGATGGAAACCCCAGATTGGAAACAGAGCTTGGAAATGCCCGGTGGGTCAGGAGATGAACCCCAGTATGCCAGCAAGTGGAAGGGTGAAGTAGAAAAAACTTTGATAAGAAGCGCCATGTAACCAGAACAAATATTGAGTGATTCAGCAGCAACTGACCCAGGAAATAAAGGGCACTCCTTGCCATGTTTGACCTGTTGGCTGAGATGGTGCCACAGCCTCAGATGAGGAGAAGCAGCAAAGGCAGCGAGCAGGCGGCTCCTCCTGTCACTGCAGCACCCACTTGGCATCTGAAGCTGGGACCCAAAAAAACCATCTCTGGGCTTCTCCCAGCTGAAAAGATGCCTCTTTCTGTGGTAGGCTTGGGTCTCCATCCCACAGGGATGCCAACATTCCTTGGTATCAGCTGCCAGGCAGGCAGCCAGGACTAACAGCCAAGTTGTTTGTTGCGTGTGCTGGTGGACAAACACTGCCACAGCCCATATTTCTGCAGCAGGGATGCTGAAAGAAACACAGTCCCCTCCCAGCCAATGGCTTGCCAAGAGGCAACTGAATGCCCCACAGCCTGTGTTACTTGTGACTTGAGAGCAGGTCTGCCTTTAGTCCTCATTTCACAGCACCAGGGTCCACCCCCACCATGGTCACACCTCCTCATTCCTGGGCTTGGCAGCTGGGTCAGTGCCCCCCATGGCTATTGCCTTTTTTTACCCCCTAAATCCCTGCAGCAGGTAGTCAGGAGAGGGCTCACTCACTCTCTTCCCATGGGATGCACTGGGAGGGGTCACACAATGTGCTCAGGCTTTGGAAAACCAGTGGAGTTTCAGGTCACAGACAGGTCACATTGCCATCACCAGGGATACAGGCCTGGAGTCCAGGCTGAGCACCCACCTTCAGAAATCCAGGCCTCTTGATGAGACCTAGAGCTTCAATGTATGAAAACAAATACCAACCCAACCCCAGAACGTCCCAAAAATGTGACCCAAAGTTTACTTCTGTAAATCCAGGCTCTCACCCCATATCTAAACCACAGGTACGGTTCCCTCTGGCTCCACCCTCTCACCCTGGGCTTGGCTGCTCTTCCACAATATCCAGCTGGGAGACAGATCTTCATCTTTCCAAGCAGAGACAGATGCCAGCTGAGGCTCTCTGACATGCAGGACCCCCACAGTTTCAGCCCTTTTGCTCATGGGCTATCACAGATGGGCTGTGGCTCAGAGGAAGGCTGGCAGGACACCTCTGGTGCCTGTGGAAAACTGGCAAAGTTCATGGGAAAAACAGACAACAAAAATGGTGGTGGATCCTATGGGGAAGAGTAGGAACAACTCCCTGTGCTCAGAGTGCCTGTGTCTTTCCGTGGAACAGGAGAGAGTGTCTGGCCCCACTATTGTTATGAGCAAGGGGAAGCACTGCCCTCCCCACCAGGGATGGAGAGGTGGCCATGCCACCACCAAAACTGACATTCAAACCAATGGCAACACTGCTCACACCACAGCAAAGCCATCCCAGCATATCCAGCTGGGCAGAGCTGTGCTTCTTTACACCACCTCCAAGTGCTGACTGAGCAGCGGAGTGGCTCAGCAAGCCGGGTGAATGAACAACAAATAACCCTCCCAAAACAAAACAGACTCAAAGAGTGATAAAATCAACTTTTCAGAGGTCACATTGATAATATTTCCTTGGTACAATGCTGCTCCTCCCCAAATCGGGAGCTGAAGCTGCAGCAGGGGATCACAGATGGGCAAAAAGACAAAAGGAGGAGGATGAGTAAGACAATGAACAGATCCTGCGGGTACAGAGAGAGGCGTGTCTGTGGGCTGGCTTGGCTGAACACAGATTCGCAAAGACTTGTCCAGTGATTGACCAACCTGCAAGTGCCAAAGTGCAGCTGAACATGACCTGCTAACAAGGCCAGATGGAAAGTCTTCAAAGACCTGGCTAAGAATTAGGGGGACAAAAACAAACACTAGATTTTACTGCTGCTGGAGAGCACAGTTCATGGGACAAAAGTGCTTCCCCATCAGCATAAGTGAAATATCATTGGGGTTGGATGGGGGTTGGAGCAACCTGGTTGAGCAGAAGGTGTTCCAGCCCATGGCAGAGGGTTTGGAATAAGATGATCCTCAAGGTCCCTTCCAACCCAAACCATTCTGTGATTCCATGAAAACATGGGGTGTTTGTCACAGGCCTCTTGCTATGGGCACTTGCTGCTAATTTAACTCTACACCAAGGTTCTGTGCTCCACTTACAGTGTCCCTGGCCCTTGGGAACACAGGTAGCAAAACACCAGGGACCTACCAAGAAAGCCAATAGCTTTGGCTGCCCCTCCAGAGCCTGGAGAAGAGCTGCTGCCATGTCACAGCACCCTGACTGCCCAGTGCCAGCTCCGGACACCACGGACACTTTCCCTGCCCACGCCCCAGTCCTGGCAGTGCAAGAGCTGTGGCTCATTGCATCATCCCCACTCCACCTCCCTGGGGCAGGTCTCCATCAGCCCCAAACCTGCCAGCTTTCCCTGGGGGATCTTCACCAGCTGATTTCAAATCGTTTCCTGGTCACAGGGCATGCCAAAATTAAGACCTTTTCCAGTAGCTGGTGAGCAGCACCAGCTCCTGGGACAGAACACCAGAATCCCTGTCTAAGCCCTCTGTACCAGCTCCTTCCATCTCGCAGACTTGCCCCAGAGGGATGGGGTTGAAGGGTTTGAAGTGCCTGGAAAGGGCTGCTATGGACATGTATTCAGCTTTACCCATCACGAGCAAGAGGATCTTACTCGGATTCCCGGGAGACCAGAAATGAAGGCAGAAATGGAGCAATTATCCTCTGAAGAAAGGATGGGGAGGGGAAGGTTTAAGGGTAGGGTGGTTGTCTCTCAGCCCCAAGCCTGACAGGGCTCAAGAAACATTTGGACAAGGCTCTCAGGCACATGGTGGGATTCTTGGGGTTGTCCTGTGCAGGACCAGGAGTTGGACGTGGATGATCCTTGTGGGTCCCTCTCAACTCAGGATATTCTGTGCTTCTATGAAAGCAGAGCCTGAGTGTTCCCAGGAAATGTCTCAGTAACACTGTCAGAGAAAAGCTGCTCCAAAACAGTTGTTCCCCTTGGGCTGGTGAGAAACCAGTCATTGCACCCCCATTTCCACTGCCTGCCTTGCCTTTCTCCTGGGCTGGGAGGCACTGGAAACCTCCCTGTTCCCCTGCCCTCTGCAGCAAGGTGGCCCATGGCTCTGCCACCATCCTGACACAGCAAAGTCCTAAAGGCAGATGCAACTGCATATTAATATAAAGTCATCAAGAGCTTTTGGCCAGAGGGAACCACGAAATCTGAAGAGAAGGGGCCGGTGTCAGAGCCAGCTGAGGACCTTGGACACCCACTTGAGTCTCAGGGTATGGGGAGGGAGGGAGTGAAGCCATTGCTGGGCATCACTGCATCACACCCACAATTTTTCAGCCCTTCCTTTGTGGGTTTTTCTATTTTTGACCTTCTGCCTAATCACATAAGCTGCTTTCCAGAGCAACTACAGTCTTTGTAGCTTTTATTGACTTCCTCTGAAAACACGACTGAGGATTGCCAGGAGTGAGATGTCAGAGCCACGTTCACTTTGATGTGGTTTATTTACCTGGATAATTTGTGGGCTTCAAATAATGCCAGGCAAGTGAAGGGCTGGCAGTGCCCAGCTGGCATCTTGAGACTCAGAAGCAAAATACATCATTAAAACAAGAGCTGTGCTCTTACAGCTCTCTCCACGCAGCAGAGACAGAACTAGAAAGTCCAAATCACCCTCCACTTCACCATAAACACTGGGTGTTGGGTTTTAAGGAGCATCTCACCGTGACCTCAATGGCCCATTTCATGCTCATGGTGGCATGGAAGGGAGCCCAAAGGTGAAAAGGCTTAATTAGTAATACTTCAAGCTGATTACCATGGCCCATATATAGGGTGACCTGCATCTACTATCACTTAGCATGGTAATGACTAAGTACAGTATGTGGTTTAAATATCTCCCTAGCGCTAAAGCTAAATGCATCTATAACCCTAACCCTCTAATCGACTGATTCTAAATATGATAGATTAGCTTTCCATCTCATTATATGTAGCTAATCAGGGGATGAGGGCTCCTATTCCCTTGGACATTTGGTTTTTCATCTCTACTGTCCTACAACAGCAATTAAAAGAAAATCTCTTCTCGGGTTTGTTGCAGGCTTGTCTTGTACCCTGTCTCAGGAAGATACTGGGTTTAGTTTATGATGGTCATAAAAACAAGCTGGAAAACCCTGCTTTCTGTCTCGGTGGACACCAAGATTTAGAAGTTTAGATGTTGCCTCTGTGACCTTTTCCTGATGACCCTAAATCAGCACAGAGCTCCTGCTGCCTGTGGTCATCACTCCATAAACAACTGTCTCAGGGGCAGCAGTGCCCAGGGGGGAAAGGCTGGGAGCAAGGAGCAGGGGAGGGTCTAGGCACCAACAACAGCTTAGGGTTCAATTACTCTTTCTCAACTAGAATGCTCATTTAAATATTGTCTAAATGAGGGTGGTCCTGTGCAGGACAAGGAGTTGGACTCAATGATCCTTGTGGGTTCAAACAACTCAGGATATTCTATGATTCAGTGCTTAAAAGAAGCTTCCTGATTCCTGTCTCAGGTGCCTTTTCCTACATTGCCCAAGCCCAAGGTCCTGCACACCAGGTAGGCTCCACTCCCCCAGGAGCTGCTCACCATGGCCCCAGCCTGAGTGCACAGGTGGGTGAAGGACTAAGGCAAAGTCCTTAAGTAACCTCAAGTGCCTCTTCCAGCCCAGCTGGGCACTAATGAGCTTTCTGCATTAAGGCTTTCACTCCAGGCCTGGGTAGCTCCAGGCAACTCCTTGGTCATGCCTTGTCTCTGCCTAGGAACCAGTCTCCAAGGCAGGATACCATGGGCCACGTGCCTGGTGTGGAACTCCAGGTGCTCCAAACCCACTTGTTAGGGCCCTAAATCAGCACTGGAGGAGGCCTTGGGAAACAGTCACGCTCCACCAAAACTGTGAGATATCTACATCAAAGTCACCCTGAAAATTTGGCCACCACCACCAGGCTTCCTGGTACCTCCCTCTGTCTCAGCAGACACATCCCCTCTTGCTGAGAGGAGAGGGCATCCATCCACCCATCCATCCATCCACCCATCCATCCATCCATCCATCCATCCATCCATCCATCCATCCATCCATCCATCCATCCATCCACCCCCTCTGCCCACACCTGGCTAAATGGGAGGGAAGAGGAGCTCGATGGCTCTTTGCCCAGGATGCTCTCAGAGGAACTGAGGAGCACCCACCTCTAACAATTGTTAGGTTGTGGGTGCTTTGTTTCCCCTATGTTTAACCAAGTACATGGAGGCCATGGAGCCAGAAGAAAGGCTGGATACCTTTACAGTCACCCTGACTGCTCCAGACTATGTGTAGGCAGAGTAATTGACTGTGGGGAGATGAACTATGCTATAATTTTGTCATTTTCCACTCAAGCATCCCAGGCACTGATTGCAGCTTGGGGATTTTCCATGTCAGACAAACTACCAGACTCCACCAAAATATCTGAGAGACAGCCCCATTTTGGGTTACAACATCTTCACCAGATGGGCACCAGCAAAGTCCCCATTGTGCGTGCAGGAGACCTGGGGCCATGGTAAATTGGTGCACTGGAAGGAAAATTAAAGGAGTTGGGGTAATAGATGAGAGAAGACATCCCAAACTGGCATTCCTCTGGCAGAGGAAACTCTTGCTCATTGTAAGCAGAAACAAAAGAGCCTTTGGTTGCCAAGGTTTAATTTAGACACAGGCTCTATGTGGCAATTTCCATGGGTCTGCAGGGAGCCCTGGTGAAAATTGGGATGAAGGTTCCCACAAGTGCAGGGACTTTGCTGAAGTCCAGGCCTAGCTGAACATGCTTAAAGGTCCCACCTGCCTTTTTTCTCCAGTTAAAATTTGGTTTGAAACTACAGAGATTAGCATTTGAAAGGGAACACTATCCTGTGACATAGGGCTCACTGACCCATTTCCTCAGGCAGCTGGAGGAAGCTTTTCCCCACTGTCCAGGGAAGTGGCAGAAGCACCAAGCTGTTCAAAACCACCACCCAGCCCTCCCCCTTGGAGAAAGGGTTGGTGATGAATGAGAATAAAAGGCCTGAGAAGAGGCAAGCAAAAATGCTGCCCCAAGGAGAGCAACATGTCCAGATATGTCTGTCAGATAACAATACCTCAGATCAAGCCCTTCACAGAGCTTAAAAATAATGATGACTCAATTCCAGGTGAAATACTCACCTGTGATGCTGCCTTCTTGCCTCAGTCAGGTTTGAGCTACTGATGGTGCCGCCATTGTTCCAAAGTGGGGAGACAGCAACATCCCAGAAGCTGGGGGAGACCTGGCCAGAATAATCTGCAGACCCAACAACCCCATTCTTGGGATAAACATGACACTGACATGTCTCAGTTCAGAAGAAAACTGCAGCTAGCACCAATCCCTAACAAAGCTCTTGATACCCTGTTTCTTCCAGACAGCATTTAGGAAAAAAATAGCCAGACTTTTGTGCAGGAGGCATCTCTGGGCAGCAGACAGGCCTGTAATGACTGGGAGGTCTGGAACTGCTTCCCGACTGGGTCTAGCAGCAGATAAGATAGAGATACATGAAATTGCTTCTCACTCGGCCAGTCTCCAAAAAGGGCTCATTAACAACTCCTGCAATGTTCTTCTCTTGGCAGATGTGGTGGTTATAGTGTGGCATTGGAGTCGTTGCAGTGGTTTGAAGATCTGGAGATCCTGTTCCTGGAATCAAGTGAGGTTCCATTTAAGAAGAAATGCAGCTTTAGTTGTCACTGTTGTAGAAAGACTGAGCCCTGACCCCAGTCCACATTAAATGATTGGAAATGAGAAGCCAGGTGATGAATAAACCCCCTCACTGGAAGGAGGCACTGAAGGAACTGAGTCACCAGTTTTGAGCAATCCTCAACTCACTGCTAAAATCTCTCAACTCCACTTTTCTAAGACCTGCTGCCAACAACAGTTGTGGGAGCTGAGAGCTGGAGCAGAACTGACACCATGGGCAAGTTAAAACCATTTCAGGGCTAACTTCACACTGACACATGCCCTGGGGGAGCCCACACAGGGAAGACTGTCTTTGTCTGACCCAAACTCGTTTCAAGCTTCTTTCTTGAGATGAAAGTGTTTGGTGATGAACCAATTCTGCTTGGCAGCCTTTTGCCACAATGCCTTCTAAGTCCCACATCCCTGAGACCTGTGCTGCCCAAGTCTCTTCGCTCCAGCTGCTCTCATGGAGGGTCGTCCCCAGTGTGGATGGGACAGAAATGATGATTCTTGCCTGTCTTTGCTGCCTGCAAGTGGCTTGAGGCACCTCTAAAATACAGTGAATCTTCTCAGTCACAACCCAGAGCTGTAACTCCATTTCTTGAGCTCACTGCCCTCCCTCCTCTCTTTTTTAGCTTCTACTAAAGGGGTGAGAGGGGAGACAGCCTGGCCTTCTCCCTCAGCTGCCAGTCAGGTATATGGACATCACTGGGACACCATGAGAAGATGCCAAGGTTGCCAAACACCAACACCGCTCTCTTCCCATGCTTTGTGACCTCCCTCTTTTCCTTCAGCCCTGGCTCCATCAGCAGGGTACTTCCAGCCTGTGGCAGCCTGAGGGATGATGTGCTGTGCCCAGGGAGGGCAGGACGGGCAGTGTGGGATGCAGAAGGTGACAGGCTTGCGCAAGGGCTGATGCACGTGTTCAGAAATGCTGCTGGACAAGCCCTACACACAGTGACTACACAGCACATAAATGCCTTCCCCAGCCTTCCCCTCTTCTCCCTCCTCACTCCCGTGCTTTCTGCGTGCCCTGCCCTGTGGGTTTGGAGACAAGGGACCACACTGTGGTCACTGTACATAAACAATAGGAAGAGATGGAAAAATACATAAGCCCCATGCCTGCTCACAGTTTTATCACCCACCTCTTGGTGTTTGGCATTTTTCTCCATGCTCCAATGCCTGGCTTCACATCAATTCACAGACCTCAGCTTTCATCTAAAAAAATTGTAATTGCACAACATTCCAGCTCCTATTGATGTGGAGAAGCGAAAGTCAGGATCCAAAATATTCGTAATACAGATGTTAAAAAAAATAAAAAATAAAGGGAATAAAAAAAAGAAAGAAAAGGACTTTGACATTTATTGTTTTGGAAAGCTCTTGATTCCTGAGTGAGCTGTGCTTTTCAGACAACCTGACTCATCATTTCTGAATGCTTTGGTTTGGCAGCCCTGTATATATTTAGTAATACAAACCCTGACTTGCAGCTTCCAATGAGAATCCTAATGGCATGATAAGACAGATTTTCATCTCATTCACGTCATTTCCAAATATCAGGACATTTACTTAGCGGGAAGGGTTGTAAAAGCTGTGAAATGGTCTCCCTGGGGAGGAGCAGAAACCTTCTGGCTACACGCTTGAGCAGCTGAACAAACGGAGGGAGAGCAGGCAGCAGTGAACAGCTCTTTCCTTTCTGGCCAAGGGACAGAGCAGATGATCCCAGACATGTTTTCCTCTTCACTGCTCTGGGCTTTGCTAATTGAGTCCATTGCCATACCACAACCACCGGAGCCACTCTCCAATGTGACTGGAGGAAGAGCAGCTTCTGTACGAGGAGCACGCAGCTCCAATGGAAAAACTACTGCTGCAAACCATTTAGGACTTCACAAGGAGTGAGGAACCTGCCCCAGTCCTTGAGAATGCATTCAAAGCATCCTCAGCCAGCAGTCAGAATTTAATTTTTTACCTTAAGATCCCTTGGGCACTGGAAGTCTGTGAGATTTTTTCCACTGCCTATCAAGCAGAGGTATTAAAAACAATGTCTTTGTCAGCACAACCAGCATGAGTAGTTGCAAGTTGATTTTCATCTCTTCATCCCAGACCATCTGCTTCTTACCCTCAACTTTCTAAGGCCTTGAAGGAGATGTAGGCCACTGAATTTTATAGCTAGATTTCATGAACCTCTTTGAAAATGAAAGGATTGCACCAAACACAAATTTACAGACATCAAAGGGATCTTCTTTTTTCATGCAAGCACTAAAAGCAGTGCAAAGGGAACTAATTACAATTTGCTCAATTGCCAGTTTTCACACTGGAGTGAATACAAGCATTTTATGCTTTAAACCTTACAAACTTGTGGCTGCCAGCTTAATATACCTCTAAAGCCAGAAGCAAATTAATAGACTAAAACCATCTTGCATCCACTGAGGCAAGCAATGAAGCCAAAAAAGCTGGCAGGGTAGCTCCTGGAAAACTCTCACACTTTTTTGGTACCCTTGCTTGATTTTTTCTTTAATAAATCAGTATTTCTTTACATATTCAATGGCAGTGCAAACACTAATCCAGCTTTTTCAAAAGCAAAGCTATTGCATTGATACTTTTTATTGAGCTGATCTTCATCCATGCTGCTGACAGAGTCTCACAACTGAAATGGCAGCTCCTCATAAAAAGTATGGGAGAGTTCAGGGATCTTGGCCAAATGTGGCTGACTCAGGATCTGCTGACTCCAGTGGCTGAAAGCATTACACAGACATATGAGTTCCAGGCAGGCAATGGAGGGGAAGAGCTACCCTAAATTACAAATCAGGATCCAGGTGAAAACTTCGAAATTCAATAAAATTCCTATATAGCAGAACCTTAGGCTCCAATCACAGATTTGCCCATGAATTTTCACCAAGGGTGATGGGAGGGTGCAGTGACCCTGATGCCACTTCAAATCAATGAAAAGTGAAGCTGAGAGAAAATCTCCCTTTGTCATTGAACCTTGCCCCATTAAGCCAACAAGCCCTGGGCCACAGCAGGTATTGGCTGGCCACAGTGAGAGCTTTCCTGCTCCCCAAAATACCATCTTAGATCCTCCAGAGATGTACAAGCTTTCTGTTTTGCAGTTCTCAACAATCCTGATAGACCACCTCCAGAGGTGACTTAGTTCCCACTCTCCAAGCTTCCAGGACACAGATTGGTGGGTATTGATATGAAATATTATATGATACTGACACACCAATAAAGCTCTCCAAAGGTGACTACTGCACATTCTTCATGCTGTCAGCAATGTAAACTCTCAGGTCTTGGCACCATGGAAATGGTATCATATTTTGATGCTAAAGACAACACTGTGACAGTAGCTGCTCCAGCAGGAACTATTCCATAAGGTCTCCTGAGCCCCAAGGAATAACACAACCAATGAAACCCTGGGATGATACCACTGTGCTGGCAAAAAAAAGGTATATTACTGTTCTCCAGCACTGACCATCAGGGAACGAGAAGCTGCTCACAATCCTTGAGAGTGGGAGAGCCAAAAAGCCACTAACACAAAATTCAGACAGTTTTGGGGCTCCCACCCTTGGTGGCCAACTTAGCTGCACCTACATCTTGCCAAGGAAGCACTGCTGCAGTTGTAATCCCATGAAACCGAGTAGGAATTGGAGTGAGGAATTCCCTTGGGTCATGTCTGCACCAGATGGGTGAACACTATCATCTCACATCTGAACAAGGTGCCACCTCATGCAAGTGCATCCATCCTTGTCCTGCTTCTTCCCATCTGGGAAAGCAACTCAAGCCAGCCTGCACAGCTGGTTCTTGGATCATTTTTCTGGAAATCTGCTACTTTTCCCTCACTTACACAATACTTACTGTCCTTCTTCCTCCCTTGCCCTGCTTTTGAGGAGCTGAGTATCTACACACCAGCAAAGGGATGGGCTGCAATGTGGCCAAAAGGTGCCCATGGAAAGGCAGGGAGATCAGAGGATGAAGCTTACTGGAACAGGAGAAACAGGAAAGAAGGAGAGAGAACTGGTAGAACACACAGCTACAAAGACGAGTCCAAGGGTAACTGAGCCTCTGCCCCACCTGTCAGACAGTTCAGAGATGCTTTAGAAGTAGAAGTGACTCAGTCGAGTAGAGGGGACTGGAGTGGGAAGGAATAATTATTGCATGTACACCTCAGCTTTGATTTCATCTTTGTAACTTGGTCTCACAGCAGGTGAGCACGTACAGACCAGGGGTCTGTGCTGTAATGGGGGTTGTACCTCTGTAATTACCATGCCCAAGGCTCCTGCTCCCCTCCACAACCTCCACAGCTGCAGTGGGGCAAGGTCTGTGCAGAACTGTTCCTCTCTGCTGCACCTCACCCTTCTCTCAAGTTAAAGCATGTGAGGAGCCCTATACAAACATCATCCATTTTGGAAGTCGTTAGAAATGCTTTTCCTTCTCCATGAACTCCTATCTCCCCAAGGAAGAGGCTACAAACCTGTCATACAGCTTCAAGCCCAGCAAAGAGTGCAAAGGTATGCCAAGGAGCTACAGAAAAATCATCCAGCTTCCAGGAGAACAGGAAAAAGCACAGAAACATCTCCCAGAGCATCTGGGTTCTGAAATCTGCACTGAAAAATCATCTCAGTCTGCCTGTGGCAGAAGCTTGAGGATGCAACCAATAAGAAGTGCCCTGTGAGTAATGAGCTCTTAAATCCAAACCAAACCAAGTCACTCTGTATCTTTAGATAAGGTTTAGCACTCTCATGGGAGAAAAGCTGTCCTTTTGTGTTACCTGTTGGTTGACAACTCAGCTTTTAAGCAGCTGGCCAGCTCTGCAACTCCCATTGCAATAATGCTACAAATCATTTAAGTGCTACCACTTTGGATCAAAATTTTAATGAGGCACTAAACCCACAAAAGGGGCTCTGTGTAACATAATTAAATAGAAAGGGCCTAAATAAACAGTACAACAAGTTACATTATAGTTGAAAATAGCTGGGAGGCAAAGAAAGGAGCATTGAAGACGCATGATGTAAAAAGGCATTTCACAGAATGCAAACACTAAAACTTTTCAACACGCACAAAGAGTAGAACACTACAAGCACATGACTTCCCTTTGATTTGGAAGAATCTGTGTGGGGCACAGGGCATTTGTTTTGTTTTTTCTTCTGCTAGTCAGCACAATGAAATATTTCACATGGGAACCCAGTGTCAGAGAGCTATTTGTGCTTTGGAAAGAAATAAATACTGCAGGAAACAGGTAAAGTCAGTAGGAACATCTGGTTCAGTCAGGCCACGGGATGTTGGATCACGTCTCCAAAACACTGGGCAGTGCTGGGACTCCTCAAAAGAGTCTTGCAAACAATCAGCATTGTAACAAGTCTGTTTGGCTCAGGGCTGCAAGACACTTGTTTCATGCTCATGCCAACTCCTCGAATCCACTGCAAGCGGTGACATTCAGGCTGAGCCAACCAGCTCAGCGTCCAATGCTCTGTCTGCATCAGCTATTTACAATATCATGTTTGTTCCACCCCTGTCAATATTTGATCCAAGAGCTGCAGAAGTCCTACAAACACAGGAAGGTTTCAATTTCACATTAAGGTAACATTGACAGTGGTGCTGCTGTATCGTGCAAGTCAGTGCACTGCTATTCCTTGAGAATGAAATTACTGGTAAACTTGGTTTTCATTTAATTTCCTCCCAGTCCTCTCAGCAACCTTTCTCCAGAGCCACAACTACTGCTGCAGTTCTGGGCTGGTGAATGAAAAGTTTCTAAATTCATCTTGGTTTATCATTGGAAGGATCCCCTCTTCAATGGGGGTCAGGATGGGCTCCTCTTTTATAAAATCTGGATCGAAGTTGCTCACGTCATCTTTGGATTTCTGTCAAATGGAAAACACAAAGGAAAGACACATCAAAAGTGTGTATCATCTGCTTGACCCTTGTTCTGCATCTGAGTGCACTGAACCATCCCTTCCATAACCCAGGCTGAGCTGACTGAGAACCTTTTCTGGGCTTGGACTGGGAGCAGCTGCCCCCACAGAACTTCTTACACAGCAAAGCCTTTTCCAGCCTCTGAAGGTCTCTGACAGGGAACCCCCTCTCAAATTTAACTGGCAGCAACTCTGGGGGCTTCCTTGACCAGACATGGCAGGGCAGGGCACATAAATCAGTCCCTCCCCTCAAGTGCCTGCACAGACCCCGTGCAGTTATCAGCTGCGTTCCCAACTGGCTGACTCCTTATCTGCAGTGTCCCAGCTGGGTTTTGGGGAGGAGGGGGAGGACACTCCTCCTAGTGCCAGCGATTAAACTTGCACAATACTGAATTACTGGGCCGTGGGAAGACAAATGGCTGGCCTCCAGGTGCTGGATTCCTTGCTGTGTGCCACAGAGTGGGGCTGTTTAGAATGCACACACACAAACTGGGTTTGTGGCACATTTTCATGAGGCGCGTGTTTTTCCTGCACCCAGAGCAAGATATTTTATTGACATTGAGGTCAATAAAATTTATTGACATTGAAGTCAAACATTCCCAGATCCTGCCCAACTCATGGCAGACTAAGCAGGCTCCCTTAGCCTTTGATTCAGGCTAAGGAGCAACTCAAGATTCTATTTTTGAGCTGTCACACCTCCCCAGGTACCTGATCCTGCACCCAGTGTTCAGGGAGCAGGACTGGGTGGACCATTGCCACTGAGAGCTTGCAGAGTAACCACAGCATTAGACAAGCCACCCCAGGCAATAACTTGGAAGACAGGGAAGCCACACGACAGCCCTGGGGACAGCACTGGGGTCACCACTGGGGACAGCACTGTGTCCTCTGCAGCCTCTCTGCCGTTTGAAGCACCCACTGATGGTGGCCTGAGCAGGGAGCACTGTGCTGGGTACTGAACAGACACAGAGACAAGGGAGAGACAGCCCTGCAGTGGAGGGGTGGGTGGAGTGAGCAGGATGAGGATTACTTACCCTCTTTTATCTTTGGGGCAAGCCAAAGGGTACTTGAGTGCCTAACCTGCTGCAAATGCTTTTACAAATCTGCATCTTTTCACTGACCTGTCTTTGAAAATCCAGCATGGAGGGGAAAAGAAGTGGCTAACCAGGTGGCCAGCCAGCAGCCAAGCCAGGGCCAGAGGCCTCACTTCCCTTCCTTCACCTCTTTCCCATCTCACGGGAACAAATCTGCTTATAGAGCCAAAAAGAGGAAAGAATCCCGAGGGATCCCTTTTCCCCAGCCCCCCTCCCCACGTACAATCCGGGGCCTGAAGGGAGGCTCCATCTGCCGCTGGTTCAGCAGGTCCCAGTCCAGCTCCTTGAAGTAGGGGTGCCGCAGGATCGCGCTCTCGCCGCCCAGCCCGGGGCTGCCCAGCCGCATCGTGGGGTTCTTTGTCATGAACTGCAAAACAGAAAGGGCTGTTTGTTCCCTCCCATCCGCCACGGCCACGGGAGAGGGACCCATTAGCAGGCACACAAAAGCTTGTCCTCAGCTTTCCTGTTGAACCCAGTTGCTGGCTGGACTTCTCAAGTTCCTTGTAATGGAAACGCCTGCAAGGAACTTGACTCGCTCCCCAGAGGAAGGAGTCGGGGTGTATTTCTCTCCCTGGTCCTTCTGCTTTTGGTGAAATCCTTGATTACCACATTAAGAAAGTTGAATTGCATCATTGGCAATATTACAGATATTGCCCAGTGTGTTTGGTCATTATTTGTTTCTGTGTTAATTTCTCAGGAGTACCAGCTTGCTCTCAAACGCCGCCCAGCAGCCAGCCAGGCTTTGGCCCGGAGTCAGTCCTGAGCTGTGCCTTTTTCCTAAACCTCTCCCTGCTGAAGCACTGCCAGATGCCTACGCTTCCCTTCCTGCCATCTCAGGAAACAGAGGAAAACAGGCAAGGCTCTGGCTTTTAGAGCCCTCTGACCCTGAGCTGATGAGAGCAGACAGGTGACTCTCTCGCTGCTGAAACGCCAATAAAAGATTTCATTTTGTAACATTTTTATTCTGTTGCTGGCAAAAAGAAATCTCAAACCTCAGCCAAAGCGCCATGACTTGCCAGGGAGCAATGAGGAAAGCCACACATCACACAGATGGTGTGAGAGGGCCCTGGTGGGTGCCTTTAGGTCCTGATGAAAATTATGAAGTGTTAGTGCTGTGGATATTCTTAAAGGGGAGGAGGAGAATCTTTTCCTCAGGAAGGAAAAGAGCTGGTTGGCTTGTTAATTTAGGATTACAGTTCTTGAAAATTCAGTAATAAACAATCTTTCCCCTTCTCTTGAGTATTTCTAAATTCACTGGAGAAATCAGGTTATGTTTAAACTGGGAAAATAGCTGCTTTTATTTGCCTATTGAAACAGCAGCATAAAGCAAGCTGCACTCCAGTGGAGGTGTCCAGACAATTTCCTGGAAGATGAAAGAGCATTATGTTTAGCAAACAGCTGAACCAGCCAAACCAGACAATCGGTCACTGTTTTGGGAATGGCCAAGTCTGCTGCATCTCAGCACTGGGGAAATGAAAAGAAGGGGAGGTGCGGCCAGAGACCAACTTCATTCTGACTTCAGGAGCCTTTCACAAGCTACAAACTCCCCTAGGATAAGTGGATAAAAGGCCTAGTCATTCCCCATCCAGTGAGAAGGTGGGGAGGAGAAAGATGACTGCCTGATTTACAGAATTCTCCCCAGCACCCCATTCTGAGGGGGCTACAGGGACAAAGAAAATGGGGCATCTTTAGCTGACTCCTTGCAGGACCCCAGACTCTGCTGGCATCAGCACAAACCCCCCAGCTCCACCCTGACCCCCTGAGCCCTTTGAGGTCATGTGCTGCCACAGGATTCCCCACAGTGGAACCATTTTCCAGCATTCCACCCAAAACATCAGGAGAAAGAGCTGCCGAGTGCACCCAGATTTGTACAAGAAGTCACCAGGACAGGAACAAAGCTGCTGCAGCTGGGCTCTTCCCATCCTCCTCTGGACTCTTCAGCCTCTGGGGATGCAGCATTTCCAGGGGCAGGCCCAAGGACAAGAAGAACTTCTGTGTCTCCCCAACCCTTCCAGCCTGTTCTCCCTTTCTACCAGCAGAACTTCAACAATTTCTCTCCCAAGAGACTTCCCCAACATTTCTGTGGGATAGTGATGTCCCCAGAAATAGCTTGGTTTCCAAACAAGAAAAGGGTCAGGCCAGAATCTCTGAGAGACCTGGTTCAGACAAGCCTTTGCAAGTCTTGAACTAGGTTTCTGTGTTTTGCAAAACAGACCAGAAACCTCCTGGCAGCCCTGTCTTTCTCTAGAAATTAATTTTTTGTCCCCACAGATGGATATCTGCAGTTCACTACCTCTTATTTGCATTACTGGAACACCTAGAAAGCTCAAACAGGACCAGAGCTTGCTGGTGCTGGGAGTGGTATAGACCAAAACATTCCAAAAAGGTAAGAAAAAAATGGAGAAAAGATCTGGGAATACATCACATGTCTCCTGGCTCCTGCCCTACCACCACCTCCATTACACCAGGAACCTTCTGTTAAATATGGAAAGGGGGAAAATAATCATGAAAGCAAACAAACTCTGAAAAGGACTGGCAACACATTTTGCTTGGGTTCCCATTCATGCCCAGCCATATAAGACCAAAACCTGAACCCAACTGTCCATTTCCAGAGCAGTTCAGATATAAAAGTGTGTTTGCATTCCTATTTGCTTGATGTATTCCATGTGATGCCAAAACTGCACCAAGCAAAAGCATCCAATGCAACAAGTGAAAAGCCAACATAAATTCATCCCTGGCTGCTTAAAACACCCTTTTTTGTCAGGGATTAGGCAAAGGCCATCCCTTAAGGTGGGCTGTTTTGAGGTTTAAAATAGTAGAACAACATTCAAACCAAAACTGTTCAAAATTGAGTGGCCAGCTCTGGTTTGTCCACTGGGCCCAGAGATTGGGAAACCTCAGCTGGGTAACTCTAGGCACCATCCATCCCACAGTGGATGCCTAAAGGAAGGAGGAGAAGAGTGGAGGATTCAAATTCATCCACTGCCAGATGACTCCTGAAACCAGGCTTCTACAAAACCCCTCTGAATTATTCCTTGCCTCCAACAGGAATGAGCTGACCAATGCTCAGTGCTGCTGCCTGTCTGGCTCTGTAAAAACAGGGCTGTGAAGCACAAGGGGCTGTGAAGCACAAGGGGCTGTGAAGCACAAGGGGCTGTGAAGCACAAGGGGCTGTGAAGCACAAGGGGCTGTGAAGCACAAGGGGCTGCAGTGACCCCACAGTATCATAAACCACTCTGGAGAGGACTCTCTAAGCCTGTTTCCCAGCTACTGGAAGCACCCAACGCAGGCTAGCAGGACCTTGAAAGTGAATTAAAGACTATGCACTCTACCAAGAGTATGAACACAGGATGAAGAGGCTCCCTGTTCATGGCAGTCAAACTCACACTGCTCTTCTTCAGCAAAGATGTGGCACAGGTTGCTCAGAGAATGCCTCATCCCTGGAAGAACTCAAGGTCAGGTTGGATGGGGATCTGAGCAATGTGGCATGTGAAGCACAGCTCTGTGCTCTGGGCAGTGCAGCACCATGGCAGCTCCTGTGGATGCACACACACCTCTGCACCCAGGAGCTGTGATGGAAAACCACAGGCTGGCCATGGCTGCTCCTCCCTTACATAAAATCTCCTGGTGAGTTTTGGAGGCAGCAGGTCCATCACAGCCTGGTGAAGGGGCAGTGCTTCTCTGGGAAGAGGCTCCAGTCTTTATGTGGGCTGAAAAGCAGGAGTGCAAATGATGACTCCAGCAGAGACAGCACTGATGTTCTGCACTGGAACAGTTGCCTGCTTTGCTGCAAGATGTATATAAATTGACAGAAAGAAATTTCTGAAGCCCGCTTCCACTAAAATGAATCACAAAGCCTCTCAAACACTATTTGAATTCACCAGGAATTATTGCACTGACACAGAAATGGATGAATTTTCAGTTTGTGTTGCCCAATAGGCAGAAAATACCAAAGGACTCCAATGACTTCTCAAAGGCTCCAAAACCCATGAATCCTGCTCCCTCCCTGCCTGAGGCAGCACTGACATTTCTCTGCTGCAGCAGGGCAGCATCTGGCCGACCATCTCATGCTGCCTCTGCTGTCTGATGGCACTTCAGCAAAGCAAAGAGCTCAAGATTTCTGAAAAACTTCATTACCAGCTTAGCCTCCATCTCTGAAAGGAGCACCTGCAGCCCATGCCCCTGTCCTGACCACGTGAGAGGCTCTTGTGCAGCAGGAGGGGTGAAGTACCAAGACTGTATAGGCACTGTCCTCTGCACACACAGGGGAAAGGTTTTCAGAAGTGTAGCTCCTCTGCCCCATGATCCCCTTGGCTGCACTCAGAAACAGCTGGAAAATGTCCTACAAAGTGTTGGCTGTTGCTGGCATTCCTGGGAAGGCTGGAGTTGGACACTTGCTTCACAGGTTTGATAGCCCTCAATGTCCTTCCAAGGACAACCCTCCAATGCAGGTAGTGAGAGATGCTCAGCAGAAAGTTTTTTGTGGAAAGATCTCATCTCCTAATGCTTAATTATCTCTATTTTTCCACAATAACCATGAATGCAGCACAAGCCTCAGCCTCTGGCACACAGATGAAGAAATGAAGAAACACAAAGAAAAAAAAAAAATTAACAGTAACAACAACAAGGCAAACCAGAGATGTTCCTGAACAAAAAGAAACCCAAATCCAAGATGCCTCCCAGCAAAACCAATAGTAACACTATCAAACTCCAACCTGAACCAGGCTGTCAAGCCCTTGCTCTGTGACCACATCCAGCCATGGGAAATTATCCCATTCCCAGGGTAAGGATCCCCTTGGGAGCATCCTCAGACTGGGATCCTTTGGGCTACACCAGTTTGCTGAGCAGCAAACTGGAGCAAGGCTCTCCCTGACCTCAGCTAACCCTCCCAGCAGCATCACAGCAAAAACCAGCTGCTGGCACGAGCCAAAACCATGACTTCACGAGATAATTTGAAAACCTTTGCTGAGAGAAAATGCAGCAAGCCATGACAAGAAATTAAAAGCTGGGGTTTAGTCCAAAGAGGGCCCGTGAAGTTACAAGGAGAAAATGCTGCCACAGCAGTGCCAGCCACTGGGGAAAACCTGGGGCAGCCCTGGGAGCTGAGCCTGCAGCAGGTGAGGGGGATCTGTGCTGGTCCTCCCCTTCACCCACAGCTCAGCCCACGCTGGAAAGGGCTCCAGGACTCCTAGGCCACCAGGCAAGGCTGTAGTGGACTCTTCCAGCGCTGCTCACATGCAGCATTACAACCTCTGTCTCCAGAGGCTGAGTCTGCAAATCAGTCTAACAGCCTGGGAGTCACTGCAGGGATGTTTGCACAAACCAGCCATTTCCTTGCTTTAATTTCCTTGAATTACGAGTCTCCTTTCTCAATACTGGAATCCCTGATCAGCTTTACACAACTGATGTATGCATTATTTGCATCAGGACAATTAATTTCATGAGTAATATCACAGATTATGTGAGTTTGCATCACATTCTAGGAAAACATTAACAAGGCTCCATCCTGTCACAGGAAGGCTGCACTTCAGGAAGAGAAATACAACTTTCTGCTCAGCCAGTCCCTTCACACTGTCAGCCATCTGGACATGAAAGAAATCATTCTTTCTTGTACTAAAGAGCCTTTTAGACACACCAGTTCCCACCAGGACTCTGGTGTATTTACCCCGTGAGAGAAAGCCTGTGTCCCAGGAGCTCATCTTTCAAACACAAGCCCACAACAGAGAGGGAGGATATTCCCCATCATACAGGCAGGGAACAGAGAATAAGAAAAATTCATCATTTTATTTTGCCAGGAGCCCAAGGGCAGCCTGTCAGAGATGATGGCAGTACCTCAGTGTCACCTCCTCTGCATCACACCCCATGCCTCACAGGGCCCCTACTCAAATTGTGGCTGTGTAATAGTCAAGTCAAACTGTTAAAAGAATGGAAGATTTCCCTGTTCATGGTTTTAAAATTTGCCTGTTGGTGTTTCTCCCACGTTGGTACTAAAGTAAAGAGCAGCAGTAGCAGCAGCAGCACAGGAGATTAATGCCCCACAGCCTCTCCTCCAGTAACGAGGGAGAGCAGGAGATCAGGAGATACCCAAGGTGCTTCTCTTCATTAAGATTCATGAGCTAAACTAACAGGGCAGAAATTAACTGGAAAGGAAATAAGATTTCTCAAAGATTCATTTGATCTGAGACAAAAGGGAATCATTATATAAATAGAGCAATTACTCTAATTAAGGCTTCCCTCCATGAATCTCTTGACTGAATGCTGCAGCTGCTGAAAACAGTTTGGCTGCCTATTATGTAAGGCAAACAAACCCACGGTCTGGGGTGTCATTAGCCCTCAAACAAAGGAGAAGAAAGATGGTTCTATGGCTCTGTCTGTTAATGCCTGTATTATTTTTAATGACTGGAAGCCAGCAATTTTTTAAATTTTTTTTTTTTTTTTTTTTAATATAAAAAGCTGCTCATTTTGAGCCAGAATTGTCTTTTGCTCTCCTGGGCAAAGCTCTCATCAACCTCCACCCCAGTCCTGTCAGGTGATGCTCACAAATGTGCCTCATTTCCCCATGCAAGAGCAACCCAGGGCTTGCACACACGAGTGGGTCACAGGAGGTGAGGGAAGAGCACAGCCCAGTTGCACTAAGAGGTGTGGTCAGAGAGCTGTCCCATGGAAGTCCTTGCACTTCGGGCAGCTCAGCCAGTGCCTGGCTGTGGGTGTGAGCCAGGCACTTGGAAGCTGGAATCCTCTTGACCTTCCCTGAGCACTGTGCTGCTGAGAGCAGGCCTGGAGTCACCGTGCCTCTCTCAAATGCCACCTCTGATTCATCTGAGGATTTGCTCTGACAGCAGACTTAAGAGGCCACGTGGTGTTTCTGCTCCTCTCCTGCGCACAGAGGGATCAATTGCTGGAAGCCCTGATTGCTACCAGTGCAATCTGCTGTGGTGCTGAGCCATGATGTGACCCCACAGGGGGAGGGTACCCCCACAACTGCAGTCCTGGCCACACAAAACTGGGAGCAGGTGAAATTCTTCAGTGCAGAGAAGGTCCAGCAAGCACAGGGCCAGGGTTCAGAAGTCCAAGACTGCCCTGAAAGCATTTTAAGGAGAGGGGGGAGGAAGAGACAGAGTGTGAAATATCTGTTATCTCCTTTTCCAGATAAAAAGGGGAAGGGAGGTAAAAATAAGTCTTCAGCCCAGCTCCCTAAAAGCCAGAAGACTGTAACAATAAGCATGACAGCAGTCACATGTCCAGTGTGGCAGCCTCAGGCAAGGAGGACAAAATGTCAGTGCAGTGGGTATTAAGCAGATAAATTTGATCTCCCTTTCCCCTGCTGCAGAAATGGCTGCTCGATGCTGCCCAGACAGAGCTCGAGGGAGCAAGAAGGATTAACTGGATTGAAAACAGTGCTGAGCAAGAGAATAGCAAAATAAACCAAGGTGGGCTGACTAGCAAAATAAACCCAGGTGGACAGAGTAACTCCCATGTGGGACAGACACATCTGGCTCCAGATCTCCCAGTGGTGTAAAGTGATGAGACTTTGCTGACTGCCACAATGAAATGCTGCCTGAATAGCTACAAACTTCCTCACTGTGCTAAAATCTACCTGTTTCCTTGCCTCTCCCCACCCATCAACAACCAACTCATCAACACTACCGTAGAATGAAAAGGACACAAGTATCAAGTGCACTGGCCCCTGAGGATAACTAGTGATTTTTGACACTTCTGCTCTTGGTACTTCTGTAACTAGTAATAATAAGTAGACACTAACTTCAGTCACTGGCTATATGGAATATTTGACAAAGGTTTTAGTCAGGATGACTAACCCAGGCTGTGCTTTAGGAACTGAGGAGTCACCCCCACAGAGGTCACCAGCTGCAGGGGCTGCTCAGACAATATCAAAATCCTGCTCTTGGTTTTCAATTACCACAGTCAGGCTACAGGTACAGCATGGGGAAATGCAGGTCCATTACTAAATCAATACATCAATCAGAGTAGCACAAACATGAAGGAAAAATGAGCATCACACTTATTAACAGACTGAGAGCATGATCCCGCTCTCATTTTAAGCAGGAGTAAAATCTCCCTTGGGTTGCAGGGAAAAACAATTAATCCTTTTCTGATAGTCCTGTCAAGAGGAACTGGGAATCTGTTACACAACCCTGGGTGGTCTATTTACATAGGGCCAAGTACAAAGGGGACTAAAGTGCCCTGAACAAACCTGTAAAGTCCAATTAAGAAAAAAAAAATACTTCAAAGGAGCCTTTTTTTGTAGTCCTGGTTATATTTCAATTCTTTTAATTTTAAAGTTCCTGAAAAGACACAGCATGTCATAAAGTTCAAAGCTGCAAGGATGAGTAAGACCTAAAGCCCTGGGTAGCTCAGTCAGAGTTTTGTTCCCTCTATCACAGTGTGAAGACCTCCCAGCTAGATGGACTGGCCCCTTCTGCCAGGGGCTGCACAGCCAGAGCTGGCCCCATCATACAGCAATCATTCCCATGCCAGGTTGGACCCAGGTTCTCAAGGGAATCCTTAGGATTCACCACAAGGCTGGATTTTAATGGACTTCACCAAACCCCTTTTGTGGGTCTTTAATATCAGTTTAGATACAGCAGAGCTGAGGAAGGAGCCTGGGCCACAAGTCTCAGGCTCAGACACGGGAATCGCTCCTTGTGAGCACCAGGGAGTGAGGAGGAAAAAAAAAGATGGGGAAGACAATGTTGGCACTATGAATACACCTTCATTTCCCCCATCCCTGGCAGGAAAGAGGAGGATGAGTCACACTTGATGTTACAATAGGCTGGTTTAGGAGCTTTTTCTGAAGTAAATCTGAGCTTGCACGCTGAAGACTTAAGTGAGAAGCTAATTTCAGCCTGTTGGAAAAGGAATGGTAAAAGACCTAATGACTATTTCAAGATTAATTTGGCCTTGGCAAACTCTATACAGATATCTGTAGTTTTCTTTCAGAGTGGATTATTCAGAAGATTGGGACTATCACTGTAGGGAAGAGAAGTGCTGAAGAAAGTGGTGTGATCAATCAACAGAAGAGATTAAAATCACTGGGGAAAGCTGTTTGCTGTTTGAGAATTAGGAGAGAGACAGCAGTTACAGATATGGATGTACAAGTGCAGGCAAATGAGGTAAGAAGGAACCTGTGGTGGGGCACAGCCTTGTCACCTCACCACGGTGTGTTTATGGTAGAAAAAGTCTAGGCAAGAGATCATTTAAAACTGCAGAACTCCTCCCCAGCTGGGAGACAACAGGCTCTAAAGCCCTGCTTTTGCAGCAGTGGCTGTGGAGCCAACCAGGAAATGCAAGATGAAAGCATTTCTGACAAACAAAATAAAGGAAAAATGCGTACACAGATCCAGCACAGAGCTTCACAGAGAGGTTTAAATATCAGCTTCATTCTGAAAGCCAAAGCTTAATCAAATTGTGCAAGAGAATTTATGGAGACTGCCAGCTCTGAAGAGATGCCAAGGAGAATAATTTATTGGCATTTGAAGTCACTTTTAATATCTATCTGCCTTTGTTAGCAGGCTCCTCAGCTCTGAGGATAAAGCAATGAGCTCATCCAGCTCCCTCTTTGATTTCAGAGGGTCCACCATCGTGCTGTCCCTTTTCCTTTTGAACTTTGCCTCAAAAATACATCTGGTTCATTCAGAAACAAGTTCATTCTGCCTATTCCAGCGCTGAATGTGAAACAGATTACCTGCCTTTTCCTGTCACTTGGAAAGGAAGAACCTGACCCAGATCAGCAGGATACAAATGCAAAGGGGAGACCCAACTCCTGCAGAGTGACACAAGGACACCAGCAGCATCTGGTTGCCTCTTTTCACTCCTTGGAGGTGTTCAGGAGAGGGCTGGGAAGCACAAACACTGGGGTTTGGTCCAGTTTACACAGGGGCCAAACTGACTGCACAGGACTTAGGGAAAAGGTGAGGCATGAAGGCAGCAGAAAGCACAGATGTTATAGTGAGTGATGTGCTCAGGGAGGAGGCAGACACCCCTGTGGTATCTGAGCTGGTGACAGCTACTCCTGACCTCCCCCTACCCAGGGGTGCTCAACCCCAAACAACTGCAGAGTACGAACAGAATAAACTTCTCCCAAGTCCAGAAGACCTCGCCGTCCTGCTGACGTCAGGGACGAGCAGCTGCAGCAAGGAGGCAGCTGGAATCATCCACACCTCTCCTGAATTCAGACATCCTCGGCAGCAGTTTGGAAACAGCCCTTTCCCCTCCACTCCTCTGTCAGAGCAGGCTCTTTGCTTTGATTACGTTAAAAAAATCCGCCTCTAACTCTTTCTGCATAAGAGCTGCATCCCTTTGCCTCCTCTCCTCATCACGCATTTTCAATTTGCCCACAGTGGTGGGGGGGCCAGTCTGGTTCAGCACAGAGAATTCACCATCCACAAAGCCTTTCAGAAAACAAGGGGTCCTCACCAGGGCTTTGGCACTCAAGGTGGCACCCTTAGGGTGGGCAGCTCACTGCTCCCACAGCACAGCTCAGCGCTCACTTTGCTTTCTCTCCTTTAGTAAGCCCTGGATGAAGTGTCCCAGGGAATTTTCTTTTTTATCTGCATGTGGACACTTCCAGTACTTAAAGCTTATAAAAACCTTATAGAGCTTATAAAAAAGAGGGAGAGGGACTTTTTACACAGGCAGATAGGGACAAGTGGAACAGTTTTAAACTGAGACAAGAGATATAGACTAGCTATAAGGAAGAAATTCTTGACCATGGGGTGGTGAGGAACTGGCACAGGATGTTCAGAAAAGCTGTGAATTATCCCTGAAGTGTTCAAGGCCAGGTTGGGTGGGGTTTGGAGCAACCTGGTCTGGTGGCAGGTTTCCCCACCCATGGCAGAGGGTTGGAATTAGATGGTGTTTAAAGCTCCTTCCAACCCAAACCATTCTGTGATCACTCAAATCTTTTCTTCTCAGCTCATTACGTTAAGTGCCTGCACAGCCTGAATCTCCAGGGGCTTTGCTGGAGCTGTTATCCTGCATCCAGCCAAACTGGACTGCCCTGTGCACTAGCCACGTGGGACATGAGCAGCTCCTCAGTATTTCTTTGGAATGACAACTTGTACTTCCCAGGGAGTCCTGGATTCAACTCATACACACAAACATAGTAATAAAATTTATCTCACTTTATCATCATTTAGGCTTCCTGAAAAAATTATGGGAAACACTGCTCCTTTTCATGACAAGGATGGACATAAGAAGGTACCCTTCAAATACAGTTTTTCCTCACCTAGTATCAGCTGCAAATTTAGGGAAGAAGAAAACCATACACATACACACACTTTCCTAACTTCCACTGAAGTTATTTCTATGTATGCACATGGATACACATAGGAAATCCCAGCTCCCTCACCCTGTGCTCTGACAGCCAGAAACAAGTCCATAAAACACAGGCCAGGACCACAAATCAGAGCAGGACCCTGCTCCTTCTGGCCCACAGAGCACTGTCATTGCTGCAGCTGGGTCTGAAGCAACACTCCCAGACAGGACAGCCTCTTGGAGTTAACCTGACAGTGCAAAGGGGATTTTACAGAATTCTGCAAGAACAAAGGCTCAGTGGTATCTGGGAGGGGAAAAGGAACTCAGTGACACAAAGCAGGAGAGAGTTCACTCAACCAGACCATTTGCCTTTTCAGTCACTTCCAGGCTGCTGTTCTCTAGAAACACAGATCAAGTTTTAGTTTTGCATCCTTGGCACTGTAGTGCTGATGCAATTTTTCTCATGCTTGCCCTCAGCCAAGCTCTTTCACTTTCCCACCCTTCTCACTCTTCACACTAATCCTAGGGCATTTGGGCTCCCCGGTGCCGTTCCACCTGTGCTGAGAGAGCACAGGCTGCTAAAACCACAGCAAATTTCCTCTGCACCTTCCCCTTTTCTTGTCTGGTGTTTATTTTTCACACAAAAGCCACTTGGAGGTGGATATAACCACTTCTGCCCACTCTCTTAACTCCAGAAGTGTTTTTCTCAAAATGCATGTCTTTAACCAGCTGGAGAAAGAACAGGCTTTAGTCTCGTTTGTGTCCCCAAAATATAAAACTATGGGTGAGGCTGCCTAAGCCTCACTTTTGAAGGGAACATTTCAGCTAGGCCAGAAGTGTTTCAGAGCTTCATTAAGATTGGGGGATAGCACAAAAATGCCAAGATACATCCTTGGCTTTAGCAAAGCCAGCTGTGACAGGAGTTTGGAAATCCAGGGTGCAGAAGGCAGAGCAGTGCTAACGCTTCCCTAGGGAGATGCTGCTTCCCAGCCCCTGCTGTTACCAGGCTCTGAGGGTGAAAACATCTAAGCTGCAATTGCTCATCCAAATTTCCAAGCCTCTGGGCCAAGCACTGCAACTTGAGATCACCAGTCCATGGGGTGACTCAATAGGCTTAGCCCTGCTCTCCTCATCTGAAACCATGCTTGGAAAGGAAAATCCCTGCAGCTTTCCCTGGGAATTTGCTTCCCATTACGCCACCGACTTCCGAGACCTGATTTTCAGTGTGTCTCTCCATTCTCCCCTCAAACTAAGCTGCCTGTGAGCCAGGCAGTGTGGCTGAATTGCCTTTGAGAAAGCCACGCACAAAGTGAGTGAAACATGCTGCCAAACCCCCAGCCCGCTTATGGGAAGCAAGAGGATTGTATTTCATTTTGCATTTCACTCAGCTGAATCCCAAAGCTTCAGCCTGCCTGGAAAGCTCCCCTCTCTGCTCCAGCACTTTTTGGTGATGACAATTAACAAATTCAGAATATTGATATGCTGTAACAAAGTTATCTCTGGCTGCAGTCTCCCTGTAAGAGATTTGGTGCAGCAGCCTCTGCTCTCTGCACACTCACAGTTTCTCCCTCTCAGTCTCTCCATGATCAGACCCTGGTGACTGCTCTGTCAGCTGATGGCAAAGAGTATTTGAAGGAATTCATTTGACACACACAAACCCAATAGCTCCTTGTAAGTGCCATGAACTCCTTGTAACTGCATCCAGGGAGGGCAATGGAGAAATCTTTTTCCTTCAGGAATTAAAATCAAAGGAAAATTTATGTGTAGATTAAGCTGAAGTGGTCTGAATCCATTCAGCAGCAATTCTCCTCTTTTGCACTTTTACTACTCCTACAAGCAAATCCATGCCCAGTTTGACTTGCCCACACAAGCAGAGGAGAGCTCAGTTTGAGTCCTCTCCTCCTGACCTGAAGCATCAGTACCTGAATTTCCCAGTGACACATTCAGACAGGGCAGGGTACACAAGTGAGAAGTTCAACTTTCCTCCCCTGGGAATAGTGACTCCATCAAACCCTGCTGATTTACCTCTGTCCTACTCCCTCCCCAGCCCTTCAGGGGAAATTACAAGGACAAAAAAAAAACAAAACAACATTAGAAAGGGAAACAGATAAAAAAGCTTTTTTTTCCGGAGCACAAATATTTCTGCTTTCAATTCTACACAAAGTCCCAGAGCACTGAGGTTAGTTTTGTTTTCCTTGGTACCAGTGTTCACAAACCCTCCAGGAACACCCAGTGATGTAAATGAGGTCCTAAGAACCTAGTTTTGTTATTATCAAGAAACTGCAAAGATGAACAGGGTGCAATCATCAGAAATCACTTGGTTTCTGATGGGGGAAATTGGTGAAATGCAATTACGCAAAATGAAAGCCAAACGAGGCAACAGCATCTGTGAAATGAGTATTGAATAGACTAACTATCCTTGTTTAAAATGAAGCTCTTTACAAAGGCAATTGGATCAAGTGCTTTCTAAACTTAGATATATCTATTTGTAGAGCATCTCTAAGCACCTACACCTAAGTGCATCTTCCTAGCAGAAGAATTTGATTTTCATTCTGAGCTTTGTACCATTCAAACTCAGTGAATTCTCTCTAGTCCTGTTCAAGGTTAGAGACCACAACTTTTAGTGAGGGGATAATCCAGTTATTAAGGCTACCAAGGCCTTAGCTTGCAATACAAGAGAATCCAGGTTTAATTCCCTGATTGTCCATGGGCTTCCCATGCCATGTAATTACTTACAATCATTTATGTCACTGAAGTAGCTGGATGCTGATTTTCCACAGCTCTTAGCATCATGGTTAGGAAGCACTGTCACAGCTCTAAATCACAGAGCTTGAGTGAATGTTTTGTTGGAGAGAAACAGAATAGCAATTAGAAGATGATCATTTAGTCATAATGCTGCATCTAAGAGAAATATTAGCATCAGAAAGTGTGTGTAAAAGAAAATCTACATATTTAGCAGCTAGAAAAATCTCTTGTCTTTCTCAAAAAAAAACCCAGGTTTACCACTCTGTTATACTAACACCTAAAAATACTGACCAAACATTATCAGTGCAATGAAAATGTAACACCTCAACAGTGATAGCATTTGTTTATATTCAAAAGAAATCCAAGTGTCTTTGTGTGTGGCTTCCATTTTAATCTATAGCCCCAAACAATCTCTTAACAGGATGTTTCCTTCCCACTAAAGCAAAAATGCTCTGATGCTTCTTTAGAACTCAGTGTAAGAAGGAAAGGAGTAAGGAAGGAACCCTTCCAGTGAACAGCAGCCACTGTGAAGCTGCAGAAATTCAGCCTGTAGCCAACTATCACCAGTGCTGTGGAATTAGATGCAACAATCACCTGCAGGTAGCAGCCACACTGAGGAACTGAAGGTCCAGTGAACATCTCAGTTGTCAATTCCCACTAGTTAATCCCAAGACTCCTGGTGAATGCCCCAAATCTCAGCCTTTTTCCCCAGAGCAGACACAGTGTAGTGCTTCTCTTGAGCAGTACATGTGCATTTCAGAGAGGCAGTTCTGACTGCATTTGTTTGTCACCAGCAACACATAATACAGCAGACAAGCAGAGGGGCTGGAGAGAATTTTGTCAGGCAAGGAACCAGCAGTTAATGAGCTGACTGGGTTTTGGAGATGCTCAGTGCTTTCTATTTAAAGTCTCAGCTCCCTCCTCAATTCTGGCCCTCTTCCTCCAGTTCCTCTCATCATGTTCCTTGTCTGTTAATCACAGAAGGAACCTTAAGCTGTTAAAATTTAGGCTCTGAACACAAACTAGAGCAGCCTGGGGTGACTGCAGCTTGCACTGGCTGTTTCTGGGAGGCCCTACCAGAATGAGGAAAACACTTCTTTCATCAAGAGGCTCAAACACAAATGATATTTTATTACACCCTGAGGATCCTGTTATAACAAGCATCTACATGACCACATTTTACCTCCATCTCATAATTATGCAATGTACCTGCAACAAATCCACTCCTCTAGTACTTGTCACTGCAGAAGAGGAATTGGTACTTAAGAGGTACTTAGGAGTCCCAGTTCAACCACATAAACGCTGCTCCAGAAGCTGCAATGAGTCTGAAGTTCATGTTTATATTTAAAATATGTAGTGAGTTATTTCCAAAACCCAAGAGAGCCTCCAAAATCACAAACAATCAACTCTGAGCACAACTTGTGATTTCAAAGCTCCTCTTACTCCTCCAGGAGTGGATTTCATTGTCAGCTGATTTCTGTAAAATTTATCAGATATATTTTCAGCTAAAGGAAGTAACTGCTTGACTCACATACAACAGAAACCCTTCAGCAGGAAATTTCCAGATTTTAGCTACTAAAAACTCTCCTCTTTCCCTCAAATGGTCCCATCATTGACTACCCCATTTCATTGGGTCAGTGCTCCATGAGCTTCTATAAGTTACTACCTTATCCAATTACTTCTTAGATCCTCTATTACCATAATATTTATTGGTACCCACTCTTAAATGCATCTTTGTCCACAGTACTTTCTCAAAAAAAAGGGAATATGCTGATCCTTCTCTTTCCAAAAGGTTCTCAGAGATATCTGGTGATGTGATGAGGGCCAGGAAGAAGTCAGTAGCAGAACAGCCAAGTTAGGTCTCTCAGTTCATAGTTTAACATTCTTGTCACAGAATCACCTTTTGATTCTTTACAGAAAAGCCAGGCAGATCCAGTTCATTAGGCTCACACACAGCCCAAAATCTTAAAAGCTTAATTCTCATGTCCCAGGCAAAGATGTGAATAAATGGAAAAGATGTGAACAAAGATGTGAACTCATGGAAAGAGTTAGGAATATATGGCAGGACAAGGACGGAGTGTCACCAGCAACAGCTCTCCTCAAACCTTTTGCTGTACAGATCCGTTTTTTCCCCCCACACACAAAAATCAAACCCCTGTCTTTGCATGCAGACAGGCAGCAACCCTGGAGGACACCAGCATCACCACGGAGGATCATCAGGAAGCCTTCACTTCTTGGCCATATGGTTGCTACTGATTAAACCCTGTATTTACCTGCTGCTTTTGTTCAGGCAGATGACCACACACTGTCAATCATTAAGCAAGCAGGGGAATGCCCAGACACACAGACAGGCTCACACTGCCTGCCAAGTTGGCTACTAAATCATACAAAGGCCATAACTATGCAAACATACTTAAGTGTGGCAGGATGTTTTTTCTGTTTACTCTTCAATCTGCGATAAGAAGAGTGTCAGGGTCAGGGTCTCACGTGATTTCTATGTGTCAATATCCCAGCCCTGCTCTCTTTTGCTGGAATTAGGCTGGAGAAAGCTAGGAGAGACAGCAAACAGCCAAAGGAACTCACTGCTTTGAGGATTGCCACTGCATCCTGCTGGAGCCACGTTGGATAGACGACTTCATCATTCAGAATGGCCTCGAAGAGGTCGTCCTCGTTCTCGGCCTCGAAGGGCGCGTGGCCGCACAGCATCTCGTACAGCAGCACCCCCATGGCCCACCAGTCCACATCGGGGCCATACAGCATCTCCTGCAGGATCTGCAGCACAGACAGGAAAGAAACACCAACCCTGAAGCTTCATATCGGAGCAGGGGAGGAAAGAAGGATTTGGAAACAGTGATACAGAAGTTCTCGCTAGCAGCGCTCTCTCTTAGGCTGGTGGATGTCCAGCAACATAAAGTGATCTCACTCTGGGAACCCCCAGATCAGCAAAAAGGTTCATCAGATGCTTTAAGCAAGTCTGAATTAGCTTGTCTGGGTGTGATAGTTTGGCATTTAAGGAAAAAAAGTGGGAAGTTAGTGCTAAAAACCACCACACTGGGTCACCTGGGAAGCAAGCCCTTAGAATGATGCTGGGGTTGAGCTGGAGGAGAAGGGACACTCCAGCAAAACTGGCTGAGCCTCAGAAGCAGCTGAGCAGCCACATGTGTGAGCTGACATCGCCTCCTCCTTGCCCTTGGGAAGAAAACACCTACCTGGCTCCAGCAGCAAGGCTTTCAGCTGGAGAGGGGAAGCAGTGTGAGTGTGGGAGAATGGTGCAAACATCAACCACAGACAGAAATTCAATTGTGTTGAAGGATGTGAAACCTTGTCAGAACATCTGGCAGCATCTGGAGGGCAGCTGTTCCTTAAAGAGGTATTTATTAATTTTGTAGTGAGATTGGGGAATGACAGGGAGTGTGAAGAGGTAGAAAAAGGAACTGTGTAATGAAGGAGAATTCAATCTCCTTTCAAATCAATCTGGGACAGCACGTGTATGTGCCTCTCAAGATTTTTGCAGCTGTATTTCCATTTTTCACCTCACATTTTCTATAGAAAAATATAGGCTTATTTTGGTGCATACAGCAGCCTGAAGATTTACTCAGACTTTACTTCACAAGAGGCTGATAATGCATCTAAGGAGGAAACCTTGAGCTCAGCAATGAAATTAGGCAAAGCCAGAGACACTGTCATTTCCAAAGCTCACCTACACTTTTCACATGGTGGCCATTTTCCTGACCAAAGAAAGGTTTTCTGTACCTCTGGAGCGATGTAGTCTGGCGTGCCACAGAAGGTGGCTGTGGTGATGCCATCGTGAATGCCCTCTTTGCACATCCCAAAGTCTGCCAGCTTGCAGTGCCCCTCGTAGTCCAGCAGTACGTTGTCCAGCTTCAGGTCCCTAAAATGAGAATCATTCAGAGTCACTGTGTGCTTGGAGCAGCCCCACACAGATGCAGGCACCATCCCAGGCCTCAGAAGCTCAATCTGCAACCTGGACAAACCCCATCATCACAAAAAAATAAACAAAAGGCAGGCAGGAGAGATTTTCTTTTGCTTCATCTCTTACAAAAGGGAGGAAGAAGCATCATTCTGCCAATGGCATTTAATGCAGGCAGGTGCTGCAGGAGTTTGCCCACATGGGTTTCCAAGCACACCAAAAGCCTGGCTGGCAGGGCTCCTGCTCGTTAACTCTGGGACTCACTGGAGCAGAGGTTGCCAGAGCTGTCAGATTGTGTAAGGATGTTGTGATGTAGCAAAATGCTGCACACAGGCCACATTCAGATTCAGCAAAGCTGCACTGGGGCAGACACTGGAGCTGGGGAGCAGAGCAAGGCCTCAGCAGAGGGAAAGTACGTTCCCTACTCTCCTGAGGTGCTGGGGCTTCAGTCCCAGATCTCCTTGTTATCAGTCTGACTGATAAACCCCATCTGGAGCATTATCCAAGCTGAGAAGAGAAGAAACTCCCTACTGACATCACACCACAGGGGCAGGAGGAATCTTTGGGCAGCACAGGATGCTTCCATCATAAGGCAAAGTCTTAAAGTCCTCCCAGCTGTTTCAATTCCAGCAGTGCACTAATATAAGCAGAGTACATCCCCAACAGCCCTCCTTGGAGTGGGGACCTCCTTGTCACTGTCACAAGAGACCTGAAGCCCAACAAGCTGCAGGGGGACAGCTTTCCAATACATCACCTCTAACAGTCTGGGAGCTCCTCATCGAAAGCAGAGCTGCCAAAATGACAGAGCCCTAACAAAGCTTATCAGCTTGCCTGCCCTTGAGATTGCCCAGGGAATAGCCTGCGGCCAGGAACACGGCCAGAAAGAACGGGGTCATCTGCAGACTTGGGCAATGCCTGCCTAAAAATACACCAGCTTGTAGCACCTCTGCTTTGCAGCTGCCAGACAAGGTCCAGGCACCACTGCAGACGCAGGAGAGGAGCTCTGATGGAGCTCTGAGCAGCACAAACAGGTCACAGTTCATTTTCTGAACTGTCTTGGGTGTTGGCCCAAGAGCTGTCCAGAGCCATCACAGCAGCACTGTGACAGGTGAGGCCTTGACAAAGCCACCTTCAAAGTCATTCTGATGCCCACATCAGGATCAAAAAACGAAATACATTTTAGGGTCTCAGAGCCCCTTCATGCTGGATCTTGCCCTGTGGCTGGATATTTATTTCTCTGGGAAGGGGGAACAGTAGGGAGAGTGGTAATGTAGGTGGTGACATCTCCCTGTCAATATAAAAACCTATGGTTGAGCTGAAATCTGAATCTAGCTTGATCCTGTTCATCCTCCATCTATGATCCTAAAGTGAAAACCAGGGGGTTGGATGGCTCTGTAGTGCACTGGCATTTCCACAGGCCACTGGACTCCAGACAGCCCTCCCTCAGCCACACTGCTGCACTGGAAAGATCAAGGAGACATTGTGTAAGACAATCAGGGACACATCCTCTCCTAAAGAGATAAGGAAAAGTATTCTTAGCCTCTTTTGAATGGATGGGAAATCGAAGGATGGAAGCTAAGAAATTTTCCCCTGTCCCCCTGAGAAAAGGCTGAACACCAACTTCCTGAATTCCAGCTTGGATTTAATCACAAGATCACACATCCTCTCTCTTCAAGATGGCTTGGCAACGCAAGCCAGCAAAAAGCCTTCTGCAACGCTGCTGCCCTTCCCGGCAGGCCCACGAGCTACCCAGTGGCCAGTGAAATTTGGATGCCAAGGACAGTGCCCATGCCTGTCTCATGCTGCAGTGTTTGCTCTGGGCGGGATGCTCAGCAGGAGACACTTATTTTTTCCTTTCTGAGAATCACAAATGATGGCTGTGGCATGTGGGCAAAGGCTTGTCCTGGAAAGGCTTTAGGCGAGCACAGGGAGAGGCTTGTGTGTAGTTGCCCCTGACAGCTCATCTTCAGCAGTAGTTTACAGCCAAAGCTCCTGTTGCTCTTCTCTGTGGTTCCTGGCAGGGCAAGGAATCCCTCCAAGCATAAAAGCAGGCCTTGTTTTCAGGAATCTGCCACAATGTGGCTGGAACGCACAGTTTATTCTTGGCTCGTGTTTAAATGCAGCAAACACCTTTTCAGTCCTGGGCAGTGCTGACTGTTGTGGTGTGCCCCTAAAGATACAGCTGGAAGGGGAATTTTGGTGGACTCACTTGGAGATCCCCCTAGCAAACCTTCTCCTGTTCCCTGAAACATCCACCACGTCCTGGAAGGCTTTGGGAGTACCTCAAAATACAACATCCTTACATCTGAGCCAGCAGAAACACAGTCATGAGCATGCAAGAGCAGAGGCAAGAGACAGCTACGGGGCTGGGCCAGCTCTGCTGACCACGTCACCAGGGCACGCTGCCACTTCCCAGCCTCTGCCCCACAGGACATGCTGCAGAACTCCCAAATCCCTGCTAGCTGCACAGTGCACCATGCTCATCCCAGCTCTGAGATGGCAGGAGTGCTGCAGGTGCGAGAGCTCTGTGCTGGCAGTGTCATCCCAGAGAGCCTCTATCTCTGTAATTGCCATTAAATTTAAACTGTCTGCCTCTCGCTGGGTAAGCATAGTTTTAACCACACGAGGCAAAGCTCCAGCCCTTGGCTTCTCCACACTGCACGTTAAACCCATTAACAGTGTCTGTTGTCTCCTCCTGACTTCTGTCCAGCAGCGTGAAACCCAACACTTGCATTTTCTATTTTCACGTAACCTGTAATGTGACGTTATTCTGGCTCTCACTCGCTCAGACCCTTGGCTACGTGCAGATCATCTCAGAAGAGGACCTCCCATGACCACAGAAGGCTGCTCAATGCTCTTTGCTCAGCACAGTGACAGGAGATCATCCTACATTTCCCTCTCTGGGCAGGTCTCGTGGGCCAGCACAGTGGCAGCCTCAGCCACGGGCTCCTCTGGAGCCTGCTCTCTTTGGCTGCCCTGTGAAAGAATACCCTGGGAAAGCTGTGGTTTGAGCATTTGCCCCAAGCCACCCCAGCAGTTGTGAGCTCTGAACTCACTGCTTGATGCTGACAGGTCTCCCCATGCACCAAACCCCATAAGCCAGCATGGCCACATGAGAGGAAAAACACCGACAGTTCTCTGAGATTTACAAGGAGCTCTTCATTTTTGCAGCAAGGATTCCGGGAAGCTGATGAAACTGGAAGCCATCCAGCTCAGAAAGGCCAAATCTACCTCATTTCCTTAATACTTGCATTTTCCATTCAATATTTTTAGCAGTTCCATGAAGCAGTAACGGCAGAGAGGTTTTCTGAGGCTGCGTTTCTAAGGTCCGGCTGAGGTTCTGCCTTTCGCTGGCAAACCTTCCCTGGAAAACAGGCTTCATCCTGACTCAGAAAAGGCTGTCTTTGTCCTCACCTTCAGCTGTGGCACCCTGGCTCAATGGCCTTGTTTAGTCTAGACCCAGAAGAAATGACAAAATGAGCTGCTTCAGTGTCACTCAGTGGGAGAGGTGTTCTTTGCACATCTGCTGCTCGAGTTTGACATTCGTAAAAAAAACCAAAATTACAATTGCAGATGATCTGGTCCTTTTCCAAAGCATCTGTCAAATGCAATTTCCCTGCACCAGGGAGTTTTGCCAGGGAATGTGTGTTATACACGTACCTGCCACTCGCTCTGCTCTGACCATCTCACTCCTGATGTAGGAACTGTATTTGAAAGGATGAAGTTTGGCAGGTTTTTCCCTTATTTTGGTTTCATCACCCTGTGGTAAGGATCCAGAGGAGCAAGTGTGGCAGACACTGGCTTCCTGCTGCCCCTCAAGGTTATCCCAGGTTTGCTAATCTCTAAGGTGCAGTTTAAAGCTCATTAAAGCCTGGTGTTCCCATCTCAATGCAAACCAGTCATGAAAGCTGTGGGTGCCAGCCACAAAGGTGTGGCTAACATAAAACTCCAGCCAAACGGTTTTCAAAAAATACACAATGAAAGACAAAATCCCCAAATGTGAAATTAGCTAAATGACTAACTCTGCCTTTTCTGAAGGGGAAAACTTTCCCTTTATATACTCCTTGGAAACACTTTTGGGTGAACAAATGTGCATTCAAGTCCCTTTGCAAACAGGGATGAGACTTTAATTTTCCTCCACCTCTTCTGCTGAAGTCATTTTACTTCACAAAAATACTGCAGTCCCCATCATAATGCAGAAAAATGTGTTTCAGTTGCCTGCTCTGGTAGTCAAAGTAATACACATTTCCAACTCCTGCTCCAAAATCATTGCCTGTTTTTTGTTTGTTTTTTTTTTAATGAACCAACTTCAACAGAGGAGAATGAAAGATGTACAACCTGCAGAATAGCACAGTTGGTACAATAGTTAAGGAAAAGGCAGTGGTTTTCAAGTTGGAGGCTTTGATCCAAATACAGTGGACAACAGATTTAAACCCATACTTTGATTAAATAAGGAAGAGAACAGATGGAGGTCTCAGTTTTATGTAAAGCCCTAAATACTCATGTGAAGCTGATAATGTTTCCCATTTTCCTTTGCATTCATAAGGAACATCCAAACTAAAATACTTCATTTTACCTGAAACCAATGCTCTCTTGACTTGCAAAAAAATATAATTACTATAAAAAAAGCCTTAACATTTATTTTGGGCCCCACAAAATTATTTTCTATCTTTCTTCCCATACTAAATTTTGGAGACTCAGTTAGGAAACTCAAAGAAAATAATTTTCAATAATCTATTCCCACCAGCTTTGGACTAGGGATCTTCACATTTTGTCTCCAAGATTTTATACCACTTTGGGAATTAAGGCCGTTTCTACTTTAAGTCTTGTGTTGTAGACAACTTGCTTATAAATTCCTTTACAGAAAATGGTTCACATCTCCCACATTTTTCTAATAACAATCAAACATTATTTATTTCTATGATCAAGTAAGCTTTTATAATCAGAAACTCAATCTCACAGCCCCAAGGAAGAGTTAAGCATGTCCTAGGTAAAGCTGAGTGGCAGCAGTAAATACAGTCTGAAGCTGACACCTGCAACATATTCTACCTAAGCTAAGACATAAAAACCCAGGCTGAGTTGCTGGTATTTGCTGAGGCACATCTTTAGGGCAGGAGGAAACACTGAAATCACAAATGAAACACCAGGGCCTTTGAAAAAGGGAGCCACAAAGCTGAGATCAGAAAAGGATCAAGCTGCACCGAGCTGGAGAAAAACAGCTGAAATCCTGAGTTTTGTTGCCAAATAAGAAGAGGTAGGACACTGTTGCTACCCAGCATATAACCAGTGTGTAGGCATTTACACACACCACTGTGTGGGCACTGCAGGCTGAGATGGAAAGTGTTGCTTTACACACCTGCAGCTTCCCAGCACAATCCCTAAAATCCCCTGGGGTTTAGTCTGTGCTCCCCATCCTCCCCAGCACTGCAGGAACTAATGCTGAAACACATAGGGACTGCAAAACGTAACTTCAACTCTTTGTTTCCTTGAAAAACATTCCTTTGGGTAGAGAAAACATTTCTTTTGGTTTCCAAACAACCTCTGAGGTGAAACCCACCCAGAGCACTGCCAGCTGCACAGACAGCCTGGCTACAGCAAACTGCAACCTGCAGTGCAGCGTAACAGGACAGAAGTGAAGGGAAGATCTCTCCAGATATTTGTAATTCATAATTACCAGAAAGCAGGAATGAAACATAGCAAGTGCCCTTCTACACTGGCCTAAGAGCCAGAAGTTGTTTTCAAAAGCTGACCAGACTTAAGTGTTTAGGGACTGTAAATACAGCCACCACGGCTCCAGGCTGACCTTCTCGTTTCTCACAAACAAAGCAATAGCAGAAATGTGATATAATAATTCAAGGATCCAACACAGACTTGGGGTAAGTGGTACAAGTGAAACTCCAGTGAAAATCCACCCTCATTGCTGGGCCATTTAACAGTAGACAGCTGTCCATCCCACAGGCACCTCAGCACATGAGCAGTGCTCCAGCCAGGAACCCAGCACCATTCTGGGGGCTTTTACAGCCTCATCCCACCACAGCACATCCTGCACACTCCACAGACAGTAATGTGCCATTATTCTGGCCCTCATTTGCTCAGGCCCTTGGCTATGTGCAGTTAATTTTGGAAGAGGACCTCCCATGACCACAGAAGGCTGCTCAATGCTCTTTGCTCGGCACAGTGACAGGAGATCATCCTACACCTCCCTCTCGGAGCAGGGGGAAGCACAGTGCAGCTCAGTGGCAGCAGAATGGGAGAGGAATGTGTCAGAATACACCAGGAACCTCCTGCCTTGTCTCTGCTTCACCCAACCCTCCCTGCTGGCACGCAGAGCACAGCCCATTGGGAATGTTCTGCGTCCATGCATTAGGATAAAGGTGTGATGGATTAGGGATACTCAGCCTCCAAAGCAGGCTCCACCTCTCTTGCAACACAAGATGTTACAGACTGATGCAATATGGACTCAAGTCCAGGGTCAGACACAGCACTGGAACATTCTGAAAGCTCTCACCACAGCACAAGGCCAAGGACTGCCCTGAGGGCAAGGTCAGGAGTGTGTGAATCAGCCCAAGACAGATCCTCACACCTGCATCTGTGCTATTCAGCATGTCCAAAGGCACTTGGTCAGTCTTGCACTCGCATGGGGTAATGAGTCTGGTCCTTGCTCTGTTCCTTGGGCTCCAGACCAAACAGACTGGCAAGCTCTGTATCCAGAAATGCTCTGTTATTATTAAGTCAAGCAGCCCTTTGAGCACAAGGACGAGTTTCTGCAAGCAATCTGCCTGCATTAAGACAGCACCATGGGGTTTTTGGCAGAGATGGGCTGGCACCGGTGCTGCTGGCTGTCCATCCACCTGACCCCTTCCTGCCGGCAAGGGCTCCCTGGAAACAGCTCCCTGGCCCACATCAGAGCCCTGGCCCTCTCCTGCTAAACCCCAGGCTGCTGCTCTGAAGACAAAGCAGTGCCCGAGGCACTGACTTCTCTTACAGCACAGGAGATGGCATTACCCAGCATCCAAGACCTCTCCAGGGTTTGAAGCACCGGCATTCCCACCTCCCCTCCCTCTGGGCACTACAGAAGGGCACCTGTGGAAGCTTAACACAATTACAGCATTTCATCACTGCTGAGATGAGCAGGCGTGATTCATCCTCCAGTTAAAACAAGAGGGGTAGGCTCAAGTATAAAGGCAGAGACTAAAAACCCTGGGCATACCACGAGAGATAATCACAAAGCTTCCCCCACGCTGGTGGTACCGATCCAGCGGGACCTCACAGTCCCCGAGTCCCTCTGGGGTCAGGCACACCTATACAAGCTTCCCCTTTATTACACCCACAGCAGCTCTAAGAGGGCTGATGACAGTGTCCAAAGGCAGCTTTACAAGGGCAAAAAGACAAGGGGGGAGCATGTGAAATGGGGCAGCCACAAGCCAGAGCCATTACTGGTGAAACACAGGCATGCTGGAGGTTGCCACACTGGAGCAATCCCAAAGACAGCACAATCCCTATAATATATTTATACATCCAAATTGGTGTGCGTGCATTTTTTTATAGATACTTATATATAATCTATGTATTATTTGCTGCACTTTTATGTGGGACTGTAATCAGGAAAGAGGAGCTACACTTGAAGTGTTTCCCTGAATGCCAGAGCAATTGTCCTCCCATTTACTGCAGGAAGGGGAGAGATGGACCAAAAAAAGGCTTTTGGTATGGATGCCACGCGTTCCCTCTCCGGATGAGCCAGCCTAGTCCTGTGATAGACTCCTCAGTCCCACTGGGCAGCAACACTGGAATTTGCTGGCCCTGAAACATTGCTGAGTTGCTCCCAACAGAGCTCCTATTTTACCGTTGCCAGAAAAAGAAGGAAAAAGGAAAAAAAAAAATCAAGAAAAAAACCCCAACCACAATGCTTCTTTTTGTGCATCCCATTGCCTGAAGTCTTCAGAGGAGGCACACAACAGACTCAAGGCCCAAATGCAGGAACAAGAATCAGGGGACTGATGTACCTAGGAGAGGTTAAAAAGCACAAGCCTGTTGTGTCACTTGACAAAAATAGATCAACGTTGATTCAAAGCCTGATATGGAAATTAAAATAAAATCAGGTTTGTGCCCATAGCACAGCATGGTCTCAACACTACAAGATGGAGTGAGAGTTATCCAGGATTAGTCATCAGCTGCCCAGAGCCCACCACAGGGCTGCTGAAGGCCCTGTCCCAGCTCCAAGATGACCTGGCAGCATCAGGGTTGGCCTGTGCTGCTGAAAAGGCTCCTCCTTCCCTCAGCACACAGCAACACTTTTCATCACACTCCTGCTCATCCCACAGCTGCCATGGAATCCACCCTCTCCACACTCCAGTCTTAGGAGGAATATTTTGCTCTTAGAAGTACCAAAGAAAATAAAAATAAAGGCGTCCCTATCCATCAGGATGATGTGTGCAGACAGCCTCTGGCACTGGCTTGGGTAGCAAACCAACCTGTGCTGGTACTGATGATGCCAGCAGGGCTCTGTGGGAAGGACACTCCTGCCTGGAACCTGTAAATCTGGTCAGGCAGACTTCTTCACATTCATCTGATACAGCTAAGGTTCACTGTATTCTGAGCCTGACTCTAAATCCAGGGAAATCAGTGAAAAAAACCAATTCCTGTCAAGTTCACTCAATTTTGAAATAGGCCCTGTGAAGAAAAAAAAAAACCCAACAACTTAACCTTATTAAGGCTCTGAATTACAGATCCAGATTTATAAAGCTAAGGCTATAGGTGCTAATCTCCTTTCTATAATGGAATAAACAAAGCTGAAGGCAGAAGTACTGTATTTTTAGACAGGATTTTTAAAAGCACCTTGCTTTAGCCTGTAGATTTCCACTGCCAAACTTACTATTAACTTTTGAGGGAGAATCTGTGCAGGCCCAGCATGGCTGCTTTTGAAATTCTCACCATCTGCACTGAATTTTTATGCACAGAGCAAAAGAACAGTCTCCCTGCTAGTGACACATTGTGGGCACAAAGCACACAGCCATCCCACTGCTGCACAGGAGGGGGTTCTGCCTGGTTCCCCTTGGAATAAATGAATGAATTTCCTAGGAAATGCTGTCTTGAGAGCAGTTTCTTAAAAAAACAAACTGACACCATCACTGATATAACTGGCTCTTTTTTTTCCAAGACTCCAGGGAACCTTTGGGCAAACACAGTGCTTTTCTGACTGCTCTTTTCTCTCTGCTTTTGACCACAACAATCACTCAAATATAAAATGGAAGATGTAGGAGCCTTGAGGATGGGTCATTATCCCAAGATTTAGTTTCTCATTTCATGTGAATTGCTGCTGTTATTCACTCATTACAGGTGATTCACCCAGAGCTGTGTGAAGCCCAAGGATCCTGGATAAGCAGGACAGAGCCAGGTGGAATTCCCGGCTGGGCATGCTGAGCTCTCTGCAGTCCCATTCTGCCTCCTCCCAGGCTGCCTGCGTGCAGGGACCAGTGTCACTGACCTTTGTGCCAGCCAGCTGGGACAGATCAGACCCCATGTGTCATCCCAAATGCCACACAGCACCAAAAAGACCCTGAACAGCCCAACAACAATGCTGGCTGGTGTTATCCTCACATCAAGTGCTTAACCCTCGAGTCTCATTGGTCTGGGCTCCCTCTTCAGCTGGCACAGGGGAACAGATGCTTTCCCAAGCCACCTCAGGCCCTCTAAATTTGACTCACCAGCTGACAAGGCTACCAAAGTTCCCAAATTAGGTGTCTTAGGTGGCTGCCTGATTGCCAGTAAAGCAGCAGTAACTCAGAGCAGGAGTCAAGTGATGCTCACCTGACACTCGTGCTACCAGGCACGAGGAGCTGCCACTGCCTTGTTCCTGTTATGTATGAAACAACTGGATCACAAAATGCAGTAAGCCCTGTCTCCACTGACCTCATCAAGGAAAAAAGAAACAGAAATGGGGTATGAATGAGAAAAGCCAGTCTTTACACTGCTCAGCCCTTGAATTTTTAGCACATTCACACATCAAGTCCCTGTAAGTCCCTTCGGCCTCTGCAAGGTGTGACCATGGAGAAGGATACCCAGGGTACTCTGTGTCTATCTGGAAATATGCCTCTTGGCTAATTAAAATTTTAATATTTTAGCTGTGGAAGATCTGAAGTCGTGAGGTCCCTCTTGCTTACACAACTGTATGTCTTGCTTATAAATCCCTTTGGTGAGGAAGAAGACACCACAAATCCCCACTGAAACTTATTTCTAGACTAAAGAGACAAGAAACATTGGGCCAAAACCTTGGTGCCTCTTGCTGAGGCACCACATCAGATCAAAATTCAGAATTACAGATTTTCTACCTACACCTCCCATGTTTATAACACAGACCAGAATTGCACAACAATTCATATTTTCTATCACAATACTAAAGTTAGTCATCTTGAAGGCAAGGTGATTTTCAAAAAACTCTCTCTGCTCACTGAAGTTATACCCAGGTGACATCTAAAGTGCACTGTTTTTTAGCTCATGTCCTCATCAAAGTTTAGCACTCTCCACCTACAAGGCTATATTTTTATTTTGTGGCAGGAAAGCAGTCCTTAATGTTATTGACAATTCCAGTGGGTTCAGCCATCAAGTGCTTCAAACTCATCTCCACAGTCAAGTACTGCTGCTCTCAGACTGGACTGCTGCTCTCAGATACTTTCCCATGAATAAATAATTGATTGAGGACTAATGGAAAACCATGGAGGCTCAGGGAAAGCAGTGACTGTACTGTCCTGAGAAAAAGGAATAAAAAGGGCATTATTTTAACACCAACATGCTGAAATACATCACCCACAACAGACATATTAAAGCTAATGAACCCCTAGAATTTTTCTAGATGGATTTGCAGACATGGAGCAATAGATGGCCCCTGTCCTCGATACACTTTGGGGACATCACTTGTAAGTTCACCTGTCCTCCATCTCTGTTCTCCAACAAAATCCACAATGCTTCACAAATGGTTTGCAAACTTCTCCGTGGTTTTGCATGAGGAATGATTTCACAGTACCTGACACGATCCCATGGCTGTGAGAGCACAGGACACTGTTTGGGGGGTGGTGGTGTGGGTGCTGCAGTGTGCTTTGTCCTGGGCTGGTAACAGGAAAGCAACCACACCATGGCACAGCAGCTGCTTTCCCATCAAGGTTATGTCCAAGAGCTTTTGGAATCAGCTTTTAAACACTGGGTTACTTCACTTCCCACCTCCCATTGTTGCTGTGGTGACTTGGGAGGCACCACAGTGATTCAAACACAAACCCATCCTGCTTCCTCTCCAGCCAATCCCTTAATTTTGCGTTGCAGGTTTTGAATCCCTGACTTTCCCTTGCACACGCCTGCATCTCCAGAGCCATCCCACCCACCTGGAATTCAACCCTTGGGCACTTGGTTTGCTGCCCCCAGCCCAAGCACTTGGTGGCATTCCTGGCACCACCAGCAACCATCACCATGGCTGGAAGGACTCAAAACAGAGAACAGCCAGGAAGATAATGACATTTACCAACAGCCTCTCATCCCTCCACAGCAACCTGCCACAGGGCAGGTACGGAGCAGGAGCTCCAACCAAGGTGATGCTCGGATGCAGCAGGCTCTGTCCCAGAGCTGATCCAAGCTGTAGGGATCAGGCAGAAACACTTCACCCGCACATCCCCAGATGAGCCTGCCTGGAAAACTTCCTTGCCAAGTGTTTCTCCACCCCAGTTTTCCATCTCAAGCAGAAGCACTCCCCAGCCTGCCGGCTCCGGTGCCCACACGGCACCTTCATTCCACAGGAGTCAGAGCTGTGGCACTGGTGACACATGACTCAAACACGCGGTGAACCGCTCTTAATCCCAGCAGCCGAGCCAGCAGAGCTCCCCTCTGTCCTCAGCTGCCCTTTTCTGGGCAGCTGAAGCTTTTCCTGGCACCTGACTAGAAACCCTGTGGCTTTCACCTCGTATGCATGAAGTAAAACATGAATTTGGGCTTAGAGCTTTCCTGCATATTGAAAGGGAAGTGTTTGGGTTTAGTAATGTCCAGCTGCTAATGTGGCATCGGGGCCGCTTTTCAGAGCCTAGAGACAGCAAGATCCCTTTTTCTGGTGATTTAAGTCTCCTCCTCCAGCAGCACAGCCACAGTGCTCTCCAGCTGTACTTGCCCTCCCATACCCTGTCCCATCCGTGCTTTTTAGGGCAGTCAGGGTGCTGCACGCCTGGCAGGGAGCTGCAGTGATGGAGGGGGAACCCAGTGCTTCCCCACACCCTATAGAAACCCCAAAGGCAAGAGGAAGGCCCTGTGTGTGGCACAGCTGCAGGCTCTGCCCCGGGCAGAGGACAGCATTTCACATTACTCATGTTACAAGCAGTTACAGGAATGGAGACATTTCCTGGGTGGCTCTGGCCAAGCTCCCCCCACACTGTAGTGTGGTGCTACACAGGACTTCAGGGAATCATAGAAGAGAATCACAGAATGCTTGTGGTTAGAAGGGACCCTAAAGTTTATCTCATTCCAACCCAATTGCCATGGGCAGGGACACCTTTCCCTAGAGCAGGTTGCTCTAAGCCCCCTCCAGCCTGGCTTTGTCCACTTCCAGGGATGGGGCAGCCACAGCTTTTCTGGGCAGCCTGTTCAGGTGGCAGCCTCAGTGACTGCAGCCAGTTCCTCTCTTCCCTATCACACACCCCGAATTTTGCCAGACCCTGCTCATACCACACTCCGCTGCTCACAGCACTGTCCCCTATGAGCCACATGCCCCTGGGCTGAGCCATTCCTAGGATCAAGTTGAGCCATTCCTAGGACCAAGAACCACTCAAATGAGCCAGGATGGAAAAGTCTCGCCCCTCCTCCACACGAGTCCTACATGGGTCTGTTGTTGGTATAAACCACAAGTTACTTCATGACTTTCTGGCACCTACAATCAGCATCATCAGCCAGTGAGTGGGACGGGCTGCACACGCATGAGAGCAAAACCACAGAGGGGTTAACCCTGCAGTGGGCTGGCAGAAAACCCATGGTGCTGAGAGCTCTCAGAATGGCCAGAGAGCCAGAGGCTGTGACTCACTGGGAGAGGCTGCACAAAAATAGGGCTTTCAGCAAGCCCCACAGGAATTTCTGCAGGGAGATTCTTCCCCTAGAGACAGGCAAGGGAACTCGCCTCACCTTTCCCATCACGGATCAGACCCGATGACTGCTCTGCCAGAAGAGGAATTCACTATTGTCCAGCTGGTTGTTTCCAGTCTGGCTAAAAATGGGATCACAGGAGACTAATTGCTTCACTGAAGGAAAAAAAAAAAGAAGCAGTCTGGAGTGACGGAATTATTTTGTAGACTGTTGTTGTTTGGGTTTGTTTCCATCCTGGCTTAACGAGCATTAATGACTTCAGATGGGGGAGGAAAGCCATTAGGGAGAACATGATCCACACAGATACCTCTGGCCCAGCACACACTTCTGTCCCAGCCAATCTCTACAGCCCTGATGGCATTCCTCCCTCCTCCAGCCCTTCAGAATGCAGGAAGGTGGCTGAAAGCAAAGGGAAATGTCAATTTTTCCCTTTTAATTGGCACGACTGGAAGTGCCAGCCTCCCTGCAGCTCAAATACTTGAGCAACGTTAGCAATGCTTGGCAGCATCTCCAGAAAAACTGCTGTCCCTCCTCAGTGGCAGGGAAACAAAGGGAAAACATCCCAGAAGAGTGGATGCTCCTGGCAGAGAACAGCAAAGCCCAGAGTCTGTGAAATAAAGTTTGTTTGTTTTGTTTGCGGAAGCCACGCTGAATCTTCTGAGGCTCATTCTGGTGTCTGGAGAGACAGAATGAAACCCAAAGCCAAGACAGGTAATTAATGCTGAAATTCCTCCTTACATAACAGTGCTGGGACAAACACTCACTTGGCCAGTGCTGCGTGTGGCTGTGCCAGCACAGCCCAAAGAAAGCCTGGGAGCAAGCAGTGCCTGTGCTACACCCAGAGGCTCCAGGCACCCTTACACACTGTGGGCTTCAGGGAAATTGGGATTGAATGGGAATGATGGGCTCATTCCTATAACCCAGCTCTATTGAAGGAGAGTTGTCTTTTAACTGCGTCCTCCAGGCAACAGGAGAACAACCTGAACTACCCCAAACCACAGCCAGGTCCCAAGGAAAGACACAGGCAGAGTAAAGACTTGGAAATATTAGGAGCTTCCCTGGAGAAGAGGTGGAGAATTTCAGCACGAGCCTGGTTGTAATAAAGTGAAGAGCAAGTAGGGAAGGCTCTCAGGCAATCAAACAGGGACTTCAATTTCCCTGTCCTGGACATGACAGAACGTGAGATACCCAATACTACATGCCACATTTAACTCGTGCACAGGCAACAGCCAGGCCTCCAGAGACCATCCTCTCTCCTCCATGCGTCCCCATTCCAATATCACCTTACTGGCAATATTTGGCATTTGCTGCCTTGCTTCCTGGCCAGCAGGGATCCAGAGATGCCACGGGCTGATGCTGGGAAGCAGCATCCAACAGTTCTGGCAGGAACTTCTCCTGACTGTGGCTTGGGAAAACTCAGTCCTGCACGACCCCAAGGCAGCTCTGAGTGGAGATGATGAGGGGCAGTAAATAGGGCAGGCTGCAAGACAGTTTCCCATTAATTTTATCACACCAAATATCTGTCCTTCCCCCAGGGCTCTCCCTGTCAGGGCAGTTACCAGTTTGAGTGAGCAGGGCAATTTCACAAGATCAAAAGAGTGTAGGGGGCGGATCTATGACATAGACTGTCCCCGCTTGAATCCAACTTCATCCCACTCAAGCCACAGATGGACCTGTGGTTTTAGGGGTTTGAAAGCTGGTTTCCCTTTGCTTTGGCTCATTTCCAAAACCTCATGAGTTCCAAGAAGCAGCACAGTTCAGTATTGCCTTTTTTGAAAGCAGACAGGGAACTATGTTTCAAGTGTCTCAGTCCCTGATAAAAGATACTTATTTAACAGATATGGTGCCACAAAGGCTTATTTGGGCATTTTTTTCTGTGTAAGGATAGGGGGAAAAAAACATCAATTCACGTGGGAGTTACACCAGTCTTATCTCAAACCTACCACCAGCAGATCAGCTGCCATCCATGGGCCACCCCAACTTCAAAATTATTTCTGCAGTGAGAGGCATGAGCTGACTGCCTGAATCTCCCCTGGCTTGCTGCATCCCAAGCAGCACAAAAGACACTGAGAGCTGTCACCCTCCTGTGGGGCTGGCCCTGGCCCCAGAGAGACCCCAGCAGGAGCAGGACTGGCAGGCCCAGCTCTGCCTCCACGCTCTGTGCTGCTGCAAGGGTGGAGTGGCTGGGCAATGCCGCCTTCTGACCTTCCCAGTGGGTGGACTATCTCTTTGGGAGCTTGGCCAGCTGGCAGGAGCCACAGCTTCTCCTTGGCTTTCTCATTTATCAAGGCTGGATAGAGCAGCAAGAAGCAGGAGTCAGCTGCCAAGGTTTTTGCTCCCTCTGTGCTCAACAGGGTCTGAAGGTAAAAATTCTGGCTGTAAAGCTGCTGTTTGGGCACGAAGTTTCAAGCTACTGCTTAAAATATATGAGAAATTATATGAGTAATACTGGAATGGGGAACTCTGGATAGGAACAATGGTTATAAAGTAAAAGAAAAAATAAAAGAGAAGGTGCAGGAAATGTCAAAGGTTACATTAAATTGATAAGATTATGTCAAAATCTCTAAAGCGTAGATAAGCATACAATTCCTCAACTTATGGTTAAGAGATACTGACAAACAGAAATACAAAGCACATTAATTCAGCTTTTAGGCAAGAGTCAACAAGGACATGGGACCCTGCCACGTTTTCATGCCCAGGTAAATGTCAAAAGGAACGTAACAAGATCCAGAGAAGGGAAGATCCAGAAAACCCAAAGCCTGCTTGCTAAATGTCACACAGCAGCTCAGAGTCTTAGCACAAGTGCCACTGAGTCTGGACACTGAGACACACGGCAGCCTCACTACCACAGCCCAGGCTGCCTGCCTGGAATGTCCTTGGAGAGTCCGAAGGGAGCACTTCCTACTGCCCCTGCTGCCACACAGGTTTGCACATTGCATAATGTCCCCCTGCTACCTTGCACAGCTAAACCTGCTTTTCCCAGTTTTCCCCTTCCTCCATCCCCCTTCCTTTTCCAGCACAACAACCAAAGATGGCATGACCCACTCTGGCCAGGCACCATGACAAAAATGCTTCAGACCAGAAATGCTTCAGATGTGGGTGCACACATCCTATTGGATAGACTTAGCCATGGTAGTATGTCTGGATCAGGGATTTAAGTAGTAAATAACCTCCCCTACTTGGAAGTCATTTTCTTGATTCGTGAACGCTCCCCCACCATGCTGCCGAGAGATTTGTGAAAGCAGCTCTGGATGTTAATAATAAATCGTGCTTGTGAAACTTTAATTGATTCAGAAAAAATCAGCTTAGAGTGCGGAGGATCTCCGTGGTTTTGAATATATCACATTTGTACACGGTTGAGACTTGAAGGCTTGCTCCCCTTTCCATTGTTGTCAGCTGGAATACTGCCACTGCTTCAGTGGAATAATAACCAGGTAATACAATACCAAGATTAAATTGTGCCCTCAGGCACAGCCTCATAAAAGGGGAGGTTCTCCATCCTTTTAACAGCAAAGGTGCCATGACTCAGAGGCCAAATGAGCAATGCTTTTCCCCTGCTCCATGAGAATGGGCCCCATAAAGAGCACCCTGGCCTGCACCAGCAGCTAAGGACAAGCCCCAGCACCAGTTCAGCTGGCACACAGAGGGCAGAAACAAAGCTGTGCCCACCATCCTGCCCAGGGTACCACTGGCAGAAGAAGGAATTCTCTCCCACAGAAATTCTGAATTGTGAAACACTTACGACTGCAGCACTACCCTGTCAGAGTTGAAATTTTCCATTGTGTTACCATTTTTAGCTTATATCTGCATCACTACAGGCAGCTCTGAAATAGAATCTATAGATAAGGTGTGACAGAGATGCACCACTAATATTAAAAGTTGCTGGGTGTCTTTACAAAATTCCTCTGCTTGCACAAAAGCAGAGTAACCCACCTGCTCCCTGACATGAAGAACAAGATCGAAACATTGGGATTATTGACCAAGGAAACATCAGGTGCCAATCTTGACACAGCTAAAAGAGTAAGTCAAATTCTCCCTGGGTAACTACAGCTGTTGCTGCAGGCCAAATATTTCAACACAGAGTCTCTCATTGTGGCCCTCACAAATACAGCAACTTCCCTCACTGCAACACGTTGTGATGCAAGAAATCTTCCATTTCAGCAAGTCAGAGGAGCAAATGCAACAGCGTTTTGTCAGCATAATCCTTCTTTCAATAAGTTGTACAAAACATTTATTAAGGTTGACAGAGAGACCTTTTCCCCAGCTATATATATCAGCCTCCCTAATGCCAACCCAGGGTTCATGTTCTCAGAGAATGACACTGAAAGCTTCCTCGTTTTGAGATGGGTACAAAGATCAATAAAATTACTGCATTAACTCTGGGCTGGAGACCTTAAAGCAAATATTTTCAAAATTCGTGAAATCATGTACCTGAATGGTATCAGGGAACATGTTAAAAATCAGATGAGCAGTTCTGGCTGAAAATGTAACAGTAATATTTAGGGGAAGTCTGTAAAAATAAATTTTAAGTTACATGAAGTATAATTCAGTTTTTTATGTTTCCTCCTTCTGGTGACCTTTATGCCTTTAAAATAGAATGAAGAGAGCAGGAAAGACAGAAAACCAGTAGTTTTATAGAAAAGTTTCTTAGTTTCAAAAATTCTAATCTAGATATTCCCTGGTGCCCTGGGACTTAAAGATTGAGCCTAATTTTGGTTTCTAAGTCTCCTTTCTTTGTGAACTTGTCCGTAATTGTTACACATAGCTATTTCTTAATTGCATCTGCATGCTCTTTAATTGTGAAATGCCTCCCTGAGGATGCATTAGTCACAAAAGGAATGCCAGAACACAACTCACATCTAATCACTTATCCCCTCCACAGATGAGCAGTGCTCCTCATTTTTATTGCACCAGCACCAGAATTTTCAAACAACACCGACCTCTCATTGCAAGCATTCACTAAATGAGTCTGTGCCTGTAAGAGTTCACGTTTTTATATGTAAATGTAGCAGCTACACCAAAAAAGACTGGAAGTATGAGAGACTGGCACTCAGGGAGAGGTTCTCCAGCCTTGGGGCAGGTGGATGAACTACACAAACTCTTGAGGCCCCTTCGAGCCGGAGTTTTTTATGATTTATACAACCTTATTATGTGCAGGGTTTGCAGGTTTCAAATCAGTCCCTTTAAATAACCATAAAGGAAAAGTAGACACCAGCAGAGCCAACAACTTCTGTAGGCTATTCAGTAGTCCTTAGTCATGTGGAAAGTTCCACCAAAGTTCACAGACGATATACAGTGGAGTCAATGGGGCACAGAGATCTGATATGTGGATCTCAAAACAGGACTGCTCTTCGTAAGCAGAACTGTAAATCAGGACTAAACTCTCCTGCACTCTGACTGATTAAACATGACACAGAAACGTGAGAGGCTGGGGTTTTTTTTTCCTCTCTGCACTTTCCATTTGATCAAGTGCAGAGAAACAACCCTTTAAGCACTGCATGCCAGAGGCTGTAAAAGAGCCCGTCTCACAATCATGCAACAACTACATCTGAGTGGGAAACTCTGTGGAAGATGCACAAATCAGTCTACACGAGCTGTTGACTGTCAGATAAGATAGCCACAGACATCACTACACTCCTGACCCTCAGAGACATCCCTTTATGTTTTCTAAAGCTGAATGAGGCAGTTCCAGAGACTCCAGCATGAAAATTCCTCTTCTATACTAAGCAGTTGTTGTAAGGATGGGACTGCTGGTGGGCTATTCTGTGTCAGCTGGCAGCTTTTAGCTGATTTGCTTCACTCATTCACCAGAAAATCAGCTTATATTTCATCCCTTCTGCTGCTCTCGGAACACAGCACATCCTTCATTTTGCTCTGCTTACATTTATATCCACTCTGGTCTTTGGGGCCCCAATCCCACACAGCACTGAGCCACAGAGCCCTCCCAAATAGAGTTCTTGAAGTGACATCAAGCAGATCCCACAGATGGAGATGCACAACCATTCTGGCACTGGTTGAGCTGTTTCCCACCCCTTCCTCAGATGCAGACAACTCTGCCCACACAGCCAAATCCATGGGGAAGAGAGGCATAAAATACATCAAATCAGCAAGGATTACCTACAGAGGCATCGACTGTAGCACATCCAAGCAAAAACCTTCACTGAGCAATGGAACAGTTTGGGTTGAAAGGCACCTTAAAGACCATCTCATTCCAACCCCCAGTGCCATGGGCAGGGACACCTTCGCTGTCCAAACCTGCCCTTGAACACTTCCAGGGATGGGGCATCCACAGGTTCTTTAGGCAACCTGTGCCTGGGTCTCAACACCCTCGCAGTAAAGAATTTCTTTTAATATCTAACCTCAATCTACCCTTCTTCAGCTTAAGGCAATACCCCCTTGTCTTATCACTGCATACCCCTGCAGAAAGTCTCTCTCCAGCCTTCTTGTAGACCCCTCTTGGATATTAGAAAGCTGCTATCAGGTCTTTTTCTTTCAGAAAAGCTTAAAAACATCTCATTGAACCAAAGGCTTATCTTTATTTGCCAAGAAAACAAAGCTATGCACAGCACCTAAGCAAACCACCAGTAATCCTCAGGTAGCCCCCCAGCCAGCCTGTTTGCCTTGCAGAGCATTGCTGCTATCAGTCACAGATCCAGTTCAACTGCTCATTTACCTGCCTGGGGAAAGCCCCCTGGCTTCAGGGCAAACAAGATCTGGCTCCAGATGTGAAAAAGGGCAGAGATGAGAATAAACAAAATCACCAGTCACAAAAAAAACCCACCAAACAGAAAACCAACAACCAAAAAACAGCGAAGAGTGAACATGAGGAATCCCATATCTACACTGTCTTGACCCATGGAAAAAGCAAACAGCACACTAAAAGAAGTTGCTCTGTTAACAGTGGCTGTATGTAATTAGGAAAGGCATTCGGCTTCTGTTTTCAGCATGTAATTTTTAATTGATTTTGCTGAAAGAAACCTTAGTGTTGTTCCACTTAACAGGAGTCTTTCCAGCAAAACTGGTCTCTGTAAAATGCTTATGTAAAGCTTCCTTCAAGTGTCACAGGCTCATTGTTTGAATTGGCAGGGAATTAACCTGTTGAAAAAAGCTCATTCCCTATATACGCCAACAGTCATGAGACACACAGCTGAAGACCTGGTGGGTCTCCTCCACCAAGGAAAGGTGATGATTTCAGAGACCTGGCCAGTATCCAGCAATCCTTTCAGATCCCAGAGGAGAAAGTTTTTCCCTGTCATAAGAAGTGCCCCACGCACTAAGGAGATGCTCGCAGGTAACACACAGAGGAGTAAACACTGCCTGTTAGTGTGCTTATCTTACTTTGCTCAAGAGCTGGAGCTCAGCCCCAAGGCCAGACGATGTTCTCATCCGGATAATTGCATTATTATCTTTTGCCTTCCAAAAAGACCATGCATCCTATTAAACACCATTGAGTCCCAGGACCAATACACCAGAGCACAGGGATTCTTTGCACACCATCCCACATCCAGATGTGTGGTAGGGCACCAGCAGACCCCCAACAACACCTCCAGAGGGGTCAGCTGCATTAGAGACATCAATGTAGACACAAAGGCAGTGAAATGAGCTGGCCAGCATGAGCCTTCAGGATAAAACAAGCTTCTTCAGCCAGCCAATAACCAGTCCTTCTCACCAGCTTTTTAGCTCCTGTGGCTTGTTACAGCTACATTACCTCCATGTTACACCACCTCTAGCCTTAAGGATGGATCTGCCCCTGTGCTGTGCCAAGCAGTGAGCTGAGGCATGGAGGTGTCCTTGTTGTCCAACTCTACACCTCAGGCTGGCAAAGCCACCACTGAAGTCCAGAGTGCACAGCTGACACTGTGTCCTGCACGCTGTATCACCTCTGCAGGTGGTGGAGGTGTGTTCTGAAAAGAGATCCTCTCAGCATCCTGCTAGTGATACATATTTGCAGAGAGGGAGAAAGATTTGTCACAGAAATTAAGGCCATGCCACAAGGCTGGGCTGACTTTTTTATGTTGCCTTTAGAAAGGTTTTACTGTATTTTACTGTAAACCTCAAAGTCCCCTCCTCCAAGAAAATCCAACCCCACAACAACCAAATTTAATGAAATACTTGCATTTGTCCTCAATACACAAGTAGGTGACCCTGGTATGTGGATCCCTCAACTCCCAAAGCTGTACATCACCCTATGCCAAGGTCTGAATGTGAGGGCAGCAGGGCAGATCAGGCATTTTTACTGTAGTGCTACACAGAAGGAAATGTCCTGCTTTTAAAATAAACCCTTATAGTCCGCTATTTCTTTGCTTTTTAGCAGACTGTGAGTGGACCAGCTCCCTTGTACTGAGTAAACCACTGTGCAACCTAATTCTGCTCAGATACACTGCTTTGTTTTGTTTCTGGCATGCACAGAAGGCAAAATATGCTTCCCCTACCCTGGGAACTGCTGAACTGGAAAGTGAAAGTCGGCAAGAGCTGCCTCAAGAAAAATAACACATACAGCCATTAGAAAAAATGACAAACCAACCTACCTATCTGCAACAGAGCCCAGCACAGTAATTTCCTTTAGAAATAATCTTAGAGAAAGCAGCAGTGCACAAATATCGCCCTGTGAGCAAAGGTTTTATTTACAATAACCATGATTATTACCTAACATTTTCCTGGCAGCATCCAGCATGAGCTGATCCCAAACACATTCTTGTCCTACTCCTCTGTGGTTAGGGGTCCCCAATACTCTGTGATATTTCACATAAAAAGATTATTTTCATGTCTGGATACAGTCCCCTCTATGATGGGCTAAGGAGCCCCACTGTAATTGCTGATTTGTTTTTTCAGAAAGCAACTATAAATAGGTGCTGCTAAGTTGACAGCTAAACCTCAGCTCAGGGCGAGACAGAGACCTTTCCTTGATAAGGCCAGAAAGCCATCTCTCCTTTGTAGTGCTGCAAATGAAAAGAAAAAAATAAAGCTTTTTGAAATTGAAAGCTCTCTCTTAAAGAGCCCCATATACATACAGTGTATGTTTATGGGACTCCTATTCTGGCCACAGCTTAGTAACAAATAAAGAGTTTCCTCAAAATGAGGAGCAAACTCACTGAAAATTTCAGTTGAATCGTAAAAACCATCCTATGAGAGAACCAATCCAGTTGTAAGTTTTGAAATTAAAAATCACATCTAGCCAAAATGCATTATCTGCCTCAGAACCCCATTCTCAGGACTTACAGTAGCAACTGCAAAAATACTGCTGTACAGCTATTTCAAATTGCTTGTGCGGCTGAAAAAGGAATCAATGAACACCTGATTTTAGCAGCCACCAGCACTGTCCTGCCAGGCCACAATGACAAGCTTCAGCTACTTCTTGATGAACTTTATTTTTGATGAACCTCTCTAGCATTTCAAAGAAAAGAAAACTCCTTTGGCAGCACTTGTGGCAAATGCAGCTTGACTAACCAGGAGAACACTCATTGCACTGGTAAATGCAGATTATTTCCTGAACTGCTCAATCTTGAAGGGGGCAAGGAAAAATACAGCATTCTTAAATTAAGCCCAGAAGAAAACCAAATGACACAGAGTATACTAGGCCAGCAGCTCTCTTCCTCCACCGACCCTGGAAATCCAGAGAGAAGATATCTTGAAGAGCTTGTGGTAAAACCCTTTCTGGTCAGGCTATTTCTGGTGTCTCTGCTCCCTGCTCCCTAAGCAAGCACTCACATTCTTATCATAAAATCTGATCCAAACTCTTTTACACAGGTGCAGTGACTCCATTCTGAGTATCCCCTTCTATCCTGCACACTCCCTCCCAGATCCTGGTATTTGTGACCTGACAGAAGCAACCTCAGCTCAGTACAGCCCCAGCCAGCTCTCTCCTCTTACATCTTCCAGACTCCCAGGTAATTATAAGAAACCAAGTCACCCACCCCCCTGCAGATCTGCCCTGTGCAGATGAAGCTACCTGACTCCACAGCTTAACCAGTTTCTCAACAAGATCAAAGCCTGTGCAGTTGTTCGAGCAGCTTTCCAATTACTCCTCCAGTTTCTATCATGAATTACAGCAGCACTTAAAGAGTGCCAAAACCCAGAGGGATCAGTAACTCCTGCCCTGTGACAGGCAGCAGGCTGCGGCAGACAGGACAAGCTGTAAGCACAAGGCATTACATTATGCACAGACCCAGTTTTGCTGCTGAATGATTGACAATAACTGCTGGATGTCACTATTTTAAGGATAATGTCATTTGTGTAATTATCTGGCAGGGTCTCTCCTCAGCGGCTGGCATTATTCACAAGGGAAGAATTAGACTGAAATCCAGCTGTAGAGTAAGGAGATTTGCTATTCTATACAGACAATCACTGTGCTTTAGAAGCTTGATACATAGGGTATATATCACTAGTCATCTTTAGGCTCTCAGCACATGGAGAATACATGCACATGGAGAGCACTCCTTCTCTATTTCACTGTGTCACGTGAGTTCATACTTTAAAATATTTTCATATTCTCTGTCCTCATCTGACCATCTGTTTCTTACAGGAGCTGAAGCTAGGAAGAGAGAGAAGCTGCTTTTACTTGACTGATCCTATCATCTCCCCATCAGATAGGAGAAGTGCCCCTTGCACAGCCCCCAGCCCTTTAATTTAACCCCAAGCTATTCTGGTTTTTGTGAGTTCAGACCCGAGTTTATCTGTCATGAAAGGATGTCCTACTGACTGGGTTAAACTATGTGAAGTCCCAAATAAGATGACATTTGGCCCTTTTTGCCACAGAAATGGCATTAACAGAGCTGGATTGGGATTGGAACTGGTCCCATCCTGCAACCATCTCTGGATCCCAGCAGCACAACTATAACCAAGCAGCAGAAAGAGAGACTTGACATTATTCTTTGCAGTGCTGGCATGCCACAAGTGGGACTGAGCAGGGCTACAGCAGACCACGCTCAAAAACTCCTGCTGGATTCCAGGTAACAGCATTCCAAAGAAAACAACAGCCTGTTGCTCCTCCCCAGCACTTTGGGCACAAGGACGCCAGAGGTGTTCTGTGAGGTATGGCAGAAAGAAACTTTTCTGTAAAACCAGACTGTCTCAGTGCTGACACCTCCCTGCTCCAGCTGTCCTACTCCATCCCAGAAGAGGCTTTTCCCTGCCTCGGGGGCACGAGGGAGGATGCTGGTCAAACAGTGATGCTGGCCCAGGGAGGGCTCTGCACGGCAGCCTGGCTCTGATCCATGCTGGCTGCTCTATGCCTTTATGCTTGAGCTGACAGGGGAGTACTTCAGCAGCACAGAAAGGAAAAAATACAACCAAACTGCCCCCCTGAGTACAGAAAAATGGCAAATAACAAAAGACAGCTATGTATGGGAAATAGCTTCCTGAGAACAACCTTGAGACCTCGAGTGGAGGCCGACGAATGGAGGCAACAATGCTCCAATCCTGCTGCAAACACAAGGATGCCAGACATGGACAGGAAGGAAAAACTCCTGTAGGACCATGACAAGAGTGAAAACACTTTTAATGGCTGAGATGAGTGGCACTGAATAGGAATGTGAAATAGATAGGGTTTAAAAACAGTAAGGGAGGCAGAGGCTTTGGTGTCACCAGCACGTTTTAGCTTTGAAATAACATGGCACACTGTGGCAAAAGCAAAGCAACAGATCCTTACATTCACCTTGCAGAAAATCTGGGAAGGTTTCATTTAATGCCTGCCCAGACATTTCACACCCTCCTGGAAAGTGGTGCACCTTGGACAGTGTGCAGGGGGAACACGGAGGTACTGTGATCCCAGCTGACAACTTGTTCCTGGTGGGCAGCAAGTGACACTTCTTTATTCAAGCAGAAAACTCCAGCTCTCATCTCAGCCGTGGGGCTCAGACAAAGGGAAGCAATGAATGCAGAGCTCACCGGTAAATGATGCCTCTTCCATGGAGAAACATGAGCGCTGAAATAATTTCTGCGGCGTAGAACCGGGCCCGATCTTCGTCGAAGCGCCGCGACTTCTGGATGTGGAACATCAAGTCCCCGCCGTTGACAAACTCCATCACGAAGAACAGGCGATCCTACACACAGGCAAACACAACAAACATGAACAGCATTAATCACACCCTCGCTCAGGCTTGGAAAAGTCTTAGTAAAACTATTATCTCCTGAACAAAAACAGATGAAGTAAGAGTGAGACAGTGCGTGGGGGGAAAGGCTGATTTTTTTCAGGAAAAATCAAATAGATACCAGGAAGACCTGTTAGTACCTCCTTGCCCTGCACTCCTCCCAAAAGTTTTGACCCCTGTTGTGGAATAAATTCCTATTCACATGTGGACTGGGCATGTTAGTAAGTGTGTGCTCATCAGTAATCAGCTCCCATTGGGTTTCTCTGAATTATCCTTAGCCTCAAACAGCAGGGAATGATACCCCTACTCTCTGAGCTGAGTGGCACAACAGAAATCTGCCAAAAAATCACTCGCTCCCTCACAAACACCTCAGATCTCTGGGGAAAACTGCCCCATAAAACAGTGTACATAACCAGAGTGCAGCTTCACCAGAACAGCACAACACTGTCTCGAGGATATCCCAACATTATTTCTGGAGAATGTGGGCTGTTTTCCAGGATGGGATTTCCTGCCATACACTCACATGGCAGCTGCTTTTTGGGCCCTCAGGTTCCAGCTTTCCTCTGATTAACCTGCAGACACCTCTGGGCAATAGAGGAACTGATAAGGATGAGGTATAAATAAAAGTTTCTATTGAGGAGAAAAGCAACCTGTTTGATAAAGTTCCGTTCATTAACCACAGCTGTTGATCTCTGAGGTTTTTTTTTTGGCTTTGTTCTGGCTTTTGCAAAATCCTACAGATAGGGAGGCACTTGTTTAAGCTGTGTGCTTAACAGTGAGTAGGGGTTTCACATGAGTTCACTTGATTGGGAGAGGAAGGACACAGAGGGTTTTGGCACAAAAATAAACCCTGTAATTGTTGCAGTCCAGTTCAAAAATTTCTCTCAGCAATTGTTTCAGGACTTTCGGTATTTGTTGTTTCAGTTTTTCCCTGAATATCAGGAACAAGCAGATTGGAAAACAGGCATAGAATTCAACTGAGATCAGCCAGGCTGATGGTAATGGTAATATTTGCCCTGCTTTCCCACAAGCTTCTTCCCAGGTCTGATGTTAATTATCTACAAGCTACTTTTAAACCCTCTCTAAGTTTAAGAGGATAAGCATTGTCGTGCTCCACTTTCTGGCAGCCAGCCAGCTTGAAATGACTACTGGTATTAACATCTTGAGATGCACATGGCAGAAGAAAAACAACCAGAAATTCCCTCATTTCTCAGTGGACACAAACAGGAAAGCAAATGGTTTGTAACACATGAGGACAGCTTGCTTCACATAGCCAACCCAGGTTCTGCCCAACAGCTCCTTCTGGCCTCTTTCCAGAAGGTAAAGATCATTAAATCATAGAATCTTCTGGGATGGAAAAGACCTTTACAGATAATCAACCACCAACCCAACTCTGCCAAGCCCACCACTAAACCATGTCCCCAGGTGCCATACATCTACACGTCTTTTAAATACCTCCAGTGATGGTGATTCCACCATTGCCCTGGGCAGACTGTTCCAGGCAGCTTCATCCTTTCAGTGAAGAAATTGTTCCTAAAATCCAACCTAAACTTCCCCTGGTGCAACTTCAGACCATTTCCTCTTGTCCTGTCCCTCGTTCCCTGGGAGTAGAGCCTGACCCTCACCTGGCTGCTCCACTCTCCTGTCAGGGAGTTGTAGAGAGTGAGAAAGTCCCTCCTGAGCCTCCTCAGCCCCAGTCTCACTCCCTCCAGCTCCCTCAGCTGCTCCTTGTCAGACTTGTGCTCCAGTCCCCTGCCCAGCTCCTCTGTCTTTCCCTGGACACACTCCAGGACCTTAATGTCCTTCTTGCAGCGAGGGCCCCAACCTGAAGGCAGAATTTGAGGTGCAGCCTCACCATTGCTCCCAGCACTCTCACAACACTACTGCAGCACCAAGGCCATGTGCTGAATGCCATCTCCAGTCCATATACACAACAAACACATCACTTCACTCTGTCTTTATGAGGGGGCACTGAAAGACACCCGAGCTGGCTTGTCTAGGCAGCAGTCTGAGCAAGAGCAGCACAAACTGCAAACCCATCACCAGCCTAGCTCTTCAGCCCACATCAGCCCTCTAATGCCACATCTTCAGTGCAGATGGTTAAACTCAGTCAGGCTGTGCTGTGCCTGCCTGTTCCTCCAGCTACAGCACAGGTATCACCTCTGCCTCGCCAGTCAGGCTGGCTTTTACATCTCCTTGTTATTCTTTCCCACCTCCTTCCTTGCTGATCTCACCACATGACACAGGCTTATCTAGCCCAGCTTGTCCAGGCATCTCCTCAAGCCCACACTTAAAACAAAATCCCTCTTGCCAGATCCCCAACAGGAAGCAATTTAATTTACCAGCAGCCTGGTGAGGGATAGTGTGTGCATTTATGTAAGTGATACATATGCCTGTATAAACACGCAGGCACTTAGGTGAACACACATGGATTTTCTACTCTTTCCTTAAAGGTGACCTTCAGGGAAACAAAGTCAACACTTCCTATATTGAAACATGTATGTCCAGCTTCTCCAGACAGGCAAAACTCCACAGCCCACCTCAGACTTCTGGTTGTACTCATCTTTACTGTGATGCTTACAGAAAGACACTATTTATTTCTCAAATGCTCAGCTAAGCACCAAAACAGCTGATTTTAATATTCACATCATTGCTGCCATGGAATTATAGCAGCTTTTTGCTAGAAACTGCTTTTGCTTCAGAATAACTGCAAACCTGAGCAAGTATAACCGCACGTGTTATATGGTCACACCCATGGGCTCATTTCACTGGTCAAGCATAGACACAGAACTTTGGGTTACTCCATTCTTATTATTTTATTTTCTTTTTTTTCAATTTATTTAAAGGAGGTCCATCTTATTGTCTGCCTGGTTTCCTAACACTTAGAAATGCCATAGGGCTGCTGAAGAAAAGAGCAGGATAGGTATTACAACTGGTTTATAATGCAGCATTTATGCACTGGTCTGCTACATTCCTGGCAACAAGCATTTGTAAAACCTGCACTAATGACGATCCTTTGGGGAAAAGCATCTAAAAGCCAGGCAAGGCCTTCCAGTTTTACTCTTAAGGAAGACCATCAGCTTGTTAAACTGTAAAGACCAACCAATTCTCACAGGAATCATTAAGAAATAAAATAAACAGTGGCATCCTATTAAAAATAAAAAAAAGAAAGGACAGGAAGGAAAGAGGGGGGAAGGAAAAGAAAAGAGGGGGAAAGAAGGAGGGAGCTGGAGGGAAGGGGGAGAAGAGGAGAGAAGAAGGGAAAAGAGGGAGGGATGGGCAGGGGGAAGAAGGGAGAAGAGGGAGGGAAAGACAAACAGAAAAAAAGAGGGAAAAAAGAAAAAAAGAAGGCAATTTACAGCCAGAAGAGTAAGCCTGAATAAATAACTTAAGAAGGGGCTAGAAAAAGTAAATCTTAAAGCAGCTGATAGTTCAGACACTTGCAAATTTGACCTGACTTAAGAGTGAGGTCTGTGTCTCCTCCTTTCTTGGGGATTACCAGTGGGAATTAGGAGGAGTTGAAAGCTGGATTGTTTTTTGACAGGGCCCAATGCTGAACTTCTCACATGTCTATTTTTCAATTGTGCTTTGCCCAGAAGTCTGCCTGGTCTGGTATCTCTGTTTGACGTAGTAAGAAAGGAGCATTTGAGCCAACAGGAAACAGTGACACGAAAGGCTTCACAGCAAGTGGCAGCCACAGGAGGAAATCACATTGCACCACTCCTGGACTGGGATCGAGATGAATAAACTCAGAGCAATTGTTACTGTAAACTGAAAAACACACTTGGAGGAAACAAAATCCATGGGATCAGGCGGGTTTATTTCAAGGCTGGCCTACATGTAAAGATTAATCCTGTCAATTTTCACACAAGAGAGCTGTCTTTTTATTTTCTTTTTTTTTTTTTCTTTTAAAAAAAATATTTATTTTAATTTCAGCTTTCCATCCCTATTTGTTCACCTTACAGCAGGGCAGGGGCTGACAGCACAGCACAGCAGTGGTTGACAGCAGCTACATATACCCATTATATTTGTTCATTTTCTTAGGGGATTTTGTGGGGCTTGAAGAAAGTCACTAAAATGCAAGAGCCACCGAAAAGGACAATTCATACACTGGTTATTGCCTCTTGCAAACACTAAAATTCACCTCAAGCATCACTTTAGTCCTTTGTCCTCACCAGCTCTACAAGCTGTTTTGGATCCTCATACCTTTCCTCTCTGTCATCACAGGGGAAGAAAAAAATCCAGATTTTATTTAAAGATGATCCTTTTTCTCCCTGTGCCCAAAAAAGACAGTGTGATGGCCAGCTTCTACCCTCTTCTGCTTAAAAGTCATAGCTGATATCCACGTACAACCCACACAAGACCAAAGACCTTCTGGGACCTTACCACCCATCACAAGGGTCTAATTTTCCCACACAAAAAAATCAGCCTGGCTCAGGAATTCCACTTAGTCTGCATTTTATCTTTTTGGAAATAATTCATGCACACAACTCCGCAGGAAATTAGCTTTGGGCTCAATCTGAGTTCACTGAAGCCAAAGGGCTTCCCCAAGAAAACAGTCATTTTTCCCTGTTTTGGTAGTTTATGCTTTGCAGAGCAGAAGGGAGGCTTTCCAAATCATCCCCAAACAGAGACAGCTGTGTCGCTGCTTCCCAGAGAAACTTTATTGTTTCCAAAAAGAGTAGCAGGGCTTAGGGAGCTTGCAAGCAAATTATTACAAGATAATTACAAGAGCTGGCAGGCTCTCTCAGTGTTCCCAATGCTCTCTCTGTGGTCCACAACCCCCACACAAAGCAAATCTGCCCTAGGTCTCGCTGAGAGCGAGCAAATAAACTGTGATTTCTCAGCACTGGGCTCCAGAAAGCCACATGTCCAACTCCCAGCAGCTCAAGTGGCCATCTGTATCTGGGTCAAGGCACTGCAAAGCACAGGACCCAGAGGAAGAGTAAGAAACAGGTTTGTAACTGAATATTTATTTTTGTAGGACTAACACAGTCATACCCCACTCTTAGGTGCTGCTCTGTGAGGAAATGCCCATCCTCCATACCCAGGCCTCCACAGAACCTATGAATTCCTGTTGGAAATGCCTCCCCTCCATAGCCATCCCTTCACAGCACTCACAGACCCTGTGAATTCCTGTTGGAAATGCTTCCCCCATCCTTAACTGGGGTTCTTCAACATTCTCATGAGGGAAGCAAAGGGGCAGGCACTGATCTCTCTGGTGCCCAGTGACAGGACCCGAGGGAATGGCTTGAAGTTGTGTCAGGGAAGGTTTAGGTTGGATATTAGGACAAGGTTCTTCCCCCAGAGGGTGGCTGGGCACTGGAACAGGCTCCCCAGGGCAGTGGTCACAGCACCAAACCTGGCACAGCCCAAGGAGGGTTTGGACAATGCTCTCAGGGACAGGGTGTGACACTTGGGGATGGTGCTGTGCAGGGCCAGCAGCTGGACTCAGTGGTGCTGATGGGTCCCTTCCAACTCAGCTTATTCTGTGATTCCATGATTCCATAGCCAGCCATTCACAGAATTCAAAGATTTTATGAACTCCTGTTGGAAATGCCTCCCCCTCTATACCCATCCCTTGGACCAGGGCAGCCCTGCACCCCCACAATCCACCTGCTGCTCCCAGCTCCAAGGGTTAAGGAGAACAGGCTATCCCAGGGGGGTAACACATGGTTTCAAACCCAGGGAGCATCAGAGGTGTCCTGTGAACAGCCTCACCACCAAGCAGTCACCACAACAACCCTTGCACAAACACGTGTGAGCAGAGGAGCAGACCTAATGAGCTCAACCCCAAATTTCCAGACAAAGCCAATCTCACCTGACTGCAAAAGAGCAAGGCAGTGACTAAAATCAGGTGAAGATTTGGTCCTTTGATCTCAAATCACAGCAGCTACACCAAGGGATACCCCTGCCCCATGCTGGCTCAGATGGAACCCCATGCACGTGGCCCAGGACTCGCAGACAGATTTTGGGTTTTACAGCAGGTTTTACTGCTCACTGAGCAGTGCTGCTCTGCTGAGCTGTTCTTCCTCCCTGCTTCAGTGGCTGCAGAAGTGCCTGCCAGCCCCAGGAACCACTTCTGCCTCGGGGAACCCAGGCACACACAGCCCTCGGGTTACCCAGATGAGGGCTGACTGTGTGATGCAGCTGAAAGGCTAAGAAAGGGAGAGTTTCTTTCTTCTGCTGGTTTTGGGTGGTTTTTTAATCTAGAAGGAGGTGCAGTGAAAATTAAGCCAACTCAGAATGGGCATAAGGTGCATGTGGTGTCTCCTCCAGGCTGGGCAGCTGGTGAACACATTTCTGAGAATCTCAGGTCATTTCCCCACGATTAACGAAGAGTCACCAACCACAGTCACAATCAAGTAAATGAGGCAGTTATCACTGGTTACCTACCACCTCTGCTCTCTAAGGAGTCCAGTGCAGGGAGGCATATACACATCACCCAGAGAATCATGAATTGGCTCTTGCACTTGCATGAATAAACTCTGCAGGGTCCCTTGGGGTGAAAGTGGCCCTGGCACCCAGGTGCACAGTGCAGCATCATCAAACTCATTCCAGAGGAGCTCAACGACGACAACCACAAACCAGGATGAGCTGAGGGGAGTTGTGGGTTCCCCACTTGCCCCAGGGAAAAAAAACCCGAAACAAACCAGCCCAAATCTAACTGCATCCTCCGAATTCCTGCCCATATTTTCTTAACCACTTAGCTGAAATTTCAAGCTGAGACGCTGGAGAGTTTTTGTAACAGGCAAATTCAATAATTTGTCTGGAACAATGCATCTTCTGGGGTATTCAAGTGAACCAGACACACACCCTTCCTCCTCATCCGCCCCCTGCAAGACAGCCTAATTCACAGCAGTGCTACACTATTAGCTCATTTTTTCACTAGAAACTTTTACACAGCATATGTGCAAAAGGATGATTATCTTGTTCACCTGCACCTGTTCTATTTGAAAGAAGATCAGACCCAAATTAGAAAAAAACCCAAAACTCAGATAAGCCAACCAATTATGTACAAAAAATGTCTGGTTTTTTAATCCCAATTAAAAAAAAAAAAAAGACATTTTGAGCATCATTAAAATGTGGTATTAAAAGGATACAAAGAAAGAAAAGAAAAAGCAGCACAAAATCTTCCCTCCCAGACCTTTTAAAATGGTAAAGAAAACTACATAAATACTCCTTCCCACCTGAAAGATTAAAAAAATTCAAAGGACTGACTGAACTTAGAGGGGAATAAACTGAGAAATAAGGAACTAGAGTGTATGACACTACAGACATTACCTGTTAATCAAAGATTTATATGTCATCTGCACCCCTCAGCTGGCTGCTGGCACCTTGGTGTCTCAGAAGAGAATAGCCCTGTAAATACCATGCTTTTTTTACAGCCCTCAGTTCAAGAAGGCTACTGAAATTGGTCTTTTCAGTTTAGAGTGATCAACCTACAACAGCTCTTCCTGTTTACAAAATACTGAGCTCTTCAATATCTGCTGGCTCAGGCAGGGCTAGGGAAGGCTAGAGACCTCTACAAGCTCAGCCAAAGGTCTGCACAAAAATTAAGAGTGCCCAAACACCCAAAAGCCTTTTGGAATCAGCTTGCTGTGAGGATTTGTGAATCACCTTCTCGTGTTAAACATCACCTGGAAAGCCATATGGATTCGAAGAGACTGAAACCTAAAGCACCACTGGCTCACACCTCAGCTACCTTTTCTCTGAGCTTAGCCTTTGTTTTTTTCATCCCCTTCCTCCTCAATACTGACTGGCACCTGCTTGCTCAGGGCTGCTTGAATGCTGCTTCCATTTTGATCTCTTTTTATGCTGCAACTTCCTTGATTTGAAGGACAAAAAATATTAGTTTCGCATCCTGTGGCTAACCATAGGCAACACACTTAGCTACCCTTGCACTGAGCTTGATTTGTCCAAGCTACAGTCTGTCCCCTAAGCCACTGCAGATGGAGACAAGCATTTATATCAGCTTCATGAAAATGCAAATATCCCAAGTCCCTCAACCATGTGGGGTCAGAAAGTTACACTGGGGAGCTACGACACGACGATGGCAGCTGACCCTTCCGACCCTGCAGCTCATGTTTTCACCTCAGCTCGCATCGCCTCAGTCCGCAGCCCAAGCGTGGACGTCCAGCAAAGTTCACAGATTAGAGTCAGAAATGTCAGTCTGATCTTGTTTCACCTCCTGCCTGCAAAAAAACCCCTGGCCTCAAATGTTCCTGCAATGAAGTGACCACTGCAAGATGTCAGTGCGGATGTCAGAAAAAGCGGAGACTTTCGGAGCAGGCCGCAGAGGCCTTGCATGTCAGGTTTACTGACAAATGGAACCAGTGTGCCAGCAAACACATCAGGGGGTTTTGGTGGATGTGAACACAGTCAAACCACAGGAAGATGCACTTTCAACCAGCCTGCCCTTATTCTGTGCTAGACAGGAGCCAGAGGAAAGCAGAAACTGGCTGTCCCTGCTGTGGTCACAAAGCCATCGTGATGGCTCCACGGTGCACACACCTGCAGGATCTGCACTGGAGAGTGAAGGCGAAGAGAGGAAATTCCCCTGTACCCCCCTGTCCAAGGACTCCCCAAAAACCAACTTGCCACCCCAGGTAAAGAACAACTCAAGCTCCTTTAAGCCTGACTTGCAGAGCCTTCCAGCAGAGTGGCTTAGGGCTAACACAGGTGTCAACTCTCAAGAGTAAGACAAAAAGTCTCAATGCCTGCAGAAAAGCATCCAAGATGTGCATTTGGCTGTCATGTGAATGCACACAGGGAGTTGTGCCTCCACAACATGCCACAGAGGAAATGCTGGGGGTTCAGGGCCAGGGAGATGATCAAAGCCATCCTCTGCTCCCAAAGGGCTCCCTCCCAGTGCCTTTCAAAGAGAACATCAAAGCAGCCTCGCTGAGCGCCCACCAGCACACTCCAAAGTCTGTGTCAGGGTACTTGTTCATCTCCCAGAGCTGCAGGAAGGCTGTCACTGCCTCTCCAGCCTCCCTCACCTCTACCACACCAGGCTCTGCCCTGTGCTCTACCCCTTTGGTGACACTGGAGCAGCTGGGGGACAACCAGGCTGATGCTGGAGATACCCTGAGGAGCCATGACTGAGGACTCCCCTGGATATACAAGGGCATTCAGACCTCCCTTGTGGCACATGGGGACAAGGGATGGGTGAGCTGCCACCCCTCAGTCCCACCCCTTTGGCTTGTGGGCCCTCACTTGAAAATGATGCCCCTGTTGAAGGCTCTAGGTCAGCTCTAACACTTCCAGGAGGTGAAATACAGGCTCATCTCTTGAAACATCTGGGTTACCCATGACAAGATGACCATGCTGATGATCCTGACAGAACTGCCTAAGTGCCCCAAGAGCTGGTGGAGATGCAGAGAATCCTTTCCTTTCCATGCTGAGAGCATGGCATCAGCCCGCAGCCAGTAATGGGGACAAAAAGCTGTGTGCCAAACAGCAGGCTGCCCTCGTAAAATGGGACCAGTTCCATGATTATACTGTCCTGGAGTCCCAGGCCAGTCCTGCCTGGCTTAAACACCACCCCTGCTCATTATTCTCTTGAAGGACGCTTGTTATAGAAAATCACATCCCTCTGCCAAGTTCTCGCGTCTCACTATTTTTGGAACAACAGGGGCAGGCTCTGAGCCTCAGCAACTGTCAGCAGAGCCAGAGGGAAAGCAAATCCATATAACGATCAGGCTGGCTGACGGGGACAGTGCTGGGAACAGCATCGCCTGGGGACAGTCCCCTGGAAGGACCCTTTGGTCATGAGAAAAGGGATAAGGGCAATGAACAGAAAACCCAGAAGCTGTTTGACACTATTTGCATGGGAAGCCAATCTCCCCCAGCCCTTTTCATTCTCATGCATATGAGTGGAGACAAAAGGATTTAAAAGCAAAGCACCTGTGCAGGAAGGATGGCTCCTAAACCCCAAAGAAGACAAGACCTACTTACTGCAAACTGATTTTAATTAAAACATTCCAGGATTCACATTCCCCAGGATTATATTACTGAGTTAGCTATTCATACATATAGCCCCTTTCACCCCTTGTAGGACAGTATTGTTGAGGTGTTAGATGACACCAGTGTCAGGTAAACAGAAACAAACACTTCTTGGTATTTGTGACCCCTACTGCAGGATCCACGATTATCCACAGGTCCCAGCACCTGTCAGCAACTCACAGATTACTGGAGCGGAAGCATAATCCTCTCTGACACTAAAGAATTATTCTAAGACCCTAGAAAAAGCAGAGGTAAATGGCTTATGCAAGGTGGAAAGCTCCCAAGGCAAAGACTTCAATTGAAAAAAAAATTAAAATTTGAAAAAACAGAGAGATGGTGAGCAAGGAAGACCTCCTTGCTCTTGACCCACAGATGTACCTGAAGCAGAATTTTAACTGCCCCCCTGCAATGGAGCATCTGGACTCCTTCCTTGCCTTTCACAGGAAAGGAATCCAGAGGTGCAAGTCCAAAACTGCCCAGCCCAGTGCTGGGCACACAGATGGATACATCCAGCCTCTGCCAGCCTGCCGAGCTGCTGATATTTCATCTTTACACTCTGGAAACTGTGACCCACAGTAGGCAGAGACAGTCCTTGCAGCTCCTACCACCTAGTGGCTACAGGATTCAGCCCTGATGGAGCTCGGAGGCTGCCTGGAGCTCGGGCAGCCCCAGCCTACCCTGGGCAAACAAAGCTGCCCTTTCTGGTAGGAATCATTTAAGCTGCAGCTGAGACTAAAGCAGGCTCACACTGAGCAGAGGCAGCACAAGAGAACAGAAAACCTTTCTGAAAACCATCAGTGGCTAGTGTAAGCTCAGAAGAACCTCAGCCAGCTCTAAAATAGGCAAGCAGAAATAGCAGCAGTATAGAGGAACTCAGGTAATACATTGCTGTTTCAGGTACTTGTGCCTGCTCAGCTAATCATAGACCCACAGAATGGTTTGGGTTGGAAGGGATGTTAAAGATCATCTAGTTACAACCCTCCTCTCCTCTACGGGACACCTATCACTAGATCAAGTTGCTCAGAGCTTCATCCAGCCTGGCCTTGGGCACTTCAGGGATGGGGCATCCCTGGAATAATGCTGCATTCCTGGCACCACACAACATCACACCGTGCAGCACAGACATGTCCCAGGCTGTTAAAGTCACCCCCAGGCTGCTTAAGCCATGGTTTGGGCGGGATACTGTTAAAGAAACAGAATTCAAATGGCTCTGGATCCAGCCAAATTCTCAGACCCTACAAGTGCTCTGTCCTCAAGCTGCAGCAGCATCTCAGGCACTTCCAAGAGATCTGAACTTTCTTATGACTTTCCATGATTTCCTCTTGAACTGGGATGGGGAAGGCCATAACTGGACACCCCTGGGACAGGTGCAGTCTCACCAGTGCCAGGCAGAACAGATAATGACTTTTCCAAGTTCCTGAAGCAGCCCAGTCCATAATTTAGCTCACATTCCATGGAGCTGCACTGCTGGCTCAGACTAAACCTGGCACCTACCATAAACCCTGTCTGCCTTCCAGTTGGGTACTGCTCTGCCAGTCAGTCCCAGCTTGTCCTGGTCTTATGGGATCAGGCTTTGATTTGGCCTTGACAAATGGTAAGAGGCCTCAGAATGTCTAGTTCTTGAAAAATTCCCAAAGGCAGGTCCAGTAGGTCATTAGGTATCCAGGATCTCCATGGCAGACTGGAGCTGTGTTTTGTTTTTTATAACACAAACCATTAATACCACATTTTAAGAGTCTGGGCTGTAACTGTGATACATGTGATGTGGTTTCCATGTAATTGCAAACTGGGTATTTGTGCTACCATGCCCCCAATCCATACATTTTTAAATATGGCTGCAGGATGACATTTTGAATAAGTGGTTACTCTTTTTATATATATATATAATGGTTCATATATATAGGTACCTTTTTCTGCCAAGGTCTTGTTAATGGATGGGATATCCCCATGCCATACAAAGAATAAACAGAAACCCCAAGTTTGTATCAGCCTGGATAAGCCTTCCTGGAAGGACTGTGACCACTGAATACCCTGGTGTTGCAATAATTTCTCCACTGTAGCAAAGGGGTTTCACTGTGCTTCTATAAGCAATTTAAATCTGGTGATTCTGGATTGAAGTGGGTGTCACTGAGTGCAGACTGTGGGCAAAAGATGTCATGAACCACCTTCATTTGAAATCTGCATTTTTTTTGTAAACACTTCCCTTTTTTGTGTTATCATCAGAGGGGAAGCGGTTGTCTGCTGCAGACAATCCAGACAATGAAGCAAAGTGGGATTCAAGTGAAAGAGGAACCCAGGAAAGACTGGAAATATCAGGCTCCTGCTACACAAGCGTCACTCCCTTGGCACCATTTCAAGGACTGACCAGCTCTGTGTTCAGGGCAGCAGGGGCTGAGGGGTTCTTCCCTCTGCTCCTCTAATAACAAGCTGGTCCAGAAACTCCTGTTTCAGGCTGCTCTACTGTTTAACAACCTCTTTTTAATTTCCAGTCTAACTGAACCCATGGCCAGTCTAGACTCATTTAATCTTATCCAGCATCTTGACAGCTTTGTTTCCCTCCTCAGTGTTTGACATCTGCAGACATCAATCAGATCCTCTTTTTGCTTTCAATTTGCTAGTCTAAACAGGCTGAATTCTCCCCTTTTCTTCCCCTTTACAAAAGACTCTGCAATTACTTCACCAGCCTAGAAGATCTTGCCTGCACCCACAGCAGACTGCATTCAGATTTTCTGAACATGACAAACGGCGCTCACACAGTGACCTTGAATCTTCCCTAAGTTCATAAGGAGCACTCTGCACAGCCCAGGAGGACACTTTCTGTTTTCACATCCACACTGCAAATTTAGTAAGCAAAGTCATAGCAAAGACCATTGCAATGAGTGGCAAAACCCACATTTGACCTCACACAGAACACATCAATACTGGACATTTCTGATACTTCAGGAAAGCCATTACAAGTTGAAATATCATGAAATAAAAGTTTCTTTGGTTACCAGTGACAACAGTGAGTTTTAAGTTTCATTTCTGCTATACAACCCAGCTGCTCTGTGAACCATGTGAGCTGTGTATTAAATAAAACCCAACACAAACCACCTCATTTCTACTATATGAGTCTACCCAAAGGCTCCACCCTAAATGAGCACAGTTCTTCAACTCCATAGCTGGCTGTTGCATCACCCCAGTGAAAAGAGAAATGGGTGGGTGGCTGAATATATTTGTCTGCTCTTTTTTTTGTTTTTTTTTAAGGTATTTTGGGTTTATGTAGGAGGAGCAAAGCTGCAATTAAAACTCAAGTTTCTCCTACCTCTTGTAAGAGGAAAACAAACTCTACTGCCCTTTAGCAAAGAACAAAATGCAACTGGAAAGGAGCCCAGGTGGTTTTGAAGAGCTACAATGCAGAAAATACTTTGGTCCTAATAACAGCTTAGCTGAGGGATTCCCAAATTCACCTTGCCATGCATGGCTGTGGCCACTGCCTCCATCTCAGCCACTCCTCCCTCCACCAGCAAGAGGCTCCCAGCCACCAGCACACACCAAATGAGGCCCCCAGCCAGGCACTCAGCCCATGTTCTGTCCTCCATTTGGGTACACAGGGCAGAAGGGACAGAAGTGCTGCCATTTGTCTTCCCTACACAAAAACAAATACCAACCATACGTGGATCTGACTCAGTGCCCACCCACATCAGGCAGACCCCTTCCAGGAACCCCAGAAGGATCTTTCATTCAGTTCTGAGCAGTCTACAAAGGCTGGCAGAAACAGGAGGCTCCAGTTCCAAGTGCAAATCTGAAAGTTTGCAGAGAACTCAATGCAAATACAGCCTTGTTAAAAATTCAGGCAGCAACAGAGCAGAGCCTGAGATCCCAGAGCAACCAGAGGACACTGCAAGGTGTGTAGACATTTGCACTTGGAAACATTCAATGGCATGGAGATGTTTCTAGGGAAGACACAAAGAAAGGCTTTGTGCCTTACCAGTTTGTTAGGGAACTTAGAAAAGGCCAGGATTTTGTTTGCCAAATGCCCAGCAGATGTTAGAGGTGCAATACAGCACAGTCCTCTGTTCATCCTCGAGCAGAGAGGCTTCTGGGCCTGAGATGGACATTTGTAACAGGCCAGGGGCCAAACACACAGCAAGGTTCCTCATGCCAGCCAGTGTCAGGAGGAAGGCTGGCCAAGGCCTGGGCTATACTTACAGGAGTCTGAAAGCAACAGTAGAGCTTGGTGAGGAAGGGGTGATTCCTGGCTAAGGAGAGGATGCGTTTCTCGGTCATGGTGCACTCAACGTCGTCATCCTGGAGAATGACATCCTTCTTCAGCACCTTCACTGCATACAGCTGCCCACTCTCCTTCATCTTGGCAAGCATCACCTAAACCAGAAGCGAGTGTGAATGGCAAGGGCTGAGCCCTCTGTCCTGAGCAGCACAGAGCCTCTGGCACCTTCCCAGGCTGGAAAGGTCAGTCATCTCATGAGCAGGCTTGTGGACCAAAGTGAGTCAGCCTGTTAGCATGGGCATCACTGTACAATCAATGACATACACTGCTGCCTGCAGCAGGCTGCTCTGGACAGAAATACCCACATGCTGCCCCTGTCTGGCACAGGGCTGGCTGGTCGAAGGTCACCCACTGTGCCAGCACAAACTGCCTGAGCAGGGTCATTCATCCCACCTCCCTCCCCAGTTATAAAACTCACTCTCTTTCACATCAGCTTCCTGGCCAAGCAGAGAAACAAAACCACCATCTCACCACGTTTGAAACCTCTGCCTTGCTGCCTTTAAAGGAAAAGTCTTTACATGCTCCCAGAAATGCTGCCCAAACGGGTATTAACACACACACACTTGCAGCTCTTGGTATGGGCCCTGGCATGCAACTGTTCCTTCAGGTGCTAACTTCTTTTTTGTGATATCCAATTCTTCACTTTGCTGTCAGCTTTCTTTCTCTTCCCTTTTCTCCCTATTCTCTGTAACCAACTTCGTTGCACAAAGCCTTACCAGGCTACCACTTAGTACTTGCTCTGGAGTGCCACTGGACAGCCTGTGTACCATGTTATGAAATCACCTACCTTGGGGCTCCTTAAATAAGCAATGTGGTTGCTCACAAAATAGCCAGGAATAACTCTCACCTTTCCAAAGCTTCCCTTTCCTAATACACGAAGGAAGGTTAAGTCTTTGATCCCAAGTTTGCTTGCTGAACTTTCACTGATATTGTTGCCATCCTTCAGGCTGCCTTTTCCCTGATGTTTCAGCGTAGATCTAGAAACCAGTTTCTGTGGAAGAAAGGAAAGAAGTGTCAGTCTGCAGAGGAATTACACTTCTGCTTCAGAGGTGCTCACAGGTAGTCAATCCACCACCCAGGGGATTTGGGGCCTGTCCAAGGGCACTTTATGGCTAATGAGACAGAAAGTTGTGTTGGTAGAATCACACAGCTGCCACATGTGACCAGCCAAACTCAGCACTGCTCAGGGCTGTGCTGCCATCTCAACACCAGCTCCTGATGTGAGCATTTTGGGTTGTAAACCCACTGCCCAGCACATCACAGATAATCACAGAATATGCTGAGTCTGGAAGGGACCCACAAGGATCATCAAGTCCAACTCCAGGCCCTGCACAGAACTATCCTCAAGAAACAAGAGACAAGGTTGACTCTCTCCATCCTTACTCCCCACAAAAAAAAAAAAAAAAAAAAAGAAAATGAGTGGGGAAATCCAAGTCTTCCATCAGCAAAGTAAGGAGGACTGCATAATTTCTGCAATAGGCAAAGTGGTGGTGAGATTTAGAACCCCAGTAGATCTCATCTGAATTTCTTATGTTCCTACTTGATTTCAAGAGTCTTACTCAAAGCCCAGTTCAGTGGGACCCCAACTTCAAAACATGTCTCTTTTCCACATTTGGGCTGCAGGCTTGCTCCACTGCTCCAAATCCTATGGAAAGCTTTTCATTCCCATGGCAGCAGTGAGGTGCTGCATATTCAGGAGTTGTACCAGTATTAGCACTCATTTCCAGAGCTTGTAATTTTGAAGCACAGAAAGATGGAGCCAACCTCCGGTGCCCTCTGCTCACAGCTCTCCAGGTATGCATGTGCATACAAACGAGCACCTCCATTCAGTTTATCCGGCTGAACAAAGTCACAGGGACTTCGTGAGCTCCATCTTGTGACTACTGCGGTGTACAGCAAAGCTCCTCCTGCACAGGAGACTCGTCACCATGGGCAGAGAACCAAGAGCAGTCACAGCAGCACAGAGAGGTTTGTGTTGGAAGGGTCCCCTCAAGATCACTCAGTTCCAAATCCCTGCCATAGGCAGGGACACCTTCCACCAGACCAGGTTGCTCAAAACCCCATCCAACCTGATCTTGAACATTTCCAGAGATGGGGCATCCACAGCATTTCTGAGCAACCTGTGTCAGGGACCCACCAAACTCACAGTAAAGAATTTCTTCCTAATGTGTTATCTAAACCCACCCTCATTCAGCTTAAAGCCATTCAGGGTTGCCCTTACAGCACAGTCTGAACACTTTCCTAGATCCTTTAGGTCATGAATAACAAGAAGAGATCATTAAATACCAAGCACAGATTTTTATTTTTTTTTCTGTTTTCATCTCCTTTTGATATGCAGATGATGCAAACAACAAGTGCTAACAAGTGCTGATTTTTGCAGAACGCAGAAGGGAGTATGGGATTTCCCTGTAACTCCCAGGATAACTGTCCCCCAAACTGCTACAGAGAGAAGAGCAAAGGTAAGAGTTTGCTATCAAACTTTGAAATCAAAAGGGGCAGCACAGCCTAATGAGTCTGTTAGGCTGATACAGCATGGTGTGGTTGATCAACATAGCTGGCTAACTGTATGAGAAGATTCACCATGTCTGGGAATTATGGTTTGGGTTTTAATATTTTCTTTTTGTTGTGTTGATAGGGATGACAGATTTTTGGCCAGGGATGTAGTGAAGAGTGAAATGGTTTCCCCAAAATCACACAGAAAAAGTAACAAAACTGGGAAGAGAACTAGGCTTCTTCTTGAGCTCTTTTGCTCTATCACAAGCCATGCATGCAGACAGCATTTGGCCTGGCAGTAAAAATAAAAAATGCATGAGATAAACTGTATTGATCACTAATAAGTCAGAGGGTCTTATTCTGCTCTCATTTGTGATAAGCAGATGAAAACATGTTGAAGAGTCACAGCACTGTGAAACATAAGCACATTGCAAACTAACACCTATAGATTAAAACCTGGATGCCAGACATCCATTTTCCACGTGAGGCCTTTGCCACAAGCCACAGAGCCACTCCTGCAGTCCACCACCCAACATTACCTGTCCTATGGGAACCCTCTGCCTCCTCTTACACCCATAGAAAGACTCAGTTGTAAATGCTTTAAATAGAGGAGGGTAAAAAAAAAATACTCACTGAATTTGGGGAAATGCTTCCTGGTTGCAGACCCATGCAGGCCAAGGTTTTTGCAAGCTCTGCTGCGTTCACCCCACAGTTTGGAGCAACATTTGCTTGGCATCGGATGTGGACGTTCATTTTACAGACTGACAAGGGCAATGGAAAATAAAAGCAAAGGAAAAATTAAAATAACTTGGAGGGGTTTACTGCTGAGAAACAATTTACTAATTCTGTTTCAGGAAATACACCCATCTGGACTTACCCTGTATCTCTAAACTAGAGGGGTTTTTGCCACTGATCTAAGTAGAAGCAAAATTAGGACTCTCGTAAGAGAATAGACTCCTGAAAACCAGGAACACACCCCAAACTCTCCAAGCAGGATGCCACTATTGCCTAAAGCTTTTCATAAGCACATATTTTTGAAGTGCATAACTACCACTGCAGCTATGTCTGTAAGTACAATTAGTATTTATAATGCCACAGAATTTGCAACAAACGTCCCTTGCATTTTCCTGTGTCTAATTTTAAAGACAGCGTTCAGTGGGAAACAAAAATCATTCTTGCTCTAACTCATGAGCACACACACACCCTCTTGTGGGAGATGAAGGCAAGGATTTTACAGTCTGGATGACTGAAACAAAAACATAACACCAGAACATGCTTAGTCATCAATTAACAGGCAGGGCTGTCAGCCTAAAGCAATGACCCTTTTTTCCCCTCAGATGCCTTTTCACTGCCTTATCTCATTAGCTGAGGAAAAACTTTCAGGTAAAGGGAAAATATGAATGCAGGAAGCAGAATACTTTTAATAATACAAGTTAAACAAAGCTGTGCTGAGGGTGCAAAGCAGAGTCCTTCTGGCAGCCAGAGATTAAAAAGGAGATCAGCCCTTTTTTTTTAACTCTTACAAAGATAGATATTCATTGCTCAGCTTCCTCCTGAAGGTTGCACAAATCAAGTCCACACAGTGCATCAAGTGTCTAAAAATAAATGTATTTTGTGAAAAGGCAACAGTGAGAATCCACTCACTTTTGCACTGTAGACCCTGTCTCATGATCCCCCAGAGCAAGGAGCCGCAGTGGTCACAGAACGTTGGGACTTTGTAGTTGTGGACACTGAATTTATGAGGAATGTTGATCCCAAACCTCTGCTCAGTCACCTGCAGCACCAAAAGGAAAGCACAGGTTTAAAATTCAAACACATATTTATAAGCTGGTACTCATTTATATACAGGCATTTAAATGCAAATCTAAGAAAATAATTTCAAGTCAGAAAATGTCCTGATCCATCACCTCACTGAGGTTTACTGTAAGTGAATAGTGAATTAACAGCTTCACCTGCTGTAACTCAGCCCTGCTTTCCCTGCTGGCCAGGCCAGACTACCTGGCAAAGCAAATTTAAAAATAAGGGCTCCCTAACCAATTTTAAATTCTTTAAGACAAGTTAGAATTAGATTATCTCAAAAGAAACCAATCCCACTGCAGTGTGAGCTACAGCATTTTTTAATCACGCAATTTCAAAATTATTGACTTGCACACTACATGCAAAAACATGTAACTTTAGGTCAAACTGTTGATTTTATTAATTTTAATATAGAACTGCTTTCACAGTTCCTCCTAAAATTCTCATTCCTCTTCTCACCCTCTTTGTAATTAACAGCCTTTCAGGCACACATTTTACTTTATCACTTGCACTCATCCCCTTTTTAACCTTGTTCTTTTCCAACTGTAAACCATTCAGATCTCAAGGGCACCTTTTAAAAAATGTTCCATTGGCTGAAAAAACAGACCCCATTTAGCATATTCATCATTTCTGACTTTGTTTCTCAACATGCAGATCCTGGAAAGCTGAGGCGGAACCCACAAGTCTATTAAAGAAAAGTCAGGGGTGTGACTGGAACGAAAAGTTTAAGGTGAGTGGTGCCTGATCACTTTTGCCTTCTTTTAAAGTAGTTTAAATGTGTTATAAAACCTTCATAATCCCGAGAGAGAAGTGAGGACATTCACTATTTAACTTGCACTCTACCCTTAGGCATCTTAACTCATTTTCATCTGGCTTGTCAAGGGGTCATTTTAAGGAGCTCAGCTCAGCAGTTTGGAGGCAACAAATAACAAATAAATGCAATTGCATGGCACAAAACATGGAGCTGCCTCATGAATAAACAGATTTGATTTGATTTTTCCTCAAGCTGTTATTGAACCATTTCCAATTCCAGAAATGCAACATGCAGTGCACAGGGCAGCATTAGGCAGGGCTGTTTCTCCCATCAAACACAGCCAATACCAGCAAGAAAGAAAATCTTCAGAAACCTAAGTTATGCAAGGGTTCTTTATTACAATGTATTTCACAAAGCAAAGGTGTGGACTGACAACTAAATGAGCCCTTCAGGCAATCAGAAAAGAAAAAAGAGGCAAAACAAAGATCAGTGGTTGGCCAGAGAAATCCACATTAAGAACCAGACACCAAATTTTGATTGCACCACAGTTAATCATGCAAGAAAATTACCAAGGAAACCAGTGGATTTGCTACTTCTTGGTGTCTTCCAGTGAAGATATCCTGACTTCTTAAACCATGTGCTAATCCAAACAGTTAATGGCATTGACAGAACGACTGGATGACATTGAATGGCTTTTTAAAAGTAGGTCCCTCTCACTCTTCCTCACTTTTAAACCCATGAACGAAGATAACATGAAGTAAATTCTCTTATAGGACAACCCCAGCAACCCAAAGTATGATGACCCAAAATAAGCAACATGACTTTACCTTGAGATCATTCTTGTTAGTATTGTTTTGGCACGTGCAAGCTGTGACAATGAGGTGATGGCAGCGCTTGTGTACAACACAGGTGCAGACTAGGAAATAAAAGAGGCACACTGAAAAGAGCCCTTGGAAGACTCGGCACACATCAATCCACCAGCTGGGCTCCTTAAGGCTCAGCTGCATCATCAGCACACAGTAAAGATGTGAAAAATAATTGGTGGCTTGGAATTTGCAGCAGATCTGGAGATGTATCTTCAACCTACTGCAACAAAAATTCTGCACTGGATAGTTTATGGCCTAGAAAACACTTGCCTATATCAAACATGGGTGATGGACACAGAAACAACAGTGAAGCTTCTCAAACTACTCAAAAAATGCTGTTGAAATAATTATCCAGTAAAGAGTGTTTCACATGGCAATATCCATTTTGTCTACATGCAGGTTCCTTTCACAGGACACCAGTGCCCTATTATACTGCACAGGAACAGGCTGTGTTAGGCTGCACTGAATGACCATGAAGCAGGCAGTTCTGGGAAAAAGGGGAAGGCAGAACAATAATTAAATGCAAACAAGCACCACATACATCTCCAACAGCCAGTCAGCCAAACCATGCATGCAGGCAGAGGTGCTGTGCCAGCCCACAAAGTCACGAACTCCCAAATTCAAGAAAAGAGGGTGGCCATTCCAGCAGGGTACTTTGTGTCCCAATACCAACTGAGCACTGTCCTGAGGGGACTCTGGGTGTCCCATGCTTAGATGGGTGTTGCATGTAGCCAGCAACAGCTCTACAGAGTGGACCTGCACAGGATGAAACAGCAATGGGACACGCAGGTGTTCGCAGGCATGTCAGTGGCAGCCACGCAAACCTGACGGGGCTCAAAAGCACAGGTCTGGCTGCCTGGGGAGGAAGAGGAGTGGTGACTCCAGAGCAGCTCACAGCTGCAGCATGTCCCAGCAGCATGGAAAAGCACTCCCAAAGCAGCACATCCCACATGGACACCATGCAGGAGTGGAGCACCTTACCTTGGCACTGGTATCCCTGTTTCCCAAACACGCCCCTGGCCGAGAGAAAACACAGACACAATTTAATGGCAGAAGGATGGTCGTCTTGCAGATTGTTTACAGAAGGCAGAGCCAAAATGCAGAAGGATCCCAAATTAACATATCCCATGGCAGAGCTGCCCAGCAGTAGTGGTGCAATCCAGCACAGGGGTGTGAGAGCACAGGAAAGCACTGCATAGGCATAGCTCACAGGGCAGGCTGTCAACATGCCTCTATTCCCCATATTCCCCCTCCTCTCGTTTCTCAAATACCTCACTTCATTACAACACACACCACACATACTAGACTGATCCCAGCAGCCCACACCCTGTTATTATCTCTCCCACTGCATGTTCTTTTGAGACATATCTACGTTTTTCTCCTCGCTCTACCTACTCCTCCATGTGCATCACCTCACACCTCTCTGATGGCTTTTCTGTTCCCAGGAATTTTCTCTAAACTTTCAAGCAACTTGTTTTCTTTTCAGTGTAATCTCAACGCTTCACTCCAGTGAGTGGACTCTTTCTTCAGGTTGCTTCACTACCTTTTTTCCCTTGAAATAACATCTATGGTTACAAGGGAGGGACACTGCCACATCCCCACACCAACCCAGTTTGGTTCCAGCATCCAAGATGCACACCACCTCTGGCCTCCCATGCAGCAGACTCCAGTTTGCAGTATAAATGCACCCTGCCCAACCTGACAGCCGAGGGGCATCACATCCGAGGCCCTGCATAAATCCTAAGTGACATTCAGGATTGAGGGTGCCCCGTCCCCAGAACACAAAGGACTGGGAGCTCTGTGCCAGGGTGTTTGAGCTGTTCTTACCAGATGAACTCCCTGCAGTGAGAGCAGTAGGTGGGCTGCCGCAGGTAGGTGGCCATGAACTTGTGCCCGTTCACCTGGTGCACCCGCCTTCGCATCGCCCGCTGCCGCTTCCGAGTGAGGTTCTTAAAGATCCGGTCCCTCTGCAGAGTCCCTGTGCAGGGGGGAGAAGGAGAAAAAAGGACAGCAAAACATTAAGATCATCACACACAATTATTGTTTCTGGTTTTGCTGCAGCATTCAGTTTAGGCCCTCGCCTAAGGAGGATGCTGAAAACAAGCCCAGAGGTGGCCATGGAGATGATGCCAGGGCTGGAGACCCTCTGCTGTGGAGACAGGCTGGAAGAGCTGGGACTGCTCAGCCTGGAGAAGAGATGGCTCTGCAGAGACCCCAGAGCCCCTACCAGTGACTGAAGGGGGCTACAAGAGAGCTGGAGAGGGACTTTTGACAAGGGCATGGAGTGACAGGACAAGGGGGATTGGCTTCACACTGAAAGCCAGTAGGTTTAGTTTGGATGTTTTGAAGAAATTAATGACTGTGAGGGTGGTGGGGCCCTGGCACACGTTGCCAAAGGAGCTGTGGTTGCCCCATCCCTGGAAGTGTTCCAGGCTACACCAGATGGGGCTTGGAGCAACCTGGTCTAGTGGAAGGTGCCCCTGCCCATGGCAAGAGATTGAAGTTAGATATTTAAGGTCCCTTCCAATACAAACCACTCTATTATTCTATGACAAAATGATATCAAAAGCCACGGTTACATCCCTGGTTAGAAATCAGGAGACTGTGGTCTAGAACAAGGATGGCATCTGTGACAGCTACAGAACTTAATTGCAATGTCCCCTTTAGCTCAAAATTGTATTTTTCATCTAGAAATATCTGCCTTTTGCTATCTTCCCCTCACTCCCCTCCCATGCTGAGACATGCTAGCAAGTTATTAATTCACAAGCTGTAAATAGACCAGAAGCTCAAGGCTAATGAGTTGTTATAATCACAGCTTTTTGGGCAGTAACTCCTGAAAACACAACTACACATAACCAACTGGCCACCACCACACTTGCTGAGTGAAAGCACTGTCTTTCTTTGAGAACAGTGTTTGCCCACCTTTGGTATTCTCATGCTACTTTTCTTTACCACTATCTGCAGCATTTTTACATGCTTCCAATACTTCCTGTGTTGGTTAAAAAACATAGGCTGCTTTTTCAATGATGGCTAGTTGTTTGATATGTGCCACACTCAGCTTTCTTTAAAGGGTTCATTTTCCAAAGGTTAGGTAATATTTAATAGTTCTGGAAAGCAGAGATCCAGGAACTGGAATTCAAATCCAAATTGTCCCAAAATACAATTTAATTTTAGAACAGAGTAGACTGTTTCAGTTGAAAGGGACCTACAATAATCATCTAGTCCAACTGTCTGACCATGTCAGAATGGATCAAAAGTTAATGTGCTTTAAGAGCATTGTTCAAACACTTCTTAAATATGACAGGCTGTGGGCACTGATCACCTGTCTAGGAAGCCTTTTCCCATGTCTGAACCACCTGTCATTAAAGAAATGCTTCCTAATGCCCAGTCCAAACTCCTCTGGCACAATTTAATATCACAATTTAATTATCTATCAATATAATTTAATCTTTTTTGAGTTTAGTTCAACCACATAACCATTTCCTAGCAAAGCTCAATTTACACAAAACAAGTGTCTCTCAAAAGGCAGGAACTGAGCTCTAGATCAAGAGAGCCATTCCCACTTAGGCAGCAGCTGTCCAAATTGCATATCCCACCCAGCTGGTCTCAGGGATCCTTGCACAGACTGGTCAGACTCAGCTGAGCTTCCCAGATCAAAGCCTCATCTGGGGCACACTTGCTTCAGAAGAAGGAAATTAAATTTGCAGTTTTTGAGTTAGTTAATTTGCAATGTAAAGGCCCTGAAAACAAGGGCATTGTGGGGGGAAGATAACACACCAGAGACTGCCAGAGGTGACTGTGCAACAATGTTCTGTGTTCAGGACTCTTGTTCTGAGCGTGGACTGGAGGATGCAAGACCAAAACCAGCTCCTGCCAAACCCTCTGTATGGATATAACTCCACAGGAGGGGACAGGTCTGTAAACTCCCAGAGCAGGGGATCAGCAGCAGCCAAACACAGCTGTCACCCTCCCACTTATCTTCCCACATAAAGCGGGCAGAGCAATTCCCTGCTTTCAACTGGCTTTGCTGATTAACCACTGGGGGGAGGGACGTGGTGGAAATAGAGGAAAAGCTGTCAACCTGATCAAGGCCTGAAATGTAGGAATCCCACATCACAGGCATATTTCCTGGTCCTCTTTGTAGGAGTCAGGATAAGGGAAACCATCCTGTCAGTACTGAGCCCAGCCACTTCAAGGGGCCATGAGCCACAGGATGTATTCCTCTTGGTGCTCTTGCTACAGGTTCAGAAGCAAAGCCAGCCATAAAGCTCAAGGGTTTTCTGCTGAGTTCTCCCAGCCATTCCTGCACATGTCCCTTCCACAGGCACTGATGGAAACCTCCTGCCCGATGGCATCACTGTGACAAGGAGCACGGTTCGACTTTAGGACAGCTTGCATTTATTTTTTAAATGGAAGTGCATGCTATAAATTAGGATTTTCCCATTTAAACACACCAAGAAAAAGGATGTGGTAAGGCTGATCCAAGCATTTAACAGAAACCTGCTTTCCTCAGTGCACAGCTCCAAGCAGCTGTGCAGAGACTGGTGCAGAAGAGCCTGCCTTTGTAGGGAAGTGCTTAAACATGTGTTTAATTCCCACTGAGGTCAACAGGACCCAGGGGACCACAGGAATTGCCAGACAGTCAGAATGCTGGTCCATCTAGTTCAGCATCCTGCCTGTCAGTGGGCAACCAGAGACATGTGACAGCAAGGTGGAGGAACTCTGCAGCTGGGAGATAATCAACTCTTTCCCACACACAAGATGTCATTTTGATGGCCAGAAGTGAGATCTGATTTGTGGAGGTTTAATATTCCTTTCAAAATGTTCAACTGCCTTGTTATCTACCATAGGAAACAAGCCTGAGAAGAACCTCAAGAGGTCAACCAAAAGGTCCTCTAAAAGGAAGATGAAGAAACATTGCTTTTCTGAGGCTGAGCCTCCTGCAACTTCATGTGAAAATTAAAAAAAAAAAAAAAATGTGCCCAACTTCAAATTCAAGAGAACATCACTTTGATGTAGGTTTAGGCAAACACGTGTTTTTTTCTGGATCAGGGCCAAACAACTGGCAAAGTGTCCTCTGTTGGTGTTCAGCATGTTGAGGAGAACTGAGGTGTGGAAAGGGAAGCACAGGGCTTGAGTGGGTGGTGAGCACCTAAGTAAATCACCTAAAGATGCAATCCAGTTACCAGCTTGCTCCACACCAGCTGCTCCACTAGGAACCCAACAGCTGATGCCCTTTAAGCCCCCATTTAGCAGAGTTTAAAAGAATACATTCCAAATTTAGATCCTGCAGCTTCTGGTTTTGTTATGGCTCTGCCAAGGACCAGCACAGGGTAATCACCTCCCTGGTGCTCTCCCATGCAGAACAGACCACACATGGCAAGAGGAAACCAATCCCTGGTACCAGGAATAGGGGGCACTTGATGACAGCCTGCAGAGCCACCCACAGGACACTGCTGTGCATCCCTGTGGCTTGCCCAGCTTCACACAAATTGCAATTCTTAAGTTCACAAAACCCAAAAATATTACAGGCACTTGTTTTTTCCTGGGCAACAGAGGGAGTCTCCATGCTGCCTGCACTGGTGGATCACCTCCAGGGCCAGCCTGAAGCCTCCTCCCTAGAGCTTCCATCCCCCATTCTCCAGACACCAAAATCCTAGAGAGCACAACAGTTCCATCTAGCAGACCTGCTTGTCATTAATGCACATGCCACAAGTTGGGCTTTTTTTTCTTTACTAAAAGCCAACTTGTATTTAGAACACTCCTCAGATTTCACACTTTCTCCCACTACTTGGCTGTCAGATCCTGCTAATGTTCTGCTGATTCTGCACATCTTTCAGGATCACCTGATCCTCACCCATGCTTATGTTCACCTCAATTTACAACATAGCAAATCTGAGTGTTACTAGGCAGGCTGCAGGAAGGCCTGGATTACTTTCCACATGCCATCAACTCTTTTGGGTACTAGTCTTCCCATTTCCTGGTGCTGGCTCAAGTGAAAAGGAGAGGGAGAGCCCAGCACAACCTCAGCCATACCCTGAGCCCAGGTGACCGGCTGCAGGAGACCATCCACCACATGATTTAGTGGATCTACATATACAACCACATCTCACAGAATAAATCCCTCTGTCTCAGGGCCTGGATGCTCTTGCATCCCACACACTACACCATGGAGCTGGCAAGTTCAGCCCTCCAACAAGATGCAAGTGATTTTGAAATGGTGAAACATATGGCTACCAAAACCTCCTTCCTCCCAACCAGCAGCAGTTCCTCAGCTCACACCCATCACATCTGTTCAACAGCTCCCAGTGCCACGGGGTGAGAGGCTATGGGCAGAAATCATCCATCAACATGGCACTGAAGCCTGCTAATGGAAAAGTCAAAAGAATTGGGATTGATCAGCCTGAAGAAAAGGAGGTTCTGGGGTGACCTTATTGCAGCATCTGAAGGGAGCCTACCAGAAATCTGAACAGGGAGTGTTTGCAAGGGTATGCAGTGATAGGACAAGGGGGAACAGATCCAAACTGAAAGAGAATATTTTTAGATGAGTTATTGGGAAGAAATCCTTTCCTCTGAGGGTGGTGAGGCTCTGGCACAGGTTGCCCAGAGAAGCTGTGGCTGCCCCATCCTGGGCAGTGTTCCAGGCCAGGTTGGATGGGGTTTGCAGCAACCTGGTCTGGTGGAAGGTGTCCCTGCCCATGGAAGGGGGTTGGAATGAGGTGAGATCTTTAAGGTTCCTTCCAACTCAAACCAGTCTGTGATTCTGCGACAGGGCAGCCAGTGCAGCAGCCCCTCATGCCTCTCATCTTTGGTGTCAGAGAATATAAAGCCATCAGAGACATTTTCCCAGCTCATGTTTTTCATTCTGGCCAGCTTCCTACAGAATACATATTCTCCTTCTGGACACAGAGAGTGTTTTACAAAACAAAGCCATTCTAGACAGTTAAAGCGACCCAGACTTTTAAAATGCTCTGATTTCTGGTAAAGCAACAACCACTATGAACAGTTCAAATGTCCAAACACTGCTTTAAGAGCAGACAAGTAATTGCTCAGTGAAGGGAGTTTCCACATCCGTGGTTAAACTCTGACATCTGTAACTATGGGGTTACTGTGCCTGCTTATGTGCAAAACTTAACTACAAAGTTCAACACTAAAAAGCCTCTTCCTCTTTCCTCCTCTGCACTCACACTGAACACATGTTTATGGCAGTGGAAATTATACATGCAGCGGGAGAGGAGAATAAATAACCCACCAAGTCATCCGAGGACATGTGCAAGCACCAGCACATCCTCACCCACTCAGCAGCCTCAAACACCACTCCACCTGCCCCCTGAGCTTACCTGATCCTGCTCTTGCTGGGCAGAGATCCCTCCTTTCCCCCCTACCCCAGAGTTCCACGGGGTTATGTCAGGCAAATCCTTACAGTGGCAGCATAGCTACAGCAGGAAAACAAGAGGAAGAGCTGCAGGATGAAGTGGTGTGTTTGGAACTATTTGACTCGAGTGGTTAAAGCTCGTCTGGTCTCATCTACTGGAAATCAATCTCACCGTGGTGCTATTGACTGCTGCTGTAACACCAGCACAGCAGAGGTCAGCCAGGTACCTCCCCACACATGACAGCTCCTGGTGTTACACTCCCATCTGCACCAGTGGCATTTTAATTTGGAAGAAATAAAGATATTCAAAAAAGCAATGTGAAGAGCTTTAAATCAATACTGTTAATAGGCAAAAACTTAATTAAGCTTTCTTTTATCAGTAGCAGGAGCAGTATATACATCCTCCTCCTCAAGGAGCACTGTGAGCAAGCTGCTTTTGAACTGAGAGACAACCATTGACCTTACTGGACTGTAAAAAGCACCATAGTGGATTGAGAGACAGCTCACCTCCTGCAAGCACTGCAGCACTGAACAACCATCTCAGATCATGCTAAATGCTCATCTAGCCCATGCCCTAACAGTGAGTAGTAGTGGGTGTTTTAGGAAAAGAATACATAAATCAGATCAAGTAAATTAATTCACCCCCCCACACCCTCCAGCCATCAGTATGTAGGTGTTCTCTCAATATTTACCCAACACTGGGCTTCCTCACATCTACTGAATGTAAACTGAGGCTAAACCAAGATGTTTATTTCCCTGGCTGGAAAACGTGTAAGTTTTGACAAAAATCGCTTATTAACATTTTGCATCTTTTAATCAGGAGTTTCATCACCATAATCCTGTGTATGGTCAAAACCATGGGAAGCCTTGCTAATTAAAATGTTATAAACACAACACAACACTAAAGAAGCTGACAGCCTGACCCTGAAAAGGGAAAAGGATTTAAATACCCTATTCTGCTGCCCTAATATTAGTGCTGCAGAGTAAAAGCCTAGGCTTTTTTACTACAAAGCTTTTTTTCAAAAGTTAAGTTGGATGCACAAATCAGCCAGGAGCCACCTCCACACAGACCATGCTAACCACATGGGGTTTCTCTCCCAGCAGAAGTTGATCCTTCTGTTGCTTTTGCCAGTCTTTGCACAATCTGGTCTCTGCACTCTGGTTCCAGTCCCAGGAGAGGCTCCTTGCAAAGCAAACATGTGCCACATCAATCACAGACTGGGACTCATGTTTGATCCAGCTACTGTTTGGCCCTCTAAAACTGGATAAAGTTTTGTGTGAAGATCAGAGAAAGAGCCAGCTAGGGCTGGCAGCACTATGCTGTATTCCAGGACTTCACAGAAAAGCCATGTTAATGGGCAGCTCATCTTTTAAGATGCCAACCTGTCAATATTGTCTGAAAGAGTAAGAAGGAACAATGATGCTCCGAGTCCAAAAAAAGTTCTCCCCACTCAGGAGTGTGAAACAGCACTATCAGCAGTCTTGGAAATGCAAACATGTAATCATCCCTGCATCAAATCACACAGAACTGTGCACTGGAGGCAAGGCCTCTGTTTCTTGTCCAAGTGCTGAAGTAGGGCAGATCCATCTTCCTTGTTTTCCTGCCAGATCTAGGACATGAATTCATCTGAGCTCCCAGTGGTTAGCAGCATTTGAGGACTGAAACTGAAGGATGATGTTTCAGTGTGGCAGCAGTGAGGACAGGATCAGTGAGGTTCACACACCACTGCTGAGCATGACAGTGCTCTGCTATTGCTACAAAAGCCCATCGCAGGCTTATTTCTAGAATTACACAATGATGCCAAAGCTCTGCTGGTACCAGTAGGTAAGAGAAGAGCAACTTTTGGGGGGCTCAGCTTTCTTCAGCCTCTTGGGCTTGGCTGTAGCAGCACCAGGGAGAGCAGGACAGCTCGGCACAGCTGCAGTGAGCAGAGTTTGGCTGCTGGGAGCAGCCACATCTTCAGGAGGGGAGATGGCTGCAGAGTCCAGGGAACAGCCCAGTACAGCTGGGGCTGAGGGAAGAATAGCTGCTTTTTATCTGTCTGCAAAACTTCTGTGAGAACATGAGAGAGCAGGAAGAAAGCAGCTTGAGAACCTCTAAAACAAGTATTTTGCTGCGTCATCCAAGTCTCCCAACCAGTTAGGAACACCATAAAGGTTATTTTGCATAGAGTTTTAATTGCCACACAGGTTTTCAGATGTGCACAGAGCAGCTTTTCCACATTTGCTATTACACCATTTTTCTTGGAAAAGTTGTTGTCATTGTTGTTGTTGTCTAAGAAAAGTTGGTTTTGCTTGCAGATGTTGACAGCTCTGAAGCAAGGCACCAACAGTATGTTGCACAAGGTTGAAAAATGTAAATGGAAAAGCATTTCCACTAATTTCTATAGTGAGTAACCTTACCATTTCATCTCTACAAGTTCTTGCATTCATTTGCAAAACCTCACTGTATATCTGTTTGCCTGAGAGACCAGGCTTGGGCAACAATGGCAAAGAACTGTCACAGCTTGCACAGAGAGCAAACTCCAGGAGAAAATTATTTTATTTAAAAAGCAGAGGAGGGATTTGAGGGAGACAGGAGAGACCTGAGCACTGAACTGAGGCCGTCAGAGCCCCAGATTGGCACTGTGACCAGAATGCCACCTCCTATCTGTCCCCTACCCAGTAAGACACAGTTCCAAAAAGCAAAATAAATTCGTCTGGTCATATCCCAGACAGGTGCTTCCCTCTGGCTGTAGCTGAACATGGTCTTCCAGCAGAATTGGAATCTAAAAGTCACCCCAGCCCCACTGTTCCCTCCTCACAATGAAGCCCCCTCCCTGCCATCTCAGATCTACTGAAATGCTCCATAACCCACTCCTGTCACACTGACCTACATAAGAAAGGAAAAAAAACCCAAAACACTTCTTACTGCATGGCTCATTAGATCCTTAACAAACCGATTCCTCTCCCTCCTCCCCTCACAATCATTACTATTTCCTTGTGCTTAGGCAAGCAAATTTCCATTGTAAAACCTCCTGTTAGTCCTTCCCACTTACTAAACTCAAGAGAAAAACGTTGAGATGTGATTTACTAGGGAAGGAAACTATTTTGATACATTATTCATTAAAAACAGGAAAATAAAACTAGCAAAGCAACTTTGATCTTTGCCATGATTAATTCATATGCCAGAAGCCCTCGGATTTAGAAGATCTCAAACCACGCTGACTACAGAGCAGAATCAACACTAACAGAGTGACAGCATTTGTAAGTCAAAGCTCCCATCACTCGTGCAGAATCCTCCAGAAAAACAGAATTGGTAGCAGGAGATCCTGAACCCTCCCTGCTGCCCCTGCCTGGGGGCTCCTGCATGTCACAACCACCAGCAGCTCATATGCTCGTGGGTGGTTCCATAGCAGGGATCACAACACACTTTTGGGAGGCCCAGCCCACACAGGCAAGCACGAGATCCAATTCAAACCTATTTTTAACCCAGTGCAGTTTAAAGCTATTTTTAAAGTGGATGCTTTGGGGACATCCCCTTTTTGGGGCACAGGAACAGCTTCAGAAGTTGGCTGCTTTGGTACTGAAACAAAGGTGTCCACACAATGCCTGACAATCAACTATATCTGCTCAAAACTCACACATTTATGTCCAGGCAGTGCAATTTGCTAGAGACACAGGTTTAACATCAACCCCAAAAGAAGGAGGAGCAGGAGAATACTTTTTATGGAACACAAAGACAAAACACACAAAGAAACCAGGATGAACAAAAAATCCAGTTGAGATGGGAATATCAAGCAGATTGTGTGCAGAGGGTCTCAAAGTTTTGCAGCATCTCCACAAGTAAGCAACAACATCCCTCAATGCAGCAGCCATCCCCAAGATGAAATCTAGACCTTCCTCACCAAGGGCACTGCACATCTCCATGAGAAAGCAAACTGTACCCCAAAGCACAGCTGGAATCTAGTCAGGAACAAAGTAACTGGGACAGCTAATTTAACAGGACAAGTTAAATATTCCCCTTTTTCTGCCACTGGGGCCTCCAACTGCTGTCATCAGAGGCCTCAGCTTTTTCCCTGGAGGTGCACTTGGGCTCACTGGGCAGGATGATCAGCACCTGAATCACCACCAGGATTCTCCTGGTGGACTGGTCACCGCACAGCTGTGGAGCCCAAGTGGTCTGGCAGCAAGCTGAGCTCTGATCACACAGCTGACCTGGGAACTTCTGAGATTTCCATGTGGCAGCTTGCCAGTGAGTCCTCTAATTTCAACAGCCTCAAAAAGCAGGTTGTTTACCATGTCACTCTCCCATGCAGGCTCCCACACACCATGGGCTGAGTAACACACTGCTGCAGCAAAGCATCTGTCAAGAAAAATAAATTCAGCCTCTTGTATTCCCAGCTTATTGCGTAGAGCTCTGCCGAGAAGTAACACCTCTTCTCAACACATCCCACCTTGGCAATGCAGCAAGGAAGTACTCAGTGCACAGGCTGGGATCACACAATCCATCCTGAAACTCCTGCAGATGGCAGAGACCATGAGTTCTGTGTCCCTCCCAGTGCCAGGGGATTGTTGTGATTTCCCAGAAGGATTTCCCAAGGGCTGCAGGCCAGGAGCGGTGCCTTCAATAAGCGCTGTTGTCCCCAACAGCTTCCCAGTAGCTAACACAGCTGGACCTGATTCTTTCCCCCTTCCCCATCTCCTCCCAAACATGGTTTTCACCCCGAAATACATATTTCTCCACTTCTGAAATATGCCTCTGGGATTTCAAAAGCAGATGTCCCGAATCCAAACAAATACAGCTTTAAAAATGCTGGCTGCCACATGGACAGGGTATTGCTTGCCTTGGCTCAGCATCATAGAATCATAAAGTCTGGAAAAGACCTCCAAGATCATTGAGTCCAACCTTTGACCAAACATCACACTGTCAGCAAAACCACAGCACTGAGTGCCACGTCCAGCTGTTCCTTGAACACTTCCAGGGATGGCGACTCACCATCACACTGCTTGGGCAGTCTGGTGTCAGCAGCTCCATAATGTCACATCCACCGATTTCATTCTCCCAAATAGGTGACCCTTTCCAGCAGGTGTAAGAACAGCAGCAGTAAATCAATATTCTGCCTCCTGCAGGCTCTCCCATCTCACTCCTCTCAATTAACAAACAAGCAGAGGTGGGCGAGCAGGAAGAAAGTCACTTTCTCTAACAGCTTGTGAGAGACACCTAAAACCTGTACCTCGCTTCATCTTCATTCTCAGACCTTCAGTGGGGAAGAAACACTTAAGGAGGGAATTTGTTTAGGCTCAAATGACAGGAGATGAAAGCCAGCCCATGGTTTGATTGTCACAACTACCCTCACACAGGTTTAAGCAGTTCTCCCCCCACACAGCACCCTGTCTTCCTTCCAGCACTGCCTTCCCACACAGCCATTTCCCAGCCAGATCATGGGACACAGGGATTTCTCTGCCATGGCCTTCATGTGCAAGTTGTCACCAGCACTTCTGGATGCAACTGGACCCTTCCCTTGAAGGGCTTGTTTTTCCCACTTTGACCTTCATTCACAAGTGAAATACAGAACCAGAGTCAATGCAAGTAAAAACAGGTGTAGGACTAGACTGAGGCCATCACTCTGTAAGGATTCCTCACTCAACACCTAAGAACTCTGAGCAGGGCAGGCTGGACAAGAAACATTTTTCTGCCTTTATCCTTGCTGACTTGCAAGTGTGATCTGCAATTTTGTACTGTGAACATACAGGAAGGACACATCTTAGACACAAAAATTTGGCACTGCCTGACTTTTCAGAGTTTGATTTTCTAGTGATATCCTTCAAATGAAAAGGTTTCTGGCTTTAAGGCAATTTCCTACATTTCATAAACAAAGAAAATTATTGTTGGAAGCAAGTTCATCTGCTGGAACTGCAGCAGTCTCCTCGGTCCTGGCTCAGCAGCAAAGCTGTGGTTTTGAGCACACAGCTCCAGGGAGAGAGGAAAGGAGAACACACACTTCCCAGGAAAGGACTGTGCTTTGCTGTGTGGATCTGTGTAGTGGCAGACACACATGCTCAACAGGTCTGGCAGCTAGACGGCAGAAAAGAGCTGAGGTTCTGGGATTAAAAACAGTTCCAGACTCCAGCAAGAAACTGGCTTTGATGGTCACAGCTATGCTACTGCTGCAGCCATTCCCTGTCCCCTGCAGCTCCTCTACAATCCCTCTGTCCATATTCTCCTCCTCCCACCTCCTTTAACCCTTTGGGCTTCTTTAAACTGCTTTTTCCAGACTACTCCTGCCCATATCCATCCATCACCACTCCCCAGACCAGTCCCCTACTTCCTTCTATCTCTCTCCTTTTCTCTCTAAGATATTTCTTATCTCTGGCGGTCTTCCAGACCCTTATGGCTCTATTTCTTCTCCAAGCAACTTTTCCACCATTCACTGCCCTTTCCCCTTGTCTCAGCAGATGGAGCAAGGAGAGCAGGACACCTGCTCAGCCAGACCTCCTGCCTCCCTCCCTCCTCTGCATCAGTGTTGTGGTTCTGTGTTTCCCCTCCTGCCTCACTGCAGTACCCAGGGCAGGGCTGAGCTCAGTCAAAGAGAATTCTGGCCCAAAAACCAACCACAGCCCTGCTCCAATTTCCCAGTCCAGACAGCTGGTGCAGAACTGGCCTCACTCAAAGCAGCCCCAGGAAAACCCAAGAGCATCCTTTTCAGACAGACAGATTCACCCTCAATTATGAAACTGCCTCATTCCCTCATCTGCAACCACCAGCAGTGCTGGCAGTGCCAGGGGGAGCAGCCACTGAGGCAGCTCAGGGCAGGTGGTGTCCACAGCACTCCGAGCCACGCTGATGGCATGCAGTTTATCCCCAATCGCAAATGAGTAAGATTTCCCCAAAGACAGCAGACAGGGACAGCAGAAGCTTTCATCCCTCCCTCTCTTGCCTCTGCCAAGCTTGAGGTCACCCTGGCCAAACAACATCAGGATATCTTTGCTCAAAGCTCTATTTTGATTCAGCATTTCATTCTGGAAAACAAACAGAACCATCGCTGCTGAAGCACTCCAGGAAACAAAAACAGCTGGCACTGAAGAGCAGGAAACTCATTATTTTCTGCTGGGCATTGTCTGGAACAACCTAAAACAGAGGTGTATAAATTACAAATGTGAGTATTCACCTCCTAAAGCATCACCAGAAGATGAGTTCTGCTTCCTCCAGCTCCATGGCAGCTCACCTAATGCTGAAGATCCAGTTCTGCCCTTGGCTGTTTGGGAGATGTTCCCCCCTGCAGCGAGGTGCAGGACTGAGCTGCTCAACACCCTCACCATGCAACAGATGCTGCTGATGATGCTGCTGATCCTCCTGATGTCTGTGGAGCCAGAGGGAGCCTTGGCTCTCCTCATGAGCACTAAGGATGCCCAAATAGCCCCCAGGTAAACTGAGGTCATTAAACACTGCAGCACAACAGCATCTTCCAGACACAAGGAAAATCCTTGTGTCCTAACCACCTAAATCAGGAGTCTCCTCCAGCAGCCAGAGTTGAGACACTCAGATACTAAATGGGATACAGCCTAATTTGATAGTTGCTGGGGACCAAGTTTTATAGATTTTTATATATATATACATATAATGAAACAAACACCATGGTTTTGTTGGTATTTTTTTCCTGCAGGTTCTGGCACGTATTTACAGAGTGACTCCTGGTAAAGCACTAAGGCTTTTGGACAGCCATCTACCTATCTCATCTCACCTATTACCCTATTTTCATCTCTGTCAGACACTTCACAAACTGTGGTCTAGAGAAATTCAGGCAGGCACAGCCTGAAGTGTGCTACTGTCGGGGCACTTCCTTCATCCCAGTCCAGTTTATCATCCAGGTGCCTTACCCACACTGGCTCCAGAGAGGGATGGCCATGAAACAGCCTCAGGGAGCAGCAACCAGGGCTGTGCCATCACCCCTGGATCCCAGCACTCACCTCCTATAGCTTCATGCTCCTCTCCTTCCATCCCACACTCACCATCCTGCCCCAGTGCAGCACAAACACCAGCTCCAGCAGAGCCCTGTCCTCCAAGGCCAAGGAGGTTTCAGCTCCTCTGGGAACCACCGTCACCTCTTCCAGGAATCACATTCAAATAAAGCAAAGAAACCTCTGTTCCTCATTACAGCCAGGAACACTGAAATCCCAGGGCTGATTGCAAGCTTGAATATTTATCTCTAGGTTTCAGAGCCCAGACAAAACACAGCCCACTGAGGAAGTGAAGTTAACCCTGATATTGCTGTTTGTTGCATTTTTACACTGCCCGGGTATCTCTGCAGTTGGCAGATCTTGGCAAGTCACAAATTACTGACAAAAACCTCTTGGCATTAGACACACTGTAATAGCTGTAGGGCTCACATGGACCATTTTCTGAGAAATAAAAGTAGTCTTGTGGATGTGTCAGGCTGGGGTGCTGCTCTCCTGCCTCTGCATTACAGTCCCTCCATGAACATCAAGCAAATCACATTTCCCAGGGTCTGGCTCTTCCTGCTACCAGGAATAAACAGCTTTGTTTGTTTGTTTTCCTGTTGAAATATTTCTTCTCTTCAGATATTATTTCAGATAATATTTCAGAATTTAACAAACTTGCCTTGTTTTGTTTTCTTTTATTTAATGGCAGAGAGATGACATATGTGAGATATGAGCACTCCAGGGTGCAAGAATACTTGGGTTCTCCCCGCAATATTTACACCTGAAATGCAACATGCACATTTTGAAAGTTTCACTCTGAAATGCAAAAAAAAAGGAACTCATGGAGGCTTTGGGACAAGGACAGAGCTGCTCCTGCTCCCCCTGGCTTGGCTGACAAACCTCTGTTGGGGTGTGCAGGGTGTGACCTCCAGGAGACCAATACCTGCTCAAGACTTCAAGATCAGCCTCTGGAACCTTTTATTTTTTAACCTGGCATTTTAGTTTTTCACGTGACTGACATCTTTCAGAAAGGCTGGGGATTCACTGAAGTACACATGCCTGCCACACAGAGATGCACAGCATTTGTGGATTACATTCCTGGTCCCTGCAAGAGCTCAGTCTTCTCAGGGCACATTTTGGGTACATTTTCTCTCCCATGAACTCAACACTGTGCTGACCTATCTCCATCTGAAAATGCAGAGCTGAACCAACATGGAGTGGATCTGGAAATCCCTCGCCTGCAGCATGTGTGACAAGTGTAAAGCACTGAAAAAAAAGTGTAAACATTGGAAAAAAACAATACAAGAGAAGAAATGCATGTCTCCTGCTGGTCTCTGCCACATAAGGCTTTGGGCTAGACATTAAAGACTTCCATGTCCTTCCAGACTGTGAACCAAAGACAGCAGAACTTTCTGCACTGATATGGCCTGTTTGGACCAGCAGGTTTTCTGGGTGGTGTCTACCTCAAGCTTTAAAACTCTGCTAGAGACAGTAAACCAAAAGAAAAGAGTGGCCCAAGAACCAGGGGATGAGAACAGGGAATTTTTTTATTACTTGGTTCCTAGTTTCCAGCATTTATTCCTTTAACTATAAAAGATGGGCTGAAAGCAGTCATTACTGCAGTTTACAGAGGACTGGTAAAACTCTTTTTCCTCCCTGTTGTGCAAGAAGCTGATAACAGATCTGTCAATAGAAACTTTATGGGGCTGAAGGGCTACATTATAGTGCAGAGCAAGGATCTTGTTAGCACAATACTTATGTCCCACTTTTAGGCTGCAGATCTTTAGTGGTACCTGTCAGAGAAAATATTATTTCTTTAAAAAAACTTCATGTTAGAAAAATGTACTCTAAGAAAAATGACACCAAAATGCCAAGAGTCTCTGTGTCTGAGGACAAACTATTTTAATGTGCCAGCTGCAAATCAAAGAAGCATTTCCTGGTCCAGAAGCAGGTTTGGCCTTCCTGAACCTGCTTCAGGTTACCTGCAGGTAAGCAGGTTCAGCTTCCCCCTTGGGGGGATGGAACTAGATGCTCCTAAAGGTCCCTTCCAATATGATTCCTTGCTGCTGCAAACCCTACCAACATGAAATATTTAGTAACAGGTGCTATATCTGCACTACCAACTCACTAGGCCTTTCAATATTCTTGTCATTCTATTTCTTGCCCAGAACTCAATTTTGTCATTGTCTTTGCTGACACTGAAAGAAAAGAAACAACTATTACTTACCTCAGAATGATGAAATTAAAACTGAACTTCAAGTCAGAATTATCACTTTGAGTGACAACATGAAAAAATAAAATTAAAAAAAAGGCAAATTCCAGGGGTAAAAATAGAAACACTATTTTCTACAGGGCTTGCTTCATTCATTAATTCAGTCAAATCCTTCATTAGTATTAATTTAATTAGCTTTGCTCAGAATTAAATAGAGCAAACAGAGAGGTGGCAAACTGAGGGCATGCAGCACACCTTGCAGGCAAAGCTGCGAGGGGACAGGGCTGGCTCTGGGACACCAGAGCTGCAAGGGGAGAGGTTCAATCCATCCAGGCACACACCTGGGGCCTCTCTGTGTCCAGCCTGACCAAACAGCCTGGCCCAGGCACCATCACCAGCCCTGGGGAATCTCTTCTGACTTCTCCCAGGGGTCCAGAGGCACAAACCGCAGCAGTGGTTCACCCACACTCACTGCAAGGCTTTTTATTTCAAATCAGTCATCTCCTGCCCAAGAAGAGCTAATTCAGGGTCTGCTCTTTCACAGCTGGAACCAATGTTGAGTGGGAAAAAGCAACAAGCACTGGAGAGCAGCTCTGAATTTGTGTCACCAGCTGAGCAATGCCCTCTGGGGCACCTCAAGAGCACTACGTGTGTAAAAGAGCAATAAAGCAGATTTTTTTTTTTCCTTTAAAAGGGCCTGCAAGTGTTGAGATCTTGTGGATTATCTCAAAGGTCCTGTGGATTATCTCAGAGTTCCTGGCACGCACATGGGATCACAGGGAGGGGAGGAAGCAGGACTCTGGGTTCTGTTAAACCACAGCTCCTGCAGTTCCCAGGGCTGGGCAGAGCTTGGTGTGGTCCCACACACTGCACCCTGCTCCAGTTCCCAGCTCCTCAGGGGGGAAAACGTCGTATTAATATCCAGAGCAAAAAGAATAAGAAAGTTTTCAAAAGGAACTGTATGACTTGAAAAACACTTGATGCCTTGAAAAAGTAATCCTAATAGGGTGAAATAAAGAAAATCCAGAAAAGAGTAAATAGATTCATTTGAGAAGGGGAGAGAAATCAAACCCTAAGCAATGTCTGAAGTCTGGCAGGCAGAAGTCAGTCTTCACCTTCTCTATAAAACAGCCTGGACTGAAACAGCTCTTGGGTCAGTGAGGGAGATGGCTGGGGAAGAGTGTGCTTCCCTCCACCCCAGCTGGGTGCCAGGGCCACCAGGGATGTGTCACCCCTGGGGAGTTCAGGAATTGGACCTTGATGATCATTGAGGGTTCCCTAGAGTATTCTGTGAGAGGTAATCTCCTCACAAGGTAAGGAGATTTTCATTTTAATTTTGCACTGGTTGCTTTTTACACAGGAAACATCAGCTGAATGAGAGTAGTTAATATAATCAGATACAGCTTAGCGCAGCAAGTATATCCAAGCAGAGAAAATAAAGACAGGCAGGTATAATTTCTCTAGGCCTCCCTCACTTCCTATTGCTCTGTTCCTTTTTCTGAAAAAACTGCATGTGTTTTTAGCACATCAAACAGGCAGGTCTCCCTGCCTCAAAACAGCAGGGCAGCACTGATGGGCAGAGGAGCCATGTGGGAACCTGCAAAGGACTAACCTCCTTCCAGCTGTGTGTTTCCTCTCCTGCCCTCACATCCTGACAGGACTCAAATACCTCTGTCAGACTCACAGGAGTGACACCCTGCTCCCCCACCCCTGCTGAACAGAATGAAGATTTTGGTCAGAGGAACTTTTGGTCAAACTAAAAAACCACCACTCCTAAAGGTAAAGTCTGAGCACCACCAGGACTGCCTGTTTTGAGCAAGCAAAACAGGGCAAACAAAATAGGACAAAGAAAATAGGGCAGTCTCAGGTGGGCCTAAACCCCAGTGTTGATTGTTTTGTCAGGGTTTTTTCGGTTTTTCTAATTTTTCTTCTTATCCTCCCTATTTCCTCCCTCTCTTTGCTCACTTTTTCAGCTTTTACTTTACTGGGGGTAGATAGTGCCTGAGACCTTGTGAATCTGACTATTTCCATAAACTAAACAACTAGCTTGGCATAGGAAGTCATAGGGAGCAGGAGGATGTGGCAGTGGCTGCCCTCCAGATCAGGGGAACAACTGGGAAGTTGCTTTTTGAGCTTTCAAGTAGTGAATTATTCTCAGACTTCTTAAAAAAAAACAACCCTTAAAATTTCAAATACAATTCAGAACCTCCACATTTCCACCAAAAGGGACAAAAGTAGAATTAAACATTAAATGGCCAAGCATGTTGCTCCTGCATGTGGATACAAACTGGGATGTAAGTCAGTCAAAGCCCTCCAGTTTCTTCTCTTTCCATCCCTGGTCCTGTCATAGGAAATTAAAGCCAATTTCTAACATCCTTTTCATCCCTGCAAGAGATTCCTCCAGGACTCCCCAGCACACCTTGGCACTCTCCCTGTTCTCTGGATACAAATAGAAAGATTTCGTGGGTTGCTGCAGCACAGCTCACATCCACACTTATAACTGGTATCACAGTAAAGAACAGGGACATCAAAACCATCTATAAACTATAAAATATAGTTACCAAAAAAAGGCTGCCCAAATACTTTTTTGGGGCAGGTGCCACACTGAAAACTTGCAAGCTTCCCATGCGAAGTGAGCCCGGGAAGAAGAAATGCTCGTGAAGTAGACGCGAACCACCACAGAACAAAAATCATCCAGATGTTTTAAATATGCTCTGTTTTAAACATACTCTTCTTTCTCCTCAGCTTGCCCTTCAAGAGGCAGCCAGGTGAAAAACACGAGTGACAAAAGCAATCTGTCTGAAGGACAGCTTCAGGGAAATAAAGCAGATGAGCACGAAGCGGCTCCCCAGGTCTGAGATCGGAGCAGAGAGCACACACAGCTCCAGCTGTCACCAGCGGCCCCTTCCACATTTCCCCCATCACTCAAGAAATCTCAGGCACACCACAGCATGTGGCCCCTGAAGCATCCAAACATCTGCACTGCTCTGGAACTGATGGCAGGGACACAGACCAGAGTCCAGCTCGGAATGGAAACAAGCCAGAGTAACTCTCCCTTACCTTCTGTGAAGCTTCCTGTAAGAGTTATCACAACAAACACTTTGCCTTCTGGCTCCAAATCCACCTGAAAAAAAAAGGAAAGGAAATGTTAGAAGATTGCTTTTTTTGAGGCAGAAATTCTTCTCAGGATTTTGCCTGACTAATCCTGCCAACATTTGATAATATTTGAACATGTATATATTCTCATGCACACCTTAATCAAAAAAATAAAAAATAAAATCAAGCATTTGGTCCCCAAACTGTTCAGCACTCAGGGCTCCATAAAAAATAAAGAACTTGAGTACTCCTTTTTCCTGGAAGTGCTGAACAACCTCAACCTTGTTAAGGAAATAGAAGTTTAAAAAAAATAAAATACAGTTTATACTGTTCCAATTTGTGAGATAAATGAAGCAGGACTAACACTAAATTCTCTGAAAAGATCAATGTGCAATCTGTTTCAAGAATTATATGGATATTTCCTCTCTATTATATTTTATCTCAGTGAAATTGTTTCAGTCTCTCAAAATACCATCAGCACTGAGGCAAATGCTGATTTCCTACATAAATCACCTTTTGGCCTTAAACCATAGGAAACAGAAAACCGTTAGTGCTGTTACCTAAGGACTTCTTGTCGTTTAATCTAAATTAGATAGAGATAGAGAACGTAATTTTAGGGATCAGAGATTCAATCCCACTGTTAGCCTGTTCTTGAAAGAAAGCATTTATTTTTTGGTGAGTAGATTTTTCATTTTGAGATGCATTTTTAATAAAGGTCTTGCTTTTGGTGTTGTTTTGGTTTGGTGGTTTTTTTTTTTTTTACCAGCTAAAATCACAGCTAAATATTCCTGATGTTTGAGTAAGGCTGTCACACAGAAATCTCTTAAAGAACGAAAACAAAGAAAGAAGTAACAAGGCACCTCCCAAATTTCCCACAATTTTCAGGGGTAAAATTAGCAAAGAGGAGCTTCACACCTCGTGGGTATCAATCACCTGTGCAGAACAGGAATTTTGAAAATGGAGCTCTCTCTGGGGGGTGAATAAAGATTTCTCATCCAAACCCCCCCTGCTCCTCCTGCACAAGCTCAGGATGCTGAGCTCAGGCTGCCTCCCTTTCTGGGGTAGCACACGGTGTACCCTGCGAGCCCTTTGATCCCTCTCCAGTGTAAACACACAGCCCATCACTGAAATAAACCCCCAGCATCAACCTGTGCCCCCCCAACAAGGGCTATGGACCACCCCCGAGCCAGACATTTGCTCGTGGTTTCCAGAAAACACTGCTGCCACCAACCAAACTGGCAATAACATTAATGTACTGCAAAAACAGAAAGGTGAACCCCAAAGAGGAGCCAAACAGCCAGGCTAAAAAAGGAAAGAAAGCACCTGCACAGCTGTAGGTGGGAGGAGGTGTCTGAGCTGGGCTGACTCCGCAGGGTTAAGGTACAGAATGCTGACACAACCCAGAAAAAACATCTTTCTGAGGTAAGTGAAGGGGAAGCATGGACAGCCATACATTTCTCCAGCCTACAATTTGTTGCAGAAGAAATATTTTCAGGAAAAAGAATGAGCAAACACCTCAATCACATGATTCCAGCTGCCGTTCCGAGGTGCCACGCACACACTTTTATCAGTGGGATACAAAATAGGGAAGCCACAACTGCTTGGGAAAATCCTACCAAAATGCTGATTTTATGGACACTACATTCTCCACTAAAAAAAAAAATAAAAAAAAAAATTAAAATCAGTCTCACAGGGAAAATTTAAAGCAAATATTTAGCCTTGACTCAATATTAAACTTTGTGCTTGTTTGCACTGCATATTACACTGGTTTTAGGAAGCTGTGTTTGAACAGCCCTCTATCTTCATTAATATTGCAGACATTCCCCAAACAGATTCCAACTTCAGCAATATTATGCATCATTTTTGCCTAAATTCTAGTTCCCTGGAGAAATGTGCAGCTTTCTAAATAAATGGTTCTCTCTAAAATATATAATAATATACCATAATATACAATCATGCACATTGATTTATGTGATACCAAGAATTCAGGTTTTATGGAAAAATCCTTACTTACTTAGGTTTCCAAAATCATTCTTCAGTGCTTATCATTTTCCTGCCAGTCTCCTTAAAGGATACGTCAGACTCCTGCTTCCACAGTGACAAAGAGGATCCTTCCTCCCTTCTGACACACAGTATCTCTGGTGGGATGTGGAGTAAATCCTGTACTCCTCATTCAGTCTTGAAAGCAAGGGATTGTCAGGACTCAAACATCTGGGATGAGGCCAGGAGATGCAACAAAAGCATCACCCACCTTCGACACAGGGGACAGACAAAAACTGGCCCAAAGTCCTGACACAACTTGCTCTCCATCTCTGCGAAGAGGATTCCTCTGCCCCTAGCACAGCACAGTCCTCTGCCTACAGCACTCTTACAAAACAGAAACAAACTAATTCAGAAAGCAATAGCAGGAGATTTATGAGGGTTATAAAATAATCTCCCCTCCAGACTCCAAGATTAAAGACCAGTCAAATCCCCTACACCAACTAAGCAGCTCATGTTGTACCACAGAGCAAGACACTCAGCCATTGAGTTACACCCAATATCTTCTTACAGAACACTTAAGGGGGATCTAATTAAAAATTACAGCTGAGAGGCTCCAAAACAAGGCTGAAGCCCCAGCATACCAGGAGCTGCTGAAATTTTGGCATACCAACACTGATGGATGCAGTACCAATGGGGAATTCTTGTCCTAGACAAGAGCTTAAACCAGACAGTCTTAAGGGCTTCTCTAGTCTTAAATTGATAGCAACAGAACAACAAAAGATAACATACAATGAAATTAAATGAAGTGAAATAATAACAGACCACAAGGAAAAGTCTGGCTTTTGGACTTGCTGTGATCTCCTTTAAGGATGAATTTGACCAGCTAAGCAGCAGCCAACTTGGTACCTGACATAGCTCTCAGACATGTGGAACGTGCCCGAAACAGAAAATAACACCTGACCTAAAAAACTGAAAGGGAAATGTCTGACCACAGACCTGAGCCGCCCTGAGAAACATCAGCAGCTCCCCAAGAGCAGCACCTGCCTGACAGGACGTGTTTCCCACCATCGTGGGGACGCCCTGAGCCACGGCCACACCACCGGAGCGGCCTCGTGCTGGCAGCGCTGACGCCTGCGAGCTGCTCGCACTTACTGGACCCACGGTTCTGGTGCAGCCCCACGTGCTGAGCTGGGTGTGAACAGCAAGAGCCTCGCTCAGGCCCTGGGGGTGACCCCAGGCAGCCCTGCAGCTCAGCCCCTCATGCTCCTCGCCCTGTTTCACACCCTCAGCACCACCTTCGTGCCTTCAGCACCACCTTCACCCTTGTGGTGCAGCCGCAGCCGTAGCATGCGCTTCGGGAAACTCCACCGACCCAGCGACTGCAGCCAGAGCTGGGCACGCAGAAATTACCCAGAACCATCTGAAAACAGACACCCACAGATCAGGAATCTGGTACCCCACTGCTTCCCCAAAAGGAGGAACTCCTGATATAAACCCTCCTTCAATCTTTCCAGTCACCAAAGTACTTCCACCACCAGCACCTACTTTCACAGACGGAGAGGGCTTCTCGCCGAGTTCTGCTACTTAACAAGACCTGAGCACTTCAAAAGGAAGCAGCTGCCAAAGGACTGGCCCTCCAGCCATGGAAGGGATAACCCTACCTGGGCTGGCAGCCCAAGTCCTGGCTCCATTATGGCACAGCTCCAGTGATGCCAGTACCTCCCAGCACCAGCAAACGCCCTCGGGATCCAGCCTCCCATCAGCAGCGTGGGTGTAACACAAGCACCACGCAGACGCCAAGTTTTGCTCCTCGCTTCCTTTCTGTTTTTCATTTCCCAGCACTGACATTAAAGGCAAAACCCCTACATTCTTACAGACAAACAGGGTGGCACAGTATTAATCTTGACAGAGTCAATGAAGTCCAAAGCAGACCGTGAAATAAGCTTGGGTCAACAAAGCACTGATATTCCTTCTTAAAAAAAGCAGGAGAGGCTCAGAGAAACTCAACAGCCTGAAGGCAGCACAGGTGATGCTCAGGGGGAACTCCTACACCATAATATAAGAGATAAGCGATACAAGAATGTAACCATCCATATGTATTTGACACAATCATCAAAGAGTAATACACACAGGGAAAGCTTTCCTAATGCCAAGATCTATCTGGCATGTGATAACTTATTTTAGGGAATCACAGGCTTATGCCTGGAAGGTTTAGTACCAAAGCCAAAGGAAAGTCCTGTTGTATTGGAACCAAAGGAGAAGTATGAAATTCTATGCATGCCTGGTACTGTGAATGCTGTGAGGTGCAGTGATCTCAGAATAAATCAAACTAAACTGGTGGCAAGCAGCATCACACCACTGGCAGGTAGACCTGTAAACAATCATCACCCACCCCTCTTTCCAGGACTTTCATCCTCAGCCTGGTCCCCCAGGGAAGAACCAGGAGGAAAAACAGACTTTCTGGCTGGTTTAGAGGTAACTTGGCCAAGTTTTAGCTCACTGGAAGAGGAAAGTGTGCTTATCAGTGTAGTAAATCCTTTAGTCACCCTCAAGGAAACGAAGGCAGCACGTTTGTCCACAGCACAAGGGGTGGAAAAGATCAACTGCTGGAGCTCAGGTGTATCTGTAAGAACAGCCCAGGATTTTGGCCCAGAGCTAAGCACACACTTTAACTTCTGTTGAACTTCACAGCCATACCAGGGAAAACAAGCGCTGGAGGATTTTGGCAGGTAAGGATGATGAGTTCAGCCACGGCTTCATTGCACTTCCACTGCGAGGCACAAACCTTTGCCAGGACAGTGTGCTGGGAGTGAGGAACTCCACTCCTAACCCAAACCACTCACATGGTGCCCCGTGCCTGAACTTGCCGGGATGGGATGGGGCTGCTCCACATGACTTCAAAGGGAGCTGCCAGGGACTGGTTTCCCACAAGGAGGGGCCCCAGTGAACCACCTCACACACCTTCCCCAGAAAAGGGCTGTGCTGACATCGCTCCCAACAACAGGGCAGGTGTTATTTACTCCCCTTCTCTGCATTATTAAAAGAGTAAGCCAGTTCAGGAGCGGAACAGATGCAGGGAGACCAAAACAGGGTTCCTTAATCACATGCCTTCACACATATAATAAAAACTGGTCGTGCGTGATTCATCAATGGAAGAGGTTTGGAAAACAAATTCAGAAGGAGGGTAATCTCTCAGGCAACATATCAACACCCAGCTGAAGCATCCAGTGAACTTGAAGAGCAGGTATAGTGAGCTGGCCTCCAAGAGAGCCCGGCCTGCCCCTGGGAAAGGATGGGAAGAGGCAGATCCAAAGGGTGCCCGCCTGCAAGCCACTCACTCTCCAAAATCTGGATGAGGTAGATAAGGTGGGACTCCAGGATGAAAAGATGTCTTCAACACTGCACCTGGCAAGAGCATTAAATCTCGCAAACACACGTTTACAAGATTATTTTTTTTCCCCCTCCCATCCCCACAAGAGATAATCCAGTCTGCAAAGTCTGATCTGAGGCACATCAGAATCAGTGGGAATCTTTTTACTGTGTTTGGATCAGACACAAAAGATGACTGTGTTTACCCTGGAGCCTAGAACTTCCTTTCTCCCATTGCTGCCTTGTCCTTCCTTCCCCACAGGCACAATCCAGAAGCATCCTAGAAGTACAGCCTTTTTCTATGGCATGTCCGTGCTGACATGCCTTCAAAAACAGAACAGGCCAGACACTTGCAGTGAGTAAAGCAAATATAAAAGCTACCTAGGGACTTCATTAGCTTAATTAAATAAGTAGCTATATCTTTTGACTTCCTACATAATTTTTAATTTTAATTAACAGAACTGCATATGTAATCAGTCATTTGCAGAGGCAATTCCCAAGGCTCTGTTCAGTCCAAAGAGCTGAAAATCTGGGTTAGGCTAAAGCTGATTTTTCACATGCCTCTAGTTATTTCTTGTCATCTTTCTTGTTTAAGCTCTTACTAGATCATGCTTATGGAATGTCAGATCTTTCTGTATTTTAATAAGGTAGCACCTCCTTGGACAGGTCAAATGGCAATTTTCTCAGCCAAACACACGGTGTCTGGATTAATCAGTCCCTCTTATACTTTTTGAGGCTGACAAACACCTGTCTGTCAAGTCAGACACCTTTGAAAATCCTCAGGGCTGTCTAGTACAAAGGGGATTTTGCATTTCCAAACCAACACATTAAAGTGTTTTTCCTACAAATGCACAGCATGCACTTTTTAGGATTCAAATTAGGGTGCCTAAAGAAAAAAAAAAAAAACAAAAAAGCAAAGACACAAACAACAGGGTACCAAGTATCTTCTTATTGCTGCAAAGGCTGGCAAGTGCTCAGGGCAGTAATTCCCACCACAGGTGCCAGGGCAGACATGGACAGCACTGGGAAAATATTGCAAATCCCACCTGCAATCAGCAGCTCCACAGACCCTGAGCATACTTGAACAAAGTTCTGTGCTCTGCAGCTAAACTCACACATGGGTGGAAAGTCAGTCTCTCTCAAAACTCCTATAACCAGTTATTCCAGCTATTACTGTAATATTGTCATTCTAATTTTTTGTTTCAGGACAGCTGCTTAAAATATTACTTTTGTTTTCGTTCGAGCTGCCTAATTATAAGCTGTGCACCAGCCATGAACAAGCATGCATAACTAATGAGTCTTAGCCAATCCTGGACTCTTTAATCAATTTTAGTCTGGTTTCATCCAAGAGATTACCCACCTCTACAGGAGATTTGCTGAGGTAGGAGAAAGATTTATTTATCCTGTGAAAATTTCTGCAAAGAAAATCTGCTTGAAGAGCTACAAATATAATACAGATAAAGAAATGATGTTTCAAATCTTAAAAAAAAAAAATAAAACTTTCAAAAGCAGAAGCTAGAGCCTGCTCCTGTGGTGTTAGAGCAATTTATATTGCTTTTGAGAAATACCTCTACAGCAATGAATGATTTACAAGTAATGGTTGCAAAAAGATGCTCTTCAGCATATTTGAAAAAACAATTAACGTTATAAAGTTAAAAAAAGAGAAACACAGACATGAATGGTTCAGGGACCATTATGTTTTTGTTCTCCTTATATTTTCAAAGAAAAACAAGAACAACAACAACTCTCCAGAGAGATTTTTACCTTTTTTCCCAAGTTACGTGGCAGGGGGAGAGGATCCAATTGCCTATTTATGAATCCCATGGTACTGAAGTTTCTAGAGGACAAAGCCCTGACCCCAACAGTACCATCACTGAGTAAGAACCCACTTCTTTAGAAATTTAAGTGAAATTCAAAACAAAATGGGGGGGGACATGGGAGAGTCTAAGAATGTCATGCACACACTGGAGTCTGCAACAAAGGAGAGCTTTCATCCACAACCTCTTACAAGTGTGGGGCAAGAAATGGCTAGGCTGGTAACTGGGCTGAGAAGAGAACGTGAAAGGTGACCAGACCCTACCAGTGAGGGTCCATTTCCTGGGGGTACAGAACTGTGGGATGACGCTGTGCACTGCCACAAACAGCAAAGCTGCTCCAGCCACCCCAGTGACAGCACGTGGTGGCCAGGAGAGATGCCAGGCAGAGAGAAAAGGCTGCTCTGAGCCTCCCTGAGCAGCCTCTGCAGAGAGAAGGGGCAGGAACCCCCCCAGCTCCCTCCCACAGCCCGTGAGAAACCAGAATCGCGTGGGCAGGACGGATGCTGCCTTTCCCTACCACAAGAACATTCAAGCAGAGCTTTAGCTCTGCTGAGCACAATTAAACCTTAATTATTCAGCATACGTCTTTGTAGCACCATGCCAAATACCACCATGTCCAGTCCATCACTGTATTTTCCTTCCAACTCCTCTTGCCCTCCTCCTACAGCTCGTTTTTTTAAAGGGATGGGAAGGAAAATCACAGATTACTTTAATTTCCCAAAGGCAAATACTGACATCAATGCAGGACCACTAAATTAAAGGATGACAAATGCAGGGCTGCATTTTCAGCTGTCTGAACACTTGATTACAGCAAATACACCCATGTTCACTTTCAGTAGCTGCTATCAGGCTATCAGCTTTGCATATGCAAGGCATGGAAATCTGCCTGCAGACACCTGTGTGTGTGCAACTGCACGTGAAAGAGGCTAAAAGTGGGACAGGGTCTCTGCTCTTGAGGGGATTTTGAAGCACTGACCAGCAAACAAACAACAAAAATCTTCTATTTCCATGCAATTAACAGTGACAGCATATCAATAAACCTCAGCAACCAGTTATTACCAGCAAAACAAGTCTTTCAATAGCTGTAGAGCTGGAGCTGCAAAGGGATGATCCTGACAGCTCACATTTTAGGTCTATCACTAAGCACACAATACAGGGATTGCCCTCTTTATCTCCAGGATCTGGAGATTATCAACTAGAGGATTTTCTGTCCCCTGCATGAACCCAATATAAATTGGCAGAAAACCCAGGAAATTGTGCCACTTTTTCTGTTCACAGTTAAAAAGAAATAAATTCACTGACTGGTGCCAAGTAGGCAAATTGGTGGCACTTCCCACATGGAAACATTCCAAGGGCCACCACAATGAGGTGCTGAGCAGAGCTTCCTCACAGTAAAGCAATGATATAGCTGAGCTTAGAACAGAGGTGACATGCCCCCAGGAAGGAAGGGGCAGTGAAAATGCAAGCCCAGGTACCACAGTGCACACCAGAGAACTGGGTTTGGCCCAGAGAGGAACAGAAAAGGCACCAGGCTGGAACACAGGAGAAACAAAAAGATTGGGCAGAGAAACAACAGTTCTCTCAATCTTAAGAAGTCTTCCAAGGCACAGCATTTACCTTCAGCTTTAATCAACCTCCCTAACAACTCTAGGCAGACTTTATGAATCATTTATGACTTTACATTAAGCAGCACAGTCTGTACACGGTCTGAGGTTCTGTGTCCAGGGCACCCTTGCTGCTTGCCCAGGGACCATCACTGCACAGCTACAGGACAGCAGGACAGCACTCAGGGGTAACTTAGGGGCAATCCACTGGGTTGTACAGCATCAGGCAGAGCCCTCAATACCCTGTTCATGAATCCAACCCAAGGAGCAGGGACCTCTAAACCAGCTGCATCACTATGCAGAGACCCCCTCCGCAGCTGTCTCCCCAAAACTTTGCTCACTCACCTACTTGTGTTGTTCTCCATTATTCAGTGCTGGGAAATATTTTCTCATTATTCATAAGTTTTATTGCATAATCCTAAACTTCTAAGAAATTATTCTCATTTGAGTCTCCATTAGGTGTGTCACAATTTTTAAAATATCTTCCTACTACATGTAATTCATTTGGTGTACTGCTGCTTTTCCATTTTTATCCAATAGCTCTTTCTTCTTTCTAAAACCAGGCCACAGCAGATGAGATCATGAACCATTAAAATCCATTAGTCCTACAGATAAAATCCATCAAATTTCTCAACACCTCAGGTAGAAAGGGGAAAGGTCACAACTTTCTCCTGCTCCGTTTCTGTCAGATACTGAAGAGCCAAATACCCTCCTTTCAACAGCAGTTAAAAGTTAAGTCCTGGTGGTGCCAGCAAAAGGCAATCTGATGGAAAAGTTCCGTTATTTATGATGCTTGATCACTAATAATGAGCACTGTAAAACTAAAACGGAAGGACTCTGGAGTGAGATGTGCTCAGCATCTCGATGCCAAGAAGGTGGGGTTCCACGACACAGAGGCACAGACAAAAACCAACAGCTCTGCAGAGGGCTTGATTTACAGGCACCTTCCTTCTTCCTTCCCTTCAACATCAAATCTTGAAAAGATCTTTATTATCTTTACTGCACTGGAGACAGCTGGAACCCTAAAACGTGGATGGCAGAAGTTTCAGGAAGGCCCACAGTGCTGGCTGTCACCAGGCCGCCATCCTGGTGTCACATTCCTACAGCTGCTGCCGTATCTGTCCCAAAACCAACGTGACAGGGAAGGAGCTGCACACGAGATTGTGCACTCCGAACACTTCACCCACATCAAACACATCCCACACAGCTCCACCTTTCCAAACAGAGACAGCAAAGCCCCTCTGGGTGCCGAGCGCATCTTACAGCATCAGTTTGATGGAAATGGAAAGCAGCCTACAGGGATGGAGGAGCAGAGGTGGAAATAGGGCTTTGGGTCTTCAAAAACCAGACCTAGCCCCCTGCACAGCAGCCACACTGCTTGGGAAACTGCAAGGGAAACTTGGCAAAACCCACAAAAGCAACCTGGACTCCACAGAAGTCCAGATATCACGAAGAGTCAATTGCTCCAAAGCACCAGAACTTTCAGTCTTTTCAGTGACTTTAAAGCCTTGAGCTAAGTGCACTGAGGGGCACACAGCACCTCCCCTGTCAGCATCACCATGAATTAATTTATGTGCAGGATCAAGTTATCAGCAATATTCCTGGCAAAACCTAAGATTTCAAATGGCAGGTCTCAGGGGTATGCCAGTCTTTAGAAGTACAGCTCCCAACACAGCTCACACTCCCATTTAAAGTGTTAATGCCATAACTCATCCTTAGTGAGGATGCAAAAAGGAGAGATTAAATCCAGAAACTTTCAACCTTAGCAATAGGCTGTAACACCATGGAGAAGCCTGAGCACCTCAGCTCTGGTAATTCTTCCCAGATCTGCAATTAATCACAGTGACTTCCTTCTTCCTCCTCTCACTTCCTCACCTGGCAGTTTCTTAGCACTGAAATTATTATGGACTAACATTTATACCCAGCCAGTATTAATCCAGCACATCCCCTCTCTATGTTGCAAAATGATCTGCCCAATGATTTGAGGCAGAAGGATGAAAAGCAAAACTATCAAATATGAGTGGCATCTCACAGGAGAGAACTTGCTTGGGACACAGGGAAAGATGAAAAGAAAGAAAAGAAAGGTTTGAAAGTACTTTAGCCCACATACTCCCTCTCCCATTCCCTGCCAACCATTTATGGGATTACTCCATATCCCTGGTACACACATCCCAGAACATCATGTAAAAGCAGCAGCAGTTTCTGGCTGCATAGCCAATTAGATGTTTCCAGAGGTAGAAAAAAAAAAAAAAAAAAAAGAAAAAAAGGAGTGCCAAGGCATGCACTCCCCCAGCATTCCTGAAGGTATGATGCTTGCTCCTGGTGTCCAGATGTTACTGCTCACATCTCTGCTCCAATCCCACGAGGTCCAGTGCTGGGAGCCACAATCAAGTCTTCAGGCAGCAAAAAGAATGTAGGTTGTAGCTGACAACACCCAGAAAGGACACACCACTGCCAACATTGGGTTTGCCAAGTTAGATCATATCCTATCTGTAGAGTGGGTTTTGTTTATGGGTTTGGTTTTCTGTTCAGGGTTTTTTTTTTTGGTGGGGATGATGGAAGAGTATAGTCAAATTATTTCTGTGAAACAGCAGTTAGAAAAAAGGGTGCAGAGGTGAGGTTCTTCAAGGGGAAGGGCGGTGGGTTGGATATCAGTAAGAAAAACATAAAAGAAAAAAAAAAAATGTCCTGAAACCCTGAGGCCAAGCATTACAATAAGAGACAGACTGTCCAAGACCAAGCGATTTTTAATCCCATCAAGTCTGTGATTACAGTTTTCCTGATCTACCTCATGAGAGAGATGACCTCACTACCCACTTGTGACCAACAAGTCACAGCTGTGACTCCAGCAATTAGGCTGAGCCAGGAAGGAGCTGGACAGCTCTCCAGCCTCCCCAAGCCACCGGATGGTGACGAGGTGCCTCGTCACTGGGATCTGGGATCTGCTGCTCAGCTGACCCAGCCACCCGCCTCCCTCTGAAGGACAGGAGGCTCTCCAGGGCTTTTTGTACAACTGCAAGCTGACAGGCAGTTTGCTGGCACCTACCAGCAGCACACTGTCACGTATTTCCCCTTTTTAGTATTTATTTTTCCCTTTCCAAAGTGTGGTTTCAAGATGAGGAACCAATGTGGCCAAGATTTACCTTGGATTAAATAAACCAGAGGGTGGAGACACCCAGAAAGGGTATTTAGAGGAAAAGGTCAGAACATGGTGGGAGTGGTTTTGCTCACAGGTCAATCGAGAACATACCGTGGTGCTAACCACATTTCCCATTCAAAACTCAGCATCACCCACAAACCTGCAGATAAACCTTCTGCTCTTCAAACAAAGCTTTTGCTGAGGACTGCCACAAGCCCCAGCACATGAAAATCCTGGGTAAGCAAAGAACAGGACAGGCTCACTTACAAAGCCAGTCTTATTTAGGACAACTGTTGTCACGTTCCCTCCTTGACAAATGTTTAGTTTCTTTGTGAATGGAAGGCCTGGCATTTTATCTGTGCCAGAGTGTTGCATGTGTTTTATATACAAACACACATGCTTTTAACTCCAGCACACTAATGTGTTTAAAGTATAAATACCCTCCAGGAGAAAAGCACATCCCCACCTGGGTGGCACTGCTAATGTGGACCTCATGCTCCTCTTCCTGCTGACAAACAGCCCTTGCTGTGGGGGGGGACACACATTCCCATAATTCCCAAAGCAAGATTTTATTCACTCTGGGAAAAGTCACATCAGTTTTAGTCTTCTACCTTTATTCTCACCAGCTGAGGACAGAAATCCCTTGGACAGCACTTATCTCTTCTGAAAATAAAGTCAAATCACTTGCCTTCTTTAAGATTTACCAAGCCTTATAATACAAAGCCAGGAAGCCACTCAGTTCCTGTCCCCTCAGCAACCACCTTGGAGGGAAGTAAATGAAGAGATCCAGTCCCTTTTAATGACTGACCCACATTCAGTGAAGGGAAATATCACAAACAAAGTTCCCTAAGGAAGATAATAAAACACCCAACACTGTTCAACTCCTAGTCCACATTATACTGAAACAGCCTGAGATAAGATTATTGTAGCAAGGAGTTTGATGGAACCATAAAATAAATCTTAAAATGGTTTGGTTTGGAAGGAACCTTAAAGATCATCCAGTTCCAACCCTCCTGCCATGGGAAGGAACATCTTCCACTAGACCAGGCTTCTCCAAGCCCTGTCCAGACTGGCCTTAAACAACTGATCCTGAACTGGAGCTGCTGACTGGATCTTGGCTGCACCACAAACTGCGACTTTTCACAATTCTGAAAAACTCCTCTTGCAGCCCAGCAGAGTTTGAAAGGCTTCTGGGGCACCACCACACAGAGCAACATGAAACAGGAGGATGGGTTCGGATACTGAGATAGAAAGTCTGAAAAAGTACTGACCCACTGGAAAATTCACAGTGAGAGATGGAAAGATCTGGTACTCTTCAAACACCTACATGTTCTGGCTGTGGCTTTGAAGCAAGCCACAATACTGTCTATTGTAAAGAGCACTGTTCCTGTGGAAACACTTAATATTGTCAGAAATGGAGTAAGAAGAAATGCTATAAGTGTACAGAATTCTGCAATTACCCTTTTACTGGCTAATATATTTTTCAAAAGAAAAAAAATACTTTTCTTATTGTTGTTCTTATTATTGTTCTTGTTGTTGACAGTGAAAAACATTATCAGGCACTGAAGCTGCATATTTTTGTGCAGCTGGAGTAAGCAAAAGAAAGCCAAACATAAACAGCAAACCCAAACGCTATAGAATCATAGAATGGTTTGGTTTGGAACCAGCCTTAAAGATCATCTCATTCCTACCCCACTGCCACTTTACCTAAACCAGGTTGCTCCAAACCCCATCCAACCTGGCCTTGAACACTCCCAGAAATGAGATCTGCAAGTTTTTCTGCAAATGGAATTTCTTATGAACTATTGACATAAAAACACAGTTTAGTCAGCCTAGAATTGAACCACAAAACTTATATTGAGAAAATGCTGATGAGCTTTTTGAGGCCACAAAGATGTTTTCAGAGCAATCTTTCAGAAGCCAAACACAGGGTCACCAAGGGCTGCTTGAAACCTTCAAGCTCAGTTACTCTTTTCTCACCTAATGTTCATATTCAAAACAGGAATAGGCACTTCAAAAATGTTACTAAAATAAGAAGTGCATTGCTTAAAAACAATGAGTACTGCATATGCATTGCTGAGGCAAGTCTCTTCGCACTAAGCTTATTTATATATAGAAATAACACCAGTGACCTCGCATTAATCACAGACACAGCTTTCTCCATGACAAAGGGAAATGACAAACTTGCAAGGGCACACCAGAAACCTTCTGAGATCACATCCACATAAGCCAAAACATGTGACAACTCGAATGATCTTTGCTCCTCTTTGAAGAAATCCACTCAGATCCTGCAACATTATTCTTGACAAGATCAGAATCATGCAAGTCTAAAATGAATCAAGTGATGCTTTTAGATATAGCTTCAATTCTCTATTCCAAGCTCCTTCTCCAAATTTCTGAAGCTTTTAATTCTAGGAATTATAACCAAGATAGCGCTAACCAGGAAGAACATAACCAGCCAAAAGGGTTTCTCCTTCCTAGACACAGCGCCAAGCAAGAACCAAAATGAGTGTGTGACGTGTCCTGTGTGTGCCACAGCACACAGGCCTTCACAGGCAGCTGCACACCACAGCATGAACATCCTGCTCTCCTGCAGATGTGCAGAGAGAGGAGAGTGGCCAAGGCTCCCAACACCCCTCCAGCTGAGCACAGGTAACCTCAGAGCGGGGCTTGTTACGTGTCCAACAGTGGTCATCGGAAACTGCTGGGAAAGCACAGGTTTGATGATGATTTGAGATGAAGGAAGGTAAAAATTAGAGATTAGGAAGAAATTCTTCCCTGTGAGAGCGTGAGACACTGGCACAGGTTACCCAGAGAAGCTGTAGCTGCCCCATTCCTGGAAGTGTTCCAGACTAGGTTGGACAGGGATTGGAAGCAACCTGGCCTGGTGGAAGGCGTCCCTGCCCATGGCAGGGGTTGGAATTTTGATGGGCTTTAAGGTCCCTTCCAACCCAAACCATTCTGTGATTCTATGAACTGATAAATCATTAACCAAGTTCTTTGGTAGATACAAAATACAGGGAAAAGCCATCCTGGCATCAAGCTTTGACCAAAAGCAGATTAAGGACCCCAGCTGCCCCAAAATTCCACCCCCACCGCTTCTTCAGGCCGCCACCGCTCCTCTGCAAAGGCAGCACATGGACGGATGCTTTCACACGACTCAAAACCACAGCAGACAGCCCCCCACAGCTGCCTGGCCTTTGACTGATGGTTTATTTAGCAAGCTCAGCTGTGAAATGGGGTAGGTGAGAAGCAGGAAGCTCTCCACCTCTCCTGCTGCACAGCCACTGCCAGTGGCACAGAGGGCAAAATCCCGCTGGGTGCCTTCCTAGATCTGCCCTGTACAAACTCCAGAGCCTACAAGTCAGGCCTGCTGAAAAAGTGCTCCATCACATTTAAACACAAAACTCATTCCTGCACTGGATGACTTTGTAACTATTGTATTAGTCCAGATGGAAAGGGTCATACTAGTACATGAACCTGTTTTGTCTACAAGAGGCTGAAAAACATTCTGTGAGGATGTGCAGCACAGTCTGGATTTTTGATGCTTTACTCCTGACCCTCCAGAATCCAGGAGTCTGCTCTTCGTTTCAGCACTGTCACTCCCAGAGGATGACAAACCCTAAGGATGTGGATACAGTGAGTCTTGGGCTGCAGAGACATCTCCTTGACAGTAAATATGGGGGGTCTTGGGCTGCAGAGACATCTCCTTGACAGTAAATATGGGGGGTTCCACTGTCCTTCAGGTAGAGCTGGAGATGTCTCAACGTGATGGAATATGCCAAAGAAACTTTTATCTATTCCTGTACCATTTATTTTGCCTACACCATACCCTTTTTGTCCCTCAAAGGGAAAGAAGAAAGCCCAGCTGTCTGGGGTCATTAGAACAGCTACTAGACCTTGCTCCTTTCTTGGACATGAGCAAGACTAATTTGCAGATCCAGGTTTTGATAAACCATTCAGCAAGAGGAAAGCAGAATACGTTCCTTTCTAGAATGAAGCAAACAGGGAAAAACATCTTCTCTATTGGCAAGACAGGCTAGATGTTACTCAAGGTAATTATTTGAAATCGTGGTCAAAATGAGTTACTATCATTAGATACTGACAGGATTATTGTAACAGAGGCTAATTTTTGAGAGGAAGATGGCTTATCTTTTCCACCCAGTTCCACTCTAAGCTGAGAACAGCTTAGTTGCTTAAAGAGTAGCTACTAAATGACCACAGTTACATCCCATTACTTCAAGAAGACTAAATAAAGCAGCATTTCTTCCTAGCTGCCACATCAGGAACAAGGGACAGAAACTTATAAATAAGGAAACTGATTGCAGGGTCATTTTCAATAATCTCCAGTAAATTGCCCTCCCTCACAAGCCAGCCTTGGGAGCAGCTCTTGGGAAGTACCCAAAGCTGGACTTTTTACTGCTACTGAGTAAACAGATAATGAAGTGATAAGTGTGGGGCTCTGTGTAGAAAACTGATTATCAGCAACAATAATCCCACCAAGCCCTATTAGGAGATGGAGGCTCACCCTACACATTCAACACCACTGTAGCTTTTGTACTAACAGAGTGTTCCGATGAGTAACTTTGACTCACTTTGGATCACACGGGAACACTTTCCTCACACGGTTTTATATTTTCTGCCAGGCTCAGGAGCAAACTGCCTCAGAGAATAAATTTTCATTGAATACATTAATGTGAGATGCCTCAGTCTGTGAATGACCTAGATAATAAACTCATTGATGGAAGCCAATTCCTCTTTCTCAGAGCACCATGGGCACTCGCCGTGCCCAATAAATAATGTACAACCCAGCCATCATTATCAACTCTTGTTGCATGCAAGATGGGAGAAGGAAACGTGTCCAGTTCTCCCAGTAAGCCAGTGCAAAGCTGGCAGCATAATTCCATTGAAGCCATGGGGAATTCAATGACGTAAACCTCACAAGCAACAGCAGAAGCAAACACCAGGCTCCTGTTCTGCTGAAATCTCACAGAAGACACAGGCAAACTTTTTAAAAACAAGTAAGAAAGGAGGGAGGCAACTTTCACATTGGAGTTATTAAAAATTGATGCCAGAAAGAAGTGAGGTATGGAGAGCTTCATGTGTGTGCCAGTTTACATGTGAGGGAAGGATAACATTTAAAACATGTAAAATTTAAAAGAATTGAAGGATATGAGATAGAAGAAAACATGCAGTAAATCAATCCCAAATTTCACTACTTGGAACTCTATTTTTCTTCTGCTCTTCAGTCCTGGGGACAAAGCTGGCAAGCTCTATGTCCTTGTTTACCAAGAAAGTAAATGCAGGGCAAAGTAGGAATTGAAACAGGATAAGCTAGTCTTTCATTAGTCATTCCTGATTTAGACAACCTTTTTTATTCTGAAGGAGCAAAGCCCAGAACTGAATACATTTAGCATGGGATGAGCACACTGACCAGTCTAGGTGGAGAGAATCTCTCTAGGAACTAACACACATTGACAAGCCAGCTCCAATGCTATCACAGCACTGATCTGCAACTATTTTGTCAGACAAAAGCACTTTGAAGCACAGACATCCCATGCTGACTTTTACTGTCACAGTTAAACTATCATCCTCTTTCCCATCCTGACTGTGGAGCCAGCCAGCACCAGAGAGCTGCCACAACCCCAAATGATCCCTCTGACAGTGCACTTCTCCCTCTGACTCACACCCACAGCACTCAGCACCACTACAACTGGTCCTGCTTGAACCTAGTGCAGCACCTACAAAGCTGTGAATGATGGCAAACATTCTTCTAGCCAAAACAGATAAAAGGATTCCCAAACTAAGATGCCACTGCTGTCATAGGAGGCTTAAGACACTAAATTTAGCAAGTAGAGGTGTACATGAAGACTAATTTCCAAGGGATGTCTTGCTTATGTAACAGAGTAAAATTAAACGTACTCATGAGAAAAAATGCACAAGACCATGCCATGCTAAAATGGAGACTAATGACAAGGAATTAAATTTTTTTAAAAAAAGACACAAGCAAAGGCAAGACAGAAACCACAGAGCAGGCCAGAGAGCAAGAAAAAGCTAGAAACCAGAGGTGCTACAGAGAGGTGTGAGCTGCTTTTTCACACCAAATGAGACCAGCTGGCAAGTCCAAATCCTGTCTCTGAGAATGGCTGATATAGAACATATATGAGAGAAACGCAGGAAAAACACCACAGTGTCAGATAAGGAGGCACCACCTCAAACCTCTCCTCAGCCCCTGGATGCACATCATCAGACAACCTGGCACTGTGATTCTATTAGATGTGAAGTCCAGGGACAGCAGAGACACACAGCCTGTTTCTCACATCCTGTCCCTCACTTGCCTCATTCTGAGAAATTACTGGGCTCTACTGATCTGTTAAGTGATTTCACACTGCAAATGATTGTACTGATCTTTTTCTCAACATACAGCAGACATGCAACACTCATACAGCAAATCACACGTTTAGAAATGTGTCTTGCATGGGTGCACTTTCCTCCTCTTATTATTTTAAGAGAAATATTTGTACTGCAATAAAAAGAAAAAAAAAAAAAAATTCCACTAGGGCCAAAATAGCATTCTCACGTTGGTTAAAAAAATAGATTGTTTATTCTATCTCCCATTTCACAAACTGAAGGCAGCTACCATAGCTGCCCAACTTGCGTTTTTGCACCAGTACTTTATCTCCTACCTGTTCCACAGAAAGGAGATCTCTCCTGGAAGGAGTCTGCAGAGCTACCACTGTATCACTGATACAAATACAACCAACTCTCAAAACTCAGCACTTGAAAAACTGGGCAGGTGAACACCAAGAAAAAGCCCTTATGTCATCTAACAGATTCACACCTCCCTCCCTCCTTCCCTGCCAACATTTTTTTTTGTACTGGCAAAGCTCCTGGGTAAGCACAGTCACAGCAGCTGGGTTTCAGTGCAATGTGAGCTGTGCTGATACAAAGGGCAGGTCCACACCACATGATGGAGCACAGAAATTCCCATCCAGAGCCACGGAGGTCCAGCTGACAAGAGAAAATCTTATCCCAGACCTGATATCCCAAGCACCCTGTGGCTTTGCAGCCCAGCATTGCAATCTTCCCCAGGATGGGTTTAATTGCTTTGCAATGTGGCACTCAGAGGAGACAGCCTGGGGTGTAACATCCATCTGTCAGACAGGACACAGGCATCCCCTGCCTCTCTGCCTAGTTTGGGGGCTGCAGCTCTCCATCAGGACACAGAGCACCGGTGGGCTGCAGAGCACGAGGCTTTCTGGAGATGCAGTGGGTCTCACAAGGAAGACCAGCCAAAAAAACCCCTGGCAGTTACCAGAATAACCCTTCTGTCTGCAACCTGCCCCACACTGGAGGAGCCCCAGGACAGAGCAGTGCAGGGAGCGGGGCCATCGGCCGGTCAGACTGCTCTGGCAGCCTGCGGGATAGATCTGGACATTGATTAAATGCCTCTGCTCTAGCACAACAAGGGCACAAAAGGTCCAGCAGGGGCAGTGAAAAAGCAATTTTTTCCATCACCTTGAGCCCAGGACAGACGCTGAATATCAAGAGCACAGGAGCTGCTGAGGGATGCTTGTTCCCACACGGCATCGCGCTAACGCGACAAAAGCTGGCTCACATCTGCTCGTGGTGCCGGCTTCTAAATTAAAGCAGGATGGTTTCCTCAGCAATTGACCTCCCTAAGTGATGAGAACATCTCATGATATCAAAGCATACAAAAATATCATTGGCATTGCAGAAATACAGTCGTTTGTCTGGCTTAGCCTAAGTGGCTTAGCAATGTTAATTGGACGCTTCTGGATGCTCTTTGTCTCAGAAACACATTTATCTTTGATATCATTATTATAAAGCAGGTCTTTCCCCCACAGCCAGCCAGCAAAAGGGCATGGCTTGGGAGAGGAACAACCACGTGGTGATCTCCACCAGGACACGGCGCCAGGTTAGTTATCCAGGACTCCAGCTTGGGTCCAGCACAGCCCCAGAAATAGCACAGGGGTGGAGCAAGCAATCAGAGCAAAGATTGCTCATTGTCTCCAGAAGAAATTAAATTTGCAGCATGGTCTGACATGTCTTAACTGCATGCCTAAATAGGATGAAATCTGGGAGGCAAAAAGGTGCGATGGCTGATCCAGAATCCTTATAAAAGCTGCCATAACTCATTTCATGTGGTAACTCTGCTGTTCATCTTTTTCTCCATGGTTACACAAAAGGTCCCCAGTTTCCTGGCTGTATTAGCAAAGCACAATAGCTAAAGCCTAAAACATCAAAGGAGCTTTGATAGTTTGTGAAGAAAGGGTGGGAGTCTTATTCACTTCAGTAAGGGATATGTTTTTCATATTGAATTACCCTGTAAATCAGTAGACTTTCTAATGGCATTTCAATAGCTCAAATGGCCCCCTTGACGATCCGTTCTGCAGAGTTTATTGCCTATAAGCTCAAAATGGCCAGAAACCAAATCATTACTCAGAAAATACTCCAAACAGAAAGCCTCTGACAGGCTGGGTGAAATATGCTTTACTAAAAGACCTGTGGAAAAAGCTAAATATAAACCACCAACAGGGTGAGGCGAGGCCCACAGGGTGCAGGGGTGGGGACAGAGCTTCCTGGGGTGCTGCGGTCACCCTGCTGCCCCCTCCTCGTCCTCTCTGCAAAGAGCACCTCCAGGGCTGCAGGTCTGCAAACATCTTCTCACGAGCTTCCAACATGTCCAACACTGCCAGAGGCAACGTGGGCATCAGCCCTTGGCTGCCTCTTCTCCCTCCAACCACAGCTTTCAACTGGTTAAGCAGCAACACCATCAGTAGGACTCTCAAGGTACCCCTGGCATCAAAGTCAGCTCCCACTCCAGCTAACCACATCAACAAGGGCCTGACAGAACCACAGAATAGTTTGGGTTAGAAGGGACCTTAAAGACCACCTCATTCCACACCCTCTGCCATGCACAGGGACACCTTCCATGAGACCAGATTGCTCCAAGCCCAGCCTGGTCTTGAACACTGCCCAGGATGGGGCAGCCACAGCTTCTCTGGGCAACTGGTGCCACCCTCATTGTAAAAAAACTTCTTCCTTACCTCCAATCTAAATCTCTCCTCTAACAGTTTAAAGACATTACCTTTTTGCTGTCTGTCCATGTCTTTGTCAAAAATCCTTCTCCAGCTCTATTTCAGCCTCTTTAAGCACTGGATGATGCTATAAGGCCTCCCTTTTGCCTTCTCCAAGCTGAAAAATCCCAACTCTCTCAGCCTGTCCTCATAGCAGAGCTGCTCCAGTCCTTCGAGCATTTTGGTGGCTTCCTCTGGACTCCCTACAAAAAGTCCATGTTCTTCTTTTATTGGGGGCCCCAGGGATGGATGCAGTACTCCAGTACATCATTCCAGCCCCCTCGAGGTGACTGCCACTGCTCTTAGTGGCAAGAGTACCCAAAGGGTGCCAATTACCCATGTGAGCATTTCCCTGCAGGTCACTGCAGCACCTGATTGCCTGGGCTCCATCCTGCCTTGTCCTGCACTCCAGGAATTCTGGCTCTGCCCCAGGCACAGAATTCCCCCCTCAGCCACAGTCCCAGATGAATGCAGTGACAACACCTTCGAAGAGGACAGGAACACTGTCCCTTCACATATGGCTGCCCCATTACAACTCAAAAAAACCTTGAGAGCCAAACCCGCATCTTGCTAAACTCAGTTCAAAGCCAGAACATGAACTCCAGTCCCACACCCCATCCAGTGATGGTCCCCACCACTGGAAACTGATTCTTCTCCTGTTTGGGCCAAATCTTCCCAGCCAAACACACTCTCAAGCAAAATGTCCATGTTCTCCAAAGATTCTCACAGTTGCCAGCCAGGCCTTTTACTGGGGAGGAGCAAGAAACAGGACTCCAAACAGCTCCACTGTTGATGCTGAAACAGGGCAGTGTGTGTGCAGCTCTTTGTGACAGTCAGCTGTCTCATCTGCCTCAATCAGAACAACTACTTGTAGTATCACACCCCCCCACACACTATTAAACACCTGACAAATAGCAACAATTTTTCCCTTAGTTATTACAGGCTTTGTTTGAGGCTGCAGGGCGCTCTCAAGTAGCTGTGGTGCATGGGACTTTGTTGGCATTTTGAAGGGTCTGTTCACAGGGCCAAAGGACAACTGTATGTTAAAGGAAAGAAAGAAAAGCTGAAATTCCAGTAGCTTTCAAACCCATCTCATCTTCTGCAGTGGGTGTTTCTCTGCAGAAGTCCTATTCAACATAATAACTGCATATCAGCAATAACAATTACAGAAACAACTTAAAGCTTCCAAAAAGTTAGAGAAGGAGCTCATTTTACTCAAGCCTAGTTAATATGCAGTGTGATCTTCATGCAGATCAGAGATCTGCACTGTGTCCATCACTGTCATGTGTGTGGAAGCAGAAGTGAAATGAACTTCACCCCAGCCTGCTCCTGCCCTGTGGATGGAGACACCACTCATCCCAGCTCTACAAGCTGAATTCTTCTCTACAGCTGGACAGACACAAAATACTGCACCACAAAATCCTCTGTCAAGAACTACAAAGTATTTTGGCTTCCTGAAGCAACTTTTGCCCACCTGAAGAACTCTGCAGCCAAGCAGGAGTCAAAAGAAGCAGCAAACACATTATAGTTGACCGGCAGCCCCCTGCCTCTCTGCCATGGCCATGATGCTCTGGAAACTCTTAACTTTTAACTCTTGAGCTTAAAATTCAGCAAATACAATTGTATATAACCATACTGCCTTAAGAAAGAAAAAAAATCATAGGGAAGGGTACAGGCAAAAGAGCCGAAGTGAATGCACAAGAATTGTCTTTATCTCTTCCTGCACACAAGCAAATGGCAACAAACTCATCAGGAAGTTGCTACTAGCTCATTAATCTTATAGCCCATCTGTTATGTGATTTCCTTCAGTGTACTCTCATGATTTGCTACTTCAAGATCAAGGTTTAAATTTCTACTCCTTGTTAAAGTCTTAGAAATTATGGCATCTCCACCCAGGGACTAACAATTTTCACAATTGTGATTAAATAATTCCCTTGTAACAATGCCATTCAGTATCTGTAAAGAATGTTTCCCCAAGGTTAAAAATTACTTCAACTACTACATGAAACTCACAGGAATAATTCTAGGTATTGTAAACATCTCCCATTTCAGCTACAGAGTATTCCTTTTGTTTCACTGATACATGACAGCTTTCTATACTACAGTCAGAGGTGGTCAAAGAGGAGATAAAACCTTTTAAAGGTGCATATGTCAAGTACAAAGATCCTAGGCACAGGCTAGTGCAAAACTAAACACTTTCAAGAGGCAAGTTTCAGCCCTGATGTAAATCCCAGCAAACAGCTCCAGAGAGCTGGCAGCTCAGCTGCCTCCTGCCCTGCACCTGGTCATGCACACCTGTGTAAAATGCAACCATTCAGGTTTGCACAATCTCACACCCACACAGGTAAATGCCTACCAGAGACAGAACAGGGCACCAGGGAGATCACACTCAGCTTTGACTGCGTTAAAGCACGCTGAAGGCAGGACCGCACTCAACTGACAATATTAATAAAAACTACCTCGCCAAAACCTGACAAGTAAATATAAGAAAGGGGAAACAGCAAGAAGTGTCTTGAAGTTAATAAGCTCTTGCAAATTTGATCTGTGGAGAATTAGTCAAATGTGTGTAACAACTAAGAGGGAAATTAGGAGATATCCAGACCGTGCTAACGTGTTTACCAGAAAGACTTCCGAAAACAACCCAAATGGTGAGAAGGAAAAGGGTCAGTTTTGAAGTCCCTGAAACATGAATTTTAAAGCAAACCATGAACAGAGAACACTGTCCCAGCACCCAGGGGGATGACTCAGGTGTACAAGCATTACTGATGAGACAGCTCATGTCCATACACTTACTCATCTGCATAAGTGTTCAGGGTCATAATTGCAGGGATGTACCTGCAAGTCATCTGGGAAGAACCAGCTCTTACACACCAACTGCTCCTCCTTGCCTCTCGCTGAAACTTCCTACAAGTTCTCAGGAGAGGTGATGACCAGTGTTACAACTGATTACTTCTTTTTTTTCCTCTTTTTTTTTTTTTCAGCAGGAGAAAATAAAATCCAGGTTTATAAACAGAGCAGCCATGAGCCTGAGAGCTGATGCCAAAACTGACATAGGTAATTCTTGACAGCTCCCTCTCAGGAGGAAAGCTCAGGGAGCAGAAGCAGCCAACTACCCTGTTTGACTGTTAGTAACCATCTGGATTTTACAAAAATACTGTTTTCCCTGTCTCTGAAAAGTGAACATAAAGTTCTATTTCAAATCAAAATGAAAAAATGTGCATAGCAAAGTAAGCATAAGCCAGGTTAAACTTGTGAGGATTCACCAATTTTCCTCTCACTTGATTCACTCCTTAGTTGCCTATCTGTGCTTCTATTTTGGGGATGGAAAAAGGACAGAAATGAAGGAATTTGGAGTGGAGGTGTTTCAAATCATCTACATTTCCTTGTGGTGTTTTGCATTGTGCCAGCAGCTCACAGACCTTGGGTTAGTACAAAGCAGCATTTCCTATCCTTCTGATTACACCAACTCCCGTGACAGCCTTGCTGTATTTATCAAGACATATTAAATTATCAGGGCAAGATACTGTTCCCTGTCATCATGTGACCCAGGCTGCACGCTATGCGAGATGCTAACAAAGCAAATCAGAAGGGAGGGGAGAAAGGCAACAGAAGACAAACATTCGCTCATTCCCCACTAAATCCACCCTAGCTGTAAGTTTCAGACATTAATTTAAAGGAAGAGCAGCAGTTTTTAGCCTCTGTCCACATGCCCAGATATAAAATCAGTTTACATCAATGTAGCTAAAAGAATTCATTTATTTCCCACCCCATTGCACCTACCAGCTCACAGGTACAGGAGTTCATAAAACACGTGTCTACCCTGCAAGGATTAGAAACTTTGCCCTCACCAAAGACCAGATGAGGATTTCAGGCCACAGTCTGCATCTACCCTAAAAATCAGCACTGCAGAATGGACTAAATGAAAGAAACGTGTGTGCATCCACACCAGCAGCAGTATCATGACAGGTATTTTAGTATTGTATTAGGTAAGTATTTTAGTAATGTAAATAAGGCCACTCTGCAGCAGAGTCCCACCCCACATGTAGCCAGCTCCAGTGTGACCAGGGCTCCAGCCTCTCTGGAGGACAGGACCTCTCTCAACAGCAAACATCCCCAGCAACTCAAACATCATGAAAATCCTCAAAACCACAGTGCCCTATCCCAGCTCTCTGTCACGCCTTTGCCTTGCTCATAGGGGTCTGTTCTGTATTTGAAACTGGTTTAGCACAAATCCCAGGAGCAGATACTTTTCCAGGGGCACAGGTAGCTCGGGAAACTGGGCATACATCCACCAGGCAAAGCCTGCAACCTCAGCTCTGGCTGGGCTGTCAGGAGCAGCACCTCAGCCAAGCCACTGGAGACTGGCTGGGACCCTTCTGTCTGACACAGAAATCGCATCAGTGACTGTCTGAGAGAGAACACCTCCAGTGCACCAACCTCACACCTATCCATAAGGTCCCTAAGTAAAATGGCCCCAATATACACTTATTAATCATTGCCTGTAATCACCCCAAAGGTGTAGCACCACAGCTCAGCCACAGACACTGGCTGAGAGCAGAAAGTCCCAGCATTCTCCCCAGTGATAGGATCAAGATGTCTATCTGTTCTCTACACCGTCAGCTCTCCTTCCTCAACATCTGGTTTTATTGTGGTGGTTATCTGACCGCATATCCTGAACTTCTTGGCCTCAAAAAGTTTATACCCATCACAGCCTTGAACATTCTCTGCTCTTCTACACTTTCTCTACCCAGAATAAATGCCTTTTTTTATTAACCTAACTTACCAGCAAACTGTCTGGATCTGTGCAGTCACCTCCTCCTCCTTTACAAGACTTGAAGCAAAGGTACATCTTTAGAGCCTGTACCGTTTCTCTCACCATCGGGACTAATCCATAAATGAGTTTCTCTGGGCTGCATACAAGTGACATTTACCTGGATATAACCTAGAATTAGCTCAGAGTGAAACTGCATTGACCCAGAGCAGCGGTGTACATAACAGACACAAGACTAGTCCTGCCGTTCTGCTAAGAAGTCAAAGAAATATGCATGCACACATCAAACTATTGTGCAAGCATGTGTAGAGCTGGGCAGAAATACATCCAGCCCAGGTATCCGAGTCTCCAAGTGCGCCTCTGTGTGCCGAACAAAAGAGGAAGGAACACCTTTGTGTGAATTTGCTGGCGTAGTTTGCAAGTTATGTATTACAGGTCTTCTCTCTGTTCATTTACAAAGAGGAGGAGAGACTTCACAGCCCTCCACTGCAGCCTTCTCACCCTCAAGCTACGACAGCTGAGGGTCTTTAGAGTCCCTAGGGAACAGCAGATGGGAAGCAGAGGGACACAAACAGATGCGTGAAGGAACACACCTGTGTACCTGCAGACAAACACCGGGCTGCGTGTCTGCGGCACAGGCATGCAGGGACAAGCCCCGGCTCCACCGGTGCCCTTCATTCATTCCCAGAGGAGCTCTCCCGGCTTCTCCTCCGGACGGGTACTCACCCAGCCCTCGAAGGTGTCGCTGGGGGCGGCGGAGCGCAGCAGGTCCTGGAAGTGCAAGGTGCAGTTGGCCACGAAGTCATCGTAGCCGATGGGGGTGTCGTGGAAGACGGAGAGCTCGATCTGATGGCCGTCGGTGACCGTGGCCGAGAACTCCTCGTTGTACGTGGGTTTGTTGGTCTTCTGCTTGGTGCTGGTCTGCCCCACGCGCACCTGGTCCACGCTGACGGTGACATAGGGATCCAGGAGCTGGTAGCCCTTGCGGAAGAGCGAGTGGCGGAGGGACCAGCGGGTGGGCTGCAGCCCCACCGCCTCCCCGATCCGCACCTTCAGGTACCCGCTGAACTTCATGGCTCCGGACATGGCCGCGCCCCCGGGGCTCCCGGGAGCCGGGAGGAGAGCCAGAGCCCGCTCCCGCCGGGAGAGGCACCCAGCCCCTCCTGCCGGGCCGGCGCAGCCCCGCCGCGCCTCCTGAGGGGCCCGGCCGGCGGCACCGCCCCCGGGGCTCCGGCACCGCTCCGGCACCGCCCCGCCCGCCGCTCCGCCGCCCGGCCCGGCCCGGCCCGGCCGCTCCTGCCGCGGGGAGCCGGCTCGGGGACACCTGGGCGTGGGGCGGCAGGCGGGGAGGAGCCGCGGAGCGAGGGCGGGGATGGATGGGCGGTGAGCGCACGGCTCTGCCCGTCCCGCCGCTGTCCAGGTGCGGCCCTGCCCGGCCCGAGAGCGGACACGGCTCCGCGGCCCTGCCCCGAGACACCCCCGGGTGTAGGGGGCTCCGAGCACCTGCTCGGCACCTCCCGGGAAGGGCTGGGGCAGAGCAGCGCCCTGGGCAGGCGGCGCTCCCCTCACGGCTCAGGCGGGAGAGAACGCGCGGAGAACACAGGGATGTGCTGCCTTTGCCGGGTTGTAACAACCCCGCCGTGTGCGGGTTAATTGAGGGTCATTAACCTGCCCGGCGCTCGGCGCGCAGGGTTGGTTTTAGGGTGGATTTCTTCGGGGGTTTGATCGCACTTAATAAAGCCGGCATTTAATTAGTTTTAATTGCTTTGCAGATTTCACAGCATAAGCGGCGTGAGCTGCGTTGGGAACAATGAAATCCTGCCTTCCCGGTGGCACTGTTCAGCCACCATCATCTGAATTAGGCTGCATTCCCGAAGATGAGGTCCTTTGAGTGACCCCACCACAGCTGGATGGTGCCAGGACTGGCTGACAGCTTGCAGCCTCATATTTTGGTGTGTTTATTTTTTTTTTTTTTCCTTTTTTTGTTATCCAGACCACTCCTCTCACCTCTGCCCTGCCATCTTTCACATTCCCTAGCAGACTGTCTCTGTTTTCTCCCATCCCCTTTCTTCCCTTGCTCCTTTCTCCACGTTGTTTTCTTCTTCTAGAACTCCCAAGTTTCACAGGAGCACCAAGCCAAGGCTCCTTCCAAGCCTCAGACAGAGCAGGTTGTCTCTGCCTCCTCTGGACAGAGCAGGTGGAACAGGTTCACTAATGTGATCACTCCTCACATGGAAGCAACTGTTCTGCCAGAAAAACTTGTAGACTCTTAAATGAGACTTCTGACAGGTCTCCTTTCAAGGTTTTTAAGTTCCTTGCTCTGTCACTATTAACTGGAGAAGACAAGTGTTTAAGATTTTTTTGAGATTGGTTAGGACAGTTCATCCTGAGGAGGAATACAGGCTTAGTTTTAGAAATTGCCATCCCAGGTTCTGGGGTTTTGTTTCCAGGAGAGATTGTCTCCAAATCTTTTAACAGCAGGTATGGCCAAGTAAACACAGAGTACTCTCTTCTCATAAATGACTTGTAGATTTAGGATTTTTGTATTTATGTTCCTTCTGAAATGCATTTTTGCATTAGCTGTGATCATTCGAGGTAATTTTATTTTCCCTGGTTTTAATCTTCATACCTTCTTGGATTCTGGTATCCCACAGCCTTGAGCTGGTCAAAAATAAATATTTCCTTTTATCAGCTGTATATCTGCTACTGCTTTAGTGTCTGGATTCACCACTTCTTCTTTCATGACACCGTAAAATAAAAAAGCCCCTCATTTACCTTTGCAAGAGCACCAGTATCTATAATTTTGTACTTTCACCACTTCTGTTCTTCCTAGTTATGAGTTGTCCCTTGAAGCCAGGGCAGAATCCATGCTGACCATCATGGGCAACCCAGAGTACTTAGAAGACTTCACCAGGATTCACTCAGGGCTGCAGACAAGGTTCAAAGACAGCCTAAATTTTAAAGCACCAGCATGGGTGCCCAAAACGTAAGGCTGAAGGCCTTAGAAAGGCTGGAGCACTCACTCTCTAAATTCCAAATCATCAGATATAGATTTTACTTTACTTAGAGCCCTTTCAAAGGGCTCAGTACAAAGTAGTGAAAAATGTTCAGCACTAGGAGACTATAGTTAAAAGGTAAATATGAATTACAATCACAGGCTTCCATAGTACTGTCAAAATTTCTCTTTACTTTTTCCTCAGTTTCCTGAGCAGGCAGAGATGAAAGTCATCCCAAGCATGACTTGTTAGAAGTAATGGCTGCTTCACATATTTGCTGTCAGAAACAGGGAGAAGACAAAAATATGCTGGTTAAAGGCTCAGACAAAGCCATTTCCTCTACTTGGTCACACAAGGTGAAGTACTTTGCCATGCTGGAGTTTCTTCTATAATAGCAATAGGAATGAGGACTTAAAGAATTTTTTCTATACAGTGGTTCATTGGAATCTCATGTGATAACATGACTACCCAGATCTGAAAAAAAAACCTAACAAGGATTGTAAAACTCATGGAAAAAACCAGGTGAGCCACAGTTGTATTGCTGGTGAGCAGCAGTGTGAGCCAGTTTTCTGCTGGAGGAAAAAATCAATCCTGTGGACTCATATGATGTGAATCTAATTAATTTTGTTTATCCACTCAAACCAGTCTGGAACAGATCATCTCAAACAGCATCTGAACACACCCCTATTCTGAACTCCCAGCCAAAGCCCAAATGTCCTGTTCTCAAAGAGAACTGAGCAACGACAAGAAGTCAGAACATACCCTGCCTACTCTCCAGACATCCGTGCAGTGGAAAAACATCCCCAGTTAGGTATTTTCTTCCAAGAATCAGAACATCCCTGCACACCATGACCTTGCAAGGCTGAATGCAGCAGCACCATCTGGTGATGGCTGCATTGATCCTCCTTGCACGGCTCTGGGGGCCAGTCAGGTCTGCAGGAGTGTGGATTCTCTTCCTTTCCCCAGCAGGACCTTGGAGACCAGGCTCCAGGCACGGCAGGGTGATTCATTCTGTGCCCTCGGGTGCTCAGGGGGGCTGAGCTCTTCCCAGCGCTTCCTGCCAAGCTGGATGGTTCCCTGAGCAGTCAGCCCGTGACACAGAGCTGTTCAAGAACCCACAGAGAAGAGTGAACAGATCTCCTGATGTGCCAGAGCAGCAGTGGTGGGAGCCATGCAGTGGCAACAAGTAGGAAATAAAGCAGAAAGGCAGTGCAATCTGAATTATGGGTAAATTACAGGATAAACAAGCCAGGTTACAGGCAATCTAATTAAGCTGCCACTCTAGGAGAAGGTTTTAGTGTAGTAGTGGAAAACCACCTGTTGAAAAAAACAGCTTAGAGCTCACCAACAATCAAAAAGACAAGCAGACTATTGACAATTGTTTGAAACAACTGACAGCAATGCCAAAACTGTCACACAGGCACTGTATAAATGACATACAATTTATTGTGTGTAAACCTGCTTCTGCCTCCATCTCAAAACATGCAGAATTGATCTAGGAAAGTCACGGAAAAAGATGATAAAGGTGATGAAAGGCAGGAAACAGAGTAGTGAAGGGAAAGAGTGCCTAGCTTGATATTTCTGAGTCTGAGAATGAATGAATGAAAAGGAAAATATGAGCAAGATTTGTACAATCATAACCCACATGAGCTGTATGAATGGGAAAAGGATTTTTCATCTTTTCCCAGCCAAGACCTAAAGGACACTTAAAATTGTTTTGAGGTCAAAGGTTTAAAAATATACAGAAGCAAATGCGTTTTCAGAGAATGCAGTTATAATTTGGAGTTCATTGCAATAAACAGAGGCCAGAAATATAAACAGCCTTATCCAGGACTAGGTGTTAATGGAGAATAGACATAATAGTGGCTACTAACCACAAGATAAACCCTGGCCCTGTACTGTAATTTCCATATTTAAGTAAAAAACTGAAGAATGACACCTCCTTAGGCTGGGTCAGGCACCATTCCCTGCAGGTGGTCAAAGATGGGAACAACTTCCTAAGTTTACTCCTGCATTCTTCCTTCAGGTCACAGTAACCTTAAGGATAAGTTTATGCAACTTCTCTCTTAGGTTTTTTGGAATCTGTCTGAAAAACTTCCAGTTCAGCTCCACAAAGCCAAAGAGCTTGGCCAAGTCCTGTTGTAATATCATGATTTAAGCCTGGCCTCATCTCACACTACAGATATACACAAATTAGAGCCCATTCATGCACCCTGTAAAATTCTCCATTTCTTTTTCCTACCAAACTGTGTGTTATTCCCTTCCCCAGTAACCTATAATTCTGTAATAATTTAGTATCATCCTCATTTGGCAAGTTAAGGGCAAAGTCTTAAATTGCTCCACATTAAATTTCTACCAGACACTGGTTACGTTCAGCAATGAGTCTGTAAAGCAATGGAAGAATTTTGTCTTTAACAATTACCATTGCAAAAAGTGCCAGTGACACTTTTTGTAACTGAAACTGCAGCTAAATACACTATAAAAAAATCCAAAAATTAAGAGAACTGTAGAGGCAGTTGAAGTAGGAACTAACTGTATTTTGTTCCTCTATTAATTTTAGTCTATTTATACCACTTCCCTTTTATAGTTCTTTCTATAAGACTGCTTGTTAAACCTTTAAACAATGACAGCTGCTGAAGACTGAATATCCCATATGTGGAATCATTTGTGGTCTAGGGAGAAATAAAAAAAAGAAAATATCAAATTCCTCTCTAATGATAATAATTATAGGATCAATCAAAAACTCGCTGAAGTCAAAAGCAAAGCTGCCACTCATTTAAGCTATAGAAGAATCAGCCCTCGTTCATATGTTTGCTGTTGATCCTGATTTATTCCAATGCAAAACAGAAAAAGAGATTGTAGCCTAATACCAGCTTTTCCTAGTTGCCATGCATACTGATTTTCCACTACTAAATTGTAGCTCACCTGACCCTTATTATTTTTTATTTTTTGGAAAACACCAGGTCATTTTATAAAGTGCTGGTATTATAAACTGCAGAATATAGTTTATAAGAGCACTAACTCCTACAAGCCAAGCATTAATACAGCTAATGGCCTGTTTGTTGTATTAAACTGCTCTCATTTGTCTGGGTTCATTAACAAATGCAGTAGTCATTAACTGTTAACAGCAACTCAGTTATTAGATTTTATTACTTGTACAGGAAACACTGGAGAACAAACTGATTGTTCTGGTTTACTGGAGTTTATTTCTTTCCCAGCAGTCTTGCTCTATTATTTATAATTTAGTTTCTCACTTATTCCCGAACATGATGGAAACGCTCAGAAATGGGTTCAAGGCATCCATGTGGACACTCGGTTCACATGCCAGCCCCCTACCCCTGAGCCCAACAAACCTCTCCTCTAAACCACAGAGCTCTGGGGCACCTGGCATCTGCAGTGCCCTCTGCTTTCCTGATTTTTCTGTATTTTTTTTGTTGGGCAGCAGCTTCTACTCACATACATAATAATGGAATTTAAGTAAAAGATCCAGTAATGTGTAGGAGGCTGGAAAATCTTCTGCTTCATTCATGGTTCTCTTTTTCTAATCTACTGAAATCCAACATTCAAGTTTAAAAATGTCTTTTATTTCCTCTTCATGGGGACTCATGCATCAACTGAGGGTGAATGCTTTCTGTCCCTCATTAACATTTAGTCCAGATCATTGTACAGTTCTCTTCTGGTCTTGTGGCTTACAAATAAGCTTAGAGCCACAGTCTTGCAGATGGCTGTGCGTGAGGAATATTGCCAAGTATTACTGGGATATGAAAGGCCTTCCCTTCCACATTTTGAATGCTGAAGTCCCCGATCCACTTTTCTCTCTGCTTTCTTCCCCTTTTTGCAGCTCAAAGCAATGGAGAAACAGCACCAGTGTCAAAATGCCATGAAGGACTGGCAGCAGCTTGTCATGGAAGTGGCTTTCATGGAGCAGTGGGAGCAGCGTTCCTCAACCTGCAGTGCCATGGTGCACAAATGAGGGAGGAGACACCCAGAAATGAGTTGTTAGTGCTCTTTGGGAACAGGATCTTCTGGATTCCCTCCAATCAGTGCTGGACCCAGCCTGTGTTGCAAGACACCTATCAGCCCTTCAGAGGTGGAGATGTGTGAAATGACTGTGCTTTTCCCTCTGTGTGGTTGGGTATATTTAATGGCATTGAGATAACTCAATTTCTGAGCTGTTGGTCCTTTCCTACTGCACTGCAGTTATTAATGGTACTTTTAAAGTTGTTCTCTCCTACAGATGCACACCTGGTCTTGGTGACCCAGGCTGTTCACTAAAGGCTTGGGTCAATCAGATTGGGCCACAACCAGCACAGGCTATTGGTGGCAGATGTGATGCTTAACTCTCTGCAGAGGAGAGGTCATGCTCCTCCAAATTAAGTGATTCACGGTGCAGTATCTGAGTGCATTGCACTGGAGATGCCTCACCAGCCCTGCTCCCACTTGGCTTGTGAAATGGGATCTTATCATGGTCTGACTACACACAAAGTGGTTAGAGGACAAGCATGGACTTCAAATTTCGTCAAATTACATCAGCCCAGTGCCACCTGCAAGCCCATTCAGATGTTATGGCAGCCAGAGGATCCAATATCTAGAGGGAAAAGGTGGGAGATTTTGTTAAGAAGAGGCTCAAGACGCTGCTGGTTTGTACAACCAAGGATTAAAAAGTGCTTCTGTCATCCCTGGGGCAGGGGTTAAAGCCTCTTGTGTATGCCCATGCCTGTGTCTCACGTGGTATGAGCATGGGGATGTTGTAGTGCTGGGGACTCAGAGATATGAGTCAGCTTATCTGCTCCTGCCTATAAACAAGGCACTTGGGATACAGCTTCCCTCCTATCAGCTTCTGATAGCAACTTCCTTCCTACCCTCTTTCCCAAGCCAGCACGTGCTAACATGTTGTGCAACAGAACCGGTTGGACAAGAAATTTAGAAGTACTTGAGGAGCCCAAGGATGTGCACTTTATGCCTTTAAGCAGCAGAGGCTTGCTGGGAATGGCCCCAGACTGTCAGGTGTGTGCATTTACCTTCTGGAAATGGGGTAGAATAAAAGAGCATCTCTTCCTCTTTCAGCTCAGAACATAAAAAATCCTGGGATTTTCCATGAGGAACATAATAAATCCCAGGATTTTCTGTGAGGAGCAGCAGGAGAGTCAAACAAACACTTCAAACACTGAAGAGACACCAGAGTCTTTGTCCACCCGGAGTGCTGCATCCAGCTCTGGGATCTCCAGCACAGGAAGGACATTGAACTGTTGCAGATGGTCCAGAGGAGGCCATGAGGATGCTCAGAGGGCTGGAGCTCCTCTGCTGCGAGAGTTGGGGGTGTCCAGCCTGGAGAAGGCTCCAGGGAGACATTTTAATACTTAAAGGGGGCTTGGAAGAGAGATGGGGACAAACTTTTAGTAAACCCTGTTGCAATAAGAGTAATGGTTTTAAACTAAAAGAGAGTTGATTTACATCAGATGCAAGAAAGACTCTTTTAAACAAGGGTGGTTAAACACTGACAGAGAAGCTGTGGATGTCCCATCCCTGGAACATTCAAGGTCAGGTTGGATGGGGCTCTGAGCAACCTGATCTAGTTAAAGATGTCCTTGCTCACTGCAATGTGTATCTAATGTTATTCCTTAAGAAGTAGGGTGTTGTTCTTTTCCTGAATAATTTAACTTTGCAAAATTTTAAGTTCTCCAAAGACTGAACTATGAGCTGAGCTAAAACAATAGTAGGCATTGTTTAACACTAAAGCAGACTAAAGAGGAGGAAAAAAAATTAAATGTATTCATGTTATGGGGCTATTATGACTACATGTTGCAGACTCATTATATTAGCTAAAAATACTTAACTGAGTTGACTTCTTTAACACTGGCAAAGGATCAACAAGCTCTCAAAGTTCTTTTTTCAGTCAAGACTGAGCCTGATCTTTCAGTTTCCTGTCATGTCTCTCATAACATTTTTTTTTTTACTAGAACAAAGTTCCATCTGCCAAGAACTGCATATTCTTTCTTCAGGATCTGAACTCTGTTCTACTGAAATGCAGGCATTGACCAATAATTTCTATTTATCTGTACATTTTCTAGTAACCACAAGATTTGTCATCTTCAGTACCTATGGTACAGATGGAAGTTGAAAAGGCAGCAGGAGAGGGTTAGAAAAAATGGAGTTAAAACATTCTAATGAGAGTACATTATGGAGAATATAATGATGATGAAGGATGCTCAAAGGGAGAAAGGAACAATTACCTGGACTGGATGACAGGAAGAAAAAAAAAACACATAGGAGGTATTGGGCATTATTAACCTTTGAATTCCATCTAAGGAATATTGATTTTTATTCTTCAGTCCATTACAAAGAACTCTCCTCTTGGTTCAGAACCAAACCCCAACACAACCCCCAGCAGAGGATTGCAGTGCTGTGGCAGGGCTGCACTCTGGGATGTGCTGTGCAGGGGATATATCTGTGTTTTTGCTTTAATTGTCACTGAGAGGAAGAAAAAAACCTCTGCATGTACTTTTACTGAGATCTTTAAAATCTCAGTAAAGCACAAGAGCTCTGGGATATGAGGATGCCGTCCCAAGGACCCTTTGAGTCAGACTGTTAGATTCCTAATTACTTTAAATAACACTTCTGTTGAGTACAATAAAATGATAACACACCTATGAGTAAAAGTTACCTCCATGTCCCCATCCCCACTCCATGGTGGTGCCCTCTCTTCCCTTCTTTGGGATCAGAGTGTGCACTCAGCCAGGAAATATCAGTGCAGGCTTGAGCACAATCCTCTCTTCCACACTGCATCGAGAAATTCTCTGATGTCTGTAAAGAATCAGGCAGAAACAATGCTCAGGACCTCCCTGACCATCCCATTTCTGTCCCAAACTCTGCACACAGACAGCAAACTACACACAGGGATCCCTTTGCTGAGCTGCAGCTCATTCTGAATAAGATGGGGAAATAAGAATAGCTGAGGCTTGCTCTAAAACTTCAAGACCTTTATGCAAAAATCTTAGAACTTTTAAAAACCATTTAGAAACCAGAAGGAAAAGCCATGCTGAATAGGACAAAGCACTCCCACAAACACAATGCTGCATCAACAGAAGCTCCTAAGAGCAGAGCTATGAAAACCAGGATTTCTTCCCTTGACACAAACCTCTAGATGGAGCTGCCTCTTTTGTTTTCAAACCAAGCAAGAGCTGCTGAGGTACTGCCATAAGGCAAGGCAACAGGAATATAAAACTGAGGCATTTGCAAGGGGAGAATGGAATGGGAGCATTATTTTGCATACATGTTGTGCTTTCATTGGATACTCTCAGCTTCTCTATAATTCTTTGAGAAACCAGCTGTGTTGCCAATGCCCTTGCTTGGAAAAGTCACTCCTTCCAATTGGGGGTGAAGAGGCAGATTCAACTGGAGAGTGCTGAGATCTGAACATGAAGAATATCCCTATGAAGAGGGAAAGGCTGCAAAAATTTGGATAACAAAGAACTCCTTTTCCTCCCATAAAGTGGGGCTTCATTTCAGTAAGACCTGCCCCATTCCATGGACAGTGGAAGCAATTTTCCCAGCAGAGCTGGCCAGACTGAAGAGAACTGACAGCCTGTTCAGCCTGCATGATCCCATAAGCCTGGAGAACAAACCTTGAGGGGACCACCATGGCCACACCTCAAATCCTGGGGTCAGTTTTGGGATCCTCACAAGAAAGACATTGAGGGGCTGGTGCAGAGAAGGGAATGGAGCTGGGGAAGGATTTGGAGCACAAGTCTGATGAGGAACAGCTGAGGGAGCTGGAGGGGCTTCTTTCTCTGGAGAAAAGGAGGCTCAGGGGAAACCTTCTGGCTCTCCACAGTTCCCTGTCATGAGGGTGGAGCCAGGTGGGGGTCAGGCTCTGCTCCCAGCGAACAAAATATAGGACAAAAGGAAGTGGCCTCACCAGAGGAAGTTTAGATTGGATATTAGGAACAATTTCTTCACTGAAAGGGTGGTTAAACTGCCCTAAACAGGTTGTTCGGGGAAGTGGTGGAATAATGATAACAGTCCCTGGAAGCATTCAAAAAACTTTTAGATGTGGCACTTGGGGACATGGATTAGTGGTGGGACAATGGTTGGATTTGATGACCTAAAAGGTCCTTTCCAACTTAAGTGATTCTCTGCCAGCACTATGCTATGCACAGGAGGAAACACCAAGTGTTGTGTCCCTCTTTGCCCTGCACTATTCCTACCAGGCCTGGGAGCCACAATCCCCTGATTTTGGGGGGACTGAAGAAGCACACATCTCCCTTTAAATGTGACCCTAAAACCACCTGCACCCTGTCACCCTTGCACAGAGTGAGCAGCACAAATGGGCAGGATCCAGAGTCAGCATTTCATATTCCCTAATTTCTCATCAGCCTTAAAAAAGTCCCTGGGAAGACAGAGCATCCCTGTGTTTCACTGCTGCCAGTGCCTGTTCCTCTAGAGGGTACCCTCAGCCCACAGGGAGCTCTGCTGAGCACTGCTCCTCATGAAACCTGAAGGCCAGGCCCAGGAAAGTAAAAATAAAACTTTACAGAAAAGCATGCTGTAATTTTATGATGCACTTTAATTTGATTCTGGTTAGTTAGACCAGCCCCCTGGGCAGGCTGGGACTGCACGGAGCAGCACAGGGCTGTGCTTTCAACTACCAGCTCCAGCCTCTTCCAAGGACATAAACATTACAGCCTCCTGTGCAATCAAACACAAAAATTACTCAGGGGTGTAAATGAAAGAAAACCCAGGAGACCCACAGGAACTCACATTTAAAATACATATTTAATCTTATTAAATACTTAACAGAAAAAATGTTCAGATCTCTCACGTTATTTGCTTTTTAGTGGTGCCTCAGGGGAGTGAAATAAACATAGGACTGCCCTGTACTAGGACCTGGGTGAACACCTAGGAAGAAACACACAGCTTGCCATCAAAACAGTCAGTGCCTAAGGGAAGAAGGAAAACAGACCAAAGAGGGGAAGAGTGGTGGCCTGAGACACCCTGTAGATGGGACAGAACCAGGACTGGGACACAGTTCCCCTGCCAGGGTCCCTGTGCTTGGCTCACACTGTCTCAGATGCTCTGTGCTCACAGTGTGCCATGGTTTGGGTTTTTCCTCCTGGGATACAGACACGGATGCACAGCTCTCCTGAAAGCCAGGCCCCCAGTTCTGCTTCAGCTCAACTAAAGCAGGTCACAGGAAAGGCTGAGCGTTAGTAAACATTAACCTAAACTGTGACCTAGCAAAAAGAACCAAATATTTGGAAATTCCATCTTTTCAATTTTTTTTTTTTAAAAATACACCCAGCACTTCAAACTCTGCCTGTTCCAGCACCTCCCATATCCCTAGAGACTGCACTAAGTCTGCACCTGCCATATTCTAAGGGAAGCTCAGAGGGATTTAGTGAGGAGTTTGGTTCACATGCTAACACCCAGTTTTCCATCCAGGTCAGGGATATCATCCTGGAATTCATGCAACTCCATCTAGAAGTGACAATACAGCAGCAAACTCACTCCTCCCATTCTACATCATATTGGTGCAAGACCTGGCTTCTCCTTTCTATTAAACTGGGATCTGTCCACAGCCTCAATCCAATGAAAATGGTGTTTATCTGAACGCTCAGAGTCACTGCCAGGGTGTCACTGCTGTAATGGGATCGAGTCAGGAAGAAAATGTTAGGATGTGGAACAGACTGAGGTCCTTCACAGCAAACACTGTGGAAGAAGCATTAAGCAGAAGGGCAGAAGAGAGCTGTTGAACAAAGTGGGTTGAAACATTGCAGTGAAAGGTGCTGATTCCCTCCTGGCTCCCAGGGGAAAAGCTGGCTCAGCCCAGAATGGGATTGTGGTCAGCAGAGAAGGGTCAGCAGGCTGGCCATTCTCATGGGATGTGGCACACCAAGGTGCAAATCCAAAGTTTGCAAAAGAATATGAATTCCAGTCTTCACCATCTCTAGGGGTTGTCCTAACCACAGGGCTGTTGGCTATTATGGTACCAGCTCTCTTACATGGTAGTTTTGTAGTAAAACAAGAAAAGAAAAAGTTCCCTGAGTTAATAACAGAAAAAAATTCTCTTCAGAGGGCTAAAAAATTTTTGGTTTCCTCATACTAATTTACTTGACATGCCTAAAACCCTCCCTGATGTCTAAAGAGCAAGTTGAAAGGGATCTTTGTGAGCTGAGCACTACTGGATTTGATGTGAGAGCCAGGAAAACCTGTGTGTAGGTCTGTCCTTCCTGCAGAAATTCTGAATTCCCTTTGACATTCCTGGGGAACTTCTCTGTCTGAAAAAGGGATAGAAGGGTCTGTCCTATGACATTAAATGTGATTGTTATACACATTGTATTGTGTAACAGTCTTGTCCAGATAAAGCTGGTGATCAATGTTTCATTCAAACCTTTTTTGTCTTTTTTTCTTTTATTGTCATTATCATTATTTGGTGAGGGAGGAAGGGGGAGAGTAAGGGGAAGGGGAAATAAACCATGACAGATTTCTCACATAAAATTATATGATGTGGTTTTGACTGATATGAACATTTCTGATCTATGTGTCTGTACAGCCCTGCCTGTAAAACATTTCAGGATCTTTGTGCACAAGATGTGCTCTGACAAAGGTAAATTACACATGAACAAGAGCAATGAGTACACCCCCACGTGCTCCCCAAGCTCCCTGTGGGATGGCAGATATCAAAACCAGAACCTGAAATCCCCTTCTGGAGGCTTTACTTACGTGCTTGGAGCTTTCTCCTGACTGATTTGCAAAATGAGTAGCAGAGGAAGAGCTGGCATTTCCCTGCTGATCGGGACGGTGGCTGCACCCTCGTGGCAATCAGTGCTCTTTTAATGGAAAACACCAGGTGTTTCCATTGGATTGCTTGGTTATATTTTGGCATTCTGTTTATGACAGAGAATTATTTGTTATGAAATCCTTAGTGGTCAATAGCTTCAACTTCATTCTAATTACCAAGGCAGCCAAGTCATATTTTTTCTCCATTTACAGAATTTGTAGGACTATAACCAGAAAGCAAGCCACGAGTGACACAGCCAGTAAACAGTGCAGTTTGCTGACTAGTGTTTGTTTTATAACCTTTGGCATATCTTGATATGTACATAATAACAGTTCTTAACCCATAAATAATATTTTACAGAGGTCACACTATAGTTATTTAAGTTCAGGGGTTTATTTCCCAGAACACTAAGTAGCTGTGAATGAATTATGTTTAGTCTGATCTGCCACAGAAGGGTCATAAACTTACAAGTTGTAGCAAACCATGGAATATTACTCCTGTATGTCAGGCAAACTGTAAATGTAAAAGAATAATACTTGATAAGGGGAAAATCTTTTTTATTTCGTTAAAGTAATATACGTTCCTAGGGAAAGACTGTAAAATCTCATGTTAAGTGACAAGTTGGGCAATCTCTCCACACACAGCTTGTGAATTCTGCTGCTCTCTGGGACTCTCTCTGCATGTCTGAGGGGCTACAAAACCTGCTCTGAGCAGGGAATCTTTTTCTTTCTTGGCTCCCTTAGGCTTAGAGTGTCCCAGAATCCACAGGAGGTGATGAGAGAAACTTTAGTGCCTTTTCACAGGGCTAATAAAAAAAGGGGTCACTAAATGCTGCCAAAAGTCTGTTCTGCTGCAACAGCCATGGATAAGGAGAAAGCTGCTACCTCACTTCTTAATATGATGAACATCTCAGGGACTGGGAGGGAAGAAGACTCAGCTGCTGATCATCAGGTGGGGAGTTGGATAACTGTGCTCGAGGCCACCTGACAAGAGAGGGAACAGCAGAAAACAGTGGCAGGGAATTGCAAATGAAGAGACCAAAGGGACTGTGGGTTCTGGGAAAGACACCATGTGCAGGAAACAGGAATTGCTTTTTTCCTGAAGAATGTTGATTTCAGGACCAGCTGAGAAAAAGAACCTGCAAGAGAGAATCAGAAAAGTCTCCCAGGTCCTGAAGACAATACATAGTGAGAATGAGCCAGACCTGCAAGAACTCTGCCTCGATCCCCAAAATGAGGAAAGCAGGGAAGTGCATCTGTGTGCTTTTGGTGTTGATTCCTGTAATGACTTCAAAGCAATAATTGAATTTAGAACCTGCTGCAAACCCCAGATTTCTGTGTGCTTTTCCAAAACAGTGACCTGCACAGTTAGAGCCCTTGGAAAGTGTAGTTTTAGGTAAAGAGAAAGAAAAAGGCTGGTCCTGAGGCTGTTCAGCTGCTGTACTGTAAATCCTGTGTCAGGGAAGAGGCAAGAGCTGCACAGAGACCCCACTCAGCTCATTGAATGAAAGGATGTGGGAGAGCCAGCTCAGTGCCCATGGACACCCTCCTGCCCCAGCAGCAGCTGGCACACCCCAGTCCAGGTCACACTTTCTTTGCAGGCCTTCCTGGGCACTGTGCCATCCCATCTTTTTGTCACCAGATGAACTGGAGAAATTTGAGGGCTCTTAAAATTCTGAAAAGGTGACCTTTAAGAGATGCTGTAGGGAGGCAGCGACACACTCCCAAACCAGAAATAAACATGAACCAAGAGGATCAACAATGAAAATCGGATCATTCTGGTTCTCCAAAATTTTTCAACTCCACCAACTACTTTGCTCCTGCTGTCTGCAGGGGGCCTTGCTGTGGAATTCTAGCTGCCCTGGAGACTTCTAAGAGGAGGAGAATAATAAAAATGAAGCAAAAAGTCACCAGCTGCATTTCTCAATTTGCACTCCTAGTGCTGGATGCCTGAATCCAGGGTTAGCTCTTGTGAGGGGGCTGCAGCATGGTGAGACAGGACCTAGTTCACCACCCAGCTGAGCCCTTGGTTATTTACAAGTTGTGTAAATGTTCTGGCACTCCTTCTATACAAAATCAGTCCTGCCCAAATGAATAGTTGCATAGTGGTGGAGGAGATTTTTAAAGAAAAAATATGGCAGTGAATTGCTGAAACTGAAAGCCAGCAGGAGATGCATGCCTAACTTGCCCATTTTCCTTGAGAAACTCCGATGAATATTATTTTGAAATTCATTAACTTGAAAATATAAAATTTGGGTGATTTTTCTTGACTTTTAAGAACTTTAACAACAAATTATTTCTTCTGTGTGTAACCTTTGAGAGAACTCATAAAAACAAGCCTTTTAAACAAAATAGAATCATTCTTCAGGGTCCTGACCAGACTGCAAGTATTCCATTTCATAGCTGCTATTTTATGATGCTGAATTCAAATAGAACTTTAATTTTTGGGGGTGGGGGGTCTAAATCCAAGGGGTTGTGTAAACACCATAACTTTTAAAACCTGTGGCTGTGTCTCATACTTGGATCACCCTGTGTCTTACACAGGATGAACTCCAGCACAGGCTTCTTCTCTTCTTGGGGTGTTCAGTGTGACTGTATCACAGGTATTCCCCATTTCTGTCAGTACAGCAGGAGCTGTGCTGCTGCCTCTCTCTCAGGGGGGGGGTTTATTTACATCTTTCACAGAATCATCACAGAGTGGCTTGAGTTGGAAGGGACCTTAAAGATTATTTCGTTCCCCTGCCATGGGGAACTATCCCAAGTATTCCACTATTTCAAGTTGCTCCAAGCCCTGTCCAATCTGGCCTTGAAAATTTCCAGGGATGGAGCAGCCACAGCTTCTCTGGGCAGCCTGAGCCAGGGCCTTGCCACCTTCACAGGGAAGAATACCTTTCAATCTAAACATTTCATCTTTAAGTTTAAATCCATTCCCCCTTTGTCCTATCTCCATCTACTTGTGTATAAAGTTGCTCTCACTCTTTTTTATAAGCTCCCTTGAAGTACTGAATGGAGCTTTCATTTCATTTTACACAGACATCTCTTTCCATAAAACCTGTAGGAATCTCCTGTGAATCCTTACTTTAAATCTTCTTTCTGTCTGATTTGGTTGAAATTCCCTCAAAATGTCACTCAACTTTTATTTGATGAGTGGAAGCCAATAATACAGGTCTGGGAACATGTGAAATATTAGGTAATTTTGTTTGTTTCCTTATGCAAAACCATAAGGATAATTTCAGCTCTATTTTATCCCTCACTTCATTTATTGTGAAGTTTCAATTGCAAATAATAGGAAAATAAAATAAATTGACTAATCACAACGTCTCCTATGCCCAGACAGGTTTGAGGAACAGAGATCTTGGGCTCCCTGGTGACCCAAACATTTGATGTGTCACCAAATTCTTGTCTGTGCTGTGACCATTCATTTCAGAGACAGCAGCATGAGGTCATGTCATATTTTTAATTACCTGCATTTTAATTGAAGCATTTGAGATTACAGCAAATAACATCGCTGTTACAAAAAGCACAATAATTATGTCAAGAATGAAAAGTGGGTGTCTTCTCCCAAGGGGTCCCATGCCCATGCCTGGTTCTGTTCATCGTCTGTGACCATCACTTCTTTCTGCCTACACTTACCTGTTAAAAGCACAGCAACTCTCTGTTCACAGGAAATTCCACTTTAAGCAGCATTTTTCCATGTCTGTACTTTTTTTGTGAACCAAAAACCTAAACCAGTGCCACTGGAATTTCTAGGGGAAATTTAATCAAGTAAACAACAATTAGTTGGTTGTCTAAACAGAGCTGGATGTGTCCTTCTGAAAATCCTAAGCCTGCAATTTTAGGTGCACCAAAAATTTTAAAAAAATTAAAATTAGACCCCCTTTGTCACTATAACTAAATACACTATATGATAATTCATTTAAGACTCTGTGTTTATCCTTCCTAGACATGAATCATTTCCTAGCACCACAAAGCATCACTCAAGCACCATTCTTTGCTCCCTATAATTTGCAGTGTAGTCAGCCCTGACTAATCATCCTAATTATGTCTGGTACTAAGGACTGCAATTCCCTCCTTCTCTCTTCCCAAACACACACAGGCAATATTAGCAATACTTTAAATATATGCTATTTTCTTCACAGCTTGCAAAAGTGAAATTTCTAAACTATTATGAAACCATTTTTCATTAATTACAATAGTGCCTAAAAATCCCAAATGCCATTTTTCAACCAGAACACAGAGAGAGAGATGTAAAAGCCCTGTAGATGAAAGGCCCAGAGACACAATCAAGTTACAGAAATTTAAATCACCACAGGTCAGCAAAACTATTTACTGAGCACATGCATATTCTTAACCTGTTGTAGTAAGGCATAAAATGCATTAACTCAGACCTCACTTTTTGAGATGTGAGTGTATTTTACCTTGCTTTCATGGTGTGGTCTCAGTGAAGAAGTGCTGTTGAGCATCTTGAGCTCTGCCACAGTTCACCTGGTGTTTGGACAAGGCTCTCAGGCACAAGATGTGATTTTTGGGGCTGTCCTGTGCAGGACCAGGAGTTGGACTCAGTGATCTTTGTGAATCCCTTCCAGCTCAGGTTATTCTGTGACTTTCTGTGGTGTTAAGCCAGTGTAAGTGATTAGGACACCTGAGCCCATGGCACCGTATCACCCAGGTGCCATCATCCCTTGGGTGGGTGGGGTACTGCAAAGCACAAAGCCAAACACATGTCCCTCCTGTCACCCTCTGCAAAAAGGGCAGATTCATAGGTAATTAACATGTATTGGCTTGTCTTGTGCTGCTTATAAAATGTGTTTTGCATTATGTTTTTGTAACAGTTGGCCAGCAAGCCTTGACCTGTGAGGGTTAGGATGAATACCTGCACAGCTGGAGCCTTCAGTGGCCAATGGCAGCCCTGCTCTCATCATTTCCCCCTTTCATAAATGTAAATACTGGAGGTCTTGTTTAAACCTTCAGAACCTAAACATGTCATCACTATTAATAACATATGTTATAAGACACCACATGCTGGCAGAATAACCTGCGGTTAATGACACCAAAAATATTGAAAAGCTTAGCATAAAATTGAAACTTGTTAATGGTACACTGTGCAGCTTGGCATACAACTAGGGGCAGGAATTCCACACAATGGAACTGTGTGAGTGCTAACAGCAGGCTCCCACAAGATAAAATAAACTTGTTTTATGGACATGAGGAATTGATTTTTAATGAGATTCTGCTCGGCCGTAACATCATCCTGGGAGGGTGAGCTGGTTTTCTCCTTGCCTCTGGTGCAAAATTATAGTTTGCAGAATAAAGACTCACTTAAATTGGGCCTATGGATTTGCACCTTCATCATATTAAGTGAAAAGTAGGTGTTATCCCAGGTCTGGTTGTTAAAGTGCCTGCAAAGAAGATCCCCTCTTCCCTGCATTACATATCTGTACGTTCTGGGATCAGGGAGATCAGCCTACAGGCAGAACACACACTCCTCAAGCTCTTTCAGAGATAAACTACCTTGCAAGCTGATTTCCTGAGGACAGAAGATTAGTAATGAAAAGGGATAAATCTGTCTCTCTAGAGAACCTGGGAAGAGGCATTTGAATTTACCTTTTTGTGTCCAGGTCTCAGCTACCTATTAAGAAAATATTAAGATATAAAGAGGTTGTCAGACTTGAGGTTTGGTATCAAAACACTGTCACATTCAGCTACAGCAATGAAGACTGTCCCTTTGCTGTCTATTCACATTTGATTATCTTTCTTATCCATTCCATCAATTTAAACCAATACCAAGCTCCTCTTTGAGCCCCAGGGAGAAAACCAGAGTCACACAGCTGGGAAGTACCTTGTAACTGGGCAGCCTTTTGGGAAAAACAAAATACAAAAGCAAGAACAACTACCAAACCTCTTCAGCTTTAAACTCAAAACATTTTCTTTGCAAAGAAATCACATTTTTGCTTCCCAAATCGATGTCACTTGGCCCTGAACAAGCTGAGCTGCACTGTGCTTTTGCTTTTCTTTCCTCTCTGCTGTTGTGGTTTGCACTGTTTGTGTGCAATCATTGGCTTTTAATTGCCTTCTATTGCCTGTTTCATTTGTCAATAAATAGAAAGTGCAGACCTATCACCAAAGGCCTTACATCTGTTTCTCATACATCTTAGCCACCCATGGTGCCTGAAGCTAAAGCTGTCCCCTACTGCTAACCAGGCTACCAGTTTATTAGGGGTTTTTTTCCCCTGCCCTTTTAAAAAGATGAAAGCCCCTGAAAGCTTTTTCTCCGTGCAAGTGATGGTTGAAGTTAATGAAGTAAGCATCTGTTAGGTGAGAGAAGGTCACCCTGGGGTTGGGCACCTCCCCGTGGTGGGACTGGCATTCACCCAGCGATTAGTATGTGATGACAACACCTTAAAGATAATTAGTTGACAATGAGTTGAGAGCCTGTTAACCCCTTTAACACCTTATAGTTTATGATTATAATGAAACACTTCGGGACAAAGCAAAATAGATGTCGTTTTCCTGGAGTGATTTACCATTTTTTTCCAGTGTTTTCGCTTATCATTTTTGTGACCTTCTGCCAAAGGAAGAAACAGCTGCCAGCAGCCCAGAGCACGATTCATCATCTTCGTCAGCCTGGGCTGAAATGTAGCTCCAGTTTTCTGTGCACTTTCCTCCACTGGCTGTGAGCTTAAAGACTCTTTGGCCTGGGGTGGGAGCCATTGCTGGGGTAGAGCCATGAGAAGAGAGAGATGGAGTTTCTCTGGTGGCTGAAATGTCAAGCTGAGTGGGCTTTTCCAGGTGGGTTTTCACGCTGGTGTGGATAATCCCTGCAGTGGCAATGGAAGCCACTGGATTTGACTCACCTGAGTGTTCCAGATGGGCTTTCCCCAGAAACAAGGATTACTCGGCAGAAGAAGAGAGAAGCTTTTGCAAACTAAGCTGTAAGAAAGGCAGGATCAGGACACATGTGAGTGAAGCAATCAGGAAACAGCACTGATCATGGGTGTCGGGAGACAACGAGGAGCAGGAGGAAGCAAATGGAGAACAACTGTCAGTCTGTTGTGATTTATATTCACTGGCATTTCCCATCTTCATTCAGTCACTCAGCGTGTTTAATCATGACATGGGAGCTCAGATGAATTACGACTGGCAGTAGCTCAAGAAATTTGGCAATAGCAAAGTAAAACAAATTTGTGCACAGGAATCAAGAAAAGCCTGTCTCAAGATTGAAAATTAAATTTTATTTCATTTAAAGAGATACATATCTTGCTTCTCTCTTCCTTTGCACTTTCTAGTTCAATGTGATGAAGGCAGTCCTGGTGAGAAAATTTTCTGACATCATGTCTCTGCACCATTTTTTTGATACAGACGCAGTGAACAAGGACTGGTCTCGCTTTCATGAGGTTTAGCACAGGACTTCCATTGATTTCAGCAGGAACAGGCTTTGTGTTTGGTAAGTCCCCAAAAATGTGGCTATCTAAGCTATTCTGTAAACTTTCTGCCATGTGTCCATCATTAACAGCTGCCAGGTCCTGGGATGCACAATGGATCCTCACAATTCTCATTTCTCCTGTGCCTCCCATTTCAGTCCTTTAAAGCGCTTTAAAAACATCAGTAAATTAAGTTCCACTGTGGCAAATGCTCCCTGGAGAGACTTTTATTCCCAGGTGACAGGCAAAGGCAAGGCTGGCAAAGGATCCCCACAGCAGTTACAGCCCAGACCTCCTGGCTCCCAGCCTCGTGCTTTACTGCTAATTAAATACATCTAGATTAATGCAGAAAATGTAGAGTTTTGTTATGCTTTTTAGATTTAAAGGCAATATATGGATTCAGCACTGTATCAAATGTCCATAAACTCAAAAATAAAGTATTTCCAGTGACTTCTAAGTCCCTCATTAACTAGCTTGTACTACTGGGTAGAACCAGGCTTAAGGAAAACTTGCTATCATTTATCTTAATAGAATTCTAGGAGTAGAAGAACTGACCTCCCCCAAAATTCAAGATTATTATCCAAAACTGACCAATCTGTCTGATGTTATGACCATCAGTTCTTCTAGCAGTCAAAAGAATTTATGAGAACTCCAACACAGTTAGTAAAGATAATTTGCTGTTATAGGGAAATGGGTCATAAAATAAGAATTCCTGGAGCGTATAATTGGTTGCTTGATTATTAAATGTAATTCAGGGTTAATTAATAAATCTGCTTCGTGATACAGAAGAAAAATATTCTTGAAATTCCTAAAATGCCATGCAGAATCAGCTTCTCTTTCCTCATATGAATTGCACTTTTATTGGTCTTTAGATTAACTGGTTCCTCTTCCTGCAACCCTAAATGCAGGTTAAGCCACAATTTTAAGTACAGAATTATTTGTCTGCCTATGAATTTCAAAAATACAGCTCATAATTAATGATGGACATAAAATGACAGCTTTATGTGCTGAAATACCAGCATAGCAAAGTATGAAAAGGCTCCACTGGTTTCAGCAGAGCTACAGAAATTTAGGCCAGCTGAGAATCTGTCCTCATCTTTACAACATATTTTTGCCCAGATATTTCCTTTATCCATTTTTTAACTACTTTAGAATATTGCTCTGGGGAACACATCTAAAATATCTGTTTGTAATGGGATTCTGCATCAAACTGCACAATGCTGTTGAATTCAGCTCTTACTTACCTTTCTTGTTATCTCATCAAAAATGAGGGAAACACACTGATTTCAGCACACCTGAGTGCAGAAAACACCCAGCTTGGACAGGTACAATGGAAACTGGAGCTATGCACAAGTCTTTAGAGTAGCTAGATGTGGAAAAAGCAGAATTATCAAGCCAAGGAAAGGTGCTCTGTTCTTGTACAATTCAGGATTTCTTGCAAAGATGTTTAGAGCACTGTTGCCACCACCCTGCTCTGCTGTGGGCTGCTGCCTCCTCAGGGCAGGGGTCAGTGCAGCTCACTTTCCAGCTGGGTTTGCATTATCCCAGCAAAATGGGAACAGCTGGTTTGGTTTTGTTGATCATAAAGTATTGAGAATTTTCAAGCCGTATAGTCAGGTCTCTAGGTGTTTTCTGCTTTCAATGAGAACAATTTGTCAATAGACAAGGATTTGTGTATTAGGTATTTCACCCCAGCACACAGTCTCACAAATAGGTGAAACCAAAGCATGGAGGCTCTTTAGGATGGGTTTTGATGGAGCAACAGTGTGTCTTACCAGGAGGAAGGAACAGTATGAGCAGGACATTTTGACAAACATTGTCATTACTGCTTAGTTTCACAATGTCGAAACAGAGGTGTGGCCACAGCCAAAACAGAGGCTTGCAGTGGTTAATCTCCTGGGCAGCTCCTGTCACAACATTCTTACCAACCAGCAAAGCTCTCCAGACTGGAGAGAAGCAGGAGCAGGATGGACATGCCCATCCTGCTGTCCAGTCATAAGACCCACTCATCTGCCTGCTCAGCAAAAGGGACACTGAGCAAATGTCGTCGACTGAAGACAATGCCAGCAGTGAGCCATTTGAAAAAAATACCAAAAAACTAAGATCTCTGATGAGCAGCACTGCAGATGGAGAAACTTTCCATTGGTATAGAACTAAATAAATACTCCTCTCTCAGTGTCAGCAAAACGCCTCTGCCAGCACAGCCAAGAAAAAGAAGGAAAGCAGCGTGGGAGCCAGCACACAGCCTTGTTTGGGGCTGCTTGAGACAGGAATGGAGCCTGATACGTTGCCATTTTCCATACACTGGCCATCACGGAAAAATAAAAGTGACAGAAATAAACTTTGTGGGACTTGAAAAGATGAACAAAATTTTCCAGACCCCCTCATGATCCTACAGTGTTAAAAGATTTGCTAGATCAAGCAACAAACTTGCTGCCAAGCCATTTTCCTGAAGTTGACACAGATTCTACCTATAGGGTTTGACCAGACCTAAATCCACTAAAATTAAGGAAATGCTGAGGCCATGTGAGTGCCTTTTCAGTTATAGAGATTAGGAAAATGGCAGGATAATTATCATAATTTGCTTTGTCACCTTTATGTTTAGAGAAGTTTATAAAAGATTTGCTTTCAGAAAGTGCTCAAGATTTAAGCAAGAAGGGCAATCCAACACCTCCAAAGGTCTCTTGTTCTTATCCTTACTTGGCAGCAGCCTGTTTGTCACACCTCATGTCACAGAGTTGTCTGTAGCCTGTTTTTCAGGATGACAATGTCACTGCAGCTGCACCACATCTCGTTAGGGCTGCTGCTGGTCTGCCCTTGAGCACCAGCTTTGGGAGATTTCCCTGCTCATACAGCAGCTGGCATCTGCTCTGAAGTCTCTCCCAGTACCCACAGGCACAGCAGGGGCAAGCAACACGAATCCTGCCATTGTCTCTGACCAAATTATCTATCTTATTCTAAATTATAAAGGTGAGTGATTTAACATCCATAATAAAAAGGTATCAAACCTTAATGCTTCTCTTTTCTTATGAAGGTTTCCATGGGTAAAGAGTCTGTTTCTGCTCAGGTCAGACTTTTTCCAGGTTGGATTTAAGGGCAGGGAGGGACTTGGCCAGTGTGTTATTTCACTGGGGACCTTGGCCATGAGACAGCCTTGTCCAAGGGCCACCTGGCATGGAAATACTGGGAAGAACAAAATTAATCTCTTACCAGCCCCTTTGGGAAGGGACAGAGAGTGACTTTCATTTTCTGGAGAAGACAATGGGATTTATCATGGAATTAAAAGCAGCAAAAAATATGTGAAAGGGGTGAGGAAACTTAAAAAAAAAAGAAAATATGCAAGAACTGTTTAATACTTTTTCAATCTTTATGTTTATCTCAGAAGATGGTGTAGATTAGTACCATTATTAATTTAAAAATTAGAACATTTTATTCTTCAATTGTCTGCGTTTCACCTGTTATGTACCTCTGAAGGTATGACCTCTAAGCCTTGAGAACACAGAAGCTTGGAGCTCTGTGGAGGATATTTGTACTGTCTGCAGTGTCTCTGAGGTTTTGTGGAGGCTCAAGAGGACAATAAAGTCAATTTTTGCAGAAGAGAATGGAGAAAAGGCACCTTAGGAAGGATGCCAGGTACAAGAGGACTGAAGCATTTCATGCCCAATCTATTCCAAAGGAAGATTAGGATAAGCAGGCCTCGTGTGGTGAGACCCACACACAGGAGCCAGTTGTGTGTCCAGCTGGAGAAACTCTGCCAGGGCCATGTGACACACAGCATTCAGGTTTTGTTAACATCTGTGTGGTCCAATTTTCTATTACTGTCAGCAAGTTATTTCTAGGAGTGCCAGGTTATTTTGTCCATAAACATTGTCCCCATCACACATTTCCAATTTTAACCCTATTTGTCTCCAGTTGATTTACATTTGGCCAGAAGCAAATTACCTATTGGAAGCATTTATTGAAAATTAATTAGGTGGCTAAAATACCTCCAGCAGATTCTGTTAACAGTGTCTATTCCTTGTGGCTCTCCACAATTCAGCATTTTCCAGTTAAAACACCTAGCAATTAAAAAAAAAGAAAATCATAAAATAAATGATATAATTAGTTCCAGAGGAACTTGGTCTCTTTGAAATCAGATGCTTTCTTCTAAGGCTGCAGTGCCTTACAATAGCAAGGGATTTATAGTGCCAGGGGATTTTTGATAGAGGAGGGGGTAAGCACTTACAATAACTAAGTCACTGCATGAAGCAAAATTAAGGTGTCCTTGGAGCTTAAAATCAGCCAGGCACGCAGGAGAATTGTGCAAACACCAAACTTGGGACAGGAGAGGGGACAAGATCTATGAAGTGAGATTAGAAGGAAAAATACAGGATTAAATCAGAGGCAATCACAGCACCCAAGAACATGGAAAAACACCCTGCATCTCTCTAAAGAAAAGCCAGGATGTTAACATGATTTACTGCAAATAGTTCCACAACATTAAAATGAGTTTTTATTTTCTGTGTGTGCTGCTTCAAAGAACAACTCTGTGGGCTCATAAAAATGCAGAGAACAAATAGGGGCCTCTAAGACCAATTTATATGCCATGCCCACTGTGCACTGAGACACATATAATCTGTAAAATGTCAGCTTCAAAGTTCCACAGAGATTGGTGTTAACCCTGACCCCCGACCTTGCCGACTCTAGCTGGGCCCTCATGCTCTCTGAACCAGCTGTTTTAGATAAATGTGCTCCATTTTTAAAGAGATTGTCTCAGAGTTTTACGTGAATAGTAGTAATATTATTAACTCTCGCTGAAAAAACCACCTTAACCGAGAGTCTTTACAGATGGGCCAATCAAAGTCTTACCCCATGCAGAGAGTGGTGGGTTAATAAATATGTCATTGGACTGAAAATATTTAAACAACACTGGGAGAAAAGAGCAAGGCATACGACAAAAGGAAAGCATATTAGTACTGTTTCCTGTCAAAATACACAGAGGAAGCACTTTACTTTGACCATTTTCCTCATAAAGAGACACGGTAGGCCAAAACAAACAAAGCTGAGGAATCTGGTTTATCCCACTGTTGGATATCGAGGGTTATCAACTTAAATGAAGTAAGGTTGAGTGACCAAAGCCAGGTTCTCCTTGACAGGACTGTTAATTGAACATATCAGCAAAGGTAGCACACAAGCTGTGGCCCCGTCGATCAATACTTCTATTTCATAAGGCCTCGTTAATGTTTTCCTTATTTCACTTTATGTATCACTCCAAAGGTAGGCGGGGGATTGGTCCCTCGTGGTCTGCCCGAAGTCCAAAAGTATGGGGTAGCCTGCTGGTTTGGCAAACCCTGGACAAAGCCTAAATCATCCTCTTGGAAGGAAGATGTCAAAGTTCAAGGGCACACAGTATATTTCAGACAACAAAGAAGCAGCTGGTGTCCACTCATAATAAATAAAAATAAGTTGGGGTCAGAATTACAAGTCAACTGACTCCCCATTCACTGAACAAGAGCCAAGGATAACTGGAGTCACAGGGAAAGCTCAGAATGATTTTCTGAGCTTTTGACTCAGACCCACTGGGAATCCAGACCTACTTTCCATGTCCATGGGGTGAGGATATATCCACAGATTTCCTTGGGACTTGTTCTTCAGCACTGCATTTGGAACCACCCACCCTGCGTCTTTTGAGAGTGATATGCTCAAAAACTTTCTGAATAGATAAAGGAATAAAATGTAACTCCTTAGAAGACACAAGCACAAAAATACAGTGTGTGAGTTAAAAGATTGGAAGATTCACAAATGGTCCTGTTCTTTAAAAAATAAAGTATTTCAATTCAGTTAAATTCAATTAAAATACTGCAGCCAAATTGTTTTCACGCTATTTACTTTCAGGGACTACAGTACAAACCAATTGTATCACTGTGCTTCTAAACTCTCATTATAGTCTTTCTGGCCTAGCAGTAAACCATAACATTAAAAAACCAAATACACAACTGTCAGAACATGGAAAGTTAGATCTGAAAGCTCAACTTTGGCTTTTCCCTCCAGCACCTCTTGACTTGTAACAGAAAATGCCCTTATCATTACCAGTTGTTCAGTTGTCACTGTAATACAAACAGGAATCTTACTCCCATTCACAGTACCCTGCCTGCAAAACTGAATCAGTTTTAAGCATCAAAGTAAGACAAGCAAGGAAGGGGAATTTGAATAATCCACAGTTGTCCAAGATTTAGCATATTTAAATATTTGCTTTCTCAGCTGGTTTCACTTTAAAGTTTGAATTTTCCAAATTTTCCAAATTCTTTGACAATGTCAATAAATCAGGTTTGAAAGTTATTCTCCATATTATTGGGTTCATGTTTTCTAAACAGAGCATAACCTCTCACTAAAGACATGCACTGCTGGGAGAAGTTGACAGAGACACAATAAATTGAAAGGGGGAGAAAAACCAGAGGCTTCACTGGATATAATACATAAAACAAAAATACAAATAAATACAAGCAATGAATATAACAGATGCTAATTTATAATTATTTAATGAGTATTACTGAATTTATGTAATACATAATTTAGTGTTTAATGTAATAAAAAAAAAATCTGAAACACTTTCCAACAGAAGAAAGATTAGAAAGTATGAGGGAAGGGCATACAGAAATCCTTCCCATAGGACTGACCTGTGGCTGCTGTGCTTTTGGCAGAATTCTCTAACACATAAGCAGGCTCTCTAGAAAATCTGTTTGGTTTTGAATGCCATTTTCTTAAATGGCATGGGAGAGAAAAAGTGTTTAAGTTACAGGCAAAACAAGTTTGTGAGGGTAAACATTTTGTTTTCTATATACCCAAAATATGTTAATAGTTTTGGGTTCTGTGGACTTTGGGAAGTTTGCCTTTCCCCACGTGACAAATTCCCTTCCTGTTCCCATTCATGTCCACAGAAATTCTCTTGACTGAGAAGGAAGGAAAAAAGCACACAAACAACCTAAATAAGAAACATGTTTCTCAATGCTTGTTTATGGTGAAAATCCAACTATGGATCCTCAGGATATCTGAAGGATATGACACAGCCCTCAGGAAGTAGTAGATAGTCTTGATTTCAGTTACAGCTCTTTGGAGGAGTAAGAAGCTGTTCATTCTTTTAAGCTGATCCATTTCATTAGACTGAGTGTCGTTTCCACGAGAGCCATGTACCCAACCTTGCTCTCATTAGGATGCTATGAATTATGTGTGGAAATCCAACAGGAAGCCCATCATGGAGCAGCAGTGACCCTCTTTGTAACCCCTCCTCTGATTTGTAAATCTGACTTTACATTTCCTTCTCCACCACACCTCTACTTTCCACATCCAACACAGGGCTTTGTCTTCCTCCTCTCCTCCTCTGGCACAATTTACTTGGTGGTAAAACTGCCGTGTGCTGGTTCTCTTTTCAAATTCTGTGGGGGAAAAAAGCACCTCTTGCTCACTCTTAATCTGGTCACTGCTATTCTTGTGTTAACAGAGCCATGAGGCAAAGGTGTTGGTTTAAAGGCTTAATCTCAAAGCACCTTTTTGGTGCTGAGCCCACAAACACAGATTTCCAGCACCGTGGGCGCAGTGCCAGTGGAGCTGCACCTCTGGACTTCCACCCTCACAACCTCTTCTTCCAGGACACCACCCCAACACCGAGCACATGTACAGCCACTCCAACTCTTCAGCCACAAGGAAACATTTACCAGAGTCCACACAGCACAAAACATTGAGAAGGGAGATGTGTGGAATGGTGTTGCTTTTACATATCCAGTATAGAGGAGGAGGGAAGTTTCCCCACACATGTGCTAAGCTTTCAACATTTTTTCCTGCCCAATTCAAGCCTCTCACCTTCCCAGAGATTTTCCTAATTCCTGCACTACATGATATTCAGAGGTAGGAAATTTTCAGCATCTCCTGTTTGTACAAAATAATTAAATTATTATTAAAGCCACTGCTAACCACCAGGCTAGAAAATTCACCCTCCGACCCTTCATGCATTCAAGTGTTCAGAAAAATTATTCCTTTGAAATTTGCAGAGCTGCAGTTTTCAACAGTTTTCAATTTACAAGCTGATTATTTTCTTTTTATTTTTTTTTTTTCCAAAAGAGGAATGTATCCTTGTATAGGGAATTTAAATCTACTGACAATAGGTTTGCTCCTGTTAGCTGTTTTTCATGGACCTCTTGGAGTATTCTACAGACTCCCAGAGGCACACAGACCACAGGCTGAAAAACAGTGTTGCAAAGGGGGAAAAAAGCATGGGTTTAATAACATTGGCTCATTCTCCAGAGGCCTGAAGTCTGCTGCCTTCCTGCTGCCTGTTCTGCAGGCCTTGCCTCTCAGGAGGTGGAATATGAGACACCACCTAGATGTTCACCTGCCAAGGGAGGAAAATCCTTTCCCTCCACAATGAGACACAAATATGGGCACAGGAGGTCACTAAAACCAAGTGCTTGTTGTTGTGGTGACGTGGGTTTGAAAAAGACAGATGTGTGTGAAACAATATCCCCTGTTCCATGAGATCCCACGGCACTACAAGAAAGCCATGTGGGAACACTGACACAAGTGGAAACTGTTCAGTTTTGAATTGCAAAAGACATGGTTTGCTCCCCTTTGCCCTCCCTGCAGACAAAAAGGAAGGGAAAGAGACTTGTCCCTGCCTGGTGTTGATGGAAAGCACATTTCAGCTGATCTGGAGGCATCTCTGAGCTATATAGCTTATGGTAATAATGTCACAGCTACAACACCTCATTTTCACAATTTCCCTAAGATTCTCATAGCAAATAGAGCTCAGCCTAAACCTGGTGAAAGAAATGCAGTCCTGAAATCAACAAAGTTCAGACTTTCAGGCATCTTATTTCTCTAAGGACTTAGAAAGGATTTTGCACTTAGAGGTCTGATTTGTAACCACTTAAATCTCCCTTTATTCACTGGAGAGAATGGAGATGAGCTACATCACTTCCCGGTCTAGCTCATCTGAATTACTTCAGATGTCTTGAATGAGATAAATCACAAACTCCAATGCCTTTCCCTCCATGGACTGTAAAGAAGTGCAGAATATTATCACAGTGTGGATGACTGCACTCTAGGCACTTTCACCTGGACACATTTCACTGGTGTTGGTTGAAACTTTCTGGTGAAATAGCAAAAATGCTGTGTCTTCAGCAAAGAAAACTTTGATTTCTGTGATCAGCTTTGCAGAGATATTTTCATTTTCTTCCCCACACGACTCAACTCCTCCTGCAGTAGGACCTGCAAGCCAAATACCTCAACCAAGGTGCAGCAGGTCAGAATGTGTAGCTGGACTTCTTCCTGTGGTGAACTGTGGCGGTTTTGGCAACCAGGAGAGAAAAATCCAGCTACTAGATATCTGAAGCTGGAAAAAACTCCTTTATTCTGGGCTTGCATAAGAAGGGGATTAGGAGGAAAATGCTGAAGAGCTCAAAGCCAGATGGCTGGGGAGCAGAGGCTGACCTTATTCAAAATGAAAGCCTCCTGCAAGCAAGCAGGGAGCTGAAGCAGCTCAAGAGTCCAGTGACTGGAGTATAATCAAACAAAATCCTGCTCCAAATCAATTACTTAAGTACTTTTCCTCGGTCAAAATATATAGGCATTTTTATCTATTCCAGTGTGTTTCTGCAGCACAGGGACTACAGAAGAGTAACTAAGACCATAATTAGATTTTCAGTAAAAGGACAAAACAGGAATATAAGGAATATAACAGGAATATAAGGAATATTGTAGGTAACAGTGGACAAATTGCACTGCTGTGTCCTTCCATTGCACTTCTTGTGGCAGGGCAGGTGTCAGATGATCACCAACCACAGCACTGTTGGCTTTCCTGATTTCTAAGCCCAGAATAATGCCTATGGAAGGGGAAATACGTGTGCTCAGAGTTTGTCATTTTTGTTCTACCCAAAGTAACACTTCTTCCCAAAATAGTATTTTGTACACAAGTTGTTTCTTAGCTATCTCCCATGGCGTGGTGCAGATGTAGGAGCACAAACGCAGTGTGCTGATGGCCATAACATGAATACAATGTGAAGTGGAAACAAGCAGATCTTTGTCTTCCTCTTCCAGGTCATGCAGCTTCAGCAATGGCAAGAACAAGAACAAGAACAAGAACAGACAGCAAGAGGGATAGTGAACAAGAAATAATAGCAAGGACTTAAGATCTTCCTGGCCATTCAAGATGCAAGGCCTGAAACTCTGCAGAGTTTCAGAAACAGGACATCCAAACCAGAATCAGTCTGTCTTTGTTGCCAGGTGTGGCTCTGAAAAACAATGAATTGGAACAGAAATTAAGATTACCACTCCATCACAAAAGAATCAGCAACCAAGGCTCTTCCACGTACAAAATACACCTGAAAATTGAGAACTTTCCAGCACTTAAAAAGAAATCTCAAAAGCTCCATTTCAACAAAAACCTGGGGTTTTCCAGTATCCAAAGCCCAGCCAATGATACATTTACAGACGTTTTTAGGCCATAAGAACTCATTGTGATAACCAGATTAGATCTCCTGCACTATACAAGCACAGGACTTCTCCCTGACATTCCCATAGCCAGAAGCATGGCATGCAATCCACCTAGACCTGAGATGGAAATTCAGTTATGCTATTATGTTATTTTTAAAAAGGAATAAGGGCTCAAAAATGTAATGAAAAGCAAGTTTGACATATAGTAAAGCTGTTGAGTGTTCATAGAAACCCTACCTCCTCCATGGAACAGCATCCAATCCCAACTGATGGAGGTTTAAGCATCCTTAGGCAGTTCTTCTGGTGTGATTATCTCCTCAGGGCTGTTTTATTCTTGCCATGACTTCCCCACTGCTATTTTTACATGGTAATTTGAAATTTTTGTTAAAATTCTCATGCCTAGATCTATATTTGAGAGTCTGATGTAGCTGCAAAACCTCTTTGCTCTGTCTGCTCCCTTTGTTATTCTTGCAAAAAGAAATATCCCCTTGTGTAAGTCAGAATTGCTGGAAAAACAAATCTTCATGTTTTGGCCATTGATCTTATATTTATTCTTCCTCTTCTAGGTATCAAACCCACCACTTTTTTTTTTTTTTTTTTTTTTTTTTTTTTTTTTTTTAAGTAGATTAGTTTATTTCCTTAAGAAAGTAGAGTTGTGTGCTCCTGGTGTCTGTGCCTGTGGTTCAGTGTGCATTTAAACCAGGTGCTGCCAATGCAAAGACAAAACATTTGCACCCCCTCACCCCATCCCTGCCTCTGCAGGAAGAGTTTGTACAGCAAAGCAGAGGAGAGAATGGTGCTGGCTGAAAAAAAAGAGCCATGAAGTCTTATTAACCCAAGCCTAAGACCCAAACCCAATCCTTCACACATTTTTAGGTGTGATCAGCTCACCACCCAGTTATGAAATTACCTGTGCCACCAACACCTAGAGGAGCAGTGCTCCTGCAGGGAGAACAGAGGGTGAGGGGGGCTGGGTTTTCCAGGGGGCAGTTTAAAGGGCCACCAAACCACTCCATGTGTGCACATGTGTTCATCAGTCTGCTATGCTCTCCCTGTACAGCTCTTAAATCTGTCTGGCCACCAAATCACCAAACCTTGCTGCAGGGCTGAGGACTCCAACACACTGAGTTCCTGCTTCTCACATTAGGCATCAGGAAAGGGGGGAGATCACAGTCAGAGTCTGCTCAGAGGAGGAGAACCAGGGTGTGAGCTCACCTTTTTATCAGCCACCAGAGAACCCAGTGTGCAGCCGCTTTCTGAGACATTGGTGTTATTGGCCACCAAAGCACCCACACTGCAGGGGCACAGGAAGCCTAGACTCACAAGTTCCACTGCTCACTGAGCAAGCTGTTAGGCTTAGGAGCTTTTATTCAGCTGGTTTGGGGTCTCCAAAGAATCTGCAGTGATGACTGTACAAGAACAACACACTCTGGTGCTGGCAAGTAATTAGAAGGAAAAGAACCAGAACAGCCATTAAAAGAGTAAAGACAACCTTTTCATCCAGGATGCCTAAAAGAAAGAAAAGATTATTTAAACTCAGTTTCAGTATGTAGCAGGAGAAACACTCCCCAATCTGCCACATACATCACACACATCCTGTCACCCCCATCTCAGTTTGGTCCCAGGGGTCTTGGAAAAATGTTAATCCCCTTTTCATGTGAGGTGAGTTTCACCACTGTGTAACTTTTAAAATTCATAGCAAAGTGTCCTAGGCCCCGACAGCCACTTTGCAAGGAGTTTCTCACCCTGAACAGAGCTAGTGGCAAGGGTTTATTACCCTTCCCAGCCATTCTGTGCCTCAGTGGGAGCAGAGGAGACCTTCTTTGGGGAGGGCTGGAGCTCACAGAAAAATTTCACCTGCCCCTTTCTGTAAACTCAAACAATGAGTTTGACTCAAGAAAATAGGAAGGAGGAAAGACTTCCTCCAAAAAATGGGAGAACACTTCTTAGTGGCACTATTACAAGATACATTCAGCCTAATTTTCTTCAGACCTGCCCTGCTTTGTCCTGCAGAGGTCGGTCTTGCCTGCAACACACTGCAAACTGCAGGTCTGCTCCTCCTGAAACACTTCAGGGATTAGAAGTATTAGAACTCGGAAAGATTTCACCCCTCCTCAAAAAAAGATTTGTTGAAGTTTCTCTCTAAAACAGAGATACGGAGTTTTTTACAAGAATTTATGTTCCAAAAAAAATAAAATTGATGACGATCATCCCAAATCATATAATCTATCCAAAGAAATGTGAAAAGCAAAGGATAAATCTTATTTCCAAAGAAAATTCTGGTAACTGGAGAATAAGCTGGTTTTGGTATAAATATGCTGAATCAAGGCTTTTTATTGCCTTTTCCAGCCCAACATTTGCACTTGCACTAAAGTATAACAAGCCACGACTGCAATCAGCTTTTCTTCCCCTGTAACACACACACACTGTCCATGTTGGGATACAGCCCTGCTCCTGCAGCAGTGCCAGAACACAATCTCAGAGGCTACAGCATGCTTTAAATCCCCCTGTACCTCCACAACTCCCAAATGCATGACTGCAGACGTCTTTTCCTGACGCTCTTAGGGATGCTGCATAGAATGGACTGTCATCCTTCAGGAGGAGGAAAAGAGATCTCAGTTCCAAAGCAAGGAAGCACTGTGGTTTTGCTTATCTACCCTAAACAAGATTTGACAAACCAAGTGCTAAAAGCTCCTTGCCTCTGCACTTTGAGGGGGGTTCTTATCTCCTCCGTGCCACTCAAACACGAGCTGGGGGCAGCTCTGTGCTGAGCTGGTTTGGGGGGCTTTCACCAACATTTTCCAAACCAGTTCAACTTTCCCGTCATCTCAGGACTGCTCTCCAGCTAGAAGTATTTAGTGTGGCAGCTGCTTCCTGAGACATTTGGCCTCCTAAATGCATTCCCCTGGGACTGGGCAAAGGATTTGGAGGAAGCTGGAAGTAGTTTACTTTCCAGCATTTTGTGGCCAGCCTCCTTTCCTCTCCTGCAGCCCTGTCAGTGGGATCCTTGGATTAGAAGGGAAGAGAAATCCCTGTCAGCTTAAGAAACTGGGAAAGAGCAAGAGCTCAGATCAGACACAGATTTTCACCTTGCATTTATGTGAGGGTAAATTAAGTCAGGAAACTTTTTAAGACCCAATTCAAAGATTCAGAATTCATTAGTAGGAATGAAGGCAAAGGTTCACCTGGGAAAACAAAAAGCTTGTCTGGAAGGTGACAGGGTCCTTTATTTAGAGTTCATCCTGCCTTGTACATTCCTGTCTACAACTTCATTTTGTCAAGCGCTGGTTTGGATGTGCAGCTAATAGCAGCTGGCCTGATTTACACATCTTGAGATTACCTTCAATCCAAGCAGCAGAAATTTGTGCTACTGCAGCTATGGATACAGACAACCTGACTGCTACCTATGCCTAGTAACAGGCAGGATTTCCTTACAGCCTCTCAATACTTTCCAGGTGAAATCACTGAACCCCTGCTGGGGATTACGTACAGGATGGATCACAGAGAAGCAGATTTTTGTCCATAGTTGTTATGTCTCCTTATTCTTGTCTGGCAAATGTATACTCTCACCTTTATTTGTCACCTTTCCTGCTCTTACACTTGTAAATGCTCCCCACAAGTTAAAAATATTCCTGAAGTGACTGGTCAAATATATAAAACAGATGCACAGTTGCATCTTGGGATGAATGAATTCTGTCTGTGTGTGAGCAGGAGTATAAACATATGGGTAGGTCAGGGAATATATTGGACCAAGCACACCAGCTGATTTTTAAATCTCTGGATCACAATCACTGTTTCTTTGTGTCTGATTTTCTTCCCTCCTAGGCAGAGGTGGAATCAAGCAAGGATGATTTTAAGAGATAATCCTGTGTCAAGCATTTCATTTTAGTTTAAGTCAAGCTAAGGCCAAAGTGTATTCAGCATTTTCAAATTATTATTTTTTTTCTGTTATTTGAAGTATAACTTAAAACCAGCCAAATTGGCAGGAATTTTCCTCTAAACTAGCAAGGCAAGGAGCCAGCTCTGTGTGCCTTCTTTCAGAGCAGTTCCTGGAGCCTTCCCTATCAGCAGACAGCACAAATACTGTCGGGGACTGGTGGGTGTAAATGAGGTTACCTCACACACTGCAGCAGACGTTCCATGTGGAGATCCAGGTTCCCTCAGTGTATTTTGAACAACAGCTCTTTGTCTGGGAGTTGGACAAGCTGGCCCTGCATCTCAAGTGCCAGGGCTACACAAGTTTTGTGGCAAGGCTCAGGTCTTCCCAACTGCGTATTCACCCTGCACTGAAAGACAGTGGACATTGCTGTTATGAGAAGACAAGAGCTTGGATAAATAAATTTTCATCCCTGAAAACCTGCATTAGATGTTCACATCCTCCACAGACAGTGCTTCATGGTAAAAATATGAGCATAGTGACCCCCAAACTAAAATTAATGGCAAAGGCTATGGCTAGTGAAGGAAGTTCTGCATCCATCTAGGACTCCAGATGAAACATTTGGATCACTGAATCTAATTTGAGGTACCCTATGCAAACCTGCCATCAGTGTTTCCAAAAATTAAAAGCCACATGCTTAGGACAAAGAGCCACTAGCCATGGACCACAGGTTGCCTTCACATCACCTGTTTTATTACCTTCAGAAGGACAAGCATTGAAATAAATTATGTGATTTAGCTCTCAAGAGAACTCAACTCATTACCTGATACCTTCTTATACTTCTTATACAGCCTTGGGCATGAGAAACCCAGATCCACCATATACAGTCAGTCCATTTAAGTCAATTTCAATTGTCACTGAGCCACCTTGAGGTGTTCCAGGTTTTCAGTTTTAGGTGACCCAGGTTTCAACCTGCAAAATTCCCTGTTTGTTTATTAGCTGTGGTCTCTTTCATGGGAAGACTGTAAGGAAGGATGCATGTTTTGATGTATTTTACGTATGTTTTGCTCACAAGTTACACTGATGAGGACAGGACAGACAAGCATCTAGAAAAGTAAAAATAGAAATGCTGAACAGGCAAGATTTGGTCCTCTCTGTTCATATTTTTTCTTCTGTATTCTGTGATAAAAAGGAGGTGTGAGGCCAAATCCAGCTGATTTTGTCATGTGCTTACTGTATGGTTACGTGTAAATATCCAGACTCATGCAATCTAAAATAATGCATTAATGCCCTCGTAAAAATTCAGCCCTTCTACTTTTCTGAGGAGCCTGCTAAAAGAAACAGCTACAGGGTCAGTCTCAGGTATAATAGGCTTTTCTTTTAGGCTTGAACAATAAAATAGCTGGTGGTCTCTAATGCTACTGTCTTTAAAACATTCCTGGGTTTTATTAGGATAACCCATAAGTCTGAGAAGTCCCACTTCAAGAGCACCAGCAACTTTTGTTCAGAAAATACAAGTTTCTTCTTGTACAATGTTGGACTCAAGGGTGTCTGAACTATGAGTGGGTGGCTAAAGGCATTAACAGGCAGCAAGTTTCAGACTTTTACAAGGGGGGAGGGAAAGGCAGCCCTACGTTGTGGTGCTGATGTTTAACACTACCTGGAACAGGGAAGGGCTTCATCCAGCTCCTGGTGAGCATGGGCAGGTCCTCGATGGGTATTGAAGCTCCACTGACACCCAGGGTGCTGTGCTGATTTCCTTTCCCAGATCTGGCCATGTATCTACACACCATAGGTTGTCTTTCAGAAATCAGAGAATGCACAAATTTCTTCAGTGAACTTTTCTATGGGACCACGTGCAAATACCTGTGAACAGCTAAAAGAGAATTCCTGAGATACATGGCCATTCATTCCACTGCAAAGGACGAAGGAGTCCCTTTTCTTTCCAAAATTCCTGGAAAATAATGCCATGGGTCACTGTTTCTATGAAACTGCATTTCTTCTTGGTTTATTATTACTGACTGATCTCATGAGCTAACTTTCCAGAGGAGCACATGTGAATTTATTTACATAGGTGCCAATTATATTAATAGAAGTTGCAATGACTCATCAGTGCGCATTGCTAAAAATCCTTCCTCATCTCATCTTCACAGGGAGATTTCTGCTACATGTGGACTTCCTCAGCTTATCTGGCTAGAAGTTCACATATCCTTACTTTCTTGGGAAGAAAATTCACTTTCTTTCTGAGCTGGCAGGTGCTCAGGCTGCCCATCCCAGTGACTGGACCTTGGCTTTGTTGCAATGAATCCTAGTTGGGATTCAAATCCCAGCAATCTTCCTTGCAGAGAGCAGCTGGGTCCTTGTTCAGTGATGTTTGAAGGCCCCACACACCTAAGCAATATCATACAAATTTATATTTTGCATTATAGCAAAAAACTCTTTTGCTGTATCATAACATTTGTATAAGATCTGGTGTATCTCATAGCTCTAGTGCTGGCTGAACTCTTTCATATTTCATATAGATAATATTGTTAATTAATAGCTTTTCTCTATTTTTTCTATATTTATATTATTTATAAATATTATTATTTATTATTATTATTTGTATTTATATTATTTGCTATTAATTAATAGCTTTTTCTCTGTTTTTCTATGTTTTGCTCTTTCACATAGCTCTCCCCTCTTTGTTTTTTCCCAATCTTCCTGCCCTTCCTCTTTCTCAATCCATATATCTCCCTGATCTCTCTCCTCATAGCCTCACTTTTACAAAACACACACCCAGCCACAATCAGACTGAACCTGATAACCTTACTGTGTTTGCACACATGCAGGACTAAGCAAAATGCTCAGTATAACCTCAGTAAACACCTGCAGGTGGGAGGGATGAATGGCTCAGAATTCAAAACCCTGGGCTTTGCAAAACTGCTCTGCACTGGCCCAGCACAGCTCCCAAAAATTGCTTTTGAAAATCCTGCTGCAACACCTTGAACTCCTGATGCAAGGTTCAGAAGTTATTCCCAAGGAATACTGTTCTTCTCAAAAAGTGTGACTGATGCTGGTGGTTTCCAGGCCAGAGTCCAGAAAGGAGGTTCCACTTCATGAGGACAATGAATTCACAATTTAGACACTGAGTTGGTCCAAGTGAGACAGAACTGGAACAGCTGAGGCATTTTGCATAAAACTGTCTTGTCAGTTGTATTTTAGATGTGCACCCTTGTGGGCAGCTGATTCTGTGCCCCCTTTTTAATTCAGCATCTGCAGGTAACCACAGCACAGTATTTCTCAAATTATTTTTGGGAAGAACTGCTTGATTAGAGCTAATAAAAGTTAACTGTATGGTACACCAATTAAAGCATATTTAAGACAATTTTACTTTCTTACAGAAATTAATCGAAGGAAAAAGTGTGTTCTCCGCCTTAAAGAACTGTCAATCCTGTCAGACAAAAATAATGATCATTTCTACTTCTGTAGTCATGCAAAGGGGCAGGTAAGGGTGGGAATTGAAGGAAATAAAGGGTGTAAGTGTTTCAGTCCAGGACCATCATGAAGCAGAGCCATGCTCTGCTTCCCCCAAGATCTTTTAAAGGTCACATCACAGAGCTGAGCTCCCTGAGCTGCATCCAAGTCCCAAACCAGTGCTTTATCCATCTTTCCACTTATCCAGGTAGCCTCAGAGGTCCAAATTCTGCCCTAGGGTGCATGTTGGCCTCATTAACTTACTCTGAATAAGAGCTGTGGGCAGAACTTAGCCCACAGCAAACAAGATTTATGGACTGAAAATGTCACATACTTTGCTTTTTATTCAGTGAGAAAAAAAGAGAGAAGCTTGAAACAAGCCGAGCAAAGTAAATGAATCAGGACTGCATATTTTTCATTCTGAAAACAAGAAAATATATATGCATGAACATAAAAATCACAGGTGCCCAAGTGCTGCAGTGGCCTCCTAAATCTCCTATAAAGCACCAACAGCTAGGTTATACCTGTCTCCAGACAGATACATAAATTAATGTTGGGGTTTTTTTAGCAGGAAAAAAAATCTTAAATAAACTTTTTTTCCCCATCTTTTTCCCTAAGGCCCTGTGTCCCTTGTACTTGAATTAAGTGGTATAGGTGCCATACTCTTTGAACATAAAACTGTACAGCAGCTTATGCTCAACAGGGAAAAGCAAAGTTTTGGTTATGCTGCATTCCTAATAATTTTTGCAGTTAATGGAAAACTCCCATAAACAGAGTACAACACAGCAAGCTTTCTCTGCTAATATGCTGTCTAGACTCCTTAAAATATGAGTTCTCCCTGCCTACCGTGTATCATGGCTTAAACTTTTGACCTTGTTTCTGTTTCCTTTGACCACTTCATAGGTTTTGACCCTTTTCAAGTATTTAATACCCAAATGGCAGGTCACCGGTGCTGCTGGGGCTATTAGGATTCTTAAAACCTGTCTTTTACTGTGAAGTTGAGAAAACTGGCTGCAATCTAACACAAAAAGTCAGAAAACATCTTCCCCTTTCACACAGCCCTCAACATACGGCACCTTCCCAGGCTGGGTGACATTGATCTGTGGTAGAAGTGACAGCAGGCTCTTCTCTAACACCATCACATACGTGCTGGAAGGGGCAGAGGGCTCCTCCTGGAACCACACAAACACTGGGGCATTGCTAATGCATGCCTTTGATTTCTGTTTATGGCCCCCAAGTTGAGTGATCTGTCTTGTTGGCACCAACCTGACTATTTTTAAATGATGCAGCAGCTGGCTCAACACATACTTCAGAGATTTATGTTCCTGTCTCAAAGCCCTCTCACTGAAAGGGGAACTCTGGAGTAGCTTCCACTCACTCCACACACAGAGACAGTTGACATACTTTATCCCAGGCCACCACAGCATGGATTTTAACCAAGAGAAAGCAGGGAGTTATATGAGGGAAGGCAAATACAGAACAACAAAGGCAATAGTGAAATATTTGATGGTTTACAGACCTTGAAGTTCACGAGTTATAACTCCAGACTTCTCAAGCTGCAGAGTCAGATAAACTCCTGGTTAAGTGCACGAAATCAGCCCTTCCTATGAAGGGAAATACAGAAATGGAGTTAATTCCTACATTTGCAGAAGCACGTGGATAGACACACATGGACATGGACACACACACTCACATGGACTCAGATGTGCTCATGTTTCAGTAAGACAGTAAGAGATCACTGTGCAGATGAGTACATCCAGGTATCAGTTGATGAGGGATATCTAGGAACACCCATGTCAGATGCAGAACCGCAGGATATTTCAGCTAAGCTCTCACATGCTGGCACTAACAATGACGAGACGCTCTTTTGTAGGGAGGCATTTAATATTTGGCCTACAATGCCTCTCCATTATGAATAGTCTGAATGAAAACCTGTGGTTAACAGTCATTCCAGAAGTGGCCGACCAGCCTTGCCTTCACAGAGGTCTAGAAATCCAAAGATCCATAAGGAAATATTTTTCACTGCTGGTTAGAAAAATGCATGTAATTCCTGGCACTATTTTCCTGACTAACCCAAGGTGGACACTCAAATGAACTACAGACCTGAAAAAGCATCCAAAATGTCCCTTCCCAGGAAGCCACCCTGGAACAATCCGTGTTTGAGCCCGTTGTGATGGACAAGTTGGAGATGTGAATCCCATGGGAAGAGACCCCTGTGGATGGTGGGAGTAGTGATGGAGGTGATGCTGTTCTGCTGCTGTTAACAGCCACAAATTGCTCTGAGTTTATTGCAGCTTTGACACTACAAGGGAGGACCTGCTTGCCCCAAAAACCTGAAGGAAGAGAAATAATGATCCTATCTGACTTCTGTGTGAGGTTAGCTGCGATTCCGCTGTGCCTGTTAAAAGTAATTGTGTTCCCTTATGTTAAACCTTTACCTGGAGAGCAAAAACTGTGAAATCCTGGCAAGCAGACCCCTTCTCCCCATCACCACACAGCTGAACTTCCAGTCCTGACTTCAAGAGAGCTGCCCCGACCATGATGCAAATCCCTGAGCGGGACCCAAGTGGGATGTGCATTCTCCCGTCTCATCTCTCCGTCCTCCCTGCAGGACATTCCCTCCATCCAGTTTACAGCCATGGCAGGGCACAGCATCCTGAATTCAAAAATTCCTTCTGCTGCAGAGGTAGCATTGTAAAATCCTCTAATTTAGCTCCTTCAGCTGCTCTCTGAGCTGTTCCCTCTGCTGTGTGGTTCGCTGTCCTAAAACAAATCTCTTTTAAAAGAGATATTTTGTTAAAGTGTCCAAAATCAACTGGTGTTCAAATGCTTGGATTATGGAAATATTTTAAAAGTGCAAAAATTTAAGCACAGGGAACATATATTTTGGGGTTTTTTTTCCCTCCCTCTTTCAGTCTTATTGTAAGGTTGGTATTGGACTCATTTTGACCTCCTCCTCAACAGGTGAGGGACCAGAAGTACCTCCAGCCCATCACCCTTCCTCTGGGCTGGCCACTTCTGGGGCTGAGCAAACTCCTCTCTGGTTTCAGAGCAAGACAGCAATTCCATAAAACCCATTACAAATGTGTAGATACATATATGCACACACATGCACACGTATTTATCATCCACACATATTTATCATCATTATATCTATCCCTCTCAGCTTTATTAAGGCTTAAGCTAAAATCCTTCTAATCTACATCAGGCACAGTAAATGTTGCCCCTGTGATATCTCAGTGCTTCCCTGCCTATAATGACTTTTTTTTGGTAATATTAGGAAATACTATCCAAAAACTTTTGAGAACAAGAAGAATCTTTCTGTCGTCTCCTTGGGTTTCAGACCAGGACCTGAATTCTCAGTCCAAGCCAAAATCTCTACATTGTCCCCTCTCTTTTTTCCCTGATTTTCCCACGTCTGCCACAATTCCCTGCCCTTCTTACAACATATAGTTAAGTTTTTTAATGCATCTATATCTGAGGGCTGAATTGACTTTTAAACAGCTTAAAATATTTTGACATATCCCAACCTACTTCTAAATCCTACAGATGGGTCAAATTATCAGCTGAGATCTGCTCACTGGGTCTCACCCATGTGTTTCCTTGTCCCTAAATGTGCAAAACAATTATGTGAAATGGAAGAAAAAAGCTTAAATTGTAATTAAATTACAATTAAAGCTTAAATTTTATGGTGCTGAGCCAAGGAGGTAAGTCCAGCTAAACATTTTGTCAGCATGTAACAAACCAAATTTGTGTAAGGAATTGATATTCTCCATACATCTTGATGTTCTTTTGTGCATTTTTCCTCTTAAATCTCAAGAGCCAACACTGTAGTGATACAGATTTCAGGCGTGTATTGAATAAGACCACACCATAATATTGATACATTTATAATAGCCTTCATATGGAAAAATTCTAGCAAGTTCAAATGATTCACCAAGATTTTGCTTAGGTATTCATGTCTGAACCAGAAACTCTCCAGAGGGTCATTTGCTTGTTTGAAAAATCAGAAAAGAATACATTTTTATACAAGTATTTTAATACAGGAAATATGAGTCTAGTCAGTATCTTTCCAAATACACGTGTCTGAGTGGTTTTTGATTTGAAATGCTGCTTAATGTCTTTTAAAGTACTATTTAAACAACTTCACATGAGCAACTACCAACAAATATGTCTCCCATTCTCTAACACTAAAAGACCAATGCTAAATAAATGGGTTTTTAGAATCGCATATAATGAATAAACCAAAAAAGGAAGTGGAAGAGGAAGAAAAGGAAACTGCAACAAGGCCTTATTTAGAATATGTATTACCCCAAAAATGTAAATTGTCACCTCTAGTTTGGCTTTCTAATGGAAAAGAAATAACATGAAATTGGGCAATTACAGACCTTTTCCTGAGGTGTGACTCAGTCTGCTGAATTTTTGGAGGGCTGGTAGTAATGGCACTGGGAGGACTGGGCAGTGTCCAGGCAGGCCAAAGGCAACAGGTTTATGACATTAAAAAGGGCGTAGCCAGAGAGTAACTTGTAACAAATGCATCTAAAAATGAGCTGTAAAGAAATGACAGATGATAGCAGGGAGCAGGCCCCCAGGACATGCTGGGGTTTGAAATCTCCCATGATCTCTGGTTTAATCCTGGTTTGAGTGGAGCCAAGCCAGGAGAGGGGGCTTTCCACAGAACCTGTATTTTCATATTGCAATGAGCAGAGTAATTCAGACAGAGTCCCAAGCATCTCAACAGAGGAAAGGGAAGACAAAGCTGCTTCGCCAAAGTTGCACAAGCTGAGCTTGCAGAGCTTTCCTTTTAGAAGAAATAAAATCCAAGCCTTTTGCAGCGTGGTGTATCAGAAGGATTTCTGAATCCATCTGTGGGGTGGGAGGTGTGGTCTGTAGTGCAGAAAGTGAATGGGAGTAGCCACTCCAGGTTTTGGATGCCGAGTTTTTGTGCACCACAATGCTGATCAAAGGCTGGAGGAAACGATGGACAGACACTTAAACAGCTCAGACTGTTCTGCTCATCTGTCAGTAGTTTCTCCAGGTCCTATCTACTGATCCCCTACCCTATTCAGCTCTCTTAAATTCTCACCATTCTCTCCTGAAATCACTAAACTTCTTGCATCCGTAACTTCTCCTGGCAGGGATTCCACATATTTGTCAACTTTGTGTGGAGAAAAGATTCCTGTTGTTTTTAACCTGGATTTTACAAGCTCTGTATCATGGCCACTAGTTCTTGTGCTACAAAAATCACAGAATGGTTTGGCTTGAAAGGGACTTTGAATATCATCAGTTTCCATCCCCCTGTGATGAGCAGGGACACCTGCCACTAGACCAGGTTGCTCCAAGCCCCATCCAGCCTTGTCTTCAACACTTCCAGGGAAAAGACAGTGAACAGTTTATCCCATTTTAACCCCTCCTTATCATTTGTGGTACTCTAGATCTCTGTCATACCCCCACTCCCAATCTGTCCCTTTTCCAGATTCAGTCATGTCTTATATGGAAGTTATTCCAAGCTTTTGATCACCCTTTTTACCCATTTTTAGAACCTTTTCCAGTTTACTACATTCTTTTTTTTTCAGATGAGGGGGCAGAACAGCATGCATTATTTGAGATGTGGATGACCCATGGCTATAGAAAGTGATTAAATTATTTTTGGTTTTCTTTCTATTCCTTTCCTAGTAATTCCTAACATTCAATTTACTTTTTTTTTTTTTTTTTCCTGGTGGCTTCTGAGCCCCGAACTGATGTTTTCATTCAAGATTCACTTATTAGTCGTAACAGTCAGCTCAGAGCCCATCATTTTATAATGAATCTAGGGGTTGTTTTTTCCCACATGCATCACTTTCTGTTTATATACACAGAATTTCATCTGTCATTTTATTGCCCAGTCACTCAGCCTCATAAGGACCTTCTGCAACTCTTCACCCTTCACAATCCCCACTGTCAAAAGCCAACAGGAAGCCTGTGGCTCCTTTTGCACAGGGAGGGTTAGCAGGGACTGGGCAACGCAGGGAGACTCATCTTTGGGCAAAGTTAGCTGGATTAGTTGCCCTTAGACTTCCCTCAGGACAAACTGGGCACCCTTGAGGGTGCTCAGAACCTTCAGGCAAAGAAGGACTTTTCCCAGCATGGAATTATCCCAGTTATCCCAGCCTCCACGGAATTCTCCTTCACCTCAAAGGGGCCTGCCTGAAAGCGTGGGTACATGAGGATGGGGAGGAGCAAGGCAGGCTTGCCCTGCACAGCTGCACATGGTGCTGGGAGTTAGACTGGCTATGGTACAGCCACACGTCTGCTAATGTCAGCTCATAAAAGACAAAAAAAAAAAAAAAGAAAAAAAAAAAGAAACCGCCTTTGGTTTAAAGTTTGCCCCCTCTGTGCCCCCCGCTTTTTTCCCCCCTCTCTGCTTCAAAAGAAAGACAGGTTTGAGTCTGACTCTGAAGCACCCTCTGCTACAGTATGTGCCATTTACTTTAGTAAGGCTGATTAAGTCATGCATTTACAAGTAGACCTTCCATCAGAGCTAATTTAAAGCAGATGTTCTGGGTTCCACAGCCAGGGAGGCATCAATCTGAAAATTGCAAGGGTCTCTGTAAGAGCACTGTTTTTGCTGCACTTTATAGAGCACTGGGAGGAGGTTAATTGGTGTAAAAGTTTAATTTCAAATAAGGATCCCCTTTTAAAGTTGCATATATGCATATACTTTTTATGGAGCGTTATATTACAAAGTCAAAGTGGGGGAGAAAAATCATCCAAAAACATTTCAGGATCAAAGACACCCAACCTGTCAACTGCTAAGATATTTTTATGAGGAAATAGGACTCACATTTTCTCCAGAAGACGCAGAGAGAAGTAAGAAGTGGAAAAATATTTAACTAGATTCCATGGTATATTAGAAGAAGGAGAAAAAAAAACACCCATGCCAATATGTTGGTTTCAGAACCTTCTGGCTTGGCTTCCACTGCTGAAAATACTGGCAAGAAAATGCTATGCTCTGGGAATATTTATTAGAAAAGCAATAGATTTGTACAGTTTAACAATAGAGGGAGGATTCAGAGTCATCTATTTGCTCTGTGTTCTAACTTTCAACTACTTTTGTTTTTTTATTTGCAGGCCAGAATAACTATACTTATCCCTTGAAATGATCGTCAGCACTGGCTTAGCATAATTGTATTATTTGATTAATTGCATTGCCTATGGATAGGTTATGGCCTGTTTCTTACACTGAAAACTGCACAGGCTACTCCTAGGCCAGTCTTTTTTATGAAGCTTAAATAATTTAGATTTACATTTAATGCTTATTAGAAGCTATCAGATTTTTTTGCCTCTAATAAAGGCAACAAAAGAAACCAGATTTACCTTGAACTTAAGTTTAGTTTTGTAGTAATACAGATTATGGCAGTGTTCAGCTCCAGAAAAGTTCTCTCTTCCTCCATCGTTCCTGAGGGAGAATCCCATTAAATGTTGCTGCTCTTCCTGCCTTGTGTTACAGGAGCATCTATGGGCCTTGGCCAAACTTGCTTAACACTTTCCAAACCGTGGCCTTGACAAAGCACCTTCGAGTCTGCCAGGGTGAGAGAGATGGAAACAGGCTGCAAATGCTTCCTGCAAAGGAGAAATGAGTGATTCACTCAAGTCTATAGAAAAGCTACTCCTAGAGACCTCATACACACTTCTTTTGCATGCCAGTCCAGAACCCAAATCACAGCAGGTCCTGTTTCTGATCCTGATGAAGATTTCTCATCAAACAGTGATGAAACATGGCAGAAAAGCTCTTGTTATTTCTCCTTTCCCAAGTGTTTAGAGCCATTCCAGACTTGCATGACCTAGGGAGATTTTTGGGGAGTTTAGTGTAGAGGGTCATTTCAGACTTTCTGGGCTGTGACCTGCAGACTGGGCTCAGAAATACGGTGTACACAGAGTGTAAGGCACACAGCCCTGGCTTGTGGTCCTCTTCTCCTCCTTGTACCTCAGGAATCCGTAGTGCTGTGCTGCAGAAAGAATTCCATGGTGGTGTGGTGAGGTTTCAATCTGCCTCATGAGATCCACTCATTGCCCAAAATTCCCATTGCTCATTCCTCACCTCTGTCCATCTGTCTGTAAGTGGCTCTATGCTGATATGGGGGAGCACTGCCTGAGCCCTGTGCAGCTCAGGAACCAGGAATGTGTGACCCTGGAAAGGGAAATGGAGGAGTTTGCTTTGGAGGATTCCCAACAGGAGCTGAATGCTGGGCATGCTGGAGGTGCTGACGTGCAGGATGTTTCCCAGACAGCAGAAGTGCAGGTGCTGTAACTACACTGGCTAATGGGCACTGGGATGAAGGGGTTGGCAGGATTTTATCCCCCAAATTAAGGGTAGCTGTGTAGAAGGACTCAACTCGCAGATCTTTTATGACTGGGAAGAGCACACTAAGCCCATCACTAAGTTCTTTCCAAGTGTAGCTTGAAATGGTATTGATAGGATGAGTGAAGTTCCTGTGCAGGGTTTGCACCTATTCTTTATAGTCTGGTCTAGTGAAACACAGAGACCTGAGTGGGCTCTGTGCCCAAGGAAGAATATAATCCTTCAGGGGATATGGAACTAACAATCTCATAATGTATTGAAGCCAAAACAGGGAGAGCACACTGGGCCAAATGCATCCTGACTGGAAATCCCGCAATTTGAGAAGGCTACAACACAGATGTGTTTGACCCAATGCATTTTGAATTTAGAATAGATGCCAAGTAGTAACCATTCCCATGTGAAAATAGCAAACATATCTCTTTGAGACCAGTGTGTTCCAATGAAGTGCATGAACTCAAGGATTTTTTTCCTTTCCAGGTGAATAATACAAAAAGAAATGAAAAGCAGGAAATCCTGCTAATTGGTACAAGGATGTCTGTGCTACAATAGCATCAATCCCCATCTTCTCTGGCCCCCTTTTTCAACACCTTCTTCCTCATTAATCACATTTTCAAAGTCCTGAAACAAGTTGCTGCCAAGCCTGATGTTTTTGCCAAAGTTTTTATACTCCAGCCATTTGGAATATGTATTGCAGTTCTGCTAAAATACAGAAGAGAGAGACTGCTCAAAAAGCAATTACTAGCCAGTTTATACAAAACAGCAGTTTTGTAGGTTCCTTACCTTTGTTTTGTCTTTCAAATTAACCTCTGAAAACATGGCTTCCAAATTCCATGTAGTAATTTTCAGTCCCCCAAATGCAAACTCTGAGGTCTTCAGTTAGCAAATACTGAATTCTGGAGTGAGTTTTTCCAAAAGGTCTTCTGGAGCACATTAGAATCCTCTTTACTTTAACAGGCTCTTTTGTCTTAGCTTTTACTGACATCAGTACATCCCTGGTAACTTGGGATCTCTGCACATTTTAAGCCCCAGAGTTGCGGTTCTCCAAGTATCTCTTCTCCCAGATAAAACATGAGTAATTTACAGCAGCTTTGAGAGATGTGGGAGCTGTGTCTAAATCCAAACTTGAAATCCCCTAACTCCTGTTCATAAATTTCACACCCTGAAACTATGTAGGATCCCTAGTGCTCAGCAGGAAAGTTCCCTAAATTCACACCTCAGATTAGGCACCTCTTCCTTCTTCCAGATGTTGTTGGACACTACCAATATCACCAACCCAAACCAGTCTATGATTCTTTCTCTGACAAATGTTGATTCATCTCCCAAGGTATCCAGTGACAGGACAAGTGGGAATTGTTCAAAGCTGCACCATGAGAGGTTTAGACTGGACATTAGGAAGCATTTCTTTGCCAAGAGGATTCTCAGACACTGGAACAGACTTCCTAGAGAAGTGGTTGATGCCCCAAATCTGTCAGTGTTTAGCAGGCACTTGGACATTTGCCCTTAATGTACTGGTCAGCCCTGAAGTGATGAGACGGACAAGATGAGCATTGTAGGTACATTCCCAGAAATATTCATTCTATTCTATTCTATTCTATTCTATTCTATTCTATTCTATTCTATTCTATTCTATTCTATTCTATTCTATTCTATTCTATTCTATTCTTCTTAAACCACTTATTTTTTTTATAGTGAAACATGTTAGACAACCAGAATTGCAAACATAATATTGGATGTGCATTTTCATCATTATTTTTCCTGTTTCCATTTCTAAACACACACATCAGTCTGATGTTCATAAAATCAGGAGACAAAATGCAAGACTTTGTCCTTGGATGCATCCCCATGGATCCTGGGTTTAGTTGCTGGTGCCAAATGGGCTCTGTGCGCAGCACCCCATTCAGCTCTGCTAAGACATTTCCTGCTCCCCACAAATTTATGATGTCACTTGGAGCAAAACTCATCTCAGTATCTTACTTTTATGATGGTAACTCCGTTGTGAATCTGATATAAAAGCAGCGGTACCCTGGCTTCTCAGCTGGTGTAAAAAGGAGAGCTGCATCAGTGTGTGCCAGCTGAGGATGTGGTTCAAGCTGTTTGGTTTGTCTTTTCCCTGCAAGCTGTTTGCTGCAATCTCAAGGACGCTGGAAAAAATGTTAACATCAGCCAGCTGGGGGCAGGAGGGAAAAATCCTTGAAAATTTAATATAGTTGCAGAGCACTTCTTTGTTTTTTCCATTAGCCGATATTCTCAGGTTACCAGAAAGGAATTTGTGGTACTTCCCCACATTTGCTGCTATTGAAACAAGAGATTGAAAGAGTTGAGAATAAATGGCCAGGCTGAAAACTTGCAGTGCTTGTGCTGGGATTTGGGTTAGGGCCCTTACCAATAGAGGGCTGATTAGGCATCTATTTCCCAGTCCTCAGCAATGAGATTAGGAAGTGCAGGAAATTCATTGTCTTGAGCTTGCCACTGCTGGCTTGCTCCAACAGCCATCCATCACACAAGGGACTGACAAGCTCAAACTGTCCATGTCAATCTGCAGCTGCCTTTAATCACACACAGATTTATGGGACACCCGCTTGCCCCCTGTGGAGATCTAGAAACTGTGCTTTGTTTTGCCTTGACATACATTTTTCCATTTAGGATGAAGAAGTATGAGTCCTATTAAGCTGCACTAGAGCTAAGAAGCAGAAGGGGCAAAGCTCTGTCTGAAATGGAGGAAATGATGATGTAATTTTGAACAATTTAGGACTGAAGGGATTAAAAGCTTTGGAGTAGGATTTGGAAAATCTCTGGTGTTACGTACAGTAGGGTTATATCTCCTGCCTCCTCATCTGGACAAAGAGGACCTTTTTTCCTATTTACTGGTATGGGGGTTGCTGTTATTGTAGCTGTGCTGCTCACAAAGCACCATGGCACTTCAAACTCCATCAGCATTTCCATGAGAAACCCTCCTTTCCTGTGAGGGACCACAACATCACAGTAAACATTTGCTGCAGGGTAAAGCTTGCCCCTAAAGCCTGGTCACAAGCTGAAGAGCAGCAGGGGCATGAGGCAGGATCAGGCTTGGAAGCTTTCCACTTTCTAGTAACATTACACTTACCTCATTTTCTAAAATGAGCATTTCTAGCCATTATCAACAACCCCAGACCAGGGGCTGATGCTCCTTTTCCATGTGTTCAGACATCTCGCTGTCCAGTCCGTGCAAGGATTTATATCCCCACTGCTTTGGTGGTGGGACACATGTCCTGGGTGATCCTGGCCAGGCACGTCTCGCTCGAGGAGCTGTGTAACACCTCCCCAGGCTCAGCAGCTCCTTGGCTCACCTCCCCATCCCATCTGCTGCTCTCTGATGCTCCAGGCAGTGGTTGCACACACAGGGAAGTGGCTGGTTTTCCTCAGCCTCCTCTCAGCCATTCTGCTCTTCCACAAGAGGTCCAAGAGAACAGGGGTGAGGTCATCACGTGCTGTTGAAGCCCTGAGTGGTCCTTGCAGTGCTATCTCCGAGCAGTTAAATGGTTTTTGGTGGTCTCACTGGCCGTTTCCATTAAAAGAAGAAACTCAGCTTAGTTATTTCTCAAAGATAGTAATCAAAACCTCTTTATGAACTCAAATCCTCTTTATTAACCAAATCCAGTTTCTCTGAGCAGAGCAGGGATCAAATAACACGTGGGGACAACACCTGGTCTTACTGCAATCAGTTGCTCACTCATATTCTCTGTCCTTTTCTGTGTTATTCTCTCTAGGTCAGGCTCTAAGCGCATCTCTAGCTGCAGCTCAGGTCTTTGGTTCCTGCTCTGCTGCCTTGCCCGCTCTTTCTGCTCCTCTCATGTCCAGACACACAATCAAGCCAGAGCTCTATTCTGCCAAAAATGCTCTTGTCAGGTTTATCATGAAATCAAATTTGTCAGCTACAGATATGTCCATATCAAATACAAGACAGCAATATCAAGCTAAGAATATGTTAGCAAATGCCAAGAAATTAATGGCTTCTTAATCTCCATGAACAGAAGTGGTATTTTGACAGATATTCTGGCCATGCTTTAAGGGATAATCAAACTCCCTGGATGCTCTAAACACATGGAAAGTCGGTATACATGTATCCCCTAGTAAAAACCTGACTGAGAAATACCTGCATTGCAGATGTATTTTCAAAGCCTGTTCCGTAATTACTCTGCTATATGGAAACACAGCATGAAGTTGTGGTCTGCTCCCATTAGTTTTAATCACAAAGCAAGCAAATAAAATCAGCTATTCAGGCATGCTGAAATAACATTAAGGGTCTAATAAATTTGCAAGTGCAATCACAGTTGCAAGTCAGAATATATTTACAATTCAAAGAGCATCGGTCCAATTCAAGAGGCTTCCAAAGATCTGCTTTCTAATCTGTCTCCAATGTCAGAATAATTAGAGTGTTATATGCTCTGATAACGATTTTCTCGAGTTCCTTATCTGAATAGAAATAGCACAGGGACTGTCTCACTCAGGAGACTGTAAATCAAAAGTGAAATGACAGTTTTAGTGGAGGCTCTGGGATTTATTTCAGCTGAAGACCTGGCCATGCCATGATGACATACAAACCGGCTGTAAAGACAGTGCTAAATGAATCTTAAAAACGTTAAAAGAGATCCAGTTTACTCTCAGAAGAGGTCAGTGATTTACAGGATTCATATTCCTGTACTGTTTTTATTGTTATTATTTTATGGCAGGGTTCATCTGGGGTCAGTTGAGACTCCAGAGCTCTCTGTAGCTGAGCTGTGCCTGTTGCATTGGCTGATACAAGAGGGAGGGAAGTAATCTCTATCTATCCCATGCCTGAGAATACATTTCTGCTGGAGACTGGAGTACTGCTCCATAGGGAACAGGGCTGGGGATAACTTCTCTAGAGCACAGCAGCCTTCAAGGGTCCCAAAAAGAGTTTGAAGACCAAAAAGAAGTGTTTTCAGCAGCACAAACCACTCAGGTACATCCTGCTTGGTTCCCAAGACTCTGTGCTAATGGAAAACAAGCCCATGAAAGCCAGAGGGCAGCTAGTGGACATTGTCCCACATTTCTACTTGGATTCATATGAATCTGGTGATCATCTTAATTAAAATAATGATTGTGTGGTAGTAGTACACACATGGGTATGGTATTTTCTTTTGGAAAGGCCAGAAAATACCATAACTGGCCAGAAAAAAAAAATTGGGTCAAGTCCAAAAGTCCTCTTTGCTCAAAAATATTCCACAAAGACAAAGAGAGTAAAGTTCTGTCAAGGGATGACAAGCTGTATATCTTAGCAAAGCTGAAATAATGTGGCAAAACCATTTCATAGGCTGCCCCACTGCATGCAAGTATGGAAAAAATACACAAGGAAACCCAGTATTGCTTGCCAGTAGCCAAAAACCAGGGAAAATACAGTTTTGACTCATTTACTCTTCTCTTTCTCTCTCTGTGCCCTCTTCAGAGCAATTCCAGGTAGACATCCAGCAGAAGATTTCAGTGCTCAGGCTGAGTTCTGCAGCCTTTTCCCACATCTACTGTACAAGTATCACTGCATCTCACTACAGGTACCAGAAAGGATGATGGAGAAGTATCTCAAGATACTTTTGGCACTTTGAGAGGTGTCTCAAGACACCTTGTGATAAGTGATGTTTTCACAATGATAAGCAGCAGTTGACTGGTAGGCTGAAAACAACAATGTGGTTTCCCAAAATTTATGTTTAATCCTGTCACCTGCAGAGGTGGTACTGCAACATTAGTTAGCCCTTATGCCTGGAAAGAGTTTGGTCCCTGAGCCCTGACAGACAGGTGCAATTTTGCCATCAACCTGGGAGAAAGCTTCCCTTCAATTCCAGATGCACGAAATTAAATCTGTGAGTTCTGGTCAGTGTTGCCATTGCTGGCTTTTGCAGGGTGGTTTAAAAGGGCTTTTTCCCATTGTTTTTCCAAGGACCTGCCCAAAAAATGTTTCCATCCAAACCACCATCGTGCAAGACTCCAGCAGAGGAGCGAAGAACAATAGCACACAAGGTTCCAAGTTCAATAGCAATTTCAAGGATTTTGGCTGTTACAGTTAATGAGTGGCAGTTTCTCTAAGGCCTCCTTTCCTTAACCCCTGACAGACAAGGCTTGGAAAACTGCTGGTGGGGAGGGCAAAGCGGTCAAAAGACCCATTTTTTTAGCAGACATGAATTATTAAGAAAGCAAAACAAAAAAATTGTGTTTTGAAGAAAAAATTGCAGATAAAATGAGGTTTTATTTCCACTTCTGCTCAAGAAAGGCGTAAGACTGAAGGGTGGGGTTCAGAGTCTGGATTTTGGGCAGGGCTATTTTAGAAGGCTGAAGACAGTCCAACAGTTGCTCTAGGGCAAGCACTTCCCAACTTTAGGGTATTAAATAAAATATATGTATCCTGATCTGAAATCTGTTGCTTAGGTATGTTTCTAAACATTTATATTTCTTGAAAAAAAGGAAAAACCATCATATGGCGCCACTGCAGAAAAACTCTGGAGCTCTGCTTCCTTACAGGAAGCTACCTTGGCACGCCTTCCCTTCCAAAATGTTTGGGGGGGGTTGGTAGATAAAAGAAAGCCAGAAAAATGGGAACACCTGATGTTCCCCAAAACCAGTGCTCAAACCAGTTCTAAAGGACAGAAGAAAAGCGTTTTCCATCTCCTCTGTGGGAAGAGCCTGATGTGTGAGGATGAGGCAGCACCTCCTGGCAGGCCGCGGCAGAGGACAGGTCTGAGGGAAAGGGATCCTACAGCAGCTGCCAGCCCACACCACGAGCATCGCTGGCCTCTTGTGCTCAGCACCTCCGGAATTATAAGGCCCAGGACACAAGAGCCTTGCCCCAGGCCACAGCAGCCCTCACAAGCAGGGGCAATCCCTGTCAAGTGGCCTGACACAGGCTGGGCACCAGCCAAGCCAGTCCAGGCCTCCTGAGAGCTCCCTGTCCCCTAGGGGGGTCGGATGGGGATGTCCCTGAGCTCAGATTTATCACACATGTCAGGATTAACACGTGTCCCCTGACACAGCTGATGCCCTGGAGTGGCTACCTACAATAGAGGCCAGACAAGATGAAGAGAATAAAGTGGATAGTTATTAAAGACCTTCAAACAGGTACACCTTGGGCAGTCAGAAGCTTTCCAGAGCTACACCCAAGCTGGACAATGGTCACAAATTTTTCAGGTAATTATGAGTTTGGTCCATTTACATATCAGGGGTTAATCCTCCAACTACAGCTTCAGGTAATGAAGTCATTTACCCACAGTTTCCTCTCCCCCAATTCAACTTTTGTTTATACTTTCTGGGCCTGAGGCAGTAGGATGCCCTCGGATTTGAGGCCTAGAGGGATTGTTTTGTCTGGCCAAAATGTGAAGACAGTTAACTAACACCCTATACGGAGTTTGGAGTTACACAGTAATGCAGTATAGGATTTGAAAAATATAAAAACTAAAATCCTAAGGCATCACAGCCAGGGGACTATGAGAGCCCTCCAGGACAGAGCTTGAGAGAGGGTTCAAGTGGAGGAAAACGTGCCACAGGGAAGGACACGGGATTTCAACCTCCAACATGAGAAAGCCCATTATCTCACGGGAGCTTAGCACCCTGCCAGGCACTGCTGCTGTACACAACCCTCTGAGCTGGTTGTTCCTTCTGCAGCAGAGAGAGAGAGAGATGGATTCAACCTGTGAGACATAGAAGCATGTTCTGCCACATTTCCCTGCACCATGATCTGGTGGCCTCCAGTGCCCCATCTTTGCTGACCCCAAAGTACTTTCCTCCGCTGCCTCAATTTCCATGTCTTCATATCCCATGAGTGTGAACAGTGTCACAGATGGGAACAGAACAAAACTGGGGGTTGTCCTGCAGGACACAATAGAAATCAATTCAAAATATCAGCACTTTGGTGTTACCTGAGACACTTCATTTGTAGTTGCTGGTAGTATTCCTAAGACTTTTGTCCATCTTGGAAACAGGGTAAATCCTCCAATACAGCTCTGGAGAAAAGAAGAGGCCCTCACATTCACAGGTGAATGCTTGTCACAGTCCCTCTGTGACAGCCCAGTGTTTGATACGAATGAGGGAGGAGGCTGACAGCCAGTGGAGATCTTCAGGCTAATTACCTTGAATAACTTGCCTGCAGGTGCAGTGCAGGTGGTCAGAGCCCTTAGGCACTGACCTAGGAAAAGCCATGGGAATCCTGCATCCCCCACTGCTCCCATCTGAGCTGTGGTTTTGATATGCTGCAAAAAAAAATCCAGATTCCACCTTTTAATATACAGTTATCAGTTTAGAGTTGCTTCAAAAGAGGAGGGGAAAAACGTATGTCATTGTAAAGCTTATTTTCTATTCATTTTAGCAGCTTGCTCCATATCAGCTTTAAAAGAAGTGGAAAACTTCCTGGCAGATGAGAAGAGCATTCATCAGCTAAACCTTGCAGGCATTTAAAAACCAAACCAAAACACAAATTCTTTCCTGAGGCTGGCCATTGGCAGTCACCCACTCCTGAACAACTGCCCTCTGATGTTTTAAGATATTCTGGGTTTTTAGTTAGCCAGTGACAAACTCTCGTGAAATGTGCTCAAATTCTTCTCCAGGCCACTGACTTGAGGGTTCTTGTGTCTGCATTAAGGTTTAAAGCTATTTAACAGTTCTTTAAGTGCAATTCTCAAGATGCATGAATCTTGTGAGTCACAGTGGCTTCTAAGGAGAAGTAGTAATTTCTATCTTGGATTATCAGTAAAATCTAATTTCTGGGAACAAATAAAAAAACATATGACACCATTCTGTGATTTGACATTCAGGAACATGTCATGAAATAAGGTTACTGGTTTATGCTACATGCTCTATTGGTTTCTAAAATCAAATACAAGTCTGTGATCAATGCATACATTTCTTAACATTGTGTGTGCAGTGCTTGGGGTCTATCCCAAGAAACAATTACTATCCTTCCCACACCCAGAAAATATATTGGCTAAGACTCAATGTAGGCTGATCCCTAATTTACCAAGAATCTAAAGGATTCCTTCACACACTCAGGGCCAAGCTTCTGGGTGGGGGGTTAGAAAAATACTTTCTGGGGAGTTGTCATTCAGAATGCAGAAGATTCCCTTAACCCAGCATGGACTGAGGACATGAATTACCCCCTGTGAATTTTAGGGTAAAGAAATTCAGCATATCCCGAGACTACTTCAAAATTCACTTTTTACACAGAAGTTGTCCACTGGTATCAAAAGCTGAAATGCAACAAAGAGGTACAGAAAAGGATCAAAAGAAATGACTGTTCAAAGAAGGAGAGAGTGGGGATATTGAAACCTAAGGAATTCCAGGCTGTTTGGCATATCTGAAATTCATGTTCCTGCTTTACAACCAGGAACCTGCTGTACCATAAAAGAAACCCTTATTTTAGCATCCTTTTTGTGATGCAAGGGGCACCACATGCACACAAGAGGTGATGGATTTTTAAGTTCTTTGGAGAGGAGCTGGAAGCAAATGGGTTTTGCTTTTGCTGCAGTACAGGACAATTCTGTAGCATGTGATTTTTTTATAATAAATGTGTGGAGAGCTGTAACTGCTGTGTGTGCACACATGGGTGTCTTGTCAACCCCTTCGATCCGTATGGTTTTGGGGTGTTTCCACGAGGAGGATGCATATGCTGAGCTGTGGTCAGATGCCACTTCACTGCCATTCTGTTTATTTTTAGGAAATGCAAACTAATCCCCATGTGCCAGGATGTGATGGGATCAAACAGCAGGAGGCTGCTTCTCTGCTCGCCCCCACGCTGCCCCAAACCTTTTGTTCTTCTTCAGGATGTGCCTCATGTTTGCTTTATCCCTCGCTGTTCTTGCCCACTCTTCTCTATCAAATAGCATCAGCCTCTTTATCATAGGAAACAGAAATGTCCTGGGAATGTCTCCATATCATTCTAGCCTCTCAACTCAGTTTTTAATTATTTGCCTTGTGCTCTGCTCTGTTTCTTTTTTCTTTTTGGCTGCCACTAAATAAAGGAGCTGTTTCACCATAGAAGGAAGAGAGCAGTGAGACCACCACTAACCTGAGACCAAACACACCCTTTGGGAGGCTGTTTTCCAGGGCAACAGCATCCCATCTTCTCCTGCCTCTTGCTGGGTCCACACTAAGCAGAGCAAAGGGCTGTGTACAGGTTACAAATGGCCATAATCAGGAGCCTCTACTTTGTGTCGTGATGCTTTCATACCACGAGCTCAGTCTGAGCACAAACCCCCTGGGGGGATTTTAATCTTCCTGCTTGTTTTTGTTACATCTGTCTTTTGAGAGAGTCCCTGAGGAATATTCATTCTTTCTTTGGAATCTGCTGTCTCTTCCATAGACTCTTTCTCACTTCTATAAAAACATATCCAGAACAGAACTCCTTCCAGTTTCCAGTTTAATTTTATTCCTGTGCAGTTTATACCCAGTTGTTTCCATGCTGTGGCTATGCCTTAACTTGAATAACTCTTTCCCATCCCTGGTGTTCTCCTATACAGTATGTGAAAGATAAATTTTACTTTTTTTCAAGGCTCCTCACATTTCTTATCACAAACCACTTTCAGAAAGCTTATGAGCTCCCCTTCAAAAACTGAATGCATCAGGATTTCAGGTAGGTACAACACACTGGACAAATGACACATACCACCAGACCCTCTATCAATGGATGGTGCATTTTCATGCTGAAACCCATCTCTTTAAATGAGTACAAGCCTTTTCTTGCTCTGAGGCCAGGGCTTTTATCTTCCTGCCTTTTGTATCCACTACTATTTTTCCAGATCCAGTAAACCACTACAGCATTCTTACCATTATCTCTATACAAGCAACATCCAGTATTTAAAATGATTGAATTTAATTTTCCAGCATTCACTGGTGCTGCCATACTGTTTCACAGTATGAACTGGACAAAGGTCAGGGCTTGATTGACCTTTATCCAAGGTGTCCCTGCCCATGGCAGGGGGATAGGAACTAGCTGACCTTTAAGGTCCCTTCCAACCCAAATCATTCTGTGACTTCAGGTTCAATTATGCTTAGTTAATCCATTTTCTCAGTAGTACATAAAGCCTCTTCTTCTGTCCCTAGTCAGTGGAGTGATTGCTTAATGAGCCTGTTTCTGCCAGCACCTGGATCAGTTTTAACACCTGTGCCTCAATGAGATCTGAAAAACAGATCCTGGTTCCTTTTCAGAAATTGTCCTACGCTGTTGTTTTCCCCATTTGAGGTACTGCCCCGTGCTGCCACTAGTCCAAGGATAATTTAGAGAAATTAACCTGTTTTTTCTGCAGCCCTTTGCACCTTCACATACACATTTCTGAAAGTCATGTTCCACAGTCATTCCTTGTTCTGTAACATCCTGCTGTTTATCAGAAGTGCTCAGTAGATGAGTGGGATTCCACACTTGCTCCACAAAAGCACAGATTCCCTGAACCTCTCAGGTCTCAGCAAGTCTCAACTATGATGCACTTTTCTCCATTATCTGTCTCTTCAGCTTTGTGCCACCTCCTCTTAGCATGTCTTAGGGGAGAAACTTGTATTGGAAACTTCTGAAATTCTATTTCAGGTTATTTTGTATGATTAAAGTCTTTTTCTGCAGCCAGGATTATTTTTTCTTTCTTAAATTGCAAAGTGAAAGGCTGTAAGAGAACTTTTTTCATCCTTTGTACACCAGTTCAACTTTTCTTGTTTTATGGGGCTTGAACAATGTTTCAAGACAATTTCCTCTGCTTCTCTATCCTTTCAAGTAGGGCATTTCCTTTTTCTTCACTTCAGATTGTGACTCTTCCCAGAAAAGCTTAGGTTAGTGGCTGGTGCCCAACTATTTATCAAGGACTTGTACAAACTCTGGATAATTCAGTTGGGTTTTTTTGGTTTGTTTTTTTTTTTCTCTTGTCCTCAATCTGGCAGTAAATCTTGCAGCAGCATCAAATCTGGGCTGCTCAGGTCCACACTTACAAACCCATATGTGTCCATCCTTCCCCGTCAGCCTTTTAGACTGCAGTGCTGAGCTAAGCAGAAAGATCTTTGAGTAGCCTTCCCACCTCAGTGCAATTTTGCATTATTTGAGAAAAAAAACAAATTAACTCCCTTATTCAAACTTCTCCAGGTTACTGATGGGTACAGAAAAGTGCTACAAATGTCTCGGTTTAGCCAAATTTTCTAGCTCCTACATCAAGAAGGCTGACTTCACTGTCCTCTGTGACCCTTCTGTCACCTTAGCCACGCAATTTTTCAGCTCCTCGGAAACACTTGCAGAATCAGGAATTAATTTGCTGCATCATCATCTTCTTCATCATCCAGCACTATGTAACTGGAGGAACATAAGAAAAGACATAGGTATCTTTTTTTAGATTATATTTTTAGCCTTTTGCAGGTTGCATCAATCTATTTCTAGACTAAATAACTAAATAAGAACTTCACTCACCTTCTGCTGGTCAGTCCTGACAGCAGGAGTGCTGTTGGAAGAGATGGGTGCAGTCTGGGTTGGGAAGAGAGTGCACAGGGCAGCCTCTCATCCCCCATCCCAATGCCAGAAATCTTTGAGCTGAAGTGAAAGGCAGGGACACCTTCCACTAGACCAGGTTGCTCCAAATCCCTTCCAGCCTGGCCTTGGACTCTGCCAGGGAAGGGGCTGAAAAGGTTCCACAGCTTCTCTGGGCAACTTCTCCAGTGCTTGGCTGCCCTCACAGTGAAGAATTTCTTCCCAGTATCCAATCCAGTCCTGCTCTCTGTCAGTTTGAAGCCATTCCCCCTTTCCCTGCCACTCCATGCCCTTGTCCCAAGTCCCTCTCCAGCCCTCTTGTGGGGCCCCTTCAGGAACTGAAAGGCCCAAAAAGGCCAAGCAGGTATTATAAAGTTAAAGAGGCTGGGCTTCAGCCTCTCCTCATGCAGAGTTAAGGATTTTTTGTGTTAGAGTAATTTTTTTCCATGGAGCACCTTGCTTGAAAATCTTTCATGTCCTTTCCTTCTTTGAGGCACAATCCAAGCACTGCTGAACTTGTTGACTTTGCTCTTTTCATTTTGGGAATGAATAGCCCCGTAGAAGCATTGCAGGGTGTTGGGACTCTCCCTGTACCTGCCACAGATGACTTATTACTAATAATTTAAAAAAAAAAATAAATAAGATCAGTGCAAAAACAAATGGGTGCTTTAGAATTAAGACCGCCTAAAGAGTTTTCCTAGCTCCATTTTGCAAAATCTGAGTTGCCCTGTCTCAGACTGGGAGGAATCAGTGTTCAGACCTGCAGAGGTATTTCAGAGATATTTGAATCTGTCACCCTGGGCAGGCAGGGCTGGGAGGTTGGACCTGGCTGTGCCCACAAGAGCCATCAGTGTGTGAGCAGTGGCTCTGCCTCCACATCAGCAAGATGCCTCTCACATTCACAAAATCACCACTAACACAAGACCTGGCAGCTCCTCAAAGATGAGCAGAAGTTTGGAAATCAAAGATATTTTTCATTCCTGAGCATTTCCATCCTACTCACTGTGGGTCTTTGTATTCTGCAAGAACAAGGGAACCAGAAGTGGTGGAAAAGCAGTAGAAAAAACCCACCCTCATCAATTAGACACCATTTTTACCATTTGCTAGAGAATGGTTACAATCCTTAAAATACAAGTTCTCTTCATTATAGAAATACTTTTTTATTCCTTTAAAAGCCAACGGAATGTGGACAATGAACAATCTCACATTTAGAAGCCAACTTTTCATCAGGGTTTATCCTTTTGATTTGGAAACTGGCTCATTTAAGCTGGAAAAATTCTGTGCAATGTTGCAATAAAACAGGCTCTATTTTTGCATTTAGCAGAAATATGCACCCGCAGAAACCCAGGCGATACAAAAGCGAGCAAACAAAAGAGTGCCCAACCCATAAACTGCAAACTGCAAATTTCTTATTTCAAGCACAAAGGCCACATAGATCTTTGCCATCTCTAATAATAATAATGCATTCTGCCACCCAACAGCACAACATTCCCACCAGGCAGGGTATTTTTCCCTGCAAAACATAACTTAGTGGATGTGGCTTCAGCTGCCTAAATGTCATCTCAGTCTGTTGCAATCTGCTGTAAAGTCTCAAGATATAAGTCATATGTCACAAACTCACAACAATTTCTGGATTTGCTTTAGGACTAGAATGTTCCTGGGCAAAAACAATTCAATAAGGAAGAAATTCTGTCTTCTGTTTTTTAATGATTCCCTGAAAGATGTGTCTCACTGATTTCTTTTTCCCCTCTTTTTTTTTGCCTACTTCTTTACATGTCATTTTACTTTATAAATCAGATCCATCCCAGTTCCATCAATCAGACATGGGAGTATCCCCACAGAACCATAGGATACGCTGAGTTGGAAGGGATCCACAAGGATCCTCAAAGCCCAGCCTCTGAAACTTGCTTTTCTATATTGCAGAGTAATGTAGTAATTGTACATAGTGCTTAAGGGGGGTGAAAAATGAGAATCTAAATCCAGGATAAGCTTCTGTCCAAAGCAGCTCAGATTTTCCATCTCATCTGCCACTGAGACATGAAAAGCAAAAGTTAGGACTGGGCAGCAGCCTCCAGAAGCAGAAGCCCTGTTTCTGGCAATCTTCCCCCCAAAGTTTCTATGTGTGACTCTATTTATGTGCTTTTAGATCAAATATAGTAAAACCAGGTATGAGGAGGATACATTTATACTGAATCAAAGTTTAAGGGAAGAGTAGGTTTTTTATATTTATACATATGCTTGCTGGCAGATATTTATAGAGAGCATGACTCTATGAACTCTGATCCACAGTCAAGGAGTGGGATGAGTTACATGAATTCAATGCCACAAGCTCAACATAATTTCCTTTCAACACCATGGCCAAATTGTCTTGATTTCCACACCTGTAAAACGGGGATAACACTTATCCCTTTTACAGGGGATAATGTTATAAACATTAGTTTAATTACTTGGAGAGGCACCGACTTTATACTGTAAAATAACTTAACCTGTACTAGCTGTGCCACACAGGAGGAGTTGAAATCAAACCCAGGAAAGTGAGGGAGAAAGGAAGCATAATTTCCTGTTGTGTGATGTACTCTGACTAAGAATATAAACCCAAGAGACCTTGGGAGGAAAGGGTTTTGCAGCCTGCTTCTCCCCCTTTCACCATTATGCCCGTGCAATGCCATGGTCCTCAGCAAACACATTCCTCCTTCACCCAGAGAGCAGGGAGAACACAGTCCTTCCACCAAAAATCAATTTTCCTTAGATTCCAGAGCAGCTGTGGTGCCATGTGCCAGCCACTCTTCCCCATCCCATGCTGTGCCCAGTTGTCCCCTCTGGTTGCAGAATAAATTAGAGGAGCCACTGTGGTACAGCTGAGAAAGCAATGGAAAATCCAGCCAGCCAGGAAGCTTTTTCTTCTTGATTTCTGTGAAGTTCTCCACACTTGGCAAGCTTTGTAAGCTCAGTAGTGGGAACTGAAAAGGAAAAACCATCACGAACCATTTTTCTGTGGCTTGCAAAAGTGAAATAAATCAAGAGATGAAACATCAAGACATCTGTGATACAAGATTTGTTTTGTGAATGTTTAAAGCATTTCATCTCTGTTCTTCTGGCTCCCAGTCCTGGTTGCTGGGACATTATTATTTTACCTGTTTTCTAAGGTATAATTGCTTACATCTCAAGAACTTTCTGGCTGCGTTCTGCATTCTCCTTTGCATGACTTGGATAAATCTCCATAACTCCAATTTTCTGTCTTCTGGTTTATCATCTGAAAATCCTCCATGTGACACCAGTGAAGTCCCCACTTCAGGGGCCAGCTGTGCTACCTCATTATTTCCACCCCTTTGCTGCCCCTCAGAGCTGGGCCAGGTGTCTCTGAGCCACAGCCACTGCTCAGGCAGGGACAAGCACGAGTCCCATCCCCACCAAGCTCCTGTCCCTCCACCCACTGGGCCATAGGACATGCCCTTTTCCACCTCTCCACAAGGAATGATGACAAGGAGCATGGCTTAGCTCAGTGTGGGAGTGCTGGGGAGCCCCACAAGCCCAATGTGAAGCTGGGATTCCACCTCCAGCCCCTGGCCCTGATGGGTTGCACAGAGGAGCCAGGCCCAGGGTGAAAGAGGCCTCAGCAAACAGCCCAGCAAGGATTTGCAAGTTGATGGAAGACCTGAAAATAGGCCTTGGAGCATCTCTTTATTCAGTGACACATGGCCTTGTCTCTGTCTCCAAACCCTGGTTATCCCAGGGGTTGTGCAGGGACCTCTGGCTCAGCAGGTCTCTGTCGTGTCTGCTGTTAGAGTTTGGCTACAGATGCTTAATTCTCATTAAACAGTCAAGTTTCTTTTAATATTCTTCAAAAATAAGGAGCTCAAGTGTTGCAACAGCATCTCCTAGGAACTTTCTGCTCTCCTTTGGGGACATATTTCTTTCTAGTGAAAGGAAAATTTCCCAGTAACTTTCTTCTGCTGCCAGGCACCAAGGCAAGGCAGCATCGTGCCACTCCCTAAATCATTTCCTAAGAGGCCTGCACATCACTTTATTCAGGGCTGTACCCTCTGCTTTTAGTTTCTTATTCTCATTCCAGCCTGTCTGCTTGAATGCATTCAAAGGTGTGAGAAAAAAACCCTTTTGGGACAGTCTGTCCCATGCTGCACCCACGGCTGTAAAACCTCGGTGGCCCCACTACTGGTTCTTATCAGCCATCACACCTTCAAGCACAGAAGGTGTGTCTAATATTAGCCAGGAAACGTCCTGGAGAAGACCTGGACTTTTTCAGCTAATCAGTATTAATAACTTCCTATGTTTGTAGACAGCCCACAGGAAATGCAGCCTGACTCATCTACCCCGTGATCAGATGAACTCCCCGAAAAAGTGCAGGTGGCTGCACCACAAAGGCACATTAGCCAAGGTGCAGAATGTGCTCCTGACCAAAGGGCAGATAACGGCAGCTATAATTTCCTCCACTGATATAATGTTAAAAAAGCAGTATTTCTGACAGATCTGGCATATGGCTGAGGTTGGAAAGTCAAGCAGTCATTTTCTTTCTCTCTCTTATCTCACTCAGGGGAAATCTGTAATATGCACAAAGCCTTGATTTATTTTTTACACTCTGGCATATTACTGGAAAATAATTACAAAGCAAAATTTCATGAAAACCAGAAGATATTCAGGCCTGTTTGCTGTATAAGTTATACCTAGACTGTGATTCTTACTGAAGATATTTGTTTCCTGTGTTCTTTTCTGCTGCCAAGTTCAGCCATATATCACTTTTATGTATCTGAAGGCCATGGTGTAATGCAATATGAAGCTATGAATGGGATAAAGTTTCATATTCTCCATTGATTTTCCATTGTATCCATTATCTTTAATGCTGGAATGCAGGTTAGTGCGAGTGCCGGAAGCCTCCGCACCTCTGTGCTGGCTGCTGCCCTATGAAAACCATCCCTGGGGGGCAGATAAAATCAGCTGCAAGCTGCAGAGAGGAGACAGGAGTTCCCCAAAGTGTCCAGCTTAATGGGGGAAGCCATAGGAGAGAGGGAGGAGATAAACTTGGGGATGGGGACATGAGAGGGGCTGGGAGGAAACCAGAGAAGGGCTGGAAGGGAAAGCAGAGGAAGGAGAGAATGGGAGCAGGACCTACTGCAAGGTTTTCTATCAGTGGAAAATGCTTTTTGCATGCTTAACAAAGAAGGAAGAGAAAGAGATTTGTGGATTGTGATGGTGCTGCAAAGCCCCACAGGCACTGCCAGCACCACTGCCCAGGAGAGCAGAAAACAGCAGGCACCAGGGCTCAAGTGCCACTGCTCCACAGTGCCAGATCATGTGGAGACCAAGCTGAGGGTTCAGCTGCTCACCCCGTGGGTCAGCATGGGCAGGGAGTGTGTTCCCAGGCAGCACTGGAGCTTGCCACCATGGCAGGTCAAGCAAGGCTGATGAGTGGGACAGGAGGATGCAGCTGGATGGGGAAAACGGGATGCTCCGGAGGCTTGTCACCCAGCTGGGCCCAATTGGGACTAGATGTTAACACTAACTCTCTAACAGGCTTCTCAAATCACATTTTTAAGGCCATGTGTTAACAGAAAACAACTGTTCAAATTTAGCAAGTTCCAGCAGCACTTTCACCCTTGTTCCGTCTGGGCCGCAGGAGTACGAAACGCCACCGCCACTTCATTTTTCATCCCTCTCACAAAGGGGTAGAGCTGTTAGTCATGCAAGTGGTTGCCTTGGACGATCCCACACAAGCAATGCCAGCAGGATTTCTCCATGTGTGACTAACTGCTCCTCCTGGGAGGCCAGAGATTCACACCAGGAAGGTAAAGGACCTCCTTTTTTCTGTAATCTTAACTCTGCAGTCACTGCTGCTGCTGCTGTAAAGTGTTTTTAAGATGAAAATCCTTCTTCAGGGCAGGTGACCTGCTCGTCTCCGTCTGGCCTTTACTGTTCCGGCTACTTTTGTTGAAATCTGTGACTAATTCATGACCGATGAAACCAAGCTGTGACCAATACAAAAAATCTTTGTTAAAACCCTGCCAGGTTAATCAGCAGGCATTCCTCAGGAGTGTTGATCAGAAAGAGCTAGCTCTGAATTCTAAGTAATCCCATGGGACAACATTTCTGGAAGGAGCATGTCACCCAGCTTACTTTGAAGCACATCCACCACGGACAACATACCTTGTGTCACCTACAACTGGTTGGGACATTTGTGCAACTTTTCCTTCAATTATTTGTCCTGGTAGAGAAGAGGCTCAAGCTGACATGGAGCAAAACCTTTCAAGCTGGTTCAAGAAAAATCTGGTACCCTGTTTAGTGTGAGCTGAGCTCTCGTGTATGTACGTGCATGTGCTGCACAGCAGGACCCCTTTTCTCATTTAAACAGGCAATTAAAGCCTACTTTGGCACTTAGCACATGACATCAACTTGCAGTACTTAACCTGCCTAGCACAGTGTGTATTTAATTTGATAAAGGGGCAACTAATAAAGATCTTGGAAGGCTGGTTAAAGTTCATTAAGCCTTTCCCTTCAAGGTATACTTCCCTCCAGTGTAAAACCTCGCATCTTTTTTTCTTTTCCTTTAAAGCTATGTTGTATCCTGCCACCAGAAAAAGGTGCCTGTGTCACATCCCGACAGGGTATATTTAAAGTCTCACTGTCAAAGTCATGGCAGGCCTTGGTTCTTTGCCCAGGAATGTGCAGAAAGAAAAATAAAAGCCCTTTTCCCTGAGTGTGGGGCGAGGAGTGCGGTGTGTGTTGGTGCAGGCAGGCTCCTGGGAGGGCAATGGGCTTCTGTCACACTGAGCTGCATTCATCCTCCTTCTCCTGGGCCATCCATGATTCCAGATGGATTTCATAAACAGATGAGGAGGCTCCTCTGAGTTCTCTGCTTTAATGAAGCCCGTATGGCTGACTCATGTAATAAGTATTTAATCATGCTGATGAAAATCGTTTTTAAAACTTCCACCACACACAGCGCCATTCCCTGCGCAGCCGTGGGGCTGATAACAGTGCAGCCAAGGCACCTCCATCTTCCACAGCCTCTCCAGGTGCCTGCCTTGGCTTTCACCAAGGACTTTCAAATGTGTGTGTGCACTGTGCATTGCCACCCTCTGACAAGGGCCCGTTCGTCTCTGAAAATACTCCTCAAATCACCCACTGAAGTGCCACAAAAGGAGGGCCTTTTTAAGCCCCACGTTCCCCATGCAGCTGTTTCAGAGGTCACTCAAGGGTTAACACTTTGGTGTTTATATCTTCTTATTAGTTTCTGTTTGTGCTCACAAGTGCCCATGCATTAAAAATTTGCTGAGCTTAAGTGGTCTCCATTTGTAAACAGAGAAATGCCACAAAGCCTTGCAAATACTGAGTCATCTTGGGTGGAAATTGTTCTTGTCAGCAGAAGTCATGACTGATGCCAAGAAGGACATGGGCCTTCATCATTCCCAGACATGGACCTAAAGGAACGTAAGACCATCATGTGGCAGCCAGTAGTCCAGACAAATTCAGTATATTTTAAGTTAGCTCAGAAAAGTCAGGGCTCCTCCTCCTCCATTCAAGGTTGGATTCATATTCCTGATTGTCCTTTTACAACTCTCATCAGCATTCAGCAGCAACATTCTTCTGAGAGCTCTGGGAAAAGGAAGATGAGTTCCATACTGTCTTGCACAGTATCCCAGCCACAGACAGAGAGAGGAAACCCTTGTTTGATCACATGAAATTTTGTGGATCAATCCAAATTTGTTGAATTAATTTTAAGTGTTGTGGGCAAGGCGACATGAGGAGCTCTGATTTGCCAGATAATGTTTTCCAAACTGTAGAAATGTTGAAATCTGAAGGTGTGCTTGCAGTATTCTACCAGTTCCAAGGCTGCTCACATCGTGACAGGGAAAATTATTTTCTGTCATGAGACCAGACAAAATCTCCACTTTGTGTCATTACCAGTTTCCTTTTGTAAGCAAATTATTTTCCAAGTTCCTGAAATGTAGCAGTGTTGATGGATTCAGAAGCTGGGTTTATAATAAATTCCATCCCTTCATTTTACAGTAGCTTTTTTTATTTTTCATTTCTAAACATGTAGATGTATTGAAAAGATACCAGTCTAGGCTGAACAGAAAGTTGACTGTGATCTCATCCAGTTGTAAAGAGTGTGCCCAGGAATTACCCCATGCTTTCTGAGATGCCCCTCGTGCATAGTAGTTGCTGCTATAGATAGCTGTGCTTCAGTGGTTGGTATTTAAACCTTCAAAATTGGGAAGTTTTTGTGACTGGAAGGTCTTGAAAAGACTGGGAAATCTTCTGGTTGTGTTTGACTCACATTTCTCTGGCACCAAGATTTACACAGCTCCAAGTAATGGGAGCATTACGGTATTTAGAGGCTTGATAACGAAATCCAGAGTTCACTTTACATAAACCCTTCATCCTTCCATTCATGGTCTTATGAATTTTGGTGCAGCAGCACCAGACCCTGAAAGTGCAGAAATTCTGTATCTCACTTCAGAGCACCTAATGCAGATGTTGTGACCCTTCAGAAGAGCACCTTAAACAGAAAAGCACTGGAACAGTGGAGAAGTCTCAGTTTCCTTGTTTATGACTTCAAACTCCAGAGCTAAAGGACACCAAAGAGACAGTTTAATGCCCATAAATCTTGCAGTATGAACTGATTCATGACTCAGACAAAGCGCCCAAGCCCCTAAGAGTCAGGAGAACAACCCTTTAAAATACAGTTTGCTACTATTGCTGGAAACTTTAACCCGCTGGCTTCACACTCAGGAGGTTTAAGCTGCAAATGGCAGGAGAGGATTTATGTGCTCCTCTGAACAAAATACATCAGCGTAGGAAAACTTGACCCGACAGTTTTGAGCCGTGCCTGTCATAAATAACCAATTGATTGGCTGGGCTGCAAAGCCATTAGCAGGCGTGAGGAGCCTGCTGAGACTCAGACACGGCGTAAAATGCTGGAGGTGCCAGAAAATGGACACGGCCATCAGCTACGCGGTCACCGCCCAGCAGAACTGCTCGGGAGGGCTGGTGAAAAACGGAGCAGCTTTTATCTCCCCCATTCCACAGCACCCTGGAAGAGGGATCCAGTCTGTGCATGGGATCCAGGATGTGGTGGGCCAAGGGGGAAGAGAAGAGAGATAAAATGACCACCTTGTGCTTGAGCAGTAAATCATCTGGAGGAGCAGAAGTATTTCAAATGAAGTTGGAGATCATGACTTGACAGGTTGCAGATGAGCCTTTTCTGCTGTAAATTACCACAGCTGCCAAGTGGCACTGGAAGGCCTGAGCTAGCAGGGCTTTCCACCCCCAGAAAAGTGGCAGCAGTTACAGCAGAAGGGAATTTGATGACTCAGATCACAGATGTCAGGAGAGAGGGCCAGAGGTCACTTTAACCTCTGAGAAGGGGTCATTTTTACCTTTTCCCTCGCAAAGAATGCATGTGATGCTCCCATCTTCACTCTCACTGCCACAGACACACTTTCTGGACTTGGATTGATCTTTTTGCCCTGTCCCACCCTGATGGCAAGGGAAAAGGTGAGAGCAGTGGATGTCCCATGGAGCAATGCCTGCCAAATTTTTCAATCTGGAGAAGAGCAGGCAGTAGGAAGCAGAGCAGACATGATGCTGGTCTACTCCAGACACTCATTTACACTTGAGACGCTGAAAATGAATAGGAATCTAGGTGTGAATTTAGGAATCTGGGTGTAAATGACTACATAAACAGCAGGGTAATGATGAAGCAGAGCCAGCTCCTCAGCAAGGCTGCGGTTCTGGGCATTATCCCCAGACAAGCAAAGGTGGGACCTTATTCCTGTATCAAATGTGAGATGAGAAGTGATGACTGGCAGGTGAAAGGCCGGAAGGAGGAATGTGGATATGTGAAATTCACACAGAATCACTAGGTTGGAAGAGACCTTCAAGATCACTGAGTCCAAGATTTGAGTCGAGTCCAATTCCATTCAGCCTGATCCTGCTCAGAGTCTCAAGTGCTTTCCCTGCTCAAGGAGATGAGTGGGACAGCTCTCAAGGACCAGCTCCTGAGGTAGGTATCTCCTCTGTCCTGGCACTGACATCACTCAAATCCATTGGCTCTTCCAGAACCAGGGGATTCCTCCACTACGTAGGACTCAGTTTCCATGGACAGTTTTTCTTTCTTTTAGATTCTTTTTTCTCTTCAGGGAGCAAATCCCCACAAGAGAGGATCCAAATTGTTTGATTGGTTCCAAATAATGGTATTTACACAATATGCAAACATTCACTGGCCAAGTATTGATGTGCTATACAGGTGGCTTCCTGGTGGCTCCTAAAACACCAATGGTAAAAACCAGGAGCAGATTCAGCTGCTTAAAGGAATCTGGCCCATTCCTATGAGCTAGAGACCTGTGCAAGTGTGACTGAGCCTTGAGTCTAACTGACTAAACTCAGATTTTATTTTAACACCCTGCTAACTCAGTAACTTCTCCCCTCATTTTAATGCCACATGAGGTTATTGATCCCCATCCCTGGAAGTGTTCAAGGTCAGGCTGGATTGGGGTTTCAGCAACCTGTCTATTGCAAGGTGTCCCTGAACTTTGTGTCTCTAAAACACAGAGGAAAGTGCTGCCAAATATTTTGAATTTATTACTCTTTTGTTGTTGCTGTTGGTTCTTTTTTGAACTGAAATCAGCTTTAGTCAAAGGATTGGTGGCAAGAAACTGTTGAGATCTTGCTTCTGTTTTGCAAGTAGTAGCTCCTTAGAATTCATGAACTTGTATAAGTTAGGGAGATAACAATTATAATCTTTAAAAAGAACAAGACCTCATCAGCACCTCATCTCTGACAGGAGACAGTAATAAATGCTTTGGAAACAAGTATCAAAAAGGGAAGAGCAGTGGTCCCACCCACCCAGCCCAGAGTAGTTCAGGGTCTTTTGAAGACAGCTGCTGTATCCAAATGGCTTCTGCAGTGAACAGGCACAGTTTGTAATCCTGTGTAATCCTTTCCTTGGAAAGCTTTAGCCACCACACCACCATTAGTGAGGTGTTCTGCAGTGCCCTGAAGCCTCTTAGATAAGAAAGCAGTGGGACAGGTACTGATCTCTTCTCTCTGGTCACCAGTGTCAGGACCCGAGGGAATGGCTGGAAGGGAAGGTTTAGGTTGGATTGTCCTGGACTGTGCAGGCCAGGAGCTGGACTCCATGGTCCTTGTGAGCCCCTTCCACCCCAGGATGTACCTATAATTCTATGACAGTTCCTTTTGCTGCCTTTAACTTTGCTCTCAGGCAAGTGCTTTAGGCACCATCTGCTCCTGGTTTTATGGGATAAAGTGGATAGCAGCTCCATATTCACTTCCTAACCACTGAGGGCTCAATCCACATCCCCTCCTTGCTCGCTTCTCTCCAAGTGTCCTACTCTCTTTGAACTGCCCAGTTTTTGGAAGCCTAACACTACATTTTGGACAAATGTTTTGCTACAGGAGAGAAAGTACTTGCTTTTGGAAGTGTCATTTTAGTGCACGCAGCACAAATGTTTATAAATACATACCTGCACACAGACAGGGCACTTGTCAAAACACATTCAAAGGATACCTAGGTTCTTTCATGTATTACATACTCAGAGTGAAAATAACCAGCTATATTTAACCCAGATCCAAGCCCAGACTAAATTATTTCAAAGGTCAATTAAAGAACAGAAAATCTAGCTAGCTAGTAGATAAAAAAGCTCCCATTCATCTGCCGTTCCAAGAGCTTTCACAGAACTAAAGCACAGGATGAGAAACTGTAATTAGTTACCATTTCATATAAAAATCATTGACAACTCCAAGTTTCTATACCTGCCAAGACCTGAATTCAGATGACTGCATTTGGCCTACAGCAGTTGATGGAAACTCCATCACTCACCACGCTGATGCAGTTGTTTGGAAACCAACGGCTCTTGGCAGAGAAAACACATTTCAGCTTCTGTTGAATGACTACACATATGAGGAGCAGGAGATGAGACAGACCAATAACCACTGCTCAGATTCAGACTATGTTTTGCCTGGGGCTTAAAGTTCAGGTCTGAGGCCAAGTGCAGGCTAGGATTTAGCCTGCAATGTAATCCTGGAATCACACGGTCTTTCCTCCTCAGGTGCTGGCCTGGGTGGCAGAGACCTGGGGGTGTTTTCTCCCTCGCCATGGTGAGTCTGTTGGTTTGGCAGGCACTGCTGTGCTCGCTGCATTCCTGTTCTTTGGCCCCATGTGAGTCAGTTCTGGAAAACTCTTATTTGACCACAACTGGAAAAGAAAGAGAGAGAAAAAAAAAACAAAACAACGAAGCCAAAACCCACAGATCAAATCTGTAGGATGGGTTTGAACCACAGAGCCCAGTTTTTTACCCTGACAGGCTGCATGATCTCAGCACAGACATAACCACAAACAGCCCAAGGAAGCACTCGGGGAGCTGAGCCCCTGCTCCCATCAGCCAGCCCGAGCCAGCAGGCGATAACAGCCCAACCAAGAGAGCAATGAATGCAGCCAGCCAAATCCCTGAAGAAACTCTGGGATTTGCTCTCTCTGGCTGATTGGAAAAGCTGTTTCCAGAGCTCAAGTCAACACCTTCCTTCAACCTCAGAACACCTCCTTGGGTAAACATTATCACCTTCCAGGTTTGGGCCCTACTCAGAACGGGATCACTCCACATGGGAATCATATTTAGCACAGATCACGGTTTAAAACGCCATCAGAAATATCTGCGAGGGCGTTCATGTTTCAGCTTTGCCATCAGCCCTAAGGTGAGAACACCCCAGAGTGGATTTGTGATGCGCAGCAGAACATTGGTGCAATAAAGAATGATGGCCCAGCTCCATTTCTTGTGGGGTCTGCAACTTCCCAACGTGTCTGACACATTGGGAACCCACGCGCGACGGTGATGGAAAACTCGGAAAGCGAATGGAAGCAAAGAAAAGCCCTTGGTGTAACTTTACAGTGTGTGAAAGACTTAAAGCAAGACACACAACCAGATGCCACAAGGAAACTACTTTCAATTAGTTCTGCTTTGTGTTATACCTACTGATGAAAAATAAAAACAAATCCACTCTGTCAACAGCTCTATCTATAGCATAATCCTTAAATGAACTCATCCGTCAAACTGGTCTCCTCTGGCAAAACATATTACAATCCCTGTTTCTCAGCTGTGGGAATCAATCATCTGTTTCCAAGACCAATTGGTCAACATCTTAAGAACCCAATATATTTTTATTGCACTGAACAAGCCGGTCACAAGGCACCAACCTCACCACACCACCTATGTACAAAGGCCTCATGTATTAGCAAATTCAGCAATTCCAGGGGAGCTACTCCCCTGTCAAGGTTACACAGCAAACATGCCTGACCTGGAATAAAAAGCAAACCTCAGCCTTTTTGTCCCAGCAGGATCCATGGGATGTGCTGCTGCTCACAGTAAGACAAGGCAGGAACACCGAAGAACAAACCAGATTTTTTCTGGGTGGACAGTTCAGAGTGTGATGTTTGAACCAGGAGATCAGAGGTAGGGACGTGAATTTTTAAGCCAAAGCTGATGGTTCCATTGAAGCAGCAGCAGAGTCACCCCACCAAAGCACTGGCAGCATTCAATAGCATTTGCAGTGTTTCTCAGTGGTGAATGTTCCCCATCCTCCGTGCAGGAGCCTGAAGAAGGGGTCTCTTCCCAGCACTCCAAAGGTTCCTACAGCCCAAGAGGACACCCTCCTCCCAACAAAGGGATGCTGTGGCAGAGAGACCAACTCTCGTTCCTGTGTTATCCATGAGAATACAAAGGCACAGCCATACTCCATCCTGGATGTACAAAGGGATGTAGTTGTGGGGTTTCCCAAGGTTTCAGTGCCCAACCTCCCTTGCCAGGCCAAAGGGTAGAATTGGCCAAGCTGATATGATATGGGAGAGCAACTTTTCCATAGGCACATAGTGATAGGACAAGGGGGAATGGCTTTGAAACAAAAGAGGTGAGACTTAAAATAGATATTGGGAAGAAATTCTTGACTGTGTGAGTGATGAGGCCCTGGCACAGGGTGCCCAGAGAAGCTGTGGCTGCCCCATCCCTGGGAGGTTCCAGGCCAGTTTGGATGGGGCTTGGAGCAACCTGGGATAGTGCAAGGTGTCCCTGCCTGTGGCAGAGGGTTGGATTGAGAGGAGCTTTAATGTCCCTTCCAACCCAAACCATTCTGTGATACGAGCTGTGCTCTGCATGAGCCGCATCAGGATGGAATGGTTGGAGAACAACTTCAGCCATGCTTACCAGAGACTGAAATGCACCACAAAGTCATTCTTGAAATCCCATTTCCCAGCAGGACTCACTCCTGTCAGCAGACACTTATGCAATTGGTGCTCTCGGCCTCACAACATTGGCTGATAGAAAATATTTACTAAAAGTGAAATATAAACTGAGGTGTTTCTCACAGAGTCGTTGGCTTAGACAGGCAAACTGCAGCAGTGGTTTTACCTGCTCATTATGTACTTGTATTTTAACTAATGAAGTGGGAATTTCTATGAAGTTCACTGGGGATCCTTTAAAATAACATTACACAGACACGAGTGCAGACAACTAAGGAATTTTGAGCAAAGCAGACATATCAAGGACACCCTGGTCTGACTGTTCCAGCAACAGTACCAGATACTCTTGGCATTGCAGGAGCAGCAATATCTGACTGATTATGCACTGCTTCAAGATAAACTTCCATCATTTCCCATAGATTTCAGTCCCCTGGAATATTTGAGAAATTTTTGCTTCTGGGTTTGAAATGTTTTGATGCAAGCCTTCACAAGAAGCCAAACCTATAAGAAAGGTAGCATTTTCCTGAATCCTGGGGTTCAATCAGAGTGGCAGAGGACTCTCTCCACCACCAAGCAGATCTTGCAGAGGTCTGTTGTTGCTTAGCTTGGATCTACAGGAAAAGTGCACAGACAAATAACTCTGAAAACAGGAAGCTGGCCAAGTGATGAGGTTTTAAGAAAAAAAAAATTAAAAGTAGAGAAAAATAACATTTTACCCACATTTTCAACAATATTGGAGTTTATGAAAAGACTGGGCTACCAGAAGGCTGGAGAAAAGCAAGGTGTGTCCACAATGTGGCAACCTACCTTTTCCTGGATGGAGACTGACCATGGCCAAACTCAAGGGAACTGTGTGCCCACTCCAGCAGGTGCTACACCTCCAGGGAAACACTGACATGGGCCATTGGTGTACACAGATTTCAATAAATTACACTGCAGAAAGCAGCAAAAGCAATAGGACTCACAGCTTGGTGTGGATTTTGACAGCTCAGAAATATGTGCCCAGGGCTCCCAGACCCAGCTAGTCCTGGAGTTGGGCCTGGCAGCCTGAGGAGGAGGAGGAAGGGAGGAATTTAAGCTGAAATCAAAGCCAGACGTCCCCAAAGAACAAAGCCGTGGCTCCGGATGCGCGTACACCGGGGGAATCTTTGGGCAGACAGGTGCCTGGCACACAGGGACAGACAGGGAATTTTGTCAGCCAAACATCTCCTGTACCCCTTCCCCTGGGAGGAAAGAAGAGTTGCCAGCAGAGCTGGCCAAAAAACAAAGCGAACAAGCGGAACACGGATCTCTGGAGAGTTAAATAATCCTCACACAGCAAAAAGGAACGAAACCTCGCGGCTGTGGCTGCTGAAGGCACGAGTGCTGCAGAACCGGCCTCAGGGGAGTTCAGCTGTGTTCATCTTCCCTAAACCCAAAACCAACCCCCCAAATCCCCTGGCATCACCATGGGGAAGCAGCCTTGGTATCTTTCCTCTGTCAGAGGACACAGACACAAAGCTCCCTGCAAGCAGCAGGAGGGGTGCTGAGCTCTGCCCTGTGCTCCCTTCTCTGCACAAGGCCCTGCTGGAATCCCCTGCCCTGCACCTGAGGCAGTGAGGCACCTGCCTCTCATGCCCTCACTGGCTCTTCATTCACAATTCGTATGAAAAGGGAGCTGAAAGGCCTCACCAAATCCAAGCATCCAAGCCCCTGAGCCAGCATTGAGCACCTTGAGGTTTTTTGCAATAATATATTGAGTGCACATTGGTTGTGCTCTTGTATTTGTCAGATCCACTCTACAATCATGAGAAGTAAAAGGATTTTTTTGTTTTAAAAGATTAAATTCTGGCTGCAGTTGCAACCTTAAAGCAGACAGTCTCTATATGATCAGGCAGGGCTAATTCTTTTCATTCCTACCAAAGTGGTGAAAACTGGTGATGTGGCACAGTTCTCCTGCTTACCCAGGGACTCTGGAGTCAGATTTTGGAACTGACAGGTGATCATAAAAGAAAACTGACTGAAAAACAACTGTATCAATCAGACACTTGAATTCTAAAGAAGATAATCTGTTCTGTCCAAGGAAAGGTGAAAATTATTCTGAGTATCTTCAGAAAGAAAAAAATATATTTATTGAGAGAGGCAAGACACAAAAACTAACATTAAATCCAGTCACTGCTGGTCACTTCCCAAAATCTCCAGGGGAAGGGAGCAGATGCCCAGGGCAGATGAAGGCCTGGCTGCAGGGCTGGGGCTGCTCTGGACTTTTCCCACCGTGACGGTGCCAGGGGCCAGGGCAATGTTTCTCTACCTCAAAACCTTTGTTTTGGTGAGTTTTGAGCATAACCAAAGCAGCACAATCCAAGGGAAACTGTGCAATCCTCAAGAACAGCTTGGATATAGAAGAGGGCAGGGTCTGAGTGTGTCACCAAAGTGCTAGCCCGGAGCACAGAGCTCTAAGGGCACCTGATGAGCCCAGTCCAAGCCAAAGGATGGCTTTGGTGTGACCTGGGGTCACCCACTGGGCACTCCTGGGTATGAGCTGTCCTCCCAGCCCTGCATGTTTTCTCCTGCTCTGCTTTAAATGATGGAGAGGCTGGGGGCTCTCCCCAGCAAGAGATGGCACTGCAGAGCCCTTGCCCTCACTGCTGGGACATTTGTGCTCCTGATCCCTGCATCCTGCTGTCCTTGGGGAGCTGCCCTGAACACTTGTGCCCTTCACATCCTTGGGATGGTGATTACCCCAGGCCCAGCACCGAGACAAGCTATAAATATTCCTCCAACCTTCCCCCATCACTCAATCCCCTGGCACCCCAGCAGTGGCCACAGCCTCTGGGGAGCAGCCCAGAGTCCCAGGCTGGTGTGGGGGGCACCAGCTGCTTTCCCCTCCCAGCGGGATGCCCGCGGATGCTCAAAGCCCCAGGGGTGACGGGGCATCCCACAGGCTTTCCCAGAGGCACCAGCAGATTAGCAGCTCTGTTTTTCAAGCTGATCCTCTCCCACCCCCCTCCAAATTCATTCAACTTACAAGAATTTAAGAGAACTTGGCAGGACAGGCAGGATCTAAATATAAACCCCGGTGGCCATTTCGTCAAACAAGCCCCGATGAGCAAATGGCCTCTGTACCTGGAATGTGGGTTCGTGGAAGTGACAGGTCAGCAAAGCAGCTGCCTCTTTCCTCCCAGCACAATGGGGATAGCAGAGATGCCATCAGCACGAGTTTTCCTACCCTGCTGTGCACTAAAAAAATTATTCTTGGAACATTATGGCATGGGGGAGTAAAAATAGATATGCAGGTTCAGCATACGGCTCTCTTCGCTCCTTGTGATTCCACCTTGTTTTGCAGAGAATAGAAGGAAAAACAGTTGTGCCACCCTGTTAAACTCTGCTTTCACTTGCTGCTTTCCAGGCTTGTTTTAGAAATCCTTCCAGCAACCCGGGTGTCTCTGTGGTGTCAATTAAACCAGACAAGATGAGTCTTTAACCAGACCAGCCTGGGTGGGAAAAGTCAAAAACTTGCTGCAACATCCTCAGGTGAAGCTCAGTTTTGCTTGTCACTGTTGGCAGCAATAGTCACCATGTGGAAAAGGAAGTTGGGAGCAAGGTTGGGATCTCTCCTCTTAGAGATCCATCCCTGAGCCCCACACATGTCCCCACACCAAGGCTGGGTGGAAGACAGCTCCCACAGCTGCTCTCCAAAGATTTTTTGGCTCAGTGAAGCTCAGTAGAGACCAAAGCAGCTGGAGCTGCTGGGATGCATCAAAAGCCCTGTGGCTGCTCTGCCCATGCAATGTGCCCGTCACAGAGGGTTGTGATGGCCAGCTTTGGTCCCCAGAGGAGTGACAGTGGTTAAATAATCCCAGTGTTAATGTTGGTGGAGTCATTTCAGGGATGCAGCCTGGGAGGGGCCATGCTGGTGCTCAGAGCATCTCCCACCCACTGAGCCACCTCCTGTGGCTTTTTCGGATCCCTGGGGACAGGAGAGTGTTTATGGCCAGCTCAGAAGGGGCTGGGTGACAGGCTGTGACCTCAGGCTCTCCTCTGGTTTCCTTGAAGGAGGAGGACCAGGCTCCAAGATGGGTCACCACAATGGGACCATGGTGGGGGTGAGGGGAAACCAGGCAAGGATCCCAGGGTGGCACAGGCAGCTGTTTCACAGAGGGTGACAGAGCACAGGGGCTGGTGTCCCCTCCCAACCCACAGACTCCCTGCACAGCAGGGATGGTGCCATGTCCTTTTGAATGGACACTGCTTTTGCGTTGGCAAAATGCCACAATTTCAAGAGACAGCCCAACAAATCCTTCCTCACCTTGCTCCCTCCTCCCCTCCCCTCTCAGCCACCTTCCTCCTTCCCTGGGGAATGGAAGGGCTGGGGAATTTTCCTGCCTTGCTGATCTTTAGCCTTGGCCTCCTTGCAGCTGCAGCAACCCACAGCAGTTCTGTGGCTGCTCCAGAACCAGCCTGGTTGTGTCAGAGCCCAGCCTGGCCAGAAGAACCCGGATCCTGAAGATTCCAGCAATCACTGAAAGCCCCTGGCATTTGGGCTCCTAAACACTTTCTGAGCTACAGGATGCCACCAGGAAAGGGGACTGACACTCATCTGCTCATGCCCTTTATCATCACTCTTCCCTGGGATGGAACAGGACAACAAAGAGTTTGTAAATTCACCAAATTACCAACAAAACCTCATGTGTTTTTCCAGGTAACATTTCCAGCTTTTTCAGTCAAGCACATTCCCTCTGCAGCATAGAGAGGGATTTCAATCCTCAGTTTCCCAAGAGGTCATTTAACAGCAAGCTGGAAGGAGTGGAGAGATGACAGGGAATTTTAATAGAAGGCAAATTAATCTCTTTATAAGTCACTTCCAAATTGATTTATATAGCCAAGGCTGCTCCACTACTTTCACAGTGGAAAAACCCCTTAAGAAAACACCTTCAAAAGACGGATCCAACTCTCCTTGAAGCCAGGAGAGGCAAATTATGCAAGTCAAGACTGGGGCTAAAATGTGCACTAAATCCACAAAACACTCAAAATCACCATTCAATAGGTTGTTCCACAGTCCCCTGAATTCCAAATGCTGGAGCCTAATGGATAATGCTGAGCTATCAAAACATGAATGTACATGGAGTTTCTTTATTCTCAGCATTACGACTTAATTTCTCAGCATTAATGTTCATTTCAAAGCAAGGAATTTTGCTTGGCCTCCCCTGGGACCCCTAAAACCCTGGTGTTTGTATTCCACCCCTGCAGCGGGAGCATGGGGTGGCAGGGAAGTGCTAAAGCCAAATGTTTCCCCCTTTGCAGATGCTGGAGAATGTGCGGCGACACCTCTGCTCAAAGGAACGGCCTTGTTTAGATAAGCCGTGGCAAACACAAGGCACAGGCCCTGTAGGAACAGCTTGAGGGGCTGGGAGAAGGTGGAATATCGACTTTCAGAATTTGTGGGTGGAAAAAAAAAATCAAATCTGTCCATGGTTTCCATGCAGTTTCAGCCTGAGGCTTTGCATCCCCTGGGGAAATGGGGAAATCCTTGGCTTGCGACCCACCAAACTGAACTGTCAGATTAAGGAATGGAAAGACAGAAGTCTTTGGCTACCCAGGCCAAGACAATGTCTCTCCACCATCATCAGAGAAATCTCCCCTTGGAAAAGGACCAGATGAATGTTCCCATTGCTCAGATGATTCCAGAATGTACAATTTGCAAACAGCAAAGGAAATTGTGCCAGCAGATACCAAAAGGAAAACGGTACCATTTCAACAGCAACTTTTGAACTGGGTCCAGCAGTGACATTCTGAGGAGCACCTTGTTGTGGCATGGTGTCCCTTGAGACGTGGGCCTTTCTCCCTAATCCCATCTGGTGATCATTTGTGCCTCGTTGCCCTTGATGGTATCACTGGTTGTGTAACAGCTGAGGCTGTTCTTGCTCATCCCCACCTCAAGTCCTTGGGAAGTGCTGTGCTGGCAGATGGCAACCCCAAAGTGCTCCTTTTGTACTTCACTGGTGTCTGAGCCCACCAAATCCAAAGCAGACTAATTTCATGTGACAGGGTTAATGAATAAACATGAAATCACATAATGAAAGGGTTCTTAGCTCTCCACCTTTCCATTCCACTACTGTCTGGCAAACTGCTGTCTGCAAGCAGGACCTCACTGTGCTGCACTGCTCCCCAGAAGAGCACGCATCTAGGAGGGGAAAAAGAACCAAAATTCTGAAGATGCAGCAATTTGGGGGCATAAATTCCACATACTACTGCTGAGATAAATGTGTGCAGTGACCCGGCACTCAAACTTGTTGATAACATCAAATGGGCAGTGAAGGCCATAACCCCCTGCTGGACCTGGGCAGAGGAAGGGACTGAGGGAGAGTTGAGTCTCAAATCCTTTCTATTGACCTCAGCTTTCCCTGTTTGAGCAAAGCCACCTCCAGACAGATCTTCCATCTGCACCTCTCACCCACCCCATGGGATTTCACCAAAGCTCCCTGCACCTCTGCAAGTGCTGAAGAACTTGGTCAGCCCCTGCTCAGTGAGCAACTAATTCCCCTGCCAAACCCAAAGCTCAGGGTGAGGAGCCTCCTATGACCAGACAATGAGCAGCAATTGAAATGCACCAAGAGGAGGAGGTTGGTGTTATTCCAGAAGTTTGCCCCAGTGCCATGCACACATGGGTTGGCAGGGATCCCCTTGGCACAGCTTCTGCCCAGGCCCTGTACCCATCAATATGCAGCTGATTCTGCCTCACTGCTTTGGTCCAAAGGATCAAATATTGATTATTATATTTGGAGAAAGAGAAGTGGATTGTCATGGTGTGAACTGAGAAGTGAATAAACCCCACATGTTCACTCATCTTTCCCTTTAACAAGGATGGAAGTTGTTCATCAAAATGGGGAGCAAAACATTAAAAGTGAGTCCCACGAGCCATCCCAGTGGCAGACCTGTAGGAAGCTGTAAATCAGAGGCTCTTTAACCCCTTCCTACAGGATCCACGAGCTGCACAAACCCAGCTGGGGAAATGCTACACTAAAGCCCCACTATTCAGCCCAAAGCACAGTGAATCAGCCAAGCGTGACCAGAGGTGAGAATAAGGCCTGAGATTTTCAAGGCCCTCAACTCCAGCCTGACAGGTTCTGTGCTGTCACAACCACATCCCAAATATTTTCTCCATCCCTGCATGTAAATCCCACTATCAAATGGAGCTACCTGGGAGGGAGGAGAAGGGGCTCCCAGGAACCCTGTCTCACTTTGGTCTGTGGAGTGGTGAGATGGGCTCCTGAAAGGCAACAAACTGGAACAACCACCCCGAGCCTCCAGGGCTCGTTAACTCTCCTTGGCCACATCTGGGATCTGCTACACGATGCACGGAGCAGGAATTTCCACCCTGTCTCCAGAACACTAGTCCTGCACCCCGGGCTGATCAGGCACCACACCAACCTCCCCGTTCATTGCAGATACCTGGTGACTTCAATTAAATCATGCCTGAAATCTGAAATGTAAATCAGGTGGGGAAGGCATTAATGGCAGCAATGTAAAGGCTCCCTGCAAACCTCCCAAAATGAACTGTCCTGACCTTGGCTGGGCTGACAATGAAAGTGTGACATCATGTGCAAACGAGCTCTAAATTCAAACCAGGTGCCGGGAGCTGCTGCCTGGCGTCGTGCGGCTGCCCTGAGTGCGAGCAGGGATGCTGGGGGCAGGAGAAAGGCTGAGCAAGGACAGGACACGCTCAGCAGCAAAACAGCCAGAGCAGCACAGGACAGAATTCTGCACTGCAATGAAAATGCTGGGATTTGTGCTCTTTGGTGCCAGTTCCACTTGGGGCTAGCAGTGTTAAGTAGTTGCTGATATTCATGTCCAGGTGTGTGAGTGTTCCTACAGCTCTGGAATCAAGCCAGCAGCACAATAATGAGCGTTTTTTCCATGTTTGCTTATAGTCAGGACTGCCTTGGACCTTGCCATGTGCTTGGAGCTGCACTCACAGGACACAGCTATTGGAGAGCACGGTGACTTACAGCCACAAAGCACATCCACACTTCAGAGCCCCTCCTGGCCAGCCACTGCTCCTCTGCTGCTGCCCCTAGGGAAATGGCCTGCTCCCCATGACTGACCCTCACCTTGCTGAACAAGAAGGCCCTTCCCAAAGGGTCTCCAAGAGCAGTTTCTCACCCCATTATGCACTGCCAGGCCAGCTACCCACCCTTTCCCCACATCCCAGAGGCAGTGCTGGCACAGAGCTGTGCAGGCACAGCCCCCGAGATAAACTCTGCTGGTTCCTGTTCACAGGGGGGACCAGATCAGCGCAGAAGAAGCAGGTTTGCTGTCCATGAACCAATTCCTGGGAGGACAATAACTGCATTTCTCATTTTTTTTGCATCCTGGTGTTTTGGAGAGCACAGTCCAAAGAGTAAAATCCATCACTGGGAGCAGACTGGCCCAGGAGGGGCACCTGGGAACATTTCAAGATGTGCTGCAGAGCATCACCTGCACAACAGAGTGGGGATCACACACAACTGTGTAGAGAGTAAACTGTTCTTTATTTCTTGCTGGTCATTTTTTGGAACATGCCCTGGCTGTTCCACAATGATCCTGAGGCAAAAAGAACTCAGAAAATCTGTTGTACAACACACAGGTTTGACGTGAGCTGGACAATTTTTTCATCCAAAGCATTATTAATTTCTTTTGGGAATTCCATTTCCACATGAAGCGTGGCTGAGTGAACACTGCTGAAGCACACAAATACCAAGACCACCACCACAAACAGCAGAAATTACACAGCACTTTTATAATACTGAAAATTCTCTCCCACTGGCAGTTAAGAGTAAACATGTCCAAAGGTTTCTTTGTATGGAGAGCAGCTACAATGAACAGTCTCAGCATCAAAATCAACTGGAAAACAATGATTTCAGGTAAAGTGTTAAATGAAATCTAACTAGGAAAGGAGTTCTACAATAATCCTAGTTTTGAGCACTCTTGTTTGGCAGTCTCCTTCCTGCCAGGCTGGTTACAAAAACCACTCTTCACACCCAGCTTACCACAGTCCAGCTGAAACTTGAGCAGCCTCCAAATGGACAAGGAATGGAAATAGGAAAAAAAGAGAAAATAAATCAAAGTACACCAATTAAATTTCATCTCTCACATTGTTCTTCCTGCTCAGCTGGGGAAAGGGAACATTTCCAAGTGAGTTCAGAAATGCTGTGGGTCCCTTCATCCATTCCTGTCAAGTCTTCAGTGAAGAAGGCTGGAAAATGCTGATGACAGGCAATAAAGTAGAATCACTGAAATTCATAAATCTGAAAATTTGGAAGAAAAAGTATCTGTAGGCAAGAATAATGAAGAAAATATTTTCAGCATTTAAATTAACTGTTTCAGACTGGAGGCCTCTTCTGCTCAAAAACTTCATGGAAGTGCACAATTGTAGAAAAACCCTTGAGAGACACAATGTGCAGCACAGCCATGGGAGATGAGAAGGATAAATTATTCTGTTTTTCATTGTGGACAACACTCATACCTTCTAAATTTGGGAACAAAAATTCTTTTTCTGCCCCTCTCTTCCTCCCTCCATATTTTAAGTTATGAACTACAGAAACTCTGAACTAGCAGCTTTTCTAGTTCTTTTTCAGATGAAAGGTAACAGGCATTCTGTAAACCCCTGTGCTCTCCTTTCTGCACCACAGCCAAAATGTAATAATAGAGCTCAGCAGAGCTGTGAATTGCTTCCATTCATCCTCATCAAGTATTTACTTCATACACTGGAATTCATCATTCCAAAGTCTACCTATCAGGAGAGTCAGTCTATAGCCAGGCTAGTTAGGATAATACCCAAGGATTAAAAACAATACTGTAGTGATTTCTGCAGCACCACAGGAATCCACTGTAAAATTAACACTGTATTTCAGGTATTTTTGCAGTCACATTTTCAAGATGATGCACACAAACCAAACAGCCTGAGGGCAACAGAGCATTACACTGCACAGTAAGACTCAGCTTTTCCAGGGAAAGGAGGGAAGAGCAAAAGCTTAGCAAAGCTTTGCCAACTTTCTGTCCCTTCACAGATAATCTAAGTATTCAGACTTAAACGTTATTGGTTAGAGTTTAAAATAAAAGTGACTGCAGTAATGACCTGCCAGTACTACTCAACAGTATGTTACAAGAGCAGATAATAAATGAGAAACAATTTCCATAAAATTTCTAATAAATACGCTCCCTAAATTCTAGTGTCTGACAAAAATCCCTGAGTTAATTCTCATCAGTGTAAGGTCTCCTGTTTTACAAAGAAGTTTTGGTTCAGTCAGGCAGAAAATCACTTCCTGATGTGCAGCTGTCAGTGCTGACTCAAGGTACACTTTCACAATATATATATTTATTTCCACAGCAGTGCCAGATATTCCATGAGCATCTGAATCCTTGCAATGTAACAAAGTCTTTGAGACTCAGCTATCAGAGAGCAGCCACAGGCAGGAAGGCACCTACACCTGGTTAGCAGGAGTTTAAATTGGAAAAATAAAGTCAAGTTCATCTTTTAGGCAGGTAACATTACATCTTGTGGTCACATTGATTTTCTGCAGGGTAACCATGCTGACAGGAGCTGCTGACAGGAGCCACTGCCAGTGCCACAGGAGGGGCTGGGAACTCCCAGCCAGGAGTGGATGTGGTGTTTCTGGTGCTGCCGAACTATCACATGGCTCACCTGAAGTCAAGAAACCTCTGCTAGAAACTTTATTATAAAAATAACTGCAGTCTTTTCCAGGGATCTTTTTCTACCAAGTTTCTGAGTTAGTTCCCTGGTTTCACCACATGTGTTTGTATCGAAATTAAACTCCTAGGCAGAAGGATACTTCCAAGCAAAAAGGATTTCTGAAGCAGTACTAACCTGCACCATCTAGGTGCCTTCAGGCCATGCATCAAAACTGAAAAGTAACTTCTGAGAGAGCCAACTGATCTGCTGTCATGAGAAATCCTGGTCTGTCAGCTCAGGACTAGAGAAGGTGATTCCAACTCTGCTATTTGCTGTTCCTCCCCATTAGACAGGAGAGAATCAAGCACATTCAGTCAGCCTTTGCTTCCTTAGGGCATGAAATCTCTGAAGAGATAAGGCCACTTTAGGGCCATCAGATCCCACCTGATAGAAGCAAATGCTAAAAATCTCACCTTGGTCTCAGCCACTGCTTTCAATCTACTAAAATATGGAACTTTTCTTGTGGGTACCCAAGACCATCTCAAAAAAAGCCCTGTTGGTGTTGAAAACTGCATTCTCATTCAGGGGTCTAAAAAAAAAGGAATTATAAAAGACTACATAGAAGTTCATAGACATCTGAGGTAAAATTAGGGTTCCATAAAAATGAAATTTCCCCTTGTTTTCAACTGATGCAGATTTTCATCTTCTAAGACCAAATCTTCTCTGAGACAGAAATGAACATAAAATATAGAACCACTTTAGTTCAAACATGAAACATTTGTAAAAATGGGAAGAGAGAAAAAGAGAATAGTCACTTGGAGGAATACTGAGGTTCTTTGAGTACTACTCAAAAGCAGATATAAACTGAAAAATTTACTATTATTAACTGCAAAATGAAAACACCAAAATGAAACGCTACTAAAAGCTATTATGCTTGATGGGCAAAGCTTGTTAATTTGAAAATTACATCAGGATGATTCAAGTGTGCTGATATAGAAAAACTGTATTTTAAAAAACAATTAACAAATATTATCATGACATGCCCATTAAACTGAGCTAAGGCAGTTGGTCTCTGGATCCATCTTAGGATAAATTAGGGTAAACACTTGGAATCAACAAGTTCTTAATGTGAACTGGCTGAAATTTTGGAAATTAAGCAACAGCAGTCTTTCAAGGATTAGGACAATGTGCATTATCTTATGTGTATATGTCACATTATGCAGAAAAAGACTGATGTAATGTCTATTCACCTTGCTGTCTTGAAAGGACAAGTTATTTCAAGTTTCTGCTTTGTTCACCATGTGCCCTAAACTATTTTTGCATCGCAGATATTCTCAAGACCTTTTTATCTGTCATTTTTACATCATCAAAAAGTCATATTTTAGAATGGCAAAGAAGAATTGTCCAGTAACTGAAGAGAGTGACTCAAAATTAAAGAAGGATCATCAGTAATGGAGCTGAAAAGAACATTACTTCTTCCACTGGCTGCTTTGGTCAGTGTTCCTTTAGGATGCCCAGCACTCATTGCAGCAGTGTTGGCACCTCTCTGGTTCTTGCTGTCCTCCTGAAGCTCAGTTCAGACAGTGCCAATAGCTGTTATTGAGCAACCCAATTGAAAATTATTAGAACCAAACTGAGAAGGCCAAGACAAATGCCAAAAATAACCAAGGCACATGCCTGTGAAGAAAGAAAAGCAAAAATTAATGTTCTGCTGAAAAAAGCATTTTACATGTCCAAGGCTTATGAGAATCCAAAAGAACAGGTATAAATAGTATCTTAAAATTATCTGTAATGTTTCAAATTACTCAGTCTTCAAACACAAAGTATCTGCTTAGTGGGAAGCTAAACCAAGCCTGGGAGTTTCACTGGGAGCTCCTGGATGAGTCTGGTTTCCCTGCTTACACTATTCAGCTGCACAAAAAATAATTTGCCCTTTACAACTCTAAACAAATTGAGAAACTGATTCATATTTTACTCAAAATACAATTAAAATTACAATGGATTTCTTACATTTTTGAATAGTCAGATGATAACAAAAGTGCTTAAACTGCAGCTTGCTGATTTATAACAAGCCCCCAAATCTGCTGGAACTAGTCATGACTTTAGACAGTCAGAGGGCATCATTATTAGATTTTCTTTCAGATTCCCCATTTTGTCAATACAAGAGCAGCCCCATGAATCATAAGAATGGCAAAAAGACTGTGTATAAACAGCTTGTCAGCATTTTGGCTGCTGCCATGAAGCTGCTCCACTGAGCAATGGTTAAAATGAAGACATTTAGTTGCAGTGCAAAAAGCAGGCTCCTGCACAAACTCCAACCCAGATCTTAACCTACTACAACAAAAGAGAAATCACAGAGGAGAAAAAAAAAGTGCAAAAAGGAAGAGAAAAAAAAAAGAAAGAAAAAAAAATTTACAAAGTCTTTTATAGAAAACAAGCACAAAACAGGAAAAAACTGAGCAGAAACTGGATTAAAAGTCAACATCTGAAAACTATAGAGAAAAGCACATACTCAGATCAATGGTCCAGTACTTGGACACACTGCCTGCCAAAAACCTCTGGTGAAGAAGGAGTTTCAGAAAGACCAGAGCTACCAGGAAGGATGAAAGAAAATGCTCAGAGATTTTGCGAGCTGCAATGAAAACAAGAGCTCTGCCCCTCGCATTGTGTGCTCCACTGTGTATTAAAATGCATTCAAAATGAGCCTCTTTAAATATTATTAGTGCAAATGAAAAAATAGAAAACATACCCCAAGTTTCTGTGGTGATATAAAGTCCTCTCTGTTAAGTTTAAGATAAAATAGTCCAGGATATACAAAAAGCAGGCATGTTGATGTGGTTGAGCCTTTAAAAACCAGAAAGTAAGATTTTGTTTAGAGAAGACTGAAGTACATTGCAGAATCATATATGAATTTCTTGAAGTTAAAATAAAAACCAAGACAACCAACCACCACAAGAACTTACCAACCACTCCAAATACATTTTTAATGTCTGGCACGTACATTGCAAACAGAACAACAACTGCATTCAGTGTTAAGGTGACAAGGATATGGCAAATCCACGACCCAGGAATATGAGAGAAAAATACCATCAACACAGCTTTCCTTGCCTACACAATACAAAGACAAACATTGTGTGGGTAAATACATACAGACACACACATATTTTTTGATCTTATCTCAATTTCATAACCTTAAGAATTACATCATTCCAGATGTGAAAGAACCTTTTAAAAATCAAAATGCCAGAAGCTTAGTAATAGCTTAATGCTTTGTCTTTCTGTAGTGTAGAATGTAATTTATTACTGTATTAAAGCAAGATTTATCACATGGCCATTAGTCTTAAGAAATTACTGGTCCTTTCCTTTTTTGGAGAGACAAAAGAAGGCCTGGGGGATAGTGCTTTGTTTCTTTGAAAATGCCTGGTAGCAAATGTCAGCATGTTGCAAACAGATACATAATCTATACAGTGCTTCCATACACAGAGTTTTACCTGCACAATTTTTGGTCCTAAATGAATGAATTTCAATTCTACCACAGTATTGATAAGCTAAACTAGGATTTTGGGGTTTTTTTTGTGAAATAGGTCTGTATGTGTTTTTAATTTACAACTAAATTGAGTTTCAAGTATAAGTGTGTTTGTGTGTGGGTGCGTGCATGTAGAAAGGAAAAACCAAGTCAGCAAAACTCAATTTAAGAGAAAAAAAAAATCAAACTAAATAAACTTTGGAAGTTCTGAATTCTCTAAATTAAAAACAATGCTGTGGGCTAGTTTTAATCTGAAATCTGTCTCAAGAGCACAAATTAGCTTAGTGGTTAGTTGTTATTTTGGAGCTTTCATGGAACATATGCAAATATGTGGTCTTTGATCAATCACTTGACAAGTGAATAAGATACACAAGACTAGATGTGACTCAAGAATTGCAGTCTGCAAAACATTAGTGACCAGTGCTCACTGCCAGCTCCAGAGCTCTCAGGAATACTCACTGGGAAATGGATTAGAGGGACTGTCAGGAGCACAGAAAACAGAATGGCTGCTCTCACAGTCATGATGACGGTATCATGGGGCAGGTACCTGGAGTAACCTTGTAGCAGCTCAGAGTCCACTCTGTCTGAAAACAAGACAAATTAATTGCTTTCTTAATCACTAGAAAGCAAAGGTAATTAGCAAGGAATATTAAGGTGAGATTCAAATGGATCTATCTGCTTGGGGGACACAGATACACTAGGATGCAAAATCTTCAGGGAAATGAGAAACTTCAGGAGGCATGACCAGGCAGAGCCCCTGCTGAAGCAAAAGATGCCTAAAGAAAAGACACAAACATGAAGGAAACAGCATAAATAAAAAAAAAGAGGAAATTTAACAGCAAAACTCAGAGCACTGAGAGTGGTCTGCTACCCTGATTTTTTTTTATTTATTTTTTTTTAATCTTAACTCTGCTTTTTTGGACTTCAGAATGGACTGAAATTTTCAAAGTCTGGTCATCCTGTGAAGTTTCAAATTCACAGAAAACAGAAGAAACCATCTGAACCACAGAGAGATGAAACACACCTCATTTCAAAGAGGAAACTCTTCTTTTGTTTCCAATTTAAAATAAAATGTTTTACATTTTCTCAGACTGGTGTTTTAGGAACAGGGAACAGACTTTCTCTGTTTAAAGAAGTAAGTTAATTAAAGAAGACAACCAAAAAGTGAAAAGGAGAAGCAGCTTCCAAGGGGAAAAAAACAAACCAACCAAACAAAACAATTCTCTTACAGAGACACCCACCCTTGATTCCAGCATTTCAGGCTCCTGAGTCTTAGAGTTACTAAAAGAAATCAAGCCTGCAGAAAACCAAAAGCATTCCCAGTGAAACAGACTGAAAGGCCTCAGACAAGACAGGGTCTGGTCCCAAAGAAATCATGGCAGTAAAGGTAATAGGAACTGGGATGGCTTCCAGGACTATTTTTCTTTCCTCTTTTTTTTCCCCCTCTTCTTATTAAGATTTCATCTGGACAGATGATTACCCTGCACTGCCTACTGAACCTTTCTGAGCTGCACTTAAATTTATATTCTCCAACAAACCTCATGGAGACAGTCAGGAAACAGCAATAGTGGCCAGTAGACTATTAGGGCCTTTGAGACCACCTCCCCCCCATATAATTTTTCTAAGGTTTCTGGATATCTAGGGAATATTTTCAGACATGCTTACACTTGGGGGTAAAAGGTACAGAAGTCCCTAAAAATCTGGAACTATTAGATGCTGAAAGCCAATATTCATGGTGTTTTGTCAGCCACCATCTCATCCTCACAATCAAGAATTATAAAACACTTGAAAGGAGAGAAAATCCTACTCAGAACTTTCATCTTGCTGTACGAATTTTTATTCATTCCAATCAATGAAGATTAGCATGTGATCATCTCATAATAATGAGTTTCCAGAAGATATCAGAAGGATCCTCATGGATGACTGCGATGCATTTATGTGACAGCACTGGTATGAAACTACAACAGAATCAGCAAGTAGAGGAAATTCAATAAACCAGTTGTGTTATCATTGCTGTATGAAACAGACACTCACCTACCTCTGCCAGGGCTGTGATGGACCTTTAAAAAAGGCCACTGTGTAGATAAGGGGTCTGAAATCTTTCTGTGCACTTGGGAAGTACAAGAATGCCAGACAGAAGAAGTCATCTATGTTTAAACTCTACTAAAAATCTGTACCCAGAAGTATTTACAAGTGCAAATGTAGAGTAATTAAATTGGTACTGCAGCACACTGTCACCTAAACTCTATGGCAAATGAAAATGCCTGTAGAATTTGGTAGGCCAAGTGTGATACCCCACCCACTCTTTTGATTGGTAACAAAAAGGTACAGCTACTTCATCAAATATCAACATTTCTAAGAAATGTGCACTTCTTGCTTCAGTTCATGTATCAAACAGACACATTTCTGGCTCAGGAACTGCATGTGCTGGAAAACCCAGCTCAAAGCCTATCCTTTTGATTTTCTAAAATCTGAGGGTTCAAGTGTACTAATGCCTGAAGCATCTCAAGCAGAAGACATTAACCATTTATCATGAACCTTTGTTCTAAGGAATATTTGAAGAATACTCTTACCATAAAATGTCAGGTACCCAAAGAGAGCAGACATGAAGTAAATTAGGAAACTCAGACCAATTCCTGTGACAGTTACGTTCTGCATTCTCCTTTTGGATGGACTAAAATGGAAAAAGAAAAGGAAATCGGTGTTGTATTTGTATTGAGGATGATTAAACACAGCACAATCTATATAGTACCTTGCCTTTCATAAGGAAGTATTGGCTTAATTTAAGGCCACTGAGTATTTGCTGAGGTCTGTGCTCTCACTGATATTTAGGGGATTTAAAAGTATTTTTAATCTGGTAATTAAAAGGACACTTTTCAAGCAGACAATTTAACACTGACACCATCTTGTATGGAATTCAGACATTCCAGTGTTTCTTTTAAAAGAAAATTGGGATTTACACAGGATGATGCCTATTCAGAGCCAGGAACAGAATCTGTCAAAAACCCTCATTGGATCAGATATGGCCAAATGCAGATTAAGTTACTGCCATAAAAACTGACTATTAAAGTACCTTAGCAAATTACCTTTTTTTTTTCTCCAATTGTCCAAGGCAGGACAATATCCTGACATTGATGATGGAACCGCATTTGCTACTTTTCTCCCCTTTAAGAGAGAAAGAGCCAGTAGAGACTAAAACTCTACATTTCCCAAAACCATGAAAGCTCCTCATTCTGCAGTGTTTGATGGCACTGACTTAAAAATAAAAATTACTCAGGATAAATTTGGGGAAAGTATTGCAAAGAATGGTTATAATTATATTTCAATATTGCATGTGTTCATACATTACCTTTGGAGCTCACAATAGATTGGCAAGACTGAGGTATGGCACAGGAAAGAGAAGGCCATAGTTGGTATTGCATAAGCACTCTGAAAGAAAACATCTTGTAAGTTGCTTGCTGTTATTACTGGTTGGAAAAGTATCTGTATGAACTCAGAATTCAGTTCAAGTGTTGGAAGTCAGTGGAAATATTTCCAGATGAATACTTTGAGATAAATCTTCACAAGGCAGAAACTGCATCTCTGAATCAGTTCACAAAAATTCAACCTTTTCAAGTCACGTAAGTTCAAGTGGACATAGCTCAGTTTCATCATCAGGAGAAGTCATGCTGCCTATAAGCCAAAAACTGGAAGATTCTTTTTTGACTATACTGAAGCCAAGTACTTATGTAGAAAGAGCAGGATGTGTCCCAGAGCCAATGCATCATTTGTGAAATTCTCTAAGAAGTTTTCCAAATTCTAATATCCATGGCTATCTATCAAATTACTGATTCCTTCACCCTGACCTCACCATTGCATTACTCCTTCAGAAAAATTTGGATAAAACAGAAAATATAACATGCTTTGGCATCTTAAATTTTAAGACAGTTATGTAATTAAAGATGCAGCCACACAATTAGTAGTGTATTATTCTAAAAATCTGTAATAAAAGAGATGAGTCATCTAGTACAGCTTACTGTAATTGCCAAGTAGAATAAGATGAACTACTACAAACACTTTTGTGCTGAAATAAGCAGGCCTGCACTGGTAAGGACATGCCACTTTTTATTGAAAAAGCTAATTTTAAAAAAAGAAGCAGAGATGAGTCCCAAGATTCTTCAAAGCACAAAAGGCCAGAATCTCACAGTTGACATTTCTGGTCAAAGCACCATTTTTTCTTTGATCTACAGGTAACATTTGTCTGATGTTTGCATTGCCCAAGCCTTTTTTTTTTCCCCCTTTTTCTTGGGGGAAGTAGGATGGACTTTTTTTTTTACAGACAAATGCTGCCACATCCATCCTGAATCTCTCTACAGGGCTATCCCGGATTTACCTTTTTCCTTTCCTTTTCACCCCACAGAGACCAGGGCTCTACATGGCATCTCCTCTTCTGCAAGTTTTAATGGGTGGTTACTTGACTTAAACGTCACATTAACTAACAAATACCAGAGCTGGCACCCAACAGATGCACAAGATTGCATCAGGCCTGAAGAATCCACTTCAGGTAAGGGAAAACTAAGGTTAGGTCCAGGCAGTGTCAGTGCTCTACCCTGCCAGGAATTAAGAGCACACAGCCAAGTAGCACCAACTTCCAGCTGAGGGCACATTAAGTTGGCTTGATCTGATTGCATGATGAGGCTGACCACTACTCCATCTGTTATACTTTCTTCTTTGGTCATATTTCCAAAATATTTTCATAAATGCTAACTTGGACAGTCAGGCCTCATACAGAAAAAAAAAAAAAGTGAGACTGGATAACACTTGGCAGCAGGTACAGAAAATATTTCAGCAGCCCATAACGAGTTTTATACAAGGACAGCTTACCCTAGGTAAGGTTTAAACCCCAATTTTTTAAAAACCACCACCCCCCTTTAAGTTTGTGTATTGTTAATAGAGATTACCTCTTTTGAAAGATGAAAGAGCTTTGCTTTACAATCCCCAGTAGAATTGGAAACCTGCAAAACATAAATGAAAAAAAGAAAAAAGGCATAATGAAAGAATAAGCCCAAACCACAGACATGAAACTTTTCAGATTGTGATGATTAATAAAAGAAGGAATTTAAATTGCAAGCCATTCTGAAAGTGTTAATGTAAAAAAAGAATTACAGTTTACTAGTAAAATTAGAACTTCAAACCAGCATGCACTTTACCTGTAAAGTCTCTACGGCACTACTCAGAGGTAGAGGACAAGGGATCGACCATTTTTTAATCATAACCTGCAGAGACAGCATATTTCATGTATGAATGATATCCTAAAAATCAGTTTTCAATTTAGATACACATAGCTGAAGTATCAGCCTGTTGGAACACACAGCAGGGAGCTACACCCCCAGTAAATTACCAGGCCTGCCTGGCAGACAGGCCACCAGAAGGAGACTGGACAGAAAAGCCTGTCAGTGCCATTCCACCCAGCTGCTCACCCTGCACAGCTGGCAGCCTTATGGCCCAGGGATCTGGAGGTGGGGCACTGCAATGGGCTCTGACATGAGCTGAAATACAACCAGCCCTCCCCAGCCACTCTCCCTGGGCTCCACACCAAGGGCCTCCCGGCTGCAATTGCTGCTGCGTTAGCGATCCCAGGCTCGCGCCCGGAGCGCACAAGCCCTCAACAGAGATAGAGCAGAGCCTAGGGCTAATCTTAAAAGGCAGAAACATATGGTTTGGACTAGAAAGCAAAGGAAAAACAATAAATGCAATTATTGTCCCAGAATGTCATTGGGCCTTCAGCTACACCCTGCTGGTTTAGGGACTGCCAAGTAACAGGGCTGAAAATCAAAGGGAAATTAAACTAAGAAATGTTACCTCCTTTTTCAGGAGCCCAGTTTAAAATGATAGTTGCATTTCTCTCCTCACCCTAATTAATTTCCTATTGTAGTTGCCTGGCTTTAGAGGTTATAATTCTTTTGAAGCCTAGAGCAAATAATTAAAAACTTAATTAAAGACTCAGATTCACGAGAAGAATAACATGCAAGGGAGCTCTTCTCCTGGCTCAGAGAACTGTGCTTTGCATGCTGCCAAGTGGTGTTTCCGAGAGGATTAGATGCTCCCTCTTGTCACCAGTGCCAGGAGAGGCAAACAAATGTTACCTCTGGCCAAAATGTGGGGAAAGAAAACTGTGGGTACAGGGCAGGCTGAGTGCACTGTGGCAGTAACACATTTTAAACTGCACAAGAGCAGCTCACTCTAGGTATGGAACTAGGTGGGAGCCTGCTCAACAGCAGCCTGCAAACACCAAACACTAAAATATTATTTGGGCCTGGGTTGTATTTAAAGGCACCCAGACAGAGGAAGGCTTTGAAGGCTCCAAAGCAGTCAGCTTTGTGGGAACTCCCCCACTCCAGTCTAAAGCTGGAATAGGCACTGCAAAGGAACATGGAGCTGGAGGGCAAGGTTGGGGAAAGTAAAATGTGCCTGGCAGTGGTGAGGGGAAGTTTTCCTGCAAGCTAAAGAGCAAAGATATATATAAACATTGCAGAGGGAGGAGCGGACAAGCCAAACCTAAAAGGCTGGAGAACATTTTTCTAAAATAAATGTAAGACAGATTAAGAGCAGACTGAAGTGGAAATAAAAGAAGACAAAATAAAATGTACTAGGTGTGTTTAAAAGATCCGTATTTATATTTTCCCACCTGTTTAATTATTCAAATGTATTTGGGTTGAAATCTAATGAGTTTTCCCAACAGGAAAGGATTTTTAAGCTGGCAGCACAGCCCAGTGATCTGAGCAGTTGTACAGGCACCACAACCCTCCTCTAGAACTTTAAGTCTATTTAATTTAAACATTCTTTTGAGTGTAACAAATGTTTGGTTTTAAGTGAAAAGAATTTAAAAATCAAGAGAGATTCTAGTGGAGAAAGGGTATTTTAAGCCCACACCAAAAACGCTGGTAAAGATAAAGTGTTCTCAGTGATTTTTGCTATCCTGCAGAGGGAAAAGAAGAATGCCTTTATTCCAGCAGTACTGACAGCACTCAGCAAAGGAGCTGTCTGTGCAAAACATCATTCATTGCATATGGCAGGTTCCCAATCTGCAACATGTTTTGTTCTGGGAACATAAACAAGAGATTTAGATAAACACCATCAGCAATCATTAACACCTCTGCTGAACAAGCTACCAATAACGCTGTCTCCACACACACAGAAAAAATACAAGCCTGTCTTTACGCTTCACCAATATTCAATAGAGCAAGAGAGGAGGTAATAATAAAAAAATTTCTTTTCCCTGAGTATTCAAGTCAGGGAAATATTCAACTGAGCAACAAAAGTGCTCAGGACCTCAGAGAATCTGGCTTTGAATTAATAGTTACACACACTTGTTTTTCTCCTAGATCAGCTCATCTCACTGTTTGCAGTATTTTTGCAAGTAAAGCCTAGAACCAGTTTTTTGGCTTTAAAGGAAGAGCTATTGAGGCATAGAGAGGACATTTGAGACCCAGAACAAAGAAGTCTCCAGGCCTTTGCTCAGTGCACTCCCTGACCAGACTGACCAAGACGTCTCTTTTCTGCAGGCTGCAGTAAAATTGTGGCTTGCTGGCAAAAAGCTGAACAGATGGTGTGCACTTGAAAAGGCACAGAATTACTGTATATGCAAAATATAATTATATCAGTTCCATATGACTAACACAGTTCTCTTCTGGAACAAATTAAAACATATCTGCCACACAGAAATTAACAGTGTGCAAACTAAAACACCATTTCAACAGCACATATCACCCACTTCAAAGCAATTAGATATGAAAACGAAACCATATTTAATGCCTTTGACTTTCAGGGCCTGAACAAGTCAAAGGGAATATTCTGTCAAAGGTATTGGTTTTCTGGAAATATCCATAATGGCTTTTAAAAATTTTGACCTGAGTTAGATTTACTGTGGCTGCTGCTTTGCCATTTAACAAGAAAGAGTAAGCACTCAAACTTAACCATTTCATAAAAAATCCAGCAGTCTGTACTACTTCATTAGCACTTTCTACCCACTTTTTTGATAGAGAATCACAAACTAAAATCTAGTTTAACTCATCCCAACTTGGCATGGCTGCACACAACTCTTACTTACACATTTGCTTTTTCAGAGACTGAAGTTGTTTTCAAATGCATCCACCCATTACAGCAGCTTTCCTCAGAGATCCATACACATTCCCTTTGAAATCCAGGAGCTGAACAGGTTTTAAAAGCCTTGCAACTTGCTTCAGCCAAAGGCCTATGTCAGCATTATAGCTAGTGCTTTTCTTTACCTTTTTTTTTCCTTTTTTTTTTTTCTTTTAAAGATAAATTTTAGGAGAGAGGTCAAAAGTTAAGGTAATTTATAAATATTACAAATGAATTTCCATTAACTCTGGAGAAGCTGTGGCTGCTTCTCAGTGTTCAGCTTAAGAAGAATACTTCCCAAGGTCCTACAAACACTGCAGCTCTCCAGGGATACCCTAGGGAGATGTTTTGACAGCTTTGAAGTTTGGTTTTATCACATGGTTTAGTTCCTAATGGATTGCCTTGGTCTCCTGGATGGCATGTTTGTTCAACTTGCCTTCAACTCTGTTTATCCCTTTGTAAAACAGGTATTAAATGCAAGTCAATGCAAGCCAGAATGACAGGGCAGAGGGGGAACATTTTTGCCAGGCTCCCAAATAAGATTCAAATAGATGACAGAGTGACAGTAGCTCAGTTGTAGCACATATTACACATATGCATTAATACACTTTTTCCCTGTAAAAAAGAAAAAAAGTGCAACTTAAAGGCAAATTTTCTCTCTTAGATCTGCCTAGCAGGTCTCACTTTTGATATTTGGAAACATCTACCTCACAGGGGCCTTGAGAGGGTGAACATCAGGGTCAAAAACCCCCATATGGCTCAGAGAAAAGAACTTTTCCTTTCAGCTGGAAAGGAGAATAAGGTCATTGACGTATTAATGAATCTTGTAAACTGCCTTAATGAAGTTCTAGTTTTCTTTGCCTTTTTCTGAACTCTGTCACTCCATTATACATGTAAATTTAATTTATTTTGGAGTATATTAAATTTTCTGCTGCACTAGTTGCAGTAAGTAATAGTTAGAAGTTAAGAAAACAGAATTCCATTCCTCTGCTAGTAGGGAAACACAAATATATGTGCCAGCTCCCTTTGCTGCACCATCAGAAAAAAAAAAAAAAAAGGAATTGTTATATTTACCAGCCCAAAATATAATTATTTTAACTCTTTTCACATGCTTGGAAGTTCATACACATTTCCCAGCCTCAGCAAAACAAATGCAATCTGTCCAAGCAAGCACATACTGAACTTGAAGAAAATTCTAAATTTCACATAAAAAATTGAGGGGGAGGGGAAGACAATTAATTTCAAAACAGGCCTATGAAAACATTCAAACAATAAGGAAAAAAAAAAGGTAAACTGTGCAAAGATTTTTAACTTACCACAAGAGTAAAGTACACCGTAAAGAAAAATGATAAACTACTTGTGTAGCCAAGAAAGCCTGTAAAATAACAGTAAAAATAAAAGGGAATTTATAAGGAAAGTGATCCTAATGTACAGCTAAAGCTTTACATTTTAGGCATGTTTTCTATTACAGTGCTTGGTATCTGGGGCTTAGGACTCAGAATAACAACATTCCAACTGCCTGTCACAGATCATTTATGTAGTTTTGTAGGGCAGAATTAGAACTGGCTTACCACTAATGGCATGCTGTAAGTAAATGCAGCTCTTTAATGTTCTGCTGTAAAGATTTTATTTTAGTATTGCAGACAAAATACTACTGCAACCCAAGTAATAGGTTAACTAGGCAGGGCTGGAAGGCAGAACACACTACAACTTAAGTAATCACCACCACCAGCAGCCCCCCGCCAGTTTAAATAAATAAATAACCCATTAAGGTTTTAAAGTCTTCAGCTGTAATTGCTACTAAAGTAGAATAATATTCGCTTCTCTCCTTTAATTACTCACCAATTTTAGGAAGAAGGGCAAGAGGAAAAACAATGCAGACTGAAGTAAGCAGCAGCAGCAGTCTCCCATCGAGGTACCAAGACCTGTTGGAAATTTGATTTAAGACTGATACAAAGCTCAGGAGTCCTAAAAATATGTTTAATTTAGAACTGAGATCTTAGACAAAGCAACCACTAGGACAAGAAGAAAACAATTTCCTATCTCACATGCTATTTACATGAATTTGTACTCGTAGTTTCTACACTGATATAAAACAGCACTCCCAGATAATGACAGAGGAGAGCATCATTCTGTAAGAAACCAGCATTGCAAGCACTGTTCCACAGGCAAGTGTCTGCATGGGTCAGGGGCCTGATGTGTGCCAATTAATATTTCTCATCAGCACAATATGCAAATCCCTGCCTTGATTCACAGCAATGGTCAGAGGGAAGGGTATTTCATACTTTACAGATTTCCAGCAGAAGTACTTACATAGCAGTGTGTATCTAAAACTGGACTACAATGAGCTGCATATTTACACACCTGAAGAAACAGCAACATCATTTCCCACTCACTGCTGAGCTTCCCTTCCTTGCATACATCCATGAAAGATGTAAAGGACAGAAGGGATAAAAATTATGCTGATGAAATCTGGTAGAATGTTTATACATAAAACCACACACATTAAAAAAGCACTGTAGAGGCACATGAAGTCCTCACACATTTAAAATCTATTTGAAGCATCAAAATCCCATGTCTGAAGTGAGGAAAGCACAGATGGATAAGTTGTTAAGTAACAGAAACATCTTGAGGGTGGCTGCCCCGACTTGGCAATAACCATATCCTGTACTGATAAACATCTTGCACATCAGCCTCCAACTTTACCACCTATAAACACCTTGACTTTTGACCTTCCAGTTTATTTAGTCCAGGATATGGTTAGCACCTAATAAACAGGCAGCACCTCAAGTTATCATGAGGGAAGTACCATAACACCTGTGTTAAAGAAGAATCATCATACAGGTATATTAACTACTGCTATACATCATTGACAGACATTTGTATCACTTGTTTGAAAAGAAGATGTAATGTAAGTAAACAGAGAAATTTCAAGGTTAAGGGCATCTTCACTGTATCAAACCCAAAGCAACCATTAGGTGACAATGACTATAATAAAAACAAGTCAAAATACATCATTCTTCAAAAAGTATATTATTAGTTATGTCTGCTACTGCTAGAGTGAAGAAGCAACTTTGCCAAGATTGGCTTCTTGCTGTAGCATTTATTCTTCACATTGTTATTATTTAGCATTCATATATTTTTAAACTTTTCCTTTCTTTCCAGTCTGGTGGATGTTCAGATTAGGAGGAACAACATCATGGCAGAAAACATAAGGATCATGCATGATGTGTAGATGTGGAACCCCTGTTTAAATCTCCTGACTCTAAACAGGCAGCAAACCCACAGCTGCCACCAAGGTTCACAAGCTCAGCAGAACAGACAGAAAATTATTTTGGTTACTTTATGGTAAATGAAGAAATGTTTCTGGGTGAGGGGAGGAGCAGAGAGGAAAACAGCAGTGAGGAAATGAAGGAGAAAAAGTAATTTTGTACATTGCTTCATTTTGGAATATCAATTTTTATACTTAAAAAAAACCTCAAATTGCATAGTGGACTGGTTATTGGAAAATGTGTCCATTTTCTCCTCAAAGTACTGCTGTAAAAATACACTTATTTTCCAAAGGCAGAATAAATGTTTTGATAGTGCCTTTAAAATCAATCTGATCTGTAAATTTAATCCTCCATGATAAAAGCATTCAAAATATGAAATACAGAATATAAATCCTTGACTCTGCTGAAAAAGCTTTGGCATGCAGATGTTTCTATTCCCACCCCCATTTTTTTAACTAAAAGCAGACATTTATAAATTGCTTTAATTTCATTCCTGAATTCAACAGAACAAGATACTCATATGTTCTAAATTAGGATCATACTCTCAGTTCATATCAATTATACAACACACAAGCAAGACAACTTAATTGCATCAATCACATCCTCTGACAGGGTCATTAAACGTTAACAGAGGGCTCACAAATTACAACTTTTTAACACAATCCTCATTTGAAACTATGTTCATGTCATCAAAACTATGTGGAATTCTTGTTATGCAGACAAAAACATCTCCACTCAATATTAATAAGTGTTCATATTGTATGGTTTTGTTTTTTAAAAAGGCATGAGGATGTGTTAGACTGGCTCTGAGCCTTTCAAACACATGCACACCTGCTAACCTCTATCTATAAAAATAATTTAATGCACAGAACATTCTTTAAATGGCTTTCCCAAATGTACAGCTCAGAAGGGTTTATGCATATAAAATACTTTCACAGATAGTTTAACTGACACTTTTGATACATTCTAACTACAGTTAAGATAAATTCTGCACCAAATGAAAGTGTATCAGATGCCATAATGACTTAACAAAAACAGGACAGTTGTGCAATCCCATCTGGAAACAAGTGGTCCAGGTAAAAAAGTTGAATCAAACTATTCAATATTTATGCCCTTTGAATAAATAAGCTGCTTCTTAGGCTTGGTATTTGATTACCTGTTTTTGTTGAACAATTTCCTACAATTTAAAATGTCTGTTAGTAAAAATGTACACTCAATATCTGCAAAAAAATACACAGAAACAAAAGATTGTGATATACCACAGCCATTAATATGGCAAAAGAAATTAAATATAGATGTAGGCATGCATATGTGCATGTTCCTGGAATACTGCTTGACCACTGCACTTGAACAATTTGCTAGGACAAATACTAGAGGAGGGAAATTGTGTAAAATAAACATTGATTACGCAAGAACTCAAATTTACAGAGGCAGAAATTGGATGAGACCAGGCTGCCAATCACCTAAGTACTGGAGCTGTGGTTAGGATTCCTAATCTCAGCTCTTTCTAAATGCCAAGCTGAACTTCATTCCCATCTCCAACTGTAATTTCAGCTAAGGAAGAAGTGTGGGTGTTGGCAGAGCTGACAGATGACTGAGGATTACAACAGCTCAGGTGATTTGTAATAAGCAATTCAACACTGTAACCTGTCTGAGAGCTCACATCAGATCCAAGGTAGGACCCAGACAGACAAAGCTGTTGGGAGCATTATCCCACAGGCACCTTAATGAAGAAGTTTTCACAGTGCCTTTTTCAGACAGAACAACCCTTTGAGCAGCACAGGGTACCTCCAGGTTCTACCTACAAGGAGTTTTCTTAAGCTGTTTGTTTCAAAGTGTATCTTTGCTGAAAGAAAAGTCACTTTGCATAAAGAGAACTGACATAAAATTAAAACCAGTTGTAAGAGATGTTAGATGCTGAATTTGGGGTTGGACAGATTGGAACACATGCAGCAGATACAGCAGCAGCTCATCACCACTGTGTATGGAGAGTGAGGTTGAAGTATGAGCTTGAAGGAGAAGGTTACAGCACCCAAATGAAAGGCTGGTGACTACCACAGCTGGAAGAGATGCATTAGCAGAGTAAAAATAACATATATACATAAAATGTAATAGTTTAGGAAAAAAGAGAAAACTGACAAAAAACCCTACTAAAACTGTGAAGGCCAGGAGGGCAGAAAGACAGAAAGCAAGATTACAGCCACAATTAACTTTTCAAACTCATTATAAAATCCAGAAGTTGTAAGTGATAAAATGGAAAATCAACTAAAGTACCCTTTAAAAAACTGATTTCCTACTTAAAATTCACCCACCACATCCAGGAATAATACAAGCATCACACAGCCTTGAGACAATTTCACCACATTTCAATCCAGAGCAAGTTTTCAGCTCAAAACATCTGAAAATAGCAGTTTGGAAAAACAGTAATGCACTCCAAGATACACTGTTATGAATGACAGCAACACTGGAACAACTCAAACAAGATATTTCAGTGCTGAAGCTGCAGTGTTTGCCTCAGATTTCTTGTGACAGTTCTGATGGAAATGTGAGGGACACACTCCTTACAAACAGCTTTACAGCTCAACTGCAAAAAATAACTTCTTTACTGGGAGCCAACTTTAGGAATTATAAACCAAGTCTGGAAACCTGGCATTTTTCCCAAGACAAGTCCAATTACTAGAGCAAGACAACAAAATATTTCAATATAAATGCCTGCCATTTTTTGTACTGTGATTTTGAATTATGTGAAGTGCAAACATGACAGCAGTGGAAATGTTTCTTCTCCTCTCCCTCCCAGTACCTTCCTGCTCCCCCTTTTAAAATATTACAGAAGGAAGAACTCCTGTAGATGGAGTTTTGCCACTGACTTTAAGGTCATAGGACGGGAAATTGCCATGAGGAAAGAATCATGCTTAGTGCGTGTGTGCTGCAAAAGACTCGCCAAATACATTTCATATTCCAACAACTCATGTAAATGACTATTTATTTGCACATGTAAGATCAGAGAAGTGTCAGTAGCCATCTCTTTCAGCAGTGCTGAGCCCCTTTTTTCTTCACAACGAACACAGAACACACAAGCAATTTTCCTTACCCACTCTCGGCTCCGCTCAAAAGCCCCGCAACAGCCCCAGGAAGTTCAGACTTCACAATTAACAGATAAGATGACATAGCTGCAAACAGAAGCAGGACAGATTTAGCAGAGGAACAGCAGCATCTCAGCCAGCACGGCTGGACCAGCAGGGTTACGCCTGGAACATCTCAGCTCCGCGTGAGACACCGCGGCACCAGAACCAGAATTTATTTTCTCATATACTTCCTTTAAAAATAGCTGCAAGTATTGCACTGATGTCAGCTAATGCCTCCAAAGAGACTCTTACAATGTGAGTCTTGAAACAAGGAAAACATAATCCAAAGGACAAAAAGGCAAAATAATATAATATACAGGTCTGCCCTTCTACCTGGGAATATAGACCTACAGGCCAGAGATGGACTATAAGGCTGCAGCACTCCTCCTTCCTCTTTATGAGACATTATTCACAATGACAGTAAATAATATTTGTTTCTCTCAATACACTAGAGTTTTAAAATACTCTGTTTTGATAGTTGTTCAATTGCTGTTGTACTAAATAAATATAAGACAGAAATTCAAACACAAGTATATGACTTTAGGGGTTTTTTTATATACTGCAAGGTTTCGTCCTCAGAGCTAAGAGGTTTATCAGTGACAGATCCCTGCTTCTCATGATAAATCCATCACCACCAAGATCCCAACAATAATTACAAGTGAAGAACTGTACAGGAACTGTGAAGCAGAACAGAAATTATTAGCTACTCTTACAGGAGTATTGACTTGGAATTAATTTTTTAAAATTTTATTCAGCAGAAAGCAATCCAAAACCTCCTTCACAGCATCACTTTTCTCCTTCACTAAAAACTGTGATCAAACGAATGCATGAGAGGGTTTTTAAATCCCAATTTATACTAGTCTGATACCTTCACATACTGTTCATGTTTTTTTATGTAACCAGCAGAGAATTACTCAAAAAATCAGACTTTACAAACAGCTTCAATGAGCATCAAAGCCTATGTGAAACTAATTTCCATCCTGCAGCAGCAAGTAATTTTAGTAATGTGTCAGTAAAAGCTTAATTATATTCAATCCCCGACAAAAATTCATCTGTTTTACTCAGATTTTACTGTTCTGTATTCAGTAATTCTTTAGAATTTTACCACAGTCTATTTATTCATGCTTTAAAATTAAAACATACATTTTGAAAAGGCAAACCAGTAAACTTTCATAAGCTGATATTTAAATAAGTTAGTGTGGGTTTTATTATTAAACAATTTTTTTGAATCTTAAAAGAAAAGACATGTGGACTCAGACACTGCTGTACTACAGAAGTTACTGTTAAATTTTGAAGAAAGGGTAAGGTGGTCCCTATAAAGAAGGAGAATTTTATTAATACAAACTGACATCTACCTACCACAAGGTTAAATTAAAACCATTTGGTAAGTCACTAAATAATAATAATATTCACTTCTTCATAATTAAAACCTCTGGTTTTTTTCAAATATTTATGTATATTTAGTGACATGTAGCTGTTGATTATGTGTGCTGAGGTATTTATCTGCTGTCCTGATTTACTCTCCTCCAACAGAATGTAGGTTCAACCAGAGAAAATTACAGCATGAGTATTTCTAAGTCACTAGAATCTGTAAGTAAATTAACCCAATTTTTCATGCTAAGTTGCAGGCAGCTGCATATTTCATTCTAATTTTTAAAAAAAACTAAGTGGGGGAGAAGGGAAAGGAAAATTCCTCTAAATTGCAATTCAACCTTATTTATCCATTAGCCTTCTCTCCTGTATGATACTTTATACACAAGCAGGTCAGAATTTTCATATACTTATGTCCTTCAGAAAGATTTCAAACTAGCTTTTTTGCAGTCTCCACTGCAGAAACCTTCAAATTAATTTCCAGATCAGATTTCCTCCAATATGCAATCTGTCACTCTGCCCTTGCATTCCTATTAGCCTCTGGCTAATCACTTGATCGCTTATCCTTTGTTGCTCACTCTTTGTTTTTGAGGAGTCCTATTTCACTGAATTCCACTCCTAAGGAGGGAGCCAGTCCTGTACTGAGAAACTGGTGCATGCTGAACATTTGTATGCATCTTTCTTCCTCTCTCTGGGCATATGGGAAACAATCTCACATACTAGAATATTTTATATTCTCTTGTTTGTACTACAAGATGAATAATGAATATTAAATAATTTTATTTATATCTTAAAACATGCTTAAATATGCTTAAACAAGACCTGAATATTTTGCATGCATCTGAGCAGGATGCCCATACTTAACACAGTTTAAAAAGCCAAATTCTGCATTTAGTTCTTTTGCAAACAATTTTAATTCTCCTCAGGAGAAACAACTCCTTGTAGCTTTACTTGGCATGAAGACACGAACCACAGTGTAACTGCAACACACTACAAAGTGAGCACAGAACATGGTTGGTTTGTTTGTTTTTTTAAAGATGAAACTAAAACAAGGAAAACTAGAACAATGTGACAGTCTTTTTCTACGTGAGGAATCGAGAGCATGGAATGTGACAGACAAAATGTCACATACCCTTTGCTCCAAATACCAATGTGTACCTCAGTTCCCTGACACCCCAAAGCCACGTCAGGGTGTGCTGTACAAATCAAACCTCAGCTCTCCTTGGCAGCCTTAATGTGCAACGGAAGGAAGAGATTACACAGCCACGAGACCGAGCTGTGACACAAGCGAACACAACAAAAAGCACACCCTTGTGCTCTGATTTACCCCACTGTGAAATACTGACTCCTGTTCCAGCAGAGGGACACAGGTTTCCTACAGAACAATCTGTGTGCAATGGCCTAGCCTGAGGCTGCAGCAATAGGGGGAATGTCACAAGGGCTGAACTAGAACTACTTGCTTCACATGGTCACTTCCTAATTTTCAGGCTCTGAATTTGCATTTATTATGCTAGTTTTAGGTAATTTTCAGTATGCATGAAGAGCTACTTGATGGGGAACAGTTCTGAACTTCTCAACAGGCCTTTACACACCAGAACTCAGCAGAAATCTTAATTATTTGCTTATTATTCTGTAGACTTACACTGTGTTGAACGCAGTAAGAAATATTGCTCTTAAAATACCTATCACTTTGCCATCATCTGAAAACTTGGTATTAGCTCTTTGACAGAAAAAACAAAAAGTTTTATTAAAATATGAAATAGAACAATTGCTTTACACTTCCATTACTACAGCCTGCAGTGCCAGCATGAGCTGTGCCTCTCTATAAATACACACAGCATGCATACATTATTCAGAATGTCTGTGCTGTGCTACTAATATTGCTTAACAATGAGCACATGTGCCCTTATCTGAGAAAAGGTTGTTTAAATAGTCCCCAGAACACCTCTTCTGAGGTAGCCCAAACTTAAAATAGGTGGGTGGATGTTTGGTTAGCAGAAAAAAAGTGTAACTTTTCCTTATTATCCTATCCAAAAAGAGACCAAGTGCTGAAGTCCACAGCAAGGATGTCAGAGAATGTAAAATAAAACTTATAAGTAAACATAGAATTTATGGTGATAAATCCCTTCAAATCATTTCATTGAAGGGACTGACTCTTCTGGTTAGCTTTTCCTCATCTACCACTGTAGATGATCATATTAGAGCCCTATAAAGATGTCTTGCCTTTTTAAGCACTGTGCAAAGATGGAAACAAGCTCCCCTCCAAACTTCCCACAGGAGAAGAGAGGGCAGGTATTGGTTTTAATATTTCCTCTTAGTGGAAGCTTAAAAAAAGAATGTTGGGATAATTTATTTGGTTTTAAATACAGATGTAGAATGGAGTGTGTGACAGAAGATGTAATCCTTGTTCATATGGAAAAATTCTAAGAACTGAAACAGGCTGTCAATTTCTTTGTCTTCCTACTATGGAGACCCACCCTGATGAATTTCTGCTCCCCTGCTTCCTTTTCCTTCTAGCTTTAGCTTTTACTTGAATTAGTCTGGAACTTACCTATGGCAAGCTTAAAAAATAAATTAAAAATCCTTCTTATTGTACACGGAACACACAGATTTATTTTGGTAAAAATTCATTAGGTATAAGTGTACATTTATGCTAAAAGAATAGAAAAGTTTCCTACACAGCTCATCACATATTCCATTCTGTAGTACAGCTGCAGGCTGGTATTTCTTTTTTTTTTTTTTTTCCTATTACTTAAAGCAAGCTTAATATTCTTTACAATATAAAACTTCCCAAGAACCGTTCACTGCAATAGGAAAACACAGGAACATGGGTCATCAATTGTTAAATTAGTACAGGAGCTGACAAACCTGCCCTTAATTAAGGCAGCTCTGCACTGGAAATCCTCACTTTGAATCAGTCAGGATAATTAGGCTTTCAGGTCAAAAGTAAACCACACTGTGAAAACAAACATTCATGTTTGTTTGAAAACAGAATTAGATTTCCCATACTTAAAGGAACCACAGTAATTTCTTAAGGTATTAAGGATGCAGGTCTCAGCATGTAAGAAGCTGCATTTTATTTTATTCCTCCGTGATTTGCACCATTCATTCATTTTCAAAGTTTCTGGAGTATATTTCTCACTGATTACACAAAGGTTATTCCCATCTGCCCCCTCAGTCTGAAAAAACATTTGCTTTATTTAAGTTTGAAACAAGTTTTGCAAACACGTTTAGAACTAAACTGCAGAACAGATGAACTTGGGAAGAGGGAGGAAAAATAAAGAAAAACACAAAGGAAAATAATTTGCAATTAAAAAATGCCCAATTAGTTTAACAAAAGTGGGTTTTTAGTCTCTGCACACCACCTCTAGGCAGGCACTCACAGAAAGCACACACATATATATATATATAAATATATATATATATATATTTACATGGGGGGGAGGTAAAAATATTTCACTTTTTACCTCAGAAAAACAAAGGGGAGGGGATGTGGAACCCAGCAGGAGAAGCTGGAGGTTCCTGAGATGTCGGGCTGCTGGTGGCTCTCCCGGGAAGGCAGCCCAGGCCAGCAGAGGGTGGTGCTGCTTCTTTAAAATATCTGCTTCACACAGCGGCTACGCCTCTCGATTGATTCCGGGATGCTTGAAAAATACAAACCATGCGATTGTAAATACATATTTAGGGTGTCTTACACTCACAGCAGGGTCTCTGTGTATTGTGTACAGTCTGTCACCCTGACTGTATTAACAGGCCATAAAATCTACAGAGCAGCATCACCCATTGGTATAAATCCTGTTGCTCCCAGTCACTGCCTGCAGCATTCCGGCAGTGCTGAGGATAAAAATCGCTCCAGGGATACTGAACGAGCTTTTTTCCTCGTTACTGATTCCTACAAAGGAGAAAAGTGTGTACCTTTGAGGACACATTATCTCCAGACTATGGAAACAAAAAAATCAAAAAGCACCAGTTATAGAAATCACACTGAATTAAACCATATTTATATGAGAAAACAAATAATTATTTGTAAAATTAAGACAGCTGTCAGGAAAGTTTAGTTCCAAAGAATGACTGCAATGGCAACCTGGGTACAAGCCAAGGCAGGTTATCTGAAGAAACTGAAAAAAAATATATTGCAAAAATCCTCACAGAGACCACCTAAGCTACGTGGTGGTACTGCAGGTTCTACTGCAGCACTTAATCCCACTGCTAATAAATTTTAAATGATTAAACTCCTGTTCTCAGCACTCAGGACTGATGTTTGTGTGCAGCACAGCCACCAGGCCCTCTGGACCCAGCCATATCTCAGCCAGCAGTGACCTTCAGCTGATGGCAGCCCCAGCCCTGGGAAGCACGCTGGAAAACTCCGCATGCTTCCTGCTAGACCTCAGCGCTGGGACTTGTTAAGTGTTGGCAATGGGCTGAGAGCTGCTCTTGTGCAATACTTTATTGTGTTTGTCTCCATTTTTCCACCAGCCCTTCTCTAACTTTATTACACGTGCTTTAGGAGTCCTAAAGATTTTCTCTTGGCTACACAGCTGTGGACTGTCCTCCTTTTCAGTCACATCCACAGAAAGGACAATTATAGAAGGAGAAATTGCTGTCCTACTTCTTCCCCTGCTTCAGAAAGCACCTAGGAAGTTCACAAAACTTCCCTGGCAGGGGAGAGGGAAGGGCTGAGTGATTCCCAGCCATGGCTTTGGCCCACTGTGCCTCATCCATCACTTCCTAGAAGCACAACACCATTAAACAATAGCAGGGAATCCATCCAACTCCAGCTGCTCCTGGGAAGGATGGCATGAAGAGCCAGCAGAGCCACGGAGCTCAGCATTTCCAGCAGCAGCCTCCCTCTCTCCTTGTGTATCTCCCGGCCTGCAATTCCTCAAGGGCTCTCTCCCTTCTTTGAGGGCACCTGACACAATCTGGGACCCTTCAAGATCCTCTTCTTTACAGCAGGTGAGAAATGGACATTGGGAAGATCCCTCCAGAGAAAGATGTGTGTGCCAGGAAAGGGTTGGGAGGAGCAGATGAACAAAGCTGAACAGCCTGGGAAGTGCAGTTTGGCAATTCCCTTTTCCATGTGCTCTTTGCACCCACACACACCAACCAGCCCTTTCAGGAACAAGGCAGTACATGTGAAACTAAGCACTGGTTGTTTACATAAAAGGGCTGCTGGAATGGGTCAAAAAACTGAGAAATGGAATGTAAAAATTAGTAGCACTGGTCATCCCATTCAATCTTTTGTTTTCCCTCATTGACAAATACCTATATTGCAAGAAGAAGAACCTACTCATTACAAGGAAAGCAAGGCAAATGTTCTCCAAGTTCAGTCAATTTAAGCCCTACATACCCTACGGAGTCTTTTGAGTTATGGTATTAAAATTACTCTAATTTACACTTGGATATTGAAAAGTTAACTCAGTGTCCTGGTGCATCCTTAGTTAATCTTGGCACTTTAATGGATTTTGGTATTTGATTTTCGTTATGTGGATTAATTAAATGCCTCCCAAAGGGCAATTAGAAGTCTGCAGGAAAAGTTGAGTACTCATGTTAGAGATGCATGTTAAAATTCCAAACAATGTACTTGAAATCAATTTTTTTTAACCTTAATTTGACCAATCAATGCTTTCCTGAATCTGTATAAAAATGTTTATGTTTTTCCTTGGGTATCCTGGTAATAGAAAAAGTCAATTCCCCTCTCTACACAAATCCCTAAGTATGCAATTAGAATGTCAAATTTAAATTTTCACATTAAGCTTTCTTTTAAAAAAAACATGAAGATGACAAATTGGAAAGTATAACTATTAAAATTATTACTAAAATGTTCTCTCCACCACAAATTAATGTAAGTCACTTCTGCACTTAAAACTATTTATAGAAGAGATCAGAGCAAACTTTAAAAAAAGCCCAGACTAGATGCAGATAGCGACAATAACCCTGATAAAGTTGCTTAATCACAAGCCATCTTTCTTTATCTCATGCTCTCTAATCACTTCTGAAATAAGATACCGTATGATGCAACCCAGGTCTGATGATGGAAGAGGTAACACAAAACAATTTTATTTTTAGCCTTCTTCTGAAAGCAAAGATGTTGACAGAGTCTGGATATTTGCCCAACAGGCATAGTGCTCCTGGTTCCTTCAGCCAGACAGGAAAACACAAAGAGGGGAACACACAACAGCAGAGCCCAGGTTTTACACTAAATCCCAGCATGGATCCCATTCAGGATGGGATCAAACTACACTTCACAGTTTTCACATGTAAAATCTGCAGAAGGACCAGAAAGACAAGAAAAATTCTTTTCTTTCCATGCATCTTTTTTTTTTTTTTAGGAGCCTGTCAGCCTGCACAGCCAGTACAGTCACCTTCAGAACTGGTTCCTGACATGGGGCACTTGGATTCCATGCACTGGTTTGGGGCTCTAGAGTTACTGAGCTGAATTTTATTAAGAATGGCACAGAGGAATTTATGAACTGTGATAAGGAAGAAATGAGAGTGATATTTCCTTTGACAAGAGTCCTGTACATGATCCCAGAATCTCCAGAACCTGCTCTGTGTATCCCTCCTTCTCTTGTACTGTTTATTTAGAGGTCTGCTCAAATGGGAAAGGAAATGAAAAGCTTTGTTCATTGCTACAGAACATCCTCTAAAACCTGTATGAATAAATAGTCCTTAATCTTGGAATTGCTATGGTCACTCCTGCCTAAAACTAATGCTTGGATTTTTAAAGCCATTTCATTTGGGCAGCCTTTATTATATTGGAACTTTTAGTATAAGAAAATATTCCAAGTTTATCATGAAAGCAGAGTTATCTAGTTCTAGGTGTTTACACAGTGACAAAAACCAGCAGTCATTGAATTATCCAGACTTGACAGGCAATCTTTTAGGAAAGAAGAACAGCAACAGAATGCTATTTCCTTCTGGTTGATGTATGTGAACATGGGTATCTGCCTGGTGGTAGGGAAAAAGCAGGGAGCTTTCAGATAATCCCTTCATTTACGACAAAGCATCCAAAACATTTACAATAAGAGAAAAATTGAAATTGTTCTATTAGACTTCAAATTGTTCTGTCTACTTTCAGACAAATAATTTCTAAATACTTAGTGACTATCAAGCATGTGAGCATGCCTGAGTAAAAGTTCAAGTACAGGAACAGGGAGTGTTATTTTATTACGCCATGTAGCAAGAAAGACAAAATATGAACAGTGGAAGTCGACAGCCCACATCATGTTAAGTCAGGAAGATAAACAACTCCCCCCAAAAAACAAGATATTGAGCTAAAAAAAGAAAGCTCCCATTAATGCAGAACACATGAAACATCATAGCTAAGTAAACATTCACTTGCTGCACAAATCACTAAAATGCATAAGCAGGTTCCAACAGAGAAACCCAAAACACATGAGCTGACAAAATGCAGCTACCAGATATAAATGTCGAGAACAGCAGAGAGGAGATGCTGCTTCCTGAGCCCCTTTCAATGAGCAGTGCAGCTCTAATGGATGTGCTCCCATCCTGGCATGCAGAAACAGGCAGGGAATCCAACCCCCAGAATTCCTCCATCTATCCCACAAATACAGCCCTTCTGCTTAGCACCATCACAAAAGCCTCTCCCTTAAATTTTCTGTCCTTTCAATCAGTTTCTTAAAAACACTTTAATTATTGCTTTTGGTGCTCCTGGAGCTTTGAAGCCTGTCACACAGTTAATATTGAGCATATGAAGTCTCTTACCTCCAATATTCTGGATAATTATTGTAGTTGCAACAAGGACCTATAAAAAAATTTATTTCTTTAGAAAGGGTAAGGATAACTAAAATCATATGTCTATAGCAGGCATAAACCACATGTGTATTATCTTAAACACACCAGATGTAGCAGTGATAACTAGTTCTGAAAGGAAGGGAATCTTCTCCATAGTGAGGAGTTTAACACATGGAAACCAGTACAATCTAAAATGAACATGGAAACAAAAATCCTTCCTGAAAATATCATATTTTTATTCTGAGATAAAGCAGGAGTAATTATGCAGTGAAGCTGCTGTGCAGAAGAAAAGGTTTTTAAATGACCAAAAACATAAGTGAATTTTAACTGATATCAGGTGAATACAAATGAAAATTACCATTTATCTCTGAAAACACAGACAACAGAGATTTTTAAACTTGTAACACAGATAGACTTTTCCTTAGCACTTGTGATTATTCATACTGGACTGATATGGAAGCAAAAATTATCACAGGCTATTAAAATATTTGTCTGAATAAAAAAAAAAAATAATTTCCAACTGAAAAAAAAACAACCTAGAAGTGGCTATAAAGCTTTTCCAATGTTTTCTTTTGAGTTTAGTTCTAAAATACCATGATCATCAGCTTCAGTTTTCTTTCTACCCACTATTCTTCTTGATATAGGACATTTCCTAAGTGAGTGCTGCCATCAAGTCAACTTGGAAAAAAGTAATTTCAGATTTTAAGTTAATTCAAAGTCAGTTCAAAACTCACCAAGGAAAGGAAAAAAAAAGCATGGAATTTGCCAGAGATGGAAACAAATAGTTCACATCTTTGGAAAGGGAGAATCAGCAATCTTCCAACAGTAGAATATTTCCATTCTTACAAATCTCAGAAAAATACATTTGAAAGGAAATCACCAGGTTGAGTAATTGCTCTACTTCAAGAGTAGTTAACCAATAGTTTACTCACACTAAGCTGCCAGTTCAAGCAAGGTTCTACACTGGCCTGGCAGTATCATTCCCTATGAGGGAGAAGTAAGTACTGCTGCAGAGAAAAAAAAAACAAACCAAAAAAAAAGTCATCTGTGCCTGACTGTAGTGAGAAGTATTCAGGGACAGATGGGGATTCAGATTGGTGTGGTGAAGTAGAAAAGCCTCAAAATCAACAAGATCAGTTAAAATCAAGGCATTCAAGAAGGAAACCTCAAATACATGACTTAAGAGTTACTGGATTGCAAAGAGAAAACAGTCTGAGATAACACAATTGGAAGCAGCAAAGCCTGTCTTGCAGGCAAGTTTTAAGAAAAGTGTATCAATATCAAAGATGCTTCAAGCAACAAAGACAACTGTTCCAGAAAACATCAGTTCACCAGGAAAGCTTGGTGAACTTTTGATTATTTTATCAAAGGAACAGCTTCCCACCATAGATATATTCCAGCGCTCTCCATGCACGCTGAAAAGGTCAGATATTTTTGAGCATGGATTACTTAAACTGCAAATTATGAAACAGTATATTAAGAAGAATTAAAAACAAAAAATACAGATGTTGACTATGATGTGAAGCTGTTAAATCTCCTTCACATAAGCTTTTAAATAACAGATTAGACAAGCATCTGCCAAGAATGGTTTATGCATGTTCAGCCCTGCTTCAGGGCAGAGTAAGTCACGTTTTAGTTTCTTCTTAAGCTCTACATTTCTATGACTTTTTCAAGTCATAATTGTGATATGTTATAGCATAGTTATAGCTCATGGCTAAAGTGTACAGAATAGCTCCTGTAAAAAAATAACTGTCTTATACCCTGCTATTGTCAAGGTTTATTATCTCTTGAGGTTGATCACTTCTTGATTTGATCAATAAATATTGATCCTCGGACTATACTCATCTGCTTATTAATGCTAATGGAAGCCTTACAAACACCTGATCGCTCAGGTTTAATTCTCACTGACATTTAGATATAAGAAAGCAGCCTCTAGCCTGTTAAGCCAAACTAATTTTTAAAAAATTGCATTCTTTCAGTAAAACATTAAAATCATATTTGTGTGCAGTAAAAACTCATTTTCAGTAAGGTGTAACTGGAACGTAGAGCATAGAATTCATAACATTAAATGTGCTGTATTCACATGCAGTATTTATGTGCACCCACTGTTACTGCATAACATCACTATTAGGAAAAAGATTCAGAACACACTACCAAAAAAAATAATAGCTAATATTTTGATTACCCTTATATCACAAATGGTTAAGTTTGATGGTGGTTTTGTTTGCTTCTGTTTGTTGGTTTGGTTTTTTGAGATTTTGTGGGGTTTTTTTTAATCATGAAATAAAACAAGTAAGAAACAGTCATGTGACGAGCTTATTAAACAAAAGGAAACAACATTCATTATATGTACTCTTAGTTATTCCTGTTGTGGAAATGACAAGAAAAGCCATCCCTTATCTTAGATCCCTATTAAATGCTGAAACACCAACAGCAAATCCAACACTTACCTGTCTCTTAACACTTTTACAACAGAAGTAGGACTCCATCAAATCTGAACCCTGAGCCAATCTGACAACAATGCCAGTGAGCAGATTTGTACAGACAACTAAAAGTGAATACTGACTGGAAAGCAGCACAAAATCCTGCATTTAGGGAATATAAATTTAACTAAAGTTGAGCTTCCACAGAGTAGGCACATGAATTGAAACCAAGTGAAAAGCTCCAGGATGTGATGGATTTTTCAGCACACTACAAGCATCAGTAATACACTACTTATTTCATTTATGTCTCTTTCCTGTGCAAAGAACAGTTGCATATCGGATGCATGAGACCAAGAAGAAAAACAGAGGTGAAAAAGAATACTCACCCTTCCAGCTGATCCAAATGCAAACAGGCCAAGGTCTTCATAAGAAGTGACAGCTGTTGGTAAGGGGAAAAAAAAAGAGCTAAAATAACATGAAAAGCTTGAAAGCTATATTTTTGGCCCTTTTTTTCCCCTTTTCAAATTAATAAAATTCAGAATTAAAAGAATATTTTATAGTATTTTTTTACTTACAAAATATCTTTTATATACATCTGTGCTCCTGCTACAAAATATGGCTCTATGCTCAAACATTCAGAGACTCTTCAGAAACTCAATTTAGTATTTGCAGCTGCAGTATTTAAAATATAACAGTAGTACATTAATGGCAAATTGGCTTCTCCCAAAGATTTTCTTTGTAGGTGAAGAATTATGAAATTAGCATTAGCAATTAGATATAAGATATTTCCATATTTTATTTCTTAAAACAGCAGGTTTTTTAAAATTAGGATGACAACAGAGGATATATCTTCATCTTTCTACAAATACAAACATTACCATCTTTCCAGCTTTTAAGAACTAGGCCCTATGCATTTTCAAGAGAGGTGAAGGTAGACACTTTTTGGTTGAAATCTATTATTTAAAAAACCCAAAAGAAAACCCAAAGCAAAACAAAAATCCTGCCCTTACTTGCACCCCACTTACATAATTACATTAAAACAGCCTGTGGTTTCCTGTATAATTTTGCTGTGAGCTGAAGCTCACATTGCTGGTAACTCAAAACAATCCCTTCTCAGAGAGAAGGAAGTCATATTAAAGTCTTTCATTGTTATTCTGTATTTTGTTATTAGAAACTCAAGCAGTATCAAAAAGATGAAAGTTTTCTGAGAAACACCACTCACTTTCTTGGGATATAATAAAACAGCTGTGAATGCCTCAGAGGGTAAAATTAATCTCAAACCCACATAATTCTGTTGTCAGGACACTGGGTTTCTCTTCCTTGGTTCTGTTTGGTACAATACTGCTCCTGCTCCTGTCACATCTTAATTGAGGGTGCAGCTTTGCAAGCTGAGCTTTTCACACCTGAGTGAAGCCCTGTTCCCTGAAGTAAATGACACAGGACATGGGAGACACAGGCAGCTCACAGAGATCAGATGACAGGACTGGAGCCTAAGACTTGCCCAAGCTTAGGTGATTTTATTTCACTGAAGTTCTGCACACAATTAGATCAGTGCTCCAGAGGGGGAAAGAACAAAGCAAAAACAAAAACCAAAACTAACAAAATTTCATAAATTTCCTCATATGATTTTCTCAAGGGCAATGTTTCCCCATTTTGCTCTACTACAGTCACCAGCACACTATGACAATATAAATGAAATAACAAAATTAAATGAGCCAGAGTCAGTACTTGGCATAAACCTGGACTATCTCTAGCAGATATAATTAAACTAAAAATATGTCTTACTAGATTTTATCCTAATTAGTGTTTTTCCTAATTTCCATTTATAAAGTAGCTGATCACAAGGGAGGAAAAAAAGCATTTTAAGTAGCCATCTTCACTGCCATTAAAAAAAAACCAGAACAGTAAAATAGTAAACATATTTAAGAGCAAGTTGTTTTCACCATGTGGTAATAAATATACAGCACACATGTATGAGGAGTTATCAGCAAAGAGAACAAAATTTTCCACACAATTCCAAAAGATCAATATGAAACCTTAGAGTATTTTTTGTAGTAACTGTTTCTATAATCAGTTTAGTCCTGTGAACATTGGGAAGCCCTATTACTCGATCACATTACTTCTGTACTTTCAAGAATATATGGAACAAAATATTTATTTAGTGCAATTTATATAAAGATAAACAAGTTCTGCCTGATCAGCTTAATTTTTATCGTTATTAACACTCTATGGAAATTATCCCTTCGCATGTGAAGGGGCAAGTATAGTACCAGCAATATTTGTGACTAACTCCTAAAATGAAAAGAAAAAAACAGCCACAAAACTTCAAAGTGCATCCCACTTAAATTCCCAATTCCTCTGCTTTACAAAGTAAGCTTAGTCTTTATCAGCCCAAAACAACACAGGTCATACTGAATTAACACTAGGACAAACACTGACTAAACTAATCTCAGCTGAACACTTGACACTTGGGAATATTTTTTTTGCTAAGCCTTTTGGTCTGCACAAATCACTTGATTTTGTCAAAGTCCAGACCAACGTAACTGAGTAACTGAAGACATTTCTTTATTTTTCAACTGCAACCAAAATGCCTGTGCTCAATAAATCCTGGCCTCTGTCTAAAATGGAATTAGAATTAGTGCTTTCTTTTCAGAAGGTGTTTTATAGGTCATCTCTTTCCTAAATAGTAGTTTACAAAAACTTTCAGCAGTTTCTCTTCATCACCCTTTAAATTTTCCTAGCTTGTTTTAATATAAAAATACTAAATTTTCCCTCCAATTTTTTTCCTTTGGATTAAGTTTAATACTGTAACACTGTTTACAAATTAATATAGACTTTTTAAAGAAAATGTTTAATGACCTGCTTTGGAATCAAACATGCACAGAGATTTTACTTTGTCAAGGTACAACAGGCTGTATTTCCCACTTTTTAAACACAGTGTTTCAGGAAAAACTAATGCTATCTAACATTAATTACTTCAATAACTGACAGAAATTATAGGAAATACAATCTCAACTCTTATTTAAAAAAAATCAAAACACAAAAGGTCATAAATCCAGCAAACTTATCCAGACATAGTTCTGATGCAAGTCAGCATTAGGTGATAACTAATTATTAGTTTCAGACAAGAGAAATTCTTCATCCTGACACTGCAGCTGTATGCATTTCAAAAATGCTTTCCTGAGGTGGACTGTTCCCTTTGGACAAGAACTGAGGAGTTAAACCCTTCTTGCATATCAGGCCTCTGAGTTCAGACCATCCAAATTCTTCTTACTTCAATAGACTTAAATCCTTATTTCTCCCCCCCACCATAATTCTTTTGCAAGAATCTCTTCAATTATTTTTTTACTAGACAACAGCTTAATATCACTTAATGCCCATAAAATACAGAACTTTTCAGGCTGAAGTAAGAGGTTAAAAAGGCCAATAAAATTACCCCAAGTCTCCCCTTTTTTCATGTACCTCTCCAGCTACGTGTTTGAGTTTCTGATTCCTTTCTAATAAGCAGCATTCCAAAAGAAGAAAAAAATAACCAAAGACTTAATCCCAAATCATCAAGCAGCCAACAATACCAACCATAAAAGTAACCCTACCTCAGAGGGGTGTTTTTTAAGAATGTATGAAGATCACTCAACAGGTGGGGGCAGGAGCAGCAGATCTAAGAAGAATCAGGAAGCAATCATCTGAGAGACCAAAGGCAGCTAAAGAAAACAAAGCCAAGGAGGAAAGAAGCAGAGGCTTTCTCCCACCACCTTTGAAAAGACAGGAAAACAGATGAGAGGGAAACAATAAGCAGGGAGACTTCCTGCTGTAACATGATCTTTGTGTATGAGAAGTCAAGGAACGACTCAGTTGTTTCAGCAGCAATTAAAAGAAGCAAGAATTAAAATACGAGCAGGTTTGCCTGCAGGTATTAGAATGGACTGTTTGAACTGTCTCAAAGCACTGCAGTTTCCAAGGACTGCAACATGACTTCTCATTCAGCATCAAAAATGCTTTATAAGCTGCATCCATAAAGCAGCATGAGAATAATGATAATCCAATATGATTGAAAAACTTGAAAGGTATCCATTTCAAACCATGGACAAAAATATATGTACTACTCCTAGGAGAATGAAAGGCTGCTATTTTATTGCTCTTAAGCATTCACTGAAAGCAAAAGCACACACTGATGTAGTGAGGTTCAGCCAGCACCAAAATAACTTTGCTGCAGAAATACAGGATCTCTCTGGAAAGATAAGGGAGGCACTTGGGAAAAAATAAAATAAAAAATTTAGAAACCAGTCAGTTTGGCATTGGCTTTGTATAAAAAGACTCAAAATCCTGTTCATAAATGGCAGATTTTAATTGTTATAAACATTACATATTTCAAGGTCAGTCAGTCAGACACCACTGTTAACTGCAATCTTTATACTGGGTGATGTCTCTGTGATAAAACTGAGGAAATATTTCAGAGCTCACTGTTAGATAAATCCTTTTCACTTACCAGTCTGAGTGCACATACTGAGCAGAAGAAACACAGAGTAAGAAGCAAGGCTGGCAACAATCAGCAGCAAGATACTAAAAACCACAAAATATTCACAATTAAGCACTTTTACATTACAATGCATTTCTGTGCTTTCAAAATGCTACACTTGCAAGAACTAAGCTACAAGATTTCCTCATTTTAAGGCTTGTATCTGCTGACTATGGTTCACGTGGTCTCTGATCTTCCCAATACTTGCCAAGTTGCCCTGATGTATGGAATACAGGATATTCATAACCATGGGAGTTCGTGTGTTTGTGTATATGTGCACACACATTCTCCACTGAAGTGAAACCAATGCTTAGGAAATGGTTAAAGTGACAATTCCAGTGACTTTTTCCCCATTACCCACAGGTTAGTATTTGCAACAAGCAAAAGTACAAAAAAAAGCACAAGCTGATTCACAGTTTTCAGCCACATATCCATCCTATTCCACAAGGCCCATTCCTGGAAGTAAAGGAGATTACAGTTTTGGAAGGAAAATATAAATCTGTCAGGAGTAATGGCCAAGAAATTGCCACCCTGTGGCAATTTAATGCAATGTCTTGGTAGGACTTATGTTAGGCCATATCTGAACAACTAAATCAAAAAGGGGAAGGTCTTAACCAACAATTCTGAAAGGCACAAGCTATTTATTTCTTCCTCAGATTTGTACAGGAGTCTCAGTAATCCAGTTTTGTTCAATTTAATCCTACAAAACGAGTTTAAGAATGAATATATGTAAAAACTGAAAACTTACCTAAACCCCATGATCCCTGTGTTGGCCATGGCATAGGATAAGCCAAGTATCCCACTGCCCATGATTGCATTCATTAAGTTAAACACTGAGAAAGCAAAGGAAGAACCACGACTTGAAGAACCCTGTGAAAAGGACAGGAAAAAAAAAGTACAATTAGTGGAAGAGGTGTTTTGATCTTTCCTAAAATGAAATTCAAGGGAGCGGGCAAAAGTCAACTTTTCCTTCTTCAAAATCTCACTTCTCATTCTACAACGACGCACACACGATGTGCACAGGCGATGCCGCCCGGCAGCCCCACAACCTTTGAACGAGCAAAACGAGCACAGCAAGATTTACGGCTCGGAGCAGGCTCTCCCCGCCTGCTCGCAACAGGGGCGAGGGCATATGGCAGCACTTCCAAGCGCTCAGCAAGCAGGGAATCGAAGGGATCAGGAGCACCGATGGGACCAGAGGCTCATCCCCCCTCTCCAGGTGATTATCCCCCTCCCAGGCGCTGCCACCCCGGAGCCGCCCCGCACAGCCCCGTCCCTTGAACCCGCGCTCCCCGAGCTGCTTCTCCTCAGCACCCAGCGCAGCCCCCTCAGGGCGCTCCCTCCCCGCCGCCCCTCACACGCACGCTGCCCGGCGGCGGCGGCAGCAGCGGGGCGGTCTCCCCGTCCTCCTCCTCCTCCTCGTCCTCCTGCCGCCACTCGCGGGCGGAGAGGTACCAGCCGCGGGAGGGCAGGGGCCGGACCTGCCCGGACCCCCAAGGCGGCGCCACCGCCATCGCCCCCCGCGCCCGCCGAGCGCCACCGAGGGGAGCGCCGGGCGCGGGGCCAAAGGGGGCGGGTCCTATCGGGGGCGTGGTCAGCGCTGAGGGGCGGGGCCGTCACGCCCCGTGCCCGCCCCGCTGAGGGGACATGGGGCGGGTCATTGTGAGCGTGACCGTCGCCGTGGCTCCGCCCACCACGGCGCAGCGGCGATGACGCGCGCGCGCGGCGCGCGGGGCCCGACATGAGGTGAGGGCGGGGGTTGGGGGGGGGGAACTGAGCCAGGGGAGAGAGAATTCCCTGAGGGGAGAACGGGATAAACGGGAATCGTGGTGGTGACGGAAGGGATGGCGTCTCTCTATTGGGGAGGTGGCGGCAGGGACCTCCAGCCAGATCCAGCGTTGCGGGCGGCTTTATCCTGTGTGTTTAATCCGGTACCGAGAAGCGGCAGGATGAGAGGACGTGGCCCGAAGTTGCGCCAGGGGAGGCTTAGTTTGGACATCAGAAAACATTTCTTCATAGAAAGGGTGATTAGACATTGGAACGATGTCCAGCAAAGTGGTGGAATCGCTGTCCTGGAGGTGTTTAAGGAAAGACTGGGCGAGGCACCCCGTGCCATGGTGGTGGGTGTTCGGTCACAGGTCGACTCGATGACTCCAGGAGTCTTTTCCAGCCTATTCGATTCTCTCATTCTGAGAACCACGCCACCCATTTCCACCCCCAGGAAAATGTCCCAGGAAAAGCACGGGGGTGCTCAGGCCTCTGGATGAGGGGATTTCTCCTGTGCAGCAGACGTGAGGAATGCAGTGTGTCCTGAAGAAGGTGTGCTCTGCCAAAACCCTGGCTTAGGGAAGTGGCGTGCCTGGGAGATGTAAGGAGCTCCCGGCGAGGAGCTGGGATTTGGGCGGGGCGGGGGATGGGAGCAGGACCAGCTTTGGCAGGGTTTGGGCACAGCAGGTTTGTGAAGGAGAGAGAGCACACAGCTTCTTGTTACCCCGGAGAGAGGCAGGGCTGAGGGAGGCAGGCAAGAGAACCAGTTTCCTTGCAGAGCCTCTCTCTCAAAGCAAGATTTAAAAAAAGTCAGGAGAAATGCCAGACTCCAGCACCATCTAATCCATTGGTTCCTGCTTTGGAGCAGCCATTGCCAAGGCAGAAAATTGGGTCCTTTTGGTCCGTCTCTAGTGGAGGAAACAATTTTGAGAAGTATAAAGCCACTTTTCAAGTTACCATCCCGTGGATGAACCAGGGCGAAGTGGCAGGAACAGACATTACTGATATTTCTCTGGACCTTATGCTGAACATTGCATTTAATTAATGACCTTTCTGGCATGCACCTTATGGAGTAAAGATCGTACAGAGCATGGAACCCCTTACACTGGGGCATGGGAGGCAGAAATCACCAGAGTGATCATGACCACTGTTGCTAATAACTGTTTTCTAGCAACCACTGCTTGGTTATGAATTTTACCAGACACAGGAGGAATCCAACAGGAGTAGGATCAAGACAGTAGAAGTCTTTCCATTTGGCTTTCTGAGATTAATATCACATTTATTAGAACAAAGAGAGGTCATTGTTTTTTGGCAGGAGGGGATTATATCGCTGCTTGAAGTCAGTTAATGTTTGAGTCTAAAGATACACTTGCAAAATAACAGAAATTTGCAGCATATATTTCATAATAAAGAGCTTTACTAAATGATTGTGGATTGTTTGGTACAGATGGAAATTCTGGTTTAAGAGAACAGCAAATCCATGTGATTTGCAGCCTTTTAAATGGAATGATTACATAATGTCTATAAAATGAGTAATTTCTCTTCTAGGACTTTGTGGAGATTGGGATACTATGCCAGACTACTGAAAACTAATCATTTTAGGACAGCTGCATCAAATACATCATTTCCAGCAGTTTGGATGTTATTGGCACAACATTCTGGCAGAATACCTGGGCTCTTTGTAGTAGTTAAAAAAAATACTTTCTTCACAATGCCTGAAACTGCGGAGGATAAAACTAATCCAGAACTGTATTTGCCACATCCTGGAGTGCGTGGGATGACACTGCTCAACAGAGAGGCTTTCAAAAGGACAGTGGTTGTTCCAGCTCTTAAAGTCAAGAAAGAAATTGTGCATAGTGTGCTGAAGTCTCTAAAACAATCAGTACTGCAACGTCCCGGCCTCAAACGGGTGGTGGAGGATCCAGAGGATGAGGACAGTAGATTTGTTATCCTGGATCCTCAGAAAGTTCCGGAATTCTCATTAGGAGAGTCAGAGCAGCAGGTTTTGAAACAGCTCAGTGTCCATCCTGAAGTGACCAAGTACCACCTGGAGCTGACCTATGAGAATTTCAAGTCAGAGGAGATCCTGCGAGCCGTCCTTCCCGAAGGTCAAGAAGTCACCTCTGGATTCAGCCGTGTTGGCCACATTGCTCATTTGAATCTCAGGGATCACCAGCTGCCCTATAGACACTTGATTGGTAGGTGAAACAGCTTCTCTCAGGAAGGTATTTGTGCCATTTGTATATTGCTAAAAAGTTACTGTACTGAGGGATACAGCTCTCTCACAGTTTGGTGCTCCCACTGCACTGAGCCCTGGGCCAGGGTGAAATGCGTGCCCTGGAAAGGCCACAGCTGCAGCCCTGAGTCATTAGAGGGAGGTTGTTCCAACACACACTTACTTTTGTTAATTTAGCTGTAAACAGCAGGTTTGTTATAGCTGTTGCAGAACATTAAAAGGTCCTGGTCCCTTAACCATAATTATCTCTCACCCTCTCTTTCAGGCCAGGTTATAATGGACAAGAATCCAGGAATTAGCTGTGTAGTGAATAAAACCAGTATTATTGACAGCACATACAGGAATTTTGAAATGGAAGTGCTTGCTGGAGAGAACAACCTGGTGACCAAGGTACAGGCCTTTTCCCTCTGGTATTTTAAATTTAATGTGCTAAAACCCAAAGGCTTCTTCTGGAGAGATGTGATGCAGGGATGCTGCTGATCCTTTGCACAGTGCCCTTCCTTACACCTGTCTGAGCCTAAGGGTTGGCTCTTACCTCTGCATTCCTTTGTCCTGGTCTGCCAAGGGCAAACTCAGCCATGGGGATCAGGAAGGCATGTATTATTCCAAGTTCACAGCCTAGATTTAATGATGTGGCTTTGATCTAAGAAAATCCAGTTTCCTAATTTCACCAAACCTTGTCCAGTGGCTGGTACAGAAATTTCAATCTCACCAGCTTTGCAACTTAGGCAACATTTTGCCTTTGCCTTTTTCCTCTCCTGTCAGCAGTAAGACAAGCCTCCTGTCTCCTCTGCTCTGACATTTATCAGGTGTAATCACTGTGTAACTGCCAAGTGTTCTTCACATAGGGTTTCTTGTCTGTAGCTGGAAACTTGGCCCACTGCTTCCACAAAAATATTTTCTCTTATCTGTTAGCAACTTTATATTTTGAAAGGAGAAAACATGAGATTACCAAATAAAAGGCTGAATAGCTTGGTGGAACATCCTGTTCATGCAGAGAGAAGGCTGTTAGATTGTCAAGGCAGCAGTGACAATTGAATATTATGCAGATGGTGTCACCGCACACCTGGCACACCATGTAGCTGCATCCAGGAGCACAGAGACCCTTCAGGGTGTTTCTTGCTGGCAAAGCAAACGTTGTGGTGATCTGGATCCCAAGTTACTGTACTTTGGAATCAGACAATTCCACGTGCTGGTGCAAAGAGAGTATTATCTTGCATCCCATTCTCATCTGAATAAATACTATTCCTTTTCAGGTCTGTTCTTAAGACAGTGGTAATCCCAAAGCTTGGGTTTGGATTAGTTTCCAGACTGTCACCTTGGGAGATGAAATACAGTATTTTTCAAGCTGCAGGACTGGCTCCCAGCGGCTTTGAATTTGGCTGACGGTTCCTGTTCTTAGGCCTATCATTCTCAGACGCTTATTTACTGTGTGCACTCCACAAAGGAGGGCTTGAGGCATCTTTCCAAGGTCTGCTTTCAATAGAGGAGTTGTCAGCCAGCCACAAAGCTCTTGAAAACCCTCAGGTTTTTTTAGGGTCATTTTAAGTTGCTGCTTTATTTCCACCTGGTGATTGAGACCTGCATAAAGCCAGCCGTTGGGATTGACACTGGGGACACGGCTCTTTCTGATGAGTTGATCTGTTGATTTAAGATCTGTTTATTTGATTGCTTAGTTGATGTGTTTATTTAAGATTCCTGTGTGCTACCAGTGGGACAGTGCTGATGTACATGTTATCTTTTGATAAGGCACCTTGGTTTTTCATTTTCTTAGTTAGTGATAATGCTTAAATCTGCCAGGCATTTGAACACAGAGGCTTAAGCAAACCTTTTGGACTTCCAGGTCAAAGAAAATAACATTGCCTATGAACTGGACTTTTCCAAAGTGTACTGGAACCCGCGCCTGTCCACAGAGCACAGCCGTATAGTGGAGCTGCTGAAGGCCGGCGACGTCCTCTTCGACGTCTTTGCTGGCATCGGACCTTTCGCCATCCCAGCAGCCAAGAGAAAGTGCCGAGTGTTTGCCAACGACCTCAACCCCGAGTCCTACACCTGGCTCCTGCACAACTGCAAGCTCAACAGAGTGGACACCAAGATAAAGGCGTTCAACATGGACGGCAGGGACTTCCTGCGGGGGCCGGTGAGGGAGGAGCTCAGCAAAGAGCTCCCGCTCCTGAAAGAAGAACAGAAAACCGCTTTCCACATAGTGATGAATTTGCCAGCTCTGGCTGTGGAGTTTCTGGATGTTTTCAGGCACCTCTTGGTCGGGGAGCCCTGCAGCCCTGCTGGCCTTCCCACTGTGCACTGCTACGGGTTCTCCAAACACAGCAACCCAGCCAGAGACATTCAGGAGCGAGCAGAAGCTGTGCTGGGAACCTCCTTGGCTGGACGCTGTTCCACTTTCCTGGTCAGGAACGTGGCGCCCAACAAGGAGATGCTGTGCCTCAGTTTCCAGATCCCAGCAGATGTGCTCTACAAGAGGCCCTGTCCTGACGAAGGTAAGGAGCAAACCTCCCACGTGGCGTTGGGATTTCAGGCTGCACCTTGTGCTGCCTCAGGCTGGTCAGCCCCATGGGCCACCCCAGGCGTGTGACAGCGGTGTGGATGTGGCAGGCAGGACGAGCGCCTGCACGTGTGCAGCAGCTGCAGGGCTTTCTTGCTTTGGTAACAGCAGCCTGCTCCTCTGATCCCAGCACGAGCCTCCCCAGAAAAATGGACTGGACAGGATCACCCCACAGGCCATAAACCAGACCTTTATGCCTCAAGTTGTGCGCTGGGGGAGGATGGGGTCTCAGTGACCCTTGTGGGTCCCTCCAGTGCAGGATATTCAGTGGATCTGTGATCTAATGCCAAGCACACATCTCTGTTAGCTCAGTCCTTCAGAACTAGAGCTGCATTTTTGCCCAGATCAGTACACTTCCAAGGGACTGGTCCCAGCTCTGACCTTCTTATGCTCACACAGATTCAGTGAGGCCTAGAGTCACCACATCAGCAGAATCAGGTTCTGTACCTGGTTCAATTTAATTGAGACATAGATACCCTTAGAGATCTTCAGTACTGAATTTGGTTGTTTTGTGGGTTTGGTTTTTTATTTATAATTGTTCATTTGTTCTTAAAGTACTTGTAGAAACTGGTTGGTTTCAGTGGTCTTGGGCTTTGCACTACATGACAAAGACAGCAGAGGAAAGCTCTCAGCCTGCAGTTACACGAACTGGAGGAAAGGAGATTTATATAAAGCTTTAATGCCATGAATTATTTTTATGCTGTTGTTGGGTAGCACTGAAAGGTAGGTCAAAATGTAGCTCCATACAGGTTTTTTGGAAGTCTTTTTTGGCATTCGGTAAAGACCCCCCTTTATTGCTATAGGAGTTTTCATTTGTGACTGTTAATCCTGATTTAAACTCTCATCTCTTCTTATTAAATCCCTTAACAGAGCTTCCTGCTCCAGAGCTTGTGATTCGGTCAGTCTGTTTACTGTACGTTAAATAACTTACTTTTTCTAACCTTTTCCAGCAAAACCAGCCTCGAAACGTCTGTGTACCAGCCAAGATTCTTCAGAAGAGAAGCTACTGAGTTGAAGACCAGAGCTGTGGTGACTACCTTAATTTGTGTAAAGGATATTTGGGGTTTTATTCCATAAGTTATAAGGAGCAGACCTGTGTTCCCCTCAAGTTGCAGCTTTCCTCTGCGAGTCTTGCTTCCTGCAGTCACCTTTTTTTCTCATTGTGGGATCGATTGAAATTGTTATTACTACAAAAAATTAAAACTTTATTCTCTTATAATAAATGTGTTTTGGTACTTCCCTGCTCTCTGTTGTTTCATATTCTGTGCTAACTCAGTGACAGGGCCTGGGGTTGTTTAGTAGCATTTTGATAATGCGCAAGTTGTGGGGAAGAACAATTTTTTATGTCTTGTCGGGTCTAGGAAGGTGACTTACATAACCCCTGCCCTGGATTCTCCAACAAATGTTTTGGTTTGAGAATATTGGATTATAGTTAGCAGATGCATAGCTCTTGAGTAAGCAAGGTAACCTTTCAAAAGCTTAATTTGAGATACCAAAAGGCAAAATAGCCCAATATCCTGAGGTTTTGAGTAAAAAATGCTTTTTACCACCAAGATTTAGTTAGGGATTAGTTGACTCCTACTTCGTGTTTGCCCATGGTCAGAGCCAGAAAGACTTTAATGTCTTTTGCACATTTGCAGATGAAGTTCATGCTTGCATTGCAGTTCCAGGCTGAAACCAGCACCTGAAAAACAGTTCTGTCCTGAAACCGTGTCCTCCTGTGGCTTTTGTGACTTTGCCCTCTCCCAGCTCTCCCTACCTCTGCCTGCTCCCCTGCTGCAGTCCCTGGATGATCTTTGTGGCTGGCTGCTTGTACTCTGTAGGGATTTGAAAAGCCTCTGTCTTTGATTTCCTTTTCTTACCCATCCAAACTATTGTTGGGCAATGTCAACCACAAATAGTTTATTTGGCCAGAGAACTCGGCTCGCCCTCTCAGTTTCAGATATTTTCCCTCAGCCCAAGCTCTGAGCTCACGCCCAGCAACCAGATGTCTGTCACCCTCCTGGCCCTGCTGCTGTGGCTCCAGCCCTGAGCCTGCAGCCTGCTGCATTTTTGGTTCTCACCCAAACACCACCAAGGGCCATGGATTTGTTTTGCTCGTGGCTCCGTGTGACAGCCTTTCCTTCCCTTGGCTGCGCAGCCGGTGTTTGGAGCGAGCCCTCGCAGCCTGGTTCCTGCAGGATCACATTTATCAATCCCCAGGGAGGCCATCCTGGCTCTCCTGGGTATCCTGATTCCTCCCTGGCCCGCACTGAGCCCGAGCACTCCTGCTCAAGCCTTTAACACCAGTCCCTGCAGCTCCAACCTGGGAGTGCTCTCCTCCCAGGCACTGCTGTGCTGGGATTCTGCCCCTGTGTCCTGACCCCTCTGCTGCTCTCCAGCTGCTGCCCTCTCCATAAACATCTGAAGGTGGCTCCTGTTCTCCGGAGCCCACCACAAACACTGCCAGAGCCATAAGGCTCTCCACCACTCTGGAATGGTGCAGCCACCCTGGGATCATTGCCTGACACAGACTGCAGGTCCCTGGGACTCCACATTGCTTCACAGCCCCAATTTAGGGCTTGGCACCACTGCACCAACAGAAACCAGGCTTTGATCACCATTTCTGGGTCAGGCCTGTAAAATACGTAACTGATTTTCATTAAAGCGTCCCAGGGCAGGGAAGGGTTTGAAATGGTAGAAGTTTTTTTCCCTTAAGGACTGAATGCAAGCGTTATTCCAGCAGCAGAACTTCAGTTTAGATGCCAGTCTAGCAGATATATCACTGTACTCATAACCAGGGGGTTTCCAGCTGTCTGTGAAGCTGCCAGTTCTGTGTACAAGAAATGACATAATAAATGTTATTCAGGCCAAGTTAATGAGTGTATTGAAATTAGAAATATTAATATGCATATGCAGTTCTGCATTCCTTAGGGCATGACCTGGGGCTTTACAAAGTGAATATAAAGAGATCATTGGTGAGGTGCATCTTTGCCAGTCTGGGTGAGCCTGAGAAAGGGGAGAGAGGAGGGAAGGATCTGATCTCTTCCACACCTCTGCCTTCTGTAACATTCCTTGTCAGCAGCTGTTCTGAGCACAACCAAGGGGATTTCAAAGGGCAATGGAAATTTTGCCATCTCCCCCCATTTTCTTTAATAAGAAAACAGCAAGTCTGGAACAGATTTTATTCTTCTCTTTATTACAGCATAAAAAAAATACATCCATCAAGTGCACTCCTCAGAGCAGGATTCAATAGGTATGAGCAGGTGGCCTATAAAACATGGTCCAAGGTGGCTGTCCTGAGCAGGTTCCCATCTCCTGCAGTTGGTTAATGTTCCATTACAAGGAGCAGGCAAAGGAATACAAAAATGATCACATCAGGTAGCAGGGATCATCCCCAAAGCCAAAGGGATGTTCCCACCTGAAGAAGCTCCTGAGTTTATGACAAAAATTTGCAAATGGAGATAAGCAGCAAAAAACAAACATAAAAAAGCAAAACAAACAAACAAACCCCAAAAGGGAACCCCACAATTGTGACTACTTCAGTGACTTTGCCTTGTATCAAGGTTTCTTAGATGGCTTCTGGAGCACCTCAGCTGAAAGCCCTTGAGCTAAAGATTTGTTTTCCAAGCAAAGGTAAGAACCAAGTGACACACGGAGGAAGGATCCCACACAAGAGTTGTGTCAGCATATTTCCAGAGTTTCTCATCTCATCTAGCTGGCAGGAGGAAAAACCCACTTGTCTAAACTGGGGAAACTAGTTTTATGGGAAGAAAATGTAGGCTTGAATATTGACACTAAATGTTATAATCAAAATGGCATTTAAATGCTTGTGCAAATAAAACCCTGCAATAAGAGTAAAACCACAAACTTTATTAAAGTCTGGCTTTATTTAAAAAAAATTTACAAGTGTATTTCTTTAAGCCTCAAACGTACACAGCTGAGTTATTCACATCTTCCATTAGATGTGGCTTATTGCTTCAGCCTCCCTCAGCAAAGTGCCACATGACCAACGAGCTTCCCCCTCCACAAGAATGTATCTACCATTTCACAAAGCTCTCGTGAAGACGGGGTTTGTTTTCTCCCTTGAACACTTAAACGCAGCTGGTTTTGCACCAGAGGGGTGCACAGGGCAGTGAGTGCAGCCTGGCCGACGCAGATGGCAGCGATCCTGCCCCACCTTTGCTGGCTTGGGTCGCTCCTTGCCCCGCTGGGTGTCCCTTGGCCACAGGCTGCTGCTCCCTGGCTAACTGGGGTGCCAGAAGAGCCCGCTGAAAGCGTCCTGCAGGGCCCGGTGACAAGCCAGGGAGGACGCGTAGCCCCCAGCCAGGTCCTGCGGAGAGGCAGCTCGAACGTGGGTGAGGTACCTGCAGCAAAGAGCGGCGTTATTTTAGAGCAGAGGAAACACATCCAACACCCTGTAGTTCACAGGACAGCGAGGCTGAGGCTACTTTTTAGGAGAAAGCAAGGAGATGGAACTGCCCACTGCCCGCTGGACACATCAGGATAAAACCTGCATGAGCTGAAGCAATGACACCTTCAGGCAGGCTGCCCCAACCAGTGCTTTGGTGGCACAGGGTTGAGGGCGCCCAGGGGTTTGTGCTCTTCTGTGCTCGCTCTGGGGGTGGTTCATCTCCCCACTCCCACAGGTCCTGCCAACACCAGATACCACCAGAAGCTTTCCTGCACTCCCACAGAAACAGGAGTGTTTCAGCTCTGCTACTTAATGCCAGACACCCACCAAGCTGACGGCACCAGTTGCTCTGATGACCACAAGACTTCCTTTGCTTGCTACCTGTGCCTGGAGCCCACTGACCCTGGGAATTAGATCTGTGGGAGGCCACCATCATTTTGGCTAAAGAAGATTCTAAATTTCCCCATTAATCATCACCCATTTGCAGAGCCATTTAATTCTACCCCAAACCTTCCAGAGCGATGAGTTGACATGGAAGTAGGAGTTGACATGGAAGTAGGAGTTGACACGGAAACACAAACACGCTGCCTGTGCTGGCACTGCCACTCTTGGCTGCCCTTGGCTCCTTCCAACGGCTCCACCCCAGCTACACACACCGAGAGCTCCTGTTAAAGGATGGCTTCATCCCACACTGCAACCCCACAGCTCTTGCACCCCATGAGACAAGTACAAGACAGATTCCCCACTAGTTTTGCACCAAACCCCATCAAACAGACAGATCGCCAGCCCAGCAAGACCAGCCCGAGAATCATCTCCAATCCTGAGCACCAGACACAAGCCCATGAACACAAAGTGCTTTCCACAGGGGCCACACTTCAGCTGCTGTTTTGATTCCTCACTTGGTACATGTTGCTCCTGGGAAGGTTGAGTCACTCCACCCCTGGCTTGGCAATCCAAGCATAAACTTGCAAAATGCACACAGCCTTTTTATAATGTTATCCTGAGAAACCTAAAACAGCTGCACTTTTGGCAGGAAAATACAGGACCACCAGTAAAATATCCAAAACAGTTGCATCTTTTAATTTATGACTGTACACTGTTTCCATAAAGAGTATATAAAACAGGTCAGATTTTATAGGTAAGACATAATAAACAGTCATACCCATTGATGCCATAAAAGCACAGAAAAAGATATTACTGAGAAATGATTAATTACAGTTTTAAAAACTGTATTTCTTGTACCTAATAACCACAATGCACAGACATGAGCAATGATTCTGAGGGATTCTTGGTGAGATGCTGAAGCTGAGACTGAATTTACCTCCTGTGAGGTGTTTTGAGGTGTTTTGTACCAAGCTGTGACAGAATCTGGCTCTCACTGCCAGACACTGGTTCCCATCAGCACAGACACAGGCAGGAACATGAAATAATAATAAAATAAACCCTCTTAATAGTGCTCAGTCCAAAAGAATCCACAAATACAGCAACAAAGCTGGTCCCATCTCTAAATTTGCAAGGGGGGGTTGTCTGCAGAGAGCTCCTGGTTTGTGGCACAAGACATTTTATGGGTTTTAATTTTTTTTTTAACATTGTTGATACTTGTCCCTCAATATTTTAAGAGGAAGATCTCATCCTTCCCAAAGGACTTTTAAAACTGCTGTGGGAAACAGGAGCTCCTTTCCCCAGCCAGGAATGATGGGCACTGACAACAACAAATAATTTCCTTCAAAACACTGGTGTGAAACTACCTCTACCCTCCAAACCAGAGAGTCTTATAAAAATCAGATTCCATCTTGGATTTCACTTCTATCATATTTATTTCATTGCACAACTTCATTGGAAACCCTCATGCATGAAACAGTCCAGTGAAAACGGGATTATTTTACATTTTAATATTAACAAAGGTTGGTTGTGTCTTTCTCATTACTTTTCTTATCTTCTCTTACTTATATATCACTGAAAGGAGAAAAACAGAGTCTATTGTTTCCCTTTTTCTACAATATCTGAAATTGGAGAGTTAGTTTCATAAGACAGCCTGACTTCCAGCCACTGCAGAACTTGTAGTTAATTGGAAGGTGATCTCTGAAGCAATACAAAATCACTGCCAAACGGGCTCCCATTGACTTTTACTGCACAACCTGCCCTAATTCTCCTTATTCCTGTGAAACGAGCATGGCTTGCTGCTGGCTGTCAAGTGAGGTCTTTATTTTCTTGTTAAGTATCTGAACTTACTGCTCTTGACCCATTTAATTACTGTGGTACACCAGGCAATTGCAAAGAATCTGCCACGCTGAAGCCACACAATGAGAAGCGAATGTGTTTTGCCGGCTTTTCCACACCGGTCCCCATCTGTGCTGCCTGATTCCAGCCATCCCCTCCACAGGAGAATCTCTCTGAACTGGATTCCTGGGGTTTCTGGCAGAGGTCAGCACATCTTTTCATGTACACCTTTACAACAGCAGCAGGAAGAAGCGCTTGCCAAGTTTTATTTCCAAAAAGCCGAGCTCCGTTAGGTATTGGGACCTGGAGGTAATTGCTCTCACTAGTTAGCAAATTCCAGCACACTGGGTCTGTTTTTCATAGGTTTATTTTAAGTACCTGTAAATCTTATAAGCAGAAACCAGGAAAAAGAGGTTTGCTTTTTCTGGTGCACAGTTTTTTAATGTAACTTGTTTTTACTGAGGGCAGACTAAACTCTAAACTTGAAGTTAAAAAAAGCCTGCACTATTATTTTTGAGCGGGGCTAAAGGGCTGTGTGTTCCCTGGCCCACCATTTCACACTTCCCATTCCCAGCAATGCCTATGCTCTGCTTCAGGCTCTGCCCAAACAAGCCTCCTTTCCTTGGCTGCAGCCTTTGGATGTTGATCTTCCCCGTTAACCTTTCACGTCAGTTAAAACACGTCGTATTTCGTTCTTCATGAGCCTTGGGGGGCTCATTCCTGACCTCCAGTTTCTCATCACCATGGAGGGGGTGGGAGGAAAAAAAAAAACCAAAAAAACCCTCCTGTTTTCAAGGAAAGAGGTGTAATTCACACTCGGTGTGGAGGCTCAGAATCAAGCTGGTTGTTCCTGGGAGGGGGTTTTCTTCATGTTTTCTCTTTTCCCGAGGCTGTGTCACAATCACTTGACCAGGAGGGGCCAGGGCTGTGAGAGCTACATGGGCTCAGTGTGGCAGCGGATGCCATCCCCCTGTGCCTTCCCAGCACAGCCCAGGAGCCCCAGTCCCCCTGGCACTGCTGCTGCTGAGAGCCAGAGGACCCAACAGCAGCTCAGCAATGCCCAGGGCCACTGGCAAACATCTCCTCACTGCTCAGCAGGGTGGTCTCGTCCCAGAGAAATTCAGGAAGGATGTCAGAAACAATCAGAAAGAATGGAGAAACAGCACAATCAAACCTGGCTAAAATAAACACCAACCAAAAACCAAACAAAGCTTAAAACCCCTACCTAAAAAAAAACCAGAAATAACCAAACATACAACCAACAAGCCCAAACCACCCCACAGTATGTCTCTCCACCCACCCAACTGAAAGTATCAGGGCTAGGGATTGTTTCACACAATCTTCCCTGCTACCCAAGATAAATACACTGCCAGGGGTGTTTCTGCAGATGCAACACTTATGCATTACATATGGAATAACTGTGTATTTGGCATAGAGAAATTTTTTTCTTTTACCTATTAGGTATTTTATGGGAGTGAAGAAAAGAAAAATCATTCACAAGTTGACAGGGAAAAATAAAAAAGAAATAATTTAATTTGATTCCACAGAGTAGATTTATTGCTCATCTGATTATCTGCAGTATCCAAGACAGAAAGTAATGGGGCAGACATTAGATCTGGGAAATTTTCCAGATTCATCATTTAAATAATAAATAGTGGTTGCATAAAGCAAGCAGAATACTCTGGTCTGGAAAACTGTGTGAAGCATTAGCAAGGCAGTAGCATAGGCTGCTGCATTCCTGAGCCGTTCTGGAGACAGCATTTCCATTAGATTTACCAATCCCTAGGATGAGCTGTTGCTGTGTTACTCAGAGTGAGCTGCAGAGACTGGGTCTGGTCAGAGGAGAGAGACATGTAAGGAACTGGACTGAGTCTGCCCTGGATCTGCTCAGGAATGTGTGGCCTGGGTTATTCTCTGAGCAGGTACAAACTGAGCTCCTCTGCTCAGCTCTGTTTTCCTTTCAACACAGTTGGTCCATGCAGCCAAACAGAATTTGTTTATAAAATGAGCCAAGTTCATTGCTGTTCTCCATTAAATAGTCCCAGGAAATGCATTTGGGAACAGGCCTTCACTGGGTGTTATTCAAATACAGTGTGGTTCTCCCTCTCTCAGACTAATATGACTAAGGCAGGGCAAAAACACAAGGCACAAAGCTGCTCCTCAAATCCAGAACAGCAATTCATCATTCCAGGGAGTACCTACAAGCCTAATCTTCAAATTAAAAAACAAAGAAAGAAACAAACAGACTTTCATCCATTTTAGCAGACACTATCTGTGCAATATGATTGTATTTAGATGTTAAACCCACCAGCAATATTGGTATCAGAAGTTCCTGCTGAACCCCAGCCAACACAGCCTGCTCTGACACAGAATTCAAGTTTAATGCAGCCATGAGCTCAGCAAGGGATCCTCATGAGCCCAACCCAATCCCTCCTTGCCTGAGGTCACACTGCCAGCCCTGACAGCAGCTGGGCACCTGCCACCAGCCTCTCCTCTTCTCCACCCTCCAGACCACACAGAGAAAATGGGAGAAAATCTATTTAATAGGTTAAATCACTGAAGGAGTTCTGTTACTTTTTTGGTGGTTTTTTCTATGTTTCTCTGTATACAATTGCAGCAATCAGTGTGGCTGTCAAAACAGGGCTATGCATGATGAAGTCCAAATATGACAGATCCCAGAGCAGAGAGAGGAAATACATTTTCACCCAGATTATGGCATCTTATGCACTGAACACAGCCCATAGTGCAGGGGTACAAGGAAAAGTCACTCTAAATACCACAGCAGAGTTCTGGCTACTAAAAAATCCTGCCAAAGACAAGTGGTCCAGCACAGACACTGCCCCTGCAGCTCCAGCAATCCCACCTACAGACAGCAGTGCTGTGCACATTCAGTTTAGTAAGCCAGGCTGTTTTGTTATTATTAATAACCCTGTGCTGCTTTTGGAGGGCTTAGTGAGCAGAAATTGCTCTCTGAGGTGTCAGATGAATGCCAGACCCTTCTCCATGCCACAGATTTGCTCAGCCCATTTCACTCACCCAGGGACCTGCTGCAGAGCCATCACTTACTCATCACAATTCCAATTTCCAGCAAGGAAATTTAGTGCCTTCATCTTTCTGCAAAAGCAGATGCCTTCTGTCTCTAATGGATCTCTTTTTGTTACAGTTAAGGATGAAGAAAAAAATGTAATTGAGAGTTTACACATCTAGAACTTTTATTTCTCCACTTTAGGTTTTCTGAGTGAAGAACTATGCTCTACCAGAAATAAACTTTCCCAGTAGAAAAGATAGGAAATGCCCCTGCCCAGCAAATCAATAGAAGAAATACAGGACTCCAAGTGATTCTTTCTAACCTCTTTCAGCTGCTTTTTCTAAACAGCAATTTGTTTCAAACAGGGTCAGTTTTCTCAGGGCAGGAGTGTGTGTAACTACGTGTGGTGAAACAAAGTACTTTAAAATTAAAACAAAACAGGTCTGTCTCAGCACACTTCAGCTAAGATGGAACAGGACAGAGTTCTGCTACCAGACACCAAAAGAGGCGAAAAAAAGCCTCAAAATGTGATATTAGCTATGAAACAGCTGTCACTGATAAAGCCAGTTCTGACTCCAAAGGTAGAAATTAGTGATGAGTTATTCCCCCCTTTCTTCTCCCTTAAAATGTCCTTTATATAAGGGGCAAACATTTTGGATCCTGGAAACCCAAACCTTGGGGCTCAGTGCTCCCTCCCAGTCAGCTGCTGCAGTAACCAATAAAGACATTTCTGAGGGTTTAATGTAAAAACTACAACACTTTTATTTGATGTTTCACATAAACTGTTTCCTCTGTTAATGGTGAAAACCATTACCTGTAAGATATATATCTAATGACCCATCTCAGAGAGTTTATTACAGATTACCTGTGAACTGGTGAGTGCAGTTGTGAACCCTGGAATAGAAAAACCTTTAAATGCAAAGACCCAAAGTCACAGAAGACCTCCTTGGTGGGAGATTTTCCCATACTACCTTCCCTAAAAACTTCCTCTTTTTGTGATGAAATCCAGAGACCAAACATTTCCACTGAAAAGCTAATACACTGGGGAGTGGAATGGAGGAAACATTCCTCATGACAGCTACCTCAAAATATACCTTCAGTGCTCCTCATAAAAACCCCAGCTCTTCTACTGGCAAAGAAAAGAATTTTAAAGGAAGAAAAGTCTTAGAGACCACCTGGTTCTCCATCATTTTCCCAGCACTGCAATTCTACTGCTGCCCTGGTTTTTAAATAGATGTGAGACCAGACTCAAGTACTTGCATTTATTTAACACATAAACATTTGCTTTTGGAGTAACTGAGCAGCCAGTGCTGTTGCCTTGAGGTAAGATGAAAAGCTACAGAGAAATTGAGATCAAAGGAAAAGGAGAAATGCCTTCCGCCTCCCAGAAACTGATATAATTTTAAAAGTGGATGTTTTAAAGTGCAAAGACAGGAAACTAACGATGAAAAAGGTTTTATAGAATAAAGGAAGCTTTGTACTCCTCTGCCCTGATATGCATTTTGCACATTTCCTCTGCTGCAGGCTGGATGCAGCCCTGGGACAGGACCTGCAGGCACTGCCAAAAAAACGAGGTTTGGACAATTCCAGTCCCACTGCAGGGCCTTACCCAAGAAGGCACCACCTTGATATAACTATTTCATGCAGAAAAGTCTATAAACTGCAAGTACAATGGACTACAGACTTTGAGACTATCAACTTAAAGCACTGTCAATTGTAAATCTAAAAACTACTTGGAAAAGGGACATAAACCCCTTAAATGGTGCAAGCTGACCTATTCCCACCTTTAAAAGGAACTGTAAATCCATTTACACCTTAGATGTTACAAATGTTAACAAGTTAAATAAACCTCCTCTTTTCACTGAGGAGTTATAGAAGCTAGAGATTCACATTCAACAAGAATTCCCATGTGTAAATCCAGTGCATGTTTGAAAAACACATTTTGCCCCTCATATAAGCCCATAATTCACAGTGGATGTCTGCATATTCCCTTTGATAACAATCAAATGCTACATTTAATCAGCTTCTCTTAGCATTTGATCAGGCAGCATCACTTCAGATGAAGTATAACAGTTCCAGGCTTAGAAAATGTGAATACCAGTGCAAGAGAGCAGCCAATGGTGTCTTTGGAGCACTCAGTGATTATGAGCTAATGTGGGAAATCTTGAACACAGTTTCAAAAGTTAAAGTGATGACAAAGGTCATCCTGTTTTGGTGGGTTTTTTTAAGTTGAAAAGGAAAACAAACAGTCCTGAAGCTGCTCAAGTACATCACAACCCCACTAAGGAAGCCTTAGAGAAAGGAGGCATATCCTCAGCAGGTCTAAGGCAACATGGGTTACAGGTTTCTGTGCCATTGCAGGGTGGCTCCAAGACAAGGATTATCTGACAGTTCTCCTCATTTTAGCACATGACTGCCTATTTTAAAATAAAAACAGGAAATGGAAAGCAGAACCTGCAAATACACAAATCCTTTGCAAGCAAAGGAAAACTAAAGGCTATGCAAGTTCTTTTTGGTCATGTGTTTCAACTCTATAAAGGATATTTTGCACAAATTCTATGCCGACTTCTCTTTCTTCACTTGTTGGGGGGCTTCCTCACGTCTCACTTTCCTCCCAGTAAAATATTTACTTGTTTGGATGGCTCCACACATGTCAGAGAAGAGCCATCACTGACTGTGCTGTGTAAAGAGTTTGCTTCTTGTTGCTCACCACGCACCTCCACACCATACATTCCTGCCAGCTCCAAAATATGCACAGGCATTACTGTTTGGATTTATTTTTTTTTTTCCTTTAAACTGCAAGGATTTCTGCTTCAATTCCTTCCCAAATAGCTGCTTGGATTCCTTACCCCCATGCACTTAGCTGTAACAAGAGGTTAGTGTTTATTTCTAGAAGCCTTGCTCACAGGAAGCCTTCCTTCAGCGCCAGTGACTTCCGTAACTCCAGAGGGGCTGGGAGCGCTCTCGGATGAGCGGGGGCACCTGGTCCCCCATTTGTCATCTTCCTGAGGTCACCCGCCAGCTGTCTGTCCTCTCAACACCCGGCCTCAGCACCGCGCTCAAGGCATTCTCCCTCGCTCGGGTTTCCAGGTCTGCACTTCCAGATACAGTAAATCAATCAGCCCCCGCAGAAAGTGCTCAAACAACTGCAAGTGAAGCATTTTAACACCCTTGAGCGGCCCCGCTGTGCACAAGGACACTGCGGTGCCCGCTGGAGCGGCACAGCGCTGCTCTGCAAGACTGCCTTGGATTACACTCGGGAGCGCTGCAGAACTGCAGCTACATTTAGTCTGTGACTAAATCGGGCTCCGCTCGTACTTGACCCCGGGAAGAATGTCGTTGAACACAAGGGCCTTTGCTCAGCTGTGATGTTGGGTTTTTTTTTCCTTTTCAATGGCTAAAACAACCATTAAGCCAGCATTTCTGTAATTGCAAAGCAGCTCTCTTTTTAACGTGTTGTGGAAATGTTCTGGCATAGGCTGATCTCCAAATTCTTCATCTTTCCCTCTGTCCTCCAATTCCACTCTTCCTCCCACACATTGTGTTTAGGACAAAGGGCACAAGACGAACGTGGATGTGTTTAAATATTTATTATAACTCTGAGGAAGTTAACCACTGTTCTGTAACTTTCTACCTAAGTCAAGACTGCTTTCATAGGCTCATCTTCTTTTATGTAAGGACAGGGTAAGTTCAGTTTTAAAGACACCACTGCATCTTTCCCCAGGGCTGGGGAAACACTTCCCTGGGCTGGACTCTAGGAATACAGCATCCCTTCTGCAGGCAAGAAGGGAGAACACAGCTTTTATTCTGATAGACAGTTCTTTTGGACACACAAGCTCTTCTTTTAGGATAAAATTCCTTCCTGTTTCTCCTGCTTTGCCTTTTTTCCCATGTTCCATGCACCCCACTGAGCACCATGAATCCCCCAGCACACAGCCAGAGATCCATATTGATGAACTGGGGCTTTGGGAGAGCTACATGAAAGAGATTCCTCCAGCACCAGCTTCCATGTAAATTATGCATCTGTAGACAAAGTGAGCCCTTTCTGAACAGAGCACTCAGTCAGGAACACCTACAGAAGGAGGATGGAGATGCACAGACACCTTTTTCTCCCTCTTTTTAGCACATTTTGCTTGACACACAGTTCTGAGGCAACAGACAAGGACAGTTCTGATTGTACCATAGAATCATAGAATGATTTGGGATGGAAGAGACATTAGAGATCATCCACTTCCAACCCCCCTGCCACGGACACAGGGAAGCCACCCACAAGCTCAGGACACAACTGCAGAGTCCAAGGTGGCTCCAAGCAGACAGGAGTACTGGTAAGGACTTTGATTTTAGCCCCAGGAGTACTGGTAAGGACTTTGATTTCAGGCCCAAAGCTGGAAAATGAAGCAGCAGAATGCTTTTAAAGTTTTTCTTGCATTTAAGGACTTGCTTTAGTCCCAGCAGGGAAGAACAGAGCCCCTGGATCACTCATGTATCAGGCATGGCAACAGGCTTTGCTCCCAAATCACTGCTGATGGAAAAAACCATATGAACAAAGAAAAAGTGGTTATAACCTCAGCTTTGAAATACAGTTTCCCCAGTCAGAAGGTCAGTTCTGTTTTCACTGTGACACAGCATCCTCTGTTCTGAGTAGCAATGAATTCACATCATATGGCAATTCCAGTTTAATATGACTCAAAATAACACAAGAATTTCTGGAGGGTTTTTAGCCGCTGATACTGATCAGATAAGTAAGCTGCCAAACCTAACAATTATCTCAAATGAAAAACTACAAACTCTCAGTTATTCATTTCAGATAATAAGAACCCAAAGTTATTTTCTTTAGGCAGAATGTGGAAAGTGTAATTGTTGAAAGCAAATATTGCAGTTTGAATGACAGTACTTAAAGCAGATGAGATTGTTCAGGTCAAAAGAAGGTGAAAACCAGGTGGATTTCTCTTGCAGCTGACTTGTGCTCTAATGAGCCCCTCGGCCGCCTCAGGTTCTGCCTGCTGCTGGTCAGGTCAGCATTTCAGGCTGATGCTGAGGATCATGTTTACAGCTCTCAGCCAGGCTGGCGTTTGCTCCTCAGGAAGGCCTGGAAGAGGTGGGAGGGAGCAAAGAGGGCAGGAGCTCGGAGAGGGGCTTGCCTCACCACCACGGACGGGTGAAGGATGAGAAGTGTCTGCCCCAGGCTGGTGCAGCCTTTGGGCTGAGCTCTCAAACCCCAACTGCAGAGGAGCTGCACAGCCCCACTCTGGCACAGGGCAGCCACAGCTCCCACAGGTGGGGGAGGAGGGAAAAGTTGCCCTGTTCTCCTGAAAATATTTTTTACAGAGGAATGAAGGGGGAAAAAACCACTCCTTCAATCCTAGGCAATTTCTTCCTATCTGTCAGCGTATGGTAGAAGCTATTATTATTTGGCTTAAATATAAAGCATCATTAAGACCATTTTTCTGTTTTAACAGCTTAACAATTCTATTGTGAAATCTGGGTGAAATTCTCTGGATTTTATTGTCCTTCTCTATTGTGCCCTGGTAAAATTTCTAGAGGGGAAAAATGCAGTGATGATAGGAGATCTTTCTTTTACTCTCCTAAAAAGACAATGAGTTAAGTGTCTAAATTGAATCATTCTTTATATGATTTCTGTTGAATTAATTTTATTTTTCTGTTGCTTTCAGTCTAATCCAATATCCTGAGACAGGAGAAGAACAGATATCAAACAGGAGTGTGCTGAGTTAGACAGAACCCTTTAGTATCACTTGGGAGAGAAAATACCAACAGACTTGTTACAGAGCAGTGACATCCACAACTGCTGAAATTCTCCATGGATTATTTGTTAACAACTCCACTCAACTTGCAAACTCTATCCCCAAAATCTGTCTCCAAAAAAGTTGTGCCTACTGACTGAACTGATTCTGCAACTGGTGCAGAAAGTGCCTTTTTAAACATTCACAAAAAGTGCCCAGAAATTAGTGGGGATCACTAATAAAAATGATATTTAATAAATTCTCCTGCTGAGGAGAGCTCTCAGGATAACACTAGGTGGCAGAAGGCTCTGTCACATTGAAGACACCTGCAGACAGATACACTCCCAAAGCTACTTGAGCTTGATTTTAGAAAAGCTAAGGGGAAAACAGTTGAAAGCAAAACAGTTCTAAGATCCCATTTTCCATCCACTCTTCCGGTTCTAATTCTGGCTCTGATATCCCCAGTGCACATTATTTCACCATTTAAGCTATGCCAGAATGTGAATGCCTCTTTTAAACCTGGACGTTCAATCACATCGTACTCAATTCAGATGAAATTCTGTATGTGACAGGGGATTCTATTAAGCTTTTATGTTATTAAAAAGAAATTCACTGTTCAAATAAATAAATGGCCACTAGGACAAGTACACAATGAAAACATACACTGTGAGTTACCTTGAAGCAAACTTGAAACCCAGCCTGGAGTGCTATACATTTCTGCAAACACACTTCTGCAGCTGAAAGAAAATCAACAACCTACAAACTCATTCAAAACTGCTCAAGACTCAATGTGGAAAAGATCTGATAAAAATGCCAGCTGCTCCCTCATGGAGATGCATTTTCAGGAATACTTTTGTAACTACATACAAAATTCAACTGCTTGTTTCTAGATTTACGTATTTAACCCTTTAAAAAAACATCTATGCTCCATTTTCCTTTATTCTGGCCACTCTCTTTTCAACTCCTCTAAGTTCCTCTCTCATTCTGTATAAATCAAATACGTAAGGAAACAAAGAAGTGTCCCTGCCCTGGTGATGTCAGGAGGAAGCTGCAAACACACAGAGGGAAAGCGAAAGCCAAGCACTGTCTAAATGCAGAAAACCAAACGGCAGCAGGGGGAGAATGACACTTGTGTTTCCTTAGACATGTAAGTTTGAGCTGACTGAAGATTTCTCTGAGATGCCCATGGCTGCACTGCTTTTCCACTTGCCAAGCAGTAACACCCCAGACTTACAGCACTTGAGGGGTCCTTCCCAAGTGTGGCTGGTGCCAGCTCAGAGCTCAGTGCATTGTAGAGGGTTATTTTGCACCTCTAGCCATGGAGGCTGTTTGTGTTTAAATATAGCATGTTTTATCATTCACAGTTGTCAGCAGTGGAAATTGTCATCTAAGCAGGAAAAGATGCTGTTGAAGAAACAGGACAGGGTGGTTAGAAAGTAAAAATTATTTTGGCCGTGACAACTCCTCTCACTGCCCAATTTGAGGGTAAGGGATCACACCACCCATTGCAAATTGCTGCCTGAGAGTCAGAAAAATCAATAGTAGGTAGGAAAGCCAACTTGCCAAGGCTAGAGCCACTGCCAGCAGATTATTAATGCATCTGTCCGCATTCTTTAATGTTTCCTAAGAAGCAACTATGTTAACTGAAAAGGTGCGACGTGTCACCAGCCCTTCTCTTCTCTCCTCTTCATTTTCTCTCTATATTAAAACCTTGGCTACCAAAGAAAACAATCATGCTTCACCTCATCTTTTCCCAGCTTTTCTGAAGTTCAGTTTCTGCTCTAGAGCAATATATACAGTCTAAGTACTACCCCTGACAAGCTGTTTGACAGCCCTAAGTTGCACATCTATTTTACTCCCTGAGCCTTGGAGTTGGTAGGGCTTAGATGGGAAATGGAGGCCAATTAAAATAAACACAGACAATATCAACGAATTCTTCAGAAAGGCACAAGACAAGCAAAATGAAACACTACTGGCTTTTGCCCACAGTTAGAATTCAGCTCATCTCACAGGCTGAACGCTCTGGCTGAGGTCCAGAAAGACACTTAAGCACATGTCTTATTTTAAGCATGTGAGCAGCCTCATTGATTTTTCACTCATGCCAGGAAGAATATTCAATGCGCTTAAAGTTAAGCACATTGTTAAGTGCCTTTCTGGACCAAGGCCAGGCTATTTAGCCCTTGCAAGAGTTAGTCTAGAGAACATTTACCATTATTTTACTTCTCAAGACTTTCTTTGAGATAAAGTTTTATGGTGTATGAAAATATTTCATTCATACGAGCAGTGACTGGTTCACAGAACCTTCAGGGACCAAGTATTCTTCCCCTTCCCACATCTTCTAAAGTAGTAACTGGAAGGATTAAAGATACATAAGCAAATACACCGATAAAGAAAATTAGTTTTGAAAGGAAAGCCAGCAGTCTCACTGATCTGGAGAGCAAAATGAGCCCCACACTGAAAAGCTGACAGACATATTAATTTTCAGTGAAAACTAATAAAGTCATTTGTCAAAGTCCCATTCCAATACCGAGTCCTGTGCAGGAACTTTGAAAAGCAAGCTAATTGTTGACTGAAATTAATTATCACAATAAGCACACATTCAATTCCATTTTCCCTTCTTCCTTTTCATTGAGTTAAATACAAAATTCAAGGAAAGGCCTGTTAGTGCTTCCTCAAGATGACCTCACCACATCAGAGCACTTTAGAGATCAAAGGCACGACAAACACTTTGCTCTTTGCTACAACAAAGTGATGCCCGTTTGCTATGTTTGCTACAGACAATTGGATTTTTATCTGGTTGGTGTTATCCAAGCTCAGTACCATGCCCTGAGTAAGAGCTAGAGAAAGGTGTTTAACAGTACAGCTAAGGAAAGCTGAACTGGGTCAGACTTGCTCCCTCCAGCCCAGCCATCCTTCTCCAGGAGCCTGACCATTCCAGTGGGACCAGCAGGACACTGACAATTTGCTCCTCTTTTATGAGCAGATATATCTTTGTACTTCAGTATTTAAACTCAGTGCTGGAAGTACACAATTGACAGGGGGATACACAAACAGAAATGCAGTTTAGCACTCGATCACCTCTGAAATCTCAGGTGACACAGCTGTACCACTCATCTCTCATGTCTCACACCAATGCAGCTCCCCTGATTTCATGCCACCAAGCCCTCATCTGATGGCAACTCCAGCCTCAGCATCCAACACTCCACTTTAGAAGCTGGTGGAGCAACCTCTGAGACCTCTGGAAAAAGGAACTGAGGAACTGAGATTATGAAGGCAGCCTGCAGACAAACAAAACACTTCCTAGTGGATTCTGCTGTAGAAGTCATCATTTTGAAATAAATAATATCTTTATCTAAAAATATCCTTTTACATATCTTTTTGCTGAGATTATTTGGTGAAATTTTCTCACCTTGCCATGCAATCAGAGCAGGACAGTGACACTGAGAAGGTTGAGGCTGGAAGGCACATAGGGAGCCCACCTGGTCCAGCCTCCCTGCTCAGCAGGGTCAGCTCAGGCAGGTTGCTCAGGGTTGTGTCCAGTCAAGTTTTAGTATCTCCAAGGAGGAACACTCCACCAACTGCCTGGACAACCTATCCCAGTGTTTGACCTCCCTTGCAGTAAATGCATTCCAGTGGAATTCCATGTATTTCCATTTGTGTCCCTGACATCTTGTGCTCTCACTGGGAATCACTGAGGAGAGCCTGGCTCTGTCTCCTTCACTCCCTGCCCTCCACACACACATCAACAAGGTCCTCCCAAGCCTTTTCCTCTCCAGATGGAAGGTTCCCTCAGCTTCACCTCACACAACTGACACCCCAATGCCTGCTTGCTCCAGCATGTCCATGTCTGTGTCCCTCACCAGTGCTGAGCAGAGCTCACCACCACCTCCCTCTGCCTCCTGGTGACACTGCCTGGCACAGCCCAGGAAGCTGGTGGCTTTTCTTCCCCACAAGGACAGGCTGCTGGCTCCTGGCCACCCTGGGCTGCTCCAGGCCCTTCTCCAGGAGCTGCTTTCCCAGCAGCTCGGCCCGTGCTGGCACATGGGGTTATCCCAGCCCAGGTGCAGCACCCTGCATTTCTCTCAGACTGCTGTGACACCGTTTCTCCAGGCTGATGAGGTTCCTCTGAAGGGCAGCACAACCTTCTGGTGCACGAGCTGCTCCTCTGGCCTGTGCCTCACCTGCACACCTGCTGAGGAGGGAGCACTCCTTCACAGCCAGGCAGGAAAGAAACTGCTGGTCCCAGTATCGACTCCTGGGGTGAACACTGCCTCCTGCTTTGCTTCCAAACCCACAGATAACAGGTTTGTTAATGATATTAGATTGTATTGGTTTCACCAGTTTCCATTGTTTAATTTAGGTGGTTAAATGAGTGTACTATTTTAATATATGCAAGAATTGATTCTGTTTCTGAACAGTATCTGCTGGTTCAACTTGTCCTTAAAAGTGAACTTTCTTCAAGAAAACTTCAAAAATAATTTATGATTTTAGAGGGAGAGACAGACTTCTCTTTTTGAGCTGCTTTAGTATGTAACTAACCCAAATAGTGGATTTCCTAAAAAAAATCATTTCTGCAGACAAAATTGCCCCTTCACTTGAAGAATCCAGAGCAACAAGAAAGCTGTATTCCAGAACTGGGATTACAGCCAGTTTATGATGGATAAACATTGAATGCTTATGGCATAATTATAATGTCACAGCATTTGCTGCCAGAATTACAAAAAATATTCTTAAAATGATGCTCTAAATAGAATGGTGTTTAGTTTAGCTAAACTGAAAGCACACTCCAAGAAATGCGAAAAAACAAACACCATGATTCCAAATCTCAATTATGCATACTAAGGGCTTGTTTTAATAAAAGTATATTTAGTGGCTGAATAAAGTTTCTCAAAAAATAATTTTAAAGATAATGAATTCCCGATGTCCAAAAAAGTGTCACATGCAATTTCATCACTGAGTCATGTAAACTAACCTCAGATTTAACCAAATGCAACTGTGATCAATATTGTGTCAATCTGAAAGTATCTGGGGTTTAAGGCAACAAAAGCAGATGCAAGGATGAGTAAAAATTTGGAACCCACAAACAGAACAGAGTTCTTGGCTACTGAAAGGTCTGGAACAGTTATACTGACAGGGAGAAGCCAAAAGAATGAGAAGTTTTGACAGTATTGCCACATTTAGCAGGAAGAGTGTCAAGTGCAGGAAGAATAAAAGGGAGATAATTTGCTACCATTGCACATTATTTAACTTTTTTCTTTTAAAGATGGCATCCTCCACTCAAGGCAGGGACTGCTCCACACAACTCTGAACTGTTGTACAGTGTCTAGGGATGGGCTTGCAATTCTGTTCCTAGGCACTTTTGTAAGGCAAAACCCAGCAATAAACAACCAGAAAACCCAGCCACATAAAATATAAATACTGTCAGATTTACCTGTAACAGTTACTGAACAGTGAGACATAAGAAAGCCAGTTATATATAGTAGATTTGGGCCACGAAAGAAAAGGACATTTGAACTGATTCTACCTTCACTGTGAAACAAAACTGAAGGGTTGTGCATGACCTGCCCACCAGTGCTCTGCCATCCATCACAACCTCACAAGAAGGTGACAGAGAATAAAACATTGTCTACATCAATCCCTTTTTATTATTTATTCTATTTATTATCTCTTGTAACACTTGTTACGAGTTGCAGTGGAAAAACCCATGAACCAAAACCAAAAACGGGGCTGAGAGGGGAAAAGGTGTCAGTGTGGAGAAAAGGGGAGTTTTATTGCTCCAAACAATAACCCCTACCATGACAGCCTCCCTGGCTCCTTCTCCACTGACAGGAAATTTTTGTAAAAGAATCATGTGGTGCTGGAACACAAAACTGCAGAGGTTCATATATGAGACAGGCTATAGGTGTGACATGGGACCAGCAAACAAAGTCAAAAGCCCAGTCCTCTCCTCTGCCTTCCAAATACTAAAATCTTAGAATGTGACAGAAACCTGTTGATTCTGACAGAGTTTAAATTATGCCAATACAAAGCCAAAGAAGCAGAACACCTAACATTGGCAGAAAAATAAGAAGCCCTGGACTTCCCTGCTTCACAAAGTCTCCTGAAAGTTTTTATCTCCACAAAACCTAGGCAGAAAATCCTAGAGGACCACAGAGGGGCAATGGATTTATGAGGTCTGAGAATCCCCAAACAAAGAGGTACTTGAGCTAGTCGGTTTTATTATTTTATCCCTGAAAGCTTAAATAATAAAAAAGTTAAAAATAAAAATAAAGCTGAGCAAGCACCTACTAGAAAAGCAGTGTCAGTATTGTCCTTTAGGCATGTTTCTCTCCACGCCTCTGGAACGTTGTCTGGCATTTGACATAATTGGGAGGAAGAATTTTCTCCCCTGGCAAAGTCAATTAACTTCACTGTATTTGAATCATCTGTCACAGCTGAATCTGCTCCCTTCTTCAAGTCTGACACAAGCTCCTACACCTACTTGACAGATCAAACAGCTTATATAGAAATTACTGTGCTTTAAAGGGAAGTTCCATGACTATGTCAAGTCAAAAGCTGCAAGACAAGAGGTGAGTGATTATTCTATTAGTATACACTCCCCTGGAATATTAAAATACAGTCAAACTTTGTACTGAAGTTTAACCTCTTTCATGCAATTTGCTATTTCATTATGAAACTCCTTTAGTCTTCAATCATCAGAAACATCTGTAGAAAATTAAAGCAAGTCTTTTTCCTGCTCTGTGTTCTTGAACTGCTTAATTTCTCATACTATTAAGATATATAAGCTCCCTGCTGTAACAAGAAATGTAAGAAACATTAAGGGCCATTGCTTTAACATAAAACCTTTAACAGGTTTATGCATTGAGTGTTATAACCAACCTTTTTTTCTTAAGACTACATAAAAAATTAGTGCTCTGTGAAACATCATTCAATGTGATGTCACTAGATTGCATGTCATGCTGCTCTTTGGCATCATAAGTCAATTGCCAGATCTCATCACATTTTATAGGTATTATAGCTCAAACCCATCTCCCATTAGCTCCAATTTAATATTTGCTGTACATCAATGTATAAACCTCGCAATTAAAGGCAGCAGAGAAGGGTAACACACACAATGTGCTTAATGCAGCTCTCCAGTTAAAACGTGAACACAAAGCAGCGTGGTGGGTAATGCCTTCTTTACTGAAATGCCTTTCCTTGTAATCAACTCTTGAAAGCAGCCAGACCAGTAATGCAGCTCTCCCAGGTGGCAGCCAGGAACTGGATGCATAACTGGGAAACAACATCAAGGTCTCTGTGGACCTATGCTCCACAGTTTTATGTCTCTGAGCAGCAATGAAGAGCACATCACAGAAAAAAAATATCACTTCTATTTGGGCACAGACCTGTTCTAAAGTAAAACACCAAAGGTACTCAGACGCTCTGTTGAAAAAGGAGGTTTGCTCCAATAAAATCTCTTTCCTGCCAGAATCAAGCTGATGTTTGTATTGAGCTGGTGGAGCAGTGCTTCACCTCTGACAGGCTGTTGATGTGATTGAAGGGCAGAGAGCACAGGACTGTATTGATCTCTCAGCAGCAGGGCCAGCTCTCTTTGAGCTCACTTTGAAGTAGCCCCATACAAGTGCTGCATTATCTGCCTTGCGAGCGCTGTGCAGGTTTTCAAAGGCTTAAATAATATTATGGCACATAAATCTACTAAAGGCTAACCTGATGCCCTTTGTGAGTGAGAACTTCTTGTACTACAAAGGTTCTACCAGTTGGAGCAATGGAAGAGCAAAAACCACACGGGAAGCAGAGCTGGCTCTTCCCAGACCACCTCTGTGCTACTCCAACACAGGCTGGAGCCCACGTGAGCCTGGGCTGCCCAAAAAGCATCTTAAATAGAACCCCACACACAAACTTTCCCACAAGTTTTGTAGGATTTTCCTGAAACTCTTTATGGAGGTTAAATCTGTATCAATGCAAACTCCTCGTTTTTTGTACAGAAGACATTCTATTTTTTCAGGGAAAATCATCTGGTAATACTTTCAGAGGAGTCCTGTGGAAGTGTCCTCATCTTTCTGAGTTAGCTATCCTTCTGCATCAGAATTAATATATATATATATTACATATTAAATGCACTGCCACTGAAAATATTCTACACTGACCTACGGACTGATTCAATATTGATCTCAAATTGCTTTATCCCAAGAACTAACACACCCCAATGAAAAGCTCACGCTCACCTTTAGCTTTACAACAAAAACTGGCAGTAATTTGCTTTTTAAAGTACCATATTCAAATTAGTTTTCATAGGTGCTATGCAAAAAAAAAATATTTAAGCATGATTTACACTGATAGACCTTAGGAAATAAATGCAAATGGGGATTCATCATCCAAAGAGGTATTTTCCCTGCAGGGATCTCATTTTATCCTAGTGATACTCAAGAACTTTCATCTACAATTTGAAAGAAAATATAGAATTCACCCATTGCAGAATGTACATCTGTCAAAAAAATCTGAGGGGGCTGGGGAAATGGATAAATGATTCAGACTAATCTGTAGCACTTACTAACATGGACTTTTTCCAGCTAGACACGGCTTAATAGCAAAGGTCACACAGCCAGGAGCTACGAACAGTTCACACAAGCACAGCACCACAAATTAATTAACACTGGAAACATGGAAATAGAAACAACATAGATAATGGTGGCTTACAAAACCTGAGCTCTGCTTTCTTCTGGAGGTAAGGAGGTGGGTACAGACACAAAGTAGTATCGAGCAGGGGAATTCAGAATTCACCCTGGTTTTCTGCAGTGAGTTCTCTGAGTGTTACCTTTTCTTTTCTGGGGCAAAACACTGAGCTTCAGCTGCACTTGCTGAAAAAAAATCACTGCCCTGCCAGACCTACAGAACACCTAATAATACAAGAGCAATAACAGCAAGGAGTTACCACATTGTAAATATAAAATGATCCATAACAATATCTGCATACACACACAGGCATGCACAAATATATGTATCAATAAAATAATTCCAGCAGAAACAACAGCTTCCCTGGGTGCACAGATCTTCCCCTCAAAGCAGTTACTTCTGGTGCCCCTCTGCTTGGAAAAATTAATGGTACCACAGCAGTTTCTTCACCACTTTGTCAGGAAGCAGAGTTTTGGGGAGCTCTCATTCTCCCTTATATCTACCCTCACTATGTGGCAGCTATTCTGGGAGCACCCAAACCTTTTATCAGAGGAAAAGCAAATTTCTTGGAAACAGCTCATTAAGAGAGAATTTAACCAATGAATATATGTATAGGCTGGAGAAAAGGTGAAGGGAATTAAGGAAAATGCCTGCTTATTTAGATGTCACTTTCCTATTCAAGAAATCCTACTAAATTTAGCATGTCTTCTTAATGTTTTTTGGTTTGGTTTTTGGGTTTTTTTACATCAGAAGTAATTTGAAGCCTCTCCTTTATTTGTATTTCTTGCTTTTCATATTGTTTTTGCTTTCTCAAGGAAACTGGCAGCTGAAATGGTGTTCTAAAAACAAGTCACAAACATTTAGCAGTGTTGCCATTTCAAACACCAGGCTCAGCTGAAACTGCCGTGTGGTAAGACGATGCTGTTTCAGCTGCTGGAGCCCTCAAAGGACAAAAAAAATGCTGAATAAAACCAAAATATAAGTCATGAGTCAACAAAAACTCTGGGATTTGTTGCAAATAACATCCTTCAAAGCAGCCCAAAATAGAGGATGCACTGCTCTTTGGAGACACCAGGAGACTGTAGTATCACCTCCACCCAGCCACTCCAGTTTACGTGGCTCTCTCTACTGGAAGCAGCAAATACTTCCCAGAACCCTCATGCTGATATGCCAAATCAGATAGTTCTATTTTTCAGATAACCAAAGCACCAGTGGGAGAAAGAAGAAAAAAAACCAAACACTTCACATGTGCATGAAGGAAGGCGTGAAATGGACCCATACACGAGCACTGAAATCCCATCTATTGGCTAGCCCCATTCATAGTCTTCTAAGGAGATAAAAAGAGCATTAAAAGAAAATACATTGATTTTCTTTTCTTTTTCTGGTCTTCAATTCCCAGGGCAGACAGCCTGTAAAACCTGCTGCTGCAGTACATATAGGCAGCTGATCTGAGCAGAGAGCTCCAGGCAAGTTTTCAGCTTTTGTTTCGAAATACAGGAAAATCAACCAGCAGCCAACAGCTCCCAGAAAAGCCAAATGTCCATGAACTCAGGGGATGAAGAGCCTGCAGCACCAGCACAGGGCTCCAGTGCCCATCCTCTGTCCTACAGGTAGCTGCATTCCTTTGCTCCATTTGCAAACATCCCTGAGCCATGTGAGCACACTCCTCAATGATATGGAAGAACCTGTGAGCACACACAGTTCATCCTCTGTGCTGCAAAAGAAAGTATCCACCCAGACTGCCCAAGGGCAGGAACATTAAAGGCACTTCTGTAAGGTCTAATCTGTTCCCACTGAAGCCACTACAAATTCCGGTGCCAGGGCTAGGAGCAGAACTGGACCTGCGTGGAGCTTTTATTTATTTTTAAACCTACCACCCTCAGCACACAAACAAGTTCAATGGGAATTTTTCAGAGTAGTGTTTTGACACCAGAGCCAAAAACTAGTCATGAAATATGTGACTTCCTAGAGCTCTTTGGAGAAGGCAGGGAAGGAGTCTGGAGGTGTTAACTGTGAGAACTTGTGAAAATGGTGAGGCAGGAGCTGCACTGAGCTGTCCTTGCTGTCATCTCCAGGGTGTGTTATGACACTGTCATTGCACTGATGTTTCTAGAACTGGACAGCACCAATTTTGTATGTTCTTCTGCTAGTCCAAGCTTTTCCAAAGCCTCAATAAATTGAGTAAATACAGCAGACCTAAAAAATCTATAGAGCACTTCTGGGTGAGAAAAAAGGAGAGGTAATAAATGCAAAATACAAAAATAACAACTTCAGTAACTGCTCTTAGACAAAAGATCAAGAAGGATCCTATGGCCCAAACTGCTCAAGGCAAGACACTGCTCAGTCACAGCAGACTCCTGAAAACAAACTCACCACTGCACTCTCACCTTCCCAACAATACTTGCCTTGCATCTGGGGAGAAAAAGAGCAGGATGCACCTACATCACAGAACAAGGGAAAAAATAAAAAGGCAATATATAGTTTCCATATTTCAGATTGTTTGCAGACTCTGTATCTGTAGGACTTTTCATTCCAAACTAAACTGTGTGCTGAAGAGAGTCTGGAACAGCAGAGCCTTTATGCTTCCAAGTTTTGAGATGGCCTCAGAGTGCAAAATCTCTTCTCTCTCGTTTCTGGAATAGTTTTTGACAATTAGTAGAATCAATGACCACAGAGCAAGAAGTCTGCCCAATCCATCAGGGCCTAAATGTGAAAAGAGGGGGAAGAGAGAGAGAGAGAGAACCTTCTAATGACAGGAAGGGGAGAAGAGGTGTAGAATTTTTTTGGCTTTATTCAGGAGCATTTCCTCATGAATTCTGGAAGAGAGTCAGAAAATAAAGATAGCAGCCAGCACTCACCTCCTGCATCTTTTTAAGGGAGAACTAGACAAATGCAACAGTAGCAAATAAAGGAAACCATAAGTAACCTTCTCTATGCAAGGCAGACACCACCCCAGTAGAGAGGGCTGGCACAAACCCAAGGTATAGAGGCTGCTTGGTAAATTCTCAATAAATATTAAAAACACAAGTATGCTGATATCGGCATTTTTTCCAAAGTTGATGGAAAAATTGCAGCATGGGTCGATGCTCCTGAGAACAGAGGAGTCAGTAAGATTCCCAGGTTTAGAGGAAAGAACAAAGAGATGGAGAAACTATTATCTTGAATCTCAACTAATGTCAACAGATTCCAGAGACGAGAGAAAAGCGCTGCACTGGAGCCAGGACCTTTTCCATCTTTCCAGAAAGGCTCACCCAGCTTTCAGAAGTGGAGAGCAGAGGTGCCTGGACTCCAGGCTACTGGAATGATGCCAGCAAGACATGGGACCTCCTTGTTCTACAGGTTTCACCCTCTTCTCTCTCCTCATCACAGGTATATCCATTGTCCCTATCAAGTCTACAAGGACAGAGAAGGAAAGAAAAGAAGCTACTGTGTTTTCCACAGAAGGCAGTTCTCATGCTCTCTGGTTTTATATATATAATTTTTCTATGCATGTATATTCCTCTGCAGAGGAATAGTGGAGACCAAGTGCACAACCATCACCAGATATCATTAGGATGTTAAAGAGTCTGAAGAATTTGCTCACCATTAGCATCATCTTAGAAGAAACACCACGAGGGCAAGAGCTGACTTGATCCCTAAACAAAACAAGCTATACCTGTAAAAAATCTGGATTGATGGGTCATTAAAAGCAGTGACTAAAATACCTTTTTATTTATTTAATTTTTTTTAAAAAAAGAAATACATAAAATACAGAATAACACAACCACTTCCCAGATGAAACTAACCAAGCATGATATAGCAAGTGTATTACATCAACCTCCATAATAAATCTAACCTGCTAGTATTTTCAACACTATATTTGTTCTTGCACACTTTCAAATTACTCCAACACTATTTTAAACAAATCCTTTCACTGAAGAAAATGTCAATATATCAAAACTATTTTTTAAACTAATGAGTTTCCTTTTTCACAAAGCAATTACTTCAAGTACTGAAAAGGTTTCCATGGCATCCTCCACTTTCAGCTGACAAATATCAACAATAGCTGTATTTAAAACAAACAAACTGAAACGCCCAAATCAGCAGTGTTTGACTCAAGGAAAAACATTAAATATTTTCAAGCAGAAGCATTGAAAAACTTATTCCTACCGAAAGAAAAAAGTATGTACGCACACCTGCTTTTCTATCAATCTAAGCAGGAAACCATTTCACTGCTGCATCATAAGTAGAAGAAAAGTGCTTATTAAAACATTAATCACAGTCCATTATATTCTGACTCCATGCCAGAAGTTCCCATTACATCACTGAAAATATCTATTAACCAAAACCTGATTCTGACAAGTTACAGAAGTGTAGTGTTTAGGATTTAGTAATGTAAAAGTCAGTTTCAGAAGAACAGTTACACAATTGATTTTGCAGTGGCAAGCAACTATAATTAATTGTTTTTGTGACATTTATTACTGCAGTGGGGTTGATTTAACTGGTGTTTCTACTGTAAAATTATTAAAAAATTATTTCAAACTTCATCTACTTTTATTAAACACATTTATTGTGAAGCTATTTAATACCTGGGGCTGGCTAAACAATTTTAAAACGTGCTGGATATACCAGTACAAGTTAAACTGTATTGTCGTGTGTAAATATGGGCCTTGTTTAGAACCACGTCTCACAGGAAATTATGCCAAATGAAAACCATCTCCTCTTCTCCTCTCCCTCTGAAAAGGATTTATGATTTCACATTTAATACCAGTTAAAGAAACAAAAATATGGTGGCGTTACCTTCAAGCCCGAGCAATAGTTCAGCTGTGAAGTCCCAGTATGTTCAAACCTCTGCTTTGTTATTAGAAACACAGCCAAACTCAAATGCTTCAATTTGGAACAGGCAGAAGTGAACAACCCAATTCTTTCTGGAAGCCTGGCGCTACATGCCTTGTTTACCTAGAACAGTTTTCAAATAATACTAGCAAGGCTTTAAAACCAAAGCCATGAAATTGGTTCCTAAATGTGTGTACATAATCTCCAGCCAACCATTTTAATTGTGGGTACTTTCCTCAACCCCCTGTAAGCAGCACTACTAACAAAAAACAAATCAGAAATAGCTATAAGGCATGATAGGAAACCCATATTATGTATTTTTCCCCCTTGACACAACATATATCAGTCTCTAACTTCAAAAGGCACCTGAGATAATAACCTTTAACTTGTCCTTGGACATTTTCCAATTTTAAAGATCCAAAGAATTTCAGTCAAGGTACTTTTGGGGTCCCCCCTCCATATCCAACCACTTCCTCTTCAATACAGCAACTCTGGTCTCAGTTACCCCTAAAATCTCTGCTCTTCTACCAAGTGTGACAGCCATCAGGGGCAGATGCACAAACTGCTGGAATGGAAGGAGCCAGAAACTCCAATTCTTATGGGCATGGAAGACTTGGATGTTTTGGGTTTTGTTTTTTTTTAAGGAAACTGGGAAAAATACAGAAGTGAACACACCTGTGATGGGATACCATTACCTCTTAAGAAAAGTTCTCTGGCTCCACTTTTCCCTCCAGTGTGATCTAATCTGAGGGACCAGAGGGTCAGTATAAAAGTAAGAAAACAGAGACTGCCAGCCCAACCCTTAAAAATCATGTCATCCATCATAATCAGGATTGAGAGCAGTTACATACAGAGGATAAAGTTTATCAATGGAATTACTGACTTTGGCAACTGACCTGCTCCTGCAGGAAGAGACCCCTCATTCCTACCACTAAGCACTCTTCAGAGAAGCTTTAAGCATTAGAGACTCCTTCAGCAAAGCTGTCTGAAGGGGGTTAAAGAGTCAGAAACTACTGCTTCAAAAGCTGCAGAAAGCTTCAAGCAAGACACCCCCCCCCATGCTTCCTTCTGCTGTTTAAGGAAACGCATAACTCATCTTTTCTGCCATTTGATACCTGAACAGAATTTTCATTCAGAATGCTGCTTTACAACCGTATTGGTGTCAGAGTCAAGATGATGCATCATTTCTGGCTTTCTTTTCCTCTTTATGGGTCTATTTTGCTGGCTGTCTCTGGCTAAATATTTTCATTTTGCGTAATTAAAACAGTGTTGAAGGGCTTAGGAAGCCTCTCCCTCTTTCCACACTTCCTTTCTGAATTTTTATTGCAATGAATTTTTGCAAATGCTTCAGAAGGCAAATTCAAATAAGATGCTCATCACCTTTCTATTCCAACAACATCCGAGACCAAATAGTTTAAGATTACTATATCCAAATAGACCCTTCAGGAGAAAATGCCAGGGTTTTCTTAGACTGCCATGAGCAAGTCCTTGTTGTGCCATCTCTCCTGACAGCCAAGCAGAGAGCAGGAGCAATGCCCAGATGTTGATGAGGAGGAGGAGCTCAGCAATGCGCTTCCATGAGCTCCCATACGCTCCATCAGGCAGACTTTGCTCCCCATGGCTGTGTTCCTGCCTCTGTACCCTAACACTGGGCTTAAAGAAAGCATCTCGGGGCTCTGTCCCAGGAAGAACTACAAAAACTGAGGCCCTGCTGTTATTGAAGTGAGAGATAATCAGGACAGATGTCTCCTGCACGTGCAAAACATATTGTTTTTCTTGTGGCAGCCACATGATTCCCAGTGCAATTATCCATCTGGCTGAGGAGCCAGAGAAATACTCAAAAAGGGCAACATGATGGAGTGCAGGAGAAGCAAGGGAGGAAAAATGGAAAGAAAAGCAAAATATTGGGCACAAAACCCACTGATCTCAAATTCACCATGTAATTTCAGAGATGCAACAGAAGTCCTAAAACTTCTACCAAAATCCAGCAGCTAAGGAGGAAAGCCTGTGGACATACAAGGTCACAAGAGAACCAGACATCAGCAGCAATAGCAATGCAGGGGATGGAGGGAAGGATGAAAGCAAAGAAGGGCTTTCAATAACAGATAAGAACTGTCACAGACAATCAGGTCTTTTTAAGTGGCTGGTAGTAACAAGGCTTTGATTTGCTGAGATACAAAGAGCACGGAAAATAGGGCATTTGGCCCACACAATTGCTGGATGCCTCCTGACACATTATAATCCATCAGCAGACAGCTTTGCCTGACACCTTTCAGCTGCCCACTTAGCAGCACTGCCTCCACACCTGCAGTGACAACTCAGGGTTTGCCTCCTACAAATTCTCAATAATAAAGCAAATATTACCAAACTGATTTTTTGAAGCAATTTTAAATATTTACTGCTTGCTCCCATAGCAGTTTGCAGACAAAATGCATTAAGACTCTGATTTTTATTTTTTTTTCCATCTTCATATTGTAAGTATTTTAATAAATGTATGATTTAGCGTTCGGCAAGCCCACACTACAGAAAGACTATTCTGGAATAAATGGTATAATTACATTTCCTACAGCGACCTTGTAATCTCACGAGTATTTATTCTAGACTAAACAGCCTTACTCAGCTGCCCTGTGTCTGATTGTCGATGAAAGAAGCTTGTTTGACAACTGCTTCGAGCAGAAACATATTTTTTCCATGATTGCATGAAAAAGTAAAAAAACATCACCAGACCGGTATTCCGAGCACAGAGACTCATGTTAGATCGATGAGTTAATTTTGAAGCCAAACGCCAACAAAAACAATCACCATGGACATTCTGCTGTCAGGGCCAGCTTTTGAGGTTAATTTAGTGGTACACACACAGCTACAGCCAGCTTTACATATAAGAAACTGCGTGGTATATGCAGGCTTCCTTCTTTGTTTCTTTATATATTTTCCATATTCTCTGCTTTTATAACCCTCCTGAGACCTTTTACAGTTACAGAACCCACACTATACCCGCAGGTGGGCGGGCAGGAAGTAAAACTCTCCATTTCATAAGCAGTCCAATTTTAATATATTCAATTGCTAATGACCTTGACAGAAGAGCTCCATGCAAAACACCATATTCTGCGGGGTGTCGTTTGAAATGCTCATAGACTGTTTTGCCAGAAAGCTGATTCCTTAAACAGTAAGATTTCAGACTTACTGAAGGCTGCACTCCTTGATTTTCATTCAGCTGGAAAAATTGGTGCTAATCTACCTCCCCTATATTAAATTTGCGTCCTTCCAAAATCCTCAAATGAAGGCTGTAGTATTTCTGTGGAAGTCTACAGCAATACCAGACAGTTTCTATATCAAACCAGGTTAAGATGGCTTACAGGCAGTTCTGTTGCCCTGTTCCCTCCTGCCCTGAGACAGAACACTTAGCCATATTCACAATTCCAAAAAAGGGCACCCACACAGTACTTGTTTTGCCACCCACAGGTTTTTATTCAATTATTCATGATCAAATGAACAAAAAATAAAAGGCTGTATGGAAACGTAGCTGAGTCTTTAAAGCAATAATCACTCCTTACCTGCCAATTCTCATTCATTAGATATCCAATGCAAAACGCTTTGCAGCAGACAAATCTCTACTGAGAATCAGGCCCTGCAACAGGAGACTCTGGGAAATTCAGACCATATGCCTTGGTAGCCAAGAGAATTCCTGCAAGGAGTGCAGCCCTCTATGTGCCCTCCAAAGTAAGACAAGCTTCCCTTGCTCTTAGTCAATCTTTTGACTCTGACTACTGAGCTTATTGAGAGACTAGATTCCATTAAAAGGAGCAGAATGAATTCAGTGTTCAAAACCAACAGGCCAAAGCAGATCAAATCAGCCCTTCATTTGTGGCTTTTCTCCTTTTCCAAGATTCAAGAAATATCTGCATACCCCAGTGACAGAGCAGATGTGAAAAATCACCTGCTATGACTTTTAAAGCCCAGTGGTCCTGTCACCCATTCAAAATCAATTCTCAGTTATTTCACTGCCTCAAACCCTACACAGACACTGACAGGGTTCTAGCAGAAGCTAATCCAGCCAAAGACCAGCTCAGCTATGCTGTAAGAATAGTTTGGAGACTATCCTGACTATTGCCTCACTTTAAAAAAAAAAATCGCAATGACTGACAGCAAAGAAGTTACACTAGTCATTTCTAGATTAAGTGCCAGAACTCTACATGTGTTTCAAATTACACTACAACACTGTACAACAAAGAAATATGCAGAAATTTTCCACTTGAAGTGAAGGTTAAAAATTAAACACTAACAAAGCTTCTAACAGATATGAAACCCAACCTCATCTTAATGCGAAATTTAAAATGCCTGAACTGTCCTTCACTAGGAAAAAAGGAATGAACCAATTCAGTTGTTCATAAGAAAAAGCAGTGGGCTAAAACATGTTCATTGTATGTACAGATTTTCACAACATTCCCACTCTTCTTCACTACTTAGCCCCTCAACTCTTAAAATGACATTCTGTTAAGATTTACCTTTTAATTTATCAAAGTATATTACCTATCCTCATTAGAGTACTGTTCACTATTGAGCTTCATTTTCTGCATCTTATTTAAACAAAACATTTATCAGGGTGCTCCTAACAATGTGGTTTTACATGAAAACAAGTTGATAGATCAAAGGGAAGTCACAGTTTTCCCCAAAGAAAATATTTTTGGAGCAAAACTGATTTTTTATATACACATACATACATATATATACATATATATATATATATATATATATATATTCAGGCTGTATCTCTCCAAAGCTAAGTAGACAAACAAATTTTATTTTAAGCAGCCCAGGCTTGACTTGATTACAAGGTCTGCTGCAAAGAAAAATTTTTCACCTGACTTGTAAATTATCTCTATTTTATGAGAATGATGAGGATACAACTGGCATTGTATTGAGTATGATCCACTTTGGATTACAAGAGACTGTTTCTAATCCTTGAGTCATGAAGCTTGCATATCTTTACCCGAAATGCTAATCACATAAGCAGATTTTCAATTTATAGTCAGTTTTTAAGTAGCTTGTGTATGGCTCTTCACAGCTGTAAAACTTGGTGGCCGCTGTGTGGCCACTCCTGTTAGACAGACTTACAATTACTGCCAGGAATGTCTTTACATTCTTCAGGACCTCCAAAAAAAAACATCATTTAGATCCTCAGGGGCTTTTTTTTGTTTTGTTTTTCCTTTAGAATCAAAACTACATATCAAACATACATTTTTAAAGCAACTACTTTCCATCCCCATCCTGGGTTATTCTTTCTCTACTTGGCATGTCAGTTTGTTATATTTTTCATTTCTTTTGTTTTCCAGTAAGAAAAATGCAGACCTCCAACCACACAAATTCAGCATGCTCAGCTAAAACATTAGGAAGAATAAAAAAATAAAATTAAGAGAGACAAGCCTTTTTTGCCCATCTAAGAAAATGTCCAAAAACTGGCAGCAAGTGCCCGAGCATCCAGGTGCTCCTCATGTTCTCTTGCAGCCACACAAAAGGCAACTCAACAGATTTGCTCCAATTTGAACCAAAAGGTGACACTTCCCATTTCAGTCCAAACAAACAGTTTGTGGTGACAGCAGAAGTGCCAGTAGAGCCCTTGATAAGGCAGGGATCTCTCTCCAAATACATCAATAGGTTCCTCTCAGCTCCATGCAGAAACCATTTCCCATCCCATGTCACCGAGCACTTTGGTAACTGAGAGCAGTGACAACGCCACACAGACCCAGGGCTGTTTGTCTTCGGGGAGGGACAGGCAGCTGCAGAAGCTGCCCCCCAGGATGGGCATGTTCCAGTCATCCAAAACCCCATTTTCCTCCAACGGCAGCACCACATGTTTGGGAGATGCTCTCACACATCCTCTCCCCTTTTCCAAGTCACGTTTCTGACAGCTGAGACAGGCATGAGCTGGTCCTCGAGTCTGAACAACCAAAGTGACCTTCATGGGGAGCTAAATACAAACCCTTACACATTATATCAATCACTTGTTTTGGCAAAAAAAAAAAAAAATCATCTAAATCTTTGTTATTCTCAGATTTCCAACACCCCAACAAAAAATGCATAAGGATGTAAATGCTTTTCTGCAGTACTTAAGAAAAAATAAGAAAATTTACATCCCCAAGGGAAACTGAAAACAAATCGGTAAGAACAATTTGAACATAAATTTCCTGTTTTGCAAAATATGCAAACTCCACACAGAAGAGAAGTGGAAAAATGCAAAATCAAGTTTATGGTCTGCTCATGAAGTTTTTTGAAAAGCCTAATAAGCAAATAATACAAGTAACCTTAAAAAACATTTTTTTCAATTAGAAAAGATTCCTTACGAATGTTCTACATGACCCCTAACTATTCATCCTTTTTCTTGCTCTTTGCTAAAACCTTCTTGCCAGCTGTGTCCTTCATTACAGCAACTCACGAAGAAAAAGAAAAAAATGCTGAAACCCAAAACACGTCTTGCAGAAATCAGGAGGTTAAGGAATATTCAAAAAACACTTTCTACTCAGTGTTTTGAAGATATAAAAACCATATCTTTAAGAAAAAAAGGTCAAAAAATTATGCTCCCTGAAGTGAATTCAAAGTCATGAGGTTGACCATTGTCTTTGCAATAGTTCTGGCTCCAGAAACTCAGACAACAGCCTGCACATTTCAGGGAATTATTTAGAAGCAATAAATACCAGGTTACGAAGTTATTAACAGGAAAATGAAAAGAGGGAGAAACTAAAATTTAAAAAAAAAAGAAAAAATAAAACCAACTAAATATATTCAGAATCATAGAATGGTTTGGGTTAGAAGGGACCTTAAAGACCATGTAGTTCTAACCCCCCTGCCATGGGTAGGGATGCCACCCACTAGGCCAGGTGGCTCCAAGCCCCATCCAGCCTGGCCTTTAATAAGTGCAAATGAACAGGAAACTAAAAATCTTTAGCTGGAGAGGTTTACATTGTGCCCAGCTCTTCTGCCTGAGCCAGGCAGCTGTATGCAGCTGCCTGAAAAGCCCCAAAGCAGGGACAGAGGCACATTAGTTAAGCATTCATCATCAACAGGAAATGCGCATGAGTTCATATAAACACAGAAACACAAATATATAAAGCAACGGCCCTGCACGGTTTAAGGTATTTCAGACACCCCATGGAATAGGGTTAGAGCTGTACTGGCTGGGAAGCCACAGCATGGATGTATTTGTTTTGGAATGGCAAACAGCCTCGGGACTCAGAAGAACTCTCTTCTGGTGGGCACCACCAACCCACCCAGCCAGCCGCGAGCTCCCCTTGCTGCCGCAGCCACCCCGCAGCCCTCAGCTCCTGCAGCACCTCCAGAGCCAAGCCCAACAAGCCCGGCCGTTCCTGCTCACAGGAGGAAAATGGCACATTTAAATGTGTCTCCAAGGAAAGACCAGGCACTGTTAGCAAACCCTGCTCTGAATCCACTCCCACGTGGATGCTGCAACACAACTGCAGGGTTTAAAGGGTTTTGTTCTGCAGAGTGTTGGGCTGCCTCAGAACCAGTTCCACTGCATGCAATGGACACAGTGACAGTGCTCCTGATGGATTTGGACACCAGCACTCATTGGGCAAAGGGAATCCTCCCTGCACAAGCCATCTTTTTCTTGTTTCTGACGAGGCTGAGGGGGCCTCCAAGCCCTCCTCACACTGGAGGTCCCTCACAGCTGTGCTCCATCCAAACAGGTGGTGAAGGCTGAACCAGGCTCTGCCCAAGTTTAAACTCCTAATTAATACTTGGTCACAGAAGCTTGATACCAGATCAGGAGAACACAGAAACAGTAAAAATGGAGACAGCCTCAATTCCAGACAGCCTTCAGTTTTCTGAAGCACCATTAGGTTGCTTATTTACCTTACTAAATCTACCTACCTCTGTCATTTCCTGGATGAGAGACAACTTCTCCCATGCCAGTGAACTGGATGGGATTCCTGTTTGGATTTCAGTGGTCTCTGAAACTGCACGCTAAATTGCCTCAACTTTCTTCAGCACTTTGTGGCTTCAGTTTTCCCAGTTTGCACAGCCAAACATAAACTGTTATTTTTCAAACTCTTTCTTGCCTTGCCAGCCTGCACATTCATTCTGCCACACAGTTTTCCAGGCACTGGAAGTGCTGATGACCTTGTGGGTCAGGCCATGATGAGCTGAGTGACACTCCTCCAGTAACTACAGTTTTCAGGTGGTATTTAAGCTACAAACACATCTCTAGAGAGCAGACACATCACTTTTGGACTTCCTAACCTCCCTTTCCCAGGCACAGAAGGCTCCCAAGCTCCCCTCCAAACCTGGCTGCACACCACGATGCCGCCAAGCTGCTGGACCAACCCTGCATTATATTTTTTGACAAAGTTAAGCTCTGTGCTTCATTTCTCACAAACACAGTTTGCCTGTAGACAGCAGCCGACAAGTAAATCTACCCTTTTCCATGGCAAACAGCCCAACTTTAATATTTTTACTGGCTTACAGCTGGGTAAATTAAGCCCCAGATTTTTATTTATTTATTTTTTAATACCGTGCAACTGAAAATGAACAGCTACTTCACTATGACTGCCAAGGACAACCTTAAAAACACTAATGCAATCCAGTCCAGCTCTCAATAGATCTATAAAGGCAAGAGGACCAAAAACTTCAGCTTATCCACCCAAACAAAATGTTGGTTGGGCAGGAAGTCTAATATTTCGTTAAGATCCCTAAAATAAAAAATAAAAATAAAAAAAAGATCCCTGGCAATCTGAGGATGGTAACAATACCAGCTATAATGCCAGGAAATGGGAATTAAAATGCGCTGATTTACTTACCCCAGCCTTCCCAACATTTCAGGCTCTGGAACTTGTGGTCCATATGTCTCCACTTGCAGAGGCTGATATTCATACAAAGTTTCCTCTAACTTCTGAATGGGAGCTAATGAAATATGCTGACCCTGTTGAGAAAAAGGGAGAAAAAAAAGGAAAAAAAAAAAAAAGTAAATATTTCTACGTAAGGCATATGGGTCAAGGTTTTGTTTTGACTTTTTTTATATCCAATATAAGAACAAGCATTAACTTGGTCCAGACAAACATCTTCCCACTAAGAACATACTGTTCACTGTTATCACTCACTTCTTCATGATTTACATTTTTTTTTACTGGGACCTACAGATTGGAAGTGGTGTTTCATCAGCTGTAATTGTTTGGAGAAGAAGGAAGGGGGGAAATTTTATTCAGGGCAAGTTTACCATTAGAGAGTACAGCTGCTTCCAGTGTCACTAGCAAAATTATTATTAAGCACTAATTTCATTTATCTGAAGTACTATCAAACAAATGTCTCTGAACAACCCTACTTGATTCTGTAATCAATGATTTCCTGAAAGCCCTAATTAGAAAGGGAAGCCACTTTCCTTTCTCTCCACAGGCTCTGTAAGCTCCCATATATAATGGCTCTCAAGATAGACTTTTACAGAGCAATACAATTAATTCATTCAGCAAATTCCCATTTGTTTCATAACTAAAAATACAGAAAGACACAAACATTAAGCTTTCACTCCAGATGGTACTTTTGCAAGCCCTTCAGACCACTGAGAAGCAGCGAGACATTTCCACATCCCTCCCCTCCAAGTCCCTATCACTCGGAGCTCTCACAAAACAGGAGACTTGTGGCTGGGATGGAGGGGGTCAGGAGGATATGAGATAGAGCCAAAGTTAACAGATGTTGCTGCCTGACATTCTACACTGATTTGTTGATCTTTCACACAGTTTCAATTTTCTACTGTATTCTATGGTGCTCACAAAAATTAGCAGCAGCAGCAAAAAGACAGAGCGCCGTGAGCTGCCCCAAAACAGCCTGGCTTTCCCTGTAGAAATTGAGCTTCCCATCTGCAGAATGCAGGAATTTAGCAAAGTAGTAGTATTGTTTTTGTAGACATTTTGTCTGAAACAGGAGATGGGAAGCTTTCCACGGTGTAATGCTGTGCATAACCCTGGCTCCCACTGGTGATCTCTTGCTGAGCTGAGCTTCCCTGGGGCCACTCCTTCGAGCATCTACTCCCTCAAGTGGAAAATACAGGCTCCTAATGTGGGACACTGGGTTAAAATTAACTAAAGAGGGGAATGAAAAAGTCTGTAGAAGGGGATAGCTATTAATTAAATTTGTGGTTGAAGACAGTGACCTTTCTGAATTTGGAGCAGAGATATTTTTGTTTAGGGAGTTGCAGAAAATAGCTAAGAAAACTGAAGACGTAAGTCCTTGAGAAGTGTTATCGTGGATCTAAGCCGATCCCTATGGAAATATCAGCGGCTCAAGTTTTCCATTGAAACAGCCCTGTGTGTGTGATGAAAACAGAGAGTTTTAGGCTTTTTCTGCACCACCTGGGGGACTGGAGAGGTTGCTGCTGACACTGGTATGGGGACAGTGTCCTGGAGATGAGATGTGAAGGAAGTTCTCCAGTCAGCCATGCACCACTCCAGCTCTCATGGTCAGCACATTTATTTCAGGGCTACAAACTATTGCTGCAACATTAAAAGAAGGCTACTACACATTTTAAATAAAGTAGGAAAAGAAGGATTAAAAATTCAGCTTTAATCCCACTTTATAATATTTTAGGACATAAAAGCAGGGATTTCTATTTTCCTGGAAGTTGTCAATTTACAATCTACTCAAGTTAATTAAAATATAATATTTTGTAGCTACATTTATGTGGGCCTCTCACACCCATTGCAAGAGGTTAATGCTTAAATAAGACTCCCAGATCTGAATTTTTAGCAACATCTTTGTCTCTAACCAAATCAAATGGAAAGTCATACCAATGTTTTACATGCGTACAACCTCATCTGGTGAGTGAAGAGTCTCACTCTTTCCAAATCCAAATTTTGTTCCAGCCATAGAAAAGGAATTTCAGTTTTGGGCAAAGATCAAAACCATGGGAAATACTTTGGGAAATTAGCTCTGTGCAGAAAAAGGGAGAATCTCAGATTGCCGGCATCCCATCCCTTGGGGACACCACCAGAACAGCTGCTCAGTGTCAGCAGAGATGCCACTGGTGCCTTCCTGACACTTTGTTAATGAGAGTGACTTCTGCCAACATTGGCCAAGAGACACGGGAAGGCTCCTGACACATGGACTGGGCTCATCACTGCTCTCCTTGCCCACCACCATCTATCCTGCTACAGATGTCCACCTCTGGAAGCTCCTGGGAGGACAGGTTGAATATGTTTCATGTGTCTTCCCCTCTTTGTGGGGTTCCCAAGGTGCCTGAGGTCATAGGGGATCACGATGGTCGTTATCTCTCAGATGACCGAGCAGGAACTATAAGGGAGCTGCCCATGAATGGTGGGAAGGCTGACTGGTGAGCACCCCAGGGGTATGGGGGGGTACACAGGTCATGGGGAAAGACCTTTCTGTGTCGAATTGTGTCACCAACTCACTGTGGTGTCCTGGAGAGCAGCAGAAAGTCAGAAGAGGAGCTTCATTATAGAAACTGTCCACCCTTGAGCTGGTCTGACATCATGTCCAGCACAGACCAGGACATTCTGTGTTCCTGTATGAAGCCAAAGGACTGGCAGTTCAGCCAAAATACCTTTTTTTGAAAGGCATCCAATCTAGACTTATTTCAGATCACAGAGGTACAGGCACATCCCCTAGGTAAGTTGTTGCAATAGTTAATTACCTTCACCATTAAATACTGGCAGCTCATTTCTGGTTCATGAGATTGACTCTCTCCTATGTCCTGCTCACCTCCCTCATGGGCCAAGGTGCAAGTATTAGGAACCAGGATGTACTTTTGCATGGCAAAACAACTGCACTGGTTTGTGTGCAGCCAGCAGATCTGCACCTCAAGGAGATTATGCAGCTGTATGAGACAGCTCATTTGTTTTCATTTCCCAAAATCACAACTTTAGCTGACAGGCTTTGGCAACGTGGATTACATTCCACTTAGCAATGGGTAAAAAGCCCCATGATCAGCTGCTGTTCCTGCCCTATGGCTGTCTGGCCTTTAGGCTCCTGAGCTTACAGACTTTCAAACTGTTTAGCCCTGCACAGGTTAGTGAGGTCCCACAGCTGGGTATGGCCCAGACTGGTGCAAAAGGCTGGGATGCAAACCAAAACCATTGCCTTTCCTATTTCCACTGCTGTTGGGATAAGCTGACTCACAAAAAAATCCTTGTTGAAGTTAAAAGGCTCAATTTGACCACTATTATCTCAGTTAAAAGCCATTTGACCAGAAGCATCCCACTTTTGTCTCTCTGTCCCAAGTGGTCCCTAACCACTTCATAACAGACTGGTAATAAAAGGGAAGCTGCTGTGTGACTTCAGAGACGCCACAACAGACAATAACTGTTACTTTGGACTTACACAGCACTTTTACAGATCCAAAACCCATTTCTAATCTATGAGGTAAGACTTTTAAATTTCCTGTATTCCACCTAGACAGTCAGCCTTACCTCTTTCCAGCATTAGAAAGCATTTATCAGCATGCTGAAACCAAAATGAAAGCAGTGGGGCCAAGGCTCTGCTTCTGCATTGCTTTCTCCTGACAAACCTAAAATCTGATGTGGTCATGGGTAAGTATTTCTAATTCCCCTTGGATACTGTAATGTTTGTGTAAAAGTAGCTGACAGTATCCAAATGAAGACAGAAAAGGCTTCCAAGAACACAGACAACACTTTTTCCTGCCTCCTCTCCCTCCCGCCCCAATCTTCGCGGCATACGAGTGTTTTCCCTGGGATTATTTTAGGCACCGGAGCAGTCTATTACATATTGGAATGTATGGAACCACAAAACATGCTGCTAATTAGGAGGAAGGCATTTGCTTATCCTTAGGACTTTGTTTATATAAAAGCCTGCACAGCTATGGATTTGTGAGCAACTGACATTCTATTCATGTGCTGTATGGGTTCAGATGAGAGACATACAGGATTAAATTGGGAGGGAGGTTGAATAATGTCTTTGTATTAGAAGTAAAACTCACTGGCTGATAGACTGTTTGAGACAGCTCTCAGCTGAAAAAGAAACAAAAGCAGTGGCCAGTTTTGGTTTCAGATTGTGATACAACATGGCTTTGATAAAAGAAAAGCCGTGGATTAAACACAAAGAACTGCCCTTGCAGTAACAAGGAGCTTACTTTAAACAAAAACAACACTCTTTCAGGAACAATCATGGCTATTAGAACATCAAAATTCTAGTGTATCAGTGCACCTTTCACACAGGTTTGGGGAGGGAGTCTTGGCAGATGCCAGGTACATCAGTATTTGCCTGCTAGCAGAAAGAGATTATTTTAGCACAGAGTACAGAAATAGCAGCCCAAGTTGCAGCATTCACACTTCTTCCCGTCCTGCCCTCTTCTCCCTATACCTGTGTCCAAAATGACACTGCCTTCCTTCACCTCCTTCCCTCGGGAACAAAAAGAAACAACTGACAGCCTTCCCAGAAATCTTTCAAGAGCTGAGAAGGAGGAGAAAGGAGACTGACACCAAAAATGCACTAGTAGGGGAAAGAGGAGGAACAGCTATGCCACAAAAACATCTCCAGGCAAGAGACAGAAGCCAGAGACTGGGGTCAGTAAAACTTGTCCAGACAAGGCAAGTTTCTGTACTAGCAGCAGCTGGACTAGCTGCTGGAGCCAATCTTTTTGCTTTTTTAATTTCTCTCTTCTTAGGAACTTACTAGCTCTGCTATCACCCCACTTCCACAGCACACGTCAGAGAACAGAAATAGTGACATTCACACTAAGTCTCATTAAGTCAGTTTGCAGCAATGTTATTTTTATTTAACCCTTTTCACTGTCAGGTCACTCTCCTGAAGCTGGTGAAAGGAGACAAGGAGGAACCAATGGCTGTGGGATGCCAGGACATGATGCTGCTAAAACACATCCCCAGCACTGCTTCCATTGTACATGGCAGGACAGAGAGGTTAACAAAGCCCCTTTTAAACACACCATCATCTGAGCGTGCAATTACCCAAATGCTTTCAAGTGAACATCAAAACAAAACTATAAATTCCATTAATTTTTCAGTATAAGCACTCTTATGAAATTATTTTACTGTTAAACTCGTAACAATTCAGGTTAACACAATTTCTTACAGATATCAATGCAAATATCTTTGGCAATGTGGTGTGAGCCACAAGCTGGGTTGTTGTGGGCTTTTTCTCCCCCTCCAATTTCCACCCTTTCAATTCACTATTGACAAATCCACGTCAGCAATGCTAATGTGGCTTTCTGATTCTGGTTAACTATTTTGACTACAGTAATACCCAGGAAAAGGAGAATGAAACTGATAGATTTGGAGGGCTCAGTTAATATTATTTTAACCTTTACACTCTGTCTTCCACAGTCTTTTAAAATAAACACAAAGTATGTCAAACTAAAATGCATAATTCTATTCATTGGTCTAAAATTCCTGTGCCAGTGAAGCTTTTTCAAAGACTTAAATATCAACTGTTCTCTCTCTGCTCTTGAAAAAACAACAACAAATTTAATTTATTTACTTGAAAAGTAAAAGATTATGAGGATATCTCAGAAGCGAAACTGAAAGAACAAATGATCTGACAGAAAGCTACAGAACCAACATTAAGATTTTCTGTTGATCTCAAAACCAAAATCTGACCACAAATGGCAAGATCAGAGACACATGATTATCAACCCCCCTTCTCTGTGTGGTAGATGATTTCAGATGCCTAATAACAATCTCCCTAAATTTAGACCTTTTTTTTTCCCCTCCACAGTAACTTTGATTTTCAAATACCAAAACAGATTTAAAAGATGTGCTTTCTTTAGGAATGACAGAAGTAAGGCAGGAGATCAACAGCACTGAAGAAGCTATTAACAAAGACAGTCAGATATATGCGATTTGTTCCACAAACAGGTACCTGGGAAATTAACCATGGAATAACATGGGTTAAATCACACCATTAGTTCTACTTTCCTCCAAAATTTTCCTTTACAACTTTCTGACATAAGTAATTACCTGACCAGACTTATCTTTAAGCTCCTGCCAAAAAGCCCCATTTCTCTAATCTCCCAGAAGAAAGCCTGTGTCCATCTAACAAGCCGAAATACAATTCTGCTGGGTCAGAGCCAGAGCAGGATTTAGTGCCTGCTCTCTTCACAGAAAAGCCTGGTGCCCTTTCCTCATGCCCATGGAGCGCAGAGCCTGCTTGGGGCTGTCCTCTCCAGCACTGCCTGCTGCAGCCCAGGCAGGATTCAGGGGATAGTCTGCATGTTTGCTGCAACAAGTCACTCTCTTGTTTTCAGCGGAGACCCCGGAGTTCTGGCAGGATCTGCCAAGCTTTCCTCAAAATTCCCACCACTGTTTAAAGGATAACCCAGTACACAAGATAGCATTATTTTAGGGAATAAAGAACTAAAACACAACATCATTTTCACGTCACTAACAAGCCCACGGGTCACACTCCTGGTTTTCAGCACTGGTTTTTCAATTTTGCTCCCAACTCTGTCTCAACTCCTAAGAAATTAGTTCTGTGCATGGCTCAATTGCTTCTGCTCCTTTTGCTCTGTCCCCAGGGCTTCTACCCTGCACTTGGTGCCTGTCTGGCCACCTTCAGCTGGACTGAAGAGCCATGCCATGAGCTGGGGGCCACTTGGACACCCTGAGAATGCCAGCTGCATTTGCAAACCCTCTCTATCAGCTCATGTATTTTTTTTTTCCTACAGCAACTTTTACAGGGCTCTACACAGCCCTTCTCAGGGTACAGCTGCAGCTTCTTCCCATTTTCAGAGAAATGTTTAATTATACAGGTGACCTAAAGTTCATGTTCTGTTCAGTTTGTTTCACCAGTCCTCAGTGTGCTATGTTGGTAATATAGCACTAAACAGAACTGAACAAACTTTTGTTGCATCTCTACCATCAGACTTTTGGAGCCTTGGTCATTTTGGTTTGGCTATCAACAAAGCACAGTATCAACTATCAACAATAGGCAGTCTAATTACAGGATTTAAGGCTTTAATATAACATTGTTTTAAATACACACATTAAAGACCTAATTTTTCAAGGGGCATGAAGTAGAAATAAATGACAAATGCCACTTTGTGTATCATGAACACAGAGAGGGACAGACACAGCAGTGGAGGTCAGAGCACAAAGCATCGCTCATCATCCAGCAACAACTGCCTGAGTCTCGGCACAAGTGAATCTATGGTGCTCCTACTTTGCTGAACTAAAACTGTGTGTTACACTGATATGATCTCCCTATTATGCAAGAAAATTATCTAGGATTTCCTGGAGAACAGTGGAAACTGTAAAAACCAGCTGCTGTGTTGGAAGAACAGCAGCTAATAAAGAACCATACATCACTGTACTCCACTATCTGCTCCTTCCTGGGATTCTCTAAAGCAGCTTCCCCCATCCAAACAGCCACAGCTCCACAATACTGCTTTTGAGGAATGCAAAGCCTGATGGATGATTTTAAAAGAAACACTGCTTAAAGTAACAAAGCCAAACAGAAAGCTGACCTCAGACTGTAGAAGATGAGAAACTCTGCATGTGTGTGTGTATGGAAGTCAGAGCCATATTCTCTGTTTTACTCAGCATCCAGCCTAGACCCAGATAAATGGTGATAAAGATGCAGAAGATCACATTCAGTATGGATTATGTCTGTCTGATAAAGGGAAGAAATAAAGTGAGATTCCTTGAATAGCTAGATTTTAAGGAGGGACTGCTAAAGGTTGATGATTGTCTGGCAAGAGAAAGCAAGGAAGTTTTTATAGCAACAGAGACCAAAAAAAAAGAGTAAAATATTAAGAAAAGGACAATAAAGGCAGATGAAAGGAAAAGCATGAATAGAATAGAAAAACAGGAAGGGTGAATTATTAGAAACAGGCAAAAAGATAAAAAGAAGGAATTTAGAAAAACTGAAGCCAAAATTTAAAAAACAAAGAAAGTATCAGACGTTAGCAGTACGTGATATACCTTTACAATATTTGTGGGCTGTATTTATTACAACATTTTAAATGAAAACTGAAAACTGTTATCAATGTACTTAGAAATAATTACTTAGAGTAAAAGTGGTTTATTTCTAGCCTTTTTCCATTTCCATGCAGGGCACACAAGTAAGTGTGAACCAACTATTCCAGGGCAGGAGGGAACCCACTGCAAACATAACACACACTTCATGGCACTGCTTTGAAAATGCACATTAATTCTCTCAAACTAAACAAAAAAAAAAAACTCCCTAGAGCAGAAGAAACTGCATTTTTAATCTGCACAAAATTTACTCTTTTGTCCTTCCAGAGAGGTTCAGTTTCTTTCCATGCAAGTTTCCATCTGTGTTTTAAGTGGGTATAACAAACCAGTGCTTCAATCTGAACCACAGACACATGACAGCTTTTCAAGTTGCGTGTACTTACTTCCCATGGCACCTGAATTTTACCTATCCTTTGGAGAGGATTCACAGAACTTCACAGGACCCAGAAGCCTATTTGTAAGCCTTACCTGATCCTGAGAGAGGTGCAAAAAGTCCTCCTACGAATGAACTACCGTGGCCTGATGCATTGCCCTGGTTTCAGTGGCTACAGCTTCCTAACTCCTTGAAACACAACCAGAAATATCTAAGGCATCTTTAACACAAAGAAAAAGGAATGGTTCCTGCCATGAAAAATCTACAATCTTAGAGAAAACAGAAGCTGACAGCAAAAAGCAATAAAATTGCATGACAATTTCACTCAGTCCCTGAAAAACTGTATTTATCTGTTTACAAAATAAAGAGATGCCTCATCTCTTTTATCTTGTTCACTGGCTCTGCTGGGAACCCTTTTGCTACAACACTTGTATTCAAATTTAAAAAAAGCAAGTGTTGCCACGGATTCTGAAAGAGGAGACTGCTGCGAAAGCAACTGCAGCACAAACATCGCATTTCGAGCAAGTTGGAGAGGCTGCCTGAGTGTTTCCTGCTATAGGCTTACAACAGTTTTGCCTTAAAAACAACACTTCCATTGTACTAGGGAAGACTCCTGTATGCTCTGGCACAAGAACTGGAAGAAGACACATCAGCAGAGTGCCCTGACATTTATTAATATCCAACAGGGGAAAGCCATTGCTCAAAGGCAGCGTGCTGGGGATCAGGGATTGCACTGACATCCCATGCCATGGCCACTGGCTGCTGCTTGGGAAACACAAACAAGCTGCAATCCCAGAGAAAAGGAAGCTCCAAGAACAAGCATCAAGAACATTTGTTAATCAAAGGACTAATCATATAGGGAGGTCTTAATTTCTTTGAATTTCACATATTATTTCCAATCAGTAAAATATGTACCAGGCTCTCCACAGATGATGCAAATGCTTACCCTGGCTCAGGGCAGCTGCTGCCTTGAGAAACAAACCAACATAAGCTGATCATTTGAATCAATTTAAAATTTTTAGTATTGGACCAAATAAAGCACAGTAGAGCTTACTACACAGCTTTATAAGCCATGCTGAACATCTTTGTGCACTCAAAAACTATTATTTAATTAACTTTACCTGTAAGCTTGGGGAGGGGGGAAGGGTGCACGAGGGGGGAAGAAAAGAAAATAAAATACAAACTCCTTTCCTCCTAAACTCTGAAAATAGTTCAGGGTCCAAATCCCTATACAAGAAGTAATAAAAATAGTTTGGTTTCTGGTAGCAATAACAAAAATGAGGGCAAGATTAATTCTTACACTTTTATGGCAAACAATCTAAAGCAGATGTTTGAGAATAAAAGCGAGATGTCAAAGTAGTTAAAAAGTGCTTTTCAAACTCAAACACAACAAGACAACTTACAGCTTTATGTGCTTATATAAAACTCTAAATCATCTCAATCAGCTTCCACCCTTCACCCTTCTCTAGTCTATGAAGCTTCACAATTACCAAAAATGTTATATTCAAGTCTAAACCACCAGAGATTGGTGTCTCCTGAACAAAAGCACATGCAAGTGAGCTTTGCTGATTAGAGATCAGCTCCTGAATCTAGGGCCTTATGAAGAGAAATAGGTTTCCATGGGTTGTATATCCAGGATCTCTGGAATAAAGTCCCTGTTTTCTAGACACAGAGCACACTGTAAAGGTACCTAAAAAAAGTTTAGACTGTATCTACATTTCTGCTAGAAAAATGCAGCTTTGAGACAGAGATCAAACTTCACATTCTAAGGTCAAAATCAACATAAGCATTCCTCAGAATCAGACTTCAAATGGATATTTGAAGTTATCCGTACTTTCTTGTTTGCAAGTTCAAAGAATTGCTGATCACAAAGCAAATTTTAAGATATTAAATCCTTCAAGTAGAGACTTCACAAAAGACGATGTGTGTATGCAGGAGAATTGAGTCCCTCCACATGTAACACGGCAGAAGCCTGTGGAAAGCAACCCTAAGCACACCCTTTTCCAATGAAACTGCCCTTTATTGTGAACACTGTGTTAACTTAAAACACCGTTCACTTAAATGTGCTTTCCAAAAGGCCTCAAGCAGGATGATACTGATTTAAATAAAGAAAATTAGGCAAGTTTTTGCACTCGAGCTTCCCACACAACGAGGATTTGCCAAGCCTTTCCAGCTTAATCAGCGCTACAATCGCCCCGGTATATAAAGAGACTGACTCAGCGCACACAAACACTTCCAGACTCACCAGCAAGAGCTGATTTTTTGGCTGATCACAGCAAACTGCCTCCTAAGCTGGCCAGCCCCAGTGTCCATCTACCTGGAAGCCATCCATCCAGCCACACTGGGCTACTGTGCATCTGCATCGCTGCTCCACTTCATTCCATGAAACACAAACCCGACGCTACAGCCATCGCAGTAACTGATACCGTATCACTCAAGTCAATGGGAGCAAATCAGAAACTCTACACTACATACGAATAATAATAGGTTTTTGTGTTTCCTTTCCCAAGTGCTGACAGTTTGGAAGGTTATTTTCCCCACCACCACCACGGCTGGACTACAACCACATTAATTTCAGCGTGCCAAGGCAAGCTGTTCAAGAAGCTTTCACGGCACATTTGGCTTAATAATCCAGGGTGGGGTTTTGGGGGTTTGCTTTCAATTGTCCAAGGTTTGACAAGAAAAAGAAAGTTAAGTTTAAGATGTATAACTCTCTGGAAAATTATATTTTCAGCAAAAGATGGCAAGCTTTAAAAAAAGGTTTAACAAACAAATTTAAATCACCCTTTAAATCACCAGCAGCCTAAATAACTTGGCCCTAGCTCCGGACATAAACTTTTATCAATGGTAGTTGACTGAGAAAACCATGTTTTCTCCTTCAGTTTCACATTAATCTCAGGGCACAGTTAAAACATGATACTTCATCAGCTTTTTTCTCCCACATCTCCTGTTCACAGCCGTTGCTGTGTTGGCTGAAGCATTTATTGTCAGGACAGGGAGCACTGACCAAGAGGAACTACTACAAGGAACAAAAGCCTGCCAGAGCCTAAAGCAGCTCACCTAACCCCCAGCCCAGCTACTCCAGCAGCTGCACTGGTCTGTTCCAGGGTATTAGCACAAGTAAGGAGCTGCAGTGACTGTTTGCTATCAAGTCAAAGAAATTCAGACTTTGTTTAATCTTTTCTATCTCAGATCTAGACCAATACTAAGAGGCAGCCCTCAAGCGCTACAAAGAGCATTCTATAATTTATACAATAGTTAAGTCACAGCAAACCAGCAGCCTGGCCAGGATTATGCTTCACTGGATGTACCTACATTTGCTTCTGTAAAGGGTTACAGTTTGTTTTTAATTATTCATAATGTTCTACAATGTACTTGGATGCATATACTGTATATACACACAGCAGTTTGAGTAAAATAAACACACCTCAGTACTTAGCTGATTGCAGTGCACACATAGGGCCATTTTTAATGAGATGCTCTTTGTGTGCATGGAGGTTTCTGTTCTGTGTACACACAGATACACCCAGATGCAAATAATCCAGGAGCTGCAAATAATCCACATGAGCTAAACACTTTTAAAGACTATCATAGAATGTTTGCACAACTCTGTAATGCCCCAATGATGCACATTTGCACATGGGAATTTATTTAGAGGCATGTCAAGCTAAAAAATTTATTTGCCATCAGAACATTTTATCATACTCCTACCTGGGGCTTAGACCCAGAGTTCAGCAAAATTGATTCAGCTTAGGAAACCACCCAGCTCTGAGCACACAAAGAGCCACTCGAAGCCAAAGGAGCAGACACATTCCGATTACTTTGTCTGGATCGTGGCCTACAAGTCCAGCCCAACAAAGCCAAGCAAGCCTAAACCTGATGGCGTAAACTGAGCCCATCCGCTGCGCTGCAATTACCTATGGCAATAAACACCACGCTCTAGGAAGCAGAGGCTTGCACAAACAGGCCTCCAGAGGAACAACCAGCACCCTCACAACCCCAGCCTCCACTCCTCGTCCTTGCAAGGACTGCTCCAACAGCTGGGAAGTCGAGCAGGTTGTACCCAGGTATTAAACACCAGCATGTGCCACTGCACAGATCCACCACGAAACACAGATGGGCCCTAAGGACTGAACATGGACCGAGGCACAGAGCTGAGAGTTAAACCAAGAGGAGAACAGGCTTGTTTCATTTCAAAGCACATGCTGAAGGGTTTTCTGGGTCAAAGCCAGAGTGATCCATATCTTATGAGATCAAGCACCTCCGTCAGGCTTGTATCAAAAATTTATATGACTATTTCAGCAATACCATTAGCCCACAAGGGTAGACTTTACCTCAATACCTGAGGTGCGTGCAGCCAGATGAATTTTACCAGGCTAATCCACATGCCTGATGCATTTCCAAAGCAAAAACCTACCAGTATTGGTGTGAGGTTTTTTTACCAATTTAAATGGATGTTTGACCATCGTTTTCTTAATGAAGGTGTGCATCAGAAGACTAATACAATATTATTAGGATAGATTTTAAGAAGTGTATCTGGCTTCCAAGTAATATCTTAAGATTAGTTATTTATTATATAAATCACCTTAAGCTCATTATCTGGGCCCCAATCCCATGGGCCAAACAAGCTGAGAAAATAGCCCCACTAGGACTATTAGGACTATACTTAATGGGGTCCATTATCCATACCAGATAGATCAAACCTCTTTAAAAAGTTAACCTACAGAGAAAGTTTCCAAATTTCTCTAGTCATGCATTTAAAACTTTAAACGGACGAGAGTAAGGAACTATAAATCATGCAGACACACATATTTAGATATCTGTATAATTTTTAAAAGTGGACTAGAATTCTAACAGCTTACTGCAATAAGTGTTGAATTGTCCATAATCATGTTGGTGTCTTTTTAGAATAATTCTTATCTTAGATTTTAACACTTCTCTTCTTAATTAAAAAAAAAATTTGTAAAATGCACTGCAGACAAACCACAATCCCTGTAAACTGATGTTCAGGGGCATCACTTTATTCATGGGGTGCACCTCAACTTATCAATACAATACAAGAAAACTTGCTTTCTTTCCAAATGCACACCAGATTTCTCTAATCTGTGCATTTACCAAACTGCATAAACAGAGAACTGGTAGTTTGATGCAATCAGCATAGTGCCATTTAAAGCACAGCACATCACAGCACCCTTAAGTCTTTTTGGAAATACCTCTGCTGCTCAGCAGCACCAGCTTTCCACCAGTTGCTGCTCCACATGCTATTGCCAATCAGCTGCATTTGCTGTAGCGCATTCCAAAGTTTACTAATTAATCTCTGCACTAAACCCCAGTGATGGCCGGTTGCCATTTGAAATGATCATCATCTTTTATTTAAAGACATAGCAACCGTATGGCCAAACTCAGACCTTATTTGTAAAAAAGAGGTGTGCCAAATTTCAGGTAATTAAATCCAGTATCGTTGTGGGGTTTTCTTTAACCTGGACAGAGGCAATTATTAATTATTTGAGGATGTTTATATTAGACACACTCAGTTATTTCAATGTTAACTGTCAGGAAATGGGCACACTCTTGCTTTCTGAGCTCAGAGCCACATTCAGAGCAGAGGGTACAAGACACAAACTACGACAAAAGAGACCATTTATTTCTTGCAAAACAGCCTACATGCTTTGAAGCAGTGTGTTTTAAGGATTCCAGCTTATTGCTACATTTCAGATGAGGTTTTAAACAGTGGTTTCAGGCAGTCCAACCTCTCACACCATTGTTCCAGGCTGCTCCCATTCAGCGGTGCGTACTGGCTCCATGACCTTCACCATGACCTCTACAAAAGCAGTTGTGCATTTCACTGTGGTGTAAATCCTCACAGACAAGTCAAACCTGTTCTTTTTGGCATCCAGCCCTTCAGATGAATACTCTGCAGAGATTTATTATGAAAGGGGAATGAAGGGGCATTATTGCACAACATTCATCCCTCACATACAGCTAAGTTCTATCTCTTACAATTTCTAAAGACTTTTAAATAAACAGATTGTCTTAATTACACAAATCCCTCTTGCCTCTCACCAATTTTCTGTAATTAAAATTTGCTGTTGTTTACAAAAAGGTAGACATGCCCAGGAAAAAACATGTGTGTGAAGGTGTTTTACATTATTATTAATAAGTAATATTCATACTTCCTGTTACTCTACACAAGGGATTAGTGTTTCCTAGCATACCATTCACTTACAACACTGAAGTATTATTCCACATTGTAGAAACACACATTGCCCTAAAAGGGTCCATTAATTATTTTTTAATGCCATGAAGTTGCTGCAGGATATTAGACTGTCTCCATAAGAAATACACTCCTACGGTAAAATGATGAATGATGGAGTTTGCAGGTTTTTAATTAGATTTCAGAGCAGTAAGAATTTACAAAGTTATTCTCCATGGCCTTAGCTTAATACTTTGTGTGACCTTATGCAAATAATTAAAAAGAGATTCAAGATTCCATTAATCAGAAAATATAAAAGCACAAAAGAATACTGAAAGGGGTAGATTTTATAAACTCAGTGAGTCCACCAAAGTGGTCAGAGTAGTAACCCTCATTCACATCATCCACACTCCTTCAGGTTTTCAAACTGATCCTTCAGCAAAACACATCCTGCTAAGGAAGGGGGAAACCATAACAATAAAAACACCCAGCCTAAGTTGCATTGATATTCCAATCCAAAAATCATGTTGCAACTAGCTACAGTCTCTTGGCATTAACCACAACTGAAGCATTTTGACTGAAGCTCACATTCCCTGATCCAGATCTCGGAGCTCCCCTCAAAAGCTCCCTCCCACCACTGTCAGCTGTCGTGGCCAGTTGACAATGCACACACACATCCCTTCCACTGCAGAAAGAAAGACCTGCTGTGTGTGTCTCTCCCTGTCACCCACCAGCCATGGCAGGTAGGGGTTCTCTATCCCCTTCCTCTCTAAGTGTCAGCTGCTCATTCCTCAGCTTTCCGGCTTCCTTTTCTGCCAGCAAAACCAAAGACAACAGAATGCACAACAGCAAAAACTTCCCTGTGCAAAAAATATAAGAAAACACAGCCTCCTCCCACGTTTCCCAGGTACAGACTGCACTTTCACAGCTCCAGAGCTGCAGGCAGAAGTTTCTCCAAACAGAACATACAGCAGTGGTTCTTACCGTCTAAATTCACTTTCCTCTGTAGGTCCACCTCCACCAGAGTCCACTCCATTTCTAAGTCTGAGGCTACCAGTGAGATGGACTGAAAACAATAGAAGGTGAGCCAGCTGAATTTAACAACAAAGTATCTGCAGTTCTAAAGGAGCTTTCTTCCTTCAGTATTTTTTGAAAAGCTGCAGTTGCTATGTACTTCGCCTCTTCATAAATAAACTAAATAAAAATTTAAGTACAGCTACATTTATGTTTTGCTCTTCATAACAAACAAAATAACCCTGTTCCTTCCAATATTTCATTCAGGATTTAAAAAAATTAAATCCAAAGATTTTTCAGTTAGATGACAGAGAGACAATGCCAATGTTACACTGGGCACCTACAGCTCAAATTGGTTACAATTTAAAAGAAACAAACAGCTAAATGGGTACAACACTCTTCAAGAATATTTATATTACTTTAAAAGTGACACATCTGTTTAATTTTGTATTTCGAATGCACTTAACTATCCAGACACAAAACAGGCTAAAAATTAGCACACAGCAAATGCTGTACACAACACTATCAATGAAACTAAACTGACACAACATTAAGTTTTAATAGAAATTGCACCTTGAGGATTGGGATGGGGGGTTTTACCCCATATTCCAGACAGATTTTTAGAAGTGCCTGATATGAGATAAATTCTTGGCCTAACCCTGTCTAGGTTTCAGATTCTACCTAAACAGGAATTCAATGTGGCATCATCCCACCAAGTGGCAGATTAAGGTGCATAAGTGAAACCAAATGGGTAAAGTCAAAAAAAGGATGAAACTCTCACTGCAATCCCCTTTATGTTCTCCCATTAGTTCTCAAGCCAAGCCCTCTTTTTCTCCCCCATAACAAAAGAAAATCCTAATCATGTTTTCTTGTAAACAACCACAAAGGGGAATGCTTGGTATGCAGGCAAGGCCAAGATAGTGCCACCCCTTCAGAAAGGCAGAAAATTCTTCAAATATTTACTAATCGATCCTTCCAACTTCGCTTGTCTGAACCCAAAGGGCTATCACAGGGAGCCATTACAAACTGGAATCTATGTGGCTTTTTTGCTTTATGCCAGCCATGTAGCACAGGTACCAAACACAGGTACCAAACACAGGCAGCCCCAGCCCCGGAGTGCCTAAGGATGGTGAGGATGAAGTGCCCACATCCCACCCCTTCAGATCTGTCAGCACTTCCCCACAGCCCAGACCAGCAGCTCCTGGTTACTGGAGCACTGTCTCTGACTGACTTGCAGAGGATCACGTTTCTGTGCTCTCTCTATGCCTTGGAGAAGGGAATGATGCTCTATTTATTTATGCCTCTCTTTCAAGAGATGAAACAGGAGAATGGGCCTCAGACCTAAATATATATATATACGCTGCTTTCCTCCTGTGAACAGCCCTCACTTTTAACTTGTTCCTCCCTCCAAACTACTTACCTTTCCAAAGTCCTCCAATTCCACATGCACCACCTTTAAATGTACCAGCTGTGTCCTGCAGGATCTACCTCACTTGCCCAGAATAATACAAGGATCATTATTCTTACATAAAACCACCATTTCATTTTCTACTAATCATGGCAAATGTTGCAAGTTCCAGTCTCCTGGCCCCCATCCAGCTAATTTAGATAGATGGTTCCACATGTGCTCTCTGTCCTTCCATTTCCTGCCCATACCAAGGCACACATTTGTCTAAGTGAGTCAAAGCAGCTTTCTCTGTAGTCACAATATTCTTTAGTACTTTATATTTTAAAAAAGAAGCCTGCATAAAACACAGCCTATTACCATGCTGTTACTGACTTTGCAAGAGACACAGGATTTTACTGCTTTGCAACACATTCATGGAGTGTAATGGGTCCCAAGCTACACTCGAGCCTTGCATTTCCCCCAAATACAGAAGTTATCTGTGCAGCAACTGTGTTCAGGCAAAGCAAAACAATCAACTAAACTAGTCAATTCTCTACTTCAATATACTCCATTATCCATGATTTTTGCCCTTAAAATAAAAACTTCAACAAACTCAAAATATTAAGAGGAATGAGGATAAGCCAAACTTCCAGAGACCACAGCACTTCTTCATTAAGGTAATTTGTTTCCTTACTAGTCAATGCTATTAATATTCCTTTCCAGAGACAATCACTACACATATATGGGGACATCCACCTTTTGATGTCCAACACCAACTGCCTCAAACAATATTCCTTCTTCTCATCCTCTGCACCTGAACAAACATTTTTAAGGAAAATTACTTTTGAAGTCTCCCTACAAAACATTGTCTCTTTGATCCAACTATCTCTTTCTTCAAGCACCCTAGGATGATACAGATGCACCTTGGATGGCAATGGTGACTGTTGAAAACTAGAGCCCTCAAGAGTTCCTTTGAAATACATCTTAACTTTTAAATGAATTTTTGATTTACAAATGTGCCCTATGAAAGCTCAAAATTTGAATTCTCAAGACCCTGTAGCAAACATTCATCTATTTGCTGTGTGCACTTACGCAAGAGCTGAAGTGCAGAAAAGGTGGCACATGCACAAATGCGCAGCACAGCCCCAACCAACACGCTGGTGATTTTTTATTTTGTAAGAAATCAATATATTAGTAATTAATTTATCAGTAAGGCTGATAATTATATTTTTTTAAAAAAACCTGAAGATGCTGCAGGAAACAAGTCCTGCCTGTTCGCTCCTGCCTACAGCCAGTACCGTGGTTAGCACACGTGTGTGGGTGTCACATTGGGAGCCACACAAGTGCACACACACCACCCCAGCTGACCTTAGAGACTGGGATTCTTACACAGGAACTGATTATGATGGATGAGTACCAGAATCCCCAAGTCCCCAAATCTTTCTATCACAGAACTCTCCTCTAATTCCCAAGTTTGTGCAGAAACCACTCAGGCTACAAACTCCCATCCCACTCACACCCAGCTTTCTGCCAAATCTGGCCCAAATCTCCCCCCTCCGAGTGATGGTGCCACATCCCCCACACGTTCTCCCTAAAGCACCTCAACATCCAAGTCCCCACATCCTCCTCTATCCATCTCCTCTGCTGCCTTGTGCTTCCCCACCCCTAGCAGCCCTGATTCCATTGCTCCAGCACGGCACCATTGCTGCTGCCAGCACTTGTTACTGATTGCCCTGCCATATTTCTTCCAGAAACTGCCTCCCACTATGAACATCCCTCGTCCTCCTCTTGGCTCTCCTTGTATGACCAAGTATGCCAAGAATTTCAGAAAAGCCGGTTGTAGGCTGTGCTTACCCAAAATTTGTCTGAAGGTGGCCCTGAGAACCAGGAACGAAGAAAATAGAGGCATACGGGAGATCTTTTAACTGTGCTGTGAGATCAACACACTCCACATCAACAAATAGATTCTAGTTCATTGAGAAATGTAATAATCAGGCTGTGAGTTAAGTCTGTACACATGTGCCTTAATAGGCAAGTCTCTCAAAGCAAGACAAACAGACACAGCCCAAGTGAGTGCTGATTCAGAGGAATCTGCAAAGCCATTATCCCTGCTCTGCCATTCCAGGTCACCAGTGTTCCTCCAGGTACACAACAGAGAGGATGAAGGAATGACAGAACTGCTTTGATCAGCAGCAACAGAAGAATGGATTAGAAGACGACATGTGATGTTCTCACAGATGGGGACAACTGCTAAGGAAAAAAAAAGGATCACGGCAGAAAGGTCACACATACTTCTATGCATGCACATATACAAATGTACTACAGCTTCCCTAAATGGCTTCAAATACTTCATTGATTTTACTACAGTTCTCTAAATGTTCTTGCTGCTCTCTTTAAAAAGTCTTCAACTGAATGTCATTTCACATCCAGTCTGTAAGAGTGGAGACAGTCTACCAAACATTTGCAGAAGAAATCAATGTTTTTATTGTTAAATGACAATTAAGGTGCCTGAACTATTTTTTTTTTTAAGACCTAAATTCTAAAATATTTAGTTCTGTCAAGTCTACTTTACATAGTCAACTTCAAGGACATAAGAAGCTCCTACAAAGAGGTAGAGAACAGCCTACTTTTGGCATGCACCTAGGGAGAAAGTGAGCTTGTATCAGGTCAAGGAAACACAGTGAATTTCCAATAAAATGCAAGGGCAGAAAGCGCTACCAGAGGCTGCCAGGAGAATGCAGAGCCCCCCTCTCCAGTGGTTCTTCAGAACAGGTTACAACAGGTCCCTGACACAAAGTACCCCTGGCTCTGCCTCATGGCAAGGGGAAGGACCCCATGACCTCTCAAGACCTCCAACCAGCACCATGATTATACAATTTCACAAGTACCCACTGCAATATTGGCATCACAGCTTCTCTTCTTATTAATTTTTCTTCCATTATTTAAAATTCCACCCTTACAGAGGAACTTTGTCCACTCACATTTTTTGATCATCTCATTCAAGACATAATGTTTATACTCACAATTTTGGACAAGTTATTTCTTTCTGCTTCACTCCAGCATTACTTTCTTATGCATTTACTTTTAAACAGTGCATCAAACAGCACTGTTTAACAACATTTTGCATTTAAAGTGTGGTTCGATAACTTTGCTACACTCATTTAGCACAGACTCTAATATTTAATGTTTATGATGTTTGCGACTCTTGGCCAAAGTACAGCATCAAAAGAGCATGTATGCACTGAATTGTATCTTGTTAAAAAGAACAGCAGCACTGAAAAAAGTTATATTGGAACAATCTATAAATGTGTTTACATTATATGAATGATTTGCTGTTCCTTCACAAGGCATGTAGGAAGTCAGCACTTCTCAAATGTGTAAAGTATTTCCATGTGCTTAAAGCACGATCTTTCCAAAACAAACAATGATTGAGAAATTTTTTATTATTCTTTATTTCCCTGCCAGCTGTTTTTTTTGACTCTCCTCTCAGCCACCTTCTTTCTTTCAGTCAGATCTCTCCTTATTGCTCACAGTAACACCTACTCAAGCAAAGGTACATTCAGAGCTGTAAGACTCAGAAACAGGAGGATCTCAGGCTGATGTAAATGGCATTTTCTTTAGATTACTCCACAACGTGTCTTTGTGCTATCTTAGCTAGTGGCAGGTCTGGCTGCTGCTTGGGATGGAATCTGGGTACCCTACATTAGAGCCTGAAGCCCATTCCCCTGCTGTTCTGTCTCAGTGCCTGCTCCCATACAGGCAAGAAGGCAAATGACAACCTGGCTGATGTCTTCCAGCAGCCTCCTTTTCCCTGTGAGCCTTTTCATGGGACGAGAACATGCTGCATGTCACAGAGGTGTCCTCTGAAAACTGATGGGGAAGAGTCAGGCATGCAAGTAAGCTCTTGGACAACTCCAAAAATCAAACAGGACACTAAAAATCACAAGCAAAACAAAACAAAATGAAAACCCAAACCAACCCAAACAAAAAAAAAATACAACAAAGAAACAACACATAAAAAAAAAAAAAAAAAAGAAATAAAATAATTAGAAAACTTCCTAACCCTAAGAACAGCTCAATTCCAATAGATCTGCTCCACTGCTGGCCACAGACACTTTAACTAGCAAGCAAGCACATTGGTCATGCCATTCACTCCTGTACAATTAACACTGTTGGCACTATTTCATTTACTAAATTCCAGTCATTACAGCTGTGCAAACTTATGGGTCTAATTTGTATTTATACTAATATGTGTACATAAACATGTGCTGCTTTAGCCATGTAAAGGAGCCTTAAAGCAAATGAACAAATATTATTTTAAGAGAGCAGTATCAGAGCCCAACCATAAAAAAGAATCAAGTCAAGCAGTTCTGATTATGTCTGTCCACCAAACAGCTTAATTTCAACTACAGCATATTTCCTAAGGCATTCCAAACTAAAATCCTGCAGAGAGCTATGGGGAGACATAGCACTGCATTTTCAAAATACAGTCTCCTTTTCCAAGAGCATTACTGTGTAAATGAAGGGAGGGGAAATAACAAATACCGTCATTTACTTTGCTTTTTTTCCTCCAGAAACATTTCTTACCAACATAAGGAACAAAATTCATTAAGTCAACATCATGTGCTGAATGTTTATGCACTTTGATATAACAGTAATTACTTAGTAAGGCCAGAACCCAATTAATATTTTAGACTTCAGTCCATGGGCTGGAGTGCACAGGAAGCATTCTGATGATAGATCACTTAAATAAAGTTTATCTGGCATACACTTCAAAACCAAAGTTCAGAAACTCAAAGCACTGTTCGGCATGTACGTGCTTGACTCTTAACAAAACATCTTTATTTAAACAGAGAGCTACAGATTTAGTATGACAAATGTATTTACTGCTGCTAATCATTCTCCATCAAGCTACTCGGAAGTTGCAGTCATATTGTATTTATAAACTTATGAGATTTAAGGGAACAGTAGGTGGGTCACAGGACTGTGGACCACTTTTTAAATCCAGAATGTCAGTCCTAACCTGACATATCACCCAGCATGTTTGATGTCCCTCAGTTTATATATTTGAATTCTATATCCATGTATTGTCAGAAATGGTAGAGATCCAGCAGCCACAATTTATTTTTCCTCTCTTCTTTTCAAAAATAGTATCCTTCTTAGAAAATCAATGCTTATTGTTAAAAGCAAGACACTGTTACTGATGACAAAAATTCAATGCTAAAGCAATATGCTATATACATTCTGACTAGGAATCAGGAAATGGTGCTTAGCAACTGCAGAATCCCACCTGTCCCAGGGCTACAAGCACCCCCTGTGAACCTCTGCTCCAGGGAAGCTGCTTGGCAGGAACACTGCCTCCCTGAGCACCTCCATCCAGAGACACTCTGGAAAGTGCTGTGACTCCCCTGACTGGGGCATTTGGGTTTCCTCTGGAAAGGGATTCTGCTTCGTGGCACTGACACTGAGCCAAAAGAGTCTGAGCTGGCACCACACACAGACACAGAGATACAGAATGCTCAGTGCCACTGGAACTTTTACCTTTATGTGCATGTTGTTTAAACAAATATGTCTTTCCCAAAAGGATCTATATGCCTAAAGACACTAGTTATTTCTGAAAATAGGTGGTGTGATTTTGCTGTGATTCTAAACACCACGAGTTGCACAGAGGGAAATATTCCACCCAGCTGTAAAAGAGAAATGTGCATGGTATGAGCCAAAAGAAGATTAAAAACAAAATACCAATTAAATTCAAACTGGCATTCATCTCAAAGAAATCAATTCCATCTGAAGAGTTTCAGTCTGAAGATAGACCAGCTGAGCTAACAGTGAAGGAAGCCTTGATTGCTTTATTTTATAACTTGAAGCAAAAAGTAAAAGCACACAAAAAAACCCACCACAACCCCTCCTCACACACTGAAACACGCTGCACCAAAACCAACACACCAACCAACCAAACCAGTGCAGTAAGAATTGGCAGAGTAAGGACCCCTCAGGAGCTGCAGAAGAGCTGTAGCCTAAACCACGGTTGTGACATGCACCTCACTTACCTCAGAGTACCTGGCATATGTCTAAGCAACTTTGAAGGAGCTCAATTGATTAAAAAGGTATTTTGACAGACTTTTTTGGGTTTGGAACAGGATTTTGGATAATTGCTCCATGAGCTATAAAAGAAGCAGACTGAAAAACAGGAGCAGCCGCTGAGCAGTTGTTTTCACAGGAAGCAATATTGCAGGAAAACGCAATAATAAAGAACAGTTAATTTGACCTGAGCTGATGAGGTCAATGTTTTAAAAGAAATAGCTCCACATAAAGTAAAATAAGAAGGTTATTTCCCATCAGAATAACGCTGCAAGTGTAACACTGCACAAAATCTCTTCCTTGACACTTGTTATGTGCAGCTTAGTGGTAACACACATTCCTGAGGTGTCCTAGACATCCTGTGTCTGACACAAATCCATTCCTCTGAAATATTGGTTCTATGACTGCTCCCTCCTGCAAGCTCTGGCTGCTCCAGGCTGCACACTGCTCTCCCCAGCATCCAGCTACTAATAACCTGAAACTGCAAGAACTGGAATAAATCTGGGCAATATTCAGAGCCACAAAGTTAAATATAACACCGCTGCTGTGATTTGGACAGGGAAGCAGTAGCTGGAGCAGATATTTCACTCTTAATTCACTGCCATTCAGGGGTGCTGTTGACAGGAGATGGAGCCCAGCTCAGCAGAAGAGCCACGAGCTTAGGAATTCAGTAGGGCTGGATCCTATTCCTTCTTCCTCCACTGCCCTGCTGTCTAATCCTGGGTGAGAACATCCCCTCTGGGCATCTGGATCCCCTCCCTCCCTGACACATCTATTTAAACAGCAAATTCACTGGGGTAGGGACCATCTTGGTAATGATAAAGCATGTACAGCACCCCGCACTAATAGTTCTATTAATAAATATTCCCACTGCTATTAAGTAATAAAACAAAAATGATGGTATGAATTGGAAGGTCATTGATGCATTACATTAATTCTGAGGTATCTGGGTATAAAATGCAAGGCAAACTCTCCCAAGCAGAAGCAAGCTGGGGGACACCTATGTTTTTTTCCAGCATTTTTGGGCTATACAATTAGAGGTAATTAAATTTTTAACTGCATGAGATTACTCCAAGAATACCACCACTGGAGGCTAAATGTCCTGGGAAGCTGGGGGAAGGGAGAAAAGAAACATTACAGAATTGGAAGGAACAGAAAAGGGACAGACAGCCAGCCTGAAATGTGCTGGAGATTGCATGAGCTGAGCCAGTCCAAGGCACTTCAATTTTCTACAAATATGGAAACAGCTGGGCCACAGACTCAAAGATTCCATGTTCCCAGTTCAACAAATTCAATAAGAGTTAAATACATCCATGCTTCTATGCATTTTTAACCACGATGGTGAGGTAAAGCACAGACCTAGGAAAGCCTTCTACAGTTCTATAAACACCAGAGACATAAGAAGGAAACAAAATCCATGTAACACAATTAATTCCTGTTGCATTTGTAAACTGCCATTTCTCTGCAATACATACGAGCATCTCTTTTACACCTTAAAATGAGCTCCACTTTAAAGCTACCTGACAACCAGAAATGACCATTTCATTCACCAAGAAACTGAAAAATGGTTCTCCTACCAGACCTTAGATTTGTTTTACACCTCCTGGCAAACCCTACAAATGCTGGAAACATCACTCATTTCTGACAAACTTTGGTCTTTTTGACAGCTACTGAAGTCTGAGGTACCACAATTGACAGGAAATCTCATTTTTAGCACTACTGCAACAATTAAGATTACTAGAGTTTCTTTTGTGGCTTTATCCTGATTTGATATTAGATTTAATAAGACTTTTTTAAATATTCAGATGTGCTGAAAGTATGTTTCTTAGTATGAGGAGCATGCTAAGGAAAAGAGCCTGGCAGCACTGTCTCCCCCCACCCACAGAGGTAAATCAAACGGATTGATTCGGAATGTAAGCTTTGTGCACAGAGGATAGAATTTACTGACAAAGTTAAAGAGCAGACTACAGAGGAAAAACTGCTTCCACTTGAAAGGAGGAAAAAAAGAATTTCAGGAGAGAAAAAGTAAAGGAGACCCTGTCCCCATGAGCTAATTGTCTGTCTCATGCTATAGGGGATGCTCTTGCTTAGCTTACAAGTGAAAGACATTCCCTCCTCCCCCTGCAAGCAGAGGAACTCACAGCACTAATATGACACCTTAAATGAGCCAACTTCCTTCAGCATTGCCCAGGAGACTAGAATGGACATGCTCCTAACTCAGACACCAAGAAACGCGTCTGATTAGCAGTCGGGCAGAAGAACATCTCTGACCAAGGAAAAACACTCATGTTCAAGCAGAAAAAAAACCCAGTGGATTGCCACAAGTGGCATATTTTCATAGCCTTTGTGTAAACACCAGCTCCAGATCAGCCAGCATCTCAGCTAGTTCTATCTGGCTTCCCTTCTTCTGAAACAAAATTAAGGAAAACACCCATCAGAAAAGGTCAGTGGCCAAACTATTAGGAAAAAATAAAAGGCATGGGGAAGGACATACATAGTAATTCACTAAATGTGCACTGCTAAGCCTCTGAGAGTGGGCACAATCCAGACTTTTCACAGAAATGTACTGAATTTGCAGAACTGTTGTGCCAGAGCATTAATTAGAATTTTATTTCTTACGAAATTCTCAATACTCCCCTACAGCTACCCCCACCAATAGGAGTGGTGTGAACCCCATGGTTTAGAGGGAAACAAAGCCAAAGCAGCTACAAAGAGCACAACAAAAACTCCACCCACTTCACGTGGACACCTACGCAAAATGAGAGGACTGAGCGTCTCAGGTTCTTAGAAAAACACTCAGCCTGGCAAACAAGCATGTCCTAAGGTGAGTGCCAGGTGGGAATTCACCTTACACTGACACTAGAACACACCTTCATGGATCATGTGCAATGAGCAGAACTGCTTCTCACAAAACTAACTCTGCTCCAAAGCCAGCAAATTTGCATTTGATAACTACAGTAACTTTCCAAGCCTGCACCCCAATCCTAATCTGAAAACATCAAGAATTTGATATTTCATTACATTCCAGAGCCAATTTTAACAGTGAGGCCAATTAACCAGCAGAACATTGTGTGAACTTTAGTTCTTATTCATTCCTTCAGTTCCTATTTAGATGGTATTTGTTTAACTAAGGTTACTGGTTCTTGCTACATTAAATGCTGTTCTGCTCAGATTTGGCATGTTCTGTGCTAAGGAGGTACTTGGTGTAAATTGAGTCATACCTGAACCATCTCCTAAACCAGAGGCAGAATGCAGCACACAGAGCAGATCTTTCTGCCTCTGAGTGGACTTTTGTGGCTCTTCTTTGCCTACTTTCTGTTTTTTGCACTCAAAATGCAGCCAGCAGAACTCTGCAGTCCACGACTCTTCCCAATATTGCATTCAGAAGGAGAAGTCCTTTCCTATTTATTGCTGCACTACTCACATACCCAAGGCCCCCCCCACACACATGCTGTGGCTAAGGGTCAAACTGGTTTACTTTCTTAGCTAAACTTCCAAATCCTCTTCCCAGAGCCTGTTATTTACTCCTCTGTTGCTCATTTTGCATTTAGCTGTATCAAAACACATTTCATTCAAATGAGGCCAGTTTGTCAAAGCGACCCTGTAAACTGCCAATTTGCACGTCATCCACAGAAATTCAACATATGCTTCCAAGCACTGAGCTGCCTCCTAGCAGAACACCCACAGAAACATTCCCAGGCTGTGGAACCAACTTCTTCAAAAATTACAAAGTTAGACAGTTCATTCATTTATTGTGCAGAGTATCAATATTGTTTTTATTGTGAAATATAATTTCTGTTTATTTTTTTTTAAATAATGTCATGTAATAAATAAATCAAGCACCTGTAAAGGAAATAAGGAAACATTCATCTTTCTAAACAAAACCCGCAATTTTGTTGGTGTAAAATTTTTGATGCAATCCATTTTCCATAAATAGTAGTCACCAACTCCAAATGCTTCTTTCTATCCTTAACTTTACCGTTTAAAAACATTAATAAAAATAAGTCCAGTTAAACTGTTCTTTTTCAATTTAGGACTAAGATCAGTCAGGGTGAGGTATTTTTTGTTTCCTGGGATTGAACAAATTAAATTATGTGTCTATTCACATTTTCTGAACACTGATGAATTAGCAATTAGTTATCTGGCATGTCCCCTGTTATTCCAAACATTAGGATTTAAATGTCCTGCTGCTGGAAATCTCTTCACCCAAGTCTTTCACCATTCCTGGATGAACTTTACTTAGGGCTGCAGATCTCAAATGTCCACTTCCACATACTGCACTTAATATTAATTTTTAAATGAATTAGAAATACTTCCACTGTCCTCCTCACATACATAAGCCAATCTTCCTTTTCCCACAGAAAGGCCACAGCTTCAAAAAATTTTGACAAATATTTTAAGAGAGAAAAAGGCATTCAGAGAAAGAATTTTTTTAAACAGAACAACAGGCATTTTCTGTCCACTGGCTTTTCTACACAGATTGTGAGACAGAAAATATCTCCCCCACACTGCTGTATTTTAAAAGAAGTAGGAAGAAGATAAATTTACACCACAGGAAAACAAGAAAACAATCCGCACAGCTTTGCAAAAACTTACACTGCTTTTGGAAAAATAAGCTGCAAATGCTTCCACACTGTGAATACTTTGAGAGATAATGAACGCAGCACAAATATGCACGGCAAAAATAAATCAATTACTAATAGGAAACTAGCTTGATGCACAGATTTTTGCTTTGCTGACTTCTTCATTTGTTAAGGAAAGAAGAGTATTGGTTATTTTCAAGACATTCAGTTTACCATTATTAATTCTAAAATACAAAACCTAAAAAAGTACAGAGATTTAAAACAATACAAAGCAGAAAACCAGTAAGGTGCAGAAAAGACCAGCCACTCATGCTCCCACCCCCAGCTTTACATCTATGTGCACAGGCTGGTGTGTATTCGTACCATGTCATGACACAGAACAGGAATGCTGAAAGATCTTCAGCTGCCACCTCAATGGTGACACATTTGCAAAAATACCTGCTGCTTTCTAGAGCCAAATAGCAATGAAAATCTTTAACAACTCCTTAACCTTGGCATCATTTCCTAGATTGTCTGTCTCATACTCACAGATTACTCCAGTGCTCAAAATAAATCTGAAGAAAGTGCAGATAATTTTTGAACTTGCAAAATTTCAACTTTCAGAATTGGTACACAAACGAGAAAAACAATTCAAGGACACCACAACTCCACAGGGAGAGAGGTATAGTTTGTTTTTTGACAACTAAGTAATGAAAATGTTCCATATATTTGTGACGACCCTTCTGGGTGGTTCATCATAATATTTCAGCTAGCAGGGTGATGAAATTCTTCAATTAATTCCTAATTACTTATTCAATTGGAAGAGAACAGTCTATTTCATGTAACATGCAACTCAGGTTTAAATGACCTCTGAATTTCATATGAGGAAATCCTTGATCTTCTGAAAGGCATTAAAAAAATACAAACAAGCAAATCTTACCATTTTGATGCCAGTGGAAAACGTGACTGGTTTGACAGGTTTGGGTTTTTCCAGCTGCATTTCTAGCTGAGTAGATCTGTCCTTATGCTGAGCTAAGAGCAGAGAGGCAGGAAGATCAGAGCTTTCCTGTAAACATATGAGGAATAAATTTGAGCCCAAAACAAGTATTAATTAACACTGATATTCTTCCAAACTGCAAGCTGTAACTGCCAGGCCATCACTAGAACAGCAGAATGCCAAGTATCCTCTCCCTCAGAAACATTTACAGAAAAAGATCGTTTTCTGTAATAAGAAAAAGCTGCAGCAACCCCATAAATCAGAGTAACCTGCAAACAACCATTTTTATAGAATCCACATTAAAGACAATATAACAGGCTCCTTATTCCAACTGGCCAATGCAAGAATATTTATTAAAATAAAAAAAAATTAGAACTTAATCAGAGAAGGAATAATACTGAGTAGTATAACTTGGATCAGATGTTTATCTAAGACACATTCTTTCTACCAATGAACTCAGACCAGTTTGAAATTGTTTCCCATTAGATTTCACCTGAGGCCGTTTGGAAATGATCCTTGCTCTGCTTTGCACAATGGAACTATTGTAAGTGCAACCAACAGCATATTTATTTTCTCCTTCAGCAACTTATTTTTAGGGAAGCTGGCCAATTTTTAAGCATATATATATATATATATATATATATAGATATGTATGTATATGTATGTATATGTATATATAAAAAGTAGTAAAATAAGTAGTTAAGCAAAAGAATTACTTAAACTGTCAGAACAGAATGATTATTAACACACATATATGTAAGTGCATTTTTGAGAGAGTCAGAAAATTATTGGCTAAGTAATTTTCTAAGAGACTAATGTTACTATCCACATGCACACAGAAATCCTTGAGAATTCCTGGCTGTAATTACCATGAAGTTGAGAGCAGGGAAGAAGTGCAGACAGATTCTTCCTGGACTGCTCTAGCACAGTATTTTTTTCTGAAGACCCTCACACGTAACATTTACTTCTGTTTCAAAAAGCCAAGCAAATACTGAACCATGAACTATATTTGTTACCCACAAAACCACAGATTTTATTAACAGGACTGTGATTTTTTAAATTATTCAATTCAAGGCAAGAAGTTGGATGTTTTTAATGCCATAAGATGCCTTATTGTTTTCATGGTACCTAGAAAAATCCTCTGAAGTGATCATGAAGAATAGTCACGTTGTACACTGACTTTTCCTATCACTCTCCATCTTTTTCCCTCTCTATATTTTATTACACTCCTTTTGTCTTACCACTAAAATGCAAGACAAAAGCAGAAAAATCTCACACGACAAGATCTGGTCCAGAATCACGAATACAACAAGTAAGGCACAGGTTCCTACTTGCATTTCTGTGATCAGCTGGGAGGAAGGGAGGGAAGATGCTAAAAACCTAAATTGTAGAGACATCTAATTTCTGTACAACTGGGAGAAAATCTGGACTACAAATGCACTAGTTTAGTGCTTCTTTCAAGTGCTGTACATCTCTAACCAGCAAGCAGCAGCATGTGCTGCCAGCTGTCAGCAGAGGTTAAGGATGTTGAATTCTTTCAATCACCAGATTTAACACGTTGGGGAAGAAGGGAAGAGTGGAAAGCATTCTCTTGTTCATTTTGTCATTCACATTCCTCAAATGCTCACTGCATTTCTAATAAAATGATTCAAGGAAGCCAATTTTTAACCAACTTCTCAAGAGCTCACACAATGATCAGTAACCAGATTACACAACTGTGGGAAACCCACACTGTGCCAGCAAGGCACCACATCCTGATTGTTTGTCCTTTTGAATATGCACAGAACCCTTCTGTTAACTATTAACACACGTGGAAGTTCCAACCCTGTGTTTATCCATACCAGCAATTTTCTGTATGGGAAAACAAACTGTCTACACTATGAACAAAGCTGGTTGTACGCAACAATTTCTGGAAGATTTGTCTCAAAACCCTTGAGGTCCTGGTAAAAGTGTGGATATGACGTCTTTAACGCCTTTGCCTGACTCCAAGCTATGCCACAGTCCAGGGAAAACCTGCTCCTCTGCCACGTGCTGCAATCCCATTGTGCTCATGCCTGGGAAATATGGGCTGTTGAAGAGGAGAGTGCAAGTGCCATGGCACACAAGACATCGAAGAGATCATCTTAGAATCCTCTGCATACATGTGAGGAAGCTTGTACAGTACATAAAAAAATACTTTGATATTTTACTCAGACTGGATTATCCAAGACTACTGAAGGTTTAAAAAAATCCCCAAACAAAAGCCCAAAATAAAACACTCGTATAGCTTTTTCAGCATAAAGTGCATTTGAGACTGCAAGTCTTAATTACAACAGGGTATTTTCCTTTAAAAGTGAGAGTTTTTATTGTAAAAGAGGTGACCTACAATGAAGGTAACATAGAAATTGCCTAATTAGTACTGGGAGGCCAAAAGGACCAAACTGCTTTTCCAGTGGGCTGCAGAGCCTGTGTCCCCCCTGAAGACTTGCTGACCTCTCCAGCACTTCACACTGGCCTTCTCCTCCCTGATTCCAGCCAGGGATGGGTTCATGGAGCCTTGGCCCCAAGGTCCAGCCCTTCCTGCATGAGCCCCTGCACTCCCCAGGCTGGCCAGAAGCCAGGGCCCACTGCACAACATTTTAAATACCAAACATTTCTGTGCCTCTGGACTACCTAAATTATCAGCTCTTTGAGGATGATACAGCATTCTCAAACACTCTTGTACACAACTGAGACCTTTACTCCACGTGAAAGCACCATAAGTAACACATATAATGACTTAGATGATGAGGGAGAAGGAGCACCTCTTTCCATAAGGAAAGGATGAGGGCATTGGGATTGCTCAGCCTAGAAAAGAGAAGGCTTTGGGGTGACCTAACTGTGGCTTTCCAGTACCTGAAGGGAGCTGGAAAGAGATGGAGAGAGACTATTTACAACAGCCTGGAGTGGCAGGACAAGGGGGAATGGCTTCAAGCTGACAGAGGGCAGGTTTAAATTAGACGGTGGACAAGTTCTTTACCAAGGGTGGTGAGGCCCTGGCACAGGTTGCACAGAGAAGCTGTGGATGCCCCAACACTGTGAATGTTCAAGGCCAGGTTGGATGAGGCTTTGAGCAATCTGCTCTAGTGGAAGTTGTCTCTCCCCATGGCAGGGGGTTGGCACTGGATGGTCTCCAAGGACCCTTCTAACCCAAGCATTTCTATGATTCTATGAGATTTGCAGCTGTGTAAGATTTCATCACCAAAGGTAAAATTCATTTCTTGACAAGGAAAACACCCAACATCTCCACTTGTACAACACAAAAAATGTGTCTTAAATTTTTTCTTGCTGCCCAGTGGCCGATGAAAACTTGGAAAAAAAAAATACCAAGATCCATTAGGTCTGGGCTGTAGGATGACCACACCAGGTGATCTGTCCAAAGGAGAAGATTCAAAACCATTGTCAGGTTTCCACCTTCCCCTGCTCTCACAATCCTGCAGACTCAGTGGTAGTAACCACTGGTATCTCTGTAGCCAGAAATTAATCCTTTTTGGTGTAGTACTGAAGCAGCAACTACAGATATAAGATTATTTTTTTAAAGTTAATTCTTTACACTGCTGCTGCTTATGCTTGGCTCTTGCTCATGATCAGTTTCATTTTCAGATTTGCAGCACAGAGTTAGAGGGATTTCAGAGACCATAGGAAATGTTTATTTTAACAACCCCCGGTTTTCTAGAGACTTTGTAAGTCATTATACAAACACTTCAGTGTTGGTTTTATAAACCTTTATTACAAAACAAGTTTTGGCTCAAATTTAAGTTGACACTGCCCCTTCAGAAACAGAGACACAACTTGAAACTGTCCAGTTTCCTCCCTCAGCCTTTAAAAATCACCTTTATGTTGTTTTTAGAATATTAAGATATGTTTTAATAGCTATACATATGCAATCACAGTTAAAAGTACTTATCTTAGTCATGTTTTAAGGCTTATTTGTAGCTATTCTTTCTGCAAGCCACCTGGTGAAGGTTTCCAGTAAAACCAAATGCTGTGTTAGAAACAACTCTGGTCAGTTAGGAGTGTGTCTTAGAGCAGGGTTTTAAAAAGTCAGAAACTCAAAATCCGTATTCTGAGGTATTAAATTCAAATTCACAATGCTGTTTTTACTGATTTATCCACCATTCCTAACTGGGTGGATAAATTGGGTGAACACATTTACCTTTAAGGTGAAAACAGACTGCTGGATGGATACAGCCTTGACCTTTTTTTAAAGAACCTTTCTGCTCATCTCTGCTTTTGTCTACAAAAGGAAAACCAATAACAGGTTGCCAGGAATCCTGGCTTGAAGAAAGGCATCTCTTCAGGAGGCCCTGAAACTCCTAAACTTCACTTAGATCCTCTCTCCATGTCAGTGCCTTCTGTACTGGCCCAAAGAGGAACACTACTTTTTCAGGAGAAGTAGAAAAGCATCTGAATAAGAACTGAGACCATAAAGCAGAAATTAACACTGTGTTAGTGTGAGGTGCACTGTTATAAGACAGAAAACATGATTTAGATATGCCAAGCAGCTTTAAACCACACTGACACAGCTGAACACATATATGCATGCATATGTACTTCACTTTTCTAGTTTCCCGCAAGGTTACACAGACTGTGTGTACACACTGTCCTCATGGGTGTTAAACCTGTGAATGTGTGTGTATGCATGTCTGTACACACACTTGTATTGAAAAAATTGAGACATGAACCTTGTTTAAGTAACACATTTAATGAGTTTCTCTATGCCCACACATTATTGCACTTCAGATATAGAAACAGTAAATTAATTGAGACTACCACGATTTACAAAAGTAGTCTGAGTTTTCCTGTTTGTCTGTACAAGCTTCACGCACTTCAAAAGGAGCAACTTGTACAGGGGAAATTCCAGTAAGAGAACACAACTCACTCAAGGTAAGTAAACTTTTTGTTGTAGTTTTTGCACACAAAGGCACCACCAATCATGCTCTGAATGAGAAAGGGCTGACCAATGCTTGGATAACTCATGAGGTTCCTGTCCCCTGCTCTCCACCATCTCCACTGCAGAGGTGACTGAGTCTAGAAGCACCTCCTGATGACCTCTTCACTTCCACACACCAGCCCATTTCAGCCACTACTCAGAACTGCTTAACAAGCCAACAGTGGTAGAGTCCAATTAAGCCTACAAATCCCAGAAGCATTCTTATTCCAGCCCCTAGCTTATCAAAACCAGAGTGGTTTGTAACATCGAAATAAGTAACAGGTGAGAAAATGAAAACATAAACCACACAAAACAGGGAAACAGGGACAGATCTGTTAATTTCATGTAGTTAGCAGTGATAGAGATGAATGTCAATGCTACTGAGCACTCAAAGCCTATGGTTTTGTTACTCACCAGGTCATCCAGGAGTGCCTGTTTATTCTTCCTTTTTATCATCTGTTGTAGCTGCTCTTCCTTCTGGATGAACAGCCGCCTTTGTTCGCTTTCCTGCCGCTCTACCTCCAGAGCCTCCTCCAGCTCTTCCTGCTCCCGTGTCTGAAAGGGAAATCAGAAATCAGCTCACAGCAGCCCCACAGCTCCACTGCCCCCCAGGGGACCCCGGGCATGCCATGCAAAGGGAAAGCAGAATTTTTAGTGTCTTTTAAAGCAGAATTTTAAGGTGATTACGGATGATTATTCTACCTCCTCATTGTTCAGCGTGAAGTTAAAATTTTTAACTTGCTGCTCACTGGAGTCTGGATCTGACTGCTTACATGTTTGAGAATGGGTTTTCTCTACACTTTCACTCTAAAGTGAGCCCCTCTCAGCTCCCACACATCCAATAACTCAGTGATGTAAGTAGGGTGAACAAAACGATCCCACAATATTGTTCCTGATCATGCCACTCATCAGCTGCATCTTTGCAAAGCACACTCTGTTTATTAGTGCTGTAGAAGAAAAATGAGAAATTAAAAATATGTGAACATTAATAGAGAAGCCTATAACTTTAAGTATTTTAAGCATTAACTGTGAAAATGTCATGTTTTCAGAAAATAAGGAATTCTTCCTATAACCTGATTTATGTGACATGAGATGAAAAGAAAGATTACTAGTACAAAATGTCAAGTTTTTGTTAGAAATCTATTTCTTGGCAAGTCTTTTTTTAACCTGCAAACTATTAGGTAATCTGTACTTGAAAATCACAGTGAAAGAATAAAAAAAACAGAAGAGGGCTCAAGAGACAGAGGAAAATAAGAGGATTAAACTATTCTGTAAATAAGGTGGATCAAAAATATGTCAGTTTGGTTGCAAGAAGGTACAAGGAAAAACATGCAGGAAACATTTTCCAAATCTTCTCCATCAAATATAATAAAGCAAAGGGAGATGCAGTAAAAATGGCAAGATAATTAAAATTTTATAAACTTAAATGGATAATTTATTGATGAAAGGAGTTTCAGCAGAACATCATAGGGGAAAACACTGATCTCTTCTCTGTGGTGCCCAGTGACAAGACTCGAGGGAATGGCCTAACATTGTGACAGGGGAGGTTTAGGTTGGATATATATAAATATATATATAGGATATATAGAGAATATATAGGATATATATGCACCAAGCCTGACAGAGTTCAAGGAGTGTTTTGACAATGCTCTCAGGCACAGGGTGTGACTCTTGGGGGTTGTGCTGTGCAGGGCCAAGAGCTGGACTCAATAATCCTTGTGGGTCCCTTCCAACTCAGCTTATTCTGTGATTCTGTGATCACTGAGGCCAAGACCATAGTAAAGTTTGTTCTAATCAAAGTTATATCATAAAGCACAGCTAACTAATAAAAGCCAGAATATACAAAAAAAAAAAGTCTCTTTACGAGATAGATCAAGCCAGTGGGTCCCAGTGAGGCCCAGCTGCCCCTGGATGCAAGAGCTGACAGATCTCATCACCTGCCACTGAGCCAAAAGAAGCTGCTTCCATTTTGTAACTGGTGCAGTGATACTGATAAAAAACTGGTCACCAACCAGCAACCACCTGGAACTGGGCTCTCTTTGCATTTAATGAAAGGAAAAAAACAAACAAGAAAATCCCCAAACATCTAACTGAGGTTATGTGTGAGAATTAAGGGATTTAGTTAGTTCAGTCAACAGAACTGAGGAGCCCAGGGTACTTTGAGACATTCCAAGGCTCTTCCACATTTATCTCTAAAGACTGCCTGGAATTTGCACTGAAACAGAAGAAAACTTGTAGGGAAGTGTTGACAGACCTAGTCTGAAGAAACAGCCCAGAAAAATTATGGTCTGAAATAAGTAAACTGATAAACAAACCTAAAACAGAGCAGACTACAGGAAAATGGAAGAATTACCATGTGCCAGATCAAATTCTTTCTGAAAGGAAGACCAAATAGAATAGTAAAATAGAAGAAATTAGTTCAATAGGTAGCAAGGGTTGTGTCCAGACTAAAGATAATCTAAACACAGTCCTAATATGTGAAGGAAAAGATGATGACAGTGAAGCCTGGAGTAAAGTCAAGCCTACAAGTGAAGAAGTAAATAGAAAGTAAAATCACGTTTCACCACATTGAGGAAAAGATAATCAAGAAAACATGCACAAACACATCACAGAATTCAGACAAAACTATTTCAAGACTGCACAAAGCAGCAAGTGAAATTAAACATCTAATGATAAAGTAGGAAGCAACAAGTTACCCTATGGCTGCAGAATTGCAAATATTTAAGGGAGAAACACTGGAAAAGCTGTAGTTCGCTCAGGGTGCAAGGTTTTATAAATAAAAAGTGTGTATAAATATCTGTGTATAAAAAAACAATTTATAACTACAAGAACACCAAGATCTTCACTTTTTTTTTCTAAATTGCAAGAGAAGAACAGTCTTAGAATCAATGTATTTCCAGCAGAGATGGGAAAACAGAGTTTCTTTACAAGAGGCATTAAGATCTCTGCATTCAATTCTGGCCCCTTCTGCTTGCCAAACACAAATTCTAACTGGAGCAGGCAAAGGATAACAAAAACAACAAGAGGGACAGAAGATATCTATGTCCCTCAGAAGCAACCTATTACAGTGGACAGAAAAATTTAAGTCAAGAATGTAAGGACAATGACCAGCCATAAGAAGTTTACAGAAGAAAGTAGGACACCTTTTACCACACATGGAGTAAAGACGTTCCAAAACTTGCTAAGAAGAGCTGGAGAGGAAAAGCAACCCTTCTGCTTTTAGGAGAGGGATAAATTTATGGGCAAGATCATGCAGTTTTTGTAATAACCACTCTGTAAAGTCTATTATTATGTTTCAATTGTTGAAAAATAAATTATGAATGTTTCAAATGTTAAAAAGGAAAAAAAAAGAGAAACGTTTCCAGCTCTCCAGTGAGTCTGGATTCACACAGGCTTGCCCAGCTTCCAGCAACCAGCCTCCAGCACAACAGGACTGTGGAGCACAGCAAACAGAAGTCCTGGGGGCTTGAGTGGGTACAGGGTATTAGAGAGCTGCTTGACAGCATCACACAGCTCCTGCACAGGCTGTCAGAGCCACTTCCTTGAAGGGAAGGTGGGCTGCAGGCAGAGCTGTTCTCACTGTGACCCCAGAGGTTGCAGCTCCATTGTAAAATAAGACATGCAGCCAAAGCTTTGGCAGGTCTCTTCAAGCTCTGAAGCAGAGGATATTGCACAGTGTCAGAGACAGGATAACAGATCAGAGATGGACCCCTAGGGAAATTTCCTTGCCTTTAAAAGGAAGAGGTTCAAACAAACATTTTTCAGATTCCAATCTCCTCCTGTGAAATCCTAGAGCTAAAGAAATCACTCGGAGTTTTGCCACAGACTTCAGGGGAGTGAGGATTTCACCCCTACTGATTTGAAAGCAAGTCCTTAGTGCAACTGGATTACAAACACAAACCCTTGTTATGTCACACTCTGGGCAGACATTTTCCTTCAAGAACTGATAACAATGTGTATTTTTATGCTGAAAAAATATTTAACAGATTAAACTTTTCTTACAGGAATAAATGTATGCAAGTTTATTTTTAAAGAACAAAATGATATGTGAGCCATAATTTAATGAATGAATCTTCAAAGAACCCTGTGTTTTGCATACAGATCATATATACAATATCCCTGACGTTACTGTTATCAGCTCTTGAAGAAAAATTTGAATGTTTGTTTCAACATCTTTCATTTTGAATTTTGCATAAACCAGGCCTGGGCTTCGCCTCAATTTTACAACTCTCTCCTGGGAGCTTCATAATGTCTGAGTCTGGATTCCTTTTTTCCTTCAGATGAGAAAGAAACGATTGTCCTGTGTAGGAATGAACTTCATCTCTCCTGGATATTGTCCAACGACACTGCCAGCACACATGCCGTGGTGATGTATTAGACACAGGCTCTACTGCCTGCCCCTCTTCTCAAGCCCTTCCCAAAATAAAGCATTACTGCATTTCAACTATCAGCTTCAACATTTAAATACAAAGAACTCCACATAGTGCTTGCAGCTTTGATTTGTTTTAAGAAAGAACTCCACAAATCCTTTAATTCTTTAACAAATGAATAAAAATTGTAGGGGAGAGAAGTTAACTAACCAGTTTTAACTTATTCTTCTGAATGACTTCTTTGTTATCCTTTTGATACAGCTCCATTTTCTTTTTGGTGTTCTCCAAGTCCACATTGTTGGTCAAGTTAAATACTGTATAAATATTATAAAGACAGAAAGCAAAAGTATTAGGTCAGCATGCATGACTATGACAAAGAAACACTATTCTTATGCTCTCTATCCCTTCTAGCCAAATATAAACACTGCAGTAACAGAACTTATTTAAACATGCCCTATAAAGACAATCTGCTAAGTCACTGCACTTCAACAAAAGCCAGCAGAGTTTTTGTAGGTTTACACATCTGTAGGGGACTAAAATTTGAATCTTGCATCCCATTTTGTGACACTGGTAATGATATGCGTGAATAATCATCATACTATTCATAAAATATTGATCTTTTCAAGTAGCACTTATAGCTAAGAACATGGTGATTCCTGTAAAATTAAATTAGACCAAACACAGGCATATGAAGACAAGGTTAGAAATTAAGTCACTGTTCCATTTCACAGGGAATTTTTAATGCACAAAGACTCCAGTGATTGTTTGAATTCTCAGGTACACAAAAAAAATTCACAGCTTGATAACTTAAAAGGCTCCAACATACAGTTACCTTTATCATGAGGAATCTGCAGATGCTTGCAGATTAATAGGTCAGCTGACATTCTTTTGATGTCTCTCAATAGTGACAGACTATATCTCATGTAATTATGAGCAAGCAGGGTCGGCCAGCAAGCTCCACGGTTTAGCACAACATTCCCAATTATCTACACATGGCACAGACGATATCTCAAGAAATTGAACAGTTTCTATAATCAACAGCTTGAAAGATGGAGATGGTTTGGATGATTTGTAATTTGATACAATGCCTGAGCCCTTCACCTCTAGGTCACTGGTTCACTTGTGGGTCAAGTGAATTCCAATGGAAGGCCGTTATCACTGGGACGTCTCTTGGTGACCTCCATCCAGAGTGAATGCTGGGCTCATGCCCATGGCCTTAAAGCTTCTGAACACTCAAAGCACAGAGCACTCAAAGTCTGCAAGAGCTCTGTCACGTGGCTACAAGAGCAGTAGAGAAATTTGTGCTGCCATTGATAAATCCTTCACAAGAAACAACCGCACAGCGACTGAGCTACGTCAGAGCCTGTGGAAGGGAAGGAGGTTCTTGTGGAAACACCAGCACGGGACTTCGGAGGTTTTGGTTCAGCTCTCTCTTCCCAGGCTTTTAGGCAACAGGGCCAAGCTAACCTTGGGCACAGCCACCACTGCCAAATCATTTGCACCAGTGAGGCGTCTAGAGAGGAGCAGAAGGAAGCAGCATGAAGCCTGCTGTTACTCATCAGGATAACACACATCTCAGTCTGGAGAACATCATACCCCTTCTTTCATCCTCTCCACAGGTAACACAGCAGAAATGAGCATTTAGCTGGGTTCTAGGCAAACCAAACCAAGAGTAACCCAGACTGCCACACCAGCTGAGAGCAGCAAAGAAAATATCAAGAAATCAAAGCCAAGAGGAAATGGAGATAAGAAGAAACAGGAAGGTCCGAAATGATAGAGCTGTGGGATGCAGCTCAGTTCCACCATTCAGCCCACTACTGCCAAAAGAGGCATTCCTGCGGTTCTGCCCCTCTCCCCAAGCACAAGCCTCACTCTTTCCCCTGCTCTGATTCCAGAACTCCCTTGGATGCTCTGCAGTGTCAACAGAAATTCTCCAGTAACCTGAACTAGCTCAACATAGGGGCAAGGCAAGTGCCAGAGAGGGCACCAGGGAAGTAATAAAAGGGTACAGGTGGGAATAGGAATATTCTCTTTCCAGGAGTACCAAACCACCATATCATCTTACTCTTATTAAAAATACTCAATTTCCTCAAACTGCAACAAAAAAGGGCTCAGCAAGATAAAGTTTAATAACTTCCTAAACTTAACTAAAAAAAAAAAAAATAAAAATAAAAAAGTGTGTTCTATTTATTTTTCCTCTTTTCCAAATAATAAGCAGTATCAAGAGGAATGAATTTCAATTCAGTTTGGCTCCTGAATCCTCAGTTCAGAGGGAAGATCTAAGATGGCTGAGTCTGTGCTTTAAGAATTTCAGAATCAAGACCTGATTGAATTTTTGAACTTTGCTACTGTTCCTGGGCAGACCACTGGGCCTCTGTACTGGAGGTCTCCCACTGGCAAGAAGCAGGAGAATGGGAATAAAGGTTCCTTTCTCCTACACATCACCTGCTGTATCTCCATGCTATAGCTTCAGGCAGCACTTCTCTCTGTGGCCTTGATCTCATCCCAGCTGGAACTTCTGGGCACTGCCATAACCCAAACACGCCATTCAAATTTCAGCTCCTTGGTTTTTGGAAGCCAGCTACCCATCCCAAATGTTTTGGGTTTTTTTCCTCTGCAAAGGCATAATTTTCCTATTTCATATTGTGACAAACACACACTCTTTGGTTGTAGCAACCATTCCTTAGTAAAACATTATTTTAGTCTAAATCTTTAGTATTTAATGGCAATCTGACCACCAAATTTCCAAGCAACAGTTGCCCACTGACAAGAAGTTTTAATATTTGAGTATTAGGGCAGAGAAGAAGTATCATGTGAAAATGCTGGCACACAATCAGCCCAGGGCTCTGCAATGACAGCAGCTGCATGGGAATGTCAGCACTTCCTACAACTTAAATCCACACAGCAGCTCTCGAAACTCTTCAATGACGACACAAGAAAGAAATAGCACATGAGCCATGCTGTGCTAGCAGGATGCCCAGATGCCACCTTCAGGTGCACGAGGAGATGCCAAATTGCCTTTAGGCAATTGTGAATATTTCTCTAAAAATAAATCCAGTAATAAGCTGATGATCTCTGTTTTGCAATTATTGCTGCTTGAAACCTTCAGGGTTTGTTGGGGTTTTTTTGCTTCTTTCTCAGTTCTTTAACAGGTTCAACTGGTCACAATTTGGTCTGTAAAACAAGAAGCTTAAGATTTAAAACCATACTGGGGAAAAGCAGGCATGTTTTAAATATGTGCAGATACCTACCTTTATTGAGAACTGTTTACAAAAATGGGTGTATTTTGCTATTTCATAGGAAGCAACATTTCTATCAAAAAGAATCCGTTTCTGGATCAATGTTTGGGAAATTTTCATCAGCCACCTGCACAGTCACCCTAAAAGCCCACTGTTCTGCTCATGGTGAAAGTGTTTATCCCTCCCTTGTTCTCCTGCTGTGACTGTAACCAAACCACAGCTACAACCCTCTCAGCAGTCAGATGTGCTCACATCATGTTGACTCTGTCTATCTTATTCGGCTTTGTCACCCAAGGATATCGTAGGACATCAGAGATCCAAACTTCCAGCACCCTCAAAAGACCTGAGCAAATTTGTCCCAAAGAACATTGATACACAGCCATCGATGAGGAACATTGTCCTGGTCCTAAGCATCTCCTCCTCAACACTGACTCGTCCACATTTCAAGAGTGGAAATACTTAAGACATTTTGTTGCAAGACTGGAAACAGTAAAAAAGTAAAAAAAAAAGTTTAAAAAGTGTAAAAAAGTAAAACAGTGAAAAGTGCAACAGTGTAATCTGGATCTGTTACATCAACTTCAGTGTCAACAGCTGCCCTTTAGTACATGAAAACAGCATCTTCCCTCCCACAATAAACACCTACCAGCAAAACAAGCTGCTCTTTGACACTGCATGGTTACCAGCGGCTGGCCAGCCAGCCAAAACATCTTTCAACATATTTTCTAATAAATTTTTCATGAGCTTCAAACGTCTTTTCATCAATATTTATAGAATACAAATTCTTGCCATTGTACCCTCACAATTACAGCTGACAAGTCTGTTTTGCAAGGGGCACTAGGGCACAAAAAATAAGATATTATTTCCCTCCCTTGTCCCCTCCACAAATTACTTGGCATTTAAAACCCAATAACTATAAAACCAAAGAATACAGTTGCTAGTACGCAGCATAATAACTTTAACATAGCCAGGACTATGCAGCACTTTATTTGACCTGCTTTGAGTTTTACCAGAAATTAATTTTAAATATACTCCTTAACTTAAAAAAAAAATTAAAAAAAAATTAAAAAAAACCCCAAAAAACTATAGAACTAGAAAGAGTTAAAAATCCCAACTCATGCTACACCTACCCTGAAAAAATATTGGTGCAGAACTGAATATGAGTGGCAAAGCAGATGGCTGGTTTGAAAAGGTTTCAAAGAGAAGACAGACTTATTTTTGTCCATGTTGAAATATAGCATAAGCCGATATAAGAGGCCTGAAGCCCTTCAGGGAAAAGAAACAGAAGCTGTTTTGTATGCAACAATTATTTATCTACTTATCCATCTCACATTGGTTGGTTTATAAAATGACTTGCCTTGAGACATCTGTTAAGTATAACAGGAAGACTATTGTGTTTTTGTGAAACATTTCATTCTATTTAGGTGAAACTCCCAACTTCTAAAATTCAGTCTCTACAGGGAGACTTTCTCTGCTTTTCAAAACAACAACGTTCATTATACAGATCTACAACAAAAGGAAAAATATTTTCCTAGTTTTAAAAAAGAAAATGAGACAAAAAATTTTAATTAAACAGCACAAGAATTTGTCCAGAGACACAGCAGTATGAATGAATATCACTGAACTGCAGGACTAAGTCACTCAAAATCTTCCTGTTTCAGACTAAGACTAAAAATTATTAGCATTAGTTTGTTATGAACAATATTCATCCCATCCTACTACAAACAACTCCTTAATTGTCATCTTCATAATACCCAAGACTGGGAATGGCAGAGTGCTACAGAGGGAGACACAAGCTCATCCTCAGTCTGCCTGGGATGTCCCAGACTACTGTGGCACTGTCCCTTGGTGCTTTTGGTGCCTGAGCCCTGTACTTTTAAAAGGGGTACGAGAGGGGTCAGGGGCAGAAAAGATGGATGAGAATTTAATAGGTCCCTTCCAACCAACATTTGTGTGATTATAATTAAATAATTATCAGAAACAAAAGAAAACCCATAGTTAAACCAGACAAGTCTAGTTAGGTATTAATAATTGTTTCTGTTTATCTTCAGTGGTCTTTTATTTTTCCAGAAAAATTGCATTGTAATGAATGACTGAAATCATTCAGTCCCATCAGTCTAAGAAAGACCATTTTGGCTGAAACAGTGTGCAATCTTTGTTCAGTTGAGATGACTGAAACAGATCTTTGAAAAAGCTGCCCAACTTCCAGTTGGGTTATCACCTTTGTCAGGACCAGCAACACCACTCTCGAGAACACACACAGAGAGGGGGAAAGAACCAAACCACAAAACAATAAACAGCACAACCCACAAGCGATCACAGATAGCAAAACCCTTCCTATCCAAGGATCACTTGTCAGATAAGTGTTCTGAGCAAGACAAGGCACTGGGAGGTGGGTCCTGCTCCAGAGAGCTTTCACACAGGGCTTGGAAAAATAGCTACAGAGATACTTGGGAGAAGAAGAAATACCTGGGGGAAGAATAAAACTTTGCAGAAAAAGCTAGCAAAATTCACATTGTGTCCAGAGAGTGCAACTTGTAGCAACACACTCAGAGGTTTAACCAAGTCCCTCTCATCACATGGGCACAGACCTGACTCACTCAGTTACCTTTATCCACACCTTTCCCAAAGGCAGGTTTTAACCCTTTCACTTTATATTTATTCATTGTGCTAATGACAACAAACTGTATTTACAATGTTCTCAAATTGTCCAACCGATTTTTCTTCTAGGGAAAACTCACTTTAAAATGTGGTTTTTATTTAAAGCCTTGTTTAACACATTTTAGCCTAAAGCATTATTCAGTGGCTACACTCTAAACCACTGCAAAAACCTGTTTTTTATAATAGAAATCTTAAAAGGTTTAAAAACTTAAAAACTCTAATGTTTGTTTGACCTTCCCCCCCTCCACACACACTGCTGCTGTACCCATCCAACTCTTCTATTTCAATAGAAAACGTCTGTAGGTATGAAACTGCTGATATGAAGGGGGAAAATGTGTTTCAGGTGAGGTCAGCAACTCCTGTGTCTCAGTCCATTTCTAGTTTTGGAGCTGACCTGCCTGAAATATTTGGAAAACCTATCAGAATCAGGGTCACGTGAAACACACCTATACAGGACGTTTACATTTTGTTTGTGCTAAGCAACTACTTCATTTAAGCCCCTACAACAACTCCAGGAACAAAACTTTCCAGCAGAGGGAGGAAAGAGAGGTAAAGCTGCACTTTGACTCTCTCACAGAAAAACTGAAAGTTTGGGGCATGGGGAGAGGGGAAATCCAGTTCCCTGGCTCCCTACATTCCAAACCACCACCAGCTACTGCCAGCCTGCTGAATGTTTGCCCCACAAGGCAAAGCTGCCCTGCACATCCTTTCTTTTCCATCTTGCAGCCCAGTTTTCTACATGAGTGAGCAAACAGAGAATTCAGAGACACACAAAAATGAAATAACTCCTCTCAGCAGTAAAGTGTGAAATTATCATAGAGTCAATGACTTTTAATACACTGTTCAATCATACCATTCACAACATGTACTGGAAAATATCAAACCAGACAACTGCTAGGTGGGGAATTCTGCCCAGGACCAAAGCAGGTTTGGGGACAGATGTGCAATGGGCTTTGTCACTAAGGGAGAGTGAACATGGCTTGAACCCTTGCCTAAATTGGTGTTGTTGAATCAAACCTGTCCTCTGGGATCTGTCTGGAGTTGGGATGTCATAAAGGAACTCACTGACAGCAAAAATTAAGGGTCTTCTGACTGCACTTCTTTGCTGCCATCACCCTGGCTGCTACATGAATGAACTAGGATGCAGTTGGACTACCAATTCCTTTCAGTACTCAAGGTGCTCCTCTCAGGTAACTAACTCCAATTCCTAAAACCTCTATCAAGCTTCTTCACTATGCATTTGCAAAGTCAAAACAATTACTGGCCAATTCACTTTTTTTCATAAGGTTATCAAGACCAGCCAGGTTTCTGCTGCTTCTAAACCAAGTTCCCAGTACAGGATTTGGAGCCATTTGCAATGTAACCTCCTAATCCCAAGAGCTGTAGAATCATAACATCCTTCAAAAATTCATGAGGTTCAGATAATTCCAGGCAAACCTTCAACTCCCTTGTTACAGATGTTAAAAAGTCCTGCAACAGCAGTTAAATGGGAAACAGTATTTAATGCTACATGAAAAAAAGCAGTTTTGCTTCCCATGAGCACACAGATTCTTCCAGGATCCTCTGGCCATTCTTTCTATTCATTCCCTCCTTCCCCCATACCATTCCAAAAAATACACAAACAAAGCTACACCCACATCATCTCCTCCAGATATTTGGACCCATGTGAGTGTGACTGGTGTTTCCCAGCCACACGATTTGGCTTCCTAGCTTCAGCCTCCTGATGCCAACAAAAACATGATACATTGCTCACAGCAGTAAGTGTATTGGATACATTTCTACAAAACACCACAGTGCAAAAATGAGCAAAGGCTCCTTTGAGAAAACTGAAGGAAAAGTGTCATCTCCATGGTTTCCTTCAAATCACATTCATTGCCCCTCCTGCATGCTCTAAGTCACCTCTTCTTCCTCCAGGTCAAAAAAAAAAGAAAAGCCTCAGAAGCTCAAAAAAGCCAAGAACAAACCATTTAGGAGTCACTCCTTTGAACACATCCTTGTTTTTCTAAGCAAAACCCATCACTCCACCATAAATCACAAGTCACCCTAACTAAGAAGAAAATAAACTCTGTTGATAACATTGTCCCTTCCCCAAAGGGCAAAGTTCTGCTTCAGCTAATCCAAAGAGAAAGAAATCAACGTCTGTTCCTAAACCTTCTACTTCTGCACAGCAACATAAAATGCTACCACAGTGGTATGTAAGGTCATCAGCTTCAAAGCAGCTTCAACTACTGTACTTCCAGAAGCAAAAATGATGAAAGACACCATATGGCTTCTGTCATGGTAGATAAAGCTAATGGAGGCATATAATGAAAATTTCAATTTCTCCTCTCTTTGTTTAATCTTTGCCAGTGCAGCATGGACAGTCCCCTGCAAGTCTTTCTTTTCCAGCTTGCTTACTCTTTGGATTGTGCTTTTTCCTCTGGCAGATAAAATGTTTTACTTAACAATGTCCTACAGTTCAGCAAATATGATTAAAATCCAGAAAAAAAGTAATTAGATAAAGATCTGATACTATGATAAATCATATTACAGAAAATGATCTTAGATATTCTCATAGGCAGCTGAGTCAGAAGATAAAAGCCTAGGGTCTCATAAACACAGCACATCAAAAACGCAATCATTAAGACTTACCAATTTCTTCTATTTCTTCCAAGAAATCATTATATTCATCTAGGGTGGGAAAGTCTTCCTCTCTTTTATTGTATCTTTGAGAGAAGAGAAAAGTATTTATAAAGCACAGAAAGATGCAATTTCCATTCAACAAGACTTTTGCTGCAAGCTGATTAAGCATTGATCTAGTTTTATCTACTGTGTGTTTTGTGACTCCCAAACTGACCAGAATCTTTAATGGGAGACAGAAGTGCCTGTTCCAAAGGAAAGGAGGCAGCCTGGAAGAAATCAGCCTATCTTTGCCTATTGTTTGCCAATTCCTTTTCCAGGGTTACAGGTAAACATGAGCACAGAGGCCAAGGTAGAGTAACTCCCAGCCAACCTCTTAAAGGCAGAGGCAACAGTAACACCCACAGAAAAAAAGCTTTTCTAAAAAAGGGAGTTTGGCTTTGTGCCAAAAACAGAAAGCCTATGTCAGCAGCAAACCAAAAATGCTACACAATTATCTCATTTCATATCAATAACCATCCCAGCACTCACATTCACCTCTTCAGAGCTCAAGAAAGTAGAAAGATGAAGGGACAACTGGCTTAGAACATGGACAGCTTTTGAAATGCAGACTTTCTTCCCAAGAAAAAAAGCTGAGATTCTGCCTGATCTGTGGACCGTGACACACAGGAATACAAAAATCCCAAGAATTGAGCCCACATTCCAATTTGAGAGTATTTTTTCTGCCTCCTAAAAACTAGTCTGGAAAACCCAACTGGGCCAAGCATTTTGCAGCATTTTCTCTTCTAGCTAAACTTTATTCCATGTTTAGTGAACCACGTTGACATATTCCAGTTTGACTTCTGTTAACTTCAGTAAACCTTAAAATCCAACAGCAAAATTATTACTGCTTTGCACATCAGCATCTTGATATTCAGTGGCACAGTTTCCCCACATCTCACCAGCATCACATGATTCATTACTATTGTACCAAGTTCTAGATAAAAGCTGACAAGTTTATAATTTACCTATAAGTTCACTTAGGCATACACAACTCTCTCTGGGTTGCTACATTTATCAGATTTTCCTCTATCAAAACACCAACTGGCTTATTTTCCTTATAAAATGCTGCTTACTGGCCACAAGGAGTGAGATGCAATTTCAGACCTCATTTATCTCAAGTTCCAGACCTTTCAGATCTGCATGACAGACGGGTAACACCAGGCTTGTAAGGAACCATTTCCACTAACAATTGCTGTGTGGTACAAAAAAACAATGTGAACTTTCTTTCGCCCATTTTGATTTTGAAGGGAACTGGCCTTCAACTCTCAAAACAGGTCCCCAGGGAACAAAACAATCAAGGTCCTGTTTCTTGTTCTACTGCCATGCTCAACCCCTCAATATCTAATCATCTCCATTTTGGAGCCAAGTCTTTGCCAAAGAAGGCCACATAGAAACACCCAACATTTTCTAATGCTAAGCAGGAATCCCTCAAGGCTAAATTGAGAATTCAGCTCTCAATTGTTGCACAAAATCAGATTCTCTGAAATCCCTCCATGATAAATGGAGTCAAGTTTTATGGTTTGCCACTTTAAAAAAAAAAAGAAAAATCTCCTCTGTACTACCGAATAAGTAAATTTTTAAAAATTTTTGATCCATGAAGTACATCCACTTTCTGCTCTTTTAAACGGTGACACTCACATTTTCAGCACTTTCTTCCGGATTTCCACTTCCTTGTCAACAGCAGGATCCTCAAAGAGCTGTACCCTGAAGTTACTCTTCCTCAGGGGGGTGTCACACTCATGGCAGTTCCCAGCCCCTCTCACAAACAGCAGCTCCACACAGCTCTCACATCTGTGGGAGAAAGGAAGGGGTACAAAGGCACACAGATGTTAAACTGAAACATAGGACTGCCCCCCTTTTTTGCTGTTAGCAGAGCACATCTCCCCTGGATTTCACTCTTTCTGCAGCCCCCACCAGCAGCAGGAGGCCAGGGCTCTCCAGCCTGGCTGAGCAGAAGAAGCTCAGCAGCACAAACACATTGATTCTCCCTGCCCAAACAGCTCCAGCTCTTTGCTGGGACCAAACATTAATCCAAACAAAATGATGGGGTCTGTATCAAGGGGAAGCTTGTTTACTGACACCAGCAAACCCATGGACCACACTGCAATATCCTTATTTACTCTAAGCACCACCTCCCTGGACAAAAAACCCTGTTTATTTTCTTGATGCTGCAGTGCAAGGAAAATTCAGTCCAAGCATGGATACAAATCCTGCCTGCAGACTTCCAAGCATCTGCCAGTCCTTTCACAGAGGAACTGCTACAACAAACCTGAGCTAAACTCCAGTCCAGCAAAGCTAAAACAATCAAAACCGTTTCAGTCAGCAACTAGCTTTATGTAGCTCACCTGTGCCTTCTGGTAATACTTTTAAAATTGCATATAAAATAAACTTTACACAGAGGCTGCACGGAAATAAACCAAAAATTCCTTTCTGTTTTTATTTCTTTTGACCTAATGAAGACTTCAGATTTTAACAAGATACTTGCTGACCAGTCAGTTGGCATTTAATAAAGGAAGAACACATAACAAGAAAGCTGATTTTAAGAAAAAAGTACTTGGGTAGTAATAATGTGCAAATTTCTAGCAGAGGACAGCACCTGCTGCAGTCATTTCCTACTGCTGGGGAGGCAAAGGGGAACCTATTTATAGCTTTGCTATATTGAAGCCAAAACAGTTGTACATTAAGGGCTAAGCCATGTTTTACCTTCACAAACCCAGCACAAAAGCTAAACAAGTTAAGAGAAACACTGACATGGTTGAGAAAGATCTTAAACAAAACTTTCACACTGCTGACCTATCCCCAACTAAACTGGTTCCAGTCCTTACAGAGGCAGAGATGAGGAGACCCAACCAGTTTTACCCAGCTTCTGTTTTCAAGATTAGAAGGTGAAAAAGAAACACAATTGTATCTCACAATTTAAAAGAAAAAAAAAATATCTATTTTTTTTTATGGTTAACACATGGAGAACTACAGCTCCAACCTGCATCTTGCACAGCAGCTGCCAATGCTGAAGAGCAAACTTGAATTTACTTGGGTGTTTTCCTGCTCCAGAATTCCTTTCGTTAGAAAACAAAGTGTATTTATAAATAGAAATTATCTAGGTAGGGAAAGATCAAACTTCATTAGTACACTAAGCTTGAAATTTGAAAGTTGTTGGAACACATACTCAATAAAATAATGAGAAATTAATATAATGTACATAATGAAAGCAATTTATGTCCCTACTACAGGAGGAGCAAGAGTAAATGCAAGAGAGCAGGCAAGGAAGGGAAAGGGTTTTCTCCTTCCTCCCCCAACCTGTCCGTGCATGCAGGAGCCCAACACAAGGACAGCTTCACTGTCTCCTTCGTTCTGGCAGCTCGTGCTGTTTGTGTCTCTCTCAACACAGCAGCCAAAGCACAGAAAAGTCCCTGCCTCCTTCCCAAGACATAGAATAGGGAGTGTGAAACGACAGAACTCAGCAGGTGGATCCAAGTGCAGGTGTTTGTATTGGTTTTTTATCACAGCATTGCCTAAGGACCAACAGAACAGGGGCTCCATGTGCAGGATATTATTCACAGACAGTAGCACCTGAAACTACTTCACTCCCCCCTTCCTTAAATCAAAGATATTTCAAGTTTGCACATGACTTGACTATGGAAAAAATCGCTCCTTGGAAAAGCACTTCATACAAGTGCTTCAATGCCTTCCCCAACTGAAACCACCGTTTCTAAGGCTGCAAAACAGCTTTCCATACATAAAAAGATGAGTCAACACCTCACTATGGGAATCCCACATCAGGTGATCGCAGTCTCACTCACTCATGCACATCCACCCTTATATTTATTTGGAGATAATTCCTTCTGAATTCAAAGGGGGCTGCTGTATGGGACAAGTCAAGGGCAGAGCTGGACTCTGTCCATACCCTGCCTCCTCTCCCATCCCCAGACAGATTTAATATACACAGATCCTAAGCTTCCCTCCAAACAGATCTGGCCTCACAAACAGCAGCCACTCCGCCACCAATGGCAATGTTCAGTCACACATTTCCATCTGATTCTTCAGGAAGGGAAAAAAAGCCATTTCCCAAACCCTGCTCAAAGGAATTCCTCCTGGTTTCGCTGCAAACCGCTAATGTCAGAGCGTGTGTCATTACCAGAAGGCAGATTGTTATAAAGATGGATTTAATTAATTCTTTCACGTCTTGAAATAAAGATTTCAAAATGCGACTTGAGAAAAAATTACCTTGCACTGTAAAATTTAAATATACATTATTTTTTTCACATGGATTATTTAGTTAGTTAGTTATTAAAGATATGTAGCAATTTCTGTGATTTCACCAAAGGTACCCAACTCATTCAATAGCACAGAGGGGCACCCCAACACCACTGGTATTAGCTGGTATTAGTGAGCTCCCCATGTCGCACACATCACATCCTTTCAGGAGATCCTTCCACTTCTTTCCAAATCCAGCTCTACCCCACTGGCTGTACTGTAAGGACAGGTGTCTGTGGAAGCAGGACACCATTCTGTACATCTTTAATTGGCCAACAAATTATAGGTGGCTTTCTCCAAATGAGCAAAGCACCAAGGCACTTGTTAAACTCACCTTCAAATCTGGGCCAAAACAGATGGCCCTGTGTTTTCTTAAATTAGAAGCCTTAAATAGGCAATTTTTCATTTGCATGTGTATTATGTATGCAGATATGCTACACACATAAACTAATGATGACAAAGTATTCCTGTTTTAAAAAATCACATCCATACCTTTGTTAAATACTGAGATTGTCTGAAGACAACAGCTCCACCTGAGATCTAAACAAACAGGGAGTGATGTTGCTGCTTCTCCTCCTCACACCAAGGTTGAACATCCTCTGTAATCTGTATTCTACTTCACACACCCACTAAAACATTTCATTTCCTTTTGGATTTGAGTTTGTGTCTTGAGAACATGTAATCAGGATGAAGTTGTCCATAGAAAATGCCCGAGGACATACAACAGGGACAACTATCAGTAATGTCAACCAGGAACAATAAAGTCTCCCGGTCTTTGACACCAATAAATATTAGAATGCTCATTTTCATTTCATGGACAGTGCTTTTATCTGTTGTTCTTCTTTTTCATTCCCATGAAATGTTAAACAAAAGGCCCAGTCTCTGAGCAGTCTAGAACACCACATTTTTGGGGACAGCAAACAATAAAGCATCTACATGGTTTGGCACCACTGCACAAACAGCACTACAGGCCCTCATGTTCAAGGACTTCTGGATCGTACTAAAAATGCTTTTGGTACATTGCAGAAAACAAGCAGAGGTTCCTCCCCAGAAAGCTGTTAAGATATTTATCAACTAAATTATACTTACTGGGAACTAAGTGTTTGTTTTGGACAGACTGTCTTCAAAGGGTACAAGATTTGTGCCCAATCCTGCATTCCTCACACATGCACACATTCACCTCATGCAGGGATGATGGCAGATAAGGAATCAACCCTCTGGGACACTGAAGGATGAAAATGGCTCACTACGTGAGCACAGCTTGATGGTGCTGCTCACTTTTTTAGCTCGGCTGGCAAGGGAGCAAACAAAACAGATTAAAGGAACAGCTATTTTCACAAGCAGGAACACAATATAGTCTCTCAAAATTTTAGATTCTGCTGAGCTTTACAAAAATTTGCAGGACCTTAGATATGTAGCCATTAATCATTTCAGCAAAAAAAATCTTTATGGCTTTTGCTGTTGACTAGGAGAATTACAGAATGAGTTACTACCCGTCTTTACAAAGTCTATTTTTAGTTGATACACTCATTAAACAGTATTAAATACTTAAATTTTATAAACCACTCTTCCTTCAGCTTTTGTAACCAAGATGTTTCTGTTATTTAAAGTAACAAAACAAATTATCCTCTCTACTATGGAAGAAACAGTTTCGATTAAAAAATAATAATAGAGTCTTCATAGCCAAGACTTGAACCTCAAACAAGAGAAGTGGAAAGAATCAGCAAAAATGATGTGTTTTCACTTGTTCCTCAATTTTGATGTCAGAGGGAAATTTACTTACAGAACTGGAATGACTTGATTTATGGGGACAGAATATTAAAAAACAAAACACACACATGAGAAAGCTTACAGAATGACACCTAGTTTTTTTAAATCAAAGATGCTTCTAGAAACATTGCTGGGCTTCTTGCTTAGCTTGGATTAGACAACTTGATATTCTCAAGCAGTGATTCTTGAACTGAGACAAGAACAGCCCAATTTGGGGGGAGCAGCTGTCCAACCTGTTTATTTCACAACCCTCAGTACATTTAACAAGTCACAGTGGTTTCCGCTACACAGCCAAGAGCTCATCAACGATTTGCAATCGGCCACTGCAGCTTTATTTTCTGGGCTGATGGACTCACAGACACAGCCTAGAAGGCAGGTTCTTCCTGGAGTCTGCAGCAACCATGACCTCTGTGATCCCAGAGAGTCAAAAGAACTCAACTAAAGCCATTTTTTCTCATGTTACAGGATACAGACCAAAAGCAGAGGAAAGAGAAGCATGACTTCAGTGACACCCAGCGCTTCTGAGAGCCTCAGAATAAAGGAGCTTAAGAGATCAGTAAGGAGTTAGGGATAAAAATCAGACTTTTCCTTTTCACACCTCAGCTTCAGGAATCCATAAATCCTTATTCAAAGCCTTGCAGTAGCTGCTGCCTGTGTTTTTTGGGCCATCTCTTCCCTGACTGCCAAACACAAGAGGGAGTTGGGAGAAGATGGTACCAATTACTCTCTCACTCCTTCCTGTCAAATTCTGCTAAGTTCTACCAATGGGGATTTTGCTTTTCTTACCTTGTGAGGAGACAACTTCAGAATGCTCTCAAAACCTTATCTGGCCAAAAAAAACCCCACACAATGGGTCTTGTCTTCAACTGGTAAATAAACAGGACTCACAGACAGCCCACGTGCCATGCAGAGACTACAGCTCATCAAGGAAAAGGACACAGCTTTCAGGCAGGAACCACGACTCTATCAGATTCCAATGAAAAGTGCTCAATGCAGATGAGAATTCTGGGGTTTTAAACACTGCTGATAAGCTATCTGCAGTTGTCTGCAGCTCCCTTCTCTTCAGCCCAGTCACACACACTGTGACACAAAATCTTGGAGATTGCTTTGCTAACGTTTCGTTTTTTCTCAAAGTATCAGGACTCCATAGAGCTGATCTGAACCCCTTCCTTTAAGCAAGAAAGCAAAAGCAAAAAGAGACTCTGGTGCTCTGCCTATATCTGTGTTATGTCAATTCTCAGCGTCATCTGCCAAGCTGCTGAGAACGCAATCCTCCTTCTAGACCATTTATATCTTTTGGGAAAAGGATGCACGCACACCACTTCTGTTTCATTTTTGTTTTGTCAGACAAGTTCTGCTCCGTATTGCAGAAAAGAGGAGGTTAAATGAGCCCAGACATCTCACAAAATTTAGGAGACATTCAGGCACTGTTAACCCTATTTTCCAAATTCCAAATGTACTCATATGTACTACTCTGCTGTACAACCAGTTCATCTCAGCTGCACCAGAAATAAAGCAGACCAGGTAGTGGCTGAAAAACATCCTTGACTGGCATTTCAAAAGGAAAAAAAAAAAAGACATACTGAGTCAATTAATAATAAACAAACATTTCCACCACCCATTGTGTTTCAACATCTCTACTAGAGAACCATTTCAAGGGGCTCAGACCTGACAAGAGAATTTGCAGCAAGCTAAAACTTAAATTACTTTTATCCAGTACAGATGAGCATTTCTTTTTTCCCTAGAGAAAAAAAATTAGAGAAGCTTTTATGTTATTAATGCTCAATAGTATAGAAAATATATTTCTATGGGTATTTAAATAAAAGTTCTTTCTGACATAGTGCTGCCTAGTTAATTAAGGACACAATCATAAAAACATGTCTAACAGCACCATTCTGCCAATTTGGTCAAACAACAGGCCAGTACTTGACAGGCCAATTCTTGACACTTCAAGAGCAGCTGTGTGGCATTGAGAAATAAGTGCTTTCACAATGACTAGGCACACCAAAACCGACCCAGAATTTACTCAGTGTACCAGAACAACTACTTCAAATCCATTATGGTCTACTGGGCAAACACATGCACTAAAATAATAATTCAACTGTGTCAATAACCTTTCTTATTATGCTTTATTCTCCTTCAATGAGAACTCTGCAAGTTTTCAGAGTTCTCAGCAAATGTCAAATTAAGTAGTTATCAGGATCAACAGCTGCCCACAGCACACCTGAACTTAAGCCACAATTACGAAATTTTCCATGTCTGTCCAAATTGCCGAAATTGCACTTTTTTAGACACAATCCAGCTCAATGTCACCCATTGTCTCACAAGACATTAACAAGCGTGAGATCTCACACCAGACTCCACATGGGATATGTTGCTCTCTTCTCCTTCCACATCCATTCCTTACTTTGTGATAAAGTCCTGCACCCTGGTGTGGGCTGAGCTGCCCCCAGAGCTGACAGCTCTTACTAACTCCAGTACTCTGAGTATTCACTTACTCTATCACACCAAACACCTACATAAGCCAGAAACCACATAGACATAAAACATAGACAACAAAAAATAAACACTTGGGAGTGCAAAAATAGTCAAGACACATCTTTTACTTGATCTGAAACAAGTTCTCCCTTCTGTCCTGTATTTTCAATGTATTTTACAGCACAACAAGAGCATGTGGGAACAAGACATGGAAATGCAGTTTTATGGTAAAGGGGGGAAAACGTTAAAAGGTATTTGTGGCATGATGGGATATCCTGATGACATTACTGAGGGCTTGTCATGAGACACTCCCATATTTCATGTCTAATCTCAGAGGAAGAAGATAAAATTGATAAGACACATCTGTCAGATAGCCTGGCGCATGACCAAGGTTTTCCAAAATACAACAGTGGTTTGGGGTCTCCAGGGGAAACTTGCAAGGCTTTAAAAGTCTCTCAAAATCAAAATCTTGACCCATCTTTTGCAAAGATACTGTTGAGTGACCTACGAATGTTGGCTCATCTCTCCCGGCTATTGGGAGGAACAAAGCCAAATTCCTGCCAAGAACACAGACTTGTGTTTGACTCGAAGCATGAAAAGTACACAGTCCAGTTTCCTCAAGCTATTCAAACACAGAGACAGTGTGGGTGTATGTACACACCATTAAAAACAACTGAAAAAACAGCCTGGTGGAGCAATAATTGCATCACCCATGTCCTGGATAGCTCTGAAACCCCTATCAGTGCTCAAAACACAAAGTGTAACAAAGTGATGTCCACCCTACCACTAAACTTGCTTGGTTCAAAATGACTGAAAGAACAAGTTGCCATGACCAAGTGGGAGCTCCTGCATAAATCTTAGTTTATGATACAATAAAATCAACTGGGTTTGTTCTATTTATTTACAAATGAATGGCCAAACTGATAGGTTAAGACATCATCTGCCATTCTGATAAGCAGCAGAAGTCCCAACAACCCTGAGTTTATATATATTCAGCTTAGGAACACACAAACTGTATCCCCTAGATGTTAAGTCAGCCAGAGAAGCTGTTATAACCTGCACTGCTGTGCACTGTCCTTCCCCTGCTGCCCTCTCCCACAGGCCAGGATAACATTTGTGCAGCCACACAGTTATTTTTGGGTTATTTTCAGCCAGATAAACCCTCCCCCACTGGGTGCACCACATATGCAGGTTACAGTTTGAAGGACTAAGATCCCAGGCCAAAAGTATAAGGAGAGAAAAGACCCAAAAAGTGTCTGCCATTATTTCAGGGTACCCTACAAGTTGCTTGATCAACACACCTCTGAAAAGCTGAGTCAATGAACAGTTAAAACACAAGCAATGCAATAACAAGTAGGGTAGCAGACAGAGGTAAATACTATTTTTCAGAATTGCTAAAAATAAGACAGCCAAAAGACCATGACAAATTATTTCAGAATATTTTACACAAAGCACACAAGATTACTTTACAGCCAAGTCCTTCCACAAAAGAAACGGAAGTCAACGCAACTGAAAAAAATTCATACATTTGAAACAAGTCACAGAGTCACTGTGAGCTCATCACTTAAAGAGCATCAAGTAGAGAAAGTGACAGGCCTACCCCAATTAAAATCCCCTCGTGGTCCCTGTGGTGCAGCCAGGAGAAGGCACATGGAACCAAAGGGGGCAGCAGAAGAACTGCTGGTGTTTGAAAGAGTCGCCAGCAGGATGTGAGCTTTAACCTGAAGTGACCAGGGTAGTTCTGGTCAGTCACACTCAAAACAGATGAGCTCATCCTATAAATGCACGAAAGGACAACTAGGTAACCACAAGATTGGGAAGATTGGCTTTTCAGGAAAAACAGCAAAAAAAGCTACTGAGTCCAGCCAGTAGAGTAAACTTCATAGTGGGAACTGCACTTCTCATCAGTCAGAACAGTGGAGGTCTGGAATCAGAATCAACAGAGTAATAGGACAAAAAAGTAGTTAAAAAAAAAAAAAATTAACTTTATTTAGTTTTATAAAGCTTTTTAAGTTAGCAAGAGGAGAATTTGATGACCTGATTGTCTTCAATATGTAACCAGATCTGGTAAAGAAAATGTCTCCAACCTTATCCACCATCCTGGTTATGAGCTCTAACAACTAAAACCCTGGAACAACAATAGCTAAGGAAATAAAATAAAAAAGGAGAGAGAAAAGCTAAAACTATGTGCATCTTAGAACAGCGGGGCTATGCTTGTCTTCCTTTAAAATTTTTTTTCAGTATTCAATCATCTGCTCCTTCTGTTCATAACAGTAATCACTCTCAGCCATCAGTCTAAAGCAGTTTTCCCAAATTAAGCAGAGATTAACATTCTTCTATCAGAAAGCAAGTAATTTATCTTGTGTGGCACAACCCATAATACATATATATATCAGAGACCCAAACTTGATTCACTTGGATCAATTATTTTACATTGTGGAAAGAGAAAAGGTAAGATCACACCATTCTGTTTGCCCTTAAAAGCCAATACAACACCCAGAAGAAACTGGAGTAAGATTCCTCAGCTTGTCCTACTTCAGATAGAACATGCAATTTGTTATGGAGATATATTCTACTAGCATGTAAAAAAATCCTTTCTGCAGCAAAAGGTGATGGTCATGACTCAACAAATCATCCTTCCCTCCTCTCCAGTCCAATACAGCCTCAGGAAACTAAGTGCTTTTCAAGGCTGCTGCCTTTTCAGTGAGATACACCAAAAGCACCAGTACCTTTGAATACTAAGGAGTCAGTAGTACTTCAGCTGCTGAGATCACATGAGTTTTCTTGACTAATGTAGGTAATTTTACACCATATCACAATTCCTCACTAAAACTGCAACTGATTAAGACATTATTTATTCCCTGCACTAAAGCACCATTTAAAATGACTTGCTAAATCTCTGTTGGCTTTACGACTGCAATTTGAATATCTGGACGTCAGAGAAGGAAGAATGATCTCTATGAACTCCTTTAATACCTCACAGAGCAGAGCCCACATTATTCCGAACATTAAGCCACAGGAAAACAAAAGATGCAACTCAGTAACACTTTATTGCTATCTTTCATCCAAATTCAGACTTAATCCTTCAAGAAATAAGACTAGGCAAGTATGTTTTAAAAAGAAATGTTCTGGCAAATCTACTTTCTTTTTTAACCTAAAGAAAGAAAGTTAAAGGAGATGTAAAGAATGAACCCAAAACCAAGTAAAGCATTTATTGTTGCAATGGGTCTCTTATTTTGGAGTGCCTGTGCTACCTTGTGCCCGAAGCTCATTTACATCAGATCATTTCCCAGCACTTTTGATCCACTGATTATCTTTAGCATCACAGGCACCTTCTGGGACTCTGTGCCTGCACTCCCTGAAACTGCACCACTGACAAACCCAAGTTCCCTGAATTACAGGTTTAGCTTTCATTTCTGTAGCCCAATAGATTTTTATTGCACTTTCTTTAAATGCTTCTTTCTCAACCTTAATTTTCCCCATTAAAAGTGCAAAGACGATATTCATTAGAAAAACTCCACAGTAGCAATTCAGTTTCCCCGCCTCCCTGGTCTCATTTGGGAATCTCCCACTTCCTACCAATTTTTAAGGGTCATTCCTCACTTCATTTTCACATAATCCCCAAACAACCATTATCACATCTTTTCTCAGCATGAGATAAAATATAGACTGTGCTTCATAAACAGTAGAGACCTTAAGATTACATTCTTGGTGGGACACAGCATGATAAATATTTCAGGGATGTCTTGAAATATCCTACAATATGCAACACGTGGCCAGTGAAACCAATCTCAAAAAAACAAGTATATTTTGACTTATTAGGAAAAAAAAAAAAGAAAAAGGAAAAACACACCAAAACCTCCTTCCCCCATCCCATCCTGGCCATTGAGCAGGTCAGATTTCAATTTCCTTTTTAAGGGTGGCAGAAACCTTGACCTACTTAAAGCATGGCAGGGAACATTTCTGCATTTTAAATTTAATCATTGCAAAAAATGCTTTTAAGTCGAGCTCAAAAATAAATGGCAACTACTGTTCTAGAGCATTAAACCACTTGGTGAATGTCATGCAAATGCTTTGAAGCTAAATTGTAAGGTCATATTCAATGCAACTACTTTTAGGTATTAAAAATAAGAGGAATATGTCAGACCATCAGCTGTGCTGGCATCTCAATCATTTCCTACAAATTGTAGGGAATAAAAACCTAGCCCTACTCCAGTGATGTTGGAGGGAGTTTCATAGGTTATCAAACACAAAGGACAAAGTGAGCAAACACATTACTCACCACTGCAAAGACTTAACACGAGCTGTTCTCTCAAAGTTGCAGCACATTTCAAAGAATATTATCACAATGAAAATCCTTCAGTGTTTGTTAGTAGGGAAAGCAACCAGGAGAATCAGTTGCACGGAGGGAGCAAGAAGCGAGACAATTTACATTAACAAAGGATCAAAAAGACAAAAGCGAAAAAGTTTTAACAAAATACATACTGTTCTTGTTAGTATTTCTCTCAGTACCCATTCTGCCACAAACCACACAAAGCAGAACACCCCAGTGAAGCTTCTCAGCAGCGGATGCAGACGCTGGGACAAGAGGGAAGAGGACACACAGCTGCCTCCCCACACTGATGAGATGATCATGATCAAACTGTTGTCAAATGATTTGAAGTCAGATAAATATCCACAAATCTGCTCTTCATTATGTGAAGTTCCTCCCATGTACAGCAAATTCAGAGCACAGATTGTTGGGATTTTGTGTGTGGCTTGTTTTTATTTGTGGAAATAACCTAGAAGAGTATTTTTGAATGGCTGTTTTAGCATAAACCCACCTGCCACCCTACGTGGGACCGGTCTAACTCATTTTGCAGAGTATTTTTGTTCATTCCTATCTCTGTGTAATGTTAATGGGAAAGAAAAGAGTTCTTAATTTCCATTCACTGCTTCAGCTGCAAATATCACACTGACAACCACACCCCACCATTATCCATATGCTTTGTGCCACCAGAGCCCACTGCTCCCCCTGATTAACTGAAGAGCCCTTGAAACTAAATAAGGAAAAGGAAAACTGGCCCAAGATTCAGATGATCAGTTTCAGACAATATCTGAGCTGATCTGTTTTATCCAAACATCAGCTGAGGAGCACAATGCTGCAGGTTCTCTCATAATAAACCACACTGCTCCATAATTATACGGGATCTGTACACATATCCAAAAGCAGCATTTATTTAGGCTCACAACTGTATTAAAGGCCATGTGCAAAGAACATTGCTCCTGGCTAGACAGGAATATAGTATTTGTATATGTATAGTATTTTCCCCATCCATATAAATCACACAGAATAAATGCTTGGTATTATCTAATGGCACTAAAGCAGTCAAATTAGAACAAATCAAGGGAAAACACCCCTGAGCACACAACTCTAGGAAGTTTGAAATACAGGATTTTATGCTTTTTATATGCTCCTAGTCTCAATCAAATTGTAAGCTTCTACACAATAATGAAAAGGATTTTTTCACAACTACCCACTCAAAAAATAAAAATTAAAACCTAACACATCTATTTTACATTATTTTTTGATTCTACAAATCCTTTCACAGAAAGCAATAGCCACTAGCAAAATCCATGATGACCAATAGTTGAGAGATCCAGTGAAGATAACTATAACCTGAAGACAAAATAAAGCAAAGGATGAGTTTTTCAGAACGCAATGACCCCTCCAATTCCCGACATTTTGGGGTGCACACATAACACTGACCACCTGTAACTTTCTTGACCAAAGCAAGCTGCACATGTACAAAATATTTAATTCTCTCCACCCAAAAAATGAATCACTAAGGAGACACCACACTGAAAATCTACTCTCATCATTTTATGATGTTATTTTACATTCCTGCTATTTATAACACATTTTTGTTAATTTCTCTAAAGCTCTCGGATTCTTGTGAACTTCAGCTACTTCCTTAACTTTTAAAGGTCAATTCATGCTGCTTCCACTCCCTAAAACCACATGCAACGTTTTGGAGAGATGTGCAAGGCATGCCATAGTTTACCAGTATTTTCTCCAAGAAACATTAGGATGTTACAGAATAGTGATCACCTTCTCTACTCTCACAAAGCACATAAGCCAAGTTTACTAATAAAAATTAAACAAAAGGGATCCAAAGACAAGGAAAAGATGGATTACTTGTAGATAATGAAGATTGCACCCTGGCTATTGCACATAACAATTAAAGCCTCAAAAGAATCCTGTTATGGACACAGGCTGTAGTTCATGAGTCACAGTGCCATTGTGCAACTCAGGTATCTGAAAAGCAACTACAGCTCAACTGAAAAAGCCATTTACAGCCTACCCAGGGCAGAAAACACCATACTGGGTGTTTTCCTTGGAAAACCCTGTAAAACGAGTTTGGTGACACCCACTGCAGCACAACCTGAATCCAATGCACAAAGTTAACCAGTTTAACAAAATTCCCTGGTGAAAAAACATGCTACAATTGGTCATGGAAATGAGAAAGATCAGGTCACATTCCAATAACTGAAACAAACAGAGAAAGAACTGCCCTGTCTGTACAGGTGAAGCAGAACCTGCTGCCCTGCCACCAACACCAGCTCTCAGTTAACTGGGGCAGGGGGATGTCAGCCCCAAAACTGGACCATTAACATACATTAATTAGCTGGCAAACAAGCATTGCCCAGATCATTAGAAATAAGTAAATGTGTAAATTAATTCAGAGATCCTAGGGATATAATATTCTTTCCCCTCCTTTCAGGAGGCATTCCAATGGCTCTTTATGCTCAGTGTCATATCTCAACCACTACAACATGCTGAGCCTTCAAAACCATTTTGTATTAAAAAATAGAATACATGACTCAGACGGTTTTAAGACACAGATGCTTACTCAAAAAAAATACTCCACCCCAAAATATCACCTTCACAGCAACATATATTACAGCTTCCAGAACTGACAAGTCTGTAAAACTTTCAAGCGATAGAACTGAGACGTGTGAAATACTGTGGTTTCTGCAGAAATCAGTATTATTAAACACTGAAACTTCCTTGCTGACCAGCCTTTAAGTAATTTTAAGGCAAGGGAATGCCAAGATGATCAGTTTTCACCTTTTATCTGAAAGTGTTCTCATGGAACAAAGACTCTCCCCCACAAAGGAGTATTTCCTGCTGGTCATTCCCTCTTATCTGGTTGCTGGAGACCTTGAGATACTGACTGGAGCACTCTCACTTCTCAGGGCAGCTGCACTTAAACCACACAGATACAATCACACTCCACTGCTGCCCAGGCCATACAGGTGGAATTAAATCTCAGTCAAATTCTCACAGGCTTTAAATAATAAACTGTTAAAACTGTGGGAACGTGCACAGTGGAGGCAGCTTAAACATAATACGGTTTAATTGCATAAAGATGGGAATGCACTAATAAGATAATGTATGTTTAGGTTCTGCCAGCGAGTCAGCAATTGTCACTCTGGGCACAAAGTCTGACAGTTCAAACTGGCACCAGCACCTGCCTCTTACCCCACCTACACAGCAGTGAACAGTGAAAGACAAACCCATGTGATTTCTGCTCAGCAGCTTCTATCAAAACCAGATCCAAGTGAGGCTAAACAGTCTATTAAATGGCCAGGCCATACGAGGTTCTTTGGTTTTGATAATACACAATTAAGCCACTTTTCACATGCCCAAAATACCCATTTAACAGGCATGTTAACACTCAAGACTTCATCATCGATAAGCTGAAAGTACATGGCTGAACAACAGCTCGCAGCTTGTACATTCTCACACGCAATATGTCAAAATGTGAATATGTTCAGGTCTTTTTTACTATGAAATGGCCTAATCCTTCAGTCAGTGACTACTGGGAGAGGTGAACGGGCTTCAAGGCACTCTGGGAATTGAGGTCTCAAGGAAGAAGGGGAAACAAGCCCTCAGTATTTGGTAGGCTTCAAGGAGGTCATGGATTCAGCTCCATACACTTATTTGAACAGTCTCACAGGTATCACCAGTAAACAAAAAGCCTGTTCGTTGCTGTTTGCAAAACCAGGCCCCTAAAGATTGACCTACTGAAAGCAAACAAAAAACCCACTACACAGAAAGAAGAAAAGAAAAAAAAAACAGAATACAGACACTTGAGAAAACACTTATTACATGCACTGGATAAATCCCATATAACTGGAGTTTTTGCTTTCCCTAGCAACACTGCATGGGTCCAGGACAGCCCAACATCCCCCTCTGCAAGCAGCCCCAGCACTGAGGACATCCTTACACCACATATTTTAGACAACTCACCAGGGGCTACTTTTCACTTGCTCTTTGCTACAGACAAATACTCTCCAGTCTTTGCTCAAAAACAAATGCTATAAAAACTAATTATTAGCTTTTAGATGAACATTAGGCTACTTACATTTAGATTAGTAAAACGAAACGTGAACACTCATCCAGGAAAGGGAGAGCCTAAACTTGACATAAAACTCACTACAACAGACCACAACCTGCTCTGTTCCACTCCCAATACCTTCAACAATCTTTCCACTGCTAAAACCAAAAGGTTTCCCCTTCCTGCTCTGCAGGAATAACTTGTCAACCATCAAAGTCACATGCAGCAGAAAAGCGAGGGCAAGAACTGCATTGCCCAAGGGCTGGTCCAAGGCATGGAGCCTTTCACTCCCTGTTCTGGAGTCAAAAGTGTACATATTTGGGCAAAGTACCAAAAGTGCAGACACTCACTTCTGCTTGGCCTCCCTGAAGATCACCTTGCTGCAAAGGTCACAGAGCAGAAATGCTTCCTCTGTGTTTCACAGGCTGCTGATGCCACCTGGGGAAAACTGCGTCAAGCCAGTCACTCCCAGAGCATTAAGGAAAACCGGTTACAAGACAAAAGCCTTCCTCAGTTCTGAGGAGTGTTTACAAATGTGATGAATGCCAGTGTGTCCTAGCATGCCAGCTTGAAAATAAGTCAAGCACCTGGCCCTTAGCACAAAAGGCTGACTCACCTGTACAGCATCTATTCCGCTTTGAAAAGACCCCAAGTTTAACACTCTTGGGGACACAAAGTACTTTCATGACACTGACAGGAGAGTGACTTTTCCTGCCCTTCTCTCCCCCTGCACACACCAGCGCAGACAGAAGTTGTGGGAGGCCTTTCCAAGCCAGGGGACAAGAAAGATGGGGACAAAGATGACTTGCATACATGTGAGCTCTCTGATACTGTACAAACACCCCCTGACACCAGACTGCCTCCTCTGTTCCCAGGGGAGAGTGAAAAAAAAAACACCAGAGAGATAAGGAGACACGAATATTTAAATCTATGCTCCACAGAGTTTTATCTCCAGCGTTATTTCCCATCCTGGAGCTCCACTGAAAACTTATGCATTAAACTGGGTAAGTACTTCAGCATGAGACAATGTATCAACTAACTCAGAAGGAAATTGTTTCTTGTTCCTACTTTATCTTCACCTTCCCCGACCAATTCTGTTTACCTTTCAGACTACAACTCATTCAGACATTTTTCCCTTCCTTGCAGAGAACTGTGAGCTGGGACTCATGAAAAGTCTTCTGGCTACTACCAATGTAAACAATCTTTAAAAAAAAAAAAAAAAAAAGAGCGAAAAGAGAAAAAGCAGCTTGGGGAGAACAGCCATAACACAGTAAATATTAAACTTGCTCCGCTGTCACTCCTACTTTCTTCCAAAGAGATTTTGCTTTGTATAACCTTCACTTTCATTTATGTAGAGAAGAAAAATAGGCCAAACAAAACCCACCATTCTTATGAAGCACCACATTGTGCACCCCCCTGAGTAATCTCTCACACCAGCTCTTCATTCACCTGGTGACAATGTTACAACCCCACTGTGAACCAAATCCCTGCACAAGTTCAGAAAGGACCATGAAAAGATCTAAAGGAGAAGAGATAGGAAAACTCTTGCCCCACTTCAAGAAGAAAGTTGTCTCCTCCCCAACATAGCTCTTTTCCAATTGCAACACTTTCAGTAATCCACAAGCAATCCTTTTATTTTCAGAAGCAAACTTTACATAACATGAAGAGGCAGTTCCTTGCCATTTGTTTAAGTGAAATCCAAATCCAAGCTATACCGTGTTTGAGCAAAAGACAAACGGAGCCTCTGCAAGCTCAGGTTGTCAACTAGAACAAACATTTTAACTCCCACAGCAGGTACTGGGGAAATTGTGTGGGATCATTTGAGATCAAAGCTTTTTCTGCATGGCTGACACACACCCACATGGGCACTTCAGGCTGCAGGAATGTTACCAGGACAGCACTCTGCCAGCACAGCACCGAACTTATCAACAAAAACACATGCAGGTACCTCATACAGATTTATATATTTATTTTTGCTGGTATCAAATATGACTACTACAAGTGCAAGGTCAAGTCTAGTCCTACAGTAGTTTATCCTATTTCAGATCTGCCCTGCAATCTCCACAACACCACACGTGCCCAGGAGCAGTACAAGAAGCTAATTCAGATGATAACTAGTCTAAAACCCTAAAAGGAATCACCTTCCTGAACTGATTCACCATTCAGTGCCAAAAAAAGGGTTGGAACACAAGGATGGGACAGGCATGTGACACAGGGAACACCTGGATTTTAATTAGCTGAAGTAACCAGGGAGGCTCAAGTGGAAGTCAACACACACCTGCAGCTGGTAATTTTTAGTTGTTTTCTTAACCACACCACTTCTCTTCCTGTTGTCTTTATACATAAAAGGCATCACCAGTGATGTCTGATAATGTCCAAAGCATAAAAATATTTTACACCAACCTGGCCAGTAACAAAGCTCATTTGTGCTGGAAGCAGAGTGTGGGGAGAGCCATAACATTTTGGGCCCAAGCAATAATAATACCAGTGGAAAGGGTACGACCACAGATGCCTGGCAAAGGTAAATATCATTACACAAAATTTAAGACCTTGAGAGGTATCCCTGCACATGGCAGGGGGATTTGGTACTATATGACTTCAAGGTCCATTCCAACTCCTTAACACTCTGTGATAAAATAAACTGTAAAAATTTATTTGTAAAATAAATTTGTAAAAATTTATTGTAAAATAAATTCCAAAACTACACTGCAAAGAAAAGCTAAAGTATAATTTCCTTAACTAATGCAAATACCCTTTCCTGGAATGCCCAGCAGCTACTCATGGGATTGGCACATTCTAAATTTAACACTTTACATTAGGAGGCTTTCAAAAGGCTGGTTTTGTTTGCTGGGGAAGCAGGCTGTGTATTTGAAGATGAAGTGTTGATGGAAAAGAAGTTCTGCATTCCCCTTTGAGCATATTTAAAAATGTAGAGACCCCATAAAACCATTATGATTTTTCTCATGAGTAAGATGAGGCAGCACTTTTTTAATACCACAGGAGAAATACATAGGCATAAAAAGTTTTATATCAAGAATGCTAAACAAAAGGAAGAAATCAATAATCCTCTTATTCATTGCATATGCTTGATTTGTCCAAAAAGTAATGGATTAAAATACAGTGATTATAGCATAAAACACATCCTGCAAGATTAAAAATACCATTCTGTGTCAATAATAGTACCCTACCATATATACAGAGGAACCACACTAAGCCTGAGCCCTTATTCTGAAATTTTCTAACTTCTGGGTACTAAACTCTAAAACAAATCTTGGAATGTAGCTTTTATGCACTATCTATATATTCCTCAACAGATTCCAGGTAACAATACTGGAATTATCCTCAAAGAATCTGGAAAAAAATTCTACAGATATTAGGGAAAAAAATAAACAGAATTTTATTAATGTAGTTGCTCCAAACTTGCAAAAAAAAAAACCAACCCAAAAACACTCTCTCATAATGAAATGAAGTTGGACTGGTGTATTTACTACAATCCCTAGTCAAAAGCTGATCTAGTCAAACCAAAGACTGGCAAGAAAAAGGTCTGGTATCACTCAGAAGAAGATGAGAGCCAGCCATTTAAGACCTTTGAACTGATCATATTTAAAGGCAAAGATGACACAAACCTACACCTCTCCCTCATCTCACTGACCTTCAGCTTCTACTGTAAATAGTCCAAGCCAAATATGAGAAGTGACTGTATTAGGACAAACTCCAAGTCTGGTGCTATCAACATATCTTAAATAAACTGTGTGTCTGTGTTAAGTAAACTTCTTAAAAGAAAAACAACTGTCAGAAAAACTGATGTACATTATTTAGAAGTGAAAATAAATAGTAGGGATTTGATCCTAAAAGTAATCATCACATGCGGATTTTTATTATTTCTTTGTGAGTGAGGCTACACTGACACTCAAGCAGCTGATAAACTGAGCCAGTCTTTTGAAACAACAGCCTTGTTAACACAGTTCCTTCATCCGCTCTTCTGTTGTACTGTTCTGCGTTCCAAATGACTAGGAAATTGGAATTCAAAGTAGAAAATTGATTTTTTTGTAATTAGACATCATAAATTCAGTAAATATGGATATCAGTCCACAGTGGAAGTGTCTATCACTGATACAGAGCTGGCACTGCCCAGTGAAGTCTCCAGAACAGACCACCACAGCAAACATTTACTTTCCTACTTCAGGACATGAATTTAGGACATCATTTAGGAAAGCATTCAAAAGGTAAAAAAGCAGTGTTCTTGCAGGGCCATGTACTAGGGAACAATCCAGAGCAGGGATTACAACCCAGCACACCACAGGCACCGCAGGGTGTGCTGCATTTCCCACAGCTTCCTTCCCCTTCCTTCCCCTGGGCTGAGGCTCCCTTGGCAGCAGGGCAGAGCTGGCTGAGGGCAGGAATGGCATCATCCCTGCCCCATTCCTGACTGTGCTCTCAGGGACTGCCCCCAAGCCTGTGCCAATGCTGGCAGTGCCAAAGAACTGCTCCAGAGCTGCACCTCCCAGGAAACGCCAGCCCAACAGCTTCTCTTGGTCTGCACCGAGGAAAGACCACCAAGGTCAACAAGTTCTAAGTCTCACTGAAGGTTGAATAAAAATGTAGGACTTGTTCACACACCTGAAACAGTTCAGGATATCCATAACATACTCAGCATATTGTTTTCATTGGCAAAGCTGCTAAAAAGTGCTTTAAAAGTTGGATTAAAAATACATACGGAAAAACATCCTGCTGATGTAATGCTCCAAGCAAATCAATGCAAGAAAATAAGAACTGTCAAAAGAAACCAGGATACAAACATGTGCCATGCAAGTACAGCTTCCTCCTGGTACTCAACTAAGATTTCTTTTCAAGGAATTTAATAGATGAAACAAAAAATTGCACATTGCCAATAATGGTATTCTTATACCCATCCCCTCTTTCTACGTTACTCTTTGTATTATTACAAAGGCAATACTATGTGTAGTAGAGAATGTTTCTGGTAATTAAATTTGGTTTCTCCACTCAGTGGCATCACATTATATGTGGCCTTTTTCCGCAATTAACATCCAAAACACAAATTAAATATTTATGGGTAAATGTCAATTATGATTATGAGAAGCAATAAAAGGACCATAAATTAAATAATGCAGATAGAACAATAAAGTATTTTCACATGACCAAAACAATGTTTCAGTGTTAATGCTTTCTTATTCTAATTGAAAATGTAATTACATACTCATAGGTGTCATTATTGCATAAAATTTGGTAAACAATACCATTTTTTCAGCATTATCATTCACTCCCAGTAAGAAAAAGCCAAGCTAGCCTGGTTGCTCCTTCCAGCAGTGCAAAGTTATTGGAAGCTTTATAGGTATCTTCAGTTTGAGACTGTCCAGAGCACAGTAGGATATTTTCACAGCTATTCCTAAACTATTACCATCTTCTGTAATTAATTATCCACAATACCATGTTTTGTGCAGTATTACCAGCTCTCCCACATACCCAAAATATTTTCCCACTATTGTACTTTTTAACTAAGGAACTAACCCCAGACTTGCTAAGAAATTTAAAATAAATAAATAAATTAAACAATTTTTTTAAAAAATTCAAATACTCCAATATGACACAGGGACAACCACCATGTTTTTTTAAGGTCATTGCTTCTGTTTGCTGAGGCTGATTTTTATTAAAAAGAAATAAAGGTCTGAAATAAAACAGTTTTACCAAACTACCAAAAGCAGCCAAAAGTCATCAGTGACAACTTAAGGAATTGTAAATTACGTGGGACACGCTGTTCATAAACAAATCAGATTTATGGTTATGTTCAGTTGTTCCTGTTACCTGAAATTAGAATTAGAAGCTCATTAAAAATGAATACATTTCAGAGAACGCAGAGGCACAGCATTATATTGATGAAAGCTTCATTAAATTTTCAATGAGAGAGCTGCTTCTATATTTGTGGAGGAAGGACACAGTAGGAAGAAGTTGGGATAATTCTCCTTCAAGGAATTTTGCATTTTTCTACTCTCCCTAGAAATCAAACAGATTTTAAAACAAAATGTTGAACTAATTAAGTGTAAGAGAAAGTGATTGTGGTCCATTGTATTCAAGGAATGATCACTTTCAGCATTTGTCTTGTATACGTTTGCTAATTCTACAACTCCAGAAGAAAGAAACCAGGAGAGCAAAATCAGGCCCATATAAAATACAGGCTCTGTATTTCATCTGCACGCAATGGCACAGTGACATATTTTAGAACATTCATTTTAAATAAACAGAGTATTGGAAATTAAGTTTTACCTAGCAAAAAGTAAGAGAACTTCTCATGCAAGCAGAAATGTAAATCTATTTATCAAAGTCATGCACTAATGTGTTCTTACTGCAGAGACTGAAGCCAAGAAACAAACCTGTGACAGAAAGCAAACTACAGCCAAGCCCACTACCCAACCACATTTCTCATATTATCATTGGCAAGTCAGACAATTAAAATCTCCACATGTAACACAGGCTACATGAAAGAAGGCAGAATCAAAAACACGAAAGTGAAAATTCAAGCAGTCTGATCCCTCTTGTGGTCGTGCACCACAATATAAATTTATTATATCTCCACATTGTGCTAGCCAGTTTCCTTTGGAAAAAAGGCTTATGCAATCAAACTGCTGCTCAGCTCCTCCCCTCAAAATCCATTACCTTATGTCAACTAAGCCAGGCCGTGGGGTAGAGGCCTCAATGTCATGTTATTCCTCTAACAACCTGCATATGATATATGCATATGATATATGCATATGATATATGGCCTGGGCATTACATGTTTCCCTTACAGTTAATGTGCATTACCTGCCAGGCACCAGGATGAGGGGTTGCTCTTTCCAGTTTGTTAGGATCCCACCTCTTTCAGCCTTTTGGATAGGCAACACTCAGCTAACACACACAGGCAATGCCAGTTTATCCTCAGACTTTGTTTATTCTGCCCTGCTCAAATCCTGCTTCGACACGTTTACTGTTTTTCTCCCTCTCTCCAGTTTTCTTTGGCATGCACAGTCAGCATTAAATAACTGACCTTCTCAAAACCACCATGAGGTAGCATTATCCCCACATTACCAGATAAGGAAATTAAGCCACCATAATTAATGCTTGAAGCATGCCCAAATTTCACATTCCTGATTTGAGAGCGATTAGCATTAGTGCTCTGTAGGATTTCCTCTGCTCAAAGCCCAGCTCCCAGGGAGGGCAAGAGGAATTGCACAGAGCCTGCACTTCCACAGGGGCATCCCATGGGCACAGCAGAGCCCCTACAAAACACTGCACTCCAGGAACTTGGCCAACTCCACCCAACTCCAACACTCGGGTGCTGCTCCAGCCCATTGAGGGAACACAGGATCTGAATGCTCCTCTGCACCTTTCCTTCTTCTCCTGGCCAACACTTTCATATCCAGGTGTCCTGGGGGTGACTTGGCTAATTTCCATTTAGACACCTACAGCCTTTCACCACAATGTTAAAGCACACACACTCACAATCCTCATCTCTGACATTCCCATGCCTTCATCCTCCAAGAACTTCACATCTTCCTATGCTCATGACTCCTTCTCTCAACTTCTCATGTAGTCATGTCCCTTTCTTCAAGCAAGTCTCCCTTGTGACCTTTGCAGCTTCCTTTACTGCCATACAGTCAGACTGGGAGTCAGCCTCCCCTTTCAACCACCTCAGCATTTCAGTTTCCCCAGAGCCATGAGGTGCTTCCCAGTCATCACACCTTCTCTGCAGAAGAGAGGGTTCCCTTCCAAAATCTGTCAGCCAGCAGCAAAGGTTCACCCACAGACCCCATGCAATCTGAGCTCCCTAACTTCATCACAGGAAACAAATCTCTTAGGGGCTGCTTCACTCACACATCACTGAGATCCTGCCCATGTGAAGGCAGCTGATTCTGCACACACCTCCTGTACTGTGTTTTCCCCAAATCCAGGCAGACAGAATAGAAATCAAGGGTTTGTTTAGCAAAATTTTGTTGCAAGAGTAGAAGTTAAAAAGTTGAAGGAAATACAGCACTTCTACACTAAGCTCAGCAGAGAAGTATCTCCCTACCTCCTGAATTCCTCCAAGCCTGCTCAGCTGACGATGTTTAGCAACATCCCATCACCCTGGCATTGCCCTCAGTCTTGTTAACCTCACTCTCTCCCTTTACAGAACACCACCATATCCCAAAACTAAAGGTAACTTTTCATTCTTTTCCTAAAACAAGGGATCTTGGGGATTTAAAGGCGGCCTCCCATTTCTAATTCACAGCACATCAAACTACACAATTGCCACCAACAGTCTTTCCTGTTGCTGTCCAGGGTGTGTAAGGACTATTTTTCCAGTCTGTTAAAGCCTACAGACACTACTCCCAGAACACTCTGGACTCTTCTGTTTACACAAGGCTATTCATATACTCACAGTAAAAATTACCTAGCCACTAGTTACACCTACAGGTTGCTCAGCTTCTAATCCCCACAAAGATACCTTTTTTTCTTTTTACACATAAACACATGACACCCTGCAAGTAAGACAAAGAAGTTAAACATTTGTCTGTCTGTACTTGTCTGGAACCAGAGATCTTCCTCCTTCACCCTGGCTCCGAGGGTAGCTCTTGCAATACATCTAATCCCAGTGCCAGACTTTCCTGCCCAGTTAGACCCAACACTTCCCATTCTGGCTCAGCAGCCTGAAGGTGTCAACATTGGCCAAACCACTCCCTTGCCTTTTGCTGTCTAGGAACATCAGTCCTCTGCCACCCTGGCAGAGTCTGGCAGTCTGGCCACACTTCTCAGAACTAATAAAAAACTGAAGAGCACAACATTCTTGGGAACTTTCACCTCAACACTCCTTCTTAAGAGGAAACCAACAAAATACATTTCCTCTCACTCTGTCCCATCCCACTATTTCCTAACTCTCAGCAGAGCCACTTATCTTGTCTAAAATGTTAAAGAAGTTGTCATGCTTACATTAAGCCCAGGACTCTGCAAATGCTTACACATAATCTAACCTTACTGCCAGCCATGGAGGCAGGACTGTGTGGGCACAGCAAAAATCACTACCTCATGTTTCTCAATTCAAAGCCAAAATATTTATCAGACAGATGACTTCCTCATTGTTTCTTTGTGACAGAGCCATCCTGTTCTCACTGATCTGAACTTAACCACATTCCACACAAAAAAAACCCTGCAAGAATTTCTTTATATATTCTCTTCCCCCACGTGTTATATTCAAAACAAGAACAACTTTACATCATTTTTAGAGCATCAAAAAATGCTTTTAGCTATGACAAAGTTTAATTTTGTCACATATAGTAGCAGTTCCTGATAAGATCTTTTCTCAGATCTGGTATCGCCAAAATTAATTATTGCAAAATATTTTTTAAAAAAGAGAAACCAGGTAAATGTCTTTACAAAATTCAGATCACTGTTAGGACTACTAGCTGTGACTTTAATTGCAGCCAGAGCAGTCTGTGAGGAAACATCCACTGTTCCCTGCATATCATCAAACCAAAAGAGGGAACCAGCAATGTGAAACTGAAGTGTTCCCAGTGCAAGCTCAGCACAGTGCCTGTCCCACAGTCTGTTACTTTCAGGGAATTTTTTTCCTTATTTCCTCACCAGGTATGAACAATGGAGTACTCAATTCAACATCCAAAATGTTGACCTGGCTTTTCTTCAAATTTTACCTTCAGCTGTCCAGTAGGGAGAACAACCAACCAAAGAGCATGCACACAAACACAACTCCTGAGTACCCCAACAGGGCACTTCTGGGTCTGCCCTGCTGTGAATTTACGGCTACCAAGTCACATGTGCTTTCTAAAACAACTCAGGAATCTATTTGCTTAATTTCATAAATATTAAACCTATGCATATGGCTTATTAACATCTGACAGCTAATGGAACCACACAGAAGCGAGCCCATTGTCCTTTTTCCTCACAAACCCACAGAATTATTAGCTGCAATTAAAATGAAGTCAATGCAATTAAAAGAAAAATGAAAGAAAAACCTGCCTAATACAAAACTGTTTAAACAGCTCCTGTGTCTGCCTTCTTTTTGAGAAGCACTTGTTTTCAGTACAGAGATTTATCACATCTGTGTCAGATTATTACCATATTCACCCCTAACAGGGTGAGCATTTACCCAATGCAGAAGGGGCCAAGCATGTTGGAAGACTCCTCAAGCTGGGCACCCAAAACCATTTCCAGGACCACTGAATGGCTGGGGTTGGAAGGGACCTTAAAGATCATCTCATTCCAGCCCCCTGCCATGGGCAGAGACACCTTCCACTGGAACAGATTGCTCAGAGCTCCATCCAGTCTGTTCTTGAACACTTCCAGGGATGGGGCAGCCACAGCTTCTCTGGGTGACCTACGCCAGAGCCTCACCTCCCCCACAGTAAAGAGCTTTTTTCTAATAACTGATCTAAACCTGCTCTCTTTAAGCATGAAGCCATCCCCCCTGTCCTGTCACTGCATGCTCTTGTAAAGTCTCCAATCCATGCTGCAGATTTAAACAGACTGAATTTTCAGAACCAAGGAAAAATAATTTACTTTTCCATTTACTGACTGGAGAGACAGGATATAAACAACAGCTTTCCTTTTGCCAAGGTCACAAGGAGCAGAACCGTAACTTAAATTTCCAGAAAGTACTTACAGGGAATGAAGAGCAGAGCTCTGTGAGCTTTGCTAAGCAGACAAGAAGTATTACCAAGCAGACATGGCAATTGATAGCTCAACAGAGAAAAGAGAAGATTTTCTTAATATGCCAGTTTTAAAACAAAAGAATTAAACTGAGGCATTAACACCACTTCATCAGAAGTATCAAGACCATGACTCAGAGCCAAAAGTAAAAGCAAATATTCACTGTCAAAACTGGATGGCAGAAGGAAATAACCTCTTGGGTATTTCAGCAATGATTTAATCACCTCCCATGACTAACTTGTAGAGACTTTGGAAGACTAATGGGATGGAACTGGATCCAAAGAGCATCTAATCCCAATTAATAAAACCAGGAATAACTCCAAAAAGACAAAGAAGAAAGATGACCTAGATTCTTTATTCCCTAAGAAGTCAGGAAAAAGCTTTCTTTCAGAGGGAATACATCCCACTTAACATAAAAAAAAAATAAAATAAAATTTGCTTCTTCCTCTGAGGCAGCAGACAGGCTTTGATTGTGCAATTACTACAACCAAGCATCAGTTAAAGTCTCATAGTAGATCTGACAAAATAAGTAAGGACCTCCCTGATGTGTCCCACAAGTCACACAAAAGAAACTGAGAGAATTCTCTCAGAGGTGGAAATTATTGGGAGTGAAATATATTTACATAGCTTTCATTACTTATCTCCCCCCCAAAGCAAAGTAGGCCCTTTCAGGACCACACTAAATTCCTGTTCTGGTTGAGATTTTCAACTGCATGGAGTCCCAATCTGCTTTAATCCACCAAGATTATTCATGTTTTTCATACAAACAAGGATCTACCATCCAGGAACCTAAACTGAGGTGTGATATGGTAATAACAGCAAAAAACCAAGCCTCAGAGACAAAACAGAACACTTGCTCTCCCAGATAAGCCAACTTTTAAAGCTTCACAAAATGGTTAAAAAAGCTAAATTAGCATTGTGTCATAAGAAGGTCTTTCCTTCCACCCTATTCCTAACTCATTTTAGACACAGATTCCTACAGATGACCTCTGATGTCTGACTAACCATTCACAAACCCCTTCAACTTGCTAGTTCTGTACAAACAGTATTATAAACAGTATTAACTGACAAAAAAAGTTCCTTTTCTGCCAGGTTAGCAAATTAGATCAGCTCCTTCAAGGGTCTGGTAAGCACCAAAGCTTGGTGGCTTTTTTCCTTGTGCCTGCTGCCAGTTCACAAATTTTGACACTTCCATGGCTGAACCATCACATTCATACTTGTTTGTGCTCCAAAGCCCACACACCACTTTTTTTGGTCTAAAAATCAGATCTATCACAGCCAACCTTTATGTTTAGAAATGACAGCCCTGAATCATTGTCCTTGTATATCTTGAATTCAAGGTATTTTCTTTAGGAAAAAAAAGCTTGCCAAATAAAATTCAAATGCATATTTAAGCCCCCTAATTCCCACATGCTCAGATTAAAAGGTACAGGTCTGACAGATCTTCACTGCTTACCTCTAGTTTAGACTTCTTCACTTAAATTCACTTGGCTGAAATAAAGTTTTATGCTATTTTCCACAGTCTCCAGGGTTTCCCCCCATCCTAGAAGAAAGGCATTTTTCTTGAACCACACTGCTGAGAAAAATGCAGCAGGAAGCCAAGCCATCCTTTCACTTGGAAGGGGTTTAAACAAGAAGATTCCAAACTGTTTTCCAACAAGTCCAGCCCCACACACTGGCATGAGACCCCACTCCCCTGAATTCACCAGGGATGTTACTACTTCTACCTCCCAGGGAATTTGACAGCCACAAAACTCCAAAAGCTTCTGACATTAAAATAAATATGTAAATAATGTAACCTCTGTTTCCTCATCTTTGCAGCCATTAACACTGTAATTAGAGCTCTCCAAGGATGCACTTCCCCCCTAATGAATCCCTGGAAAAAACCTAACAGGGTGCAGGGCAGATTAGAGAATCCCCAGAACACAACTTGGTGAATTGATGTCTCCCCTGAGCAGCACAAAGCTGGGCCTAGAGACAGTAAGCTTTTTCACACTGTCTTCCTTTTGAAGCCTTATTAACAAATTAAATGAGAAATAAATACATCTCCCTCTGGAAACAGGAGTAAAAAAACCCTACATTTTAGTAGGGAGCCCAGACACCTTTCCATAAGTCTCTTGAAGACAGGAAAGAGACCAGAAAAAGCTTATAATAAAGTAAGTTCATCAGCTACTGTCTAAGATTGTGGCAGTACATGAGCAAGCCCAAAACCAACAAACCGGCAGCAGCTGAAATTGAACTTCCCGGTTTTCTGCGGAGGCTGCTCTGGTCCTGAGCCCTTGTCTCACAGAGATGTCAAGCTTGGAAATGACACTTTGCCAAGACAGCACAACAGCTGGCATGACATTGGGGAAGAAAAGGAGTTTCTTTGCTTTTGCTGGTCTGCAGACACCCACATTTCCTCCCTCTACAAGCCAGGATGGCTCACAGGTAGCTGGAGCACCAGGACTGACTCCTAAGGAACAGCTTTACATACCAGTTTCTTTCCTGCTCCCTATAAAAGGCAGTGGGATAACAAAGGTGAACCAGCAGTCACAATTAACTGCCTTTTTTTTACCTAACAGTTTTGTATCTCCTTGTTGGAGACCATATGGTCCAAGTTTACAGCCAAGAATAAATCTTTTTACCCACTGTAACAACCTTAACGTTTTTTCAGGTTTGGGTGGATGCATTTCCTTTCCTCTTTATGTAAGTAATTCAGTGGGATATGCTTAACCTGCCTCCTAAAACTCAACACAGGCCATGAAATCCAAGCAGGCGGAGTAAAAGATAATTCATGGTCTCAAGTGAAGCCAGGTGGATTACAACTCCATTGGCAAGCACGCACACAGCATCTGCATGCTTAGAAAAGACTCCAGGAATTGTCTGAATAACCAAAAATTGTCATGCATACACAACAGATTTTGAATATAATTCTTGAGTGAACTCCTAAAAAGAAAGCAAAGCCATCAGTGCACCTTAGAAACTAATGCATTACAGGACTTTAATCAAGCATTGCTCCATAATTAGACACACTTTTCTCTGCACAAAAGTTTCTTTAAAGCCAAGTATCTGATGCCTTGAATCTCTGTTATACTTAAGAAAATAAACTTTAAAAGACATTCATTATTCTTGAACTAAGCATTTCCTTACTAAGTCCCATCCTAGAACAACTTTTAACTGCTAATTTATCATCCTCCCTCCCAATGACAGGGAAGATTTATAGTGGAAAAGGCTTATTTAACATTACTCTGATGCCAAAAACACATGGTGTTACACTTTTGGCGATATTGATCAAGAAGCAATAACCAAGGAAAACAAACTACTAAGAAATAAACCCCAAAAAACCCATTCTCACAATTGTTAGGTTTGGCAAGATTCTAGGAATAAACTGCAGTGGAATCCCAACCTGAAAGTTGTTTCTAAAAGATCAAATGATTGATTTCATCCTCTTGCAGCCACCTGCCTACCCCTTATCTCCAGTGCAGCACTGCTGTGCTTATCAGCACTCTGATCCCACTGATCTGCCACGAGCACATTCCAGAGCCCCACTGCCCATGGGAGAACTGACCATGCAAACGTGCAGCATTAGGAGAAAGCCACTGAGTTTTCTAACACAGGGTCAAGCCACTGACACGGGAAGAGACGCAAAGGATGAGAAAGGAGAAATGCTACCTGCATGCTGCTGCCAAAATCCAGAACCAATCTGATGGCAGGGTCAAGGTCACAGTAAGAACAGAGATGGGAGGCCAGCACAAGGACTCTCACATAAGGCATCTACCTCAGATGTGATTTAAATTAATGAAGTGAGGAAGAGGAGAAGAATGAACAGCCAAACCTCCAAATCCACAGGATTTTATAGCAAGAAGAACCTTCACTGCAGTCATCTGTCAAAAAAGAAAGAAAAAACAGGACACCTGTTTGCCCAACAAGTTCTCAGATAGTCTGAGGTGATTTTTTTCTATGTAAGAGGTGAGAAGAAAAAAAAAAAAGAAGGGGGGAAATAAACCATGATAAAAGAAATGGCTCTTCTAATTTAATTCTAATTGGAGGACAAGAACCACCTAAGAATATGAAAGTGGAAACAACCTGATTGACGGAAGGCATAAGAAGATAACTCTCACAGTTCTTCAGAAGGGAAAGCAGAGTCACAAAATTAATAAAATGAACTCATGGTAAAACCACACACAAGCTTTCTGAAACCCAGATTAAACAAAGATCTGAAGCTTACTGACAAATCAGCTAAATAAAGGCACTTCAATATTTTAAAATCCAAGATATTTTACACAAGTGCAAATCACATCACTGCAGGTCACTTCATTAAGTAAACAGCACACTTGACAGAATAGGAAAGGTCAGGGCTTTAGGAAAGAAACTACCAGGAGGCAGCACTGAAGGTAAAATGAAAATATTGCTTCAGAATGCCTGCAATGCAAGAAAGCGCAGCTGAAGCAGGAGCACATTAACCCACTATTCAATGAGAGGGAAAATCTCTAACAGATGATGCCAAAGCACTTGGGGCATTTTCTGCATCAATCTCCACTCAGTAAGATGGATTAGCTGGCTAATGTAACTCACAGCACAGCAGAAGGAGCAGGAGCCCAGGCTAGAACTGGGAAATGCATTACAGCAACTGCTCCAAACCTCCCGAGCCAGCAAACCATGGCTCTGAATTTTCCATGCAGATTTATCGGCACCCTTCAAACAAAAAGCACCATAAAGGCAATGTGCTTCTGCAGACAGCTTAATGAGCTTCCATAAACCCATCGACGTGTAGTCCATAAACCTGTGGACTATATCCAGGGGTTACAGCATTAGGAGTACTTCAAGGTTTTCAAATCTGCTAGATGTAATATTTACCCTTTGCAAACTGACAAAAAAAGTTTTAGATCATCTCTGCTCTCTGCATTGAGTTCCAACAACCTAGAGAAGGACTAAAAGCATCTGCCTCTAAAGAGCAGGAAACAAGTACACAAGAAAGCACAGACCAGAGTCAGGTTTACCATCAGATCCTGGGAAGATGCCAAAATAATCTGAGGAAAAAAAACCTATCTCCTACATATTTCAGATAACAGATGAGATCCAACACACAATTTCTTAGGAACAAATCTTATCAAAGGAATATAATTCCCTCCAATGACACGGTAACAGTACAGGTAATGAAACAGCAACTACAGGCAATATAGTTTTGGTTTAACTGGACTTTTGACACTCTTAAACTGACAGTCATATAATCTAAACCAAAGCAGAACATACTGAAGTAGTCAGAGATGGTTAGAAACCCACACCCAGAGATAAGCTATCATTATTTCAGTCAGAGAGAAAATTGGTAGCAAGCCCATTCATATGGCTCTACTCTTTTCACACTCTCCACTGTTACAGAAAGTAACCAGAGGAAGAGGTTTATTTAGCAATGAACTTATTGCAGGCAGCTTCATATCTTGCTCTGCCTCGCTTGGATTTCTTATGGTCACAAGCAACAATTTCCAATATCTCCCAGACACTTTGTCCATAAACTACACATTGGAAAATATCAGGATTTTAACAAAGAATAATCTCAGACAGTTTCAAAAACTTGGATGGAGAGCCTCAGAATCCAAAGTCATTTGAAGCAAGTGCAAAAGTCACCTGAAGTAACAAGTTGTTTAACAGAGCAAAAAGGTAATAATAATCATCTGCACAATATAACATGGAAAGCAAGTCTGAATTCTGTTCTGCCCACAGATATGCTGTGTGGTAAACTGCTAAAGAATCTGGGGCTTATGCTCAACATGAATCAAACATATCACTGCAAAAGAAATAAATACATCAAGATTCATCATCCTGCCTGAATGAAATGAAGATATGAAAAGAACACAAAATAATTTTGATTCTGGCTGTTGTACTAACAACTCAGATGGAACACCATGTCCAGCTCCAATAAAATGCAAACCAAGTGGAAAAGGCCTTAAAAACAACAGTGAGAACAGCCTCAAGTGTAACCAAAAAAAAAAAAAATTAAAAATCACTGAAGAGAGAAGACTGAAGCAATGAGATTTCTTTAGAATGAAAAACAGCAAAGAGAAAGCCTTCAAAACATTCCTACAAAAGAGAAGTAATAAAAAGTTCACAAGCGTATAAAACTGACAGTAGAGTTCAATTTAGATTGGAAATTAGGAGCAGCATATTCAATGGTAAGAACTGCAAAATATCAAAATAGATTGACTAAGGATAAATCTCCATTTGCTTTGGGAGTTAATTAAGTCTTCCTTCCTTGTGAATGAAATATAGTGAATTTTTAAGAACAAGTGTCAATTACCTCCTTTCATTCACAGGTGGGTCATCTGAGCTTCCAGCTTCTAGATGAGTTACTGTGGAAATTTATTAACCATTACTAAGAAACAACTTCCAGCAAGAAGGCTTTGTAACACTGTAGGGAAACAATAATAGGTATACAACCCTGAGAGAGCTCTTGGAAGGAAAACACAGAGGAAAAGTAGCACACTTGAACCACATCGAGATGGAGAGTCCTTAATTACAACAAAAACAACCCCGGAGATCCTACTCTGCAACAGAGATGCAAACAACAAGCACTGGGGGAAGCAGAGACAGCTCTTGTGCAGAAAGAAGGAAGACAAGAACATGAACCCCAAAAACGGTGTCAGCAACAGCACACAGTAAAGCAGAAAACACCATCAATTGCCTCAAGCAAAACTCAGCTACAAAAAACATCCAAATTGAGAACCAAAGCAGGAGAGCAAACTGAGACATGCTGTCCTCTGCTGGAAGCGGCTCTGGAGGAGCCTGAAAGCATATGAGGACCACTTTGATCAAGTCCTTTGATCTTTGGCGAATGCAAGATCGAGGCATCATTTTACACCCGCACAGCTTTGCCTAAACGGGGCTGCTGCCTTTTGGACTCCAGCACTGCTGTCACCAAAGGGACACTCCTGAGGCCACCTCTCCCACACCACCACACCTTTGTGACAAGGAGAGCACTTGCAGGACCACAGAGAACAAGAGCAGAGAACATAATGAAAAGTAACACTTTTTTCCTAAGACAATAAGATAAATCCTTTCTTGTCACTGACTTCCTTCATCCTGTTCACTCAAAACAATGAACCAAGACGAGCAAAAGCTCTTAGACTGCATCTTTTCAACGTAATTCAAGCGGAGTTTAAAATATAAACTTCACAGGAAAGATGATAAGACAAAAATTAAAAATATAGAAAAGGCTCCTACTGCAGTACTGGACTTCTATGGTGTACATCCAGAAAGAAATTAGAGTACAGCCTTTTAACCTTCCACACTAACTAAGGTTGGTCTCCAGATCTGAAAGTGAATGAGTTCAGGCTACTTGTGACCTATATCAGCAAGAGCCAATGCTGGGTACTACCTAAGGGTCGAGTTTTGGGAGAAAAAGGAAAAAAAAAAAAATAATGACTGTTCATGGTGGGGTGAAAAAAAAGCAAAAAAGAATGAGTTAAGACTACCATCAGCACAGGTTCGCAAGAGGATTTTCCAACATTCCAACAAGCACCAAACCTTCAGCAAAGCACTCTTCATTTAGCAGAATTAACACGTTAAAAGAGTACAACGAAACACCTTCTTTCTTTACTACTCGAGCACAGTTTTAAACAAGAAATGTTTAACTCGGTGGGAAATGTATTTTCCCTTGCGTTTCCCGTTTCGCAGCCCGAAGCATCGCAGCTCCGCGGGGCAGGAGCGTGTCCCGAGCTCACGCCGTGTCCCGTGGGTCCCTCCCCGCCTCCCCCCGGAATTTCACCGCAGAGAAGGCAGCGGGGGCAGCGCGTCAAACCCACACCGGCCCCAGCCCCGGCTGACACGAGGAGGAAACGGCGGCACAGACGGGACGGAGCCGCCTCGCAAGCGCCGCTCGGGTCTGGCGGAGCCGGTGTCGCCCCCACCCCCGGACCGGCCCGGGGAGCGACCCCTGCCCCCAGGCCCCGGTGCCCCGCAGAGCAGCCGGGGCTCCGGACCGCGCCCGCTCCCCCCAGCGTCCGGCGCCACTCACAGCGTGTGCCCGCAGACGTTCACCATCAGCTTCAGGGAGGGGTTGCGGTACTTGGTGGTCTTGCACCGCGGGCAGCCCAGGTCGTCCATGGCCGCCTCCCGCTCCCCTCCCTCCTCCCGCCGCGCCTTCCGCCTTCCGGTGCCGCCGCCAAACGGCCCCGCCGCCGCCCAGCGCCGCTCCGCGCGTTCCGCACGCGTCCCGGCCCCGACACCGCCCGCCCGAGCGGCAGCGCCTGCCCGGCGGCGCGGCTGGGGGGGCTGTCCGGGCCCCAGAGCTCCGCGTGTAATAGGGGGAGACGGGGGACGCTTGCCCATGACTAACCAGCAGGAACCACGGAATCGATTACTTCGGGAAAGACCACCGTGTCACCCAGACCACGGCACTAAGTGCCACGTCCAGTCTGCCCTTAAACGCCTCCAGGGATGGTAACTCCACCGCCTCCCTAGACAGCCCATTCCAATGTTTAATCACCCTTTCTCCGGAGAAATTTCACCTAATGTCCAACCTAAACCTCCACAGAGCTTAAGACTCTGTGCTCTCATCCTGTCGCTGGTAGCCCGGGAGCAGAGCCCGATCCCCACCTGGCTACAGCCTCCTTTCAGGGAGCTGCAGACAGTGATAAAGTCACACCTGAGTCTCCTTTTCTCCAGGCGAAACACTCCCAAGTCCCTCAACAGCTCCCCATAGGACTTGCGCTCCAGACCCTTTCCCAGCTCCGCTACGCTTCTCTGGACGCGCTCCAGCACCCCAATGACTTTCTTGAAATGAGGGGCCCAGAAGCGAACATAGCAAAACTCCCTCACCCACCAATACCGACAGCACCGGGAGCGTTTTAACCCTTCCCCTTCCAGGGAAAGCCGCAGGTGACGGAGCCGCCGCTTCCCGGGGGCTCCAGGTGGAGATGGGAGGGGGGCAGCGGAGAGAGCAGCGCGGCCGCTTGATTGACGGTTGCCACGGAGACGCTATAGCCCCGCCCTCCAGGCGCGGCGCAGCCAATGGGAGGTCGCGGCCGGGGCAGCGGTGGGCGGGGCCACATAGTCTTGCGGCGGGTGCGGGAGTCGCGGCGGGGGGAGCGGCGGAGCGCGGCCGGGATACAGCAGCGATCCCGGATGGTCACCGCGGGGCCGGGGGAAACCTGATCGGCTAGAGCAGCAGGAGGAGGAGAGAGATAGGAAGGGGGGAGAGGAGGAGAAGGGAGCGCGGGGGGGGGGAGGGAGGAAGGAAAAAAAGAAACCCGTAAGAAAAGAAAAGAAAAAAAAAAAAAAAAGAAAAAGAAAACAAACCGAAACATGTCTTCTGCCTCCCCCGCCACGGACGACATCGTGATCGCGGTAGAGATCAAGGAGGAAAATGTGATGGAAATGCTCTCCGAAGCCCCCGACGGGCCCGCGCCGCCGCCCCCTCCCGCCGCTGCCCCGTTCCCCATGGAGCATGCAGGCTCCGCCGCCGCCGGCGAGGAGGGAGCCGCGGAACAGGTACTGCTCCATACGGAACTCTTGGCCAGGAATCACCACGCTGCCTCCTCTCCCTCCTCTTCGTCGTCTTCCTCCTCCTCCTCCTCGCAGACCCCCCTGGCTTTCTCCCCGGACCACGTCGCCTGCGTGTGCGAGGCGCTGCAACAAGGTGGGAACCTGGACCGCCTGGCCAGGTTCCTGTGGTCTTTGCCCCAGAGCGATCTGCTACGTGGCAACGAGAGCCTGATGAAAGCCCGGGCGCTGGTGGCTTTTCACCAGGGCATCTACGCCGAGCTCTACAGCATCCTGGAGAGCCACAACTTCGACTCCTCCAACCACCCGCTGCTGCAGGAGCTCTGGTACAAGGCTCGCTACACCGAGGCGGAGCGAGCCCGGGGCAGACCCTTGGGGGCGGTGGACAAGTACAGGTTGCGGAGGAAATACCCCCTGCCCAGGACCATCTGGGACGGCGAGGAGACCGTCTACTGCTTCAAGGAGAAGTCCCGCAACGCTCTGAAGGAGCTCTACAAGCAGAACCGATACCCCTCGCCCGCCGAGAAGCGCAACCTGGCCAAGATCACCGGGCTGTCCCTCACCCAGGTCAGCAACTGGTTCAAGAACCGTAGGCAGCGGGACCGCAACCCTTCCGAGACCCAGTCCAAAAGGTGAGGGAAAACTTTTCCTCCCCGCCCCCTCTCCCGCCTGCCTTTCCCTCTCCCGGCTCTTTCTTCCCTTGCAAACATGGCGCTTACCTTCGGTGCGCCTCGTCCTCCCCTCCTTCCTCCTCCCCGCTCCCTCGTTCCCAACACACCCACCCGGCCCGGGCGTGCGAGGCGGCGCGGGGAAACTTCCCGGACCCGCCGCCCCACGCTCCCGGGGGAGCTCCCGGCACGGGGGAGCCGCGGGGCGGACTCCCGGGCGGGGACGGGCCGGGGGTGTCTGTTCCCCCCGCTCCTTGTTTTTATTCAATTGTCGCGCCTGACAGAGTTAATCATTGACGGCCGGAGGACGCGCGGGGTCCCGGCGCTCCGTCTGTTTTGAAACCTGACTCGGGAGCGGGCCGGGCTCGGGTTTCAGCGGGGGAGCGGGGCCGGTTCCCGGGGCTCCCGGCCCCGCTCCGCCCGCGGCTCGGGCTCGACTCCCCCCGCCCCGCGGCGGGGGCGCGGGCAGGTGGAGGTGACCTCCTCGCTCCCGCCCCCCGCCTTCCTCCGGGAAGGGACGGGAAGGGGGGAGAAAGCGCGGGGAGGAGGGGGGAGGAAGGGAGCGGGGAGAGAAGGAGGGAAAGCGGCCGGCGGAGGGGGCCCCAAGGCATTTCTCAACCAAGGGCGCGATTGTGCCGCCGCGGCCCCTCTCCGCGGGACACATCAAAGGGCGAGGGGGAGGGAGGGGAGAGCGACCGAAAAATGCAGCCGAGGGCGGACCAGTCAGCGAAAAAACCCGGCGCAGCCCCGGGCGGAGGCACAAAGGCCGCCCCCCATCCCTCCGTCCCTCCCCCCGGGCGCCGGGCACGGCCGGAGGTGCCTCCGCCGGCACCGGGGGCAGCGCGGGCCGGGGTCTCCCCCTTCCCCCGGGCCGGGGGCGGCAGGCTGAGCCCGGAGGGTCCCGCGGCGCTTCCCGGCCTTCCCTCACCTCCCAGCGCTTTGCCAAATGGCCGCGGCCGGTCTCACACGTGTGGACACCCCGGGCCGGAGGAGGGGGGCCCAGGCAGTCCCCTTCTGTCGCCGAGGTGGAGGAATTTATTTACAACTCCATAACCCAGTCTGTAAAGTTTCTCCTTTGGCGAGCGTTTGGTTTGATGTGTTCTGTTCTAAGAAACCTCCTCCCTTGGCTTGAATATTCGTTTAAAGTGCCTTGTAAAGGCAAAACACAGAAAAAAATGCTTGTGGAAACTTTTCACATATTTGTGTTAAAGCTAGAAGTCCCCCTCGGTGCAGAGATCCTGGTATGCCGTGGTAATGCAATGTCATCTCTCCATCTTCTCCCATAGCGAGTCTGATGGCAACCCTAGCACAGAAGATGAATCCAGTAAGGGGCGGGAGGATTTATCTCCCCATCCACTCTCCAGCTCATCTGATGGCGTTACCAGCCTCAGCCTTCCCGGCCACATGGAGCCTGTCTACATGCAGCAGCTTGGAAACACTAAAATAGCCTTGAGCTCGTCTGGTGTCTTGTTGAATGGGAACCTCATGTCTGCCAGTACCTCTCCTGTCTTCCTCAACGGTAGCTCATTTCTTCAGGGACCCAACAGCGTCATACTCAATGGACTCAGCGTGGGCACTTCGCAGACTGTTACCTTAAATTCGCCCAAAACCGCATCAAGTGTTGTGAGCAACGGGGTGTCCATCACTGACATACTGTCATCATCGTCGTCAGAAGATGTTAAAGACTTCAAACTCCTTCAGGCTTCAGTCCCCAATGCCACAGCAGCCTTCAGCCCTAGCAACATCCCAGTCACTTTCCCAGGATTGATACCGAGCTCAGAAGTGAAAAGGGAAGGCGTAGAAACTGCTGCTTCCCAGGATGGAGGCTCCGTAGTTACTTTTACTGCTCCTGTCCAAATAAACCAGTATGGCATTGTCCAGATCCCCAATTCAGGAACAAATGGCCAGCTGCTGAACGGAAGCATTGGTTTTTCTTCTCTGCAGCTGCCTCCAGTTTCTGTGGCAGCTTCACAAGGTAAAAGCTTTGCCTCTTGCAGTAAGAGGTATGAGAAAAAGCTGGAAATCAGGCACACTTAGCATTTTTGAAGTTGTGGTCCTTTTCTTCCAAGGTATCAACATTGTATCTCAGCCATGGCTGCACACAGAACATCAAATAATACCGTTTGCCTCCCTTTATAGTGGGTTATGCTCGTGGGCAGACTGTTAGATGAGGCTGAGCTCCTCTGTTAAGAGCATGGAAGGAGGACTGGTAATTTACACCCCTTTCATCATGTTGTTCACAGAAGTCTGTGATGCGAGTCTTCACAAATATCTGCAAATTTTACGTGTTTCAGTAACTCAAAATATTCCCCATTTGCCACTGAATTCTTTTAATGAGAATGTTCACAAAAATGAAAATTATGACAGCTGGAAATTGTTACTGTTGTTTTTCTTGTGGTAGTTGTTTTGGTTTTTTTGTTTTCTTAACGAAGGCATTTCACAAAAATACATTTTGAATTACTGTAGACACAACAAGACCGAGCAGTTGCTTGTACATTTTCTATTCCATAATTAAGAAAGATTAAACTCGAGGGAAACACAGATAACATAACAATAGAAGCACTAGCTTGTAGATATAAAATGTGAGGCTATTTGAATAAAACTGCCCTCAGTCCAAGGGAAATATGTCATCACAGGTTCATGTGCCAAGTGTGCAGGCTCCTCCCCAAGTTTACTTTAGAGTTGGTCTTAACATACCATAGTCTGAATCTTGCAGCTGGCCAGGAGGAATCCCAGGGAGCACAAACCTAGTTCTGGATCCCTTTTTTGAAGCAGGTCAGTTAAAAAGCACAGTTGAATATAGTTGGTACTCATTGGCCACTTTATCTTTGATTATGGAAATGATTAAACTGCAATGATTCTCTCTAGTTTCAGAAGCTGTGAATACAATAATGAAAGTCAAGTTGTGCTCTATGCTTCTTTGAATTTAATGTGTGTAGGGTGTGAATTGCTCTTGCTGAAGCACGGGGAGGAACACTGAAGCTCTGTAACCACATTTCAAATGGGTGCACAATTATAAGGTCCTAAAATGTGGCACTCACAGGCACTGGAAGTTATTGGCACATAGTTTAACCAAGATTAAAGAGAGAAGACATTTAGTCTGAATGCCACCTGTAATTACTAAAGCCACTTAATCTACATGCTCCAAGGCATAAACTAACAGCCAGCAAAGGTGAGAAAGAAAGTTCAGTCCTTTTAAGTATTGTAGAACTATTGTATTTGAAAGTCCTAAGATTCATAATAAGCTCTTCTCTGACCATTTTCCCTACTGTTAAAAATACTGACTGCCCACTGGAGAGTGATCCACCATATCTTTGGTGCACAGAAAAGTTCTGGTTTCTTTGGATGGATAGCTGGTTGCCTATTCCAAGCAGAGCATGCTGCAGGCAATTTCAAGTTAGCCAGTAAATAATACTGACAGTAACTTCAAGTTACCTGCCTTTATTATTCTAGTTTACCCGTATGCATAATATATTCAAAAAAATTGTCATTGATTAACTGAAATTAATAGAGAACTAAAATATTCTCCATGTGAGAAATTCACCTTCGGTGCTGTTATAAAATATTCAGCTGTGTCCAACTGTAGTCTCTCGTAATTAAACTGCTTTTGAGAAAGAGAGGTGTTCCAAGTGGGACTCAGCCCCAAGAGCCAGTATTTCTTACTTTAGGAATTAGCATAATGACAACTGACATGACACATGTCCAGTGAAAACAACTCCAGGTCATTTCTGGCCACTGCTTCTTGCTTTGGTTCACTACAGCACCACACGAGCAGTGCCATGGCTTTCAGCAAGGGCAGGCATGCTGGGTCACTTTCCACAGCCTGGTGGATGTGGTAGGATTAGAATTTTAGAAAAACATGATAAAGCAAGGTGAAAGGGAATAGAGCTGAGTGCTTGAGGATTACCTAGTTAGACCAATAGAAAGGACCATTTTTTCATGTTTTCTGTGCAAGTTGACTCGGGCAGGTTCTGCCCAGCAGTAGTGGATTTCATGTGATGTGTCTCCAGTTCCCACACACAAGCTGTAGTCTGTCACTGAACTATCTTTAATAGCTTTTCATGCTTCTATTCTTAGGTTGAAATTGAGTGGTGGCAACTAGTGAAGGCCAAAGCACATTCATTTTAGTCACATGGCTGGGGACTGTTTGCCCCTTAATGAGAGTCTGAAAGATACCTAATCTAATATACCAAAAGCTTTTTTTTTTTTAAACTTTCTAGAACCAACTTCTATTAACAGCATTGATTTCTTTACACCAAGTTTTCTCTCACCTGCTACAAAAATTGCTTTTCAGTGTTGCATGAAATATTAGTGTATGTGTATATTGCAAAGATAAAAAAGACTGGTACTGCATAACTCTCTGCTAGCTGTAATCTCTGTTTTCTTTTCTTTGGCTTCCCTTTCCCTAGGTAATGTTTCAGTAAACCCCAGCACATCTGATGGAGGAACTTTTACAACTGAATCTTCAACAGTGCAGCAAGGAAAGGTTTTCTTCAGCCCCCTTGCTCCGAGTGCAGTGGTTTATACCGTTCCCAATTCGGGCCAGGCAGTAGGATCTGTCAAGCAAGAAGGACTGGAAAGAAGCCTGGTGTTTTCTCAGTTGATGCCAGTCAGTCAGAACACGCAACTGAACGTCAACATGTCTTCTGAAAATATATCCAGTGCAGGACTCCAGTCCCTGGCCTCCTCGTTAGTGAATGTAACGCCCTCACATAATTTTTCCCTTACACCACCAACTCTTTTAAATGCTGCAGAACTGAGCTCTGGTATCTCAGAGAGTCAGTCCATGTCTTCACCTGTGACCAGTACCTCTACGGTGATATCTATCAGCAACACTAACTATGCAACCCTCCAGAACTGTCCCCTCATCACCAGTCAGGATCTGTTGTCCATTTCTACAGCACAGCCCGTGCTTGGAGAAATAGTTTCGACAAGTGGAGACCGTGTCAGCCACCCCCCTGCACAAGTGCACCAGGATTTTGGCAGAGAGCACAGGTTGGTTCTGCAAGCTGTACCTGATGTCAAAGAGAATTTCTTACCTAATTCTGAGAGTAAGTCAACTGGCAATTTAATGATGCTGGATTCCAAATCTAAGTATGTTATGAGTAACATGGTTGACACGGTATGTGAAGAACTGGAAACGGACAAAAAAGAACTTGCCAAACTGCAGACAGTTCAGATGGATGAAGTTATGCAAGACTTGTAACTTCTTTCTTTTCTTGCTTTCTGTTTTAATAGATAAGTCTTCTGTTGAGGCCCTAACAAACACCTAGTGGGTGTTTGTGGGTTTTTTGGTTTGGTGGGGTTTTTTTTCATTTAAAGAAACCAGAAGAACATTTAAGTGGTCTGAATCAATGTACAGAGGAATCTCCGGCAATGGAATTAGGTTACCACGCTTGGTTTGCATGCAGTATTCTCTTTTAAGCAGATTAAAGGAGAAAGGAAATAGCCAGGACAAGTACTGAGGAATGGGTACAGGTTTGGCTACCAGATACTCCCCTGAAAATTTAACTAGACTCTCCATAGTACAACATACTCTCAACAGTAAGTATACACTCCTAGCTTCAGACAGAAAACAAAAATCTCACTCCAGAATAGTAGAAACAATGCAGACATATTTTTCTGTTTACTTCTAGTCCATGGGCATTGAGAGATTTCTAAGGAGCTCTAGACGATACCTCTCTGGCTACTTTTATGTTGTTTGAGGTTAAGAAACAAAACAAAATCATAATATTGTTACTGGTATGTTTGCTTTTTTTCCAGCAGACTTGCATTCAAACCAAAAATCTCACATCAATCATGTACAGGTTTTTAAATGCTACAGCTAGCATTTTGTCAGTGCACCAGAAAAGGCATCATTTGAAACTCGAATTATGCAATTCAGAAGCTTTCTATCCAGTATGAATGTAAATATTGTTTCAGTTCTTATAAAGGAGACTTTTTTTTTAATTAGTACAATGGATTTTATTTATGGTTTATGTTCCCTTTCACTTTAGACACAATGCATTGAAAAGGAAAACGTTTTCTGGCTGTTTAATTTATTTTATTGTTTGAGCAGGAAGTAAGCGTAGTTATTTCTGACAAGGTTTTACTTTTTTGTAGTTTTTTTTCAAGCAATAGACTGTAAAAGTAAAATGTTAATCACACTGAAACTAGAAAATTAATTCCCAGTCTCACAAACCCAGGAGGTCACTGTTTCTACCCCCTCTGTTTTTGTGTTCAGGGGTTTTTTTGTTTGTTTTGTTAGTAATTTGCGAATTAGTTGAACCCTTTTGTGTATTTTTTACAGAATTCCACGTGCCTTTCTTCCTAGTGGCCTTATCTTTGTTACTAAAGCACAGTGGCAGGAGGAATAAAAACACTGATTTGCAAATATCCGTCCTCAGGGCCAAATCTTGATGCCTTACTTCTGCAAGCAGACCTGCTGACTCGGGTGCCCCTGCTTGCACGAGTAAGAAGAGGTCTAAGAGTCTTTTGGACTTTGTGGGTGATTTTGGACATCATGACATTTCCTGGCAGTGCAGAGAGCCAAGGATGGGTCCTTCTGCACCACATCAGCAGGACAGGAGAGGTCTGCAGAGGGACCACAGGCTTGTGCCGAGGAGAAGCTCGTGGCTCCAGCCTGAGGCAGATGAGCAGGAAAGGTTGGATGGACAGGCCAGGGAAGGGAACCCCATGTTCACACAGGCCCTTTGGCCAACCAGCCCATGTGGGAGGGCTGCAGCTGTCCCATGCAGGAGTGCAGTTGAGTCTGTATTTATATATATCCTCCCAGGAGAAGCAGCCTGGGGGATGATGGTGGGAACTGCAGCAGCCGTGGTCAGTGCCTGGCTGGGGATGGGTGTCCACACCTTTCTCCCTGGGGACAGCAGAAGCAGGTGGGCTCTGGGCAGGTGGAACAGAACTCCTCCAGAGGAGTTTCTGTAGCATGGAAAAGCACATCCTTTAAGCTTTAAAATAATAAGAAGAATTCAGATGTACAAAAATGACATGCTGTTAATCCTTGTGGGTTTGGTTTTGTTATATTTTATCCTAACGTGAATATATACAGTAACTAAAGCAAGTGTTCATCCTCAGCAGGGGCCTGGTCTGAAGCCTTTGGAAGGCGATGGGCAATGTTTTCATAAGCTTCTGTGGGCTCTGAATCAGGGTCAGCACAAAACAAGATCACTTGTAAAGGACAAAAAAAAAAAAATGGAAAGGAAAGATAATTAAGGTGGCATATCCCAGTGTGTTTGTCTTGGTTTTAACTGGTTTCATGGAAAGCCTTTGGGGAATGAAGGTTTTTCCGTGCGCCGTGAGCACGGCATCGGCATTCTCATTGTAGTTTTGCACTATATTGCGTATTTTGCGAGGTTTTCTGTGGAACCTTGAGACTCAGCTCGGTTGGTGAGCCCTGGAGTCCATTCTGTGAGCCCGAGTCTCCAGAGCTGCAGGGAAAAGTGCAGGAAAAGGGAAGAAGGAGTGTGCAAGGGGAGCATTTGCAGCTGTACGGAGTTGCTGGAGCTCTGCAGGCAGGAGCAGCTCATCAGCAGTTGGCTGTCCCCACGTGCTCCCAGGCAAATAGGGTGTTTGAGGCAAGTGCTTTAAAGCAGAGATTATCACAAGCAGGACATGGAGCTGTATGTTCCCCTGGCACAACTTTCCCTGACGTTCCCGGGAGCTCCGCGTGAGCAGGGAATCCGATAGTCCGGAGTTCTCCCAGCAGCTCTGCTTGTTTATCTGTTTGCTGGGCCCCAGCATGAGCAATCTGTTTCCCACCTCTTCTTCACCTATGTAACTAAGATGGTGATGACAGTAGCAGTAGCTGTATATGCTTTGCATGAAATCATTCAGCCATTTGGAAAATTAGAAATACCCTGTATCACGGTCATTTTAATGGAGAACGTGTACTTGGCTCTGAAGGAGTTGATGGTGGATTAATACTTGGTCTGTGAAGCTCAGACTATATTTGGAGGCAAGCTAGGGAATATTTCAGAGCAGTTGTTGGTGTGATCATCTCTCATAACTGAAGAGACTGTGGTGTTACAGCAGTACCTGTTACTTTATTTTTAATTTTTCCTTCTTTGCATTCGTTGTGTTACTGAGGCTCTGAGTTCCATGGCTTTGTTGCACAGTTAATGTGATAAACTGTGTATGTTGTTACAGTGGCACGTTTCTTGGAGTGTCTGGTACTTCTAATAGGAGACTTCCCACTCTTCAGTGGGAGTGGAAGATGTACATAAAAGCAGTGTTTTGGGACAAAGTAAGATTAATCTAGTCTTCCAGATATCAAGTAACTTCTTATTATCTTTTACTCTTTCTTTCTTTCTCCCACTGAAAATAAGTGTCATTCCCTCCAGATAACGTAGTTATAACCTCATGTTTTCTGCAGGTACATATGCACAATATAAAGACTCATTGCACGGTACAGTGTGTTTAAAATAGAAATTTAAATAAGTAGTTTTATTCCTTACAAGGGTAAGTTTTTATTTTGTGGCCCTCAGGCAGGCAGGCTCACTGCTCTCAATAGACAGTACTCAAAGCCCCAAAAAGTGTCCAGGGCCAGTTCTTTGGCTGCTGTAAATAAGGCATTGCTCCACAGATTCCCAAACTAAGGATTTTTACGTGGTGTTTAGGGGATTTGGATGCTGGTCTCCCACACATGGGAAGGCAGTGAGTGTCCAAGCCCCACAAACAACCCTTATTATCACATTCTGTTGTTTAAATGGAAGGTATGTCTACCTGGCATACACATTCCTTCTCTTCCCTCCCTCTCTGTTATGGATGAGAATAAAACATCATTTCAACTTCACATATGTTTGTAACTTCTAAGTCCACTGGAAGTCTTACAGAAAACATTGCCAAATTCTGCTGCTTTACTAGTCCCAGACTCAGCTTTGAAAACTATGCCTGAAGTTCAAGCAAATTCTTACAAAGCACGATGTTAAAAACCCCTCTCTTTACTACTTTTGATTAAAGCTGCTTCTGTTGCACCCAGAGTTTTGCAGAAAACCAGAAACACGATGAACTGAATGCTCTGTGTGGACTACTTGCAGCATCATCCCTGTGGTCATACCTACAAGGACATTTCAGCAATGTAAATCACAGACTTCTATTGGCCAGGTCCTCAGCTGGGCTAAACTAGCACGTTTCCATTGACTTTAATGTCCTTTCATGCCAGCTGGGAATATGGTCCATTCATTTCACTGGGACGGATTTGGCCCAGTACAGAGTGGCGGCACAAACCAGAGCACAAGGCTGACACTTGGGTAGAACCAAACAGTCTATCAAAGCATATACCTCTTCCCATTTACTGCTTTCCCCTACCTGTGGATTCAGGAAGACTCATTCAGAAGGTGACTTCACCCAGAAGTGAGGCTGGAACTGTCGTTACTACTCTCAGTCTGAGATTGATGACAATAATGGACAGGTTCTGACTTCAAATCATGCAAAATCACCTCAGTGATGATTTTCAGTTAAATAAATCAAGGTGGAATTTGGCCCTGTGTGCACAGGAGCTTTTCATGTGCGTAGATTTCCAGTGTCTGTGCACTTTTCTTAGCAAGGGCAGATGAACAAGAGGGTGTATCTCTCCAGTATCATGTGAAATATGCGTGCCAGGCTCTGGGGATGTGAACTGTCCAGAGCTTGTGGTCAAGAAGAATGTCAAATCATCAAAAAGAATAGTCATTTTATAATTCTGAAAACAAAAATAATGGTATTTTTAAAAGCAAGGATGCCTGAAGTCTTCCTGTATCTCCTAGCAGTTATTATCTTGAAGGATTTTTTGTACCTTAGTTGTATGTTTCATATAATTTAAAAATTTGCTTCTTAAATTTCTGAACTCAAGGAGGGGGTGAATCTTCTGGCTTTCAGGATTCACATTCAGAGGATGTTTGTTGTTTTGCTGCATGTACTGTTTGTCCAGAACTAACCAGTTATTTCTCCAATATGGGTTTTATTGTGCCTTACAACAAATATTAAATTTAAGCGGAATGTATGTGTTAGAGGAGGGAATAATCAAGAAGACTTTACTGCACTGTTAGGTGATGCTGCCCCAGAGTGTATCATCAAACATATCTGTGCTTAATTACCCAACCAAAGAGATCTAAAGTATGTATGTTTGTTGTACTGTAATAGGGGTTTGTGCCTGGACAATTAAGTGTTTTATTTGTATTCTGAGATGATGTGAACTTATTTTTCTAAACACTATACTGAATAAACTTTATATTTATACACATCTTGTGTAAATATTTCTGTTTGGATGTTATGTGAGGGCTTTGAATTTTGAGTTGGAAAAGCAATCTGAAGTAGAAACTTGGCTTCTAATGACTCATCATGAAAGGTGATGGCAAGTAGGAACGCCTGTGCTTGCCAGGGATTTGATGTAAACCCTGTTTAAGCAAGAATGAGACTTTCTGTTGACTTGCGAGGGATTTGTCGGAACTCTAAAATGCTAAATTAAAAATCATAAATCTTATACCTCATATTGAACCTCTGTGTCTCAAACCAAGTTTATACCATAATTAGTTAGATACTATTAAAGTCTATTTCCACCTGCTGGTTAGGACTAGTCAGTTTTTACTTGTGGTTCCCATGACACTGGCATGTTTTCTGTCAGGGGCTTTTTTGGGATAGGTGTATTCCTACTTGCTAAATTCCTGTTTGTTGAAATTTTTCTCTAAAATGTTTCACATAGTGTCAGACTTGGTTTTGGCAGCCTTTTGAGAACAGCTTGAAATGTTATGTTCCCCTGATATGAAAGGGTTCAAACACATTACCATATTACTTCAGATCTGTATTCCAAGCACCAGGATTGCCTGGTTACGATTTTGATGCCAAAATGAACGACAGTAAATCCAAATAGACTAATCTGTGCAGGTGGACTTGTTTCCCTCACTGAAGCTATATATACATGAGAGATAATTAACAGGTAATTGCACACGCCAGCAGGAAAACACCTTTCATCCCTAAAACTGTTTAGGCCATAGGAAGCAAGGTGACGTCTGACAGAGTTTTTTTAATAGATATATATATTTTTATAGATAATTTAAAAACATGAAATCCATTATGTTCTGACATTACCTTGGTGTTTTTCACCTTTCCCATTCAGCACAGCTGCTCGCTCCTCACAGCTCAGTGGCAAAGCACAGGGAGTCACCTCCCGGCCTGGGGAGCATCTCCCCTCTCTGCTTGAGGCCAATCCGACTCTGCAGCTGCCAAAATAAATCCACTTACCCAGGAGCATCCCTAAGGTAAAGCAAATTGCCTCGTTGCCCAATTCCCGTTTCCTTCCCAGAAGCTGGGTCCTGTTGGCGGCGCTTCACTTTGCCGTGCCTCGCTTCTCCCTGAGCTGGAGGTGCGTGATGGTGTTTTCCTGCCCTGCAGATCCCAAATTCCAAACTGATCCCGGGGCAGCAGCGCTGTCCCAGCTTTGCTCTCAGCAGGAGCTGAGGATCCAAAGCCATCCTTCGACCTCCTTGGTCCGTGGGTCACGGTGCAGACAGGGTGAGGAGCTCCGGGACCACCGCTGCCGGGCTGGCTCCAGGCAGGCTCTGGGAAGGGATTTCTGGCCATGCAGCTCTGGATGGAGTGCAGGGCTTTGAGAGAAGCGGAAGGTCTCGGCAGTGTATGCAAATGGCCAAATTCTCCCTGAGCAGCCACCCATGAGGTATGCAGGATGAATCATGTCCTAACGGAGCGCATTCCTGCTACTTTGGAGGGCTTCGCAGATGTGTTCCAGGTCACCCTGGGCGAGAAAACCACACACAGCCGCGGTTCCTTCTTCCCTGGCAGCCTCTGCACACATGGAGAAAGGGAGGACAGGACCCTTCTGAGCCCCTGCCTTTCACACAGGACCTGGGGATGCTGGAAGGGAGGAAGGGGGGCTGCCAAGGCAGTAGCTGGGATGGAGCTGATAGTAGGAAGGCTCAGGGAGATGAGTGGTTTCTCTTGATCTAGCAGGGAGACAAGCTGGGAAGGGAGACAATTCTGGAAGACAGCACTTATTATCCTCTATATTTGTCTTGATTTTTCCCTGGTGCTGGATCAGAAGGGGATTTTCCTGCTTCAAGAGGCAGAGGTTGGGTCAGTAAAACAAGATTTTAATATGAATACTCATGGCCTGGAAAGCAGAGGTCTCCTTCCAGGCTGCATCCCCCATTGTGGTGATCTCTGGCTGCAGAAATCTCTGGGCTGGAATCTTAGGCCGGTATATGGATACAGATCATATTTTTAATATAAAAATACATTTTAGAAGGAAAATGATTCCCAGAAATAGGAATTCATCTGCCAAGCAACGTGCACATAACCGATTTCACACTTAGAGGTGCCAGAAAGTTCAGGAATGAGACCAACAATAAAAACCAGCGCACGTGTGAAAAATCTACAGCATTAAAGCCAGATTCAATAAAAATAGCACCTAGTTTATACGCTACGGAAGCTGGCACACGCCTGCAAAAGCTGAAGGAAAGAGATAAAATGTTCAGAAGTTGCAGGCAGTCCAGAGGAACGGAGCAGCCCTGGAGCAGTGCTGATGGTTACTCAATAACTCATGTACGATATTCTCCCGTGTAAGTGCTTTGATTCTTCATCCTGCTACTTCTCAGGCAGAAAGACACAATTTGGAATACTTGAGGCTGATCAATAAGCTTTGTTGTGGCAGCCAAAGTGCTTTGTGATAGACCCTACATTATGAGAGGACTCCCAGAATGTTACACCGCATCATTTTCTTTCCTAGTCTGCAGGCTGACAGGCAGAGAATTCGGTGTTCGTGGTACCCCTTACACTGCCTGTTAACGCAGCCCCTCCCCTGAGGCAGTGCACAGAAATAAAAGCAGGCTGGGAAGGGAGGGGAGGGGAGGTGATGTGCCTGGGGCGATGCAGGCGGTGGGTGGCACAGGCAGGTTGCAAAGCCAGGTCTCTGACTCCCCCTGTTGCTTTGCCCACTGGCTCACGCCACCTCCTCGGGAGCCAAATCCCACCCCGATGCTCCAGCAGCAGGAGGATTTGCTGCTGACACCAAAGCTGAGCTTGCTTCTTTCATTTATTTCTTATATCTACAGCCACCTTCTCACCAATAGCCCTGTTGATAACTGGGCTGTCCCTGGACCAGCATCCCTGAGCCCCCAAGCATCCAGCCTCCAAAAAACTGTCCTTGTTGGGATTGTTAGCTCAGGGTGAGGCACATGCAGGCCCTGGAGGACTCCAGAGCCACCCACTTCCAGAGCAAGGCAATCTGAGAAAGGTTTCACTCATCTCACACCAAGACCAAGGAACTGAGGGGGAAAAATGCTCAGGGGAATGAGGAAGGGTTAGTCCAGAGCCTGAGCTGTGCATGCTCTTGCATGTCCTAAGTCAGTGGTTTCTTAAAAGCATATGTTTAGAACAAATGACAATTTAGACATTACTCATGTCCTAGGGAGATGCTGGGGATTTTGCTATTTACTGCTGCTTAATCAAACCAAGGCAGGCCAGGGAATCAGAAGGCAGTTGTGAAAGACAACACTCAATACAATCCCGAGCACATTTACAATGCACATGCAAATATAGACATTGTCTGTATTAAAAAAACATTATCTGTTGTATTGTATACATGCAGGTGGAAGCAAGCACTGACCAGATTAAGACTAAAAAAAAATCTTTGTTTTCTGGTCCACTATGAAGTTGTGCAAGAAGTGCAGCCTCTTCTCCCTCTTGCAGGCAATATATATTAGAGCCTGTCCCAAAAACTGCCCTACAGACAGGTTCAGGTTTCTGAATTGCTGCTGCTAAGTGTGTTGTCCACTTGCTCAGAGCCTGTGGCAGAAGAGCAGCAGAGGCAGTGGGGGCTGACTGCCCTGTCAGTGCTGCTCTTGGAGGGGAGGCAGGCACAAGCAGTATCAGTAAGAGAGAGAGCTGCAAGCTCTAGGGAAGTGACACCACCTGCATGTGGAAGGATTTAGGCACGTCACACTCCCCTCTGTGGGGAGTCACATCAGCTTCTGAGGGCTGCTATAGCACTTCTCCTCCTCTTCCCTACTAATGTAGTGGTGTTCTCCCCAGAGCTCCAAAACATTGAGGTGTTTTTACCTCTTATGTCACCCTTAGGGTTTGGTGTCCCTCAGATTTGCCAAGAAAGCAGCTAACTCCAGGCCAGAAAAGTAAGACTCACTTTTACACATCTGCCCACCAGGACAAGGACAGGGTGCAAAACCACAGCAGGCCCAGCCTCCAGGTCAGTGAGCACAGAGGGGCTTCACCTGAGCCCCTATGGCATCTTCCCCATGTTTTGTTTTCTTCTTGTGACCTCCCCAGGACCTGCCAGATAAATTCCAAGGGAGCTGTTCAGGGGAAAATGCTCTCATTTGCCATCTTCCCCTCAACCCTGCAGACCTCTTGATATGAGGCAGGACCCAGGATTTCCAAAAACAGCAGTACCTGGCAGCAGGCTGTTGACAGCAGCCTATTTCGAGGTCTGGCTTTATCAGGGAGGGCCTGGAAGCGCTCCCAGGAGCACAGGGCATGCTGCACATTCCAGGCAGCTGTCTTGCACTGACCAGCAGTGCTGCAGGTGCCTGGTCTGAGGACAGAGATCACACAGCCAGCCCTCCATGGCTCCAGGACAGTTCAGTGGCCCAGTACAGATGTGCCAGGAGGACATTTGGCACCTCCTGCTACACTCAGCAGTCTCAGTAAACCCCTTCTGGCCTCAGTTTCTTGTAGCTACTGTGTTTTTTCCTCTTGTGCAAACCAAAGGCAAAGTTAACCTGAGCCTCAAACCAGGAGAGCTTCATCACATTCCTTTAGAAAAGTCAGCCCCAGCAAATAAAACCACTTGACCAGCTGTTTGTTTGTTACCCAATAATGGCAGCAAGCATTGCTTACCTGTACCTAGTGACAAGTGCTCCTGTTCCTTCCAGATTTCTTCACCAAAATCTGAATATTTTTCACTTAATCAGTTTGGGTTACGAAAGCAAGTCTTGTTATAGATGAATGATGCTCATGACAAACAAGGAATAGTCATTTGCTGATGGCCTGCAGGACCAGACCCTCAGATTAAAGTACAGGGTGGAGCCTATTTCTCTTCAGCTCTTAACTATTCTCAATTATTATGGGCTTTTTAGAAGCCATAATAAATGAATGTGAACTAAGCAGCTGTTTTGAACATACTCATAACATTGGAAAGCAGTAGGAGAGCTATATCTAAGCCCAGAACACTCCTGCTCAAATTTTATCAGAACCATGTCCAGTGAAAGAAGTGCCTCCTGTCCTGCAAGCTCCACTTCCAGCACAGGCACCACAAGATCCCACATTTCAGGATCCTGTGAAACTTGTGCAGAATCATCAGTTTATCTGTATTTAATAGGCACACCCTCTTCCAACATCCAAGATGTCCCTGCAAACACAGCCTAAAGCCACGCTCAGTAGAAACCCTTGCTCAAGAGACCGTGGTGTTTTTGACCTGGAACCACAAGACAATCACAGTTTCAGAACCATTTCCCACCCATCCTACAAAGACTTTTCCCAGATCACATTTCCCCAGCTCATCAGAGCATGGAGCAGCACCAAAGGCTGGCAGAGGCCAAGCTGTGTCACATCTGATGGCTCTTCCCTTTCCAAGCAGAGCATCACGTCATCAAAGGAAACGAGGCTGGCACGACGTCGTTTGATAATCCCGCTTTACAGCCGGAAGAAATCAAATCCCAACAAGTCTGTCAGTAATGATATATCCCAGGTAATGCAGGATTGGAACCTCCTGGCCTCAGGTCTCACATTGCTTAAGCAATGCTCTGATTTGTCAACTTTCACAATTTACAGGCTTTGCAATATTTAGTAGATGGTGAGAGAGGGGAAGTAGGCAAAGGGGTTATGGCCACAACTTCCTGCTCAACTTCATTCTTAAGTTCCTGGTTTTAAAATATAGAAATAAATCTGGAGATGTTGAAGGTCCCCAAGACACAATACATATAAATTTGGGTGTATCACATCTATCTATCTGCATTTTATCTTAAATCTGGTGTTGCCTCATGCTCTCCAAGCCTTTGGGTCTGAGAGCACTGTATGCAACAAGACACTTCAGGAAAATAAACAAGGGTATAAAATAGGTGTAGTTTTAGAAATAAAATTAATAAATGGTCTACAAATTCAAGAGAATATATTCCAAAGCTGCCTCTGGGGCCCAAATTTCCATAAACTTAAAATTATGCTTCTGAATTAATTTTCTAGACTATTGCAGTATAATCAGTAAAGCTAATAGCTGATTTTTAAAATAAAACAACTCTGTATAACTCAAGTTAGAGACACATTTCACTGACCTAAAAACAACCCCTCAAAAATGACATAAAAATGCATTTCCTAAAATCAGCACTGTAAAAGCAGTTCTGTTTTTAAGGAATTCAAGCAAATTCATTCTACATCCCTGTATAACACAGGATTTCCAGAGCATCCTGCTCCTGGCAGCACAGATCATTCCATGGCAGGTTACTGGAGATCCCTGCTCCACACCACACCTCGCTACATGTCTGCATACAAACTGCATTTTGGTGTACCTGTAATTATCACAAAGCAAATGGCTCCCAGTTGAAACAAATGGTTTTCAGCTCAGTTATCACCCATAGCAAGGACCAGAGGAACCTTCAAGGGCTGTGGGGAAGGAGGCAGAAAAGAGAGAAACCTTCTTGATGTGCCTTTTTTTAGCTGCCACCCTCAGCTCTGGCACAAGAGAAATCTGAAATGTTTGTTCTCCCAGACAAACTAAATCAATTTTGGGATTTTTATTTCTTGTAAATTAACAAGGTGTTGCAAGAAGAGAAATCACTGGGCTGCTCAGCTCATTCTGCCTCTTAAAGTTTTGGCCTAAAACAGAAATTTGAAAGGCTAATAGTGGTCTTCCTTCAGTCCTGACTATAATGGGTGTTTAAATGTTCCAAATACTTATATTTTTGCAAAATAACAGGAAGCACAAAGAGAAAGATTGGTTATACTTTATTTTTCAAGCCCTACTCAGGGACAGCTTGGACTGTAACTATCCCAAGATTAGCTGATGTTAACCACTTGGAACCAAAAGTCCAGTCCCTAAAAATCTGGATATACATTTCCCCATCAGTACAACAGCAACAGCATTTCCCTCCTCTGTGGCAAGAGGTACAGCCAGGCTGGGGTTTCCCCATCTGGAATGGCACAGGCAAAATACTGAGGCCAGACCCTACCAATCAAACATATTCATTTATATAAAATATATATTTAAATGGATAATCTATATTTACATATGTTAAATATTATGGTTTCATATGTAACACATATTATATTATATATACATAATATGTATAATGGATTGTTGGATGCTATGAAACTTTCAGCTTACACAGATGACTGCTCGGAATTGTCCTGGGTGCTCAATCTCTCCTTGAGCTGTGCCAATGCCTCCCACCTCCTGCACACTGGTACCAGGAGCAGGGCACAGCAGTAGAACTCTGCCCTTCCCTTTGAGGAGCCCTTTGCCTCCCCACTTCAGTAGCATTTGACCAATTCTGTTCCTCTTCAGCCTTTGTACAGAGAAGGGAAAGCCATTTTTCACAGGAACATGGAATGGTTCGGGTTGGAAGGGACCTTAAAACTCATCTCATTCCATAGGTGGGAACACTTTCCATGTGACCAGGTGGCTCCAAGCCCCATCCAACCTGGCCTTGAGCACTTCCATCAATGAGGCAGCCACAGCTTCTCATTTTGCTTGATTCAGGAGGACAACTCTTTATCTGTGGTGATATAGCCAAGGCTGGAAATTTCTTTACCTCCTGGCAATGCATTTGAAGAGCCATTCCTTAAATAAACTGTGCCTTTCATTGTCTGTCTCCCAAACCCACCAGCACAGCTCTGCATCCTTTAACATTGTCCCCTTTCCTGGGCTCCCAGTGAGTGTCACTGACCCACCCAACAGATCTGTCACAACTTTTCTGAGCAGCCACTTCTACCAGCAAATACATCATCACACTCACAAATCACTGCCTGGAAAGTCTGTGTGGTATGTGGCTTAATTTTCTTTTCCATAATATGAAATCCAATCTGAAATGCACAGATTAGTTTACTAATCTGTGTAAATCCTATTAATAGCACTTACGCTGCTGTGCTCCCATTCACATTCTAACAAATCTGTTTGGACTGGCTTGGTTTCCCCTCATCTTCTGCAAGATCTTCACACCTGGTTGCAGTCACGTCTTCACAAAATAGCTGGCCACAAATGGAAACTTGTGCTTTGCACTCATCTCTCATATTTTAATTTGTGTTCCATGGTCCATCATGTTCAGGATCAAAGCATTAGTGCTGTAAATCACCATGGTGCCATTGAAGCTAAAGGGATTATACAAAGGATCACACAGCTCCAGTGGGGAAGGGCAGAGCTTGTACCCTCCTCTCCCCCAGCATCGCTGGCTTCTGCGCCTGCTCCAGCTGCATCCTGCCCCTCACAGCTCCATTGGCACCCCAGGGCTCCATCCTGCCCTGGACACCTGGCCCAAAACTGGCCCAAACACCAGCAAAGGACCTGCTTGCAGGGAGGAGGTGATGGACCATCTCTGCAGCCACTGGATGTGTTCACAGCAGCCCCACACACATCCCCACGTCACCCGTGGGTTTAGGGTGGCACACCTGGCACCTGGGCTTGTGCCTGCCAGGAGGAGCAGCCTCACTGGCATCTGGGTGGGCTAAAATCCCCTCAGCTCAATGTGGACTCTCAAAGAGAATGCAGCCTCTGTTCTGCTGTAGAATAAGCCATTCTCTGTTTGAAACAACATTTACTTTTCCTATAGTGGACTCCAGTGGCTCCCCATGTCACAGTCACAATGAGAGGGGTCAGAACCAGGAGAGGAGAGCAGGGCTGGCATGCCTGGCTCCAGCTTCTTAATCAAGCTGAGCATTAATTAGCTAATCCACCCCCACGCTGCTGTCCCTTGTGCTTTGTTTCACCACTGTACTGAAGTCCTTGTAACCAAGCACCTTCCACAGCCTCAGCCCATCCCTCAGCAGGCCAGCTCCATGCAGAGCCAGGGCCATGCTGTTCCCTTGAGCTGAGGAGTCCTCACCCTTGGGCCAGGCTGGAATTTGCCCAAACCAGCCTTTGAGAAGGTCTCTGAGCTGCTGTCACTCCTGACTTGTGCCCTTGCACTCTTCCAGCACCTGCTGATGCATTCCACACCATGTGCCAGGGAGGAGAGCATGGATGCAGGTTAGGAAGACACCCTGCCAGGAAAGAAGCTCCCCAGAACTTACCAGATGGGAGGTTTTAATGGAGAACAGAACATGGAAACTCTCAGGTGATGAAGGGAAAAATATCTACTCTAGAGCATCAAAAGGAAAGGATTTGAGTTAAAACTGCTTTTACACAAGTTCACAGTAGGAGAAGCCCACTCGTGATCTCCCTGCCAAGGGATCCCTGCTCCTTGTACGAGTCTGTTGGCTGCATCATCCCCACCTTCCAGCTTTCCCCAGTTCCCGGAGGCAAGCTCTGAAGTGCTTTCACTAACCTCCATAAAAAGGCCAGACCTACTGTGCCAAGACAGTTCCAGTACAACCCTGGATACATTTCCAGTGTTTTTTCTACCAGAGTGTGAAACAAATTATTAACATAAAAGATTTTTGTATCTTCTCTTTCCTTCCCTACAGCTGAACTGCCTCTAACCACCCATCCAAAAGCACCTGGATTTTCTCTCATCACTGTAGGAACTTATCAAGGTCATTAATGGTTCACTCTCTTCTAGTTTCCCCTGAAATGATTTTAAAGTTTTAATTAGCTGAATAATTCCTGGTGGTTTACTAGAGTGTTAGCTCAGGAATTGTTTGTAATACCTTGGTTTTCTGGAAGAAATATTTTAAAAGCGTTACCCATGCTCAAGAAATTTTCCCCAAACTCTCTTTTACAAGGGGTTCTTCCTTGGTACCTGTGTTAAAGCTTGCCTGTAAAACACTTATTTGTTTACAGACCTGTAATCCCTTGGTTAAAGTTCCAGTTGTGAGATATTAAAATGCCACAGAGAAAAAAAAACTAAACAAAAAAAATTAAAAAAACAACAACAAAAAAAGAGAGAGACAACCAGCCAAATACAACATGTGGCCAGACAGAATCAGAAGCTCTGGCTGCAGAACAAACCTGAGAACCATCAGGAAAACCAGCCCAGCCACTGTGGTAATGGTTCACCAGCAAAAGGAATGTAGAAAATAAAATGGGGGGTAGATCCCCCCTCCCTCCTCTGCCTTACCCCCAAAAGGCCATCTGACAGGGCTGATGCCTCCGGCACATGCAAATGTGCCACTCGGGAAGGGCAAACAGGCACTCGCTGGACAGGAATTTTTCCTTTGGTGTCCTGCCTGCCCCACCCTCTGCAGGCAGACCTTAGGAAAAGTGGTGCTTAAAATACTAAAGGGTGAGATAAGAAAGGGGAACAGCCCATCTCAGCCCTTTGTGTTTCCACAAGGCCCCTTTGTAAAATGAGTGATTTCAATCACCCTTGTGCAGAGAGCATCATGTGCTGGAGACCTTGTCCCAATATCAAGCTCGTGTGTGCTCACAGCCAGTCTGTGCTCATTTACTCCCCTGAAACAGCTCTTTCCTCTTGGATGTGGCTCTAGGGGACAGTCACCATCCCTCTCTCACCCTGCCTTTACTGCACAGCCTGACCGAGCCCTGCCAGGGGTTGGCCTGCAAAGAATTCCTTGTCCCCATGTCAAAACCTGCACCACACTCATCATCAGCTGGGACACGGCACACCCTGCAAGAGCCCCTCTGGTTTTCTGCACACAAGGAGCTCATAATTCACCTTCTCCTTCCTGCTGCTCACAGTCCTTGAATGAACATCCAGGAGAGCTCAGCTCTGCCAGGAAGGTACATCCAAAATGTGAACTTAATTCACAGCTGCTCTTCAAACCCTGCCCAGGGACACACTCATGAGCTCTGCTTGCTTGTTCTCAGGCACTGTCAGGGCTTTCTGCCCCTGCCTGTCCCCAGGACAAAGGTTTCTGCCTCTCTGTGGTCTTGGCAGAAGTAGTGATGTGTCCTCCCCATGGTCACTGCTGCACCAATGCACTCTGCAGGAGCAGGTGACTTCAGCCAGGACATCAGATCACAAATGTGGTTACAGAGGGTTCTGCTACAGGGGGGGACAAAGATCTTTTAGAAGGATAAGGTGGATAAGCAAGAGAAGTCACCTCTGAAACCTCATGAAGGCTAAAATTCAGCCTTTGCAGCCTGGCTCATCCCAGCTTTTGGCTTCAGAAATTCAGAGTTCAGTTTCCGCTACAAATTTGTAGTGCTTGATTTCTGCAGCTTGCTGCACCTCCTGCTTCCACACACCAGGATGTCAAGGGAATACTGGCATTGACTGGTGTAATTGTGCTCTGGGGGCAGCATAATTGCTGCACATTTTCCTCCACATCAGCCCTCCAAACCCTTTTTCACCTCCCTGAAATGTAAGTTTTCTACCACTCTATCTCCAATGCCGAGTTGCACAGGACTCCATCTTTAGGGAAGCATCACAGTGATAAAACTCCCTCTCAAATGAATTTTAATGGAAGTATTTATAATTAATATTGGAAGCTGTGTAAAGGATCACAGGTCCTGGCCCTTGATGTCTCCCAGTCCTCCATGCACAAACACAAGTGAGCTGCCAACACACTCCTCAAAGCTGCATCCTGCAGCTCGGTCATCCTGTTGAGGTCTACATGCTTGAGAAGAAATTATAGGAGTGCCAGCAGCAGCCATGATCACGTTGTCTTTAAAGCAGAGGAATGCTTTGGAAAGTGATTGTGTACAAAAATAATCATAAAAGCCCCCAAAGCCTCCGTGCCATCCTCATGGTCAGCCTAACAACTTCTCCAAGCACCCACCTGTAACAACTGATGATAAAGATAAGCTTCTACTACCACAGCCTTACCTCAAGAAGTGCAACCCCATGAGCATCCACAGATGTGCTTTGGGAGTTCAGTGGAATTGCTAGAAACCTCCCAGAATTGATGGAACTTCACTTGAACATGAGAAAAAGGGGAGGGGAGAAAAACACAGTCAGTAGATTAGACACTGTGATGTGATCCACTCAGGACACAAAGGACACTAAAATAGAACTCAGGTCTGATGAAGCCAAGAGAGAACAAAGCTGGGTGTAATTAACCTACAAGATTCACTGGCTCAAATTGTCACAGAGGCTGACAGCTTGTCCCTGTTTCTTGGTTTGAAAAGACAGGTGTCTGCTAAGGAAGGCAGGAACCTCCCTTGAAATGGAAAAAATTTAAACCCCCCTCTCTTCAAATTACTATAATCTTGAAATCAAGGGGGTCTCAGGAAAAGATATGGGAATAGGAATAACAGTCCTTTACTAGGAAAATAAAAATGCAATAGTACCAAAGACACCACTGACAGAGCTGGGATACAACCTGACACCCTGTTGGTCAGGGTGTTGGTAGCTGTCCATGAAAAGGTGGCTGCAGTCCCCCTGCAGTGACAGATGTGGTTCTCTTGAAGCAGTGATCCTGTGGAAGGGTGTAGTTTTCCTCTGAAGGTCCAGTGGTGTAGATGGGTCCGGTATTTCCTCTGGGAATCCAGTGGAGAAAGGCTCCTGTGGTGTTCCCAGTCTCAGATTATATCCAGGTAGGAATGCTGGGCTCCTCCCCCTGGGTGGAGCATCTCCCAAAGGGATGATGTCATTTTATCAGTCCTGCAGTGAGACTCAATGGCCCATGAACAGGAGAGATCCCCCTGGAGGGAGGATGGGTGGGGAAGAGATAAAGAACACTGCCCCACCTGGTTTTAACAGCTGGCCCATTAACAGAAGAGATCCCCCAGTTATGAGGGATGGGTCATGAAAGAGATAAAGAACACTGCCCCACCTGGTTTTAACAACTGGTAATAGAATACATATTTTTGGTTACATCTTGCATTGCAACCAAAGACACCCTGAAAGTGTGGAAAGATATATTTTTATACACAGATCTGAGCAGATATAAATATATGTGTATAACTGTGTTCTCTCAGGGCTGAAAAGGACTTGACAGCACCATTCAGTCTTTCCCCCAGCTCCAAGACAAGATCAAATAGATGTCAGTATTTTCTGACAGATGTTTGTCTAGACCTGTTTTTAAACAGAGAATCTCCCACCTCCCCAGGCAATTTATTCCAACACTTCCTTTTCTTCTTCAGCTGCATACACACACGCACAGGTATCTTTATCTCAGAAGGTGAGCGGAGCAGCCTCTGATGACTTGCACATCAAAAGGTTTTGTGAAGTCATTTCTCATGGCAAGACCTTTCTTGTGAATGACATAGGAGCCCAAAAGATCCCTTTGTGACCTGAGGTGACAGGCTGGGCTTGGGGGACCAGCAGATGGGGCAAGGGGAGCAAATGGGGAAGGAGGGGGAAATTCAGTTTTTTCCTTATTAACCCGTCAGATTCATCTGCTGCTAAGAGGGACCAACTGTGTACATTCCATTCTTGGACTCAGATGTTAAGTTCCTCTCTTTTTTGATAGAATAAATACATTTTTGGCTTCTTCAGCAGGCAGCTCAGAAGGGAGGCTGTCCTGTCAAACTTCAGTGAGGCAAAGGAAGGAATAAGGAATGAGGCTGTGCAGCTGGAATATGTAAATGGCAGGATGGAGAGCAGCACTTTTCCAGCCACTCTGGATATCTATTACCTCCACTTTTGGACTGACAATGCACCAAATGTTTCATTGCCTGGGGCCTTACAAAGCTGACCAGCTTTTATAGCAGAAAGCACTAATGTAGAAAGGCAATTGGGAATTAATTATTTAATGTGGTTCTCATTGGTAGAAAGCTTCCACCCCTCCTGCATCTCAGCTACCATTATACATATGTTGCTTTTCTTCAGACTACAGTGATTAGACAGCAGAGGAAAATGATGGCTAAGTCCTGTTCCCACTTGCAATGAACTCCATTTAAATCAGCAGATTTGCACTCAGTAACCAAGGGCACAGTTTAGACCCATGCATGGAAAACATGGTTTATGATAAAAACCATAAATAGATTGCAGCATCTCCACTTCTGAAAATAAGCCTTCTCATACCTCTGCTCCCAAATTCCCTCTTTGAAAGCCAGAATATTCCCACTTAAAAATTAAAATCCATGTAAGTAGTCCTATTCGTAGGAAATCAGATTGAGTTCCCTTTAATTTGGCTGTTTGGATGCCTCACTGGAGCAGACAGAAAGGTGTATCCCGAATCCACTGCATGTTGGTTCAGCTCCAACTTCTCCTTGATTCTCAAGATAAGCATCTATTTCATTTAGAGCCTTTTTAGTTATGACCTGTGAAGAAGCAAATGTCCTTTTGAAGATCTCCCTGCAACAGCTGCATGCCAGAGACTCCCGGCCAAGTTACTTGAAGAGCTTAAGGATCAGGCCCCATGTATTTAAAAAAATAAAATGCAAAATAAGATTCTGCAGCAGGGACGAGAAGGGGCATGAACTTACCTGTCAGTTGTGATACATGGGAAACTGGTATCTTCTTTCTTGCAGTCACCACTTCCAGAATCAGTCCAGATGAAGCTCCAACAGGATCCTGCTGAAATTCAGTGCAGTGAATTACACCAGGAATTAATTTATCTCAATGTGTCATATTTTTCCAAATACTAATTATATTTGGTTTGCTTTTTTTTTTTTCCTTTTGGCCCTTCAGATGAAAGATATATGGCTGTACAGATGTGCTTTTCTAAGATCCAGTGGCATGAAACCTGAAATGCCCCAGCAAGATTCAGGAGCGAGTTTTAATCACCATGGAAGCACGACACTTTTGAAGGTCTATGAAATTATACACCCAGGTCTGAGAAGAGTAAACTTATCCGTCTGGGCAGATCTGCTGATAAACAGAGACAACTCATTTTCTCCTGGAAAGCTGCATTATATGTTGTTTGAAAAAATAATCAGTTGTTACAGACAGGTTTGTGCTGGGAAGAGGAAGGAGAAAAAAATACAGCGCTGGGAGAGGCTTTCTGTAAGGGAAAAGGAAAGGTAGTGGGAAAATATTCCCTGCAAAATTCAGGAGATGGAAGAGAAGACGGGCTGAGCATCTCTCAGGGCCAGACAGAGCAAGGCTGGCGACGACAGAGGCATATGGAGACCCACCCAGGGCGCAGACAGACCGGAGGACCCCCAGACCTCAGCTTACGCAAGGTGACCTTTCCCCTCTCTAAAATTTCAAAGCTGGCGTTGCCGGCGCTGAACAGACTGTGTGCCATATGTAACATGACCTCAGCTCCGCTCTGCCAAGCCACTGATGGCATCACTAATGAGAGGTGAAAGGTCCCCTCCTCGCAGCCAGCTTGGAAACCCAGCGGGACGGTGGGTGCGGGATGGGCCCCCCAGCACTGGATTGCTGAAGGCAGAACCCCACTGCCCCACAACCCCATATCCCCATGGGGTGCCACTGACCAGCCACAGGGACACACACACACCCGAGAGGGTGATGGTGCTTCTTCCCTTGGTCCAGCTGAAACTGGCACTGTCACACAGCAACGGCAATATTTGTTTGGTACCCGAATGCGGAGCACACAGGCAAACAGAGCCTGGGATGAAAATCCTGTCCCAAATCCAGCTGCCACCCGGGAAGCACCTTGCTCCCAGCATGGATCATGCGTTGGCCAGGTGGGGAGAAGGATTTGTGCTGGGGGATGGCACGGAGGGAGGAGAATCCTCAAAGTGCCTGCCTCGATCCGGTGAGGACCCAAAATGTAATTTATATTTTTTTCCAAGCATTTTGCACAAAAATCGTGACAATAATGTATTGTAGGAAAAAAAAAAAATCAGCCATCACACTTGCTGCCTTTTTTGTTGTTGTTCCTTTTTTAAATAAATGGGTTGGGGATTTTTTTGCAGTTTTCCCAGTGTCCCTGTCCTAGCCATCACCTAAGGCAGGGACAGACGGGACCCACCCGCATGACACCCCTGAACTCTGCCCCAGACTTGTGGGGACGGTCCGTGTGAGGGTGGGTGGGTGTCACAGATGCGGGTGGGGGGTGCGGAACCCGTGTGGGTACGAGCTCACAGGGCTGAGGGAGCGTTCCCACGGCTCGGTGTGAGCACACGGGGGGGGTTCCCCTCCCAGGTGAGGGGCGTTTGCCCAAGGGAGTGCGGGCAGGGTGTTTGTGCCGCTCGGGGAGCTCCACGGGACTGTGCACTCAGGGGAGGGTCGCACACACGGGTGTTGGTGCCCACGGGAGGATTTTGGGGTGTGAGCACACGGAGGGGCGCGGATCGGGGGATGCGCACGTCGGTGGGAGCGCACAAGCGGCGTGTCGGGTGGTGACACACGGGTGGTGACATACGGGGGGTGACACACGGGGGGTGACACAGCGCTGCTGCTGGGGGAGCTGTGGTGTCCCGCACCCCCAGGTCAGCCCCTGCAGGATCGGCCGGGCTGGAGCCGCCTCCCCGAGCGCACGGCGCGGAGAAGGCGCCCGTGGTTTGTTTCGATTCTGCGAGTGACTCATTGCTGGCACATGTGGCACCGCTGAGGTGCAAGGGGGACCCAGCACACATTTCCCCACCCTAGACCGTGCTGCTGCCTCCCCACGCAGGGCCAGACCCCTCGGGGACGGGGCCGGATTTACCCCTCGCTGCTCTTCTGCCGGGGATTCATTTTCACATCGCATCCGGCGCTGAGAGATTCAATTATTCGTTTCAAATATTATTCTGCCCCTCGCCGTCGGCACACCCTCATCTCACAGGGGCGCAGACGAAGCTGCCCACGCGTGTTGGGATATATCCCGCTGCCGGCCGAGGAGGGGCAGCTGGGGCGTGTTTTTCTCCCACGGAGGAGCCGCATCCCGAGGGAACATCCTGCCGGCTGCGGGGAGGCAGCGCCCGAACCCACGGCAGCCCCGCGCCTGCTTTGGCCGCAGCCTAATTCCTTCTGCAGTATCTTGTTTGTAAAAAATCTTTAAAAATCAAGAAAGAGGCAGAAGTTGCAGCTAATTTGCCTCGTGTTACGGCAAACGCTATTACGTTGGGAAAAGAACAATGTCGCGAAAAAGCGAATCGCGGCGCGAATACCGGCGCATCCCTGCGCGCCCGCGGGGTGATCCCACCATCCCTTCCCCCCCTGACGTGGGAGTCCCACCTCCCGTGGTGGGGCTGCAGACCCCCCCGGCGGCACCGAGAGGCTTTGGGGCAGTGCGAGCAGCTGGGGATGGAGGGTGGGGGTCTCCCCTTTGAAAGGGGGGGACTGGAAGTGATGGGGGGAGCTGCGCACCCCGGGTACCCGAGAGCCGTGTCACCGACACGAACTCGCGGGGGGAGAGGCACCGCAGCCCGTGGAGGCTGGAAGGCGAGCCGTGGAAGGCGAGCCGGCAGGCTTCTGTGTAGAAAAGGAGTTAAACCCCGCCGTTGTCCTTTGATTTAGGAAATGGCTCATCCAATTCAGTTCCAGATTATTCAGGGGCAGGCTGCCTCGCTCGCTCCCTCTCTCCCCACACCAGCCCAAACATCTTGAAGTAATCAGCAGCTGAGAACGGAGACGTCCCCCTGGCATCTCAGGTTAAAGAAGGAGGTCCAGGAAAATGTGGTAGAGCCATTACAAGAAACCTGAGATGCATTCATCAGAGACTCCAATTGCCATCGCATTAGGATTGATTAGAGACCAGCAGTACCGTAATGACCCGGAAAGCAGGGCATACGGGGATTATTAATATCAGACTTCTCAAAGGGAAAAAAAAAAAAAAAAAAAGGAAAGGGAAAAAAAGAGAAAAAAAAGAGAGGGAGTTAAAAACGGAAGAAAAGAGGGAAGAATTACGAGGGAAAATTTAAAAAACAAAAGCATATCGCTGGGCTGCTGCTCGGAGGGAGACTTACCTGAGAGGCAGGCACGGGCGAGCAGCACGGAAGAGAATTTATCTGACTTCTGGGGGAAAAAAAGCAAACAAACATGGAAAAAAATCACCTCTGGACCCCCTGAAATCGCCTGCTCCCGTGCACGGCTCCTGCAGAGACTCTCAGCACTGCGACCATGGGGCCAAGGGGCCACGGTTCGGGGGTCCCAGCCAGGGGCTCCCCCACCCGGGCCAAAAGACGCCGGTCCCTGGGCTGGCGACAGCAAGGACAAGTTAAAGAGCCACCGAAGAGGAGCAAAGAGACCTCGGTGGCTCGTCTCCTTCTCAGTTCCCTGCGCCAAAACAAATCAGCCCCTCCTGGTCTCGGTTTAAATGTAGCTCACTGGATAATTAACTCCATCTTTCCAGCCCTGCTTTAACTGTTTATTTAGTGTCACCCCGTATTACCATCACTAGCACTTTCCTCTGAACAGGAGGAGCTGGAGGGTTTCACCTCCCAAAAGGAAATTCTTCGTAGCTTAAAAGAATCGGCATCCAGGAGGTACATTAGCGAAGAGGAAAGGGGGGGACGCGATCTGGGGGTCCCATGGCAAAAGCAGGAGGAAATAAGGGGGGAGGTGGGGGGACAGGGACAGAAAGACGTATCGGCCCTCGGAGAGAAAAAAACAACGCGTGATCACCTCTAATCCTTTGGAAAATGTCCCGGTAAGTGCGCGAAGAAAGAGCCCTTTGTGCCCTGGGGATCGGCCACATCGGGAAGGCCTTACCCTCATCCTTATCCTGCCCCAGCATCCCGGCCCGGCCCTCCTGCGGCAGCCCCGGCCCGGCCTGACCCCGCTGGGTGCGGGGGGACCCCCTCGCCGGGCACCCCCGGGGCGCGGGGCCCGGCCAGGGACACGGCCCCCGCCCCGCGGACACCGGCTTTGTTTTTACAGGTGTCGGGAGGGCAATTTACTAACAAGTAATTAAAGGTCGCACCGGTTTGCAGGCGAGCCGGGCCAGAGGCTCCCGCAAGAGAAGAGCGGTGCATATGGAGAGGGGTTTGTTCTTCCTCATTAAAAAATAGAATAATAAAGGAGGGAGCGGGGGGGGGAGAGAAAGAAAATACAAATCCTTTATTGTTGGGGAATAAGCCGGGAAGCTGGCTGTCTCCCTGCGCCTCGCATTCGGCAGGGAAGGCGGCGCGGATCCGGTATCACGTTGCAGATCCTCACTCGAGATAACGAAATGCGATCTATTTTTCAGAACAGCAAGTGGATGGGAAAGAAGCCTCTACAACACAAACCTCATTGACTTAATGGGTCGGTTTTGGATTTCGCCTTCGAAATGTTCGGCGAGCGGCAGCGTTGTGTTTCTGCCCCGCCGGCTCCCAGCCTCCAGCCCCGGTTCTCATCCCGACGAGAAGCGGCTCCCAAAACCCCGCTCCTGGTTTTATTTTGTTGAGCTATTTGTTTCCTCCAGACCCTCACACTTAAGGAAAAAAAAAGATTAAATTTTACTTTTGATTGGGGAAGAGCTTTATTTCTAAGCTCGGGAGGAGATGGGAGATGTATTTGGTTTACTTTTTTTTTTCTGCTTTGTTTTGATTTTCTGGCGAAATCGAGGAAAAACCCGCAGCGCGTTGCGTGGGCTCCATCTTCATCCCTGCCCTGCGTTTTACAAATACATCAAATAAATAAGGGAATAAATGAATTTCCCGCACAAACAGAACCGATGGGTGTCCGGGCAATGAGGGCGAGCAGCGGAGGCCCCCTCGTTCGGTCGCCACCTCTCCGCGGGTGCGGAGGGGCCAGGCCCCGGCGGCGGGGGCAGCTCCGGGGAGCTCCGGCCGGGCGGGGAGCGGGTGATGCTGCCGGGGTGATGCTGCCGGGGTGATGCTGCCGGGGTGATGCTGCCGGGCTGCTCCTGCTCCTGCGGCAAAGGAAGGACCGAGAGGGGCCGGCGGCAGCTCCGCGCTGTTGTGGCGTTCGGTGGTTTTTCGCTTGTTCGCATCTGCCTTGTTTATGTTTTTATTTTTTGAGGGTCTCGAAACTATCTTTTTGTTGTTGTTGTTGTTGTTGCTTTTGTGATTTTTCAAGGACTAAATGTGATGGGATGTTCTGGAAATACATTTGTCTCTTTTCCTGGTTCAAAATGAAAGGTTCCCAATTTTTAGGAAAGCCAACCCAGGAGATTGAACGAACATTGATGCTCAGCGGTTCTTGCCTGCAGCAACTCCCAGGTAGACCCCGGCGGGTCTGTCCCCTCCTTTTGTGAATTTTGATGAGACGGAAGAATAAAGTCCCGCTCAAGAATGGCGAGGAAGCCTCCGCTCAGCCCTCGCCCGTGTCTGTCAGCTCTTCCGCCGGCCGCATCGGGATCATTTTCTTATTCCCAGCAAGATCGGTGTTTGTTTTCGTCGGCCTTTTACAGGAGGAAAAAAAATAAAAAAGAACAAAAAAAAACCCCCAAAAAACCAAGGAGAACTGAGAGGGCAAGAGAAGCCCGTTCTCGTTACAATGCTCAGGGGCTTCCCCAGTCCCGCTTTGCGTTTCTCTCCTCCTCATCCAGAAGTTACAAACCCTCAGGTCCGTGCTCTTCCCGAGCTGAGCCCCTCATTAGAAAGAAGAAAATAAAATTTAAAATTAATAACGACAGAAACGAGGGATGGGGGAAGCCACCCCCAGGCTGGGCAGGGCGCTGCTCCTCCAGGACGCGGCCGCGGGCGAGTCCATGCCTTATAATTCTGCGCACTTGCTCCAGACTTTAGGGTATTAGTTGATTTTAGAGCCGGGTTTAAGGCTTCGTTCCGGTCCCCACACAGCTGCCTTGTCAATAAGGATCTGTTCCAAGTAGACATTCCTTCTGGGAGGACATTGCAGCTCTTTAAGACTTCATCTGCAACATCATAAGTACTAAAATAAAATGGCAAGGGAAAATTACCAGACACATGGTCATGGGATATGGAAGCGCCCTGACTCCAGCGGACATAGTACAGTCGCTGTACAGACTGGGTGGCAGGGGCTTAATTTAAACAGCTCCGAGACGCGAAGTACGTGGGAAAAACAACAATCCGGATTTAGGAAAATATCGGCCTTTCCCACGTCGTGGCGCGGGCAGATGTTGCGGGCAGCGCCGCCGGCCCCGGCTCCGAGCCCCGCGGCTCCGCGGCCGGGAGCGAGCTCCTCTTCACTTGGAGCAGTGAACTCAAATAAATCCGACTTGCTAGGTCAAATAAATCCGACTGTCTTAGTGAGGACAAACAGGTTTTAAAGAGCCCCGCGATGGCTCTTAGCACCCGCGGAACGAACTCATTCCTGAATCCAAAGCGTTCTGGAGTGTGCTTAAAATACGGGTTTCGACTTATCTAATCAAAGATAAATACAGCCATAAAGACACCCCCAGCCCCCCGCACCCTGCCCTTATCTCACCGCATTGTCCTCACCTCCCTGCTGACAATAGATTATCTTTGCTTAGGGAGCCTAATTGTTTTCTAATTTTTTTAAATAATTGCTCTTGAGCGGGGGTGTGCAAACGGGGATTAGGCTAATTAAAACGCCGCCGGGGGGGTGCAGCGCTGCTGCCCGAGGTCTTCACGGAGCTGCTCCGACCCTCCGGGCCCCCCCCCGCGGGGAACTGGGCAGAGCGAGGGGCAGGAAGGGGCGCACGGGCCTCGCGCGTTATTCAGCTCTTCACTAAACCATTATTTATTCATCCCCAGCTCTAAGGTAATTAAATACGGGCGGCCTTGGCAGGGGACGGCGAGCTGGGGGCAGGAGTTTTGGGGAGGAAAAAAGATGGAAGAAAGAAAGACAAGAGCCCGCCGGCAGCGGCTTCCCCGGAGATGCGCCCGGGGGCGCGGGCGGCGGGGCTCCCCCCACCGCCGCCGGGGCCGCACCCGCGCAGAGGCGGCGGCGGGACGCGCAGCCGCGGCCGGGGCCGTGTCCGGGGCCGTGTCCCCGCCGCCAGGCCCCGCCCGCCCGTGCCGAGGCTCTGCCCGCCGGGCCGGGCTGGGCTGGGCTGGGCTGGCCGGGCTGGGCCGGGCCGGGCCGGGGGTGCCCAATCAGAGCTGCGCGGGGGCTCGGGCGCTTTAAGCGCGGCGGCGGCGGAGCGGGGACAAAGTCCCCCCCGGCGCCGCGACGAGCACCCCCGCTCGCCCGACACACCGCCCTCGGCTGCCGCAGCGCCTCCCCGCTCTGGGGCCGGCACCGGGACCGGCACCGGGATCCGGATCGGCGCTGGGCCCGGGCCCGGAGGGCGCCTACCCCGCGCCCCTCCGCCGCCGCGCTCCCGCGGGGTGCCCGTCGCCTCCTCCTCCTCGTCCTTCTCCTCCTCCTCCTTCTCCTCGTCCTCCTGCGGCCGCCGCCGCGCTCGGCCATGTCGATGCTGCCGTCGTTTGGCTTCACGCAGGAACAGGTCGCCTGCGTCTGCGAGGTGCTGCAGCAAGGGGGGAACCTGGAAAGGCTGGGCCGGTTCCTCTGGTCGCTGCCGGCCTGCGACCACCTGCACAAGAACGAGAGCGTCCTCAAGGCCAAGGCGGTGGTGGCCTTCCACCGCGGCAACTTCCGCGAGCTCTACAAGATCCTGGAGAGCCACCAGTTCTCTCCCCACAACCACCCCAAGCTGCAGCAGCTCTGGCTGAAGGCGCACTACGTGGAAGCCGAGAAGCTGCGGGGCAGACCCTTGGGCGCCGTCGGCAAATACCGCGTCCGCCGAAAATTCCCTTTGCCCCGCACCATCTGGGACGGCGAGGAAACCAGCTACTGCTTCAAGGAGAAATCCCGGGGCGTGCTGCGGGAATGGTACGCCCACAACCCCTACCCGTCCCCCCGGGAGAAGCGGGAGCTGGCGGAAGCCACCGGTCTCACCACCACCCAGGTCAGCAACTGGTTCAAGAACAGGAGGCAACGGGACCGAGCGGCCGAGGCGAAGGAAAGGTACGTGCCACCCCTCCGTTCCCTGCTTTTCTCCCTACTCCACCGTGCGGGACGCGTTTGGGAAGCCCGGGAGCTGCTCCGGGAGCTCGGCCAGTACCCCGAGCCGGACGGGATAGGAGCGATGAAAGCACACGGTTCCCTTCAAATCCTTTTTTTTCTTTTTTTAATTTTTTTCTTTTTTTTTGGCAAACCCCGTTGCGTTTTCCCCTTCCGTGGAAACCCAAGTGAGTTTTTCCACCCGAGATCCACTCGACCTCACCTGCCCTGGGGGAACGAGGAACCCCCACCGTGCTCTTCCAGGCCGCTCCGCCGCCTTTGTTTGCTGCCTGCCTTCCCGGGTAAACCGGGAGCGATGCGGACCCGGAGCCTCCGGGACGCGCTCGGGATGCCGGGTGGTGTGCTGCCGAGGGTCGGGTAGGGTAGCTCCGAGGCTCAGAGGAAAGAGATGCAGCTCCGGGTTGGATGGAGAGGTCGGGGGAAGCAGAAAGAGAACGGGATGAGGGCGCTCTGGCCGGGCCGGGCCGCCGCCCCGTACCGGGGCCACCCCGGCAGGCGACGCGATGGCCTCGGTGCGAGGCGACCGCTCGGCCCGAAGAGGCGGAGAGCCACGGAGGGCATCTCCTTCGGCCACCTCGCCACCGAGCTTCCTGGAGAAAACCCCGCACGCAGCTCGTCCCCGGGCCGCACTTTCATTTTTAATTAAAAAGAAAGAAAAAACGACCCTCAAAAAAATATCTTCATCCAATTTTCCCACCTCAGCTAAATTACCGGGTTGTTCAGTGTACTTATTTGTAGGAGGGGCAAAAGAAATAGGGACGATCGGTTGTGAAATTATTAGGATTATTTTTCCCCCCTTGAGAAGCATCTGCTCCCACGCTGGAACTAAACGCGAAGGATTTATGGTGGGCATTAGCACAATGCCCATCCCCGCCGCCTCATGCCCGCCCTAACATCCCCGTTGTGGGATTATATTTTTGGTTTTTTTTCTCGCCTTTCCGCAGAGAGAACACGGAAAACAACAACGCGGCCACCAACAAACCGAACCAACTCTCGCCTCTGGATGGGAGCAAACCCCTCATGTCCAGCTCCGAGGAAGAGTTTTCTCCTCCCCAAAGCCCGGATCAGAACTCGGTCCTGCTCTTGCAGGGGAACCTCAGCCACGCCAGAAGCTCCGGCTATTCCCTGAGCGGCTTAGCCGCATCCCAGACCCCTCACAGCCTCCAAGGCCACCAGCTCCAGGACTCGCTGCTGGGACCCCTCACGTCCAGCCTGGTGGATCTGGGATCCTAAAGGCCCTCGGCGGGCCGCCGGAGGATCGGGAGAGGAGGTTCTGCTCGGGGACAGAGGCTCTGGGTTGTACATAGAGGACAGCACCCGGTTTTACAGCTCACCCGCTGATTCTTAACGGGACTCTCGGCTCTTTTCACACAACCCCACATCGGCTCTTGCTCCAGTTCCCCCTCAGCGTCTCCCACTATCACCACGATTTTTTAACTTTTGTTTTTCCACGTAGCCAAACGCAGAGAGCGGCAATAACCCTCATCACCCCTTCGAGTTCAGACGAGTTGGTCCCAACGGGAATTACAAAAAAAAAAAAAAAAAAAGGGGAGGGAGGTGGGGAGGAAAGGGAAGAAAAAAGAAAATAAAAATCCCAAGCCCTGCTGGATCCGATTCCACCCAAACAAATCCCAGCGCTGTGGGCGCGGTGGGGCAGGGTCGGCCGGCGCATCCCTGCTGCTGCCTGGCCCGGTCCCCGAGGAGCTGGGACGGGGACAGAGGGAGAGAACCGCTGTACTGAGCCCTGTGTCGGAGTGGAAGAAGGGAGGGGAAGTTACGTTTACATTTTTCATATTTAGCCTTACCAAAAAGATTTCGATGTAGTTTAAATTAAAAAAAAAAAAAAGGAAAAAAAAAGGAAAAAAAAAATTTAAAAAAAAGAAAAAATAAGGTGAAAAAAAATATTAAAAGCTGCAGTATTAGAGTTTTACCAAGTGCCTGTGTCTGACCGCGGCCGTGCGAGGCAGATACTGAGTGGGCTCCCGTGGACCCGCGTTCCCCACCTTTCTCCTCTTCGGTGGTGAAATGCATCGATGTGGCTAAAAATTAGGATAATAATAATAATAAAAGTGGACGGCCATTTCCTCCTAAATTTCCCCGCCAGTTCCCCGTTGCCTTCTCCTGTCTGTGCCCGCTCGTCGCTTCCCTCCTCCGGCTTGCAGAGAGCCCGCGGATGACGCTGCCTGTCTCGAGTATTTGTTACCAAAAATCGCATGTGCTTTCGGGTTTATTTTCTATTGTACCTAAACAGTCTAAATTAAACAACGCTGATGGCAGAACACCCAGGCTGCGCTTTTCTTTGCCGGGGCCAGCCCGTGCCCCTCTGCCCACCCTCACCCCCTCCCCACGGGCTGTTTCGGAGGTTCAGGGCTGCGGGGACGCCGGCGGCTTCGGGAGGGAGCAAGGACGGGGACAGAGGCCCCGTTTAGGCTGCGGTCGCCCCGAGGGAGCGGCCGGGCACCCGGCCGGGAGGGAGCGCCTGGCCCCGCCGCCCGCCCCGTCGGGGCCTCGTTGGTGCCGGTGCTCCCTGTTAGCGTTTTGCATCATTAAGTGCGTGTTTATTTAAATCGCTGCCGTGCTTGTGCTCGGGGTCTTGGGCCATGGAGAAATGTCACCCTCTGCAGGAGGGTCTTGCCCGGCCGGAGCGCTGCGCGTCCCTCCCGCCCGGTCCCCAGCGGGAGCCCGGCCCCGCTCCAGAGCCCCCCGCGGAACCCCCGCCCGCGGCCGGACGGGGCAGCGGATCCGCGCCCACCCCTCTCCCCCTGGGCTGCGGGGGAGCCAGGCCCGGGGCCGGGATACGGGAATGGTTTCCCTCCTCCCTCCGGACGGGCCCCGGCCGCCCCCTCGGGGGAGCCGGCCCAGATCCCGCCGGGCTTCCTGCGCCCACGACCCTTCGGGGGGGCAGGGCCAGGGCCAGGGGGAGCTCCTGCCCTGCCGGGACACGGCGGGGGGAGCAGGGGAGGAGGGCGCAAATCCCGCGCATGGACGCGCAAAACTCGCGGGGGGCGCGCAGCTGCTCCCGCTCCTCTGCGCCGCTGAGGGAGCCGGGACGAGACCCCACCTTGTGGGGGGAGCATGGAGCCCCCTCCCCTCTCCTGGTGTGCAGCGACCCCGACCTCGGCTGCCCGGCTGGGGAAGGGGACAGGGGTGGGTCCTGCTGCGGGACCCGCCGGGACCTCAGGGGACAGGACAGGACGGTCCGTGCCCCCCGGGCCAGGGTCCCCTCTTGTCCCTTTCCGGGGACCTTCATCCCCCTTCCCGGGGCTCTCATCCCGTTCCTCCGCGATCCCTCACAAAGCAGCGCAGCCGCTCCTGTGCCCACGGGCACAAAAGGGGAACCCCCGGGGAAATGAAGGATGTTTTTGGGGTCAGCAGTGCGGGCTCTACGCCTCGAGGATGGATAAGCTCCAGCTCCGTTTTTTTCCCCAAACCATGGGCTCGGTGAAGAGGAAGGATAAATATTGCCCGGGGCTCCAGCCCTGCGCGGCGGGAAAACCAAGCAAGGACTCGCAAACCAGGAGTTGTTTTCAAAGCAAACAGCTCAGAGGCGCTTCCTGCTTGCAGGCAGGGACAGGGCTGATTGTCGAAGGGCTGGGGAAGATTCCATGGGATGCTCCCCTTGCCCAAATCCCCCTTTCCAGCGCACACCTGCAGACCGGGGGTAGTCTCAGGCCCCCCGGCTTCGGAGCCCTACCCACCCCACGGCTCTCCACTTCCCCGAAAGGGAGAGGAACGAGGTTGGCAACAGGCGGGAGGTGGAAAGGAGGGATGGAGGGTGCTGAGGGCATCCCCCTGGAAATAACTTCCTGGCCAGCCGTCAGGAAGGAGCAGGGAGGCCCTGGAGCTGAGCCAGGCACAGGTTGCTGAGCTCTCCTCGATTAGGCTTGACCTCGCAGCAAGCTTTTCACAGCAGAGCCAGCCTGGGGAGGCAGCCTGAGGCTCTTTCTCACTTCGCTCTGCTTTGTATTTCCACCGGCAGGAAGGAGTTAATTCGCCCCCCCACTCCCGTTCACCCCCCAGGACAGATCTCACACTGTGTCCAGGTCAGCCAAAAACGGGGAGGAAACAGAGAACAGCAGAATGATTAATTCTACCTGTTTTTCCCATGAGTGATCACCTGCTTTCAGGGTCATGAATAGCAGGTAGCTCTCTCCGTCTCCAGCTCTGAGAGGCTCATTTGTTTGGTGACAGCTGAGTGACAAGACCTGAAATCCGAGCCCTCAACTTTGCCTGATGTGTGGATAAAACCCTGGATGTTCCCTCAAACATTTCAGGAAATGAAAGTTGTAACGCGATCCCTTGTGCGCCCACATCTCCCCCAGCAACACACAAAAGCTCAAAGGAACCTTCTCGGATTAAATTCAGCCTGGAGAGGATGGAAGGAAAATGGAGAGCAGGCTGAGAAAGCTGGAACTGGCAGACTTTTCTTCAGCACTTATTGGAAATGTCTGTCCAAAGCAGGGATTTAGAAAGGTCAGCTCTACCGTAAGCGCTTCTTCCTCCATCGGAGTCAGACGGGCAGCCCGCTGCTCCCCAGCCCATCTCCACCTTTGGGACAGCCCAGGGAGGGCTGTGGGGAGCACTTAGATTCCCCAAGCAGGAAATTCAGTGTATAAAAGCAAACACCCAAGGAGAAAGCCAGCCCTCTGCTCTCTCCTCGTTTAATGTCCTGGGTCACGCTGAGCCAGCGCCGTCCTAGCCACAAACCACACACGTCTGCTCTGCCCCTGTCCTGCTGCAAGCTCCTGCCCACTACCCTTCCCCACCAGCCCACCCCAGGGGCAGGCAGAGTCCCACTCTGTGCCCCCACAATCCTGGACCACGTGCTGGCAAATCCTCCACAGAAGCTGCTGGTGAGGAGTGGATGCTCGCTCAGCCCATGGATTTAAGCCCAACATTTCCAGTCCTGGCTCCCTAAAGCTTGCACATCCCTAGCTGCAGTTCCAGAAGCCCAGAGTGGCACATTTGTGCTCTGTGTCTTTGCAAACTAGGCCTGAACAGCCAGAGAGTTGGAGTTCCATTTTAAGCACACAGGTTTGGGAATATCAGCAGATGGAATGGGTCCAGGTGTGTGGTACTGCCAGGATTAGGCCAAGGCATCCCAACTCCCTCTCTCTCGGGTAGGTGGTTTTATGGAGCTGCCTGTCACTAGGCAGCCAGTGGCTGCCGGTGCTGTTATCCAGCCTGAAGATAAAGTACCATTTAACAATTGTTTAACTATTCCTGAAGTGCTTCAGGATCTGCAGGCTCCATAAAAGAAACACCACATGGCCCGAGATAACTCTTCACCTCTGAGCTTCTCCCTTGCTCCTGCTTTTCTCCAGATTGCAGCTCATGAATGCTGCACAGGTGGAAAATCTCTCTGTCTGCCCACCCAATGTGCTTTGCTGTCAGTAATTTTGCACCAAGGAAGAGTTTTCTGCGGGGTGATGCTGCTGGAGATTGATCTCAGCACAAGCAGCCTTCAGGGCAGGTGCTGCAGCCTGCCCCATGCCATGAGCAGTAGCAGAACACAGAGCTTGCACATCCTGGCTGTGGCAATCCGTGTCCAAGGATGGATTTTGCTGTTCCTGTTGGGGCTGAAGCTGTTGGGTTTTCTGAGGGCACCAGGTGCTGTGTGGGGAGAGCAGAGGTGGCAGAGGCCGGATCTACAGAAGCTTGGGTACAAAGTAACCTGAGACACTGTCATCCTTCCCAGCTGGATCTGGACACAGTTTTAAATATGGAAATGAGGGAAAATTTGCTTTAATCTTCAGGCAGAGAGAGTGAATTACCAGGCTCCCCAGAGTCACCCCAAGTGCAGCCTCATGCTGCCTGGAAGGAGGGCCCCAGGCTGAGCCCCCATCCCGTGCCACCCTGGCTTTCCTTCCAGCTGGACTTTCCACCAAGTGCAGGAACATTCCCTGTCTCCCTGTGGCTTATAGTGCTCATCCACATCTCCTCAAGTTTTAAACAGAGGTTGAACTTTCTCTGAAGCATGTAATCCCAATCCTAATAATGAGGTTAAAGAGGCAGATTAAGTTCAGTTATGATTTCCTGTTTTCATTTGTCCAGCGCTTTTGGAAAATACCTCTGTGGGCAGAGCAGTTCCTTCTCATCCCTGTCTTAGCTTCTCACCCACAGCTTAGTTCTGCAGGGATAGAGATGCTTTGGTATCTGCTCAGACTCAGATGGATTTCAGCTGTGGTAGAAAAGGCATTGGAAATCCTCATGCCTGCATCTCAGGATGGAAGACATGGGAAAAACTTTTTATTTTTCTGACTTCAGGATGGAAAAGCTTTTAAGATAATAGCTGGAGCATGGATCAGCCCTGTTTTACAGGAGGGGAAACTGAGACCTGGCGAGATGACAGACCTGCTGAAGGTCAGAGCAAGGGCAGGTGATGGGGTGAGAAGGGTGGCTGGTCCTCTGCACTCCCACGCTGCCTCCCTTTATAGTTCCCATAATAAGTCACCGCAGCTTATCATTATGTAACACAATATTCCTAATAATACGAGACAAAACCAATTGACTGAAAAACAATGCCAAATGAGGCTTGTGGCTAACACTCCCTGAAGAAATTGTCTCTTTTCTAGAACTGAAAAAATACCAAACCAAAACCAAAAAAACCCCAAACAAAAAAATCCATGCAAATTAGAAACAATTGAAAAATGAAATCACATCTGTAAACTATCAGGGTTCTTCTCCTGAACCCCAAAGAGAGCTTTTGTCCCCTCACCCCTTCTCCCACTGCCCTGTATGGGGTGGTGGGTGTCACAGGACCTGCATCTCTGTCCATGAGGGCACAGGAGGGATTCTGTGGCAGTGCCAGGGACACTGGCAGACATAGCCTTGGTGCATGCTGCAGTCAAAAGAAGGGCCGCATCATCCTAGACCAAATCAGAGATGTATTTAGGGAATTAAGATCTTCCTATACCTAATGTCCTGGAGCTGGCAGGGAAACATGAAGAGAGTTCAAGAGGGAAAGAACTCCAGTTTATGATCTGCTGTTCTCTTCCTGGGGCAGAGGCACTGGCACAAAGGAGCTGCAGACCTTACCCAGGACTCCTGCCAGGGGCTGCCTGTGTCTCCACAGCCCCACAGCAGCTTCCCTCTGCCCAGCCAGGGCTTTGCTGCCGGAGCAGCACCAAAGGGAGCAGAGCTGGGAATGCTGTGCAGGCTCAGCAATGCTCACTGCAGGGGACAGCTCTGTCACCTGTCGTGGTGGCTTCCATCCCTCTCAGTGAACAGGACCCCTGGGGTTTGCACCATGTGCCTTCTCAGTGGATCTGGGATGGGGATGCTCTGCCCTATTCCAAGCACCCTGTGTGTTCAGTGTTCGTTGGGTGAGCAGTGGGGGAAGCGCGTGGTTCTCTGCTGCTGGGACAGCTCAGGCTGGGACACACTTCGCTGCTGCCTGTGGGAGGGGTGAGGCTCAACTTGAGCCTGGAGAAATCCTCCAACCCTGGAAGTGTTCAGGGCCAGGCTGGACGGGGCTCTGAGCAACCTGGTAGAGTGGAACATGTCTCTGCCCATGGATGGTCTTTAAACTCCCTTCCAACCCAGACCATTCTGTATTTCTGTGATTCTATGAATTGCTATTTTCAGAAGTTCCCCTTGAGGCAACATCTCCCAAAGCCAAAGGAGGTGCTTGGTGAGGAGGTGGGATTATTTCTTGGGGGGAACAAGGTGGGATTATTTCCTGGGGGGAACAGCACAGGGAAAGGCTGTGGGGATGCTGGAGCTGTGCTGTTCCCAGGAGTCACGGTACCTACTGAAGCGGACAGAGATACTCAGAGCAACAAGCTGGCCAAGAGGCTGATGCCACCTGGGGCTGTTCCAGCTGCATCTATCACCCTTGTGTGCAGGATCTGCTTCTGAGCCCTCCAGGTCCCAAGGGTGACTTGGACTGGGTTCAAAAAGCCTTCAGGAGGGCAAAGCCAAGCAGGGCTTGTGGATGGGGAACCGCAGGAGGCTTGCTCAGAGACCCCCACCTGGTCAGCAGCCGGTCACCCCCACCACCCCTCTCCAGTCTGCTCCCACTCAGGGCTGAGTTCAAGCCTGGCAGAGAAGTTTAGGATGGAGGAGAATCAAGCCCCTACACAGTGGTGACCTCCAGGGAGATGTTCAGCAGGCTTGATCAGGGCTCACAGCACACCAAATGTCCAACCAGCTCATCACAGTGGTCTCCTCTAGTTTATGGATGTGTCAAATTTGCCAATCTGCCCTAGGCAAGAAAAAGAGACGATGTTGCATGACCCAAAGGCACCAGTACAAGGAGGATTTGTTAAAATCCTATAAACCAGAAGGAGAAGAGGCAAAAGGGGCCAAAGCTGTGAATAGGACTGAGACATGACATGTTCCCCCAGCAAAGGGCAGTCCAAGGTACATGCCACAGTGGCTTTGCAGCAGCTGCAGGGTTAATTCAAACCTAAAACGTTTTCTGAAGGACAAACCCTGACTTGCATGGTGATTTTTTGTGCCCTGCCCCAGCAACCTCCCAGAAACGCAGCATGGGTGTCTCATGGGTGCGTTCAGCCCCTGCCACTCCGTGCCCTGGGGCAGCACACGAGGGGACTGTCCTGGCAGCAGAGCATCGTGTGGCATGGGAGGGAACTGTCCTCGGATGCCCCGGGATCCGGGTCTGCACCCCCCTCTGCTCCTCCGGATGACGTTTTGGGGGCTTGGCTTTGCTCAGGATGCCTCTCTGTCCTCATCCCTCGCCTCTGCCAGGGTTACGTAGCCACAGCTATTTGGTGGTGGCCTCCACGGAAACCGTATATCCTGCCTCTGCAATCGGAGACCAGGTGCCCACGCAGCTGCCAGATTTGAAAGAGGAGCTGGCAGGAGGGGAAGAGGCCAAAATGGGTGTGCCGAGAAAGGGGGGAGTCACATCCATCCCAAACGGGCCCATCCCATCCCCGTACAGAGAAGGACCACAGCGAGATAGGGGGGGAAAAAAAAACCCTATTTGCAAGAAATTTGCGAGGCGCCGGGGGCTGAGGCCAGATTTCAATTGAACCTCCTGCCCAGTGATCCATGAGGAAGGCTCGGGTGCTCAAACAATGAGCAGGGAAGGGAAGCTGAAATGATGGTCACCAGGAGAACCTGAAACCCGCGGTGGGGAAAACAAATAAATACAGCGAGAGGAGCCTTCCCCATCCCGGCTGAGGCAATCTGTGCTTATGCAACCCTAGCCCAGGGCTCCCTATCTCTGTGTACAATCTGGGCCGATAAGATTGTTCCCTGCTGAAAATCAAAACCGCAGGGATTCCAGGCGGCTCGGCCGGAGTCAGATTGTCCACCTGAACACCGGGGCACTTTCATGTGGAAAAATAATCGCACGGTTATTTAGCTGAAGGAAGGAGAGGGGGGAGAGAGGCTCTGGGCGCGTTTGGAGGTGGCTGCTGGATGTGTGCAGCATGGCAGGGATGCCAGCAAAGGCCACCATCCCAGGGGAGAGATGTCCCCATGGCATGGTAATTGTTGCCTGAAGTAATCATAGAAAAAGCAATGGGCTCTTGTCCAAACCTCGCTGGATTTTAGTCAGAGCAGCGTGGGGTGTTTTAGGGTCCTGGGACTTGCAATTGGCAGCTCTGGTGCAATAAACCCTCAAATAAGAGTCAAATGGGTGACAGTGGAAACAGCCATTGCCACTTTTAAGGTTTTTGGGTGGAGCAGCACATGATTAATGTCTACACTGAGTGGGAGACAGAATACATAAACATCTCCTATACATATACATGTACATAGAGAGATAAATGCACCTGATAGAGCCACTGTGTAGAGCAACTCACCTGATAAGCCGTTCCCAGGAGCAAGATGTGCAGGATTAGATCCTTGTTTGCAGTTATAAAGTAGATAGTGGGGTTTTTTGTCTCTATTGTAGTTCTAAAAGCCGTGTTTTGGGGCATGTGCCTCAGCACCTGGCTGATTAGATCCCACCTGCTCTGAATGTCAGTCCTTTTCTCAAGAAAAAAAATGTTATTTGGGAAAAATGGCAGCAAGGGAATTGCTTGGTGATGCTGAAAATGGAACCTCCTCTCACTCAGATGGGAGTGGGATGCTCGGATCCTGTGCCCTGATGCAGGACAACACATGACCACCTGAACCAGCATTTATGTTTGTTTTATGCATTTAGCACCACATACTGACTGTTCACAAGTTTTAAATGCTACTGAGTGAATATATACAGCAGAAATATCCACTGGGGGGGGGGGTGGTGGATGAGACAGTCTGGGGAGTTGGGCTCCCAATCCCTTGCCAAGTTCCTACACCAAGGGCAAAGATTCTGGCAAAAAGCAGTTCCAAGGGCTATGTGTACTCCTTTGACTCCCACTCAGTTGCTGCAGCTTCACAATTGGCATTTTCCAGGGGAATTTGTGGCTGACTTTCTGTCTCTCCCTGCTGCAAGAAAAACCATGTGAGCTAGGAGGGGATTAGCTCAAGAGCCAGGGTGGGATGGGCTGCACATGTGGCATTATCACCTATCAACAGATAGACTTGGCTAAAAATGAGTAAGAGCCAGTGCTCCCCCTGCTCTGACATCTCCTCATCCCTCAGGTCCCTCCAGTTACAACAATCCTGCTATGAAAGAGAAATCTGTGTAAAACTGTGCTTGCAGCTGGAATATATCCCTTTTATCTTGCAGAGGTGCTGTGTTCCAGGGCCACTGCCAGCCTAGGAAAGGCTGCATGTGCACACACACACACACAAAAACTCACACTCACAGTTTTTTGGGTGACTGATGAGAAACAAAGTCCTTTAGTCCTGCCCATGGGTAGCGTGTCCTGCAGTGGGTGTCCTTCTCCAGGGCTTGGTGTTCCTGGCAAAGCTTATGTGAAATGAAAATGCCTGTAATTTTCTGAAATTCCTTAATCCTGCTTATTTTCTCTCTTTCCCCGAGAGATCGGAAGCCGCAGTGGTCTCCTCAAGCCCACCCACTAATTACAAGACATGAGCTCAACCCACTGCTGGCCAGAAACAACATCCCATGACCAAACACCAGGAACCAGCACTGAGCCCTGGCAGAAAACTGCCTGGGAGTCTGTCACCAAGAGCTTGGCAACGACACACCAGCCAAATCAAAGCAAGAGAGAAGGAAAATACCCATTTTCCTTCCTCCCCCAGTAATCCTGCCCTTCCTAGAGCCACTGCTCCAATGTCTGTGTCCCACTTGTCTATCTCATCCCATGGTGCTTCTTTGCTCAATTTGGCTACCAGTTTTTTCCCCAAATTTGACCCATTTCTCTTTCCAATTTGCTTGAAAAGGTCAAGGCCTTCAGCAGTGCTGGGGAGAATGGGGGTTTCCAGCAGGAGGGTGGCATCTCGCAGAAAAAAATCTCCATGGAGAAATTAGATCAGACAGAGCCCAGAGGAAGCCAGGCTAAAAATAAAGCCTGAAGTCACAGAGGAGTTATAGGATGGGAACAGAGGCTGTGGTGCATCCCTGGTTTTATTCTTAGCAGGCACAACAGCAGGAGAGATGGGTATAAATTTACTGGCATGAATCAGTACAGTTCATGGAAGGATCTTGGGTTTTTAAATGCTGTGTTCATATTCACGGTTTTACTCAGGTTTTTTCAGGTTCTCTGCCCAAATCCCCCAGGTTTGCAGTGGCTTGTGATCAGGCTTTATCCAGGCTACCTCGATTTAATGGGCTGTTTCCCCCCTCCTGCTTTCCCTGTGCACAAGCAACAGGCATGTTCAGCCTCCTGCATCCCAAAAAGCCAGTGCTGCCAGAGTGAGGATGAGGCTTCTGTGCTCCAGATCTTACCCTGCACCAAAACCTTACTGTGCACAGGATTTCCCTGGACACCCTGCTCTGGCATGGCTTAGAAATGATAACCCAAATTCTCCTGCTTGCTGGTGGGTTGTGGGAATTCCAGACACAGAAAGCTCTCAAAATCTTGCACATGCAGGCTTAGATATTGACATAGACACAGGGTTTGGCCTGAGACCTTGGGGAAAGCTTCCAGACTTAGAATCATAAGTAAGAATGTGAGTTTGAATAGAAAGATATAAAGTTGTAAGAAGTTTTAAGGTTTTAAAGTTAAGATATAGAAGTAAATATGAAGGTAATAAGAAATTTAAGGTGTAACAAGTAGCTTTGTGTGTCACTATATGATTGGATGGGACAGTCCATACTGTGACAGGGAGGTATAAAGCAAAACAATTAGTTATTGGTGTGAAAGTAGAAAAATTCTTTTGTGGCATTAGTTTATTGGCTAAATAACCTTTAAAAGACCTTGTGACCTGTAGTCTTCTGACCACTGACCACAAACGTTTGGTGGATAAGGTGAAGACGAGCTCACAACTTCATGAGTCTGTAGAAGAAAAATAATAAATCGTGCTTTGAAAAGTCTCCCTGTGGTCCCGTCTCAAAATCCCAACAGCGGCTGAAGCCAGGAGGGTTGGTGGGATCTCAGCTGGGGGATGCAATGTGCAGTGCCAGGGAGGCTTCTGTGCCCATCTGGGAGCTGGGGGCGCAGAAGTGGGAATAGAGGAGTGTGCAGGTGGGGTTGGCAGAGGGACTGTGGGAGCGGGCTGTGGTTCCTGGGGCTGCAGTGCCACCTGCTGTCACCTCCTGCTCCCGGGAACACCCTCCGAGCCGTGCCCTGCCTCCCCGAGCCTTGAAGAGATGAGGTTAAGCAAGAAATCGGGGAAAAGGCAGCGCTGGGATCACAGGGGTGGAGTGAGATGAGCCCGCGGGGCTCCGTGGGCACAGGGACATCCCAGGAATTCCCTCTTATCTCCTTCTGGATAGTCGGACGTGATTTTAACTTCCTTCTGTGCTTAAATGTGTCCTTCAGGAGCTTTACCCCGAATTACCACCACTTCTTGCTGGCTCTGTGAAGAGCCTGGAATTTCCCCCGTGTCCGTGTGCTGAGGTGGATCAGAGCAGCTGCTCAGTCCCACCTCTCTAATTCAGACTCTCAGCCTAAAAATCTGAGTGTCCCTTCCTGGCTCACACATCATCAGAGGGGAGATTTAGACTGGGTATTAGAAACAAATTCTTCCCTGTGAGGGTGCTGAGGTCCTGCCACAGGGTGCCCAGAGAAGCTGTGGCTTCACATCCCTGGAAATGTTCAAGGCCAGGTTGGACGGAGCTTGGAGCAGCCTGGGACAGTGGAAGGTGTCCCTGCCCATGGCAGGGGGTTGGAACTGGATGATCTTTAATGTCCCTCCCAACCCCTCTGTGATTCTGTAATCATTACCATTAACCTCTCAGTGAGAGAGTCTGTGCCCTGCAGAAAAGCCCAAAAGAGCTGCCACTGCCTCCATTTACGTTGAAAAAGGGATAGAAACATAAAGAAAAAATAATAAAAAAAAGGAGAAAACATTTAAATAAATAATAAAAAAAGACCAGGGACATTCTAGTTGCTGAAAATTAATCATTAGGGGAAAAAAAATGCTCACAAAAGCCAGATCCAGACCGGCTGGGCAGCTTTCAGAAACAACAACAATTAAGTTTGGAGGAAACCAGATACTCGCCATGAAAATTTGCAATTCTTTGTTGAACAAATGTTTCCATGGAAAAGCTGTGTTTACCCTTCACTTGTCCTGTCAGCTCCTGAGCTGGGATGCTGTGCAGCTGGGCAGGCAATGCCCAGAGGACCCAGTAGATATGGGACAGAGCACTGAGCCCGTCTTTGCCTTTTTAATCTTCTACCTGTTTGGGTTAGTGCATGACATGCATTAATTCCTCACAGGCAATCCAGTTTTGGGAAGGAGGGCTGCAAGGGCCTGGTCCCCGGGCAGGGAGCAGCTGCAGCAGGGTATGGCCAGACTGGGATGTGCAAGGGCCAGCGGAGGAGCCTGCTGGGGATTTTAGGAGAAACCTACTGCAAAAGCTCACCAGGTCCAGCCTTGGTGTCCAGAAGTGTGTGGACAAAAACCATGAGACTTTTAGGGGGAAAGACCTCATCTTTGAAAGATTAGCCTCACACTCAAATGATCCAATTTCTTTTTTTTTTTTTTTTTTTTTCTCAGCGATGACACAAAGTAGCAGCACATTTCCACCAGTGCCTGCAATCCCATCCCAGGATCCAGCCAGGAATCTGCAGCTTTCAGAGCCAGGGAGGTGCTGACTGCCTCGACTTTTTCTTACAGCACTGCTGGGACCAGCGGGGGAGAGCAGCCACGGGGAGAGGCTGCATTTGAAACCCACCACTTGGACCCAGACAAAATGAAATGGGGAAAGTAAAAACAGGGGGGAAACTTGGCTGTGGCTGCTCCTTTCACAGGCTCCTTGTGCTGGGTCTCAAGAAGCCAGCCCATGGAGAGGAGCTGGTTTTCTTTCTGCTGTGCTATGTCCTGGGGAGCCAGGAAAGGAGCCAGGGACAGGCTGGATCCTGGAAAGCAGCCCGTGCCCTCTGCCAGCACATGCTGCCAGAGGTGGGAAGCAGGGGGAGCCAGGCATGGGCTCCCCACCTCCTCTGGTGAGGGGTGGCCTGGGAGGAGTGGGGGTATTGCTGGGTACAACCTGTGGCCCCATTTCAGCACTCAGTGATGATTTGGGTGTCCTGTTCCTGCACAGGGAAAGAGGTTTGAGGCCTCCACTGCCCTTTGAACATCTGACTCTCAGCTTTGGTGCATCACATGCTGCTCTTGGCTGCATCCCTCTCTTCCTTGTCCAGTTGCTGTGCTCCCTGCATTGCTGGGAACCCTTCCCTGCTGCTCCACAGCCGTGCCCTCAACATTCCTGTTGGGGACTGTCCCTTGCTCTGTGCAGCTCCAGCTCTGTTTCAGCAGGAGCCTGTCCACAGCAGCTGCATCATTGTCATTTATGGGGCTGTGCTGACAAACACCAGCCAAGTCCCTGGTCGGGACATGCCTTAATCCTCCCCCACACCCATCCTCATGCTCAAGGGTGTGTTTGGGACTCATCTGTCATTCAGGCTCTGCCTGGTCCTCATCCCTGTCCTCTTCCCTGCCTCTCCTTTCCCCCTGAAGATGCTAAGTGCCTCTTCAGCATGCCCAGCTCCAGCATTTTGTCTCAACAGGCCAAGCATTCACTCTGTGCCAAACTGGCAGGCGGCTCACTCTCCTGGCACGTGGCCTCCTTGGCTTTCCATCCAGACTGATTTCTTTTAATTTTATGGCTTTATTTTTCCTCATCTTTAAAATTCACCATTGGTTTTGATTAGGTGGCTGTGGACTTGCAGCCTTTGGGCTTCCAAGAACAGGAAAGGGGAGGTCTGATGTGGTGGGTCTGGTGGCAGCAGTGCCAAGATAAGTGGCATTGCTAAGCTGGGCAGCTTATCTTGCTTTTGAGAGAGGGGAACTGCTCTGAGTCAGGGGCCAAGAGGTTGCCAAGGTATTTTCTTTTATTCCAGCATGCTCCCAGACTCCTCTAGCTCCTGGGTCCCACCATGGAAATGCCACCTTGAGGAGGTGCCAGGGTGAGGAGAGCATTGGTGGCAGAGAAAGAAGATGGGGGCGCGTTCCCAGCCCTAAGAACAGGAATAATGGGGGCAACCACAAAGAAAAAACAAATGTCTGAAATGTGAAAGAAGTTGCTTATGCAGAGGAGCCCTGTGGTCAGCTTGGAGAAAGTGGAGGTCAGCCCCTGCCTGGCTGTGGCTTCCCAGAGGGAGGTTTAGACACACTTTTGATGGCCTCCTGCTTATCTGCAAACTGCTGAGGGTTTCTGCACCCCATGGTCCCATCCACCTGGGACAGCCAGACTCAGAGTCAGTCCTGCACAACCTTTCCTCTGCGAGCTAATTCCTTGGAGGAAAAAAAGAAAAAAAGAGAAATATTTTTCCCTACTGATTTTGTATGACCTGGACCTGGGGGGTTCAGGGAATGGGAACCAATAGGTTTTAGTGGTTTGATTTTCAGTGGTTTCACCTCTGGATATAAATGTTGGAACAAGTGAATGGCTCTGGGTTGACAGGATTTGCAGAGCTGTGTTGGGGCAGTTCCTGGGATAACCAGGGTTTGCTTCCTGGAAGGACATCATTGATTTAGGGTGTCCAGGAGATACATCTTCTCCCCCCAGTCCTGGAGCAGATGTGGCCCCTGCCTCAGAGAGACCATGGGCCAGCACAGAGGCAGGTTGGAGGGATGAACAACTTCTGCTGGGAGCTGAGGAGTGTTTTGGGTGGGACATCTCTTCCTAGGACAGCATCTGCAGCAAACGCTTTTGTCCCCAGGGGAAACGTGAAGAGCAGCCTGCTGTCATCACTGCCACCCAAACAGTTCCTGGGAATCCCAGTCTACACCCTCCATCCTCCCCCACATCAGGGAGAGATGGCAGTGAGAGGAGAACCTGGCTCTGCCCCAGGGCTGAGCCTCACCACAGCAAAACTGAGCCCCACAAACCCTCCATGCTTTGCCAGACCCCAAAATATCCCAGCCCCTCCACCCTGCTGCCGTTCTTTCATTTTATTTTTAGAACCATTGCTCCTGTTAGCTCTTTTCTGTTTGTTTTTGGTTCTTATTATTCCTGGCTTCCCTCACTGTTTTGCCTTCCCTCCTCAGCCCTCATCCGGATGTTTATTCTCACTGCTTGTTTTTCTGCTTTCCCAAGGTGTCTCCTGGTTGTAGCTGGGCAGAGCTCTGTGTTTGGACAGGGCAAGGGCTCTCACGTAGCTGGGCTGGGACCAGACCATCATCTGGAGACTCCAGCCTGGTCCAGGAGGGGAGCAGCCTTGGACACTCTTTGCTCCCAGTAGTGAAGGAATGTGGCAGCTCCTGTTACAGAAGAGCTGGCAGCAGGGTGAAGGAAGTGGGGAAAAAGGAGTTATCCCATCTCTAAGGAGCTCCAGGGGACAATTGTGATGTACCCAAGGTCACTCAGAGGATCTCCAGCAGCCCTGGGAGCTGCCTTACCCACGTGTCCACATCACCTCGCTGCCAGTGCCTCGAGGTGTCTCGAAAACCAGGCTGGACCAGTGCCTCTGCCTACTAAAACTCAGAAAGTTTTCCTTTTAAGGATAAATACACCCAAATCTGGCTCTGTTTCTTCCATGCTCACCACTATTGCATGCATGGATTTTTCTATGTGTTTTCTCTCTGCTCATCTAGAAGTGATTTTCAAGTGTTTTGGGACTCCAGCTAAGACAGGTCCCCATGGAGTAGGTGGAATGGGCTGTTGCTCATGGGCTCACAGGCTAAGAACACCTCTGGCTTTTGCTTTATTTTCTGTCTCACTGGCAGGAAAAGTGATGCAGTGTGAAAAAGGCACTGCAATATCTCACATCAAAGAGCCACAGTGGCTCTGGGTATTTTACTGCTGAATTGCAGATAGCACACACTGCATTTGCTGCCAGAAATGTTCTGGATTCCCTAGTTAAATTATTTATTCCAGTGCAAGGGCACAGATCTTTATGTGTTTTATGCTTTTGGTGATCCTCTGTGTTCCTCTTCCCATCCCACAGCCTTCCTGATACTGAGGTGCCCAGAGCCACACAGCCATGGGACAAGGAAACTCCCTGCGAGGAGATGCTTGTGGATGGGATGAGGACATTCTCTGATCTGGAGGTATTTATTTGAAGAACAACTCAGTCATGAGACCAATGCAATAATCTGGAGCAGCTTTCCACAATTTTGGTACAGTTACAGTGAAATTTGCATCTGAGACATTAAAGGGCTGGTCTGGAACTCTGAACATGGGCACAGGGACTTTTTATTGCTCAACTTCAAAGAGGTTCAATAACGGGAATGAGCTTTCAGGTAGGGAAAAGTTCTTTCTTTCCATGTGCAAAAGCTTGCCAGAGGACACGCAGGCATCCCTGCACACACAGAGTTACAGGGCTCTGGAGAGAGTTAAAACAGAGCAGGCTGAGGAGTTTGCTTCAAAACCAGTATTATTTTTGGAAGGAAAAGTCAGCTGACAAAATGGCCCAAGCTGTCAGGATCTTTTAGCTTGGGGGGGGGGGCGAGGGGGAGAAATCCTAACGAAAAGCACTGAGTTGGCTGAAAGGAACCAAAACATGGCAATTTTTGATCAGCTTGATGCCAAAGCCTGCAGGACTTCCTGAGAGGTGGAGCCTGGGTACTGTGGACATCAAGTCCAGGTCCCATTTCTGTGCATTTTGAGCAGCTGCCCTTGGATCATGCACAGGGATGGGAGCCCCATCCGAGGGCTGCTGGGGACAGGGTGCTTCCCAGTGGGTCTGTCCCCAAGGGCTGGGGCTCCTGAGGGTCACATCCAGGCTGAATTTTATTCAGCAGAAGAAATGTAAACATTTCACTGCACAGGCACGGAGTCCTGTCCCTCCTGCATCAAAACTTGGCAGTAAATCTGAGCTTTCTGCATGTGCAGGGTTTTTTTTCTGGATTTTTGATTCTACAGGCAGAGCTGATCCTTTGTAGCTTGCCTCCTGCTTGGAGTGAAAGCAAGAGTTAGAAAACCATGGGAAACATTTCATTCATGTTGTAACCTCGGGAAATTTGGGCTTTCTGCATTCAAAAAAAGCCTCCAGGAAATCACATGCAGTGTAGGACATCTCTGGCAGTGTGCTCACAGACATCCTTCCCTGCCTTTCCTCAGGACAAAAAAGTCTCATTTGTCTGATTCCCTGGTTTCTCTGCCATCCCTTTTGACTCCATGGCATATGAGCACACGTGCACATGCAGATGTCCATACCAGGGACCTGAATTTTCCCTCATCCCAAGGTGGGAATGCATCGACTGCCATCACTCATTGCAGCTGAGGGCTGCAGAGATATGGCCACACCTGCAGAGAACCAGCTCTGGAAGCCTTATGCTTTTTGTTCTAACCTTTTCCTCCTCTGGTTTCCTGCCCCTCACTGTGGGGTTCAGCCCCTAAAAGGGCATCCCTGCATGCTGGCTCCATGGACACCTTGATCCAAATGGGCCCCTCCATGGCTGCTTCCCATCCTTAAGCAAGACCCACACGTGCCTGTAGATGTTCCACAGACTTTTCATGTCCTGCCTGCTCTGTCCTGCACAGGAGAGAGAGAGCCAGGGCAGGGCTGAGGGCAGAGCCAGCTCCTCTCCTCCCAGGGTATTTCACTAAATGGAAATAAACCCAAGGAAGCAATTCCAGGAGCCCTGTGCCAGCTGTGTTTGTGGAGGCTGGGGAAGCAACAGTGAAGGTACTGTCTTTTCCTGCAGGCACAGTGGGGCTCTGGTCTGGTGAGGAGCAAGGATGTAGTGCCAGAAACCCTGGAAAAATATTCAAATGAAGCCTCAAGGAGGAGTGATGGTGCTGGAAAAGGGCCTGGCAGCTCATCCTGTTTGTGGTATGGGTGAGATGGATGGTTGCATCCTGGCAACACCCAGGCTCAGCTCCACACTTTGCTTCTGACCCCTTTTAATTGTAAAGAGAAATAAAATTAGTCCTTATGGGCCTCTTCCATCTCATGGCTTTTCCTGCCCCTTTAAACATTACCCCATTTTTATTTCCATCATTAACTCTTTGTTGAGATCCTGGGATCCTTCACACCCTGTTGCTCCGGTTTTACCTGGATAACCCCTGCTGGAAAGCTGGGACTGGAGATACCAATTTCCTGCTAATTTTCTGCAGCTCTGCAGTAAACCGGGGCCAAACCACTGGCTCATGCTCTGCTCTGGATCCAAACCCGTGCTAATCCAGCTAACCCAGCTCCAGCCCAGGGATGCAAAGCTGGATGAGCCTTACCTGGGAGGCCCTTGCTGGGATGATTTTTTCCCAGATCAGCCCCTCCCTGGCTGGCTGTTTCCAGAGGGAAGGGGCTGCCAGGCAGCGGGGTCACCCCTGCGGGTGACGGGGTTGTTTTCCTGTGCTTTGGGAGCAGTTCTTGTCCCGGGGCTCAGCCCAGCGCTCTCAGCTCCCGCTGCCGGCGCTGGGAACCGCAGCGTCCTTCGCTGACTGCGGGCAAAGGATTTTAATTACCGGGGCTTTTGGCAAGCCCGGGAGGCAGCAGTGGCCCCGCTGTGCTACCTCCGGGCTGGAGCATGTGCTTCAGGCATTTCCTTAGGCTGGGACGTGTCTGGAGAGTTGCTGGGATCTGTTCCCAGCACAGGGCATGGGTACGAATGTGCAGGGCAGGAGCTGCCTGCGGTGAGCAGTGCAGGGAGGCTGGGACATCTCATATCGCTGAAACATTCCCTCTGCAGCTTTCTGGCCACAGAGCCTCGGCTGTGCCTCGGGGAGGGTGGGATCTGCTGGCAGCAGGGGAAGGGCAGCTGCTGGTGGGGCAGGACGTGACCAGGCTGGTGCCACAGCGCTGACCAGGGACCAGCGACCACACCGAGGAGATGTGCAGGTGAACCCAGGCCAGAGCAGTCTGACAGAGAGACTTCCCAGCAGATGCTGCTTCAATAAACTGTTCTTGTCCCTTTCTCTAGATATGCAGGTTTTTGGAAAGCTTTTTTTCCCAGGCTGGAACGGTGCTCAGGTTAAAGAGAGTCACAGAGATGGTCAGCACAGAGTTGGCCATGGTCACACCTGGTGCCACCTAAACCTTGGGGTGACAGCTTTGCCTGGAACACATTTGCAGACATCCAGCAGCAGCCACAGCACTGCCTGAAATACAGATTTCCTCCCACGTTTTCTCATTCCCATTGGCCTGCCAAGGCTCAGGGACAGACTGCAGATTGGTGTGGCATCACAGACCAGCCTGCCACATTCCCCCTGCACAGGACACACAGGGGAGCGATCAGTCATGATCCCACTTTAATTCCTCTGCAGGGGAACATTTACACCCTCAGGGCACAGCCAGCACCTCCCAGCACCTATAGAGGGAACAGCTGCTCTGAGTTTGCTGCTGGATAAACGACACAGGAGGGACAAAATACAATTCCCTGTATCTCTGACAAATCCTTCTCTGACACATGAGCTCTGACCTACTTTGCAGTGGAGCCAGATGTTTAAATTTATGAATGCAGATATATTTCCCTCAGACCTGGGAAGGAATGTTGCATTGCTGCCAATCTATGTGGCCTCTTGGGCAGTGGAGCTGGATTTCACAAGAAAATACCATTTGTAGTTTGATACTAAAGGTTTTTGAAGGAAAGGAAAAAATGAGATCATGCCATGCCTTTTCAAAGGGAATCCCAATGCTACCAAGGAATGCTCAAATGATAACATTTACATCAAGCTGAAAACTGCTTCTAGGAAAGAATTCCTAACTTGACTTTTCAGAGGGTCATGTTTTCACAGCTTTTGTCTTGGCATTGGTTCTGACTCCTTCCCTGGGATTTCACACTTGTTGGTATCCAAACAGAAGTTTTATGGAACAGGACACAATTTAGCAAATATTTCCTCATTCTCTCAGTAAATCCTTTTTTCAGCCACACAAATGGCAGAGCAGCATCCCCGGGACACTCCTCCCAAAGCAGTGGTGGTGAATTTGGAAAACGGGCACTATTTTGCTGCTGACCTCCTATGAGAGTTTTACTCCTTCAAAGTATGCCAGGTGGTAATACAAGTTTGCAAGAGCACTTTGAAAGTGCCAATATCCTGAAATGCAACTTGAATATGAATCCCACTGACTGTATTTGACGTAGGTCCTTGATTTAGGGTAATTTAATTTGCAGCTTTTTCCTTTATAAGTTACTAGAATAAACTTTTTAGAAGTTATTGTGTTTTCTAAACTGTAAGCCAGTTTAGAACCACCATAAGATGAAGATAGATTTAAATACAGAATAACACATCAAGATACATAATCTTTCTATTTATTTTCAGATTTTAAAAGTACTTATTTATTGTCCACACTTCCCAAATTAAAACAACATAAAGATACTTGGATTAAAGGAAGATATTCAGAAATATTTAAGACACAGATTGTGCAAATTTTGTATTCTGTGGGATGTCTGATGCTGTGTGATGTCAGGGAAAGGCTCTGCCTGTCTTTCAGAGAAGTGCCACTCAGGCACTAATTTATCTGTCAGATTAGCCAAAAGCTTTTCTTGCTGGAAGCAGTGAAGCAGGAGCCCAGTGAACCAAGAGTAAAGGAAAATTCTTGACTTTGCTGTTGTCCAGACGTAACATGAGGAAGGAGTTCCCTCTTGCATCCTCCAATAAATCCATAAGCCTGCAGCCTGTAGCCTGCTGGCAAGGATGCTGTCCTGGAAGGGGATGCATTTGGAGTTTTTACAGCTGCAGTGCATGGGTCATGCACAGATCCTCTCTTTTGGGTGTTTTTTTATGAACTGAAAACGCTTGTAAGTTCATTTAATAATGGATCTTGTCCAGGTGTTAAAATGCCAAGGGCACTAGTGGAGACATGAGGATTACCTGGTTACCCTTTTCCATGGGAGAAGACTTGTCCAGTGCAGGCTTGGCCAGCAGGGCACACACGGAGGATTTTCTGTGTCCAGGCAGTGTGGGCAGGAATTTTCTCCTTTCTGGCTGTCTGGCTGCTGAGCTGACATGAATTTGCCCTGCAGTTTTGGGTTTACACACCTGTAAAGCTTGTCCAAGGCTCGCCCCAGCTCTCTCCATCCCTTTGAGAGCAGCTGCTTTTCTTGCTGCTCCTCTTGCCACAGGAGGATCGAGCACAAGCCAGAGCCGGCTCACATGCCCAAGAGCTGATCTGTTTTCCCCTGACTGTATCATCGGATGTGACACAAGGCTCACGATCCTCCTGTCGCCTCTTGCCACTGCTGTGGTGACAACAGCCCTCACACAGGAGCACCCTCCACCCTCCAGAGCGGCGTAGCTGAGCCTCAATGAGACCAGCTGCACCCAGCCTCACCCCAAAACATTCCCCAGCCACCTGCTCTCCAATCTGCTGCCCACTGCGCCGTCCCTGAGGTGACACTGGCACTGGTGCCGGCAGGATAGCGAGGTTTCCACAAGATGGCATCAAAAGACCTGAGCTTCCTCTCGCTGAGCTCAGATCCCTCAGGGTTTAGGGCTTTCGTGGGATTGCAGCCAGAGCCCTCGCTGGGAAGAGGGAAGAGGCGAGGCTGTGGGATTTGTCCTTTAAGGGTCAGCCGGCTCTGACACACACCACAGCCGTCCTGGGGCTGCAGGGTGTTTGTCCATCACATCTCATCAGGGAGGGCAGGCACGGACAGCAAACACTTGTGGGATCACTAAGGAAATCAGCGCTCAAAAAATCTGCAGCAAGGGGATTGGTGGAGAGGGAAAAATGGGCAATGGGGAATAGCAGCAGGTGCCAAAAACCCTAGGAAGAAATGATCTCCTAGCTCAGGAATGATGTGTCCAGACGAGGCAGGTTTGTTTCTTACAAGGCAGCAAAGTCAGAGAGGGGGGAACACCAAAAACAACCTGTGAGTGAGCCCAGAGGTGCTTCTTTTCACCCAGCTCTAGAACAGCCCCATGGTTTTATTCACCAGGGTGCAAAATGAGGCTTGCCAGCCCTTATCCCACAGATTTCATCCCTGGGGTGTGCCCAAGCTCCTGCTAGGATTTTTGGAGGTGACACTCAGTTCTTCAGCACTCAGGGGCGGGCTGGGCACCGAGAGGATGGGATCGGACCCCCAGGATTTGAGTAAGCACAAAACACGGCTCTGTGCTTTGCTGTGTTGGGACTGTTTTGGCGAGAGGCAGACTCCAGAGGGACGATTAAACCATTTCAGCCCTTGGAGAGATTATAAACCAACCAAACAAACAAAAAAATAAAAAAAAGACAAATCGGTGAGCTCGTCCTTTGGGCAGAAGCAGGAAAGGGGAATCAGTGGAGGCTGTATCCCACAGCCATGGGTCAGACACGGGGTAAAGCCGGGAATTACTGCAGCCTCTGAGAGGTTCGGGCAGTATTTAATAACACGTTGTCCACTCCTGCCACAAATCATCCACGTGTCCTTCTGTGAGAGCCCAGAGGAGGCTGCCCCGCGGATCAGTGTGGTGGCGGCGTGCTGGTTTGCTTTTAAAAATGTTTTTAAACTTCAAAAAGGGACTAATTAAGATAATGAAGCAGCGAATGAAGGCACGGCTGTGGCTGTGCTCAGGGCCCTCGGAGGCTCCCGGCTCTCACACGGTGGAGCTCTTGCTCCGCCGGCAGCGCCCGAGCCCCGCCCGACAGCCGAGAGCTCACTTTTCTCTCAAAAACTCGGGATTTGGCTGTGGGACACGACAGCAAGCACGGCTGTATCCAAACCACCACCCAAATTTAAGGTTTGTGGGCTTTTTGGAGCATGGGAGAGGCTTTAATCAGGTAGAGGCGGGCTGGAGTGGGAGCTGGAGATCAGATCTCACCCAGAACTTTGCCTCAGGTATAGTTGGACCTGTTGGAGTGAGCCCAGAAGATGCTCAGAGGGCTGGAACAGCTCTCCTGCTGAGAGAGATGGGGATGCTCAGCCTGGAGAAGGGAAGGGGAGAACTTACTGGAGACTTCTAATACCCGAAGTGGGCTTATAATAAAGTGGGAAAATAACTTTTTACACCAGCAGGTAGTCACAGGAAAAGTGGGAGCAGTTTTAAATTAAAAGATAATTAGAACTATAAGATATTTGTATTAGATATTAGGAAGGAATTTCCCCTGTGACGATGGTGAGGCCCTGGCACAAGGTACACAGGGAAGATGTGGCTGCCCCATCCCTGGGCGTGTTCAGGACCAGACTGGATGGGGTTTGGAGCCACCTGGTCTGGCAGAAGGTGTCCCTGGCAGGGGGGTTGGAACAAAATAGTCTTTAATATTCCTTTCAACCCAAATGACTACCATTCCATGGTAATTCTGTTACTATCTAAGAAAAAAAATAATTATTGCTATCTAGAGAAAAACAAAATTTAAAGAATTCCAGCAGTTCCAGCTGCTCCTCCAGCCCTCCCGATGGGCTCCCCTCTGTGAGCACAGGGACCCCCTGCTCCTGCTGCCTGTCCCTGCTGTCACCTCAGCTGTGCCAGGCCTTGGGCAGCTCAGGATGGGTTTGGGGAGTGTTTGTGTGATCCCTGCAGTGATGGTTGGTGCCAGCCTGGGGGGCCCTGCCTGGACATTGGGATGGCTCCAGAGACTGACACTGCGTGTGGGGACACAGACACAGCTCTGCTCATCCTTCATCACACACATCTTCCATCCTCATCCACACCAGCATGCTTTCCTGGAGCAGGGGTGTTCTGGAGCCCTTTTCTCCCTGCCACCCTCAGCAGGTCTGAGGTCTCACTGCTTTCCAGCCACAGATTTGTAGCTGCAGGGAGTAGGCTGGGGATCAATGGCACCTTTAAATAGCCTGACCCAAAAGCCTCTCTAAGCAGCTGGCTCTGCCAAGCAGCAATAAAACTGCCTGTCTGTAAGCTTTTCTATCCAAACATTTAATGTTAACATTACCAGATAAACTCTTCCCTTCCCTTCCAAGCAATGGAAGAAGACAATACCTGTCCCATGAGGAAGACTCTGCTGCCATCCACCTGCACAGCAGCTTTCATGGGAGAGGGACATTACAGTCCCACATCCTGCACACCATGGGCCAGCACTGAGCCTGGGAGCACCCTGAAGTATCCCAGGCATTTTTTGAGAGGCTTCTCTGGGAAGCCAATGGAGCAGAAGATTGTGCTTAAGTGCTTCCCTGGCTTGGGGCTTGTATTTACTAATAATCATAATTAAACTCTGCCTCACACACATCTTGTTTAAACTTTATAAGATATGCTTCTGTTTACTGCAACCACCTCTGAGCCACCACTGTCTCACAAATGGCCTGTGAATAATCAGTTATGTGCTATTAATGTTGTATGGCAATGTTCAGTGATAGATGAAATCTACTGGTCTTCAAAGGAAAACCTTGAATAACCCCTTGCAAATCCAAGTGTTTTCAGCCTGCTGCCAAGGCCATGAATATTGCAGATATTACATGTCTTTGTATGGTATTTGTTAAATAATTAAGATGGAGGAAGAGATTTTAGCCTAAATGGCTGCTTGAAGATGCAGCATTAGAGACTTGCAAAATTATTGCTGGAACCCATAAACACAGGTTTGCTTTTGGATCCAGCCTCTTAACACTTTGTATTGGTTAGGCAGCTGTTTCCCAAAGATCAAGTTCGGGTTATAGCTCATCCTACCTGGAGCTGTGAAGAGGCAAAGGATGGAAGAGATAATGAATGGACAGTGGAGTCTTGTTGGACCAAGAAAATCCAAGTGTTCTTGGACATCATCCTCAATGAAGTTTTACACTGTGCAGAAGGTGGTTATAGGCTGGGTTTTAAAAAAATATCCTCAGAATTCCCTGAGCTGGTATAGAGGAAAGTTAATTTTCACAGAATCATTGAATTGTTAAAGTTGGGAAATTGTTAAACCCATCAAATCCAGCTGATAACCCAGCACTGGCATATTCACCAATAAATTATGTCCCAAAGTGCCACATCCACAGTGCCTTCTGAACATGTCAGGGGTGGTGACTCCACCACCGCCCTGTGCTGCCTGTTCCAATGCCTGACCACCCTTTCAGTGAAGAAATTTTTTCTAATATTAAATCTAAGCCTACCCTGGTGCAACTGGAGGCCATTCCCTCTTGTCCTGTCGCTTGTTACCCAAGAGAAGAGCCTGACCTGCACCTGCCTGCACCCTCCTGTCAGGGAGTTGTGGAGAGTAAGAAGGTTCCGCCTGAGCCTCCTTTTCTCCAGGCTGAACAACCCCCTTGACTTATCCCAAACTCCTTGCCCTCCTGTCCCATGCTTCCTGCTGTCTCTCTGGTCCCTTGGTGTCTCCAGGGAAAGCCACACAGGAGCTGCTCAGCTCCACCAGAGTCCTGGAGAAGAGCAGCAGGATGCCAAGCCAAGACCCAGGCTGTGTTTAGCAGGTTTTCATAGAATCACCAAATAGTTTGGGCTGGAAATGATGTTTAAAGGCCATCTAGCCATCCCTCTGCAGCCATCAGGGATACCTACAACTAGACCAGGTTGCTCACAGACCTCTCCAGCCTGCCCTTAAGTGTTTCCAGGAAGGGTCATTCACCAATTCTGGGCAACCCCTGCCTGTGCCTCACCACCCTCACCAAAAACAATTTCTTCCTCATATGTACTCCCCATTAGTTTAAAATCACTACCCTTTGTCTCATTGCCTTTTAAAAAGTCTGTCTCCACCAGTATCTGATGTGTTAAATTCAACAGCAGCAGAATCCTTGTCCTTTGGTGGGTTGCACAGAAAGCTCTGGCTCATGGGATCAGTTGATCTGGCTGGTAGGGCACCCTCACAGCTTCACATTGGGCTCTCAGGTGTGAGGACTGCTGCCAACACCCAGGGGATTTTCACACTTGCTCAGGAGCAGGCAGGAAAAATGAACTCTCTCTGGCAACTCCGTATGGTTTTGTCTTTCCCATCAGCCATCTCCTGGGAGATGGGCTCCATCCTCCCCCACCTGCAGGCTGCTGGGAGAGCAAAAGCAACTTCCATTAACTCCAAATCCTGGTGCAGGGCCAAAACCCAGCTCAGGCCAACCCCTGCTGGTGCTGTAGCCCCTCTAAGCAGGGGAGAAGCCCCCCAAGGGCATCAGCACCCCCAGCCCACTCCACTGCTCAGCCAGGCTTGACTGGTTTTCCCCTGCAGTCACCTTTGGGCCCTGGCAATAATCTCGAAGCATCTGCTCCAAATCATCCTGGATTACAGGAATTAAAAAAAAAACCCAATTAGAGACCCAGGGTCCTGCAAGCACAAATCCGTTTAGCCCTAATCCAAGCTGCTGCCCCTTCCCAAAAGGCAAAGGGATGGTCCTTGGGGGCTGGTTTTTGTGTGCCCCAGCACCACCTCCTCTCCTCAGCCTGAATTTACCCATTTCTGTCCCAGCAGTAGCACCAGGGGACCTGCTCATGTCAGGGGGGAAATGGAACACTTGGCTTTGGGCTCTGAAATCAGCTGCACAGACGTGGGGGGCAGTGCCAACCTCTTCCCCTGGGCACACCCAGAGGGGCTCCTAGAGGACTGTGGATGGAAAGGGGGATGCAAACACACCTGAATGTGCCACAGTGCCTGTCAGGGTCTGGACACCCGGCAGAGGCTCCTCCACGCCTTGCTCACCATCACGTCCATTCCTCTGTGCCACCAAGGCCACCCTCAGGGCTCTGCTGTGCTCTGCACTCAGCAGGGACTGCGACACCTGCAGTCCCATGCTCACTTTGCTGGCAATTCAATGTGGAAATGCTCTTCTGAGACACAGAAATTGGAGTATTTCAGTAGAATGAGAGTAGAGACCGAAAACCCATTAAGAAAATGTCTCCTTTCCTTTGAAATCCTCTATTTCTTTCAGTGCTATTGGGGTCTTCTCCAGCTGGTTAAACCTTTCACCTGCAGCCTTAAACATCTAAGATAAAAAAACATTATCCATGGAGTGTCCCACCATGCCCATAAACTCTGTGAAGAACACATTTTCTTCACTCTGTGAGGAACAATCAATATTGGATCCCTCTCATGTGTGGCGGCCTTTACCTTTGTTTGTAAATTTTACACCCAGATGACACCCATAAGGAAAACAGTCAATGCTTTCATTGTTAATAATTGCATGGGAAAATCTTTGAATTAATAGAGAAGATCTCAGGGGGTTTACATGCTTCTAAGGGATGGGTGACTCTTACAGCAGGAGAGAAACAATGTGGGTTTTTTTGCTTGCTTTTTTTTCTTACCTACAATGCAAGAAAAGGTGCTCACAGCAGAGCTTCCAGACAGGTGATGCTGTGACAACTAGCACCACATCTAGGTGTGCCGAGACATGAGCTGCTCTAGGTGGTAGAGCATTTCACAATTGAAATTCACAATTCAAATTCGTCTTCCTGTGAGCCTCAGTGGCGATTAGATAAACTCCAGAGAGACATGGGGAGAAGACCTTTGCAAGGGTGATGGGAGAGGGCTGAAAAAGAGGAGGAGCAGAAAGGAGGGGACCATGGGGGTTGAAAAGATGCTGAAGCAAAGAGCACACAGACAAGGGAGAGTTTGTGATGAGCAAACACATTGCAGGGCAGAAGGTCCAGCATGAGAACATCCAAGTACTTCCTCCAAGTGCTTCAAACTTGCCCCACATCCTGTTGGTTTTGGGGTCTGGCCCCTCTAATGCCTCAGTGCTGCAGGGATCCCAGTGCCCTGGGGTGGGTGGCACTCTGAGGGTGCGAGGGTGTGGGCTGGGGCTGTGTCAGGGCACAGCTGTCCCATGAGCATGGGCAGTGTCAGGATGTCTGTGTGCTTTGTCATCATGGGACACCAGAGCCATGACTGACCCACCATGTCAGCACAGCCCTCAGCTCACAGACTTCTGTATTCGCTGGCTTTTACTAAAAGCTTTGTTAATTTGGTGTATCCCTGACTCAAAGGTCCATCCTTCCCTGGAACCTCGAGCTTTTATCCTGGGTTGGTAGAAGATGCCAGCTGGATATGATCAGTCCTGGCTTGTTAAGAACAGCACCCATTGAAGGACTCTCCTCGTGAATAAAAGTGAGATAAAAAATGCAGGCAGCTCATTTTTCTAAGCTCAATTTCTGAAACTTCTCTGAGGCAGAAATGAGAGACAGGAATAACACCACACAACACCCAAGGCTGTGTACTTCTTCCATCCCTTGCAAAGATGAAAAAGTTGGCAGTTGAAAATAATCCTAGATTTTTGCATAATGGCTAATTTTCATTTGACTGGGGCTGTGGATGTCCCATCCCTGGCAGTGTTCCAGGCCAGGTTGGACAGGGCTTGGAGCAGCCTGGGATAATGGAAGATGTCCCTGCCTATGGCAGGGGGGTGGAACAGGATGGTCTTTAAGTCCCTTCCAAACCAAACCATTCTATGATTCTATGATTTTATCCACTTTAATGCCCATCACAAGAGTTTCCTTCTAGCTCCAGAAGGGAAGCTGTAGTCCATCTCCCCAAGGTCCAAGGCAGTGAGAGGAACTCTCTGGATTTTCTTTATGCCTGGCAGCACAGCCTCTTCTGGAGATACAATGCAGAATTGCAAGGGTGGAAAAAGACTTCTCTTAGGTTCTTTTGTGCAGCTTGTTACAAAGCTTTTAATGTCCAGGTAATTAAAGCCCTGAGGGTTGTATTCTCATGCTGCTGTAGAAGGATTTGATCTAATGGCCATGGAAGTCAATAAGAACCTTTCTTCTGGCCTTAAGATGTGTTTGGTTGTGGCTTGGCATGACAGTGAGATGTAATGTAGATTTCAGCAATTAATACTGAAGGAAATATTGTTTATTTAATTATGCAACAAATAATTAATTCCATTCTACTAAAGAACAGAAAGCAATTCATTAATCACGCCTACTTTGCAATGTAACGAAGGAATCTTTCTGCTACATCACTCTTGGTGTCTTCTGATACTTTGTGCTGCCAGGCATTTCATGTCTTCTCTGAGCCTTGCCTCACAGCTTAAATAAATATTCTACAAGTGCAAACAAGATCAGCAATGCCAGTGTGAGCAGCTGGGCCAAGGCCGTGGGCCAAGGCACCGTGCTCTCACGTGTGGGTACTTGGAAGGAGAGACTCAGAAGCCTCACAATGACTGGGTCAGTGCTGTAACACAAACAAACCTGAACAGACAAAATGTACCCCTACAACGCCATGGATGTAGTGACACATGGAGGTGATGCGTGAACAGCCAGCTGTAATGCCTGGAAGGCCGTGAGGGCCTTGGCAAGGTGACTTATTCGTGACAAAGCACAGGAAATTGTTAAAAGCAATAAAGATACCGAATGAAAATTGTGCTGCAGTGCTGCTAAGAGCAGCCTTTCTTCTGTCACCCTGTCCCACACAATGTGGGTATGATCCTGCAGCCCCTTGATGCTTCCTGGCTCCACAAACATCCCACTGACTGCAGCAGGACTGCAGGGAGGCTGGGGACTACTGATGGTGACTGTGCAAGATCAGGGCAGCACACGGTGACAGATCAGTCCTGCTTCTGCAGTGCGAGAGCAGAGCAGAGCAGAGCAGAAAAAAAAGGCTTTTTTGATGAAATAGTTGAAGCAGCAGGGATTTACTGAACCAGTGTTACACTGTCCATGCAGCTTGCTCAGTTTGCTGTTGCTAGCAGTTCAGATATTGTCCAAGCTGTCCTGATCATCAGTGCATGAACTCTGAAAACACTTAGCCACTACCAGCTCTGTGCATTATTTCAGCTGGGAGAACCGTGGTAGGTAAAGCAGCGATGATGGATCTAAACGATAATAAAGTCTCCCTGTTGAAAATTTAAAGTGCTATACAACTATTTTTAGTGATCTCTCCGGCTGAGATAATGCAGAAAGCTAACTAGATGTGAACATCCATCTTAAGCAAATTGATTCTTGCAGTTTGCAAACCAAGGTGAACTGTAGAAGGTTAATTTTCATGCTCCAATACAAGAGATATCAGCTCTATGAAAAGTTGTATATGGTACATGTAAAGTAATAATCTATTCAAAGGCTAATGTGGATGCAATGGTTTTTTTCTTCCTCCTCAAGCGTGTTTATTTCCATAATGGACATTTAGTTTAGACAGAACACTAAGAGCTCCCTCCATCACAGCCTCCTCCTTCTCCTCCCTCCGTGTGTGATGTGTGTGATGTGTGTGGGCATGAGGGAGGGAGAAGAATCTGGTTTTGATTCAGGAAAGTGAACGTGCAAGCATTCAAGTATGGCCCAAACCTAAGTTCTTGGGTCAGCATTTTCAAATTCAGGCTTTTAAAATGAGGCAACTGCATTTTGTGGCTTCCTAAATAAAAGAGTTGAGCACCAGCAGCTCTCTCTCTGCAAGGAGATGGAGAGCACTGGTTGCCTTCGCAAGAATGCAGCACATACTGCAAAATGCAACACATATTCCAGGGCTGCTACAGCAAATTCTTTGCTTCTCAGAGCTCATTTATCTCAGAAGGGCTCCACATCCAGCAATGCAGCCTGCTGCCCTGCTCCTCCAAACCCTCAGATGGCAATTAGCAACATCAATAAGTAACAGAACAAATATTTTGTCTCTAAAAAAACAGCCGCAGGCGGAGGAGCTCATTCACTTTACTCTGGGACTGTGCTTAAAAACTCGATTTTTAATATTTCATCTGCTTAAAGCCCCAGTCCTACAAACTCTTAATTTTGAGATGAGACACTTGAAAGCCAATGTGTGATGAAGGAAGGGTGAAAGGCAGGACCTGGTGCTTGTAAACAACCATATCCATCAAGTCTGGTGCACACCAAGGATGATGCTGTGGGGCAGACTTTTAGCAGAGTTCCTGTGGTTTACCTCTTTAGTAAGGAGACAATCATTTTCCATTAGAAGGAAAGCATAAAGAAAATGGCAGGAAACAGCTAAAATACTGTAATAGGAATGTTTATTAGCATTAACTAGCAATAAATTGAAATATTACTGGGGAAAATAGCTTAAAAAAAGTTGAAAAATAATGAGATCCACCAAGGAGCCAGGAGCTTTGTGCTCTTAAGTAGCAACATGGCTCTAGTGCTGCTTCAGGAACCATTCCTTGCAGAAGACATCCCACCACTGGAGCCCTGAAGTCCCTCTGACCCACGAGTGACCTGCCACAGGAGCCTGCCAGGAAACACTCCAGCAGTTTAAGCTTAACAACCAAATTGGTTTGCATCAGTCCTTCAGCACTTGGGGCTCTCAGGGGATAAAAAGGATCACCGACTGAGTGGGAACAATACTCGCAGAAATCAACTCTGGCCTCAGGAGTCTCCTCTCACTCTGCGGTCAATAGGCAGAGACGAGCCTTGGCAGACAGTGAACTTGATTAGAGAGATGATCTTGGTTAAAACTGCCTAGATCTCCTTGCTGCTAAGGACAGAGGGGGAGGAGGGTGGGGCTGGCTCTCCAGGCAACAGAGCCTGATTGACGGGGCTGGATTACTGTGGCAGCGTAACCAGAGTGGGATTAGGTGCCCTGAGTCACCTACCTGAGCACTGCTCTGTCCCACTGAGCACACGGCAGCCCCTGGAGATCAACCCCCTCCATGCCAGTTTTGGGGACATCTGTCCCCAGGCTGGCTCCAGGGACTGGCTGCTGACCTGCACTGGTGGAAGGTGTGGTAGAGAAAGTGGTTGCAAACCAAGGTAATTTTGAAGAACAACCTATAAAGTCTTCAAATTGACTTAAGAAATGACGTGGCCAGAAGAGAAGTTTCCAATATAAATGTCCTGACAGAGATGTTTATGAGAAGGGTTTTTTTTTCCCAGCCTGGGGACACAGTGATTTGCTCCCTGAGGAACGGTTGTGTGTTCTTGTGTTTCTTGAAGGTGTCTGGAAGACACTGGAGCTGTGTGTCCCTGTCTGTGGCTGGTTCACTGCACATTTAATGGGGAGTTACCCTCCCATACAGAGTTCCAAAGAAGAGCTCTCATTCCATCCTCAGTTACCTTGGAATTACAGCTACATGTTATGAAAGCCTTTCAAGAATTGCTTCTGAAGAAGCACATGCATTTCAGTCGGTGAAATTGGGAGGAACGGGATGGCTTTGTCCTGAATGGAACCACCAACGGCATTGAAAAAAGATTCAGACTGGCAAAAGGCTTCCAGATGAAAGAAAACAAGTCCTTCTCTCCTGTTGTAGAACTCTCTGTTGAAATCAACAGGTCTTGAAAAAGAGAAGGTAGTGCTGGGTTAAAACTTGATGCTTGTCCTAGAGAAGCCCCAGATAGTGTGGCATTGGGGTTACTATGGAGTTATTGAATGAGGGCTGAGAAGCTTGTTCTGCTGATCAATACCTGTGTGTGCATGCAGATCTCAGCAGTGGCTGTTTGTCTCTTAGAGGCTCCACTCTGAAACCTTTATCCAGCTTCTGTGGAGTTTTCAAAGGAACTGAACTTCTGAGACCAGTGAAAATAAGATGTGGGTGCTCAGGATAAATAGATGCTTCCATTCTACTCCTACCTCTGGATTAATATAACCTCTCTTCTCACATCTTTGCTTTATACTAGACTGCTAAAAAAACAAAGGAGAAAAAAAAAAAGGGGGTATCAAGAGGAACAGCTTTAAATGGAAATAAAGAGATGTGTCTAAATCCTTTAGGCTGTTTGGGATGTCTCAAGTGATTTAGTCTGGCTGTATCTGTACATTAAAGCATATGAGGGCACTGAGGTTCATCACTTATCCTATTAAAACGTTAGAAGAGTCCCTGGCTCGGGTTTGCCTCAGACCAGGCAGAGCTGTCTCACACGATCCCGAGGGAAGAGCTCAATAGCTGGCATGGCATGCAGAATCATTCCCATGGACACAGCCACCTTCTTGGGAGGGTGAGGGGGCTGAAAATCACTGAGAAGTGACCCCACCAGCAGGGGACAAGTCATTTAATAACACAGAAATGGCAGAGTGTCTTCCTGTTCCAAGACAAGTCTGAACTGTGACAATAAAGAGATAAAACCCTGCCAGGTGTTTTCCAGTCAGGAGCAGGTGCTGGATGAAGGTGAGATAGGGAAAAGAGAGACCACCCCACAACTCTGGTCTCCATATGGACACTCTCCTGATAAGACTGTCCTGGTTGCCTGAAAATGAGCTGCAAATCCAGATTTTGGGGGTAGTGAGCTGCAAGTCTTTTCTGACAGCATTTATTTGGCTGCCCGGTGGGGAGGAAGTCCTGGAAGTGCCACCAAGGCCTCCTTGGGCATTGCTGGAAAGGAGATGCTTTTCCCTCAGCAGCAAGTGGGGAGGGTGAGGGTCCCATCCTGGCCACGCTGGGTGTGAGGGTCACCCACAGAAGTGGTTTTGGCTCAGCACTGTCTGACAATCCCAAGACAAAAGCCAAGTCCCCTGGGTTTTACTGCATACAGTGAGAGAAGAGCCTGTAAAGGGAGAGCACTGGCTGACTGGCACAATTTTTAGGATTTCTGGAACAGAAATAGTGGAAACAGTGGTGAGGGCTGATGCTCTGGGCTGACTCCAGTGGGATGGAATGGCACCAGCTCTGCTAAGTGCAAGGAGAAAATTAACAGTGTGGAGGATTATGGGGCAACAACGCCTCTCTCCCACCTCTGGGAAGAGGTAGAGATGACAAATATGTGAACCCACTTCACTTTTACATGGTTTGAAGCTGGAAATTTCCTTCCAATTTGTATTTCTTGCAGGGGAAAATGTGTGCCAGAGGCCTATGTCACAGATCAGAAGGCAGCAGGTTTAAAATGAGCTTCCTGGGGAATTTCTGCAATTTGGGGAAGTTTAGACTGGATGCAGCTAGTGATGAAGGAAGGAAAGGCTTTTCCTGGCCTTTGACTGGGGATTCTTGCAGCCAGTCCTGACAGAAGGGAGTGTACATCCATGGGCTTTTTCTGTCACCCCGGTGCCAAGAATAAATGCTGCTAGAGTGCAAAGTGCTGTAAGCCTCGGAGGATCTAAGATGAAATGTTTCTTCCCTGGATCCTCAGCTAGGTCTCACCCTCGTGGGGGCACACCAAGGTCAGCCCAGGGTTCAGGCTCCTTTGGGGTGCTGGGGCTGCAGGGTAGCCTTGGGGAAGGGACAAGGGAAAGGACAGGTCAAAGTCTGGCAGCTCCTGCACCCCACAGTGCCCTTTCCCTTTGGCTTCTGACACCTCCATACTCCTCTCCAGCAAACACACGTGGATCTCCTGGAGAAGAAAGAAATAACAGAAAGATGGAAAAGCCAGTGCCTGGTGTTGCTGAGAGGGGGGGCAGACATGGCTGGGGAGTATTACGCTCTCTCTCACGGTATTACCCCTGCAGCGGCCAGGGGTAACTGGATCTGCCAGAGTCTGATCCTCCCAAGCCCTTAATTGGATGCGTGAAACGTCCAAAATGCGGCTCACTCTCCTGCTTCCCACAGCTATGACACACACACACGTTCTTCTTGTCACATAAGCGAGTTTCCCCCTGAACCCAGCCCCCTCCTACATCTCCCAGCACCCAGCTCCAGGCCAGCAGCTAAAGCTGACCTTTTGTACAGGAGCCCTCCCAACCAAGAGAAGTGCTGGTGCTGGTGCAATATTCAATAGGTTTCCAGACACCCCTTTCTTCTGTTCTGCAAAGAAAACACCTTGGTTAGACAAGGGGCAAAAGGCAGTGGCATAACAAATAGGGAACAGACCCTTTTGTGGGGCTGAGCTGTAGGATGGGGATGGGATGAACATTCTGCAAGGCTTGTGCAAACTGGAGCATGAGGATGGGCGTGCAGGGAGCACCTGCATGGATCAGGCAGCAGCTGGGGCAGTACCCCCAGCCTGGAGAGGCTGGTGTGGCTTTTCCAAGGCTCTTGCAACCCCCAGCCTCCCTCCACCCCAGTTTTCCGAGCAAGCAGCAGCAGTCCTCCTCTGCAGTGTGGGACTGGGACAATGCTCCCTGGGTAAGTGGGCCTTCTGTCCCCAGCTGCAACAGAGCCAGGCTCTCCCCCCATCCTGCAAGCTTTTTGCTTTTTGCTTTTTTTTGTTGTTGTTGCAAGAGGTTTCTTTCTGGGTTTGTTTTGTTGGTTTTTGTTTGTTTTTTTTAATTTGGTTTGTTTTGTTTTGTGGTTTTTTTGTTGGTTTTTTTTTTTCTCTTGCAAAATCAATTTACAGACAGCTCACTCATTTTTCCTCCTTGCAAACTTATTAGTTATTCAGTCCCAGCTAGCACTCGTAAGCATCCTTTGTCCCAGGGAGGGCTGGAGACCCCTTCATTAGCAGTGATTACCTCTGAGCAGTTTGACAGCCTCCCAGCCCGCTTACAAGACTTTCCCATTCAGCCCTGCCCGGACTGCCCCGCTTCTCAAAAGAAACGGAAATATTCAAACATTTCTCCCCCCTTCCCAGCTGAAGAGAGGAAAAGCTGTTTCTCTTCTCCACCTTCCCCATTCACTTCACTTTTGATACAATATTTTCCCTCTTTGTTAAACCGGAGAGAGAGAGGTCAAGGCAGACTTTTTAGTGACCCTTTTCGGAGCGTTTTGTTTAATGTAAATACAAACTCCTTCACTCTTACCCGTTTATAATTATTTATTATTTTAAAAACAACCAGAAGCTCGGGAAGGCAACGGCTTGGGCTGATCTTTAGGGGGAAAAAATTGCTGAAAAAGCCGGGGGAAGGACATTCAATAAGGGAAGATAAAGGGCAGTTGGAAAAAAACAAACAAACGTGGGGGACGGGGTGGGGAAACCGCGGGTTTTTATTTTGGGTCTTATTGGTGGAACTAAAAGCTCCGGCGCATCCCCACGGCCCCGGCCCCCGCAGACTCTGGAGGGGAAAAAGCGGAGCTGGGAGACGCTCGGTTCTCCCGTTCTCCCACAGCAAACAAGGTCTGGCAGCGGGGCTGCTCTTCCCACGGGGGCTCCGTGCTCCCTTCCCCGCCCCGGCCACTCTTTCCGAAGGGGTTGGTTTGTTCTCTTGCCGACAGCATCCGCGGGAGGGTCCCTCCACTGCCCACTCGGGAGATCCCGCGTCCTTCATGACACTCAAACCCTTTGTCGAAAGAGACAATATCATCCCCACTGCCTATTGAATAAATTCCAGATGTTTTTTTAGTTGGAAAGAAATCCCACGTTACCAGACGCTGAGGGCATGTGCTCTCCGCTCTCTTTATATTTTTAATTCCCCACAATAAGCGCTGCTACTCTGCCCGCAGAAGCCGACGGAGAAATTAAATCCAATTCACCGATTTCCCGGGGAAGAAAAGAAATAAAGAAAGAACACGCTGTATTTCAGCAGAATCCGTTTTGAGGGAGAACACCACTTTTGCTCCCAAAACAACCTCGTGGGTGGGAAGCGCAGCTCATCCGCGAACCCCAAATCCAAGGTAAAACCCCAGCCTCGTTTGACGCTTAAACAGCACAGCCGGGCTCTTCTTGCACGGCTTAAATCCCGCTGGGTTGAGGAGGCAACAGAGCTCAGGGTTTGGGGTGAAAAGTGCGCTCCGGACCCTCCCGTAGTTGGATACCCTAAAGGCAGGTGGAGATCCCTACTCTGCCCCCGCTCCCCGCCCTGCGATCCGACCCTTCCGTACTCCTAAAATGTAGATTATTTGCCTCTTAAAGCCCACCAGGGAAGGAGCTACCTGTAAATTGACTTGAAAAAACAGCTAAAAAATTCCTGCTACCTGCCCCATCCCTGGAATAGTCTGTAAGGAAAACCAAGGTGCATGCATTTGGGGGGGAAAGGCAGATTTAGGCATGGGGGGGCTGTAAACGCCTTGAATCCGGGTTTTAAATTCAAATTTAGACAGAGGGGGAAAAGTCACTGCCGAGACAGAAATATACCTTCCGATATAGGGCAGCAGGACTGAATTAAACTATCAAGGAGCTGAAATGCCCCTGTGCCCCCTCGGCCGCTGCCCTCGCAGGCAGCTGGAGCAGAGCGGGAGCCGGGGCATCTCCCGCTCCCAGCGCCGCCCGGCTTCCCCCAGTGCCAGGCTTCGGCTGCTAAATAAAACGAGCCAAGCAATCAGCTTACCGGGGAGGCATCTCTCTGAGGACAGAGAAGTAAACGCGATGAGACCGAGAAGACAAAAAAAGCACAGCTCAGGCGATTTAAAGATCAATGTCAAATTGTATAATATAAAATCCTTCTGCTGGGCAAAAAAGCTTAGCGCGCTCCTTGGACCTGGCGTTTGGTCTCCTCCAGCAAAACGGCCGCAAAACAAAGCGAGGGAGGCGGATGGTGGGGACAGCCACAGGCACATCGCAGGCGTCGCGATTTGGGTTAATTTCGCCCGCGTCATGGCCTTTCACTGGCATGGAGAACTGTTAATTCTCCATCTTCTCCTTGCTTTTGCCAGGTGAGGGAGGAAGCTTAGTTCCCCCGGCGAGGCTGTGCCCCAACCATTCTTCTCCCTAATATTATTTTTCCCCCCTCTCGTTCCTCTCAGAAAATTCGCCTCCAATAATCCCCAAAGCTTCAGCCCTTGGGAGAGAAGAAGCTGCGGCGATGCCGCCTCCTTCCTTCCTAGGGGACCCGCATCTCCCGCCAGCCCCGTTCCGGCTCCTCTCGCCTCATCCCGGCTCCTCCCAGCTCCCTGCCCGGCAAAAACATCACCCCCGCTCTCGGGGACCGGCTAGTTCGGCTCCTGCCGAGCTGCTGCTGAAATACCCGTGGCCTCGGAGATCTGCTCTGCGTAAACCGGCAAGCTTGAGACCGACACCGTCATTTCAAAGCAGATGCGAGGGTCGTTCACCAAATATTTTATTATGGTTTTAGGCTGCTTCATACAGTTTCGTCCTGCACATGCTCTACAAGTCACCTGTGCACATAGAGAACAAGCCAAAAATAATAATTAATAATAATAATAATAGAAAAAAATCTACCATAGCAATCATTAAATAAGTAAATAAACATTATATATATATATATATAAAAACCCTTTAAAGTAAAGCAAAACCCAACCAAAAGAACAGCGTCTTTTCAACATGGAACAGCCCCGCGGGATAAGAGCAGGGACTCAGACATTTTGCAACTTGGCGTTCGATTTTTTGATGATTTTTTTTTTTTTTAACGTTTTCTGGGCTTTCTTTAATTATTTCTTTTTAGGCATCAATTCTCCAAATCCTTCCAAATAAAGGCGACAACGATTTTAATGATTTTTTTGTTGTTGTTGCAGTCTGCTGCGGGGCTGGGAGGGAGGAGCGGGCGGGGAGCGCCCCGTACCCCGCGTTCGGCTCCCGTGCCGGGCACCGCCAGCCCCGCTGCTCCGGCCGTGTCGGCAGGCACCGGTGAGCCGGGCCTCCCTCTCGGCCCGCTTTGCCATGGCGGTGCTGTCAGATGTCACATTCACTGTCGCTGGATGTGATGGAGATGGCGGAGGTGGCCGCTTTGCTGGAGAGGCTGGCTGCGGGGCTGGAGGCGGCCCCCACCGCCTCCCCGCCGCTCTCCTCCTCCGCTTGCAGAGAGCGCACCGAGCCCTGCGTTAGGACCTGCTGCTGTAGCCTGCAAGGAAGCGGCACACACGGCATCACCGCCCGCCCTCCGCACCCCGGCACCCTCCGACAGCTCCCTGTGGCCCCCCCAGGGGCTCTCCCGACCGGCACACCCACACCGCTGCCCCCGACCTCCGGCTCGCAGCAGTTACAGCGCTGATAGGAGAGAGGAGAAGCTCGGTGGGCGCCCGGTTCCTCTGCTCTGTCTGAGAAATCGGGTGCCCACCCCAGGGTCAGCCCCGCTCCTCGACTGGCACACCCAGGGGAAAGTTGTCTCCCTCCTCCGCAGCCTGTCCCCAAACCGGGCCTCATCTTAGGGGTCAGTAATGCCCTGCAGCAGCTCCCGGGCGGCGTTTCCCGTCCAGTAGGCCTTACATCTTCCCTTAGCCGATAAAAAAGGGCTCCGGGTGACAGTACCCACGTCCCCGATGCGCGACAGCCCGGCTGAGGGGTGACAAGGGGAATTTTCCCCACCCCGGGATCCTGGGGAGGAGATAAAGGGGGAAGTCTGCTCCCTCCCCTGCTTGCTGGGGCGTCAGCTTGTGTCACCAGCGTTGGGGTAACACTGCTCATTTAGAGCCATGATTTTCTTCTGTAGCGTTTTCTTTTTTTAAATTTATATATACACATATATACATGTTGTATTTCTATTATATATTTATATATATAAAATGGGAAAAAGAACAATATCTCAAAGAATGTGCCCGGATGGCTCCAGTGGAGGAACAGGGCACGGCGGCTGTGGCAGGGCCCGCGGAGGGCATGGCCGGCTCTTCTCAGGATGGACAATCTCAAACCGGTATTTCTATGTCCGGGCAAAACTTTGAAGGGGGTTTGCCTCCCCTCAGCCCTTGAACGTGGCCCTTCTGCAGCCAGCTCCAGCCGGTGGCTCCAGGCTGCCCCTGTCCTGCTCCCCCTGTCCTGCTCCCCCACAGGGCAGCCAAGAGGGAGCCCAGGGCGGGGATCCTGCCCTATTAAATCGAAGTAATTAATAAGCCTTAGAGTTTTCCCGCTGCTCCTGCTTTATCTCTCTGCATTTCCCGGGGAGAAATCTCCCGGGCTCGTTTCCCCCATCCTCTGCTGGCAGTCTCGCACCGCCTCCCCGCAGCCTCCGGCCTCTGCGGGCGAGGGCGAAGCCTCCCAGAGGGGAACCTGTGTCCCGACGGGACGGGCAGCGCCTTCCTTACCTGTTCTTAGCGGCTGCTGCCCTGTCCCTTTGCCTGCGGTTTTTGAACCAGTTGCCCACTTGCGTGGGGGTAAGTCCCGTGGCCTGAGCCAGTTCCCGCTTTTTGCTGGGGTTGGGGTAAGGGTCCTGCAGGTACCACTCCCGCAGCAAATGCCTCGTCCTCTCCTTGAAGCAATGTGTCTTCTGCTCGCCGTCCCAGATGGTGCGGGGCAGCGGGAACTTCTTTCTCACCCGGTACTTGTCCACCGGCCCCAGGGGTCGGCCCCGCAGCTTCTCCGCCTCCTGGTAGTGTGCTTCCAGCCAGAGGGCTTGCAGTTTGGAGTGGGACTCCTTGGTGAACTTGTGGTTCTCCAGGATATGGTAGAGCTCCCGGTAGTTCCCCGTGTGGAAGGCCACGATGGCCCGGGCTCTCAGCACCGACTCGTTCTTGTTGAGCGCCTCGCAGGCCGCGGGGGCCACGGGCAGGGACCAGAGGAAGCGCCCCAGGCGCTCGATGTCCCCGCTCTCCTCCAGGGTCTCGCATACCCCGGCCACCTGCTGCGGGCTGAAATTGAGGATGGGCAGCTGGAACATGGAGGCGGGGCCGGGCTCCGCTCCGCGCTCCAAGCACCCCCGGCGATGCCCGCCGCGCACAGCCCCGCGGCGGGGAAGGGGCAGCGGCCCCGGGCCGCCCCTCGCTCCGCTGCTGCCTCCGCCGGTGCCGGCGGAGCTGCCGCGGGAGGGACGGCGGAGGGTGGAGAGGCGATGGGGACCGCTCGGCAGCTCCGGCGACTGGGGGCGGTGGGCAGGGGCGGGGCGGGGGGGGATGGAGCGAGGAGGAGGGCGGGCGGGGGGTGGGGGGGAGGAGGGAGGGAGGGAATGGAAAAAAAAAAAAAAAAAAAGGAGGAAAAAAGGAGAAGAAGAAAAAAAGGAAACCAGAAAAGGCACAAGCGCAGCTCCCCGCCGCCGCGGCGCTGCTGCGGGAGCGGCTGATTTGCTGCGGGCTCGGCAGATTGGCTCCCGGGTTTCCATGGCGGGGCTGCCACTCACTGTCAGCCGCTGCCAATCACGGCCGAAGGCCCCGCACCGCCCCGCTCCCCGCCCCGCTCCCCGCCCCGCTCCCCGCAGAGCCCCGGCCGCTCCCCGGGGACCGCGACCCCGCCGCCCTGCCCCGCCGACCCGCGCAGGGCAGAGCCGCCCCACCGCCCCGGGGAAGGCAGGCTGAGGGGAGGGGAGAGAAGGGCTCCCGCTTCAGGGTGCTGGATGCAGGTTAGAGGGAGTGGTCCCAGCGACAGGACGGCCGGGACCCCCACATCCTCCCTGGTAAAGCTGCGGGGTCCGGCCAGGTGATGCTCGCACAGAGCTCCGGGCACCCGCGGGAGGAGAGGGGAATAAGGCAAAGCTGAGAAATAGGATAAAAAATTGTCTGCGTTACAATGACAGTGATGCTGGGAGCGCCACTGACAATGGATGCGGAGGGAGGACCGCAGGAACAGCCGAGATTTAGGGAAAAACTCCCCTTCCCCATGTAGGTGACTTCCCATTTCGGTTAAGAAGAGGAATTATCTGCAGAGCCCAGCGCCCTTCCCCGTTCAACCAAAGCGTTATATTTTTTTTTGTTTTGTTTTTTAACATTTAAACCCTTATTTTTTTCGGCTGAATGGTCCTGAATAGACGCCGAGAATAGTCGCGAGGAGTGAGAAGTCATTTGTAGGTCAGGAAAGCGACTTAAAGCAGATTTCGGGAATCTTTTGAAATATTGATCACCTCGTAGTAATCATTCTGCGTGGGTTTTTTTCCCCCTCGGTACCCTGAGAGAGAGACCGCGGGGCTGGGTGCGAGGTGATCTCCGGCTGCCCCTTCGGAGAAGCGGGACCAACTCCAGACGTCTCAGGATGGGATAAAATCACTTTCTGAGCTGCAAGGATACGATTTATTTTCCGTAGAAAATTATCAAGAAGCCACTCTTTGTTCCACAAATAGCTGCTCCGTGGTAATTTCTTCCCGGGAATATTAGGGACTATGTTTGGAAGGGCAGCATATATTTTGAATTAAGCGCAATATGTTCTCCCCTCAGCTCTATGCAATGTATTTTTTTCTAGAATGCTTGTCAAAAAAATCCCTTCTTAATTTGATATCTTGTTATTGTCTCTTCCTCCCCCCTTATTTTTTTTCTCCTATTGTTTTTGTTTTCCTTTCTCCCCTTCTTTAAGAAAGCTCCTTTGCTTGTTTCCTGTAGACCGAAATTAAACAGATTTACATTTTCTCCAATCATTTCTCCACAGAAATGGAGCTGGACTGAGACTCGCTGTCTTTTCTTTAGTATCAAGTACAATTTGTCTTTTGCTTGTGAAGATTTGGTAAATCAGAAGGCAGATAGATAGCGCAGATGGTCGGAGGTGTCGGGTCAGATTATGGTACGCCTCAGTACAGTGCTAAGCTCATTCTGACGGAAAACCCTGATATTATTTTCACAGATCTACACAGTTCACTTGAAAAAAACCCTTCGAGCCATTTACATCATTTATGTGAGGCTCACAGCTAGCGGGATGGAAAAGCTTTCAATACTGCTCATTTTCATAAAACCCGACAGAGCTGGGGAGACATAAAAGCGCACACAAAACTCACGAGTTCAGAGACACTCCACAGAAACTTAAAAAAATATAAGGAGTGACTTTTCTGCTTCACCTTTACCCAAGTTTTATTTGCCGATCTACTTACGGGGGGAAAATAAAGGCGGGGGGGAGAAAAAACTAGAGAAGAGGAGAATATAATGTATAAATATTGCCGAGAGTCCTCTTCCAGCCTTCCGTCCCACCACTGTCCTCTCCGCTAGGGAAAAACAATAATTTGACCAAGTCAGCGAAAGATCCCAAATAACCTTTTCGGGCAGGAATTTAAAAAGCCTCCAGATCTCCTCGGTATGAGCATCGGGTTTCTCCAGCGAGCGGGTGAGAAGGCGGCGACCTCGGCGGCTCCGGGCGCGTCCCCGCGGGCAAGAGCGTCCCCGCCGCCCCCAGCCCAGCCCGCCGAGCCCCCGGCAGCGTCCCAGGACAGGGCTGATGGAGAAAAACCTCTGCTGGGAGAGACGTGGAGGGATAGAAAACCTGTGTTAATGGGTAGCTTATTTAGAACGGCCACATGATGATGGTGATGATAAAGATGATTACTAATGTTACTGAAGTTTTTGTTTGCTTGCTTGTTTTTCCTTTTTATTTTTTTTTCTTATTTTCTATTTTTTAAAATCATGCACATGATCTGGCGAGGGAGTTATATGGGATGCAGCCTAATGACCATGAACAGAGCAAGACAGGCTCCGTAATGAAAGCCAGGACTGTAGGCTAAAGAAATGAATCCTCATTAAGAGCAGCTCGCAGGGGCGAGGGGCTGTCCCCCAGGTCCCCAGCCTTTGTTCCCCAGAAACCTGCCCGGATGGGGCGATGCTGGCAGCACTGCTGGAAGGGGAGAGGGAGAGAAAGAAAAGCGACACCGAAATGGACCCAGGAACCTTTTGTTAACCATTTAAAGGGTCAGCCAAGGCGGAAAACCAGTCTAGCCCCAGTAGTTTTTCACCGTCTTCAGCTGGGAACGGCGGGTTTTGGGAAGTGCCACGATCCGGTGTGACTGAATTGTCCCTCTTCGGGAAAGGTTCTCGAGGCTCCTTGCTTTGTGCCACCAGGGCCGAGAGACATCAGCTTCAAGGGGGGGCCCTCCATCCCTTTCCCAGCTCTCAGGGAATTTTCTCCACGGCCGGCACCACGACAGGTTTCCCCTTGCCCCGCCGCTCCACAAGAGCTCTACCGCAGGAGCGGGCCGGGCCGCGCTTTGCCCCCGGAGCGAGACCCGCAGCGATCGCAGCGGCCCCAGCAGCGACCCCATCCCCGTGGGACGCGATGTCCGAAAAAGCCGAGGTTCCTGCCGTGCCCAAGCTCCTGGCTCAGCCCCCGTGTTTTATTAGAGCTGCGAACGAGCCTGGGGGTGCACTCGGCCGTGCCCTCTTCGTTTCGTCCCTTTCCCCCAGTTTTCTTCTTTCGCCCTCCCTCCTCCCATATCATAGAAACACTACTCTTGCATTAACAGCCGGCAATGATAACTACTTTTATTTAGGTGACAGCTTTGACCCTTGCTACAGGTAGAGTGATGAGCTAACCCTGCAGAGACAAACCCACTGGAGAACAAGAAATAAAACTGTACATGAGAAAATATTTATCAAAAATATGACCAGACATCTGTAGCATCTCGATGGCCTGCGTGGACACAGGAGTTCTGGGCTCAGGATAGGATATACTCCCCTCTCCTCAGAGCCTTAAAGCAAAAACACGCTGAGCAACATATCTGTACATCTTCGCATCAGCACTTGTCAGCTATCCTGGGTCCTAGAATCTCAGTCACTGGGGGTTATTTATCCAGACGGAGATTCCAAATGCAGCAGAGGTGCGAATACATTTTTAAAGCCCTTGATTGGCATTAAGTAGTGTATTAAAAAATACCCTCGGGAAGAAGAAGCCTCACTTTAAAGTCTCGGTAGGATTGTCAGAGATGTGGGAGTTCATTAAGAGATGCTGACCGGGAGAACCGGATCGCAGGCAGTCCCTCGGGCGGATATCTGGGAAACCAGCCGGGATTTTCCGGCCTTGGATGGGTCTCGGCAGGACCCCGGCTGGTGCCGGAGAGCGCTGCGGGACGGGCGGGGCGGGAGGAGCGGGAGGCTCCCTGTGCTCCCCCCGGCTGGCTCTTACCCCGCTCCCCCGGAGCAGGCGGGGGATGCTCAGCCAGAGGACAGTGCCCGCTGTCGCGGACAGAAAAGGTCACTGGAAATGTCAGCGCCCCTCGGGGAGAGGGGAAGGGATTTTCGGGAGCCATCCGGGCTTTGATGGAGGACTTCAAGCTCAGGATGCTGGAGTGGGGGATGCTTGGTAGGGAAACGACCTGTGTTTCGATGTGTTTCACATGCTTGCCTTATTATTTTTAAGAGTGCCATAATTGTTGAAATAACAACTATCAATTGTTTAAATTCTTCCTAAAAATGAAGTTACTTTTAAAACTGTAAGCTGCTTAATATTAGAATGAGTGGGCAGGTTGGATACTCACTTAAGCTCCTCATACCTGTTGAAAACACTGAAGAGTCCCTAAAATGCTGTTGGACTGAAAGAGATGTTCACCCACTTTCTACTCTCACACCATATTCATTAAATCTTTGTTCTTCGGTGTATTATTTAGGTTACTTGTCAAAAGAAGTATCAGGCCATGGCTGGTGTATCTGAAGTTAAAATAAAGATGCACTGAAAACTCCAAATATCTGAATTATTTTGAGATTAGTAAGGAAAGATGTTCCTTTTACAAGCCCCTGGTGAAGGCCATGGCTGCAGACAGAAAGGATCTACAGACCAAGATTAATCTTTAGTTTTCTTTTGGGTGAAACTATGAACCTGGTTTTAAAGTTTCAAATCCTTTGGGGTTTGTTTAGCTGCTGCCTTCACCTGCAGATAAATACACACACTGCCAAATCTCCTTCAATGAGATGTTCCCGTACAATCTTCAGTCTGCTTCCATCAGGATTTCACTGAAAATTTCAACAAAAGCTACAAAATCACAAAATATTCAAATAAATAGAATTGTGTTCCTCTCCTCTCCTCTCCTCTCCTCTCCTCTCCTCTCCTCTCCTCTCCTCTCCTCTCCTCTCCTCTCCTCTCCTCTCCCCTCCTCTCCTCTCCTCTCCCTGGGTCTCCTCTCCCCTCCTCTCCTTTACTCTCCTCTCCCTGCGTCTCCTCTCCTCTCCTCTCCTCTCCTCTCCTCTCCTCTCCTCTCCTCTCCTCTCCTCTCCTCTCCTCTCCTCTCCTCTCCTCTCCTCTCCTCTCATCATCTCCTCTCCTCTCCTCTCCTCTCCTCACCTCTCCTCTCCTCTCCTCTCCTCTCCTCTCCTCTCCTCTCCTCTCCTCTCCTCTCCTCTCCTTTTACATTCGAGTCCTTTAAATATTACAACTTCTCCCAGGATGGGGATGAAGGTTGTCACGGAATTTATTTAGCAGAAAGCAGGAAATGAGGACAATTTGCAGGTTTGGGGGAGGTGAAGAACCACAGTCAGATACACAGAAGTGTCTAAATGTTTCTGGGGCTGCAGCCAGGAGAAATCCCTGGCCTGGGCGCTGGCACTGAGCTGGACTCCAGCCCTTCCTGGAGGTGATTCGCTGTGGTTGAAGTCTGCTCAGGAACTGGAGTATCTCTTTTCTTGGGAGGGAGCTCCTCCACAGCTTTGGGTACCATGTGGGAGTCAGGCACCACGCTGGGCTTGGAAACAGGTTTGGGGCCACGGCTGAAGGTGAGCATCTGCTTGGGTTACAGCATTACAGTGTTGCTTCAAGGAGAAAATTTACCCAGGAGCATGTCCTTCATGAGGACAGGAACCTTCTATCCCTTATCCTGATAAGTCAGGCAGCGACACTTCCCTGCTTTCTTCTGGCCGGGTGTCTCCAGAGACCTCCCCAAACTCGATCACAGGTACTGCTAGAGGCACTGGGTGCCCTGTGCTCTCTGCTGGGTTTCCATCAGCTGGAACAGCCGGCCATCAGGACTGGGGGGAGCCGCCAGAACACAGGAGAGGGGCATGAAGCTCAACGAGAGTCGGCACTGGGGCCGTCCACTAACAGGATGATGGGTTTGGCTGTCTGCCAGCAGTGGGGAGAAGGTTTGGGAGCCTTTTCTGAGCTCTGACTTGACTACGTTTCTTTTCAGAGTAAAGCAACCCATTCATCGCTGATTAGAGATGATACTATGAAAGAGCCCTTCCTTCTTGCCATCGGTTATGAAAGTGGCTGTTTATGGCTTTGGGGTGAGTTGGGGACTTTTTAGAGGGATTCTGCTGGGAAGAGAAAACAAACAAGTCTGAACCAGCGGCATACAAAGCTCCCCTTTCTGCAGCTTCAGAAGGCTTTTTTTTTTTTTTTTTTGGTGGGTACAGAGTGATAACCTCGGCTTGGGAGTCCTTATAATAAATAGATGGGTAAAGGAGCTCCTGGGCCTTGCCAAGCCCCGGTGGGAACATGCCGTAGGGGGAATTAACCGGGAAGTCCCTGCTGGATTTATCCAAAGCCTGTTGAACTGACTGCCCACCTTCCGGGTGAACTGGGGTCCTCGGATCTGTGGGAACCTCAGCCTTCCTTGGCACTGCTACTTCAATTACCGGGACACGGCGAGGTTTTAGTGAGCATCATTGAAGTTACCTGCTATTCTGCTGTTAAATTGCCATTTCGAGAAGTTTAGAGGGTCTTTAAGGAATTGCTTAAGGCAGGATAAAGCTTTGAAGCCATTTCTCCTTGGGAAAACATTGAATGTTTTGGGAAGATGGAGTGGCAAATGCAGAGCCCCAGGGGCATCTAGGAATTAGAGTGTCCCTAGGGAGCAGGGCAAGGAGGCGGCTCTCACCCTCCGGGACAGGCAGGGAAATAGGTGAGAGATGTTCTTGGAAAGGACAGAGCCTCACAGAGCAGAGACCGTAGACAACTGGCTTCCAAAAGAACATTCCTTTCCATATCCCTCTCTTTTTTATTCCCCTTCCTCATGTCTGACCTGAAGCCAGGTAGGTCAGCTATTTCTCTTTGAAGCTGAGTTTCTTGTTGGTTGAATTGTTCTGAAAGCAGCATTGCATCTGACTGATGCCTGGGCTGCAGTTGACAGGGAGAATTTTCTGTGTATCTCTCTTCAGTCCCGTTTCTATTTCTCTATCCTTTCTTCTTTCACTGGCAGATTTCTTTTCCCCCTCTCGAGTTTATACCCTACCCTCAATTTATTTCCCTTTGCTTATTGATAATATTAAATCCATCCTCTGCCTCAATTTGGAGTAAAAAACAACCAAGTGCGGAGGGAAGCATCATGTTCTAGTTTCTTGCACACCGGGACTGTGCATTTTTGCCTTGTGATTCTGCACTTCCATAAACAAACACACACAATTTTATGAGCACAACTTGTGTTGAGGCAAGCGTCGGCATTCCCCAGCATCCTTAGCGTGAATCACTGTTCCGGGATGAGAAGGGAGATGTTTTAATGCCTTTTTGAACTATCTGAGGGTCGGGCCCATGAAGGCTTGAGGGAAGGAGGATTTAGGCTGATCTCCACCTGCTGGTTCAGCAACACGAGTGGGACCTGAAGGGTTGGATAAAGCACGTTACATTCTACAGCTCCTTATTTTTGTGCCACATCCCGATGCGTTTATGTGTGTAATTAACCCCCAGCAGGTTTCCAGACGATGTCCCCTTCTAGAGGCGCTGCCTCCTCTCCCCGCCCGGCCACCGCCCGCCTGCGCGCTGCCCCCGGTAGATGGAGCATCCTCATCGCTTTTCGCCCGAAGCCCTCAGAAATGTTGGTCTTTCCCTCAGAAATGTTGGTCTTTCCCTCAGAAGTCCCGCAGTTCAGGCAAACGGGTGGTCTGGGGGCACGCGCGGCCCGCCGATGTGTCCCTGGGGGAGCGGAGCTCCGCGGCCGCTGGCGACAAGGCCGCCCGGCCGGCGCTGCGTTTGTTCGGCTGGGTTAACGGGCTCAGCTCTTTCTCCCGACCGCCGAAGCTGCTTCGGGCTTGCCCGATTACCCCGGCTGCCAGCACCCCCGGCACGGAGCGCGGTGGGCAGGTGGCACCTGCCGCCCTCCCCGCACCCTTGGCCGGGGCTGAAGTGCACCGGGACGCGGGGGCTGCCCCGCGGGGCGTGGCCGGCGCTCAGGGGCAGCGCCCGCCGGTCAGCGGGGCTTTGGCCCCTTCGTCCTTGGGTGAGTCTCTGGACGGCTCTTTGCTCTTTCCCTTCTGGCAGCGACCGAGACAATGCGGGGCGTTCTGGTCCCTTTCCCAGTGCTGATGGCTCCTCAAAGGCAGAGGGTCCCGGCCCCGCTCTCCGCCCTGAGAAACTCGGGCCCCGTTTCTCACGCCGCCATTTTGTGGCCCTCCTCCGCAGCCCCTGAGGTGTCCCACAGGATTGAAGTTCCCTCCATCATTTTTTCACTTTGAAAAGCGAAAAATAGTTTTAATTTTTAAATCCCAGGACTTTAGGGAGTAATCTGCAGCAAAAGCCTTTTGTCTGGTATGTGCTGGACTAAGAAAATTGTGGCAATCCAATGGGTGCTTCCTTCAGGTCAGCTCATGGGGTTCAGGTCTTCTCCAGGGTTTCCTATAACAGTGTGGTAAAAGAAAGACAGAGGACCATAATCAACACGATGAGAGGCACATTTTAATTTTATTCTATCAACAGAAATAAAAAGTCGCAAAATGTAAGGTCTTACAAATTTCAAGAAGATTCAAACAACCAGTCCCTTTACAGTCATAAACAGTAATAAATAGCATGGGAAAAGCACAGGTTTGCTCTCAAAAGAACCTCCCTAAAAGGAAAATTATTCGTAAGACCCAACTGGAATTAATGCTGTTTCACAACCTACGGCTGGTAGAATCGAGATGTAGATTTTAAGGAAGATATTTACCTCACAGGTTATGGGTATTTTCCACCTTTTAATGAAGAACCTGGCTGTTGCCAGATGGGTTACTGAGAAGTGGCATTATTAATGTTAGTGCTATAAAGGCTTGAGGCCATGTCAGGCAGTTTGCTTGTGGGTTCTGTACCAATGCAATCTTCTAATAGTTAAAACTTTTTTTTCTGTGATCGAATTCTGTATAATTACATAAATGCCATGCAAAAATGCACAATAATACTTTTCTCCTGGTAGCGTTCTGAATAGCCCCGCTAGAAAGAATAGATGCACTCTGAAGCTGGTTTACCCAGGTGCGTGTGTTACATATTTATATTTAACAAAAATATCAGCCTCATAGGAGAGTTTCCTCTGAATCTGTCATCCTGAGTTGGCTGATGGTTTGATGCTACTTTTCTGCAGTATGTCCAAGAATAAGTCATTGCTACAGTCATATCCTGGAAGACATCAGATGTCAAAAGTTTGTTGCAGACTGGTGTTACCTACTGTTTTTAAAATCTGCAAACACCGTATATATTACCAGTGCAATTGAATCTCTCAGCCCTTTCTGCTAGTGACACCTGTATCCTCTTAATTCACAGCACAGAATAGCGTTTGACATTTGCACTTACACTACTTCATTTTAGCAATACCAGAATAACAAGTATTTTACATATGCATGCTTTCTGAAGCACTATTTTCTGCAACTTTACCCTTTTCATAATTTTGTTGTAAAACTACAGTAAAAGAAAATAAACACTTTAATTCTCTCTACAAAAGTATTAGTACTATTCTATAAAAATATTCAAAAGATAAAATTATTTGTATTTTTATGTGATAATAGTTTCTATCTAATAATATACAGCTATACAGTCTGTCCTATCCATGAAATATGTGTTGCAATTTATAAAACAATAAATAAAATTTCTTTGCCCCAGTATCTTTTAGTTTTTATGGGAAGGTTGAGAAAACCAGGTAAGAAACACTGTTAAAATGTTTCTATAGAACAACTTCTTAATACATGCTCCAAACTGTATTTTCTTTTTCATAGTAAGGAATTACTTTGGATTTTTTTTCACATGGTGTGAAAGCAAAAATATTCTGCCTTGATCTGTGGCTTGAGGTGGCATTTCCCAATATTTTTCCTAGTATTTTCAGAAGATTTTTTATTTGCTACCTTAAGTGTTTCCAGGCACTAGGAACTAGGATTTCAATCTTTTAAATACATTTGGTAAAACTATTATCTCTTTCTCGGAGTTTTTATCACAGCCTGTGCTAATCCAGTCACTTGGATTAGGTGTTCTGATCCTCCCTTAACTATGAGACAAATTCATTTCTGCCAAACACCCAGCGTTTTAAACGCTGCCTCCGCCCCCTCCCGCTCCCACAGCCTCAGTGCTGCAGGATGTAGCCTTAATGCCAATTTAGTTAAATTCTGCAGTTGTTTTCTGTTCCACTTTATCCTGGATTAGGATCTCATCCTCATCACCAATTTGTCGTGGCTTTGCTTCTCTCGCAGTGTGATGGGGAAGCCACTGTGGGACAGTTAAAGCCCGGACAACTTCACTCACTGTTGATGCACCTGAGCCAACGCGCTGTGTCCAGAGTGTTCTGATGAGGGGTGTTTGAATCCCTTTTAGAGATCACCTCCCATCTCTTTAAAAACTCATAACTGAATTTCTGCACACAGCAGCACGGAACAAACAGAATAAAGAATTTATAACAATCCGTTTTCCATTTGATGAGAATTCTGTCTTTAAGCACACTTGGCATTCATACACCTTTGATTTAAATGGACTTGGTGGTTGTACAGGAGGAGTGTGCAGGATGCTGAAGGAATTTTTCCATCAGCAGCACTGCAGTCCATAGGCTTAGTAACTAGCTGGGGTTCAGGCTACACATTTTATATACAAACATCTTTCCTTGTGTTCTTCATTGCCTTCTAAGAACATTAAGCCTCTCAAACAGAACTGCTCCAGAAGCAACGCTTTACCTAAATTATAAATCTCATTTTTTCCTAACTGTGGTTTAGACTCTTAGTAGTCCCTTAGCACCATTAGTGAGAAATTTGGTTCCACTAGATAGTAATTCAAATGCAATTAAAACTACATTTCTCCCTTTTATATTAAAATGTGTGGTATTGTCTTGCAATTTTGACTTGTTTATTCTATCAACAAGGCTTTTGACTGTGTAAATCCTTGATTTACATTTTTCTTTTGAAGTTTAAACAATGAGTGACAAGGTTTTGATCAACTTGGACAAAATTCTGGTCAAGCTTGGTAGGTCATTATATCATATATTTTTTATTAACAATTAGTTATGCATTGCATGCAATGATATTTTTTGCTTTAAACAGTTATATTAACTTCAAATAAATGTATAATATTAAGCTTTTGTTCTTTGTCTGCAAAATGTTTTGTTAGCTGGGAGGTTGTGGAGAGGGGTCTTGACAGCTATTTAATAGTAAACATTCTATTTAAATATTTTGCTAAAATAATTATTAATCAGAGTTTGTGCAATTAATGCTGCATAGCACATGTTTGTTTCACAGCTCCACTCATATATATGTTTATAATGAAGGGTTAATTTTCTTCTTAAGCTTCCCAGATAGAAAAAACTCGTAGTACTAAGAAAGATGTGGATCATCGGATAAATTGTGAGTAGTGGTAAATTATCGTTTTATTGGACGCTGAACACTGATTTTGTTTCATTAATCCTGGGATATGTTCTGTGTCTCGGGGGCGGAAGCAGGATAAACAATGGAAGCTGTCCCGTGTCCTGCTCTCACCCTGCCTCATCTTTAGCCATCAATACTTGCTCATTCTCCCCAGCAGACTTTGCTTTTGCTCTCGACTTTTAGCTGAGGCTGTTCAGCTGCCTCATGGACAGCCAGTTTCATGCTGCGCCATTTCCTGCTCTGACTCTGCAGCTCCTCACAGTCACTGGCAGCCCTTTTATTCAGCTGTGCTTGCTCAATACATCTGCCACTTGCCTCCCTTTCTTCATGTTTTTTGTTCTTTCCAGATTTGGACCTCTGCCTCACTACATCTTCTCTCTTTCTGTTTTCTTAAAATAATGAAAGTTTTCTCAGTTGCTACTACATACTCAAGCCTGGTTCTTCTTTTTTTGCAATCAAGCAGCTGGTTACTTTATTTGAAATTCAAAACAGTAAACCCAAAGAGAAAGTCTTGCTCTGCACCAATTTTATTCTCCCTCAGGGCTTACAGACAACACAATACTATGGACTTATGTCTGGACTGATATTTTTTAACCATGCTACTATATGGAATCACTCATGAGAATGTCTTAAGAATAGTTCTCTACCACAAACAATCTGAGAACATCTGTGCTCACCTCTGGTAGTTCATAGGTAGATATTCAAGCACATAACCTCCATATATAAAAAAAACCAAAAAATTCTTGTCTAATTGGTGTTCTTTTTGATTATAACATTCCTAATAATTTTCACTGATGTGTCCAAGCAAGTACTTATTCATTAAGAAGATTATCCCAATTAAATTGAAGCATCTTAAACATGAAAACATCTGTAACACTAAATCTGGAACACCTTGTATTCTGGTTTAACTCTTCAGTCGCACAACTGAACCTTTGAGATGAGGCTTTTCTTAACATTTATGCAGGTTTAGGGTAAATGCTCTTGGGGAAAATCTGAAGGCTGTGTAGTAACATGGCATAGCTGCTTTTGTGTTCAATTCAGAGATACCTAAATATGTGTAAACACATAGCCAGCACTCAGGCTTTTAGCACTATGGGTTAAGTCTTTCAAAAACTTAGCAAAAAATAGTAACACTGATGTAATTTTGTCTCTGTGTATTACTTGGCAGATGAACAGCTGTAGCATTCAACTTTGGTCTTTCGGTGTGAGATTCATCAGGCTATTTGGCTACAGCCCCTTTCTTACCAGTGGAGGGATATAGGCACTTTTTAGGGTGTGATTTACTTATCCTGAAGAAACAGTTTAAAGTGGGTCAGATAAAGTATACTTTAAAAGTGTCAGCTTGCCTCAGCTGGGTGTAGCTGCAGCCATGGGTGTGTTCTGAAGGAGTCTCTGCACTAATATTGGGTGAGATGGATCTCACCCGCCAGGTGCTTGTGAAAGCACAGGGTGAGTTGGACAGCTCACAGAAGTGCTTATCTGTAAGGAATACTAAATGAGATGTGAAGTGTGTATTTTGTTAATACTCTTATGTTACATTTTGGTAAATCTCAGAAAGTCGTCTACAGGGTTCTGCCACATCCAGCTGTTTATTTACAGAAATGAAGCCATGTCACTTGTCCAATATTTATGCTTCATGCTAAGTAAAGGCAAGTTACTGACTTTAGATATTGAAAATATTAAGGGACTGAAGATAGGATAGGATATCCTAGTTATTAAAGGATAACCCAAGTTATTAAATTACATTGAGAAATTTTTGCTTTTCACTGACTGATGTTTCTCTGTGAGATGTAGTTTATTTTGTGCTATAAATGCAGATGCTGTTGAAAATTAAGTATATAGCAAGTAGTGCAAAACCAGAGCCAGACTTCAGGATGAACTGAAGTTCCAGAGCAGTAATTCCAACAACTCAGGACCCATCTTGCATCACTAAGATGCTCTTCCCATTTGAATAGATAGATGAGAGAAGGGCAGGATGTGATTGACTTCTGTGTAGGGCCACCTACTCTGGCATTTTGTGTTTCAGGGCAGCAGTGATAGCAAGGGATGATTTAGCACTGATAAATCTGTAATCTTGCATAGAAAAAATGAATTAAAGAATGCAGAGAAAAAAAATTCACCAAGTTGTGCTTATTGCATTGCAAGATGAGCATACATGAGATGAGTTTTCACAGCTTTTACTCATGAAGAGAACACTGATCATGTTCAACAACATGAGTTCTCCTCTGACCACTCATTCAGAAAGCGTTATCAGCTGTCTGCTGTTGGAAGAGGCAGAATTAAGAGTTTGCCTTAAGAATCTCCACAAATATCATAGTCCTTGAGAACCTTTCATTATAATGCACTTTTAAATTAATTAACCTGTGTCCTATATTAATTTATCATACATTACACATTCCTACATTGAGTAAAATTCCTTTTTATTTTAATTTTTCTGTTTTCCACTAACTGCTTATATGCCTTTTGGGGTGTTTTTCTTTTTCCTTTATTGTAGTCAACTTTCCCACTCAGAACATTTGACTTTCTGGGCTTCTGCAAAAGAATACAAATGTTTGAAAGAGGGTCCTGGCTCTGGCTAGGAGTGAGTGAGTGAGCAGTGCATGGTTTGGAGTGTTTCAGTGGGAACACTGAGCTGGGGAATACTGCTAATAGTTACTTCAGTTCTTTTCAGACTGGGATTCAGAAACAGCACAGATCATGGCAGTCTCACAATATTAGATGATAATTAAGGTACTCACCACACAGCTGGAAATCCCTATGTTTTGACTCAGTTTGTTGTTGCCTTGCTTAATTGCAGGCTGTCCACTCACCTGGCATTATGGAGATTAAGTTTTTTGGAAGGTATTTTTAATAATTCTGAATGCAGACTTTATTTCATGGATTTGTAGAAAATGCATGGATATACTTTAAAATTTATTTTTAAATTTCAGTGTACACTACAAAAATCACAGAAAAAAAGAATAAAATTTCTTGGTTGGAGGAAAATATAAAAAAAGGCAACGAGGCATTTGATGATTTGCAAAAGCAGAATGAGAGCTGCAAGAAGATCTGTAATGTGTGAGTATAAAAGAGCCTGAACTCTGAGCTGTGGCTGGCATTAAGGAAGTCAGTGAGGAAGGAAGAGAAAAACGTGTGTGTGTGTGTTCTGACAGCAATGATATTAAAGAAAACTTTCATATTCTCTTCTTTTTTTTAAACTAAAAATCTTTAGGTATAAAAATTACAGTATTACCCATCCACTGAAGAAGAATTATAGAAAAGCAGACTACATTTAATTTTGGGTTGTTTTTTTATTAAAACCACCATTTTCAGAAGATCACAGGTACTATCTTTGCACCATACTAAAGTATTCATGTAGTAAGGTAATAGAAACATAATTTTTCTACACTTGGATGCATCTGAGTTTTGTCAAATTTGACCAATATTAAACATAATGTTAAAAAAAAGACTTCCTAAAATGGAACACCTTTCTTTTCTTTCTTCACAACATGTTTCATGTTACTTTTTGTTCTATACATATTTTCACTCAAGATTAAATACTCCATACACACATGCATGTGCTTCTGCTGGCAGATTCCAGTATCACTTTTGCTCCAGACTGCAAAATTTGTCTTCTGGGCACAATCTTTTGATGAATGCAATGTTCTGCCATTCAGTTTTTCTCACATAAATGTTTGCATCAGATAATTAGTTTAAGTTTTAAGTGCTGATCGCTTTTGGATCTTAGTAATTAGAAGCTTTTCAAGACACAATTTAGCTACAAGGAGTTTTAGCTCCCTGACACAAAATTTTTAAAAATTAAAACCTCAGGTATTTGCAAGGGTAGCTGAACAGGCAAATCTATATTTGACAATACAGAGAGTTTGTTCCAGGTGATAAAAACCCATCAGAGTGTTCCATTTCTTCACAATCTGACTAGTTCCTCAGCAGCTGGAGTGAGGATTTGTTGGCAAATTCTGTTTTGTTTTCTTGCAATTCTGTATCTAAAGGTAAGTACTTCAATAAAAATATCTATGACACACATTTGAAATTTTTTTTTTTTTACAGTGTGAATGGAGAGTGTGGGCGTTTCTGAGAATAAAGAAGGAAGTAAAGATGGGATTGGGATCCTTTCTAGGTTTATTTTGAACTCTCAGAAAGAAAAAGAAAGAATGGAATCATTAGTGAATAAAGTGGATGTAGTGGCTGGCTTATTTGAATGAATTGCTGTTCAATACTGATTTGTAGCTTTACCATTAAGAGTTGATAAAAGATCTGACCTTGGTAAAAAAATTCTATTTTTCCATTACATTAAGTTCTTGCCTCCAATGTTGTATAAAATAAACACTTGCACAGGTTTATGAAGCTATCCACACTGCTTCCTTTGATATCTGTTTGAATCTGCAAATCTGTTTGCAAATGACAAACTGTTAAGTGATGCAAATGAAGGAGTAAAAAATTAAGGGTAGAACTAAGGATCTGATCTAAATTTTAATCATTGGATTCAATGGGTTTTGGCTCAAGTCCTACAAAGAATAATTAATGGCATTAGTGTAAAGAGACTGAAAATGAGAAGTGACTCATTAATGAATACATGTATTCATAGAAGGACAATGCTTGCAGAAGAGTAGAGACTTTGTGTCTTAAATTATTGGAAATGTCATTTAACGACAGACTGAAAACTGCAATAAACAAGCCTTGGCTATAAGATCAGACAATTAGAACACTTACACAGTAGAATCACCCCAAACTTCTAAAATTTATTCTAGTTGACACTCCATCTATACTGAACATGATTCTAATGTTGGTTTTGTAAATTCAGATACTGTTTTGGAGTCACAATCACCCTCACAGCTGACTAATTGCCAGTGATAGAGCTCAGTAGGGCTCTCAGGGAAACAACGTTTTGTCTGGGTTACAAGACATTATGAGTATATTGAAGCAGATTTGAAGACTTTGAACAAAATACAAGGTTCTTATATTCAGCAAGTCTAGTGAAAATATGATATATGGGATAGATGTATTGGGATAATACTGTGTTTTCTGAAAAAAATCCATATTGGTCAACGTATAAAAGACCTGAAGACAGAAAATGACCCAAATCAAACATATTTTTAGACAAGTGATGACATTTTGCTAATATTTAGTTTCTTGAAGGAGACAGACTAGAAAAGTTGATCCAAGAGCAGTAGGAAGTAGTGAAATGCTGCTTTTGGAACCTATTTCAATTCTCTTGTTTCTCCTACAGTTTTTGAATTTGGATGCAAGGATGGTGGGGTTTCATGGAAATAGAAAATAATTTCAAAAAAGCCACATGAACTCAGAATGCTGTTAGTTAGGAAAAGAAATTATTGTCTTTTGGAAAAGAAAATTGTCCCACTAGCCAAACTGCAGGATAATTTTACTCCTTTCAGAGTGGTGTGGATAAAGATCTTTCCTATACCCTGGCTGATGAAAGGAAGGACAAATAAATGTGATGGCTATCAAGGGCATCCATGAGACAGTTAGCAAACAAGTAAATGAGCTGCTTGAATCCTGCATACCTGGTTGCGTTCACAAACCAATGTTCTTGTACCACATGTTTTTCCCATGTCCACAGAACAGATGTGAATGAAAAATGTAACTCACAACACGGCTTGTACTCTGCACTTGCACTCTGATTAATAAAATCTCTATGAATTTTAAATCTCAGGATGTTTTCCTTTCCTCCAAAGAAGGTAATGGAATTTCCTGAGTAAAAGAACATCACTGTGTCTGGTGTACAAGCACATTTTTATTTAGGTTAGGTTCTGCTTTTGAAAAAATCTGACCCTTTTGAAATTCAACTTTTTGCTGAATTTGCAGTAGATATGGTGAAGTAACATTTTGTAGTTCCACTTTTAATCACCATTGGTGTCCAATAATTTGTGCCAGCAGTGCTGGATGGTTCATGCTTCTTATAACTGTTTTTTTTTTTTCCCAGAGAGAATACCTTCTTTTCAAAAACTTTTTAATATGCCTCTCCTAAAGATCACATCGGAATTTCACTTGAATCACAAACTCTATCTGCCTGTTTTCCTAGTATTCCCATATCCAAGGCAGAGGTATCTCTAATGCCTAGATGTTGAGAAAGTCCTGCTCTTGTCATAAGTATTCTGTGAAGCCGCTCTGCTCTCAGTTTCATCTACAGCATCCTGCTTTAAGAAAGTCACATCGATGCTTTCTGAGCAGGACTTGCTTAGGAAATTGAGGAAATTCTGGGTTTGTAACTGCTGCCTGCATTTAGGTGTGAGATGGGTGCTGATGATGCTGGTGAGAATGAAGTTGTGGGTGTCTCCAGCAAGTAGATACAGCATATCTAAAGGATTTACTGATGCTGATGTGTTGAGGACAAAAAATGTGGATTTAGATACCTCATTACTTAGCAGTAGCTCCAAAAATTCGTGAAGTTCATTCCATTAGTTCCTTAGAAAGTGCTTTGTGATGTTTCTTAATTCTAAATATATATTTTTTTAAATTGAATTTTCAGGTTTAAAATATTAACGAAATAAATATATTCCTCCCAAATCTGTCCCAAGCCAGGACAGCCTGCAAAAGATTTCTGTACTAAAACCATGTATGTTTAACTTTCAAAAGATTTATAAATAATTTGTAAGCTAGCTAAAGTAACTTGTTGTCTTCTTTTCTAGATGTAATTTTACTAAGAAAGACCACTAATATGATTTTGGTTTTTCTTTACTTTGTCCACAGCTGGAAGCCCACCTATACAATTCTTAAAAAGCATGGAGAATATTTGAAAAATGAAATTAAAGCTTTAGAGGAAGCTATAGAAAATGAGAGGTATCTATGATCACATGAGATGAGGTTTCCAGCAATAGTACTGACTCAACTGATCAGCAAAACTAGTGCTGTCTGCATGAAAAAATTGCTGCAAACATTTCAGGAGTTTATAGTCACTTATAAATGAGTCAATAATTAAAATAATTTTTTGTTTACATTACTATGAGATCATATGTTATTTTGAAGTTGCCAAAGAACTATGATAAAATATGAATTCTTGAAAGTTGCTTCCCAAATGCCTATTACAATTTTTCAGAGCATTGTACGATTGCCTACTGTTTCAAGGAAAGCCCAATAAATAAAAACAATTAATGTTTTCAGTAACAGTTACAAGCATTCAGATAACTTTATGCTTTTCTTTTTTTTTTTTTTTTTAATATGAATTGCATAGATTATCAGAATATACAAATCAAGTTTTTGTATACTGTTGTATGTTCTTCAAAATAACCACAAAGCATGCAAATTCAGTCTTGGGTCCTGAAAAATGAGAAAGTGGCTCAGAAAAGCCTGGTGTAAAACCATATTAAGACCAGTTGTGGGCAAGCTTCTAGTCAGCATTAATTGTAAATCCAATTCTGTTCAGTGAGTGGCATCTCAGGTGTTTCATCTTAATTAGTTAGACTCAGTATTTAAAAGAAATTATTAATTGTGTAATGTAGCTGCCTGGAGTCCATGAAATAAAGAACGGACCCTGAGGATTCTCACTGCAATGTTCCAAATGTGCTGTTCCAAGGTAACCCTCCATAGACCTATTGAACAAAGTAAAACTGATCTCCGTTTTCGAGAGGCTGCTCACCTGCACTCCTCTGCCTGTGAGGGGCTGGAGGCTGCTTGGCCCTGTGGTGCAAAAGTCACGGCAGACCCCTCCAGACACCTAAATACCAGTTTAGAGTTGTAAATTTAGGTAATTTAAAACATTGGCTTTGAGTCTTTTGTAATCATTCTTTTTGCCAGTTGTCCAAGACAGCAGAAACAGTATGCCTGAGAGCCTTTAATTAACTCACTTAGTAGCTTATCTTTTTTCTTCCTGTTCAGAGCTCTAAATTTGGTGAAAAATAAGGCTAAATTGGCTTTCTATGAGTATACGATTGAGCCATTTTGGCTTTCACTAATTTGAGCTGACAAGCCAAAGAAGCATTACTTTTAAATTGCTTCTTTAGATAACTAGTTTCAATTCCAACATGAAAGTGTTTGATCTGTTTTCCTGAGCTGAATTATAAGACATCATGACTACAAATCACAAAAGAAATTTAATTCATGTATTTTTCAAAACTGTGCGTCAAATATAGTCTCTCTGCACCGAAGCATTTGATATGTTCAGGTCAGCAAGATGTGCATTCAGCAAATTCTAAATATTTAAATTAGGAAGAAAAATAAGTGTCTTTAGAACTTTATGAGCTGAATGTTCTTTTTAGTCTGGCATTTGGGGGCACTGAGGACATGCTGCTTTAGATGGAAAGATGTTTTTAAAATATGGGCAGATCAGTTTGTGTTTAATTAGGCACTTATAATGGAGGTTTATGAAATGTTCCACATATTTTTGTTGTTATTTGTTTCAAGAACATATAACAATGCATATATGAACTGGAAGTTAATCCTGAAAATAAGTGATATGAAGAAGGAAAAAGTAATAAATTGCTATCCACATAATGCTCAGGGGGTTGTGGGTGCTGTTCTTTTCCTGTTGTAATTAGATTAAAACATTTTCTAATTAATGTGAATAGTGGTGAATTCTTAATAGTCTGTGTTATCTGCATGAACTGGAGGATGTAAATTACTTGGAGAAAATATAAAAACTAGTGATGATTACTCAAGGCTACTAACTATACTGTGTATGGCCATGAATACTATCTGTGGAAAAGTAAATTTTGGGAAAAGAATATAAAGTTTTAGGATTATATTCACAAGCTTGAAATGTACCTGTTCCAACCTATTATTTTACTTAATTATATTATTTAAATTTATTTCTAATGCATTCTAAATTTATTAGCAAATTTATTTTTTTGATCAGTTTTTGTTGTAACATCTATTTAATTAAATATAACTTAATATTTTTCATCCTTCATACCTGGGAAATTTTGTACACTATACAGAAATATTAAGTAAATCAAAAAACTTAGATTCCTGAGACCACCTGTGTAGAAAAGCGAGGTTTGTGTCATTTTCTTTGTGAAGTTTGGGAAATATCAATTCCTAGGTTTGATTCACAGTGTTGACCTACAACTTCTCTCCCCTAAAATTTAACAGTCAGTTTAACAGGAACTCATGCCTGGAGTGTAGTTTGATTTGAAAATGAGAATCTGACTGTGTTTTGCCTTGTGAATTTGTTTTCCTTTTGTAAGAGAAGAAGATTCTAGTATTGAATTTGGATATAAATTTTTCTCCCTCCCTTTGCCTGGCACAGCCAGTGGTCAGCCAGGACTGACAAATGCAGCCTTTCAGTCATGCTGCAATTAAATGATTAAGAGCAGTTTGAGATAAAATGTGTTCCTTAAAGAGAAGTCCCGTGTGCTTTGCAAGCAGTGAGAGCTGTTCTTTAAAGTAGGGGCAGGTTAAGAGGTGGCTTTCTGGCTTTAATTGCTTTTATGCACCATAGTTTTTCCCATAAAGGAATTTCATGTTAATCTTTAGGTGTAGTAATAACTTAATATTTTTAAATTTGCCTCTCCATTGTTGACATAAGCTTTTCCCGCATTAATTGAAGTTGCCTACTTCAGTAATTCATAGCTATGTGCTCACATGATGTCAGTGAAGTTGCATTTAGTGTAATGTTTATTTACAGGGCAGCCCCACAAGAAGCTGAGCATTCTGGCTCTTTGCCACTTAAACATCTAAGTGTTTGCTTAACCTTAAGTATGAATAGTTCTGTTGTTTCAGTGTGACTGATGTGTGTGTTTAAGGCTTCCCTGAGTCAGACAGAGATTACTCAGCATCTCCTTGGAAGCAGCTACAGTGGTGCACCAGGCTGCTCTGTATATGGGAGGTTTGGCCAAATTCTCTTCTACTGTAACTTTGATCCAGCTCCACCAAAATGGATGGAATTATGCCAACATGCACCAGCAGAGACTTTGGCCTGCAGTGAGTTTCATGATAATTAAACAGGGAAAAACACATTTGTCATCTTCCAGGCTGCCTTTGAATATGGTATGGTCTACATTCCCTTCAGAACAGGGAGGTTTGGCTGGTTTTTACATCATGACTATTCTTTGTTACATACAGCATAATCTTCCTTGAATATAGCTGGAAGATAAAAAAGTAAAGCCAAATATTAACATATTAAATATAATCCAACTTTTCTTCCTATGATAACAGCAAATTAACTGAGTGGATGCCATGAATTTATAGGCTTTTTTTCCATATAAACAATGATTTCCTGTGAAAAAAAATAAATTACATGTATTTTTACAGGAAAATATATGAGGATTCCATAACCCAGTTTAGAGAGATCTTGGAGGAACACCACAAAAAATATACAGAAATTGCTCTTGCCAAGAAGTATTACCAAAAAAGGGAAGAAGTTGAAGAAATCCAAGAGAGAGTTTTGAAACGCCTTGAAAAATACAAATGGAAAGAAGATACTTGCTTGAATACTCTGGGTACTGCTATTGTCAATGCTTTTATAATAAAGCTTTTTGGCAGTGCACTGCATATTAAAGGTGCCATACAGAAAACCTCTAACTTTCCAAACTTTCCTTTAAACTAGTAAAATCTGTTCTCTTTGTTACACCATTTTTGGGAAAAAAAAATCAGTAGCAGATAAGAATTTAGTTTATACATACTAATATTTCTTCCTCCAACTCATAAATGTAATGGGGAGAGATTTGTCATTGAACTTTTTGGGGTAAAAAAGTTCTAAGATTTTTTTAAATCGAGCCTCTCAAAAGTTTAAATTTAATTTTCATCCCTTTTTAATGCTGTTTTTAATGCCATTACTGTTATACTGCAATTTTTGTTATCTATACTAAGCCAAGATAAAAGCTCTTGATCTATTAATTTATCTTGTATTTTTTAAGAAAACTGGTTTGTTAGTTAATGATCTGAAAGTAAATTTTATTTTTGCAGAGGCTGTTCCTTTTATATCCGTAAATGATTGGGCTGTACACATGTATCCTTTATTTCTAGTGTTTGTTCAGTTGACAAGAAAAAAGTTTTATATTTACCTTTCACGGTTTTCTGTTAGAAAATAAAGTAATTATTTATATATTTATATATAAATATATTTTTATATTTGTGTATTTGTATATTTATATGTTTATATATTTATATATTTGTATATTTGTATATTTATATACTTACGTTTAGCGTGTCAGCATTGGCATTTCTCTGTGAGAAAATGGAAGGTCAAATCCAACTATTCAGTTAAAATTTATGGGAGCATTTTGGGGAAAGAAAACAAAATTTCATTTAATAACATATCCATCAAAGCTCTTCATTTAGGAGAAGCTTAATTGAATTTAGAGTTGAAGATTTGCCAAGGAAATGCAGATTTATCAGAGCTTCCTGCACCTCTAGCATTTGTGTTATGGCATAGAGAGGTCAGGGATCTGATGGCACCCCTTGCTCAAAAAAATATATTGTTGTAAAATATATTCCATGACATGGAAGTGCATCTATGAGGAAAAAAACACAGGAAACCTTGCAGCTCACTGAAGCTGCTGTGCAGGAAACCATCAAAGTGGAAAAAGAAGCAGAAGAATTACAAATGAAAATTGACTGCTTAAAAAAGGCAACTGTACATTAATTTTATTTTATATAAATACATGTTATATATGTGTTCATCCATAGCACCGTTACATTTTCTGAAACATCAAAAAAGGTATCATCACATAAGTTTTCTGAGAGAAAAGAATGTAAAGGTTCTTAAAGCTTGCTTTCTGCTGACCTCAGTTTGTGCCACAGTTTCTGCTGTCACCGTGTCACGATGACTTTGGTGTCAGCTCAGGAGGATACACTTGAAACTAGATCAGGGCCACTCCTCAGTGAGCCCCAGGGCCTGAGTGTGCAGCTTTCACAGGTCCTGCTGGGTTTTTAAGGGTTTGTATTTAACTAAATATGCTTTACAATAGGAATAATGGAAATTCCTTCTCTCCTTATATTTTTTCCCCAAAATACATGCATGGGTATATAGTACCCAGCAGTAAAACTGGCTGATTGACTAGGAGAAGCACTGATTCCAAAGGGGAATCTTAAAAAAAAACCAAAAAACAAAGGGATTTTATCAGTACAGAATTTGGACCTGCTCCTCTGTAAAGTCTCTTCTAAGCCTGAGTAGCCCAATCTTGTAAAGGTTTAGCAACTTTTTATGGCATTGCATCTGGGTGCTTTTACCTGGATCAGATGATAAAGGACTCCATTTACTGCCTGGGGCTGATAGCAGCACGTTTTGCACAGGTGGTTTTTCTGTTTATATTCTGTGATCCTGTTTGACACTCCTGGTTCCAGACTGAAGTTCCCAATGTGGTTTGTGCTGTGTAAACATACAGGAAGAAGGGATGTGGTGAATTTGTTTATAGCTATGACGGAGACCATGTAAAGAGCTCCAGGTTCTGACATTTAGACCCATGCTCTAAAACTTCTCTGTTTATTCTGGTTGTTACAGATTGATTGACAAAGAATGTTGCCTCTTTTTAACCTTGTTCTCCTTATTTCTTCAGAACCTCTTGGCTACAAAAACTACTACTGAGCACTGATTCATCGAGTTTAGAAAATTTTTGCAGCACATAGCTAAAATAGTGCAAGTTTTGTAAATCTTTATGCCATTTGTTATTTATCTTTTAAGACCTTCAAAGAGACTAAAGAAGATCAAAATAATTCTGAAAAGATTGAAGGAAAAAACCAGAAAAGTAATGAGAAGCTAGAAGAGTTTACAGAAAGGTACACTTCAAAATTATTTTTCCCCTTACTTTTATTCAGAGAACTACCTCAGAATTTACACAAAGACTGCTATAAAACACAGACTGTTGTTAAATAAGAACTGTCAAGCTTCTCTAATCCTGGTCATGTGATTTAATTATGTAATTAAAACAGTTCTATATTTCTGGGGGTTAAGATAGTGACAGCTTTTGATTCTTGAAAGCTCAGTGTATCCGGAAACATGCTATAAAAATATTCTGCAGAAGCATTTTGTCCTCACTACTGCTGAGAGATCTGTGTGAGTAGTTTTGAATGCAACTACAGTGGCTGTGCAGTGAGAGATAAAATAACATTAACTCTACTAAATATATATTTGCAAAAGGAGTCAGGATTCCACATGTCAGTTGTCTTCACCTCTGAACTACTTAAGAAATTTAACTCTTAATTTAGTTCTTAAAAACAAGCATGAGTGAAAGTTTCATAGACAGGATTAATGGCTTAGTAAATTAGTCAGCGATCATTTACAGCTGGGACTCACTTTAATTTGAGCTCAATTACAATGACTGAAAATCACCATGAGGACTATCTTGCACTTCTCTGGAGCCTTTGTGAATGTTGAAAAATTTCCTGTTGAGCTGACACTTTTAGACCAAAATCCATTTTAAAGCAAAAATATGTCTGAAAGATTTGGTGTGATTTTATATTATGGTGTGCTTGAAAAAGAATCCTCTTAGGGCTTTAAATAGGCATTTAGCGGAACATAGTTATAAAAAAGTGTATTTTAGTAATTCCTAAGATTCTTTTCACAGGGACCTTTTAAGTCTAAAGATCTTCTTACAGACCTATGAATCATTCAGATGATCATTTATTTGTGATGTAGCCTTTGCACCCATTTAACCTTCTCACGTAAGATTTTTGTAATTGGCAAGAACAGAAACATGGGTAAGCAAGAAATCCCCTTAGTTTTAAGACAAGGTAAAAAAAGTTGGGAAGCACTCTCTTTGAATTTTCAAATAAACCCATGTGTGTTCAGTCTGCAGAACACAAAATACCAGTTAAAGACATGCTGTAAGAGGCAGAAAACCATGCACTGGGTGTGGAGGTGTAAGAATTCCTCAGTGAGGCTCCTCATGGTAAGGAATCCATAGGGTGCACTGCCAGACCTGCCATTTGTACATTTCTTTTCTTGTCATGGAGTCTCCTTGTACCTTCACCTGAAGCTGTGTATGTTCCACAACAGAAATGCTTGTAGAAAATGGCATAAAATTGGTCTCTTAATATCTTTATTTGACATTAGTGTATTAAAAAAAGTCTTCACTAGAAAGCGTGCAAGTGACTGCTTAAGTAACTATTTTTTTGGTATTTAATTGGTGTTAAAAAGGTGTGTATTATGAAGATGTGAAAAAAACCAAAAAAACCCCAAAACCTCTGGAAAAAAAAAACAAACCAAACAACCCCAGGCAGAAACTGTGTATTGAGAAAATGAGCCATAGGAAATAAAACCTTTGCAGACTCAAAGCAATGTACAAAAATACAACAGCAGAATGTGGCTACCAAAGGCAGGGGTTTCTTTTGAGCTGTCCTGTAGCCACGAGCAAAAAGATCTTTGTGAAGGAAGGAGATATCTTCATCTTCTGCCACAAAAGAAGAAATAAAAAGGAATAGTACTGTGAATCTCCATGAGCTGGTCCAGACCAGCATGAAACCAGCAGCATCAAGGGAAAGAATTAAAGAGAACAGTGAAAGCACTGGACAGAACAATGTACAGATTAATACCCATGAAAAGCTTTAGAAGCAAGCTTGGAAGCCAATTAATAGGTTCTGATATGTATGTTCTGCTCTGGGCAGCAGGGTGGGAACTGTTCCTTTAAAAAGCTTGGAATGCTATTGTTTGGATCACTTAGGTCTGGCCAGTTGTTTTTTAGGAGTGTAAAATGCAGATTCCTCTGCTCTTACCAGCTCATGTCTCTGATTCACAGCTCACCAGTTACACTGACAAATATCACTGTTTAATTTCCAGAGAGCTCTCATCAATCACCGAACAGCACTGAACTCTTTTGAAGCCCTGGTCTTGATTTCTCAATTAGACATTCTATTTATTACATAGAAAGGCTGGTATCTTGAACTGCATTATGGCATATATAGTGTTCATTCTCTCTGCTTTTGTAAAATGGTTGGGAGAGATTTAATTCCATGACTCTGTAATTCTTTATTTCTTTTGCCTTCCAGTTTAGTCATGTATTAATTCCATCTCTTACTTTCCAAGTGAGAGCTTTTTGCTACATCTTCACATAAAGGAGATTCCATGGTGGATTATTGCATTTCTTTCAGCATCTTTGCATCAGAAGTGATTGACTTTTACTAATAGATATTTGATTATATTAATCTTTTTATTAATATAAATATTAGAAAACTACTTATGAAGTTGCTCTGGATTTCTAATGTAAACATTTATGAAGAGCCAACTCAAGAGAATGCTCCTGATGAGAATACTGAACATGGTTTCAATAGCTGTAAATACCACAGAAGCAGATATGATTCTTCATATGTATAATGACATACACTTGATTCCTGTAGTGGAAATTAATATTAATCCTTGGGTTTCTTTATGCTACAAAGAAGAAAAATACTACCAATGAAATGGCAATTTATTTTGGTTTAAGAATATCTGTTTTTCTCTTTACATTTTAAGAAATGCCTGCAGTATGGATCAAGGAAAAGAGTTTTTATCTACTCAGATGTCTATTAGTGAAGCAGAAAAAGAAGACAAATGATTATTCTTGTTGCTGCAATTTGGATTGTTTTGAGCTTTGTGATGCAGTTTTATTTTTCTTCCAGGAGTATTAATTAATGTCAGAGAAGATGTGCATGGTTTATATTTCAGTAGTGCTTTTGTGGAGGGAAGGGAACAGGTGTACTGCATATGCATAGAGTTTAACTGCAGGCTCTTTTGGAAGGTTTTCTTACTTGAAGAATGAATATCTTAAGAATTTCTGATTTTGGTTTGTAAACCTGCCTTTGAAACATTATTCTGTATAGATATGCATTGTAAGAGGATTTTTTATTTAATGGAGAGTAAGTCTTTAGAACTATAGAGTTGTTTGGTAGGCTTTTGTCACCCCAGGACAGCTTTACAGAAGCACAAGGAATCTGACTCCAGGAACTTTTAAAAACAGAGTTTGACATACTGAGTTCTGAAAAAAACCAAACCTACCAACCAAAAGCCCCCCAACCACAACCCTCCCCATATTTATGGCAGTCTAACTGATGACCTCAGCCATAGTAGCCTTGTTCAACTGATCTTTGAATGATGATTGTGGTAAAATGAGCCATTTGGAACAAAGTGAAACAGTTTTTGCCAGAGTTCTGTGGTGCTTTTGATTTCTCCTTGCTTTTGAGCTCCTTGCATCTGAATTTAAAGACACAACAGCCACACACATCTTGTTTTCTGTAGTATTCATTCTTGACACAGGTTTATCTAGAACTAATGTAAAGATTTACTTTGGTTTTTAGTTTTTTAAATGGTGGATGTTTTGTACAGTTTGTTCAGTCTCAGTCCAGCACAGCACAGTCCTTTTCATCAGAGATACTTGGCTGAGGTGCTTTCAGAGTTTTATGTGAGCACAGTTCACACAGTTCAGTGCTTCTCACTGGTATTTTTTCCTTGGTGTTGCTAATTTTACTCCACACTATCTTAAAAAGTGTATCCTACATTTTATCTTATTTTTGTTTATGGAGGATTTCAAGAAGAACGAAAAGACTGACTCAGTTCTTCATTTGTTTTGAAGAGCATTGTTCAGTCAGCTACAAACCAGATGTTATAGCTAGAAGCAGAGAGGCACTAAGCAGGAATGCCAGAGAGAAAATAAAATAGAACTCATTATTCTAAAAAATAGTAAATGTTCCTCTGCCAAACAGCCACTTTACTCTTCATTGTTCCGCTAACCTTTGTCTTTCTGCACTGTAAAGGGCTATTTACCCCACACAGATAATTACCCCACAAGTAAAAACACTTGCTGCAGTTTTCTCTTTTGTGTATGTGTAGTGTGAGTATTCCAGACAATCTCAGAGAGAGAAAGTGGTTTTAAATGTGAAAATGTGATTTCAGAACTACAATAAGGAGGCACTTTAATCAAAATGTAAAACTCCACAATACTTATACTTTTCTTTGATTCTGACAAAATTTAAGCCATCAATGTTCTTATGATTGGCTCATTACTGCTTTGTGGCCTTTTTTTTAGAGAAATTCTCTCTCTGATACTTAAAGAAAATCTAACCCAGTAGCCTGGGTGTAGCCTATCAACTACTGATGCTGAAAGTGGTAGAATTTCCTTGACAACATCCAATGCCTGTGAGAATTCCACTTATTTAAAGCAGTTATATTTTATGATTTCTTTTCTTATGCAATGATTAATTTAATTTTTTTTAATTTTAAATTTGTTTAGGGTGTTTGAAGAGCGTGAACAGCCATCTATGCCAAAGAAGAAACATCAGCTGTACAGAGCATTGCCTGTCCCTTGCGTTTCTCAGAAATCTGTCCAGTCTGTAGGGAGTTTTAGGTTTCAGAAAGGACCAGAAACAGGTGTAGTGTGTTAAATGACTTCAGTGAGCATTTTGTGTTATTTTTGTGCTAAAGAATGGGTAAGTGATGATAAAAAAAATCTAGTGAACTGCTCGACTACTTATAGTTGAAGCCAGACTTTCAGTGGAAGTTGGGTGCTTACCGTTTTTTGTTTTGGAAATCTTGTGTCTGATTTCTCCCTTGTCTGTGCAATGAGTAAAGTAATATGACAGATACTCCTAATGCATGGTGTCAGAAACATCTGAAAATAATTCAATTTACCTTTAGCACTGTTTGCATTAGTACAGTAAATATTAAACTACTGTTATTTGTTTGATACTTTCATATTTTGTGATAAATTTCTTTTTGCTCTCTATTAAAAGGAAAATTTATAAGATTTGTTTGCAAGTTCTGTTTAACAATGCCATGCTTTGGATGCTTAATCTTACTGACAATATTATGTAATATTTGTAAATTTAGGGAGAGAAGAAAAAGAGAAACCAGTGGCCACCAGCAGTTCTTCCAGCCTTACAAAAAATTTATCACAGGTGTGTTGCTCTCCCACTGGTAAAAAGATGAAGTTATATAATCTGTTTTATGTGGTTGCTTAAATTTAAAACACTTCAAATATATCTCATGGTATTATGTCTTACATAAAACCTGTTAGCACTATAAGTTGCTAATCATGATAATCTGAAATTGCTTGGTAATCACAGCAAAAATCTTTCTTTGGTGACTTTTCATTCTGAAAATATCTATGTTCTTACAAAGTGCATTCTAATGCCAAAATCGAGGTGGCCCATCTTACCAATTTATTTTGTATAACAGTTTTTAGCATTTAAAATAACCTCTATAGATTATGTATGTAGCAAATGTTTGGAACTCTAAAGGAGGATCAGAATCTTCTGTTACTGATGAATCATGAGCCATAATGAAGGATTTCATAAAGGACTGAGTTTACAGGACAGCCCATAGTTAACAGCTCCATTCTGAGGTTTAACCAGAAGCAGAAGTCTGGGCTGAGAGGAACAAAACCATGAACAACATTCCTTGGTGCACTGCAGGAGCCTACAACTCCATTTTCTATCTCTCACCCATAAGGATATAGTTACTATGACATTTTTGAAATGGTAGAGTGAATTGCAGCTTTATTTACATTGCAATATTTTTTATTCAAATACCATAAACTAATCCAGAAGAAAGCTGGAGGTACAACTTGCAAAGTTGTGAAAACCACTAATAGTTTCATGGAGTGCAAGATCATTCATAGAAGCAATAGATTGTTAAAGTATTAGATGGAGAAATCAGAGGAGGTAAGGCCGTGAGGGGTAGAAGAGTTTGCTACTGTATTTGCTGTGCAGGAGCTTGGGGAAGTTTCTATCTCTAAACCATCTTTCAAAGGGACATCTCACTGGATCTGTTTAAAAATCAAAATTTAATGAACAACAAAATTCAGATAAAAAAAGTTAGCATAACTGGTTGTGGTTTTCTTAAGAATTTCAAGGGAACAGAGGAATGAGGTGAGTAAATCACTAAATGCTTTAGAGTGAAGCCTGTGTGAGAAGACAAAGCTTTCATTACAAGAGACAAGATGAAGGACAGTGACAGGACTGAGTGGGACAAGACCAGAAGAAATTTCAAGCAATTCTGATTTGTGAGTGGCTTAGGGAGTTTGGCATGATGAGGATGACAGAAGGGCTGTTGCCAGGGTAATCTAGAGATGAGGCTGGGAGTCTGGGACCTAGAATTGCACTTAGACAATTGTAGGAAGCAGTAAGTCAAGGTTAAGAGAACTTTAAGAAAGGGTGATGGCAACAAGGAAAAGAAGATGGAATCTGAGGAAAAATAAAAAGATTGGAAGAAAGAAGGTTGCTATGCTTCAGAAAAGGTGTGCTGTACACTGCAGGAGTTGAGTGCCAGGCAGATTCTGCAGAACCAGCTCTTTTGTCCCTTACCTTGAATAGAATTGAGTTTGATACATTTTGTTAATTAAAAAATAAACAAGAACTCCCTGTAAAATAATGTGTTCTTTGATGCTGAAATGTAGATTCCTCACCCTAACCTAAAGGCACAAATGCATGCTACATAGAAGAGAGATGTCTTCTGCTCCAATGAAAAATCTGTGAAGTGGGAGTATTTCCATGTTTTCTGCAGTTTTTCAATCCCCACATGAGACCTGTGCTGACTGAGACTGATGTGGATGCTCAGTTGGCCTTCAGAGGCAGAGCCAGGCCTGGCCCCAGCCCCTTCTGTGTTGGCAAGCACGGGCAACCAGGCTGTGGCAGCAGCAAACGTGCATGAAGTTTGTAAATGACATCGCATTATTTGTGTTATAGAAAAGTTAATTAATCGCGTCTAGTTATTGGTGCTGTGACTAAGAATTTATTAAAAAATTACAGAAGTGGTTTTGGGTATCATGCTGTCAAAATGTAGGTAAAGCAAAGAAAAAGTTTTTACATTTCCTGGTCCTTAATTTCCAGTTAAAAGAAGGGATTTCCATGGTCTAAGGAGAAATCAGAGTGATATTGTTGAAGTGACAATTTCACTTGATGCCTCATTTGAATTTTTTCTGTCTTTTAGATGGTGATTGACACTGCAGGGACTAATAAACCACAAATTGCCCATGTTCCAGCAATAGTAAATGTACAAAAACAAATGAAATTCAGGTAACTTTAATAAAATAGCTTTCATTCTCAAGGCTGGGGTTTATGGAAATAATTCACATTTAGACAAACATTCAACTTTGTCTTTTAGACTGTCAGATCTTCCAAAGCAGTTGACTTCCGATCAACAGTTTGAGAGTGAAAATGCAGTAATGGGTAAAGTACTACTGTAATTTTTTTAATAAGGTTAGATCATATAATTATAAACCAGAAAATTCTAGGGAGCAGATTTACATTCTGGAATTAAGAGGGCCACCATTTCCATTTCTTTTCCACCTTGATTGTTTAGCTCAAAATTTAAGTATAGCAGACAGACAAAGTCCTAATTTAAATAGAGACTTAACTGTTCAGTAATGTGCAATTTATTCTGCACTGACCATTGTGAATTAAAGGATCTCTCCAACATCTCTTGTAAATTCACACTCTAATCCCAAATTCCTTAGGTAAAACGAAATCCAGTCTTAACATCTAGCCAGAAGGCATGAGAAAATGCAAAGAAAAGGGATATGATAAACCCAGTAATTCAGGTATCTTGAAGAATCAGATCAAGAGTCTTAAAAATTAAAATTAACTGGAGGAAAACATGCAGAATGCTTACAGAAAAAAACAGGGTAGTTACAAATACATCTGTAGCTTTCGAAATCATAAGGAACTGAGCTTCAGTTTAAATATTTATTTTTCTAATTGTTCTGCTAATTTAGATTCATGTAAAAGATTATAGCCTAGATTTTTTTCACAAAGACAATACTGAAACATAGGACCTTAACCCACAGTGCCTGAGATGTAGCACAGTCTGAAGCTTAAAGCAGAAACTGACAGCAGAAAATCTGATAATATTTCTTTGCGTTTCTCATCCTGACTCTTTCCCAGTTCTTTAAGCTACGCTTCATCATTGTCACATGGATGTGCTTTTTATATTGTTCCCACCTGGTTTCTATTGACTATTAGCACTCTCAGAGGGCAATAGTTGGAGTAGACAAACACAGCACTCTCAGGGAGCAATGGGCAGGTTTGAAGAACACACCAAACCACAAACAGCAGCCTGAGTAATGCTTTGACAACAGCGAGTAAGTGGCAGAACAAGAGGTAATTGTTATGGACAGAGCCACAAAGTGGATTGTTAAGAAAACCAGTCAGAACGCTTCCTTACCAACAGCAGAGCTAGTGAATGCTAGTTCAAGCTAGTGAACTTTTCTGAAGGATTCTTTCCCACAATGCCATTTTTGTGTGTCTGTTTAAAATGCTGTTATAATACAGGCAGTGCTGTCTTTTTTGTGCAGCAAGCCAACAGGCCAAACGTGTCAATGAAGAAGCAGATGAGCACATGGACTGTTCGTATGTACCTCAAGTAAGAAAAGCATTTCTTATGTCAAAAGTAAGAAGTTCATTTAGAATAGTCAAAGTGTTGTGACATATTTGATCCAGTTGGCAAGAGGCAAGCCTCAGAAACTGGTAAAGTATCAATTTGTGCATAACACTTTCATTAATGTGAGCTGGTGAAATGTTTAGAAAAAAATCTGCATTTAAAACTAATTCCTTGCACAGAACTGTAAATAAACTTAGTGCTGGCTCCACTGAGAACATATTTATAGTTAAAAGGACTAATGATATTTTGGGAAATTTGATATGTTATAAACATCATTGTTTATTTCTTTTTAATAGGATGTGCATACAGGTTTTAAGCCAAATGAAGATAATCCCAACATAGCAGAAGGAAGTGCAGAACCTTTCTTAAAAGCACCTAAAACACCTGACTTATCGGGGAAAAACCTACACTTCTCAAAAATACCTCCATTTGACTCGTATGATTTCAACTTTTATTTTGATTCTGAGCAAAAAGTTGTACTCACATTCATTGCACAGGCATTTCTGCTCTTTTTGAAAGATTCTAGAGAAAGAATTTTCTGGAAAGCTCATCTGAAAATACTCATATTTTTTTCCTGAGTTATGCTTGATATTAAATTTTCTTCTTACAATATCATTTCCAGTTGAAGCTGTTTTGAAAGATCAGTACTTTTCTTAGAAATGTATAAGACACATTGTCTTTTCCTGCAGTAATATTTGTTACTCAGATTTCTATCTTTAAGCAGGCTTTAATGGTTTTTTGTTTTTTTTTTTGTTAAGGGAGCAGGTAGTTGGTAAGAACACCACCTCCCTTTACTTTAAAGAATTGTGTTATCTGTTCTGTGATGCAAAAAGTCATTATTGATGGAAGCTATGGGAATGTAAAAAAAGTGAAAAAAGAGGAAAAGGAAAAAAATAGAAGGAAAAAGGCCATCTACATTACTTAAAAAAACTATTAATGTAGTTTCTACCTTTCTGTATTTACAGCATTCAAAATATAGGTTGTGAAGAAGGAAGATCAAAATCTCCTGCTTTCTTTTCTTTCATGAACATCTCCCAGAAGTCACCGGGCTTTAATTTATTTGATTCTTCTCTGTTTGGAGCACAAAATTCATCTGATGAGGTAAAAATGATTAATTGTGAACATTTAATTTCCACAAAGCAGAATATTTTAACAAAACAGCATTGACAATGGATGAGATTTTTCAGACTGATTATCTTTGTAGCAAACATTTTTTTTTAAAATATCTTGGTTACTTTTAAGTTTGATATTCCTTGAAAATGTTTAATTCCTTTCCTGGCAATCCCCCTATGATGACTTCTAACCAAGTATGAATCTCTCTCATACGGATCATGTGCAAATATACAGTGACTCAATTCACCAAAAGGCTTCTGGTTCAGTGTTACAGCACAAAATTCAAGTTCTTTAGCAGATTTCACAACTCACATGCTTCTCCTGTGTGGTTTTGTCTTGATGAAGTGAAGAACAGTGAGAGGGGCAGAAAGGACAGTACATAAGGGTTACTGAACAGCAAATATGGATTAGCTATACTCAAATGGAGGAGCTAGGTAGGCAACTAAATGGAGCAGGGAATGGAATCCAGGTCTTCCATTTTCTTTGCAGGTTCCCTAACTCCAGTGCTCTAGAGTAATTTTTCCTCTCCTGGGCTATTAGGTAGATAGCTGGGGATCCAGATGTGTGCATCAGAGAGGGCTTAGGTATCACTTGTCAGTGTAGATCCATGTCCCATTATGCAAATAAAGGATTTGAGTCCAGGTAGCTCCTGTTGCCGGGGGTGTGCTCAGTCTTGTGGTTACTGGCTGGGAGCTGAAGCAGGGGTGGGGGAAAGCACCGTTTTATTCTGGGTTTGGCAAGATATGTGTGGTTGGTGTCTCATAGCATGAACTGTGTGTAAGAGAGAACACACTGGTGTGTGGTTTGTGAATTGTTTAGGATTGAGGTGGGTTTTAAATCACCTGCTGTCAGAACACACATTATTTTGTGCCTGCTCAGCAGCAGAAACTAAGAACTCACCAGGCTATAGCAGATCTGGGATTCTTTAAAGTTAGATAGGAGTTTTGAAGGACTTCAGTATCTTTTAGTTATAGTCTTATACTTTTAAATCTAGTCTAAGAACTCATTTTAAGAGTGACAATTAGTTACCCTGCTACTCTTTCTGGCAATATGAGGGCCTCCTCAGTAGAGGAAGTATTTGTGTTGTTGCTTGGAGATTTTATAAAACATCACAGATTTGAATAATTTTGAATCTTTTCAGTTTAAAAACCAGCAGTAAGGTCAGTTTTTGGACTGTTATCAGTCTGTTTTTTCCTAGTAGAATGGAGAAAGGGTATTTGCAGCTGCATGCAAATATCATAAAACCCATCTGATCAAGAACTTACCTTGCAACTTTAGGGACTGACAGATACCTTTAAATCCAGATTTTGTAAAGGCTGCTGATATTCACTGATACAGTGTTTTTCTCACTAAAAGCAAATGAACATATTACATATCAGCATTAAAGTTTACTCTTGCCTTTCTCATTTGTTTAATTAAAATTTTGTTTACATTTCAGACAGAGGGAAATTATTCTGTGGGAAAACTGAGCTCTCTGTCCCCACACAAAGATCTCGGTAAGTCTGAAGCTCAGATGTGCTTGTGTTTATCAGCTCTCTTCTGCTGGTTTTCCTGTGACTGACAGGCTCATGATTCAGCTTAACAGAGTTCCTTTGGTTGTCTGAAAGGATGTTCAGTTGTGATAATGTAGCGCTGTGTTTTATTGTGCTCATTTATGTTTTAACTAAATCTTTAGCCTAAATCTTCCCTTGCATGTTGGGACCCAAATGTCTGATATATCATGGAAAAGAAGAGGTATGAGAAAGAAAGAAAGAAATAAGAATAGAGATAGCTGTGTTTGAAACAAAATGAGAGGACTTGTAAGGGAGAAGAAAAAGTCCAAGTATTTCTATGACTGATCAAATTTTTCTCTAAATAAACACATTTGCAGATTCTGCTTACAAATACCTCTGTTGCAGAAATGTTTTGCTGTTTTAAACCATTAAAGTGCTTCACACTTCCTTCTATGTCAATTCTAATAACAAGCCCCTGGAAAAACCATCTCTGGTGCAGCAATAAATACACAACTGTAGGGTGATGCTCAGTGGGATATTTGGCACAATATATTAATAAAGAAGCATATGCTGAATGCAGTATTATCTCAGATTGAATCTAGTTACAAATATTATATGTATTCCATATAGGAAGCTTCTTTGGGAAACCAGAAAATGAAGATGCATTTACCTTTCCCTTCCACTCAGAATCAACTTCTCATGCATTTGGAGATGGAAAGGATGACGTTGGTTTTTCATTTGCATTTGGACAGGATCAGAGATCACCCCAGTTTCCTTCTATGGGAGGTTTTCATTCTTCCATACAAAATACAAAGCCATTTACACTCTTTTGAATACCTTTTAAATTACTTTCCTACTTAGCCTTGACAAATGTTTCCAGTTTCTTGAGTTAAAGTACAAAGCATTTCTTCTCCTTCTGTTTCTTTTAAGAACACATTATTGCAATTGCTGCAATGTGTGTTCATCAATACCACCTTCTGTGATTTTCTTATTTATCTTTGAAATGTGTTTGTTCATAAAATATTACTGTATGCTCTTGCTAAATTGGCACTCACAAACAGAAATATAATTTTAGGATAGAGTGTTAATTCAATGTCTCTGAGAATGTTTAAACATATAGATAAGAACTTTCAGCTTCTGATATAAATTAAATTACTTGTGTTAATGACTGTTGTAGCAGTTAAAGCTGAATTTGAATTAAAGACAGTGTTCGTAAGTATTCTGTGTATAACAGCTGATTTATAAAATATTTGAAATAAACATTTTTGTTAATTTTATGTAGTTTTGTAGGTATTTCTTAATATCTGAAGTGGAACAATGTTGCAATTGTAATATTTAACTTCCTTTCTTCCTTTCTTCTTCCTTTCCTTCTTTTCTTTTCTTTCTTTCTTTTCTTGCTTCTCCACTATCTAATGTCTTTCAAAAAAGACAGAGACAGTTCCCAAAGTCCAGCTGTGGTCAGTACAACTATGTCCCTCAGTTCTCCACAAAGGAGAAAGAATGGAAATTCATTCTTATGGAAAGAATGGCTGTTAGAACAATATCAGGGTTACTCAGCAAGGAATGCTGACTGTTCTGAGCCACCAGAGCACTGTGCCCTGGGAATCCCTTAGAACCATATTCTCTAGAGCCACAACTTTCATATTTATGGCCTTTGAAGGCAATACCAGATCACTTTGAAGATATTTTTTCTGTTACGGATGAAACATAGGTTACTAATTTTTGAAACTCCTCACAAATCTATAAGGGAATTTGGTTTCCCAGTCACTTGCTATGAGAAAACTCCCTTCCTGACAGCAGGCAAGCAAAATAAAGAGAGGTCGGTCCACATCATTCAGCAGACTTCAGAGAAGAGATTGCAAATGCACAAATGAGTCAGAGGGGCACACAGACTGAGAGGAGCAAGTGGCCAAAAAGCATCCTACCTGTAGAGTGTGCACAGTCTGCCAAATAAATGACAACAAAGTCCCAAGGGGAGGAGAGTCCTTTCCCCTCTGCTGCCCTGCAAAACCCTTAATGGGCAAAAGCTTGATTATCTATGCCACTGTTTCTTTTCTGCCAAACTCCTAGATGCATCAGGACTATTTTCATGTCCAGAGAATTGTGAAAATTGGATTTTTTTTTAAACTGGAAGTGAATCAGGAAATTTTAGTGAAATCATGCTGAGGTCCAACTACTAAGAAGTGAGACACAGATTTTCTAATCTACTGCATACCTGTTAATCTGAAAATCCCAATGGAAAGGCAAGTTTGAGTCCCTACCTTTTATTTGGGGCAATGTTTATGATACACTGCTGACAGATATTCTGAGATCATTTAGAAAACCAAAAGTTTAATTTTGTTTGCTCAGTTATTCCATAACTGAAGATCTTTCCTGATGAATTCTGTTAACTAACATCTAACTAAGATGTTCCAATGTAGAAGTCAAGGCTGCTGGTTGAAGTGGGAGAAACCACAGTCCTAGGTCTTGCTGGAAGTTTCCTGACACAAATTGGATAGGCTGATTAATAACAGAGAAGAGAAAGCTGCTTCAGAAGAGGCGACCTCTCAGCATTTGGGGTAATTTTCTGAGTTCTGAGACCATGAACTGCATATAAACACACACGGGGATTTTTTCATTGGCACCTGTAAAATTCCATGTAGAAATGGTCACTGGTTATGTGTATAAAATCAATAGCAGTCATGTTGATGGATTGCTGACACTGGTGCATCTCTCACTGCCCAGTGTCAGTTTGTTCTGCCCTTGACACACTCACATGCTGCACCCATTTCTAGCCTGAAAGATGAGACAGATTCTCTTGTCAGCATAGCAAGGGCTGCTAGAGAGCAAAACCAGGTACTGCAGGTATCCCACATGTGTGACTGCGCTGGAGCCCAGGAACCTCCAGAAACAACAGCAGCTGGGAGCTGCAATCCCTTCAAAGCTATGCAGCTGTCAGCAAAGTGGCAATATGGTGACACTGTGTACTTGTGCTCTGAGTCCTTGGAGGTGCAGGTGCCTTTCTGTTCTCTCCTTGGATTGTGCTGAGTAAAACAGAGTTCAGGCTCACAGCCAAGCCCAAAGGTACTAACAGCAAAACCCCCTCTTAAATAAGCAGGGCTGGGATTTGACTTTAAATCTTGTAAGAGTATCCTAACCAGAAGGTAAATGTTTATTTTTAGAGCCCTGTTATCTTTACTGTTCCACTTAGGTTTTTAATGAAGTTTTTGACAGAAAGCCACTTCACTTGAAATATTGCTTGTAAAAGCTAATGTGCCACACTCCATTAGGTTAAATAAATAATAATAATAAATATTTTGTGTCACCAACCTTGTAGGAAATGTAGTGATACCTGAATAAATAAATAAATTTTTGAATATTTTGAGTAAAAAACTTTGAAGAAGTTTACTAATGAAATTTACACTCTTATCTGCTGCTGTGGTGAGGAAGACAGCAATGCCTTGGTTTTCTTTCTCCCACAGAAATAACAGGTATGTGGAAATGCCATTTTTCTGATCAGAAATAACATAGAGAGGATTTCTGCACATCTGCCTTGTTCTGCAATGTGGTCTTCCAGTAAAAAAAAAAAAAAGTTTTAATTTCTGAAGTAACATAACATCATGACTGGAGCACCATCTACTTTTTTAACTGTTAATTTTACTGATACATAAGTGTAAAGCACGTTTATAAACACTTGGGGATATCTGGCTGACAAATAAGCAACTGTTGTATAAGTTTGACACTAAAAAATTTAATTTAGAAACTATGAGGTAAAGACTAATGTTCCAGGGGTTGTGGAATATAAGATTTATTTTCATGTACTGCTGTTTTATGCCTTCAGGCACCACTTTTAATAGGAAATAAGACATTCAGCAAACTGTTCCCACTCAAAAATTGAGTTTCATGTTCAGAGCAATTTATGAATTTTCTGTAACTTCAGTCCAAGAATATCAATCTAAAGTACATATGCCCAGCTTAACAGTCTGCAGGACAAAATTTGTTGTGCTGTTATGTATAATACTTAAGGTGATAAATCTACAAGAGTTATTCATATTTTATATCAGAAAAACTGTATGAATAAGGCAACTGAGAGTGTTAAAATTGTGTCTTTACCACAGTGAATTGTCAATGGCAACGTGTGAATACTTTGAGGAAAACAAAAGGTTTATGTCATTACATTGCAGGCTCTTCTGATTGCTCACTGATTTTATCTGTAATATAACAAGAGCAACCAGAATTCTGAGTTGGGAAAACTGCAGTGCTACGAGTGATAAACCTGGAGTTACAACCCACAGAACAGATCAGAGAACATTGTATGTAAGTAGTGGATTTATTTCTAGCTATCTATTGAATTACAGCACTGAACCCCACAGAAATTCTGTACATAATTTCATCCCCAGTCTGGGCTTTACACAAATTTTTAAAAAAATAGATTTAGTTTTTCATTTCAAGGCCATGAACACAGTTAAAACTTCGTGTTGGGAGTAACAGGCCATCTCTGCATGTATGTGGGTAAATGCAGGCTTTGGGGGCAGGGGCAGGTGAATCACTGCATCCTAAGGAAACAATCTTACACTACAGCATTAATACGTTTAAGTATTTCAAGGAAATAAGCTTTAGGTGCTACATATTGTAACAGATTGGAATGTGTAGACTTACAGTATTAGATGGTCATAATCCCCCCAGTGCAAGGCTGATTGCAGGGGTAGCAAGAGTTGGCTAATCCTTTTGGGCCAATGGCATAAAATAAGGATTAGTTTTTCATTTACTGCAACTGAGTGGGTCATTAGGATCCAAAGACACTAATGAGCCTGAACAGGCAATTGGATTCTGGTTTCAGAGTTATGGGCTAGTTTGAAAGGAGATTGATTGTGTCTTTTAATGATTTAAAACATGATGTCTTGGTGACCTTTTGCCTGAGAAAAATGAATGAAGGATATATCCGTGGAACACAAACCTGGAATGCTGACTTTTTTCCTCCTGAAACTTGAGTTGTTGCCAGATTCGTTGCCTTAAAGGCTGAATGGCTCATTTAGAAATATCTCTGTTGCCTTGCTTTTATGTTCTGCTCTTGATGTCTCCAGAGTTGACACAAGTCACATGCAATCAAGTCTGTATTCCTGGTGGACAGGCACTGTCCTAATATTCTCTGACTCACACCCAGGTTGTTTGCAGCTCAGCAGTTCTGCTTCCAGACACATCACTTTGTGTTCTGATGCTAACATCTTGCTGAGAAATTGCCTCTTGGCACGTTGTTTCTTGGATCCTGTACCTTGCTTGATTTGGTGTGAAGATGATGCTCTTTTTAGCACATGCAACACGTTACTTTTGGAACGGTAAATCTTTCCCCCCACCTTGCTACATCCCAGACTTTTTTGTTTTCATGGATCACTTGAATTCAGCAATAATAGATAGCTTCTCTTTGGTTTCATTCAATTTAAGCAAGGGTATGAAAGAATATCAAAGGTGGACATTACCATGCTAATAGAATATTTAGACATAAACACACACAAAAAAAATACTTTGACCGTTATGACTCTATAGGAGAAATAGTGTCAAAAGTTTTAATAACATGAACTTAATTTTGTCCACAGTCCACAAAGCATACACAAAATTATTTCATACAGTGCAGGACTTGATCCACAATCCTTTGAGGCTTGGCTTAGGGAAAGGAAAGAAGTAGAGGATCAAGTTACAAAAAGTTCTTGCTAGTGGGGAACCAGCTGTTCTGACTGGTGGGCATCTTGGAAGCTGACAGTCCATGCTGAAACTCAGTTTTGAGCTTGCAGTTCTTATCTGCTCCCTTCTGCCAGAGCAGGACTGCCTTGAGCTAAGTGTGGTCTCTTGCTGCTCTTTTCTTTTTCTTCAGGCACATGTGTGGCAAGTTTTAACTGTTTCCACAAAATTCCTGATGCTGTGATCAGTCATGTTCACTGCCACAGCTGCAAAGGACTCCTGTCCAGAAGTTATGGATAAAAAGTAGTTAAAAATGTTTCTTAATGATTACAAAACCCCTGGAAGGACTGTTTCCATTGCATTCCAGGGAGATGCCGAGACTCTGAAGCACTCTAGCCATTACCTAAGTTGTACAATACAATTCCAAATCATGCCACATGGGCTTAAAAAATCCCTGGGCACAATAGATTCTTCAAGGTGATTTTTTTCCTTGGGAATGAACACCACCACTCGTGTATCTCGCTCTGCATACACTGAAGGAGATGTCATAGGCAGCTGCTTATTTATTTTTCTCACTCACAGTTGGAAAAGGCTCTTGGAAAATATGCAAGTTGTTACCAGTGTGATATTTAGTGTGGAGGTGTTAAAGCAAGCCCTGACCACCTCTGCTCAGTGCAAACCCAGTGTTGCCACTGCTGCTGCTTTATTAAAGGAGAGCGAAGCAGAGCCATGGCTTCTTAGACATTCTAAAATTTTTCATCTTGACTTAATACTTGTGTCTAATCATCAGAAACTAAAGAGCAGTAGAGTTCTGATAAAAAAAGATGTAAACCACAGATTACATGGAAATCACCACTGAACTTAAGGGTGCTTCTGGGCCCAGGTTGGCATCCAGCCAGAGCACTTAAAAGCTGGTTCTGTGAAGTAGGTCATGACTTCATGTAAACCTCCATCTTGGATTTTGCTCTTCCCAGCTTCCCAAAAAATAGATCTTCCATATATCTCTAGCACAGGAGAAGCATTCTGATCACATAAAAAGGGGGATCAGTGAGTGGGTAGATTTTTCTGCTCTGTCACTTGTAGACAGAGTAATGTCAAAATTACCAACTGTACTGACAAGTTTTTGAAGAATTGTTAAAAGAGCCAAAACTTGGATGGACAGAAGAGATGAATTCTCCAGATCTTTCTTTTCAATAATGCTGAGATATTCTTGTTGCTTATCAATATGGAACTTGGATTATTTGTGTTGCATTGGAATTAAATATGGTCCTTAGGTGAGTTCTACCACATGATCACAGTCATTGAGCATCCGCAATCCTCATTAACATAACAATGAATAGAGTTTGGGGATAAAACAGAAAAAAATTCTGTGTTGCCCGAATTTCCTTGGCATTACCTTGGGAGTGTCTGTGACCCAGAGCAGAAGCAGGGGGTCAGAGTGTTGAGGCTCAAGTCTTTTTTTGGTGTGTGAATGCCTTGTTTCCAGCAGAGTAGGGCTGGCAGCAGCCTACACTGCCCTGCGTGTTTATCGCAGCTAGCTCACATATTGCAGTGTCAATATTTTATCAGAGAACACTTTACAACACAAAAAGGGAAAAAAAAAAGGAAGGATGCTCCAGTGGATGCTGTATGTTTCAGATTCCTCTGTTGAGTTTTATCTGAGCTGACATTACTGGAATAAAGTAGATTGTCAAAGGCTGGGCAGAGTGCTTTTATCATTTGCAAATATTGGCATAGAGTAAAATAATGATTCAAATTTCTGTTTTCTGTCTTTTGTGGATTACTCTGTCAGTTATGGTGATGCTTTTGACAAGGGAGTGCTGCTGGGTTAGTGATTTCTTCCAGAGCTTCAGAAATAGTGAAGTTATCTGTTATCATCGTCAGATCAAGGCTGACAGTTGATGGTCAGTGCTTATGTATTGTCTTTGTAAGTTACAAAAATGAAGTTAGGAGCAGCAAATGCATCTCTCCACTTTTATAAGGCTAATTCCTTGGGATTATTTGCCATCTACTTATATCCAGACTTGGTAAAATTTTTGGTAATACTTAAGTTGTGCAGAGCAACTTCAGACAAGAAACTGTGTGGGTTTTAATGGGTGGTTTTTAGTTTGTTTTGGTTTTTATTGTTTTGGGTTTTTAGGCAGGGAAGATAAAAGTTCTACACTGAGCATATCTCTTGAAAGCTCATAGTGTTATGGAAATATTTAGATGTCTACAAGTTCCTGAATGAAAGCTGCTATTAAAACAGGTGTGGGCATCTATTGTCTGTTACGCCACGTGTCACAGTACAGTGACTCTTTATAGCTTTATAACCTAATGATCCACACAGGTAACATTTAACTACACATGAAATATCCCAAGCTGGAGCACTGGTCCTTATACAGAGAATTCTGTTTTTGAGGGTTGTAACATGAATACAGTTTAATCAATGTGCCAGCATACTGCAAGGGCATGTAGTGATGGGACAAGGAGGAGTGGCCTTAAGCTGAAGGAGGGTAGATTTAGATTAGATATTAGGAACAAATTCTTTACCCTAAGGCCAGTGAGGCACTGGAATTGGTTGCCTGAAGCAGCTGTGTACTCATCACCCCTGGATTTGTTTGAGGCCAGCTTGGATGGGACTCCCCTGGCCTAGTGTAAGATGTCCCTGCCTATGGCAGGGGGTTGGAACTAAATCGTCTTTAAGATTCCTTCCAAGCCAAACCATTTCATTACTCTATGATTCTATACTGAAAAAAAAGTAGGGAGAGAGAACAGAAAATTTTAAATATTGCAGTCAAAATTAGCTGTTCACTCACATGACAAAATGATAAGTGAGTATCAAAGCACACAACTGCCTTGTGCTGTATTTGGAATGCAGACCTGTGGAGATATAAAGTATAACCAGTGTGACTGAGGTCTGGGCAGGAGAAAACAATAGTCATTGCTGAATCATACTGATAAATGTGGCTGAGATTTCAGGAACCACTAAAACTAAAAATAAAAAACTAAATAAAACTTAGTTTTATGCAATCAGCTGTTCCTAAATAAAATAATCAGCTGGCTTTTTTAATCACTGTAGGTGAGAACTGGGTAAATTTTGTGTACATACTTCTAGCTGGGAAAACATCACTGCTGTTAGGACTCTAGAGATTGTTTTGTGAGGAATACTTCCAATCCCCTATCAGTGAAAGCAAGGATGTGTCTGAATTACTGTGTAGTTATAGCTGGGAGAGCCATGCAGCAATTATCATTTATATTAGAGTGCCCACAGGGCACAGCTTCGTTTAGGGCCTCATTGTGTTACACACAATGAAGGAGTCCAGGCCTTAAACATTTTACAGTTTAAAAAGACTGACAGACAATGAAGGGCTGGATGATAAAATGCTGAGTGCTTCCCAAAAATTCTAAGCAACTTGACTGGAAATCAAATGTGATTAGTGTGTTGCAGTCTGAGCTATGTAGAATCCATGAAAAAGAAAGAATCAACTAAAATAGTAAAGAATAAACAATTCCCACTAATTTGGTAGCATTTGCAGAAGGGAGAAAGTCTTAACTAAATGCTAAGCCTTTGGAAATAGTGCTAGTTGGAAAAAAAAAAAGGAATTCCTCTCATTAGCCAGATTTTGTTAGGATGTCTCAGGAAGGCACTGTGCACCAAACTCAAACCAGGCCATTTCCACTAGATCAATGTTCCTGACGAGCCGTGCTCTGAGCAGAGTTGTCAGCAGGAACTTAAGCTGGGAGAAATTTATAAAATCTGAAAAACAGCAGCTTTCAAAGTGTTGAATGTCCTTTCAAGTGCTTGTCAGTCTAGGAAGATGATGAAAGAACAAATCTGATGAGGGAAAGAAAGGCAAATGGCAAGAAGGAAAAAGCTGTAGAGGGAAAAAGAGACAAACTGACAATTAGTGCCTGAGATGTAACACATTTCCTCCTGCTTACCCCAAGACTGTAGTAAGACTTCAGGCAGGATTGATCAATGTCTGCATGTTTCAGTGTTTTCAGAGGTGGTTTCAAGCAGGGGAAGGTGGATCTGTGGCACGGGTACATGTCCCCAGCCCTTGGCATATTTCCTTTTATTGGGGGCTGCAGCAACAGCTCCTGTGCGGGGCAGTGTCAGTCAGTATGAAGGACTCCAGGCAGCCCTAAGGTGCCAGGTGAGTCACCTGGGAAACCAGCCTTGTTTTTCCTATCATAAATACTGGCTCTGGGGTCATTTTTATTGTCATTACTCCAGTCAGCACTGCAGCTTCTGGCAGCTGCTGAGGGAGGCGGAAAGGAGGCCGCCCATATGGTGAGCGCATCGTACCGAAGGTGCCTTGGCGTTTGGGAAGATCCCCACAAATGTCACTGGTGGGTCACTTAAGGCCTGATTTTATATCAGAAAAGTCAATAGGGATTTTGGCATTTATTAATAAGAGCAGAAACAAAACCTTAATCCCTGGTAATTCTGTTTGTATTACATTATACACAGTGTCACAGATGTGCACAGGATACTGTGAAAAACACGGGGTCATATGCTGCTGTCACCTGCTCTCCCAAAACAATGGGACTGAAGCCAGAGTGGACCTGCAGGAAGGCAGCCCTGGGCCACTGCTTTAGACCACCAATTTCATTTTTTCCATCCTCTTCGAGAAAAAACAAATTTTGGGGAAGAAGATGTGTGTCACTAAATTTACCAATGCCACCTCCAGCCTCACTGCTGGTGAGCTCTCAAGATGCTGAGAGTATCACTTGACCAGATGCAATCTTAGTTCCTGAATGTGTTGTAAGATCTGGAGCAGAATGACAGACACGAAGTGAAGGCAGGGACATTGAGACAGAGGTTCAAGCAGGGGAGGACAAGCAGAAGAACACAAAATATGCAAGAAAGCGGGATATGAGAAAAAGAACAGGATCATGAAGCGTGAAGAAGGAACACTGGGTGGGAAAACAGATCCCCAAATGGGTCCTGTTAATTCCAGCTGAGTCACTGTTCTTTGACCCAAATGCTTTATCTCCTCAGTGTCTCCTCCCTGCTGCGCTCTGGCTCCAGCAAGCACCGGGCACCACTCTGAGGCCGTGGCCAAATCTTGCTAAGCAGGGACCTCTGCTTTCCTACTGCTTTTGCAGCCTTTTGTGGGGACCTCAATGGCTGATTACATCAACTTAGATGGGCAGTGATCTGAGGAGATGCTGAAGTAAAGACACAGCAAGTAAAACCATTGCTGAGATAAGACAGTAGCAGAGATGTGGAAACCCTGGTGCAGAAGAAATGCCCGAGTGTCCGTGCGCTCCCACTTACGTAACTCCCCCGTTGTGCAAAGTGCCAGCCCTGGCACTCGGCACTGCCACACTGGCCTGGCCTGACCAAGGCATAAAGTATCTTTTCATTTGGTGCTTGCTGACAACGTGCCCCATTGTTCTGCAGTGCTGACCTGGACAGGCCAAAGCGGCCGCTCTTTGTTTGTGAAGTGGGCTGCACTTAATCCAGGCACTGCTCCAGCCCCGCAGGCTCCACAGAAATGAATGGCTGCAGCTCAGCTGCTTGCATGCTGCAGAACAGGACCTGTGGCTGGCCAGCTTCTTGGATATACTCCTGGGAATGCAAGGACACCTAGAGCATGACAATTGGAGGATGCCCCTGTCACTGGGGTGGGATTCTTGTAATGGATGGAGCCAAACTCAGAACTTGGAGTTCACTTCTTTCTCCATCTCCTTGTGACAGCCAGAGGTACCCGCTGAACTTCAACAAATGATTCTGTTGAGACAGCTGTCCATAAATGGCAATATTTATCATGTGATAAAGCTGTTTTGTATGAAGAGTTTGTTTAATAAGAGGTCAAGTGTTAACTGGGTCTGGTTGCACTCCAGAGCCAGGGAAAGCAGAGCAAAGACAAAGCACATGTTGCTTTTCAGCTTTGTTCATCTTGCTGGTACTTACAGCCAGGTATAAGCACCACTCACACACTCCCATGTCTGGCAGAACCAGCTGTTTGTGTTTTTATGATCACAAGAACTTTGCTTTCATAAACTGAATCTGTGCAAGCAGAGATGTGTGCAGGTGGAAGCAGCACAAGCCCTGTTCCAGACCCACTTCAGCTGTCAGCCTCCTGCTTCCCAAAACACATGTGGTATAGAAAGGTGTGGAACCAGTGCAGAGTCCAAATGACTGCAGATGGATTTAAGCCACTAACAGAGCCCCAGAATGGCTCGAGTTGGAAGGGAACTTAGAGATGACCTGAAGACAATTCTAACACCCGTGCCACGGGCAGGGACACCTTCCACTAGACCAGGTTGATGAAAGCCCCATCCAGCTTGGCCTGGAACATTTCAAGGGGCAAGGCACACATTCTGGTGTGCTAGTGCCATTAGATAAACTTCTAATTAGAGCGGCTATAAATACCATGTCACCATTTCTGGGGCCGGTCTTATTTATGTCAGTGGCAAATCTCTAAATTTATTTGTTTTATGTAACCTCTGGAGAGCTGTGCCTGTCTCTGGACAGTCTCCCAGTATCTCTTGTTTCCAAAGGGCATAAAAGTTAACATGTTAATAATGGCTTTGTCACCACCATTGTTATTTTTATGTGCTACAAGGTCCACACATTTTTTGAACACTTCCAGGGATGGTGATTCCACCGCTTCCCTGGTCAGGCTGTTCAAATACTTTTATTAGACTGAACAAGTGGGAAAAAAAGCTAAGTTGGTTAATTTGATTTAATTTCAGTTGTGATGGTGCTTATTTTGGTTGGTTGAGCTGCATATTGAACAGGGTACAATTAATCAAGCTGGGTATCTCTTACATAAAGGCTTATCCTCTGAGCATGAAGTCATGATTCTGATAAAGCTGAATTATGATCTTAGTAATGCACAAACATGATTCACCCCAGGATTCCCACTGAAAACAGACCCATGTGCCACTGAAATGTCACCATTATAGAACATTTATTGGGAATAAATACTGTGAAGCTGTGCTGAGCTTTTAGCTCCAAGAGTTTCAGGTGAAAACTTGGTGCAAACAATTCTAAGTTTTGTTGAGGAAAACATTTTGGGTTTTATTTTTATTTGCCAGGAGCACAGTCCTTCTTCCCAGGGAAGACACGGTCTTTCTAAAGCTGTTGGCAGGAAAAGCCAACACTGTTCACTTGGATATTTAATCCAAGGTGTGCATTCATGCTGGAGCTCTTCCCTTTCTGAGCACTTGGAGCTGCTGTGGGTGCTGTGAGCATGAGTCTGGTCACATCAGCTTTTTGTTACAGTACCAGACGGACAGAAAGGGGCCCCCTCTCCCCAGCAAATAAACTCTGATCAGCAGAACACACTAAAGATGATAATCACAGTTAGACCATACCCCTGTGTATTTATTTCCTTTATTTGATCAGGGAAGGTATTTTGCTAACACTGGGGGTGTATTTAAGCCACTCATCTTCCCATGCTGTAATGGAAAGACTGGATCACCCAGCATCCAAACCTCAGCTGGGGAGGCAGAAAAACCCCCAATTCCCAGCATTTTCAGCAATCAAGATACAAGATTTATTGACTATTTTCTCTTATATCCAAGATTTATTCACTATTCTCTCTTATATCTCAACAGTCATCCCTTGTGCCAGGACATCTCTGTACCAGTCTTTCCTCAGGCCCACAGATGCTGTTTCCAAGACCAGCTCACCTCATGCACGTGCAAAACAAACCAGATCCTGCTCTACTTTCATTGTGCTTTGTGTGTGTGCTTGTGACATCATTTAAATAAGCTTATCCTGCTCAGAAAGAAAAAAAAACATTCCTACCACAGTTTAGGTAAACCAAGCAATTATTCTGTTACTAAGTGTAATTAATGCCTAATGATTTGCTTTGATTAATAGGACAATCAGCATCTGCTCCTAGAAATAGGGATTAGTAACCCAAGCCATCTCTAGTATTAGAAGGTAGGGGGTCCTTTTGTACTAAACCCTGTTTTTCCACATTCATCTCAAAGCAGAAAAGCCCTGTGCTACATTCTAAAAGCAGAATAAAGGGAAGGTAGTATATTTTTGAAAAAAAAAAAATATAGATAAAGCTTTATAATGTTCTAGTGAATTCGTGTTTTTGAGTTAAATCAGTGCACCTCTGCCCTTTAAGAAAGAAATTACTCTGATAATTTTTAACTGCATAACTGATTATAACTGATAATTAATAATTATAACTAATAAATTATAACTAATAATTTATAACTGATAATTTTTACATGCAAAGTTACAGCTAAAACATTTAAGATTTTGCATCTGCTAGGCTGGAACGGCAAGCTGAACTAAATAAGAACCTATGTTTGCTATTTCTGTGCAGCTGATTACTTTGAATATTCCCAGTATAGGAAGTAATAAAATGGTATTTTATAGACATTATGTTAATTTTTCTAAATCCCCTGATCAGTTTATCTGTTTTTTCCCCCTCTGTGACTGAAGAATCACAACACACAACGCAGCTGCAAGGCTAATCATTCTTTAGCATCTTCTATTGATCCTGGAGATAGAGCTGGAGTGGGTTAGGTCCAAACACTAATCCAATCGTATAACAGACATCCCCATATGGTTAGTCCCCAGCTTTGCCTTAAGCCAATCAATAATCACTTTGACAAAGAAAAATATATTTGGATTTTTTTTTTTCCCCCCTGTGGAAAGGTTGGGCTCTGAATGCTCCATCTACCAAGTGCTCTGGATTTCTCAGTTACTCCAGTGTCCACTCTGAAACAGAGCTGACAACAACTGGTAGATAACCAAGGAAATGGTCTCATTTCAGGGATTAGTGCAGAGCCAACTAACTTGAGCCACACGTCTTGCTTCTAAAAGCCCTTAAAAGAGGCTGAACACTTTGTAAATGAGTTGGGCTTCCTTTTTAATATAAGAATGTCCTTAAACAAATAATGTCAGTTGGAGTTGTAGAACTTAGGAGGTGTGTGAGGCTTACCTGGAGGCTTTTCCTCACTACTCAGGGTTTGGACAATACAAGAACACAGAGAGGGTCTGTAGCAGGCACCTGGTAAGACCTTGGTTTATTCCATTTATACAGGAATATTCATAGCTGTGACCTGGGCAGTGCTGAATGCAGTGAAGAGACACCATAAATGCCAACTTTTCATGTGGCTCTACTTCAGCTCCTCTCTGAGTCTGGCTGGTTGAGGCCTGACTGCTGTGTTTGGTCTTAGGCCACAGAAATACCAGCTCCTCTGTCTCCAGGAACTGTATTTCCAATCCCCTTGCACAGGAATTCATGCTGCAATTGTGGGTCAGGACTGGTGGTGAAGGACGGTGACTGAAGACCAAACGCTCCCTGAAGGTTCAGGTTAATCCAGTGAATAACTCTCTGATACCAAGACTTCAATATTCAGAATGAAATGCCTTTGGCCAGATGGGAGCTGAAACAAAAGGACAACACATGGACAGTTATAGGCACTTTCCCCCAGCAGGTATTTAACTTAGAGAATCTAAACACCAGCACGTACCAAGCACTTGAGATGTCAGAAAGTTCTTGGTGAGCCAGAATACTGAAAAGTAGGAACCCAGCAAAAATAATCTGCCTGAAAGATGATAAGATCCAGATTCTGGGCAAAGTCTTTCCTGATTTTTCTCCAGCTGGAGGATGAGACTGTTTAAGTGAATGTTCTCCAGTGGGTCCCTGCATTCCTCATTGCACTGTGGTGCATCTTTTTACATTTGCTTGTAATTAGAGCTGCTTTAAGATTCATCTTGACAGCAGTTTGAAGTGGGCTTTTTTTCAGAAATGTCACAGGAAATATATCAATGGAGAGATGCCAAAGGTATTAAAAGCTATGAAGTCCCACGTTACAATGAAGAGAAATTCTCATATATATTCCAGTGCAATCTTTGAAATATAAAAGCAGAGACAAAACACCCCTGGTGTTTCTTTCCTCCCTTGAATTCCATCTTTCACCACCCTGTTCCCTTTGCAGGTTGGTGAGTGGCTGTTGCTAAATATATGCATAATAGTGAAAACCACTACATAATGCAAAGCACTGAAGAAAGGTCCTGCCAGGCTTCTAGGTCAAGGGAAGGAATATCTCTTTCTTCCCTAGTTAGCTGATCTGCCCATTTGTCTCCTTTTGCTTTATGAAAGAGCTGATGGGGAAGGTCTCCAGCTGATGGAGCTATTCAGAAAAAGAACTGACATTTTGAATCAAAATTCAGGCTGCCTCCAAACATTTTGTCCCTAGTGCTATTAAACAATAATAAAAAATAATGAAATTCATATTTTCTCTGAAAACAGAAGGTACACAGGTATTTGATTTCAGAAAACCCAGGTAATTGACTTAGAAATGGAATCTGTGACAGATGGCTGTGGAATGGATGATTTAGGTAGAACATGAAAAAAAGTAATGCTTAAACCTTTGGGAAGAAGAGACAAGAGCCAACAGTAGGCAGAAGCACAGATGTTTGCACTCTTATTCTGTAGTGAAGTGCATAGAAACATGGGGGAAAAGGCAGGGAAAGGGGTCCCCACTTCACCAAAGTCCACCACTGGGATCACAAAAAGTGTGGGGACAGACTCAGGCTCAGAGGGCCCAGCACAGCACACATGCCAGTCCCCACATGCCAGTGATGTGTCCTTGCCTGCCTCTCTGACACTGAAAATGATTTTAACAACCCCAGTGCATTCAGTTTGCACCTGCAGTGTGTTTAACACCTTTACTCTGTGCCAGTGAGGACTTGGGTGACATTGAGGAGGATATTTTACCCCACTCTGTGGGTATAAGTTAAAAGTTGTAGCCCTAAACCAATGGCACATGCCTGCCTGGTTTATGCACAGATTCCTTCTTTGCCCCAAGCCTGTCATCAGTCTGACTTTGTGAGAAATCAGCCTCTGCTTGAGAGCTTTCTGGAGATCAGCAGAGGCAACAACTCAACTCCCATGAAAATCCATCCACACGTGGATTTTTCAAAAGAAGCTAGGGATAAGCATCCCCAAACCCCAAAACTGTCAATAATTGTGGGAAAAAGTCTTCTCAGAGTCTTGTAAATGGTCTTTCAGACCTGCAGGTTAAGTTGTTTTGTTTTACTTGCTGATTTCACCACCTTCCTCCAATCTCACATAGTCCTGACATGGACTCTGCTGCCATGGAAATTGTCACAGACCAAGCTCTGTCCTACTCCCCTGACGCTGTGGATGGAGCACCTGAATAATGTCTCTATCAGGGTGGCTCCTTCATCCCTGGTTCTCAGAGCTGCTCTTTGTAAGATGATTCCTGAGCTATGAACTGATTCTGTTCATATCTGAACATATCTGTTGCATGGCCAGGTAGGAATTACCAGGACGTGCTCAAATTCCCAGGTGACCTGTGAGGATGTGGCATTGCTTCTCCTGTACCAGTCATGGGTCTGTGATCACAGAGGATAATACAAGAGCACAAAGGCAGGCAGGTGAAGAACGTCTTTGTGTGCAGTTTGTCACCCCTTAAAGTGTCCTGATGAGATGGCCACGCTGCTGCTACCAGGAGCTGGAATGAGCTGGAGCACCACCAGGGCTGGGAGAGGAACATTTAGGTGAGGATCCACAGTGTGCAGCAGCCTGTCCCACACAATTTCACAGTTTGCCACAGCCAGTACTTGTGTAATGCGTCTCCAGGCAGAGTAATTCCGCAGTGATGACCACAACCAGGGGTAGTGCAACTTGGAGATGCTTCCTGGGCTCCCACCTAACAGCATCCCTGAGACCTGAGTCTTCAGCAGGATGAGAGGGATTAGGGACTTGTTGCCATGTCCATGAGATCTCTGGTGCTGAGACAGGTGAGCCCCAGAGCAGCAGCAGTTTGTGTGAGAGCAGAGTGGATCCTGCAGGCTTGCTGCTCCAGAGTGAGAATCTGTTGGATTTCTCCTGTTGAAATCTCCCTGTAAAAGCTTTGCTGACTCTGTGCTCTCAGGGATGTACTCACAGCTCCCACCAACACCCACTCAGCTGCACTCATCTGCCATCCCCAGGCAGAGCACTGGAGGAAGCTCCATGTCCTTCAGAGGCTGGATAAGAAATGTCATTGAGCTAAAGAAAACATCAGCATTGCTACAGTCACCTGCTGTGCTTCACAAGAGAGATGACTCCATCAGTTCCTGCCGCTGCCCTGCTTTCCTGGCCTCCCTGCAAGTTTAAAAAGCCTCCACACATCTTCAAGGCTTCCAGGGGCAAAACTTTCCTCTGCAGCCCTCATGGCACCTCTCAGGCTCATATTCACAAGTACAGGATTCAATGTACAATCAACACTCACTCAGCACAAAGATAATTCTTGACACTAGAGGAAAAGTTAATATAAGAAGGAATAGAAGAATATGTAATTGAGATTCCCCCAGAGCAGAAAGGAGGGTAGGAATCTGCCACTGCACATCATGCATCTCGCTAACAGATCCATATTCATTGTGCTTAAATGTATTCTGGTAGCTCTTGTGTATTCCTTGTAGTTCCTAACAATTATATCTGATCTCTTTGTTAGGGACAGAAAATGTAGGCTTAATAGGATGTCAACAGAAAAGGAGTATAAAGTAATTGCCCATTACGCTATAAATGTGTTATAATCATTTGCCAGAGGGAGAAAAGTCTAATTGAATGAAAACTCTTGATGGTTTCATTATGTTTCTATTAAAAGGCAGTCAGGCCTCCTGATCCAAATACAAGGCTTGACTCTTCTTTCATTTACATCTGTAAAAAACTGGGGGCAACCACAATGTTACTGATGGATTTGCAGCGACACAGAGCTGGAGTAAGAGAGCTCAGAGTGAGTCCTGAGCATTTCTGAGGCAAGTTGAAATGAAAACATTACCACGTATGCGGCAGAGGAAAGAAATTCAATATAAATGACAGCAGAGCTGAATAAAATGCCAGAGCTGTTCCCAGAAAGGGCAGGAATCAAAATCTATGTGTGTGGAGAAAGCAAAGGAAGGAGGTAAATTCTGCCTTTCAAACTACAGTTGTAAAAATTCCACACTGATTATTTGCTTATTAGTTATTAAATAAAACTTCCTTTCCTGCATCCTCCCTGACACCCAGTCAGAACAGAGCTGTTGAAATCCTTTTCTGTCTTTGCCAAGACCAGCCCAGCTTTTTACAACCACTCACTATCTCCCCCTTTCTCTGCTGCATCTCGTTCGAGCTCCTCGTCCTTGCCTCTATGCCCTGCATAATTCCAGCTCTCCCCTGCATTTTCCATGCCCTATGTACCAACTCCTCTGCACTTTCCCCTCCTGCCACCACTCACAACCCTCCCCAGGTGCTTCACAAAGTCATCCCCTCACTGACTTCCAATAGTTTTTGAAGGCTCTTTTCTTCTATGACCTTAAATAAACACAACCCTTGGTACTTTCATCCACTCACCATGTGACAAGAGGGACTGTTGCTGCTCCTCTGCATCAGCCTCTCCAAATGTGGATCTTCAGGGCTGGTGTGTTTGTCCCTGCTTCCCCAGCCCATCCACCTCAGTGCCTGCTGTGGAGTCATTTTGGGATGGGAATGCTGAGTTGCAGAGAGGTCCCACCTGCCCTGTGAGGAAAAACGTAGGTTTGGGTGTCTCTGAATCCAGCTGTGGCTCCTGCAGCAGGGCATGGTGGGTGAGAAGTGATCAGGCTAGGAAAGGCTGAGGGCTTTAGGCACAAATTCTTCCCTGGCAGGGTGTGAGGCACTGGCACAGCTTGCCCAGAGAAGCTGTGGATGCCCCATCCTGGGAATGTTCAAAGGTTGAATGAGGCTCTGAGCAATGTGGTCTGGTGAAAGCTGTCCCTGCCCATGGAAAGGGGGTGGAATTAGGTGATCTTTGAGATCTCTTCCAACCCATACCACTCTGATTCCATGATTCTCTGTTCTTGGGTCAGCCTGGGATAATTGCTGACCCCCTGCCCACAGCAGGAAGCCCTTGATGTCTCATCAGCTGCCCACAGACCTCAATGGGACAGGATTTGTGCCTGGGGAGTCCTGGACACAGGAGAATTTTGGGATGTGGCTCATAAGGTCAGGGACACCCCCTAAGCAAAACTGTCTCAGGTAAAGCACTTTCAGTTTGTTTTGATTGATAAATGTATTTTATTCCAGCAGGAGCAAGCACTGATATTTTATACCTTTTAAAGGCTGACTTTTCTTAATTGCCCTTGGTGGGTCTCTGAAGCATCACACGAGTCCCTGAGGATCTGCAGGCCACTGATGGGAAAGTGTTTACCACTCACTCCCTGGCTTCCTCTGACCAGGCAAATTATTGAAGCTACCTGAGCAGAGGTGTTTGTGTGAGCTGAGGGTGGGCTCTGGAGGTAGCAAGGAGCAGAGATCTCCCCTGCATTGGGATTTTAAAGTGGTTTTAAAGCCAGACAGCTGCTCCTCATGCTCCCTTGCACACATGCAAGATACTTGTGTAAGCTATAAGTCAACACAAAACCCCCACTAGCCATTATATTTGTTGCAGAGACGATGCTAACTGGAATCATCACCCAAAACAGAGAGGAAGTAAATATCTATATAGACTTAGCACCAAGTCTTTTCTGGCAAGGCTCCCCTTGCTTTCTGTCTGAGTACCTGCCTACCCAGACTCTTTGTTGCATACCAAATCTTTTGCAGACTGAGAACAGCAGCAAAGTTTTGCTTTCTTCATCCCCTCTCTCAATCTGGGACTCTTTTAGATCTGGTCTGACCTTGTATCATTACCAGCACCTTTTCCAAAGCTCACGTTCAGAGCTCAGCACAATAAACACCTGAGCTGGTTATGTAAAAAACAGCAGTTCAGCAGTGAAGCTGATGTTTGGGCATGTCTGACCTTGCACTATAATTTCTTGAAGGAAAAACCTCACTTTTCATTGGGTTTGTTTTTGAGGGAAACACACTGTGCTTGGCCCAGCCTCTGGACCTCACTGGCTGCTTTCAATCATGTCTGAAATGTTGATTTTTCTTCACAGTTCTCCTGAGAAGGGACAAAAGAGAGGCAGGTGAGTCCCTGGCTGCAGGAAGGACAGGCAGGATACAGATGTTTCCCTGTGTCCAGAAATCTGGGGGACAAAGAACACATCCCCACTGCAACTGAGGCATCTCTGCTTCATGTTACACCGTTGCTTCATCATCCTGTGCTGTATTCTTACCTGCATTTAATTGGATCATGCATTTGCATAAGCAAGCCATTGTGTAATTCTTGGATTGTGAATCACAGAATAATTTAGCTTGGAAAAGCCCTATAAGATCATCAAGTCCAGCTGTTCCCCCAGCACTGCCAAGGCCACCACTAACCCATGTCCCCAAGTGCCACATCCACACATCTTTTAAACACCTCCAGAGGTGCCAAGTGACTCTATCACTTCCCTGGCAGCCTGTTCCAGTGCTTGACAACCCCTTCAATGAAGAAATTTTCCCAAATATCCAAACTAAACCTCCCCTGGCACAACTTGAGTCCCTCTTGCCCTGTCCCTTGTTACTTGGAAGAAGAGATGTCCTTTCTGTGAGCTGTAGAGAGCAATTGGCTACACATTTTACTTAGAGATCCTTGTACACAGCAGTGGATTATCTCTATTTCTGCTGTTTTATATAAATATAGATACTCTCTGTTCAGGAAACCCCAGCAGAAGAAGTGTAGCTAAAATGCTGTGCTACGGACAGCCCTGTGTGCTGGCAGCTTTATCTTACACTATTTGGAGTAAAAAAATAAATAGAATGACATGATAGACAAAACCTGGCATAAAAGATAAACAAGGATCACTAAACCCAAGTTGTTTTAAGATTAAATATCGCTCCTGCTTTTAACATTACAAAACCAAGTTAATTCTAAAATATCAGGAAGATTTTATCACTTTTGGCTTGTATCTAAAACTCAGTAGTTTAAACATTTTCTTTTGGTTTAAGACAGACAAACAAAGGATATTAAAGTGTTGGCAGAAATGAGAAGCAATTCTGCTAAAATCTTTAGACAAAATTTTCAGCTTGAACGTGTTAAAACAGGTTTTTATATATTTCTTTAGAAAATCTGACTATTAGTGAGAATTGACCATTATCTTTCCTGGTCTTGCAAATCCTCTTCAAACATAGCTACATTCTGACTTCAAAAACATCAGTTTTTTAAATGTTTCACCTGATGTCTTGGAATTTCAGTTCTGAGAGGAAAAAATGCAGTTCTGTTTTGGAGAGCTATCAAAGCATAGATTTAGGAGACTAATTTTAGGCACCCAACCTTGAGGTTTTGACCAGTGGGATTACATTGGTAGAAACAACAGCAAAGCCCCAAAGCTGGGGAAAATAACAAAGCAGAAAGATCTTCTGAAGGAAGGGCAATCCACCTCCTAGAAAAGCTGCCAAGGATTACTGTAAAGCAATAATTAATGACCATTGCTGCTGGGTCTCTAACTGATGCAGGGGGAATATTGATATAATCCTATTAGTGTGTTGCTCTCATTAATGTACTTATGTCAATTAGCTGAGCATTTTAGCAGAAAGGTGAATTTATGATTTTTTTCCCTCCATCCAACATAGATTTCCATTGCAAAAATCAATTTTGAACAACCACCAAAGATCAAGGTCCATTAATGAATCTTATCTGACACTAATGTTGTCTAATTACATTAAAATGTCACAACTAATTTAATGGCAGCAGAGCTCTCTACTCCATAAACAAACACAAGTTTGGTTACATTTTTAAAGAATTTAATGTTTGATCAGGAAAATAACAAATGGAAATTCCAGTTTTGCTAATTTTCTTCATTTCTGTAATTCTTGAGTGTTTTGAAATAAAGATCAAGAGAAACCTGGGCTCAACAGAACATTCCAGGCCCTGAGGAGACCTTAGAACTCCTTCCAGTACCTTAGAAGGCTCCAAAAGAGGTGGAGAGGGACTTTCAACAAGGATGTGGAGTGATAGGCCAATGGAAAATGGCTTTAACCTGAAAAATGGCAGGTTTAGATTAAATATTAGGATTTTTTTTCCCCTGTGAGGGTGCTGAGACCCTGGCACAGGTTGCCCAGAGAAGCTGTGGCTGCCCCATCCCTGGAAGTGTTCAAGCCCCATCTGGATGGAGTTTTGAGCAACCTGGTTGCTCAAAAAGAAGGACCAGTGACTGCAGGGAAGACACAGTGAGAGTTTTCATCACTGTCACAGAGCCTTGGAAATGAGTTAAAATAAGACACTGAACCAACAACTCTTCACATGACTGAGAACTGGGGCAAGGAGGGGAGATCTTAACCTAATTCCCACTGGGTTTTTTTTTCCTTCAACAAAACAAAACAGCAGACTCTTTCACAGTTGCCAAAGCTGGAGCCTCAGTGAGAGATTATGAGGGATGCAGCCAGTGACTAAGTTTGGATACAAAAGCATTTCTGATTGGTTTCCCACAAGATGAAATTCTGTTATAAAACCTGCTGCTCATTTTCCATTGAAAGAGTAATTTGGGAAACTGTCTCTCTTTGTGCTCTAACTAGGCAGCAGATGGCTCCAGATATGTTTTACTTGGTCCTATTGATTTCACTGCACGATTTAATTTTATTTCTCAGCAGAGCAGATTAAAACATGTGAGATGTTTTATAGGCCCCTGAAATAACAGAAACATGCCCTGAAAAAGCTCCAGCATCAGTCCCTCACCAAGAGCACCTCTTTACCTTGTGTCAGCTCAGAGACATCTCCTTCCTCCCCACAGCCTCCAGCAGCATTTTCTGGGTCCAGGGAATGGTGTTGGCAAACCCAGTGCTAAATGCAGACAACAAACAGTCAAAGGAGAAATAAGAGACCCTGAGGAAAAGAGGTGCAATGTGGTGGGGTTTTTTTTAAAAAGCTCATCCCCAGTGTGCACTTAATAAATAATTAATTGCTGTTATTTCCAAGCTCAGATCCATTTTCACACAAATGCACTTTTAACTCCAGTGATAAAAAAAAAAAAAGGATGCTTTTTTGTTGATTCTTCTTCAATGCAGCCTTGAAGCAATAAACCAAATTGACTGCTAAATTTAGACAAGAATACAGTCTGGCCAAGTCACCTCAGAGTCCATAAATTTATTAATAAGTGAGATCAAGACAAGTCAGGAAACAATCCCTGGGATGCAGACCTGCTTCTCCTTTTACTGGGTCAAAGATAGTTTGGGGTATGAAATACACATTGTACTCTCCAATTAACATGTTTAAGTCTGGATTTATTCTCTTAACTGGGAAAAAAACAGCATGGAGGAAGAAAAATTTCCCCTGCTGAAGGGCTGCTTGTTCCAGACCTGTGACTCCACACTTCTACCCTTAGGATTCCTGTCTTTTCCTGTAGAGGGAGGGTATAGGTAGTATTTCTATATTTTTATCTCTATATTTTATCTTTTATAAGTAGTATTTCCTTCGTGTTCCCTGGCAAAGGAGTCCCTGGGAGTGTATTTGAATCCCACACTGGCACCTGCATTTTTGTGCAAAGCAGGTGTGGTGGCTGATGCTCAGTCACATTCCTCACACAGTTCCTTTCCTGTCTCAGGTTTGAAGGCATCTCACACATTTTTCCAGGGTAGAAAACAAACCCACAGCAGGAACAAGTTATCTGTCTCCAGTGCTGCACAAAGAAAGGTACAGCCAGCTAAAGACCCATTGTGTGGCAAGGTGGGGAAAGAAAGAGGTGGGATATGAATGGGGGATCCACTGCCCTCACTGGGGAAAGGAACAGAATCTCTTCTTCCTGGGAAGGAGAACAGACAAGCAGGTGTCACCTCAGAGTAATAATTGCCATAATCTGTCCTCCTGCTCTTCATCATCTCCTTGTACTTCACAGGCAAGGTGTGACAAGAACTTTCCTGAAGAAGCCTGGAAGTTTCTCCATGCACTGCACACAAGACCTGGCCTTGAGAGACACCTCCCATTTCTCTCATGATCTTCCTGCCCATGCAATGAACTTCTGCAATGACAACACAGCTACAGCCAACAGGGTCATAGATTTTATCACAGTTTTATATGCAACACCTGGGAAAAAAACCATTTGGACAGACCTTATGTCCAGAGACTGGTCAGTGTTGTGAGAGGGACCAGGCATTTTCTTGGAGCTACTCCTCTGTGTCATCATTCTCCCTCACCATCTCTTTTCATCTTCCCTGCTCTTCTCCCATTCATGCCTGGGGACTGGTGCCTGAAAAGGGCTCTGCTTTGCAGAGACAGATTGTGGCAACAGCTGCATCTGTAACAAGGGCTGCATTAAAAACTGTAAAGCTAAGAGGGAGCTGGAAGCCGAGCATGTGAGGAGGAAAGGCATCAGATGACAATGGGGGTGGTTTGTACCTGGTCCTGCTGGGGAGCCTGTTTTCCTGCAGTAATGGACTTCTTCAGGAGCTGGCAAAGGCAGACATGAATGGATGCTGCAGTGGCTTTCTCTGGGGTTAGAGCTCGCACTCAGGAAAATTACAGCCTTTTAGTTACTTAGCAGGAACTTCCCTCTACTTTGCCAGAACATCTGTGTGTCCCTCACCCTCACAGACAGGGAGAGAAGGGCAAGAACTTGTTCTGTGCTCAGTGCATGAGCTCGAGGCTGGGGTAGTGCCATGAGCTTGACTCTGTCTAACAGAATGCAGTTTAATCACCAAGTTTTCAGTGTTCATCTATGGCTGTGAACATTTCAACTCAGACTCTGCCACAGTTGTGGGTGGAACTCACTCCACTCACATCTCCAGGCTACAAACTTGAAGTCCAAGCTCCTGGAATCATGGAATTGTAGAATGGTTTGGTCGGAAGGGGCCTGAGAGATGATCCAGTTCCAAGAGGAGGGTTAGAAATAGATGATCTGGAGGGATCATTTGGGTGGATGGTTGGATCTAGATCATCCTTACCAGATGATCTCTGCAACCTTCCATGATCCTGGGTTGTTCCAGACCTCATCCAACCCGGCCTTGAGCATTTCCAGGGATGGGGCATCCACAGCTTCCCTGGGAAATCTGTGCCAGGGCCTCACACCCTCACAGTCAAGAATTTCTTGCTAATATCCAATCTAACCCTGTCCTCTGGCCATTTAAAGCCATTTTCCCTCATCCTATCACTCCATGCCCTTGTAAAAACACCTTCCTTATGGACATTAATCAGGTAGTGCTGACTAATCCACCTGCTCCTGGTGACTGAGGCTCAGAGGACCCTTTTCAGAGAAGCTGATAGGGACTGATTCAATTTACAGTTCCCGGTCTCAGTAAAACCTTTTGCACTGGTCAGGAAAGAACTCCTGCTTAGAAGCAGAAACTTAACAGTCTTTGGGATTTTTTTTTTTTGCTTTTCCTTTAAGTTGCTCAAGTCGAGCACTCCACTGAGCAAAGAGGGGACAATCCCCCAGAAGCAACAACTGCCACCTAATTTCACCAGCAGCACTTCTCCCATCTGCCTGGCCATTCTTCTTAAATTGCTGTCTAATTTTCAGTATAAAGAGTGCCCAAGGTACACACTTCCCATGATCACAGCTTTATAACAAACCTGTGAGAAGAAAAAAGAGCTTTTGTTGGTTTAATTCCTTGGAATTTCTGAATTGAGCTTCCCCAAAACACATGCACAGAAAATGAAGAAAAAAGGCACTGTTTGAAAGAGTGCAAGGAGTAAGCAGTGGAACACAATTTCTTGTATTTTCTTTTTTTTTAAATAAAAGCCCCAAGCAAATAATCACATATCTGCAATTAGAACATTCATCGAATACTCTGTATTTTGAATTAGCTGTTGAAATAAAAACTAAAATTAAAATAAATGTATTTCTAGAGTGACTGATGGGTGTAAACTGGGGGTGTAATTCTCAAACACAGATCCATCCTCAGAACAACACAGACCTTCACAAATACAACAAATGGCTGAGCAGCAGGTGAAAAATAAGAGCAAAAATAAGAGTTAAAAAAAAGAGGGTAAACACTTGCTGTTTAGTTGACTTCTGCCACTACAAATCCAGGCCAGATGCAGCCCTGGGTTTCCAGTCATTGAAGAAAGAGCCTCATATAAAGAAAATCTATTTTGCAAAATACACAAGTGAAAGAGCTTGGAAGGTCACCAAACCTAAACAGTTAAAAGCAATCACGTTTCAATTAAGATGAATTGAAACAAACAGGCTTTAGAGAGGATGGTAAACACAGCAATGTTTCACTGAGCATTAAGATGAACAAAGAGCATACATCTCCTGAAATGCCTTTTAAGAGCCATCTCATCCCAGCCTCGCCATGAGATGTTGCGCCGCCCAAACCGCCAAACTTCTCCCTGCCAAGCAAAGCACAAAAATGAAATAGTTTTTATCCTCCCCGTTCGAGATTAAATAACATCGAGAGAACCATGTGAAGCAAAAGGGAGAGAAATGGCTGCACGGTATTAAGAGAGTTAATTATAGATGCAGATTAAAAGGCAAGACTGAGTGGTGGAAGAAAAGGGAAGAGTAACCTCCGGCACAGAGATAGTGACATGCAGCAGTTGTCAGTCACCTAGCAACAAGTTTCCTATCCCTGCTGTGCTCTTTAATTCAGCAAATCTGCTCAGGATGTTGGGCTGTTCTCCTGACAAAACGCATTATGTAGTAGACTAAAGGATACAAAAATCCACTGTACACAACACTCTGCTCCCTATTGACCACTGATCCTTTCTCTCAACCCACAAAAGAGCCTTGCATAATGCTCTGAAAAGAGAAAAGTCTCAGCAGAGAAAACATTTGCTTGTAATTGAGATTGACTACATAACGAAAATGATGTTCTTTTTTAAATTCAGCTTGTTGAGGCCATGCTTTTTGTCTCCTGGCTCTCAAAACCCATCCCTGCTGGGAAAAGGGGCAAACATTGTACAAACTCAAACCTGTGGGTTTTTTCCCTTCTTTTCACTGGAAGCACACACGCGCACGCATGCACGCACACGCATTTTGTGGCTAAATGGGCAAGACAGGCTCCTGAAGACTTAAACAAGTTTGAAAAAAAAAAAGAGGAGACAAATAAGAAAATTGTGGAGTATTTCTGTGTTGAAGGGAAGCTGCCATACTTCTGAAAGGAAGCTGAGGTGTGGAGGGCAGAATGTATTTTATAATTTTTCTGGCTAACTAAGGAGCAGCACTGTCAGAGAAAATGAGGTGTTTTATTTCCAAATCCACACAGTAGTTTATCAGCAAACTCAAGTATCACAGAATCACAGAATGGTCTGCATTTGAAGGGATCTTAAGAATAGTTTCTTTCCAAGCCCCCTGCCAAGGGCAGGGATATAACCCACTAGTTCAGGTTGCTCCAAGCCCCATCCAAGCTGGTCTGGAACTATCCCAGGGATGTGGCACCCACAGCTTCTCTGGGCAACCTGTGCCAGTGCTTCATCACCCTCACAGTCAAGAACTTCTTCCTCATATCCAAGCTAAACCTGCTGTGGCTCCCTGACTGCATTCCCAGACACACACATCCCTACCTCTGCATCCAAGTCAGGACCGTGCTCTGAGATAATAATTATCTAAAAAGGAAGAATAAAAATGAGAATTACTTTAGAAGATCTGAATTTTGACACACTGAACTCTACTGTGGCCCATGGCAGGAGTTTGGGTGAGTGCTCCTCACAGAGTGGCTGCTCCAGCAGGAGAGCTGAGGGAGCTGGACCAGCAGTGCCTTCCTAAGACTAATTGTTAGGTCTCATCTGGAGTCCAGAAGGAAGCAGAGTGAGAGAAGGTAATGGCAGAGAAACTAAAGCTGCATGCAGCTCACACAGATGCCCACAGCAAACTCAGCAGAAAAAAACAAGTCCCTGAAGAGGGGCCTGAGTCCCATTGGCACACTCAGATCTTTGTGGTGAAAGTGGGTGCTACAGTTCGTAAAGCACCTTAACACAGCCAAGGATCAGCATCCTGGGAGCTCCGCAAGTGCAGAAAATTGCAATAACTCATTTCAAGCTTTTCTGCTGACATCAACCAGCTGAGTCTGCAACTGTGCAACTCCAGGTGAGCCAGTGGTAATGCCCAAAATCATCTGGAGTTCTTCCACCTTCCACCAGACCGGGTTGCTCTGAGCCACATCCAACCTGGCCTTGAACACTTCCAGGGATGGGGCAGCCACAGCTTCTCTGAGCAGCCTGTGCCAGTGTTTTGCCATCTTCATTGTAAAAACCTCTTCCTTACAGTCGATCTCACTTAATCCTCTTTTAGTTTTACCACCACTAAAAATTTTGTCCCCATCCTATGGTTCATAGTATCAAAAAAAGGGAGGTGGTTGTGCACCAGGAAATGCAGCAGTGCAATTTCTCCTCTGAAAAGCTACACAAGACTGATAAAACACCTTGGTGCCCCAACTGAGAGAAAATGGAAAGGTGATTGTATGATTTACGACACGAAGCTCACAGAGCAGCATCACTTGGAGATTGTAGCAGGCCAGGGTAAGGCTGGTGGGAACGAACTTCATCCCAGGAAAATAAACCCACTTGGATTTTGCTCAAGCTCAGCAGTTTCCACCCTCAGCTCTGCTAGAAAGGGAAGGGATGAAGGGCAAAGATCATTTACCCAGTATGTATTTCCAGGGATGGTAAAACACATTTTCCACTTGTACCTACAAGCCCCCAAATATGACACAGAATATAACAAAGCCTGCTCAAGTTAAAGGATTAGGAAGGGCTGACATGAATGTGTTATTCAGCCACAACCAAGAGAAAAAATAGACTTTTATTTTTAAAGTTCTCTCTCTTAAAAGGTTTTGTTGCTTTGGAAACAATCAAATTGTTTTCAATTTTTCTCCTCCCTTTTTTAAACTACACAAAAAATTATTTTCAATCAGAAAATATAAAATACATAAGAATTGATTTCAATTGATAAATATGAATTTAAAGGAGATTCTCAGGAGCTGGGAATGTTCAGAGGGTAAAATGCAGCAGTAGGAAAGGAAGTTTTGTGAATCCCCTCAAGAGATACTAAAAATAAAAACCTGAAATAGTAGAAGGTTTAGAGGAATGCAATCGGGGGAAAAAAAAAAAAGTGAATAATTGTGGTGCAGAGAAAATACATCTTGTTTTCTCCATAAACAGTATAATGTTGGTTACTATGGAATTTAAGACACTCTGTCGTTCAGAGAGTGCTTCAGACAGATTTCATAGCCATGACAAAGAAAATTCCCTGTGAGGGAGCTGGATCAATCATAGAATATGCAAGAGTCTAAACTACTGAAAAAAGAAAAAAAAAACCAAATAAAACCAAAAAGCCCCCATGAAAAAACCCTAAGCAATAACTCCTAGTAATAAATAATGAAAAGAACATGCAAAAAAGTATTTCCATCCAGTTTCTGTAGCTTTTTAAATATGTTCTGCATGGGTATTTGTTGAAATCCACCTCCAATAACCAGTGTAAATTTTGCTCTGGCTTAGCCCTGGGTAGCCCGAGTGCACAAGTTCCAAAGGGGATCTTGTCTCCTAAAAGCAGAATTTCTGCTAAGCAGGATATTAATTTTCAGGTATAGTTTTTAGAGAAGTTTTCTCTCAGAAAAGCTAAAATTAAAGTGGACACCGGGGTCAACCCGGAATAGTTGGATCACATCCTACCAAAAATAGGAATCGCAAGGGATTCTCCTGTTGATATTTTAAACTTTTGTTCATGCAAGTTTTAATCAATTAAAATGCATTATCTACCCTCTTAACTTTCTCAGAGAGGATTATCTGACATTTGCTATTCACCAGTTTTGCTGAAAAGGTTAATAGTTCACAGGCTGGAGTTAGGGGTAAACAGAATTGATCATTCCTAATGCCTTGGCTGGAACGGAGGGGCTTTGTGTTGACAGGCTGGGAGATGTAATGAGCCTCTAGTACATTCTTAAGGCTTGTTTCATTTGCTCTGTGAATGGGGAAAGTAAAATTATAGTCTATAGGTGTTTTCCATGGTTCTTTCATAAGCAGGCCTCCTGACACCAATTAAAGAGATTATGTCATCAACTGAAAAGAAAGCTATAACCTTGTATGTTAATGCCGTGATTACTTAAGACAGGGTCACTGGACCCAATAGAACAGGGAATGACCTTGGTGAAATTAACTTCGGAGCTCAATTCCTAATTAACTGTTTTCAATGAAAGAATGTGTGATTTCAGGCTATTGGTTAAAATAGTCACTTTTTTCTGTACAAGGACTTTGACACCAGAAGTTAGTCTCCAGCAGCATTAAAAAAAACCCCAAAAACCTAAAAAACACAGGAATAAGATTAGGAGATGGCAAACAGCATGTTCAGAGCTTTATGAAAGCAGATATTGTCCCCTGGATATTTTGCCTGAAAAACCTTTTTCTTTTGAGGCTGCTTTGCCCACACTGCAAAATTTACAATCCCAGGGAGGAAATGACACATTTGAACACACATCCAGGGCAGGAGATACTGGGAAAAAAAAAAATATTGAAAATCCAACTCTACTAAAAAGTAGTTATGTATATAACATAAGCCTGTATTTGTAAGTATTTTAAATTTACTAATTTTTAAATGGAATTGCAGCATATATAAAAATTTGGCCAGGGGAGCTGTATTTTGTAGCACTGGAGGAACAAGAAAAGAAGACAGGGAAGGATTTTATGCAGCTGTCTCTCAGGTAAGGGTGGCAGTGAGGTTCCAGAAGGATGGCACCAGGGCACCCCTGGACTTTGAGCTCTATTGGAGATGCTCACTCAGAGATGCACTCTCAGTACTGGTGAAGGCACAGGCAGGGGCTGTGCAGTCCCCTTGAAACCTTTTTTTGGCACTGAACTTACCTTGGATCTCTGACCAGCTATGCTAAAGTCATACCTGTATCTGCTTTACTTTCCCAGGAAGAAATACACACCTGAAAACATTTTCAACACTAATATCCAGCTGGTCTGGTGATAAAAAAATAAGTTTAACCTGTTAGCCTTTTCCTGCTTTCTTAAATAACATTTTTAGGTGTGGTCCAAGTCATACTCAGACTGGGAGTACAAATCCTGCACTGCAGCAAACAGCAAATTCCCTTTCAAAATAGTCAATAATTAATTGCTTCATGTGTTCAAATACTTCAGACCTGAGCTACCCCTCTGAACAGGTTCCACTCCTGTAAGGTTGGGTTTCACAGAATCATTGAATAGTTTGGGTTGGAAGGGACCTTTAATGGTCCAATCCCTGTCCTCAGCTGTGGTTTACAGGGTTCAGTGTTATGTCTGAACAGGGCAGAGGTTCCTCCCTCTGCAGGCTGTGAGCAAGGCAGGCAGAGTGGATCTCCAGGGTGTCACACTGTCCCCAAGCCAGGACAAGCCCTGGGACTCTGGATCTGCTTCTGCTGCAGAACTGGGAGATGGAGCTCACTCCCCTCTGGTGTCTGTGATGGGATGAACATGTGAGGAGGTCATGAAGGGGACACAGGAACCTCTCCCATCTTATTCTAAAGAAATGATTACACAGAATGTCCCAGAGAGGGCCGAAGTACCTGGTGCTCAGAGACAGCAGAGGTACCTCTGTACCACGGGCAAGACCACAAAGAGAGCCTGCAGCAAAGCCAAAGATGAACCAGCTTCCTGAAATTCCATCTCTGTTCACAATCCACATCTGTGCCAGTCACAGAGCATCACTGGTTGACCCCTGGACCAGCCACTTCTCATGTAGAGAGAAAATCCTCCTGGGCTTGGGCACAGACACTGAAATATCAGAGTGCAAAAAAGACTTTTCCCATGGTCCCCAGGTCATCCAGCAGCATGTTCCAGTGGGGATCCAGCTCTAGGGGACAGCTAAAGGGACTGGCACTGGGAATAACAGTGGTGTGATCACTGATACCTGCCTGGAGATACGGCCTGCAGATGGGAAAGCATCAATTAAACATAAAGGTCTGTGGTCCTGTGACCTTGTATTGTAGGCACAAAACACTCAATTCCCTTCAAACCCAACCAAAGGCAGGCAGCTGCTTTCTCTAAGAACCAAGAAAACAAAACCTCATGTGGCTTCCTGGCTTTATTTTCATTTCAGGGTTGAAACATCCCTCTTAGGGAATGGATGCAATCAAACAAACGGCAGGACTGGATATCACCATCCTCCCAGAGCACACTTTGGATAACCACCTTTCACACCCCAGCCCCTGGCAAATAAATGGCAAGGGAGCAGTTGGTAAATTTGCTGAAAGGTGCAATTAAAAGCAAATAGGGACATTCTGCCTGCTGCAGGCAGTGTATTCTTTACTGCTTATTTGTGGAGGAGGGAAAAGAAAAAGAAAGGAAAAGATTCCTTCCTTCCCTGTGGACCACCCATGGAACTTTTTTGTCCCCTAATTCTGACACCAGGAGAAAAAGAAGTACCTTTTGCTCCCAGCTCCCATGCACACTCCTCCCTATACAGTAAGGCTTTGGGAAGTTAATTGCATTAATATGTTCCCTGAGTAAAAACAGGTGTTGCAACACCTGCATTTTCTAAAGCTGGATTTTGCTAAGAATGTGATTTTTCAGAGGGTTGGAGCGCATGGTTTATACAGAGGTGATATTTAAGGGACTTAGGACTGCACAGAACCTCTAAATTGGGAAAGTTCATAGCGTGTGCTATGAAATTCTGCAAATTATTGGTGACCAGAGCTAAGCCTGGACAATGTCGAGCTGTCTGCAGGAATTCAGCATGGATGTGATTTTCAGGGAGTGGCACTGGAGTTCCTGTTTGTGAGTCCCCTTTTGGCCTGTGCTTTAGTGCCTGCTTGGACCTGACAAAGATGTTCAGCACTTTCCAGGATGAAGCTCCTTCGACAAAGCCCCTGAGCCCACGGGACTGCAGCCTACAGGCTCAGTGCCACCATCTCCATTGAAGAGCCAGGCCAGAGTGGATGGGATGAGGCAGCTTTTAGGGAATAAATATTACAGTTGTAAAGAACATGACAGCAACAACACTACGGCTGGAAAGCCTCCTGGCACTGAGGATTTTCTAGGAACAGGGAGCAGCTTACAGGCTACAAGGGCTGAAGTGGAAGATCTGCTTACTCACATGAGTAAGGGCTACTAGCAGTAGGAAGGATTGCAAGATTAAGCTCTTAAGGAATGAGGTGCTAATGGGTCTGACGGTGAAGTGGCTCTGCAGTTGCTTACACAGCTGAGGAGATGGCCTGTGACATAACACGCTCAGCCATGCAAGCTTCGTGTGTACATGTCCATGTCAATACCAGCAACCTGCTAAGTGCACATCACCCTCCCACCAGAGACACGGGGGCTGACTCCTTGTAAAAAGCATGTTAAAGTCCCGAGAATATCCACTGCCTTGTGCCAACACTCATCTCTACATTGAATCGTGTCAGGGGGATGCATCTGGGGTGAGAGGCCCTTCCCTCAGCCCTCCCCCCCCCATTTCTCTGGGTTTTTCTGTGCACTAAAGGGTCAGAACCACAGGAAGGGGTTTGAGAAGCTTTGTTAAGGGCAGGAAGATGATTCCTGCAGAGACAGCAGGAAGAGGCAGAGCTTTCACCTTCCAGGGACAAGTTCTGGTGCTGAGGGTGTGCAGAATACAGACCATAAGGAGGCAAACCACTGAACGATGCTGTGTAATAATTAAGGCAACTTAGAGAGCTCTTTCAAATACAAGTGGAATTGGGGCTTTCCTCATAGTTGAAAATACTCAGAAAGTATTTAAAATCTTTGTTGCCTCAAATGCAACAGTGAGCATGAACCCAACTCTGTGTCCTTCTAAGTACCATGGCCATGTTTCATGCAGTGCTTCAAATTAATAATTAATACCTAATTCTATTATTATTTTTATTATCATCCCTGCTCACATCCAATCTTGTGATATTCTCAAGATCTGTAAATCAAGTGCTATATGATTTCATTCCAACTCACTACAGTTTTTAGCCCAATCAAACTTCTGCAGATAAGTCACTTGTCAGCAAACACAGAGGGAAAGGCTGCTTTTTTTCTCCCACTGGGCGCACTGAGTTTCCTGGCAGGAATGCAGCACTTCCATGGGATGTTTGTTGTCCTGGACACACAGGCTGGAAATACACCCCAAGGAAAATAGTTTAAATGCTGGTATCAGTCAAAACATTTAGTTCAAATGCTTTAGAGCACAGAAAATCAGTGGAAGGCTCTAAATATCTTCTAAAAAAAGCAGATTTACCTTGTAATGAATGTGGAATAAAATTTTCCAAGGGGAAATGAGAGATGAGCAGCAGAAATGACTGACATCCGTTTCCTTCCTTCTGTTGTGGGCTATTTTCAGACATGGATGACAAGGTCTTTCCTTGCTTCCCCTGAAGTCCACTCTAGTAAATTCAGAATCACAGAACTGCAGAATTGTTTTGGTTGGTAAAGACCTCTGAGCCCACTGAACCCAGCCATTAACCTGGCATTGCCAAGGCCACCACCAACCCGTGTCCCCAAGTGCCCTGCAGGGATGGTGACTCCACCACTGCCCTGGGCAGCTGTGCCAGAGCTTTACAAACCCTTCAGTGAAAAAATTACTCCCAGTATCCAAAGTAAAACTATCCTGGCACAACTTGAGGCTGTTTTCTCTCGTCCTGGTGTTTGTTCCCTGGGAGTACAGCCTGACCCCCGCCTGGCTGTCCCCTCCTGTCAGGGAACTGTGGAGAGTGAGAAGGTCCCCCTGAGCCTCCTTTTCTCCAGGCCAAGCCCCCCCACATCCCTCAGCTCCTTCTGGTGTTCCGTTCCCTTCTCTGGACACTCTCCAGCCCCTCAATGTCCTCCTGGCCCTGAGGAGCCCAGCAGTGGCCGCAGGATTTGAGGTGTGGCCTCCCCAGAGTCAGCACAGGGCCCTGCTCCTGCTGCCACCCCGCTCCTGCGGCCTCCTGGCCCAGCCGGGCACACCCGGGCCCACGTTCAGCCGCTGCTGAGCGGCACCCCCAGCTCGGCAGAGGGATTCTGTATCTCCCTGAGCTGGAGCCTGGTCCCAGAGGGCTGTCCCGCCCGGGGACAGGGCTGCTGGTAGCACAGCCGCGGCTGGGGCTGCTGTGAGGGGAGCACACGGAGCCGAGTCCGGCTGCAGCAGCCGGGGCCAGCTTCTCTTGACCTCTGCGGTGCTGCGGCACAAAACCCGGGGCTCCCACACGCTCGCATTCAGCCTGACAGATGCTTTTCACGCTGCTGTTGTTCCAGGTGTTCCTGCTCCCATCCCCTGTGAGCGGGGAGCCAGGCACACACGCACGGCATCCCCCGCCGCCTCCTCCTCACGGCGCCCCAGCGCTGCCCCGCCAGGGACTGCTCCTCTCGGCCTCGCTGCGCTCCTTTCACCAGCCGGGATCGTGTTTTTCCTGACAAAAGGAGCTGGAGCCCTCTTGTGTTGAGTTCTGCGGCTTGCAACCATGCCTTCGGAAATCCCCGCGGATGGAGCCACCCCAGCTTCGCCGGGATGCTGCGGGCGAGCTGCTATTAATAGGAACCCATCTGCACTGCTTGTCTTTGCTTCTGCAGCAACACTGCACGTAAGAGAGGGAGGAAATGGATTTCGGCCTCGAAAGCCACGTGTTTAATTATAAAAAGATACATAAAAATCTTATGATTTAAAGCCTTCCTACTCTAATCTCAGCTTCTGAATAATGCAGCTTTTTCATAGACCCAGAGAATCACAGAATGGGTTGGGTTGGAAGAAACATTAAAGATCATCCAGTTCCCACCCCCTGCCATGGGCAGGGACACCTTCCACTATCCCAGGCTGCTCCAAGTCTCATCCAGCCTGGCCTTGGACACTGCCAGGGATGGGACAGCCAAAGCTCCACTGGGCACCCTGTGCCAGGGCCTCAGCACCCTCACAGTGAAGAATTTCTTCCTGAAATCTAAACTTGAAGCCATTCCCCCTTGTCCTGCCACTCCAAGCCCTTGTCCAAAGTCCCTCCAGCTCTCCTGGAGCCCCTTTAGGCACTGGAAAGGGCTTTAAGGTCTCCCCAGAGCCTTCTCTTCCCCAGGCTGAACACCCCCAGCTCTCCCAGCCTGTCTGCAGGGCAGAGGAGCTCCAGCTCTCTGGGCATCTTCATGGCCTCCTATGGATTTGCTCCAACAGGTCCACTTTTTTAATCATTGCTCTTTAATTAATAGGATACAGTATGTAGCAAACTAAGTAGGAAGCACATGTTAGAAAGATGACTGTAGGATTTGCAATTTCACTCGTATTTCACAGATGCATGAGATAAATCAATCTGCTCACACCTGCTACAGATCTGTGCAATACAACTGGTTTCCACCGATTTCCACTCAGTTTGTCTAAACCTGATCTTCCAGTCTGTGGCTACAGTAGAACAGCACACACACCTGGGAAGGGGCAGCACCTTAATGGCTGAGAATTTCCAAGATTATTGGAAACTGATGAAAATTCGGTGTTACTTTTTTATTATTTTTATGCATAAATAATTATTTTCTGCCTCATTTAGTAATATCAGCTTGACAGTGAAAGCTGATATTGAAACCACTTCAAATAAAGCATCAGGATTTTATTTTGAGAAGCTATTACTTAAGCAACCACAATCATGTCATTTGTTCAAAGTTGGGGAAACCCTAGGATGATTTTTGTTTTAGGTTTGTATGTTAGGAGATACTTATATTTGTTGTAATACCCTTCTGATAAAAGATTACTCTGCAGCAGTTGGAGCTTTCTGAGCTTGTAGGACCACACAGGGATAACCACCTCTCCCAAAATTCAGGTCTTTTAAGATGCTTCCCGTTGTTTATCCATGAAAAAAAAATAAAAATTTAAAACATGCCCCCAAACATTAATCAATAAAACAAAATCTGTCTGCATTTGGTTGGAAACAGATAAATTCAGTACAGGTGAAGGTCATACTTGATCTTTCTCCATTTTGCCTCCTGGTTCTCACCCCATGTCAAAGCCCTTGATTATAATCTGCCACAAAAGCGTCTTTGGCAGGTGATGCATTTCCTCTGCTTGTGGTTAAACACAACACCTACAGGCAAAATGATCTTTTACAGTTCAGGACTGGGGTGGCAACAGCTGGAAGAGGTGACTGGTAGGTATTTCAGCTTTTATGGTCTGGATTTCAGAGCCATCAGGGCCTGAACAGCAGTGAGCGGTGGCTGAGTCCCACCCCAGCACAGCTGAAATGGAAATAATTGATGCTGATGGTACCTTTAACTGAGAGAGAGTCCTTAATACCTCCTGCCAACAGCAGCTGAGTGTCTGAGCCAAAGCAAGGGGGGAAGGCTCTGACAGAAGATATTATAGTAATGTACTATAATGGGACTTGCTGATTTGAATAAAGCAGTATGTTAAACACTCCACAGTCTCCTTGCTGTGTGCCATGACCCTATTTACAACTCTACATTTAAGATATTTGCACTCCATACAATTTGAGACAAGCCAACACGCCCCCATTACAGTATTTTTCCATTTATTTTATCCTTAAAAATTTAAAAAGGGTGCATAGAAACTTTGTCCCTTGGTGAAAAGCTGAGAGCTCAGAACAAGCTTTGCAGCAGCATTCCCATCGTTTACCTCTTGGATGCATCTTTTGCAGTGAAATGCTTGTCCCAAGCCCAAGGTCAGCACAAAGTCACCTGTCACTTGGAGGCAGCACTATTGATCTCAGGCAAGAGCTAACACTTGGGTTTGTAGTTGTTAGAGCAATAAACACGCTTTATTACCCATTCATAATGGAAAAAAAAAAAAAGAGCTGATATTAATAACTGCACATACTAATGGCTGCAGAGCACCATAACCCGTGCTGCACACAGGCCCTGGAGAGCACTCGAGTTCCAGCTGAGTCAGAGCAGCAGCCTGAGATGGAGGAGATGATAATGCACACATGAAATGTACACACTCTGCTGCTCCCCTGACCTCGGCAGCGCTTCGCTCTTCAAACCTTTGTAATCCGTCCTTCCTTCTGCTGCTGCACGACCCCTGTTCCAAATACCTCCCTCCACCACCTTCACTTTCCTAAATTGTGGTTGACTTCATCACCAGTGGGCTGGAGGTGTCTGTCCTGTGGGAAGCTGATGGAGCTACTCCTGCTCAGCCCCTGCACTGCTGGTCTTGGACCAGAGAATTAGGGCCTGCTCCTCTCCCCATCCCTCCCAGCCACTTGGATTGCAGCCTGCATTTCTAGAAAGTCAGGGTTTCTTTAAGCTGCAAATGTCATTTGTAGTTTTAATTTAGTCTTGTGTTTAACTCCAAATGGAAAGCCTTTGTTTTCTTCCAAGTTCCTTGATGCAATTTTCCTTAAAATTAAGGATCTTAAAATGAAAAATTCTCATAGAAATCAAAATGTTCAAGATTACTAATGGCAAAATAGCTTTTATGAACAGCTCAATTGCATCAATATGCAATATGCATCAATATGCATCAAAAATATTCTGAAATATTTGAACCAGTGATTATTTGTTTACTCATTTTGATATTCATCTTGGCCAAGACATTTTGAAGCTAAATCTTTCTACCTCTTTTACCTGGGGATGCTGCTGAGCTCTCGTGCTCGGAGCTGTGTGTCACACAATGACAGAATGGTTTGGGCTGGAAGGAACCTTAAAGATCCTCTCATTCCAATTCCTGTCAAGGGCAGGAACACCTTCCACCAGGCTGTCCACAGAAGTTGTGGCTGTTTCATTCCTGGGGACATTCAAGGTTGCTTGGAACAACCTGGGATAGTGGAAGGTGTTCCTGCCCATGGGGACATCTGGAACAAGATGATCTTTGAAGTCCTTTCCAACCCAAACCCTTTGAGTCTGTGATTCTAATTTAATGGCTGAGGGTTCCCTGGTGACTGCAAATGGGTAACTCTTGTCTGGGGAAGATCAGTTTTGATGAACAGGCTGCTGAAACCTGTTGACCATGGCAAACTAAGAGGAGCTTTGTGTGCAATTTTTCTGCCCCTTTTGAGAGGTGCAGATGGTTGTGAGCTGACACCAGCCATCACAGGATGCCCAGGGATGTGAAGCTGAACAGGACAACCACTCCCAGAGCCCGTGGTGGGGCAGTGCCCAGCTTCTCCCAGCCTTCTGCTGCTCCAGGAGCCTTCTGCACTGGGAATGGTGGGATGGGAAGGCAGGCAGGGGCTGGCATGGGGGCAGGGGTAGCTGTGACACTGTGATGCAGTGTCACAGGCTGCTGCTGCTGCTGCTGCTCATGGGGCCCTGGAGAATTCATGAGAATTGACAGTGAGGTCAGGGAGATAATCTGAAGGAGCTAAAGCAGCTGGAAACCTGGAGAGAAAAATGACAAGTTCTTTTGCACTTTTTGAAGCTGAACCTTATTTACTTCTGGGCACAGATCATCAGGACTGATACACACCAGCGGCTAAGGGAGGAATTCCAGGGGAGTAAGAGAACATCCCTTCAGAAACATGTGGGTAATGAATAGCAGAGGAAAAAGAGGCAAGGATAATTTTGGATCTGAGAGCAATGCTGCTGGAATTTTTCTTTTAAGAAAATTTGCAAAAGATATCTCATTGTTTGAAAACCCCAGCAATACACCAGATGCATTCAAGCATGACTAGATCTGAAGTGTAATTCTCTCAGTGACGTGATGGTCACCCTCGGTTTTTTTAGCAATTATGGGGCAGGAAGGAGTCAGCAGTCAGGAAGCAGCTTCCCTGAAAAGGCAAATCTTTCTTTTTGCATAAACCTAAGGTAATTCCTTTCTTGCCACTGAATTCCTGGTTCATAGCCCTCTGTGAGCAGGTGTTCTAGGGCACAGGCTAGTTCAGCACAGAGGGGACTTGCTGAGTGTCCCTGGTTTAAGTGCATCACATTTTAGGTTCTGTAAGTGCAGGAATACAAACTGGCTGACAAACTTTTGTGAATTGGACCATGAGTCATGATTAATTTATCAAGCTGTTCTAAATGCATCAACTAAAATAACAGAAATATAAACAGAAGTTATGTAATTCCTCCTTGCCTGTGCTTGAGCCTTGCTTGTGATGGTGGAAATACAAACTGAACTAGAGCGTATAAAAAGATTTCCAAGAAAAAGCCTTTGTTTAATGTTTCCTATGCATCAGATATTCCACTTGCCTCCCAGATGCATATATTCCAAATCAGGCTTTTGCTGTCCACAGAAAATTCCTCCATCTATTTATACTTTCAAATCTATGATCTTATACACTAATAAATAGTAATGAAGTCCCAAAGTAAATACCAATGTGATGGTTTCACTGGAGATCTCGCTGACATTTATAAATATCTGCAGCTTTCATGGTTCAGGACACTGGCAGAGCTCACAGATTCTGTTAAACTTTATCATATAATTGTACATATGGTCCCTCTTTTGAAACTGTAGTGCACAGGGTTGATGGAATATTTCTGTTAGGCAGCACTGCATGTGTTTGCCTGCTTTATGAAAAGCCATGTTCCTGTGCAGATGTATTTCAGCTAAACCCACCGTTTTTCATCTCAGCTGACACCAAACAGCACACACAGTCTGGACTTCCCCAAAGCTATGGAAATACTGCTATCTTGTGCTTACTCACCGCTCTGAGTCATCCATTTATATGTCTGTGCATTTATACTCCAGGAGATAATCCGACGAGGCTAAAAGCCATTGCACTCCTTGTGTGTGCCTTTGTCTGTCAAAGGGATTGCAGGACTTGGGTCCCCATGGTGGAGAGTTTAACTCAGTGACCCGAGAAATACTTTCCAATTGAATTCCGTCATTGCCCTGCTCCAAAAGGTAAGACAGGAATTTCATAGGACAGAACCAGAACTGAACCTTGCATGGGACAGTCCTGGGAGAGGGATTTTGTTGCTGGGATAAGGCCAAGGTGGAGAACTGTAAAGCATCAGTAGCAATGAGCTTGAGTCCAGCTTTTCCAGGATATGTTTAAGTGACCAAGGACTTGACATGGAAATTCATTTCAGCCTCAGATTCAGGGGTGGCACAGGGATTTCTGAGCCAGTTTCTTGCTAAAACATTCAATTAACTGTGCAAAAAGATAAATTTCTCAGTAGACCGAGCCCTACATACTCAGCATCTCCCAATTATCCCACAAGATGGGAAAGTGGGAGGGAATTCTCCACTCCAGAGAACTCTGTCAGAGTAGGACTTTGCTCCTCATACAACAGGGAAGGTCCTCCCTGGCTTTAGTCTCCCAAAGGTCCTGTCATCAGAGCAGGAATCAAATAGTTGCCATCCCTGATGTCTGCTACAACTGGCAGGAAATTGATAACTTCCAGATAAAACAATAGCTAAAAGCCCCTTTTTGCACAGTTAAACTTTCACACTCTGAGGGAGTTCTGTGCTCAGTCATCTCCTGTCTGACATTCGATGGAGACCTTGGGACAGCAGAACAAGTGAAGCTGTTCAGGAAAACCTCTCAGTTTGTGTGCAGATGACACACAGATAGAGCTGCTCCCAGTAACCCTGCACTGGGATGGTGAAAGGAGCTTCCATCACCTGCTACATGGATTCTGCCAGCACTTCTGAAGCCCCAGCACTGTTCACATCTAAAGTCAGTTAAAAGTGCTTTGTGCTATCTCTCTGGGAAACTTCTTAAAAATGAACTTCTGGGAACAGTTGCTTTAATCCTCTGGGACATGAGACCTGTGTTTGCCACTGCTGCTGCTGAGGATGGGACTGGAAGAGAGCAGCCAAGGCAAATAGGGTGGGCTGCTGTTGAAGTAAACACTAAATCCCAGATCAGGTGGGACTTCTGCTGGCAGGCTGCAGGATGGCAGCTCTCAGCACACTACACAAACCCAGCTTTTTCCCAGATGCACAAAGCCCCTTTAGACTCTCTCCAGATTTCCAGAGATGCATTTATACTGGCCTAAAATAAATGTACCAGGGAGGAAGGGAGAAGGGCTTGCTGCATATGCCACAATACAGATCAAGTCAAGCGAAAAAGCCAGTGTTGGTGGCACATGAAAAATTAGCTCCCTGGAGCAAAGTAGGCAACGACTTATTTATGCTGGCTGGAAAAACTGTTTCTTCTACACACTTGCTTTCCTCTTACAGCTCTCCTCCTTTCCTACAGCTCTCCCCAGGTAAGGATAACCAGCCTGGTAATTTTGCATATCAGATCCTTTTGCTGGTAATGTTTGTAGGTGCTGGATGTGTGAGCTAACCAATGATTCACTGATAAGTGATTTAAGATGTGTGACCCATCCCCAGTTATCATTCTGAAAAAGGGAGGAAAAGCAATGATGAAAGTGTGTGCTTAAAGAAAGGTTGTGAAGTCATGTTCTGATCCACATCTCACAGAACCAGAGTGTCCTGAACTGGAAGGGACCCACAAGGATCATCAAAGTCCAACTCCTGGCCTTGCCTCTGCTGTGGATCCTCTGTGGCTGAAGACTTTGTCCAGCTTGCAGATGTGTGTGTGACCCCAACAAATGCTTCATGTCACCACTTGAGACCCAGGGGCTGTGCAGGGCAGGCACAAACCCTGCTGTGGAGACCAGCTGGTTGGTTTAAAACCTGCAGAACTGAAGTGGTGAGGGCAGCTGGATGTGCCAGCTGTGTGTCCTACTAAGGAAAAGGGGCAGGAGGAAAGGAAGAGGCCACAGCTTGCACCAGGGGAGGTTTGAAATACACATTAGGAAAATATTCATGATTGAAAAGGAAGCTGGGCATTGGAACAGGCTTCTCAGGACGGTGGTAGAATCACCATCCCTGGAAGGGCTCAAAAAAAAGTGTGGATGTGGCACTTGGGGACATGGTTTTGTGGTGAACACAGTGGTGCTGTGCTAACAGTTCTCAATGATTTTAAAGGTCTTTTCCAACCTTTATTACTTCATGATTCTATGGATGTTGCTAAAAATGACCACTGGAAAAATGAAATTTCGACATGCTGAGGTGAACTCACCAAATTAGTGCCCTGGTTGCCTCATTGGATGGATCATGCAATTTCTCAAGCTGTTCTCTTGCTAACATGGATAATTACTCCCAGCCCAGATAAGCCCAAAGGTACCAAAATAACATCCTTCCCGCAATTTTTTTTTTTTTTAAATTTTGATTCTCCGAAGACGAGGTCTTTTAAAGGTCATATCTTGACAGAATTCCCCTTCTTACCCCCCTGTTGTGCTAAAATAGATCAGTATTATTGACCTTGACAACAATGCCTGAAAGGTTTAGTGACAATCCATTCTGTATCAACGAGCACATAAAGCTGCTGTTTATGGGCTGGGGCGTTCTCTGTGCAGAGAGATCGGCTTCTCCTGACAAGGCACAGAGTAAAAAGATTTAATGTACCCATCTGAATGTGAATTGGATCGTACCCTCCTGACATGAGATCCCCAGCCGCAGGGAGAGCCCTGCCCGGCGCTGTGGTGCCGCATTAGCCGCTCGTAATAGCCACGAGAAGAAACAGAGCATGACAAGAGCTAAATAACATCAGAGCGGGGAAATGGCCAGGTTTCCCCCAGCCCTTCTGCTCTCCCAGACTTTTTAAAATGTGGAAAGCAATGAAATGTTTTTAAAGGCGGCTTATTTTGCCTTTGAAACAGCTCTCTTTTTTTTTTCTTTTCTTTTTTTTTTTTTAAATAAGCATTTTTTAGAGGTGGATGTGTCACGATGGAAAAAAGCATCCACTCGTGTTTAGCTGCTCTCCCACGTTTAATTCCAGTCCTCAGCCTGTGTATGCTCTTACACCTGTTAATTGAATTCTTCTTTTCCTCTTTTCTTCCCTGAAGAAGAAAAGCCCTCTCCAAAATGATCAACAAAAATAAGAGTTGAAACTGTGGCCTCAACAAGGGCAAATTGAATGTGCCCGTGGTGTCAGTGGGGGCAGGATTTCACTTGTTCAGTCAGAAACAGGTTTTGCCAGAATCCTGACTCTTTCCCCTCGAGTTATGCTGATTACTGGGGGAGAGGGGAAGGGGGAAGGGAGGTGGAAGAACTGTAGAAGAATAGATAAAGAGGTGGATTAAAAAAAAAAAAAAATCACACACAGTGGTAAAATGTACGCTGACTATTGTTTTTCTGGTTGTTTATAATAAAATTTGGAAAACAAGGTATGTGAAGAAAAGAAGACAAGATAAAAATTAAGAGGTTTGTTTCAGAGTTTACCTTTCTCTGGTTTAAGGAGTTATAAATAATCCCTCCTAAAGAGCTGAGTTACCTCTCATCATTAGTCTTATCTCCACAATGCCTTTTCTGTCATGTTCATTTCAGGGTCAAAAAATTCACCTTGAAAAGCCAGCAGCACACAGCAGATTTCCCAGATCCAAGCAGGGAGACTTGTTTACCAGCCGCTGCACTATTCCAGCACTGGGAAGCCAACTGAGGCTTTGTGTGTTTGGCCTCAGGGTGTCTTTCCCTGGATCATTGTGTCTGGAAGTAGCATGGAACAAACTAACAGCTCCTCATGGTCTCTTCTGGAGATACAGGATTGCTGTCCAAGGATCAGCTGCTTCTGTTTCAGTACATGTATTATTGAATTGGTATCATTGAAAACAACACTTGGGAAGAAGAGGGGTCACTCACTGCAGCAGAAGTCCCAGGACTGGAGAACAGCAAGCAGAGGGACATCATGGTCCAGGGAGGCCACAAGAGTGATCCAAGGGCTGGAGCCCCTCTGCTAAGGAGACAGGCTGAGAGAGCTGGGGCTGTTCAGCCTGGAGAAGAAAAGGTTCCAGGGGGACCTAAAGCCCCTTCCAGAGCCTAAAGGGGCTCCAGGCGAGCAGGAGAGGGACTGTTCACAAAGGCTTGGAGTGGCAGGACAAGGAGCAATGGCTTCAAACTGCCTGAGGGCAGGGTTAGATGGGATGTAGGAAAACATTCTTCCCTGTGAGGGTGGTGAGGCACAGGGTGCCCAGAGAAGCTATGGATGATCCCATCATCTTGTTCCAACTCCTCTGTCATGGACAGGGACACCTTCCACTAGACCAGGCCCCACCCAACCTGGCTGGGAACACTCCCAGGGATGAGGTGGCCACAGCTTCCCTGGCAGCCCGTGGCAGTGCATGTTTAAGGTTCTTTCTAACCCAAACCATTCCCTGATTCCATGATTCTTCCTGCCTGTGTGGGGACAAGACCTAAACTTGGATGAACATTTGTCTGCACACGCATTTCCAAGCCCCAGTATTTATGCAGAGACCCCTAGAAATCCCAGCCTCCTTTCCTTCTCAAAAGCAAGAGCACAGTGTTACTCTCCTAGCTAAAGATGTTTCTCTAGTTCATATTTCTCCCACATGAGCTCATGTGATTCCTGCAGTGGCAGAACTTACAAAGAATTGCCAAAGGAGAGCTTTGACCATGGTAAGTTCAGCAGCACCGCACATCTCTGGTAAGCAGAGAATCACCACCATCACTTACAGCATCACTTTAGTGCCACACAGCTGCTGCAGGTCCAAGAAACCCAGCTTGGGTGGCTGGTAAAGCAAATTCCTGCTTCAGTCATTCAGTCACTTTGCAGATCAAAGGTGAAAATTAAGGCACAGGTTACTTGAAATACAATCTCGGCTGGTATAACCCACTGCGGGGTTCCCTACCTGGGAATGCAAACAAAAGGGGGAGGTAGCAGAGGATGGACAAAACCCCCCAAAAGTCAAGGAAAGAACGAGGAGGGAAAGAGAAAGGATTACTCATTCCATCGCCAGCAGAATCCTGAGCGGTCCATTTGTTCTTCCCGCAGAAAAAGTCCTTCCTTTGTTTGCCATCCACAACAATCACCTGGCCTCTCGCTTGCCTTCAGAGAGCCCTTTTCCCCCGTTTCGAGCCCGTAATTACCGACACCAGGTGCATGGCTCCAGCCCATCCCGGGCCCGTCATTCACAAGTGAAGGTTTGCAATTTGCCAGCCTCCCCTGAAGGGCTTTGTCGCAGCCTCCTGTCCCGGTGCACTGCCAGCGGCCCGGCACAAAGCGAGGGAAATGGGATTTCCCGAGGGAACAAAGGGCAGCCGAGCTCCCCGCCTGCAGCCCAGGTGACTGCAGAGCTCCCTGAGCAGTGACAGCAGGCTCGGAGCAGCCCCGAGCATGGCAGCAGGGCTGGCAGCTACACCAACCACAGCCCCTGGTGCCACTGCTGTGAGCAAACACCGTCAGTCCCTCTCCGAGTTTTAATTACTGAATTATTTTAGCTGGTCGGATACTCGGTGCTGATGGAGGGCGCTCGGCTCGGGCAGCGTTCACCCCCTCCCTTCCCTCCCTCCCCAGCCCCTGGCAGCAGGGTTTCCCATCTCTGGACGCCTCCAAGGCTCTGCTGATGGCTCCGTTTGGGGTCAGGTGCAGGAACTGAGATGCTGTGAAAACAAGGGGCTCGTGGATTTAACTCCGGGAATTTGCCTGTTGCACCTGCACGGGGCAGGACCTTTCCCTTGTCTGTGGCAGGAACTGTCCTCAGCCAGGGCTGATCCATGAGTGGTGCCCCTGCTGTAAAACAAAGTAACAGTGACAATGATAATCACAGGAAAGTGAGAACTGAGATGATTTAGGCTTGCAGCTCTGTCCTGTGGTTTGGTTTGACGCAGCAAGTCCAGGCATGGATGTACCAGGGATGAAGGGGTGAATTTCTCCCCTCTTATCCCTGGCTTTGTGGCACAGAATCATAAGTGGTTTATGTTGGAAAGGACCTTAAAGATCATCTCCAACCCCCTGCCATGGGCAGGGACATCTCCCACTCAACCAGGTTTCCCAGGGCCCCATCCAGCCTGGCCATTCCACTGCATGTGAGATTGCTTGCAAGATTCTTACAATCTCTTTGCAGCTACCTGAATGAAAGGTGTGTCCTGTCTTTCACTCCCAGAAAAATCCCAACAAAAATCCCAATGACCTTAAACTGAAAGAGAGTATGTTTAGATGAGATATTAGGAAGAAATTCTTTCCTGTGAGGGTGGGGAGGCCCTGGCACAAGGTGTCCAGAGAAGCTGTGGCTGCCCCATCCCTGGCAGTGTTCCAGACCAGGATGGATGGGGCTTTGAGCCACCCAGGATAGTGGAAGGCATCCCTGCCCATGGCAGCAGGGTTAGAACGAGGTGATCTTTTAAGGTCCCTCCCAAGCCAAACCATCTGATAAGTCCATGGTTCTGTGTTCCAGGGGAGGGCAGTAGTACTGAAGTTGCTTTCTCTGAACGTCCCTAAGGCAGCAGCTCACAGCAGACGAGGAGAGCAGCACGGCAGCAGTTCTCCTGAGCTCAGCACAACCTCCTCCTAAAGCCCCTGCTGCTGCCTGGGTTGCCCCTGCCAGAGCTCTGCTCCCCCTGCCAGGAGTGTGCCTGCTGCTGGCTCTGGAACACTCAGCTCAGGCACCTTCTTGCTCTTCCTGCAGATGCTTCTGACTCATACTGATCTCCCAAAGATTAGGGAATCCAGCTTTTGAAGTGCTCTGAAACATGTGTTAGAAAAGAAAATAAATTAATTGAAGCAACATTGGTCTGAGCCCTATCAAGGCTGAAATCAGACAGAGGCAGGAGGAATGTCCTTTTTTCCATGGCTCCCTCTGACCCATGGGCTGGAGGAGGAAGTGGGCAGATATTTTTAACAGAGACATTACATCACCATTTTTTTATATTCTCCATCTGTATGAACTGTAAGACAAAGTGGAGCCAAGTGTAATTATTCCTAAAGAAATTAAGGCAAGAGCACATGCACAGCATCAAGGTGGAGATCCCAATATGGGAATCTTCCCAATTTGGCTTCTCTCTGGGCCAAATGAAGATCTGTCCTTCTTTCCCACCACCTCCTCTCCTCCCTATAAACCTGCAGCTACCTGAAAAGCTCCCAGGACACCTGGCCATGCCAGGACCATCTGTGCACTCACTGAGACTGGTGTGACTTAAAATCAGGAGCACTGGGAATAAAGCTCTCGAGGGACACTCCTTTTCTTGGGTATTTGAAACAACAGTCTCAGCTTTACCATTTGATGCAGTAAAGATTTCTCCCATGGACAAGTCATTCTAAATTGGGAAGGAACAGCATAAAAAAGTAGTAAAACCCACCTATCTCCAAACTGGACTTGATCCCAAGCACTGTAGGAAATGGGCTCATCAGTGGGATGAGAATCCTATTCCATATGAAGCCCTCACCAGATTTTTGCCTGATTTTCCATGGTTTGCCCAGGTCACCCCACAATTACCCTTAGAGGTTTTCCTCAGCTGCTGAAAAGAGGAGCACAGAAATGGGTAAGAGGCTGCACTGCAGCATTCTTGGAGTTTTCAGGTGGATCCCAGACATGACAACAGCCTGTCTGCTTGTCCCACCCCACTGCCTCACACTGCCTGGCTCTCCCAGAAGAAGATTTTTCCAGCCCAGGAGCAGAATTGGAGACATCATTCCCAAGGAAAGGCTTTGACATCTCTACGTGAAGGAATTTGCTCAGTAAGAAGCATTGCAGACCACAGGTGTGGGCTTACAATATTGCAACACCCCAATTTTTGGAGCACACTGAAAATGCAAGGGTTTTTTTTTATCAAAGACTACAGGTTTCACCTGTATAAAAATAGGAGACCACCAGCTTTGGATTGTCTATTAATTTTACATTTTTTACATTAGATTTTCTATTAACTTTTTATTATTTCTATTTGTTTTTCTAAAATCTTTCTGTTAGTTTTTCTATTTTTATTTTCTCTTTCATTTCCTCTGCTACTTTTTCATCATTCTGCTTTATAATCAGCTGAGATGAACAGAGAGTTCTGGCCTCTTCCCATTGATTACACAGGACTGTTTTGGTTCTCATTACCTTGTTTCTCTCTTTTTGTTCTGGAAATCATACCCTGTCTGCAAAGAGAAGGCAAGTACAGCATTCTGACCCTCAGATTTCTCTCCAGTTTTCTATTGCTGAGATGCCTGGACCTTCTCTTCCCACTGACTGCTTTTTCTACTGCTCAGCTCTGCAGCAGCCAGACTTTGTGGCAACATCCCAGATCCAGCATTCCCCACTAACCAGGAGAACGAGGCCATCCTATTCTAGTCCATCCCCCCAAGAACAGGCAGACAATTATTTGAAGCACAGGAGGGAAAGGGGTGAGGAAACTTCGGTAGTGAGGGAGAGGCTGCTCCACAAGCATTTACAAGTCTCGTTTATAAACAGGAGATTACTGCAGGAAAGTTCAGCATTCACAGCTGGCTGGAAAACCCCCTCAAATATAGTTTCCTTTGACTCTCCCTTCTGCAACAGTTGGGACTCAGTCTGAAATTCAAATTAAGTTTCATACCCGGCCTACAATTCCATTTTGTGCCCCAAAGCAAAATCTCCTGCATAATTGTGTGTATTTAGGTCACTTCTTCATTGTTCGCTTCTGCAAAGAAAATTGCTGATTTGCCAGTGGAGAAAATTCCTAATACAGTTTTCAAAAAGCACTTTTGCAATTAGAGATTGTGCTCCTAAACGAGACTGGAATGTAGGCATGGATTTGCTTGGGTAATGTCTTGAGACTTTTTATGTCTGTTTTTGACAGCAGTGACTTCATTTAAACACAGACTGTATTTGACATTTTTACAGGGCTGAGTTTGTTTGCCAAACTTTATTAAAAGAAGTATTTATCCTACTTTCATACTTTAATCAAATATTACCCATAAATATGCAATATGTGCAAATATTAATCTAAATAATTAACATTTAATCTAGAGAAATAACATCTTTTGCTGTTCTAAGGTTCTTTTCACTGCAATTTTTTCCCTACACTTAACGTTGAGTAAGTTCTTTTGTTTCTAAATTTCTGCTGTGAGAAGTACTGGGTTGGTATCTCCTGTTTATGTCTGACTGTACAGCACCAACCACATGTATGGGCAGATCCATATAAACATTTTAACTCCTCCAGGTATCAAATTAAAATATTTTGAGCTGGCTGCAATGACGAAGAAAGCTCTCCTGGAGGCTCAGTTAATTGGCTGAGACCAAGGATCTATGCAAAGCAAAGCTGTATCTCTGGGTCTTGCAATGAACTAAGGAGCATGACTCAAAATCTATATTTTTTTACATCTTAGAAACCCATGGCTTGTGGCTTCATAAATATTTTTTCTGAATGTGCTCCAGAACAGGTTCAAACACTGAGCAAAAAGCCCCACCAGGGCTGCACTTCAGGGCAATGACACCAAAGGTTGGGCGGTGGAAAGTCAAAAGCTGATGCTGCATGTTCATTTCCAGGCATTAATTAAAAAATCAAATCAAATCACTGCCACCCCACCCCCTCCAGACACGTGCTAGGGACAACAAAGCATGGCAGATCTACCTCAGGATGCTGGGAGAGAGGGGAAAAAGAATCAGGTCAAAGCACACAATATACAAATCCTTGTGATGCCGTAGGGCACAGTATGCAACGACCTCAGACTGTTTTGAAAATCGATTACAGAAGGCCTTCAGCTGAATGGAGTCAATGACCCTCTCCCTGCACGGCAACAGAAAACAGCCACATCTTCTCTGAGCTCATACAGATGAGGAGTCCCAGCCCAAGATCCTCATGGTGGCAAGGAAAAGGGGACAATGATGGGAAGAGCCCCTCCCAGCTACTCTTCCTCAGACCAGGAGATGAAAATACAGGCTTTCTTTTCAAAAAGATTTGGTTTCCATGAGATGACAATGGATGAACCCCAGTTTTCCTCTTCCCCTTTGGAAAAACATCACCAGCTGTGCTGGGGGTCAGGATGCAATAGACAAAGAATGTGTGTAATTCAGGAACTACAACTGCCTAGTGAAATATATGTCAAAAGAGACAGCTGGCCTGAAGGCTTGGGCTGCCCTGTGTCTTTGTCTTAAGGATTTCTCTGGCTACAAGTACAGGAGAATTGGGAGTGGTGAAATGGGGTGAATTTTAGCTGGTATGTCCAATTGCCAGTGTCTCCTTTCTTGCACTTAAGAGGATTTGTAATTCGTGCTCAGTTACAGCTGCTCTGCTCAGACAGTGATGAGGTTTGGTGCCAGGGAGCAGAACAGTCAGACACAGGGGAGAACCACAGAACCATTCTCTGGGGAGAACAGAATGGTGATTTGGGTAGCAAAGAAGTGGCAACTCTTAGGCTTTGGATGCTCCCAACAGACATAGAAAAATTAGTTTGGCTGTGTTACTGGTGGGCAGATACTCTGCTTCTGATAATTGTTTCCATCATCCTCATTAGAGTAGAACTGGTGAAGTTTTTGGTTCTGTGACATGCATTGAGCCTGCTCCCTCCATCAGTGCTGCACCTCGAATCCTGGGGGTCCCTTTTGGTCCTTTTGGGCCCCTCAGGACAAGAAGGACATTGAGGGGTTGGACTTTGTCCAGGGAAGAGAACAGAGCTGGGGAAGTCTGATGAGGAGCAGCTGAGGGAGCTGGCAGGGCTCAGCCTGGAGAAAAGGAGCTCAAGGGGGAACCTCCTGGCTCTGCACAACTCCCAGATACGAGGGTGGGGCTCGTGCAGGTCAGGCTCTGCTCCCAGGAAACGAGGGACAGGAGGAAATGGCCTCAAGCCGCGGCAGGGGAGATGTAGATTGGCTTTTAGGGAACGATTTAATCAGAAGCATTGTCAAGAACCGGCACAGGCTGCCCAGGCAAAGGGTAGAGTCACCAATACCGGGGAAGTTTAAAAGAATGTGGATGTGGCACTTGGGGACATGGGTGAGTGGTGGCCTTGGCAGTGCTGGGTTAACAGCTGCACTTGATGATCTTAGACATCTTTTCCAATGTAAATGATTCTATGATCCAGTGAATTGGGAATTAGGTTGGAGAGCATTACTTCCACAGAACTCGTAAATTGGAGCGCAGGGATTACATCACTTAAAAATACACACTCTTCAAGCACTGAGAACATGATACAGCAGCATCAGTTCACCAGACTAAGTACATTTTCCAGGAAATGGTGCAAAAAACTTTTGAAGTCAAGCAGTACTGAAATAAAAAATTAAAAAAAAAACAAATCAAGAAAGGGTCAGAAGCAGCTGCATTAATTTTTACTTTTTTTTTTGTGTCAGCTAACGCAGACTGTGCAACTGTGTCTTCTGGTGTTTCTGTTTCTTCTCTCAGAAAATCCTGCATAGCAGCAGAAGCAGCAGAGGAAATGAATTGTGAGCTCTGTGCCACACAAACATCTGAAGGAGCTTACTCCTGAGCACGCAAGGAGCTGCTGGCCAGCTGGGAATGGATGTTCAGCACATGCTGCAGGGCTCTGCCAGCACGGGATCCACCCTGTGGGAATGGACACAGCCTGGCCACATGGGCTGAGGTGAGATGTTCACACCATGGCATCAGTTATCTGCTTGCAGGAGTTTGGCTTCTTAGCAGTGCCTCAAACCCTGTGAGAGGGTCCAGCCTGCAGAAAAGCAGGAGAGAAGCTTATCACTCTCCACAGCTACCTGAGGGAGGGTGCAGCCAGGTGGGGCCATGTAGAATGATACTATTCCTTGCAAGAGAAAACCTAGAAAATGCAGAGAAGATGCAAGAGGGAACACAGCTCCCAACACTGAGGGGATTTTCAGATTTTTACAGAATGGTCTGGCAGCTTTGGGCAAAAAAGACATGGACAAGGGAGAAAAATCCAAGGGATCAGGTGCACAGGAGAGGTGGCAGAAGGAATGTGCTTCACTGCACACAGAGCAAGAGGCAGCCACAGGACAAGACCCAGCTGATCCCTGGGTAAAGGGAATATAAAAATCAGGCCAAAGGCTACAGTCTATCAAGAAAGCAGGCGATAAGGTGAGTACAGCCCCTTATCAAATGCTAGTATGAAAGCTCTGTGTTAGCTATTAGACAATAAAAGCTGGGCTGTGGCCTGGGGCAGGTTTATTCTGGCACTGAACTCATGCTCGTGCTGAGGTTTTTGGGTGCAGGCAAACTGAGACCCTCAGCCTAATAACTGAAACAGGGCAAGCTTCAGCCCATCAGGCTGGCACCTATCAATATTTCCTTACAGAACAATAAAGTTTTCATACTGAAATTCCCATGAACTTTAAGAGTGTAAAAGCATTAAGTTAATATACTTCTGCAATTAAATATTTACATTATTTTAATTCATGCTGCACATTTAATTGATATTACTATCACTAAAGCCTTCTAAATCAGCCTTCTTTGTTTTTTTTTTCTCCCTGAAACTGATTCTTGACATCTGACCAGTCTCCAGTTCTTTACTGGGAGTTAACAACAACCAGCTTGGGGGTGAGTTCACTTGCTCTCCTATTCCAGTTGTACATAGTCTGCTAAGACAGCTGTAGGTGAGCATTAAAATCCCCCGAATAAAAAAAAAAAAAACACCTTTGTAACAACTGCAAATATGAAGATCCAGAAACCACTCTGAAGTGCACACTTCCAGATACTTACAACATGAACTAAAACATTCTCAGGAGTAAGACTGATTTAAGTTGACGGTGTCACTTCATATTCTTCAGGTAACAGACTCCTACTGTGCCCCTGACAGGGTTGATCACCAGAAGAATAAATACTTTTTCTAAAGTAATACTTCAAAAGGCTTCTAAAATTTTGGAAAAGGTAATTTGGATAAGGAGGAAATGTAGGAAAAAAACCCCAAAAACACAGCTCAAAAGACTTGGAGGACAGGCTTGTCCAAATAATCCTGTTCCTCTTGGCCCAGAGACTCCCACATTATTTTAAAAACAGACCAGAAAATGTTTTGTTTCCTTAAAAGCCTCTTTAAAAAATGTTTTACTGCATGCTTGTATATACCCTGAATTGTTTTATTACCTTCTTAGAGTATGGGACAGGACTCAAATTTCAGAGGAAGGTGAGTGTTCTCCCTGAGTTCCACTTGGTGTTCACGAGCCAGAACAAACTCTGATATTCTGTTCAGAGTAAGAGGGAAGAGCCATGATGCAGCTTCAGCAAGCTGATACTACTGAAGAGAATCAGCAGGACACTGGACACTGTCACTAACACTTCTATTGCTAAGGAGCAGAGGTAAAGACAAGAAAACACAGAGCTAATTGTATTTTCTTCATATCTGCTCTACTGTACCAATAAACTTCCTGTTTCAAATGTCAGTTCAGCAAACCCTTAGTTCCAGACAAGTCTAAGTTGTAGGTCACCAAATTTTCAGTCCTATTTAATAGGATTAAAAACCTGTAGCAAGCATTTTCTTCAAGTAGAGCATGTACCCCAGAAAAAGCTGCTAATTGGGAAAAGAATAAATCTCTCCCACAGCTGTGGCTAAGTAGGACCTTCAAAAGGCTACAGATAATTTTAAGCTCTCCCACTTCCAGTAAAAACACTGAAAAGTTTGCATTAAAATTGGTATGCACAAATAAACTTCATCAATTAGGAATTCTCATTATATTGGTGAACTTGCAGCCCTGCAAGCTCACAAATGAGAGCCACACTCCTCGTTCACCCAAGTCCCAGAGCCTCTCCTGTGTATGTATTTGCAGGGATAATTCTTAGTTATTTCTACCACAAATATGAAGGTTGAAAAAGACCTCTGAGATCCAGTCAAACCTTCAGTAAATGTAAGATCTTCCTTCTATTTTTCACCAAATTCACCTCTCTCCCTTCAGAACTTGTTAGAATAATCTCTTATATTCTTAAAAATTGCTGAAAACTAAAACTGGAATGAGTTAAATTACTTTATCAGGTTTCAGGGTTCTGCCTCTTTTTAAATCAGCTCACATAAATGCAGCCTCATGAAATTCAGCCACAATGAACTTCTGCAGTTGGTTTAATATTTCTATCTAAACAGCTTGGATAGCATTCAAATTTATTATTACATGTCAGGATTGAAAAAACCCATTTAAACAAACCAACAATGCTATTCAGAGGTATAGTATTCTTTGGCTTTGAGGAAAAATACTTAAAAATGCATATTTTCAGTTAGATAGGATAAAACAATCTTTTTATACACTCTGAGCTAGAAAACAAAGGATGTATTTTGTCTCCAATGTCTGCTCCATTAATGTGAACCAGGGCTAACAGTCAATCTTATCATAGCAATTCCATTTTTTTAATCCACAAAAAATATTCTTTTATTTTGCAAGACAATTCAGTGGTTCTGAGTTTTAATCCTTAAAGGGATAGGGCTGAAAGTTCTTTTAATAGACAAATTTGCTCCAGGTCACAGGTGACAGCAGAATCTCCTCCTGCCCCATCCCCAGGTTTAATTTATTTAGTCCATGTCAAAATACTTCCAGCTCTCCCTGTAAAGATTTCCATGGATGACAAATGTGAGCTGGTTACATACAGGCTCATTTTTGCTTCAAATCATAAAGGCTAAACCCATATTTATTTTAGCCTTTAGCATCCCTTAATTCTTAGAAATTACATTACAAAGGTCTAGCTTTTATTTTACAGTACTGAATCGGAATCAGGGCAAAAGATAAAATGTTATTTTGCCCCTGTGTGATGTAGTATTCCAGAAGCTGGGAATCCTAATCCATCCCTAGTTGTCTTGAAAGCCCCAGACCAGGCAGCCCCTGGGGAATGCTGGGGCTGGAGCCAAGCACATGCAGCTTTATCTTGGAATTTCAACATGAAAGGGAAAAAAACAGCAAAAGGGAGGGAGTTTTATAATTGTAACTAAAAGTGATCACGATAAGCCCTTTCATTTTTTAAATTTAAATCTAACTCCCTTGAGCCAGAAAAGAGGAGGAGGCCTGGAAAATTTGTAAATCAGGGACAGTAAAAGAGATGTGAGGATGGTTTGTGTAGCATCGCACTCAAATAGACACACACGATGTAATTGCCTGTTTTATTTAGTGGAATCACTTTTTGTAGATTAGAAATATTTCCAATTCCCGTTTACTCCAATGCAAGCCTCCACCATCAACAGGCGTAACGCGGTTTGTTCAACTGATTCTAAACCAAAAAAAAATAAAAATAAAAAAAAAATAAGGAAAAAGAAAAGAAAAATAAGTACAATCTCAAAAGTTAAGTTAGAAACTAAGTTCACACATTTTCTTTGGGACCAGGAATCTGTACATAGTACAAAATATACATTTATTGAACTTTCTGTAAACACACAGTTTGAATTGTGTAAAACTGTAAATAGTGGGTGAACTAGGTGGAGAATAATTTATTATATATTGTTATACATTCTACTTAAGGAAAATAGTTATGCTCTTGTATATTACTCTGTTAAATTTATAAATTCCATAATGAAGCTGTGTAATCTGCAAACATGCTTTTCAAGCTTAAATCTCTCCATTCGTAACACACATTTATACAGGTCATCAATGAAAAAAGTTACACTTTCCACAAAATAGATATAAAGAGGTCATGAATTTTCTAAAAAGACAGGCACAGCATGTCACTACAAACAAGACTCTTATGGTACGGTGTGGAGTCAATTCTGTGAGAAGACGGGGGAAAACTCTCTAATTCAGCATGTTTGTACGTGGTCTTAGGAACAAGACAGATGCTAGAACCCAAAAATCTTCACTTATAAAGATTTATATAATAGCTGGTCCTGGAAGTCAAAGCTCACACTTTTCAGATATCCAGCACTCCCTGGCTGGGAGAAGCTCAGCTTTTGTCTCCTATCAACTCTTGGTCACGAGTAATTGAGTTTTCTGAGCAGTGAAATACCTGGTAGCATTTGCCAAGAATATTTGCATAATCCAGCACTTACTCCAAAAACTGGATTCCTGGCACCAAAGAGTTAGATCAGGTTAATAAATACAACTTTTGGTGCCCAAGGTCATCAGCAAGAACAGGCTGGGAAACCCCAGCTCCCAATTCCCACGGGCTGCAGGGCGTTAACCCGCGGAATGTGGGGTAACGGCAATCCCAGCACTGGGGACTCCGGGGTGCAACACCCAGCTTCCAATTTCAGAGGCTGGAAATTCCAAACTGCAGCAGACTTCTCAGTCTGGCATCACTCAGCAAGAATAAAAAGTTCTCCTGTAAACACTGTCAAAGATCCCTTCATAGAATGGTCCACAGAACAGTCTGGGTTGGAAGAGCCTTAAAGATTATCTAGTTCCAACCTTGCAGGAGTCCATCACTGGACATGGATATAATCCTATGCAAATTCAGGACATTTATTCCTACATTTTCAGTGTTTCATTGTCTTTCCATCCTGGATATGTCGTTTTGGATTTCATATATTTGCAGATAAAAGCACTGCATCAAGGATCAAACCTTTTGAACTGTGCTCTTCTGAGGTTTTCAAAGCAAAAGAATTCTTAGACATTTAAAGAATTCAGAAATTATCTCAGATTAATCAAACATTTTGCTTTAACATTACCACTGTCTTCTCTTTGGCTTTGAAAAGCTTTTTCAAAACCTGAACTGAGTAAAAGATTACATTTGTTTTTCATTCCAAAAGAAGTGGGACAGTTAAGGCTCCAACAACACATGCAAAATTTGTATGTTGTGAGCAAAAGCTCCATCAACGTCAGCAGGATGTAAAGTTGTTTGTGCCTGATTTTCCCAAGCCTGACCCTAATTTTCCCCAACAGTGAAATGGAATTGGCTACCCAGTATTTGCACTACTCAGAGTGGCTGGAATTCAGTAACAGTGGAAATTAAACTCTGGACCTTAGTCTACAGGCACAGAATAAAAGTATTGAATGTTTGTTTTAGGACCTGCCAGTCTGTTTTCTCATTTTTCTTAATAAATTTCTTTTTCAAAATAAGTAACAGTGGCAGCTCCTTCAACTCCAGAGGCCTCCTCACAGGTGGGGAGTCCTGTCCACCTGTAAAAACCCCACAGTCCCACCAAGCTCTTCAGAGCAAACACTTCAAGGAGGCAAAAGGGAATTTCAGCTTTGCCTCAACGTTACTGAGCAAGCTGAGCAGTGCAGATGTTGTGCTCCTAAAGGAAAATGGTGCAGCCTGAAACAGCACCCACCCTTCAGATAAATGGCTGGTTACATAGTAGTAAGGACCATTGGTTTTATTCTACCCATTTTGGGAAAAAAAAAAAAGAAGAAAAAGAAAAAAGTAGAAAGAAGAAAGCAGGTGCCTAGTGATATTTTAAAAAGCATTTGGGCAGGAATCACTTCAAGTTATGAGTAAAAATCAGGCTATGCATAAACCACTCTAGAAATATGACCTGTCATTCCACTTCTACCCAAGTTTTGACACTTTCAGATTTTCTTGGTTCTATAAAAGGCATTTTTGAAGTTATAAGCCCATTTTCCTAACTTCTGTGGTGCAAAAGTTAGGGGGTTTTGTGGTCATTGCGTTTAAAGCAAGCCTCTCCCAAAACACTTTCCTAAGACATCATTATGACTCCTGTTCCCTTAGCCTGGAAGCAAAGACTTTAGAAGAATGTGTACAAGAGATGGTGAAAATAAAGATCTGTTTTACTGCTACCCAAAAGGAACACCAAACAAAAACACAGAGAAAACGAGGAATATGCACAAAGCCTAACTACAGGTCAACAACTCCGACACAATCAGGAGATTAAAGCTCCAAACATTTTTTTCACATATTAAGTAAATGGCAGGAATATTTGCCATTTTTCTAGAAACAAATTGTCAGTGGGAGACAATGTAAACTCAACTTTTAATGTCTTTTTTTTTTTTCTACTTGAATGCATTTAGCAGTCCATGGTACTAGAGAGAAGCTTCAAGTTTTCCTAAAGCTTCCTGACCTCCTGTGAACACATGCCACAGCCCAGGTGGCTGCTACCTCATTTACAAAGCAATGTGATCAGGCAAAATAAGGCCACAAAGTGCTTCATATGTGCACACCTGGGTCTGCAGAAAGCTGCAGACTGTGCAAGCACTCCACAGAAAAAGCTCACTAAAGACTGGATTCTCTGATCAGTATTTCAGACAGGTCAGTTAAAATTATTTAGCCACAGAGTGATACTTTTAAATTCTGCTCCTTTTTTACAGCTTATAGCAGGAATCACATTCTTTTTTTTTTTTTTTTTTTTGTGCTACAGCATCCTGGAAATTCACATCTGGAGCCTCTTTTCACCACTTAAAGAGCCAAAAAACCTCTCCAGCCAGATGGAGAGTTTACACCCTGACCTGGTCTATAAAGGCTCAGGTATGATCAGCTCGGACACAGGTGGGTGTAGGAACAAGGAGCCACACTCATTGTCTAGGAGACATTATTTTCATATCTGGTGAAGCTTGGCACCAAGTAACAATTCATTTTCTACACAAGAATGTCAGGTACAGCCCCTGTAGCTCTACAGTTTTGCTGTTCCTGAACCTATGCAAGGTACATCAGGTTTGTATCAAATACTGTATTTGCCAAAGGATGAGGAAAAGGGCACTGCTTTCCTAAAGGTTAGCCCCTTTCAGACACGGCCAAGTTTAAATACCAAGGAGTTGAAATACACCCAGTCAATTTGTGCACAAAAGCAGCTCAAGAAGGTGCAGGTAGAGATGGAAGTGAACATCTTGGCATGATGAAATCCTGATGTACATTGAACTAAGGTAAGCTGTAACATATCATTAACCTAATTGTGGCAGCCGCGCTGTCTCTCCCACAGGACAGAACTCCAAACCTCTAGAGAACACGAACACAGAGGAGGGCTGTCAGCACAGAACTCAAACACAAGACATTGAGACCGAAGTTTGAGGATTCCAGTTTAAAGGAAAGAAACATTTATCAAAGCAAAATGTTTAAGTGGGGAAAGATCTGCAAAGGCTTTGATGCTCCCTGCACAGGCCATCATTTATCTGGGTGTGGTTTCCCAAACTGCGGCAGGAGGGGTGGGGCAGCCATTCCTTTGCTCTCAATCCTGTCTCCCCACTCTCCATTTTCCCCTAGCACCAGCACCCCACAGCTGGATTATCAATCTACCCAGCTCAAGAGGACAGTTTATTTTCTTTCTCCTAACTGCACACGCATGTAAGGACAAGCACTGGCACAAAAAAAGGCAGTAAGGGAAAAGTAGGAGCAATGGTTTAGTCTTGGTGTAAGATCATGAAACCATATCCTTAGACCATAAACTACTAAAAATGGAATACAAATAGGAAATGTCTCCTATCCCAGTGTATAAAATTAAGGTGGGATTCTTATCAGAGAATCAACTGAAGTGAAAACTGATCCCTAATTTTGTTATATGATCTTAAGCTTCCACCTCTTGAACTGAGCAAAATGGCTCAAACATGAGCCTATATAGTGACAGCACCAGCTCTGCAATAAATAATGTAATGGAAATTGAAATCAGTTTGCTACAAGTAAATGTTGAAAAGATCAGCTTTGGCACCTGCAGGAACTCTCAAGGTAAGAGCTACCATGACTCATCTGCTGCTCGGAATTCACCAGGCACCTCGCTGACACAACCTACGAGTGCAGTTCAGAGCAGTTTAATGACAAGCTGATGAAATTCCTCTCTCCAATTCTGACTCCAGCTCCAAGTTTAACTGAATGATGGCCGTGCCTCAAGGTCATGGTGGTGCAGCTCCTGGGCCAGCTGAGAGGCTCAGGCTGTTTCTGCCCCAGCGCGAGTACCTGGGACTCTACAGATACAAAGGATTTACAAAGCCTTGCACACCTAGGATCCTACTTAATGCCACTGCATTTAGTTCATCCAACATTGGTTTACAGCACATTTTGGAAGCCTCTGTCTTGAACATATTTTCAATGCTGAATTAGTGAGAATTATTTGGAACAGTTGTCTATAAAGCAGTTACAGGTATTCTCCCAGAACGATCAGTGAAACATTTAATCTGACTATAACAAAACTCACAGAAACTGTAGCCAGTGAAGCTGTCAAATGTAGAAGGAAAACAAAGTTGCATGGCATACGAAGCAAAGTAGCTTTACAAATGTCATTTCCTTTTGAAAACAAGCAAATCGGGACCATCCTATTTGAACATGTATTTAAAAATACATCTGTTAACATCACACAATTTTCATTTTTGTCACACAGGAATCTTTTTCCAAGAGGGAAATAAATAGCACACAATATTTCAAAGTAAAAATTGCTGCCTTGCCCCTGAGGTGCTAATGTTTTTAGCATTTGAAAAAAAAAAAAAAAAAAGTTTCTGGTGCAAGAAGGAGATGCACAAAGGTGCAAAAGTGCCTTTTTCTTTTCAGAGCAGTGAAAAAAGTACAGCTTGCCTCTTTTCTAGGATGCTTTATATACTTAACTCGTTTATTCTGTAATCAAAGTCTGTATCTAAAATGGCAGTGTTTATGCATACATCAGAATTCAGTGCTCTGAGCTCATCAAAACGCTGAATGTAGGCGGGAGAGAGAAAGGCCTGAAACGGGCTTTCTGCCACTACCCTCAAACCTACTCACATCACCTGTAGCAACAGCAGAATTATTTTCTTTCTAACCTTAAGGAGACCTCATCAGAAGAGGCTTCAAAAATCTCCTTTGTCACTGAGACAGTTTAAGTGATTATGGTTTGAAGTATGGCTTTTCACACCACAGTTTTGCTTCCGATTTTTAAAGTTTAAAACTCAAAGGTTCCACAGTCCAGTTCAAGGTTTTGCGGTTTCCAAAACTAAACTTTAGTCTCTATGAAAAAAAGGACAGAACTTAATCTGCCTAGTCCTAAATTAAGTTTAGCTTTTTGCACTAATACGCCATGTATTATTAAATATGCTCATTAATTAGGTGCCTGTGAAGCTATAACTTAACATCATTATAGTTTTGCACTCTACAACAAAATTAGACATTTTAAGCATTTATTCATAGGTAGGTAAGGAACTGGTTCTTTAAGCAAAAATTGCTATAAATTTATAAATACAAATAGTGCTTATGTTTTCTTCATTCATGCTTGAACAGATTACAAACTGAATACAATGAAGTTACGTTTAAGCACCCCACATAGACAAGAGGGATAAAAGAAAAGTTTGCTGGTATATACTATACTTAGTTCCAAGACACTATAAGTTACTTTTTCACTGTTCAGTGTTCCCTAACTCTGCATTAGTTTTAAGGCTATATATACAAATATGTATATGTCAAAGTTAGGGAAAGACAAATATAGCAAAATGCATTGTACTACATTTTCCTATCAAAAAGTAATTATACACCAAGTTCTGATTCTGTTTAACTGCAGTAAATGTTACAATCTACTTGTTTTACTGATTTTCCTTTTGAGGAATCTGCCTACTAAATGAGTAAACTACATATTAAATACAATATTCTCAACCAAAAAGACAATACAAGGTGCACAAAACAGCAGTTTTGCAAACACGACTGACTTGAAAACTTAATTTTCGTATGCTCAATGGGAGAAAGCTAAGCTTAAATCAAATTAGTTTATTATTTTATAAAATTTTAAATTAGAATTTTAAACAACAAACAGTTAAATATTGTCAACATGCTATACCTCAAATCACAAGTACTGTTTAACCACTAGTCTCTCATTCTAAGTGGGTCAATTAAAAACACACACCATAAAATGTTAAAGATTGTCAGGCTTTGACAAATGTATTTTTATCAAACAGTAGGCAAATTCAAACCAATGCACATCTTCAGTAGGGAGGGGAAAAAACCCAAAAAACCAACACCAAAAAGCCTGAAAAAACCCACATTTGTAAAAAATAGGGTAACGGATTAATCCCACATCATCCTCTAGCATATGGCTATGTCTTGGGCAATAATCAAAATCCTTCCCATTTTAAAAATGGGCTACCAATTAAGAAAAATATTTTTCCACAAGTAAAATATCATTTACAATGGCACTGACATTTTAAAAGGCAGGAAAAGAAGGAATTACACATTTATGGGTAAATGTCTTGTTTGTTAAATCAAGCTTTATTGATAAAATGGAATTCAGAGTATTTTTCTTGGAACAGCAGCAGACCCAGCCAATCAGGATTGTAAAAATGCTGCAGACTCCTACTTTATGTAGAAAGTTGTCTTCATGCTCAGTGATTAGAAGTTTCAGGTAAGGGCTAATGAAAAAAGAGGTGCAAAGAACCAAGGTGTTCAAATCCCAGGATTGGTACATCTATGAACAGAATACTGTTAACAGGGCATGATTTAACTCCCACTGAACTCAAAATCACAAATCCCTTCGACTCAATGTGAGAGCAGGAGTGCATCCAAGAAAACGATATATGTTTGTTGAAGAATGTGCACTATTCCTATGTTATTTTTCCATTGCCAAGAGAAATTCACACACTCTAATTTCTGGTAGGTTGCCCATGAGTTCAGCTTTCATATGAACCAAAAAGTTATCTTTAACAGTTTTGTGCACCTCTTGAGCACCTAGCTGGCTAGGCTGCTGCTCCTTGCAATCCAAAACCACAACATGATTTTTAAAAGGGATATATATTGTTGCATCACACAAGCCAAAACATTTCTTCTAACCTTTATAGTGATTTAAAGCGGTTCATAATTAAATATGAGCATTTTGTACAAAGACAATTGCACTTTACAAAAACAAAATCATACAACATAAATTGCTGGAGTCTGATTTACAACATGAATTTATGGTTTGAAATCACGTTTACAGAAGTCTGTTTTACAAAAAAAGATCAGTTCCTGGGCTAGATGTCGTACTGCTGTAGTCACTCCCACCAACACATCATATTCCCTTCTTTAATTAAGGTTGAGGATGGATGTTAAGAAGGGTCACTGAGGTTGGGCTGCACTTTCATTTGCAGGATGAAACGTGTATTCCACAGCTAGATGAGTAGTTTTACCACATATCATCAGTTGAGGCAGAATCCTTAAAGAAAAAAGAAGGAACCCTTTAAAGTCTGGAGTGCCCATCCTTGTGGCAATTTCTGGATAATCCAGACTGAAAAGGGTAAAGACTTAAATCATTTCAGGAGTCTCTTTTCTCTCCCATTTCAGAAACAGCTTTTAAAAAGTAACTAAACCCCACATATTCTTAACTAATTAAATATTAGAACCAAGAAATTCCAAAATATGACCAAGTGTTTCATCAATCCTGAAAATAAGATCCTAGGAATGTTACTCAAAAGCATTTCCAGAGCCTTTCTAGCTGTTTCCTGAGCAGTCAGAAGTAACACAAAATGGATACACTCAGCTCACAGGTGTGAGAAAAGAGCAGGATGTGCTCATGCCATGTGTTATCACCATTATCATCTTTTGTGTTCTCAACCCTCCCTCGCTGCATGGGAAGATACAGACATCAACTGACACCCTGTTATAACTCAGAGCTATTTTAACACTTTTAATTTAAGGTTACAAAAGAGTAGTTCAGGCAACTGAAGAAAATTGTAATTTTGGATGGTAATAAAACTGCAAGGGGAAAAAAATAAATGTATATAACAAAAAAAATAAATACTGAAAGCAGAGACATGCTGTGCTCCAAATCATAGTGTATGGCCACATTACTTGGTATTTCAAACTATCCAATACCTGAATATCCCAAAAATTCATTCCATGTAGGCCCACAGGCAACAGCAGATTTTGTATAATTACCACAAGCCTAACAAATGTTTAATCAATATTTAATTTTACCAAGTGTTTTTCAATCCATTTGCCTTCGTATCAGGCCTGTTTCCTTTCCCCTTGCTTAGACTGCTCTATATCCAGCTTTCTCTATCAGCATCATCAGGTGGGCTCACAGGTTAACCATGAGCAAGTGGGGCCACAGCTCTGCAGCTGAAGTAACAGCTGAATCAGCAGCACAGGAATCAGGGCAAACTGCCCCTGCGCACCACCTTTGGTGGTTTCAGCATCACCTGCTCCTTTTCCCTAAGTAATTAAGGGGCAGGATGGGCTTTTACAACAGCACATCCTGGTGCTTCCACAGCTACACCTCCCCATCATTACTGAGGCTGCAGGAGGTAGAAATGTTACTCCTCTTCAAAAGCACTGCCTTAGTGACTCCTTGGAGAGAAAGAGGATAATTAAGTCTCTACCAATGCCACACATGCTAATTTCTTAGCACTTAAGTTCTGCACCCTTCATTCAAGCTTGCACACAGAATCCATTACAAACCAGAAAGGAACAGTTGGCACGGAGGTGTAGTTAAAAAAACACAAACTGAAATTGCCCTTTGCAAAAGTACCACCTCCAGCTTTTCCTTCAAGACCAGAAGTAGCAAAGGAGAGCAATAATATGAAAGAACAAAATGGTTGTTTCAAGAATGAAGAATAAAAGCAGCATGAGTAAAAATGCAGGAGCTGCTTGCCAACTATTCCATATGCAAATTTCTGTATCCCAGTTGCCAACACGATCACAAAGTTTGTGTACTGTACATTTGTAGAACAGCAACATACTACAGAATATATTTTGAAGGTAAAGCATCCTCTTTCAGCCCCTATTTAGGAATTTTTATGCTAAAAACAGAACAAAGGCTGCCAAATAAAACTATTGCACAGTTGTAAAGCCAACACAAAATCTTTATGTCTGGCTGCATTTTGCTTGTGTCACATCCAAGCATGTAAGTAATTTCTGCTGGTAGTTAAAGGATCAGTTCAACAGCTCCGTGAGATATTGAACTTTCAGTGACAGAATGTTATTTCTGGTGATCAAACTGCCACTGGAATCATGGTCATGTTCCCTGTCTGGTTTTTCTCTCCCCACATCTTGACAGTGGATTTATGTCCCTCTCAGCACTGACATGTAAGAACCCAAAATCTGGGTTTTGTTTGCTTGCTGTAAGATGCTCTATGCTTAACAATTTTAAGTGTTTACACAGTCCATGTGGTAAACTAATATATTCTTAACACATCTGTTTAATCTTTAGATATAGCATTTTTCTTCTTGATATTTAGAGAAAAATGTCTTCTATAAAGAAAGGGGGAAAAAAGCCCCCCATGACTCTTTCCACCATTTGGCAGCACTTAGAAACCCAAGCAGGATTGAAATAATGAAATTCCAGCGGACAAATGAATCAACCCTACTGGAGTTTTGAGATGATGATGCACAGAAGGCAGCAGAAAACAATTACAAAACACAGTCCAAAGAGCACAGCAGTGTTATTCCTTCCTTGGGGGAAGGGGTCTTTAACAGGAATTTGCAATATCCTTCTTTACAAAACAGCTAAAATAATTGGGGTGGGGGGAAAGAGAATGTAAGAGAAAAGATACTCACAGCATCATCGTTCCTGTAGGGGTTCAGTCTGTTATACACAGCTTCAATTACACTCCGCCTAGAGCACAAAAAAAAACAAAAAAAAAACCCACAAGATTTTAAGGCTGTGTTCTTTTTTTTTTTCCCCCAAGTCAAATTCCCAATTTTAATTTAAATGCAAACTATAGAAGATGCCAAATTCACAGAACCATGTTTATTGCAAGTTAGCACTAAGTGTCTTTAAACATTGCATATCTTTTTAAAACCTTTAGGCTCAAGACAAACAAGGCTGAATATCCCTCAGAGTTCAGCAGGAGAAGGGCACAATCTGACAGTCAGGTTCCTCACTTTGAAAGAGGGTAGCAGAAACCTCAGTGGACATAGAATGTCCTGGTCATTTGTGTGCCCAAAACCCACTGCAGTAGTGCCTCATGTATTATGGCATATATTAAGTATTACTTCCATAGGGGAACAGTTCCTGGACACACAAAAATTACATTCTGAAGTACATTTTTGTTTGTGTTACATAAAAATGTAACTTTTCATGTGCAACCATGAAGAACATACTTCTAGAACAGTGCTCTTCTACAGTGACATGCCCAATACTCTCCTGCAATATTTTCTCAAAAAATTAAAATGCAAATTGCAGTTTTGTGTATTGTATCTTCAGATTGAGATAAATTTTGTCTGGTAAAAAAATATCAAAAAATTAATTCAAGCATTTTGACAGCTACCTCCTTTTAAAAAGGCCCATGTTTAGCATATTTAAGATGGCTTGAAATTAACCTTAATTTCTGAGATTCTTGACTTTTCTAACACTGATGAGAAATAAACTGATAAAATATGAATACAATATTTGCAATCAACATGCAAATGAGCACCATGACTTTTATTTATTTCTTTTAACACAGGGTGAAAAACTGAAAGTCAAAAAAAACACTTGGAAAGTGGTAATAAAAAAAAACCCAAAACAACCAAAACAAAACACAGCCAAATGTGAGGCTGAAGGAAGAAGCTGCCTTTGATTTTCCCAGTATATAAGGAAAAAACTTTGGAGGGAGAACAGAAACAAAAGAGGGGAGAAAAAACCAGAAATTACAGATTGGACTTTAAATGCAACTTTCTTTTGGATCCCATTCTGCAGAACCAAATAAGATGAAAGTAGCAGACTGCGATACAAAACAAAATTCAAAGAACAACCTTTAAAGTGCTGATGAACACATGCAGAGCAATCACAAAGGAGTGCAAGAGAAGAAAAAAAAGCAGATGACAAGCTTTGTAACCATCCTGCATCACAGAAGAGTCATGAACTACCACGTATAAAAATCATAGTGAATGATTATTGGGCAAGAAAGATGAAGCTGGATTTAAAGCAATAAAATCAAGCAATTACACACAAAATACATTGAATATATGGATTGGAAAGTTTCCCACATCTTTCAAGAAATAGGTATCTTTGATTCTAAGTACAGGCAGGTTTCTTGGAAAGCATTTTTTTCCTTCCAAATTAGCAATAGTGCTTTAAGTTACATCAACAACCAATTAAATCAGTATTTCTCCAAGCCCCTATTCAAACTAGCATCACTGAGCCACAAAATTCCACTGAAGTCGCATCACTTCAGCATTTCTGCACAACCTTGATGCTACTTCTAGCCAAAGGAGATTAAGAAAAATCAATTTGTATGCTGCATTTCATGAGTAACTGACTCACTCATACTTCAACACTACAGCAGCCCATCCTACATAAATGCTATTATACTTTAAATTGCCATCTCTTCTCCTAGTCAAACAGTTCCTACAGGAACAATATTGTTTTCTAGAAGCCATCTTTACAGTTTTCACTTTTATCATTTATTCCGTTTATTAATTTATAGTTTTTTCAATTATGTGCCTAAAGTCCTGATGTTTTGGTGTAACAATATAAAAATCACACTCTGAAAGGTCAAAAATACTCTCTATTATATATGCCAAATCCATTTTAACACAGCACAGGCTCATGAAGAACCTTTCAAACCAAAAAGCACTTGGTTTGGGATGCAAACAAGCTGAGCACATTGCTTCCTTAAAGAATGAATATTTGAGAAACCACTGAGCATCACTACTGAGCCCTTCAAGGACAAAGTCAGCTATATAAAGCTACAAATTTAACTTCCCACTTTTCTTTTTTGATAGATTTCTATCTCGCTTTCAGATTTGTCACAAACAGAGAGGAACATAAGCAAATTTTCAAGCAATTACATCATGGCTACAGACAAGAAAAGAAAGCTGCCAAGCAAAACATTTTATGCATACCACTTCTTGTTGAAAGTATATTGTACTTCAACCCAAGTAATTAAAGTCAGAGCATGATTTTCACATCTTCAAATGTAACACCCCCCCTCAGAAACCCCAGTTAATTGCAAAAAACACACTCAGGCCACCCTTAAAAACCCCTCATTCCTTCCCAAAACTACAGTTTGACATTTTTGCAATGATTCACAGTCAACTCCATTCTTAGGCTTGTCCTTTTCATCCAGAACAACCGAGCAATAAAAACTGGAGAACAGATCATCACCTTTTGTCCTGTGCCCTTCCTCCCTCCCTGCCCCCCAACTTTTAAGAGTGGCCTTGCAGTTAAAATGTGATTTAAATCAAACCCCACATGTACACTGATGTGAACTCACTTGCTTGCCAACTCCCCCCCCGGCGGGAGGTTTGGGATGCTCTCAGTTGCTAACGTACGCATCACGTGGACTAAGTCTGGCACTCCTTCACCCTGCTTCTTTATGATCTCTGGGAATCAGAAGTACTTTTTTTGTAAGTGCAGTCCAAATTTAACTTAAAAAGATTGAAACACTCAGTTTTATAAAAAGGCAGCTTAACATTAAAAAAAAAAAAAAAAATTAAAGCAACAGACCATACTCAACATGGTAATTGTTAACTTTGATTCCATAAAGAAAAACCTGTAACAGATTTGACAGATTTACTGCTGTTAACATGCTGAATTTGCTTTAGAAATACATAACTACCTAGTAATAGTGGGGAAAAAAATCTTTAATGGCTTTCCTGCTATACATTAGATAGAAGATGTAATATCTTCCCTCAGTATGCCCAAGGCATAGGGCAGATATTAACATCAGCTTTATCGCTGCAACACAGGTAAAATATTATTGCCATCACAGAAAACACAGTATTTTCAAGAAATAAAAGGTTAGACATGTCAGAAGTAATTCCCATGGCTGTATGTGTATTAACCACTACTTGTACCTCACTGTATTACAGCAACATGCAAATTTTAAGATTATACATAAATTAAAAGCCAGGACATAATATCTAATTGACAGTTTCATTCTCAACTCAGGAGGTTATTTAAATACAGGGAAGAAGCTTAAAGCTGATCCACTTCAGTTTCTGGGTAAAGAGAATCTGATCTGTATTTTAGCCACAGCCATGTTTGCCAAGACATTCATTCTTTATTCTTAGGCCTGGTTGGTTTTGGTTTTTTGCTTGTTTGTTGTTTTGTTTTTGGGGTTCTTTTTTTGTGTTTGCTTTTTTCACTTTTCTCCTCAAGTCAAAAGCACACAATTTTATTTGAATTCAAGACATTTTAGACCATACCACCCCTGAAGAGTACCTCTTTAAACAGTGATTTTATGAAGTTTAAAGAAGAACATTTTAAAAAATGCATCTCATTCATTTCTTTATAACCATGAGCTCTCAGAAATTGCAAACCACATGAATTATTAAGATCTGGTGCTGTTCAATATCAAGTGAATACTGCAACATGCATACAATAATGTACATATGTGCACATCTATACATGCATGTATGTACATGCACACTTACTCTTCATGTAAGAAAGCATTTACACAGTTTGAAAGTAGTTGGAATTCATCAGTACCGCTTTTGAAAAATACTCAAGCATTCAAGATTTTGCCCTAAATTCCAGAAGAACATACCGAGTTTCCATTTTATAATTTGTGAGATAAAGCACATTGAAAGCTTTTAAAACCAACATGTATCCAGTCCTTTTTAGTTAAAACAAAACAAAACCTAATAAACCATGATTGTGAATTACTTTTTGTGAATGTAATGTTTTTTCAGGGCTGTGTGTGTTTACAAAAACCATCAGCTCTGTTTTGAAGTCAGGCTGTGTAAATTATTTGCAAGGTATAGTGGAAACACTGCCTAGTCCTCAACCAGCATCAAACTCTGTAGCACAAAGCTTTAAGCTGTTTACTTGAAAAACCTAAATTTTAAATACAGGACACCACACACCAGAGACCTCAAGAACTTGCCATTTCCTCAAAATCTACAGCCAAAGTTCATTTTACCATCTAACATTTAGCAAAGGAATAATCTATGAATCTTAAATCTGAATAAGAAGCCAAGATCTCAGATTTGGTTTGCCAAGTTCCTTTATTGTGCAATTTTGAACATCTAGAATATGCTACATTGTGCTAGTGGCTAAAGTTCTGCTGTACAAAAATAAGGAATTTATCGTTGACCTATACTACACAGTTTCACAACCTGTAACTGCAGTACATTTAACATACAGTCTCCACTAAATGAATACATTTATATTTTGATAAAACTATAGATACAGACTGAATGAACACTGAAGACACAACAAATGGAGTCGGTCTGCTAGCTGTGTTTAATTTATTGGAATTATTCTTGTTTCAATACACCTTTAACCCTCCCCCCAGTCTTCAATTTACTTTTAAACCTTCTACACATTTTCATGGCATCAAGTACTGGAAAAATGTACTTACAACCCTAAAATAAAGGATTCAAAAATGGGAATTCCATACAAAGTTTAAGAAAAAGCCAGAACTTTGTTTATGTGAAAATTAGGGAAGGAACATATAAAAGCTAACTTAAAATTATTTATCTCTACATAGGTATAAATATTGCAGGGATTATCTATTGGGGAATGGTTTTATGTAAAAAAAAAATGAGAAAAAAAAAAAAAAGCTTAGACAAGTTTCTTTTTAGAGTCAACACATCAATAACACATATTACTGCAAATAATAGCAACACATTTTGGAATGACTGATTACTTCTACCATGAAGTTCACATGATACTTTAGGAGTAACATTGATTTATTGCAAGTAATGGCACAAGAATGCTTCTCCACACTTGCTGCTTCTTCCATTATTTGCTGCAGCTACAAATCTGGACCACAAACACATCAGGAGAGTCTTAAGTGACATGGTAAGTAGAAAAGTTTCTACATTTTTTAAAATCTGAATCATCTCTCCTTATTCAAGATGACCATCATTATTAAATCCTATTAAAATTTGCACTAGTTTTTAACAGTATAAAGGTATATTCTGGGCCAAGGGGACAAAAATACAACCAGAAAAAATGCACATTAGAAAGGATCGACTCTCATTACTTGTTGGACTTCACTGAGTACTGAAGTGCATAAAAATACATAATATGCATTTTGACCAAGTTTCCATTCTAATGAATTATAAATTAAATTCGTATTAAATTGGTATTACAGATTAGTAAGTTCATTCTAAAAGTACTCTTTATATTTTTTAGTTCCTTCAGCCAAAAATCAGACTTTTAAAATTAAGCACTGCCACTCTTATAGTATCCTAAGAGCAAGATTATTCACTGTAGTGTATAGTTTCAGATGCTGCAGCAGTCCTACCTTACTAGTCAATAAGGCATTTACTTCAGAATCAATGCAGTGGCACAGGAATTAAGTTAAATATATTAAAGTTATCAACTCCTGTTCTTGAAATTCTGCTTCAGTTCAGGCCTTTCACCTTCCTCATGCATAAGTCTTAAAAGGCCAAATTCTGCAAACAGCTGATACAAATCACTGCTAGGTTGAGTAGTGTTTACTAAACATTCATTAATTTAAATAATATTTTTGTGCAACAATAGACAAAAGATTGAGGATAACTCTAAAAATTAAGCAAAGACCCTTGAGGGGAAGTACAATATATTTCCTCAAGTTGTTCAGACATCATCCCATTAAATTAGTATTAAAGTGCTTTTTAACTACATACAGAATCCTTTTGCCTCTATGCAATTATCACACTTTGCTCATTCCTGCAAATTTCCTATTTGTATAAATGCAAAGTACCAGCAGCCAAATTCCTTGTATGTACCATAATCACATGCAGGTCCAGTGTTTAGGCTCTTCCTTTATAAAATGAAGCAGCTGTACAAAAATGCCAGCTTTCCTCACTGTAATGTTCCTGGGGTACGATGAGGCCAGCTGAAGAAGCAGCCTTGGCTTCACCATATTTTTATATTCTAGGTCACGGGTTTGTCTGAACTCAGACACAATATCTAAGATAAGAAAGCAGTACTTGCCCAGATAAGGAGAGTTACCACGCTGTGAATCAATGTGTGAATGTACAGCACACTTGTTCTTCACCCAATCTGTGGGTGGGCACACACAGCGAGCTCCTCACACGCCTGGTGCAAACCTGCTCTGCACGGGGGGAGCCATCTGACACTTCCCTCCGCGCTGTGACTGCACTGGGATACTCCTGCCACGCTGTCAGGGAGATTCACACCAGCACTGACTGCGCACCAACCTCTCCTCTCAGGCAAGTGTAGAGATTAAAACACAGAAATGTCTGCCTGGCCATTTGTTCAGGGGCAGAACAGATGCAGTTTGCTGAGAGCTGGCGAGCGAGGCCTCTGAAAAATGTGGTACTTTCTGCAGGAGCACCTACACAGGTTGTAAGTGCTTTAAAAACTGCACGTGGATTTGTCTGAGCCCACAATTCCCATGCAGGCAAGTTCTCTGTGAAATTTCTGGAGCTGCACTGTGTTACCTTCATGCAAGTTAAGGAGGGAAAAAGTGCATCATGTACTCCTCTAACTTACTAATCACTGCTACTGTAGATGTGGAGAACTCTGCCTATCGTGCCCTGTGTGCTGTTAAGGATTCTTGGGAGTACACACACACATAACTAGACTTGTAACATATAGAGGAGTCCACTTCAAAAATAGACTTAACCTATGCAAATAATGCATACAGCATGTCTTAGATTTCAGAAACAAACTCCAAGCTGTAGTTGGTTTTAAATATCAAAAGGCACTATAAATGCAGTTTTCATCAGAAAATATTCAAATTGATTTTGAATATCTTATGTGTTCCAAAAAGCCCCAGAATCACAGTTTCAATTTAAAGTTTAAGAACTCCTAAAATACAAATTTAAAGAAAAATTTTTAAGGTACTATGAGAGTAAGATGAGTTCCCAGCTTTTGTTTGTCATGAATGCTTAAAGATTAGCTTTGACAAATTTCTGACGTACTTTCAAATAAGTAAGTATGTAAGCAGGTGCTTAAAGATTACAGTAATCAAGTTGTAAACCTACTATTACTGGATAATAAAATATTACAGCTAACTGATTTGTACTTAACTATATGGAAAAATGGCACTCAAATTACCATCTTCACAGACACTTAGTAAGATATTCTGATTATTTCATTTAACTCCATGTAACAGGAACCAGAATTCACTGGTCTGAAGTTAGTACTGTCAACAGACTCAGGAAGAACACTGAGCATAAATGAATTCTCTGCCATCCTGAATAATTTTCAGGGCTACAGGCTGCTGCATTTTCATAGCACAACTTTGTCAGGAGATATAGGAGTGCTTTTTTCAGAGCTACACAGGATGGCCAATGGCACCTGAAGGTCTATTAAAAAGCCTGTATGTGTTAAGGATTTAGTTGTTGGAAGGGGAAGGGGGCCAGGGGTCTGTTTAGAAACAAAGTTACTTATTTTTTTTTAAATGATCCACCTTCTACTCTGCTTTCCAGGTACTTGTCCAACTCTGCCTCTCTTTTCACCGCCTCTGGTGATACCTTTGGTGCATTCGGAAAACAGATCAATATCACACTCATGTTGTCTCGACTTCCCTGGTGGAAAAGAAAAAATTATTTGAGAAATGTATACACACCAGGCTAAACACACATCAAAGCATTTTAAACACAGAAATTCACACATCATATGGTATCAGAATCCAACTTTCACTATTGTAGATTAATACCATCATCAGAATAAATCTCCCTGTACCTTTTACAGAATTCCAGGCCTATTCATTCAGTACAACTCTTAACTCATTGTTTTTTCCTCTTTTATGGTCTGAAGACTACATGGAGCTGGTTACAGACACCCCATTGTCAACTAAAAACTGAGTAGTGAGTGTATAATTACAAAGTTGTGTTCCATCTTGTTTTAAGTACCATCCAATCATTTTGGGAAAACAGGTGAATGAGTGAACAAAACCATTATTGCTCAAAAGCACTAATCAGGAAGGTGCTGAATTCAGACAGTGCTTCCACCAAAAATTGCAGCTATTAGGTTTTTCTTCCTCTTTTCATTTAAAACAAGAAAAGTTGCAAGTCAGAGAATTTGTTTGAAAACCTGCTGTAAGGTACCCAGGTATTTGCAAAAGATGTTTACATTTAAAACTCCAAGTAAAGGAACCCCAATACTTGAACATTTAAAAATACAAACACATTCTGCTTACACAAAGTAACTGGTTTACTTTCAATACTCCTATGCTTTGGCCTACAAACATGCATCCATAAGTTTAACTCTTAACACTAATTAACTCCACTGATGTCAGCAAGATCAGGAACAAGACAGTGTGCAGAAACAACAGTATATGGGTATGAGGAGGTTCCTACAGTTGGCTCCTGAAAAGCTTACAGCATCCACAAGCCACTGTTCCTTTCCTGGTATTTGATTTTAGGATTAGCAAACAAAAATATAACCATCATCAATCTGTCAAGGTGTTGGAAAGCAATTACAATTTTCCAGATGGGAAACAATGATCCTGTTAGTCATGTGGGATGTTGTCTTGCTTCTTTAAAAAAAAGCTGGCTTTTTTAGTCTAGGACTTACAATTTGCCTTTGCAAAATAAGTATCAAGCTATGAAACTCAGTAACTGCATCAGAGTGCAACTTATTAATACAAAGTAGATGTTAATGTAGACAAAGTTACATAGTTCTGTTAAACCAAATAGTCTCATCTTCTTCTGCTTGAGCTGATTTCAGAGCTGTGTCACCCAGCAGTGAATAAGAAATACAGTAATTAAACCAAAATAAAAACTAACTTAAGAAGCCAGGTCTTCAAAATATGAAGTCAAGGTTCATTGATTCTGCATTTATCTTGATGTAAATATGACAGTAATGTTATGACTACATGCCCAAGGAAGCAGGAGAAGATTATGAAGGGGAAAAAATACTCTCTAGCCTGAGTAAGTCTTAAGAGTTAGGGTTTTGTAAAGTATGTAATGAAATAGAAAAGGGCAGTTATTGTCTTTAGCTGCTTGCCCATAAATTCCCATCAGCTTCTAGTTTTCCACTGATCACAGTGTATCTGTACGTGATTATAACCTCCTAATTAACCAAAATCACCCAGAAAAACATTGCTTGTGTTGTGTGTGCGTTCCCGCTCTATCACCATTTTTGTAGGAAACAAGGTCATCACTGTCAGTCATGTTACCATAAACAATTGAATATTTATAGACTGGAAGCAAAGTTATTATTAACTTGTTCATAAACTTCTAATAGTGAAAACACAGTAAACTCCTTCTCTCAAGTCTGGCTACCTTGTACAAGCAGGTGTCAACTATCTCATTGCAAACTTTCTCAAGGTCATCAGTGACTTCAAGTCTGGATCTTACAAAGTCACACAGCTCTTCATTTCCCATAACATCCCAGATACCGTCGCAAGCCAGGATGATGAACTGATCATCTTCTTCTGATCTCTCAATCTCATAAACTTCAGGCTCGGGTGAGACCAGCTGTTCTGTAGGACCTTTCCCATGGACACATTTGTAATCGAAGTCCCCAAGTGCCCTTGAAACAGCAAGGGAGCCATTCACACGTTGAATCATTACGGAGCCGCCTGCATTCTGTATGCGCTCCTTCTCCAGCGGGTTACTTGGTTTGTGATCCTGTGTGAAGAAGTGAACCTTCCTGTTTCGACAGAGCAAACCTCTCGAGTCTCCACAGTTGATGAAGTATGTGTGTTGGGGAGAAATCATGACACCCACAGCTGTTGACCCACTTCTGTCTGCGCCGTGCTTCTTCTCAGAGATGACTCTCATGTGTTCATCAATTTGCAGAAAACCTGTTCTGATGCCGCTCTTTACACTTTCCACAGATGGTGGCCCATCTGGCCCTTTAAAATCCTGGTTGCTCGTGATGTGATCTAATAAATGCTCACAGCAGTACTTGGCAACCTGTGATCCAGCGTGCCCATCATAGACAGCAAAAAACGACCATCCATCAAGTCCATTTGGCAAACCAATCACAGCCGTGTGTGCATCCTCCATTTCCACGCGCCAGCCTTGCATACTGCTCAGACCGTAACGCAGCCCATTCCCCTGCCCCTGGGCATTATGCTTCTCCATCTTTGGCTTGTCTAAAAATGCTCCCATGGTGACCTTCCTTCAGTTCTACAAAAGAAGGAAAAAAAAAGGATTATTAAGATATATCCCAAATGTCTCATTTACAAATCCTGTTGGAAGATAAAAAATAATGGTACAAGTAACGTTAAGATGACCAAAATACACAGCTATAAAGCAGATTTTTCTCTGTCTCCAGTCAAATTTGCATTGCTTTCATCTAATTTAAACAGGGACACTACTACAAACTGAACTGCACTTTTCATATTTTTGTATTTTCAGCTGTTTTATAAAATTAAAAAAATTTATATTCACTGTCATTCATGGTTCTGAAAAAAGCCTCTAATAGAACTATGTATGAAATCAGTTTCAAAGAGGACTTGTTAACTGGCACACATCTGAATGGCTGTTCCCTGCAACTACTGAGCCATGAAAGAGTTCAGTGTTTCCAGGACACTGGAATTCCCTAGACCCCTACCTGCTGGCCACAAATTCCTGCTAACACTGCTTTTCTGGTTGTGATAGGGAAATGACAGCAAACTGATTAGGGCTTTTTGGGTTTGGTTGTTATTTATTTGGTTTTTTTAACAGATAAATCGTAAGAATGACCAAGAGGATGCCAAAGTCTGCATAAAGGAAAAACCAACAGTGGATAAACTAGCAGCAGGACTGGGAAGGAACAGAGCAGCTGTCCCTTTAGGCAGCAGCAAGCCATTAGTTTGGCTCAGCCATCTTGTGAAAGCTCATCCTTAGATTTTCAGTTAAATTACGCAGTAGCTTCTCAGATGTCTGTGCTGCAGATTTACTTAAAACCCTCATGTATTCATGCTTCACTGAAAGACAACTGCCCCATACAAATCTGTTTGGAAATAAAATCACATGTATTGTATATTCTTGTGTGAATCAAGATTCAAGCCAGACCCATATACTGCACGCCCTCTCCTCCTTCACTTCCTCCTTGGGATGTGATGCAGCAAATATTCATGATTAAGAGAATAAGAGTTATATTTGCAGGCAGTGTCAACTGACTGGTTTATCTTCATGGTTTTCACACCCTAACCATCCAACCCACCCTTCTAATCCACATTGCTTTATTTGTGCATCCATTATTAAAAAATCGTACAAAATAGGTCACATATTTTACATACTTGCAAATTATACCTTGGGAAGCATCAAAGAGTCTGAAAATCACTGTTATACAATACAAGGTAATGGAACAAAACTATGAGCTTTTCTATCTGAAGACTGTGGACAAAAATTAGCTGTGAGAAGAACCTCAAAGATTTTACCTGAGGCCCCAACTAACCACTTCACTAGCAGAAAAATCAGTATACCAGAGGTTTTAGAAATGTTCACCTTAACCATGGAATGTATTTGACCAGTTTTCTAAGTGACAACGTCACATTTTTCTAACATGCTTTTATTACAATACAGCATCTGCCATTAGTGACACCATATATCCAACAAAGCTCTTCACACTGTCTCTTCCAGCCGCTGTCAACCTTTCTGAAACATCTGCGTTACAATAAACAGTCAAGAAACGTTTATATTTTATCTCACCACAACAGTGATTCAAATGGGAGGCACGGGGACTGGTTATGCACTCTCTGGCTCATATGCTGTGTTAACAAAAACAAAACACATACTTCAGCTGTATGGGGATGGCAGCAGCAATTCACCTCTGCTTCCCCTCACCACAAACCCTGCTCTGGAGTTCTGTCTCTTCTCAAGGGAACACAAAATATTGATGCCCAAGCAAGCTGTAACTAACCAACAAAACAGTGTGCACGGTGTGTGTCTTGTGTCCCAAGTACATGCAGGAGGTTCACATTACTGCAGTTGCTAGGAAAAAAATATGACTTAAGATGTTTTTATCTTCACATACAACTCTAGTGAAGTCAGAGTGATCAAAATAATAACAGAATGCTGCTATAAATCACATGGGGAATTATTTTGCTGAATAATACTTTTTATTCATTCTATGATAGAAGCACAGTTTAACACTGAATGTTCTCTTTGTTGAGGAGATCATTAAACAGAATGCATATATTCAACTTTTTCACCTTAATTTAGAGCTCAAAAAAGCAGAAACTGCCCTGGAAAATATACTTTGGTAAGGTATTTGACATTATTGCTGTATTTATAATAAAACAGAAAACATTAAGGACAGGGTACAGTTACATGGACCACAAACACTGGCAAAATCTGGACTAATAAGGGCCATTTTTCTTCTAATCTCTCACCTTAGTATGTACACAACATTCAGAGCTGTGCTTTGTAAACTGTTTGTCCTGCTCAGTAGTTTATCACATAAATTAGAAGTATGTACAGACAGTCTGTGTGAAATTCTAACAACTACAGAACTGCTAGCACACCTTCTAAGTTACCAAATCACTCTCCATTTAGATACCAAATTGCCTTATCCCTTCCCAGGAGGCAACCTGAAAGCTGGTGATCTTTTAAGCCAAGCTTTGTAGGCGAGATGTTGACCCAGGATTTTTCAGGGGTGAGCGTTGACCACCATGGATGAGAATACAGCCAGGCAAAAGGAAAACCACAATGTGGCCACTGAACATCTCCTTCAGAAATTGCCCACAGCATGAAGTGATCCCCCTCTGAAAACTGCAATAAAACACTGCAGCTGTCTTCCCTGCCACACTCCAGCTAACCAGACTTTTAGCAGAACAGCAGTCTAAGCCTGCAAGAGAATAGGCCAGGTTCTCAAAATCCTCACTGTATCTGTAGAAAAAGCATTGTTTACTTAGGATAGGATGAATGGGCTAGACCTTTAGGTTTTTTCCAGAATTTCAATTCTCATTCACAAAAATTTCAGTTAAAACTGACCAATCTCTGAATTCTGATGAATTGGCGACTACCTGCTACTTCTCTCCCCATACCCTTAATGTGTAGTTAAAACCTGAAGAATTTCCAGAGTCTTAGCTATGAACAAAAAAAATCTTAGCTTTACAAGAAGGGATGGACACACACAGAGAAATGCTGACATCAGAAAGCCATGCCTCCTTCCTACTAAAAATATATTTTAGACTGTCTTTGACTCCATATCTATGGAAACATCTTTCACACACGGTGTCTACCTAAATGATGAGCACATCTGTCATTCTTTGATAAGGTGCTTTGTGCACTACAGTGACTGAGTTGGAATGACACCTTTGGTTAAGCACATAACTCTGTATGCAAATCTGATTAACCTATAGCACTTTGAGTGCCCAAGTTACAGCATGACTTTGTTATGTAAAAACACAGACCCAAAACAGACTGCATGCAATTTGTGCAATACATAAAACAGATCCTGAACATGGCTTAACTCAGCCTCTCTTTACATCTTTAGTTATCTTTCCTAAGAGGAGCTCTCATTTTATGACCTTCATTCTCCAAATAATTTTACTCTCTTAATCCAGTCACACATTTCTACAGTCATGTCAGAAAACTGCAGTCCCATGGCAGGAGACAAAACCAGTCCTCTACTCTGGAAGCTTCAACTTTGGGATGCTTGAAAGATGCACATATGTACTGAAGGAGACAGACATTCTTCCTCTTGCTATTAAAGGCAAAGTAAGAGAAAAGGCACCTTAATAATGAAGTTTAGTGGCAAACATACACCACCTTTTTTTTTCCTTAAAGAAGGACCATTCTGAACAGTACTGTAAGGGTGGTGCCTTGTAAAAAGGCCAGAGGTGCAACATTTTCTTCATAAATGGTGACTCTCACACATCATCTGGTGCTACAACTGCATAGCCATCAGCCAAGCAAGTTTTAATTTTAATCTGATTCTTAGATCACCATTTCCGTATCAGTGACTTCCATTTATTTTAGGTACTAAAAGAAAGAGCTTTCTGCAGTCAAAGTTTCTGGATTTTGGCTCTGAAGAACAGAGAGACATCTGAACAAAACTAGATGTGAAAATGGACCCCTGTGAACAGAAATTAATGTGCAGGGGGTGCATCTCTGCATCTACAAGTGCATTTGAACCACGATTTCTGAAGCACTGATTTTGTGGAGGTCAAACTGAAGGACAGCCTCTCCAGCAAGTGCACAGAAAACTCAAGTTGTGGTTTGCAGACAGAAAAGTAAGAATACTGTACACAGCCTAGAAAAATCAACACAAATAACAAGATCTTGGATAAAACCTAAGAGTGCCAAAATTCAAAGGACTGCAGCATTAGAAACAAAACTGAAATAATGAATGGAGCATGCCAAAGAGTCAGTAGCTAAACTCCTTGAAAGTAGATGCAACTGAGTGGAGAACAGACTGGCAAAGAAAAAGGAGGGTAATTAGTATACCAGGCCATGGACAACCATGGACAACCACAGATACATCACTGGAATGCATGAAATCTCTTTGCCCCTTCATTTGTTCCTCAAATTGTGCTATCCAGGCAGCACAACTGTAATGCTTTCTGCTACACAGGAAAATAAATTTTACTGTTTTGCTATTTGCTTGTTCATTTGCCTGAAGGCTCAAATGAAGATAAGCCCTAAATTATTCACAAAGGACAGTTAATGCAACTCCATATACCCCTAGAGAAATATAAATTTATTTTTCCAAAGATTTTGACAAAGATTTGATAGTTTTGTTCAAGAAAACTGACCACCCCATTTGAAAGTTTCACTTGAACAATATGTAAATTAATAATCCTTTTTAAACAATGTTCAAGTTGTATTCATTCCACCAGGATAAGCTGCTTACATGAACCACACTGAAGTCACAGGCACTTGTTCTAACTAAGCTGAGAAATACCCCCACACTCCAATTTCCTGGAACAACTCTCTCGGTGACATTACACCCCGTGTGTTGTAATGAGGACCACAGAGAAAGATTACAACCTTTACTAGAACTACAGGACACAGAGCAAGTCACCAAACTATACAGACTGCTACTGACTAGAAAAAGGGCATTTGTTCACTTCAGCTCCAGCCTGATCCACAGTACTTTTCCCTCTGCCTTAAGCAGGCTGGATGCAGAAGCAGACAGCATGTAATTCTGCAAACGTGGAAACATTTTCAGAAGTTACAGCCTCTTGAATGAAAAACTGACAGTACATACTGGATGCCCCAAATCAATTAATTTTAACAAACAACATGTCAGAGAACATCCCAGGGATCGGAAGAATGACTAAAATAAAACAGAACACGCAGATGAGGAGACATAATTACACCACAGTCATGGGCTGAATGAAGTCATGAAAAAGCCTCTTGCCAATGAAACTATTTAAAAACTATTGGAGGCTATATGACTGAGTTCTGGCACTCATGGTTTGAAACATCAATAAAACACCAAAAAATTACAGCTGATGTTTCTGAATGTGTACTTTCAGACACAGGAATACATGGCCAGCTAGGAGACGTGAACTGTTTATGAAAAAGAAGTAGATGAAAATACAAAAGTGGGGCTATTTCAATAAACACAGACTAACACACCATTTCCAGAACATTTGTTTCTTGGGGATGCAACTGTAGTCTGTGTTATATTTAAGTAAGACAGCTGCAAAAGGAAGAACATAATACCATATCTACCCATATGGGTAAGAGAAGTTCTAATAACATTAAGAACCTTTTGGTTTAGGACAGATGTAGGAGGTATGGCTTGTGGCAGACAGAAAAAGAAAATAACAGAGGAAGCAAGTTAATAACTCTGTGTGTATGAAGGAAAGTATGAACTGCTCCAAATTTCCTCGATTTACCTGCCCTCTCTCCCACTAATTAATATGCAACAGTGATGGCTATTACAACTGCACAGCACAGCAGAAAATACTAAATTACTGCACTTCTGATACCTATGAGCTCTGATTTCTTAATAGCTGGTCCACAGGCACTGCCATTTCACTAAGTTGTTCAGAGAGGTGTTTTCTTTTTTAAGTATAACTTCTTAAAATCCCTTCTCCTTGCTAGGAGCTGACAGCCTTTCCAAATGCCTCCCTGTACTAAGCAGCAAAATATTTTATCCCACGTGGTGTGTATGGCAGGGCAGGTAGGATTTAGGAGGATTATTAAAGCCTTCTGGAACACAGAAGGTAACCATTTCTAAGTTAACACCCTCCCTCCAACAACATGTTTCAGCTTCTTCTTAAAACATTATTTTCTGCTCCTGCCTACCTTTCCTGCAGACAACTAAACCTGTTCCAAGGTTAAATGAGAAGCTTCTTAATATGAGTGTATTTTGGCTGAGGTTCAAACTCTCTCCAGCAGAGACATGTGTAATCTGATTTTTGCAAAAGGAAGCCCTGGACATTGAAATAGATAATTCACCTCTAACAAATTGTTCCTTCAGAAGTTTGAAAGACAGTGATGTAGTTTCAAGAATTCTTTATGGAGTTAATTTTGCAATCTGGTCAGTTATGGAAGAAACTAAATTCTTTCCAGAATCACCAAGACCACTGCTGGGAATGAAAAATCCCTACATTGATTCTAAGAGGAGATACAACTTGCAAGTTAGAGTACCAGTCACTCATCAGGATCCTGACATGACTGGCACCCTCGGAACACGATTCAATGAGTATTTCTTGGCCCAGACAGAGTTCTTGCTTCTTTCTAAATATCTGCACTACAAATTAGAAGTGGGAAGGCATACAAGAAAAAAAAACAACGAAACAACACAGCAGCATCAAAGTATGAGCAACCCAATCACCATGAAAAACTATGTAGACAACCAAAATGGCATTAACAAGAACTATGAAAATCAAAGAGGTAACTGCATAAATTCATGTGCTGCTGTCTGAGCAGCATGAGAATGAAAATGCCAAGGTCCTTGCCTGAAAGCATTAATAAGCAGAAAACATGTCCATGCTGGTGCTGAGTTCAGCACCTTTCTCATTATACTTCATTTTCCAAAGATTTCTTACTTAGAAGTGTTGGAAGATAAACAAAAGACACCAATTTTAGACAAAAAAGCTTAGACAACTGCTTTGTTAACAGTGTAGAAATTCCTGCAGGCTCCAGCCAAAATTCAGAACCCCATTGAAGCAACAGAAAAAAAAGAACTGGAAGATCCAAGGAAGCTGCAGTCTGTGTAGACAGAATTTGGGAAAAAGAAAGGCTTTGCTTCAGTTTATATATCAATGAGATGCAATAAGATTCAAATTTTTTGAAAGAGCAAGGCAAACAAGTGAATTTAAGGAATTTAACCAAGCTGCTCATGACAGAAGGAGTACACAGTGCTACAGAGCCATTCCAACAGAACTGCACACAGCAACAGTTTCAGCACAAAGAAAACATGGGTGAAAAGGAAACAGAAAGAGACAACTCAGAAGAATGGAGCTATAGTAAGTCATAAAAGTTGAGTTACAATTTTTTCCAGTATTTGTAATACCACAAGTGCTCTGCCACTGTCATTTCTCATCAGAGCAGATCATTTCCCCACCCCTAAATATTGGGGGCCTAACTGAAAATTCCTACTTGAGTACAAGCCACTTAGACTGCAAGAATTTTATAAATCTGAACATATCAAATAATTAAAATAATAGCTAAAAGCCCCCTTTTCTCTAAGGTTTTTTTTTTATCTCTTATTTACAGTTTGAAGCTTCAGTATCTTCATTCACTGTCAGTTTTACCAATCCAACAATACCTGCCACATAAAAAAGTTAAAGATTCACAGAGCAATGTTTTCTTTAGCAGAAGGCTCACATAATTCCACTGCCATTTCTGTGTCAAAGGAAAAAAAGAAAAACCTAACCAAACAAAAAGCATTTACTTTTTTTGTCGAGTTCAGCTAAACGTATTCAGAAAAATCAAGACAACTGGGGAGTCCTAGCCCATCCTGTCCCTACCCAAAAGAGTGAAGATACTGGGTAAAGAGCCTCTAGACCTCAGAATGGCTTTTGTCCACAACTGTTCTGGTTGTTCAAATGCAACTGGAGTGAAGTCAAGCTAATGCCAATTTGTCTTTGTCATTGTTTTAGCTAAGTGTTAAAATAAACCAGGAAAAAGATGCTCCATGGAAAAAGGTCCCAATGGGATTATTCACTGAGACTCCAAAAACAAAGTGAGGCTCAAATAACAATAATTTAAAAATCAACAAAACAGCAACAGTATTAAATGAACTGTTCCTGAAATATGGGAAAAAATTTACACTCACACAGTCACTCTCAGTTGAGGAAATTGCCATCTTTTTTATAGTTGATATTGTTTGCTGCCTGTGGTAATGTGTACAAATTCTTACAGAACCCCACCATCCCTCTGTTGTATAGTTTCACTGATAACCTCACCACAAACGTCTTAAAAATTTAGTTATACAGTCCTATATATTTCAAGAAAACTGAACACATGGAATCATCCCTCTATCTGCTCTTTAATTTCTCCTCTGTGTTTCTAGTTGCTCACCAATGTCATTGCTCCTTTAAAAAACTACTTAAAGCTTTCAGATCTTTCTAACTTCAACAAGAAGCACTGGCCAGCTGTTTATGGTTTGTCTTAAGAGCAATTCATTTTAACAATATGGCAGAATGAAACCCAAGTGAAAATCAAGTTTATACAGATACAGCTTGGGAGTAAAATAAAAATAAACTATTTTCAGAGAACACAACCAGTATGCGTGTGCCCAATAATTAGAAGATGATGTTTGCATGAAGGCCCCAAAACTTCCTGTTTAGTCAAGCACTCAATATTATGAAATAATACACAAGTGATTTCCCTTCACTTTACATAAAAACATTTGTGGAGTTCTAATCTCAGCAACATTAACACTATTCTGGTGAGGATATAGGAAAAGCAGCATACAGGAGAGACTTGAAACCTGATGACTACACATGGGAATAAAATGGCAATAAAATAGGAAATGTTCTGAAGTTAGAGCTGTAACCTGGCTTTGCTTGCAAGGAAATGACATCAAAACTATGCCAGAAGCACATTAAGACCTGGAAGTCAAATCCTCAAAGCTTAGGAAAAGCTGGAGTTTGCTCATTTGTACACACACAGAGCTTTTATTTACAAAGCTATTATGCCCTCACGTCCCCAGCATTCCTAGCTCATTCAAAGAACAAGGACAGAGGATGACTGCTGCAATAAAATAGATTTTTTTCCCCAAGACTACATAAAAATGTAAAAAAGAAACCAATGAAAAAAAAACCCCAACCCTATTGTTCTTAGTCTTTTATACAGACAGAAGCTTTCAGGACAGAAGGCTTTTCTCCAAGGGGCACATCGATCACCAAGTTCACTTCTATCACTACCAGCAAAGAGGTGATTGTCCCATGATAAACAAGGCAATAAAGGTGTTCCTCTCACTCCAAATTAAGAGTTCATGACAGCTCTAAACATTCTGGTCCCTTAATGAGGACTTTGTCGGATTCACCTGTTCTTCAAATACCAAAGCAATGCTAATGCCAGCATTTCCTAAGCTTACAGGCCCTTGCTTTGCAGCCTTAGAATGTTTTTTTATAGAGTGCAGCAGCAGCTGATTTTTAACAAGGATCTGTCCAAATACTTACTGTAATTGACTGAGAGAAGTAGAAAATTATTTACTGACAGCAACTGATTCTTTCTTCATTAAATTTTCCTACAATTTAATGCTAGCTGTTTAACTGCCCACATTTTTCCACATTCTGCACTCCTTTCCAAAGACTGGGTTTTACTTAACAGCTGGAGAATTTCTTAAACTCATCTCCAAGCACAAAGAACTCAGGCACAGTTTACACACTTCTCGTGGCTACTGCATTTTGGGGCATTTCTAAGGAAAAAATACCACAGAACTTAATGGACAAATAGCTATGATATATGGTCAAGAAGAATTAAAGCTACCATTCGAATTTCAGATGACAAGGTCATTTGGCAGTAAAAATGAATTGCACACATAGATACACAAAATCCTTCAAGTTACAGCTGAGACCCAAACACGAGAACACATTTCATTCTCTAGGTCGCAATCCAGCAAGGCATTTAAGATGAGAGCAACATCACAAATCTGAGCAGTCCTACATAATTCAGCTGCACATGGTGCATCGCCATAAGCACACTGAAGTGCTTTGCTTTATTTAAACTGCAGCTATCAAAATACAAGTCATGTTACACTTGAGTTTGATGGGTTTGTAAATTCTTATCTTAGAAGACTTTAAAGACCTTTTTATCTATTACAATATTCTTACTTTTGAAAACTGAACTGTTAGCAATGAAGAGGCTAATGTACTTTTTTCTCCCTCTGTAAACTGCATTTCTCTACATTTCAATATTGAAACATGGTTAGCCAGTTTTGCTTTTTCCTTTGTAGCACTCTTAGATGCTCTTTTGATACATATACCTATATATTGCTATAAAGTTTACACTCTGAACAGTAGAAGTGTACTTCATTGGAACTATGTCAGTGAAAGAAGTTTTTATTTTGTTGTTTTAGTCACATATAAACACCTTTCGAGAAGAGCTGTTAAAAAAATCTGAGCAACTGTTTCATGTATTTATAAACACACTCTGTTCTGTAGACTCCAACAGGCAGCTGAAATATCCATTAGTGAATTGTACTGGTATTTGTGTTTAAACACAAACAAAATAAATAAGAAAAAAATATAGCAACTTGACAGAAATGTGTAACTCAGTATGTGATTTAACACAGAGCAGAGTGCAGCAGACAAGTACAGAAAAGCAGACCTTGCAGCAGTGGTTTAACACCAGTAGCACCCAGTGCTTACTGCCTCTACCCAGGAAAAAAAAAAAATCAGCCTATTCACTCCCATGGTATCACACTTGCTTTCTCCTCCTGCCCTGATTACAATTCCCTTGGTCTAAACATTCTTCCCAGTCTTAAAAGTCAAGTGATTTACTCTAGAAATACTAAATCTTAATAAATGCTAAGTTGTTCCTTCACAGACAGAGAGCAACATAATGAAGCTGCAAGTACAAAACATTATCTCCACTGTGATCTGCACCACATCATGGCTCAAATATATGAATCCTCCTTTAAAAATATTTCTTAGCTCTGGTTAATGGAATGTACATAAAATACCATAAAATGTGCATTTATGCACATTCCCATGATCTTATAAATATCCTAAGAACACTGTAATTTTTTCAAGGATTACATACTGTGTACACTGACTTGATACTTTGCATTTGCCATTCATTCAATGAAGAGGATTGTAGTTAAGCATGTGTAAATGTTACAGAAATTTATTTTTTATCCTAGTATACTAAACTGAAATTTGGATCATGTGATTAAAACTACAGAGGATCAGTAAGAGATCAGCAACCAAGTATTATCCAAAAAGTGATTAATTTCCAAAAGAACAAATGAGACAAGTTGCGTCATTTAGAAAGAAACAGATGATACATCAATTTTATTTAATAAAAAACTAAAAGTCAAGTATGATTTATGAGAAAAGAGGAGCAAAAATTACAAAGGTCCACACGCTGTAATAAGAATAAATGCAGTCTGGCTAAGGTTTAACTATGTTTAACTATGATAAACCACTATTATCTTGACTTCAAACATTACTATTATTCAAGTCTTTAAAATGTCTCTGGTTTGCAGAGGCAAAATGAAAACGGTTATTTTACAGTACTTCTCATTCTAAAACTTGTTTATTTATCAGCACAACCTGCATCATTCCCTTACTTAATTGCAATGTTGTTCTGCTTAGCCAATTACGTAAGTATTTTGTACATCAGAATAGACCTGAATATGTAAAAATTAAGCCAATAGAAATGTCAACATTTTAGTAAGAAATATGCTATTCTTAAATTATTTATATTTAGGTCATCTTGCAAAAGCAGCTGCTTTACATTCCCTAGTTCCAGTAAAAACAAAAAGTGCAATAAGATCTCTTATTGACAGCTGCATTCAAAAACATACCAGTTACATAAGTTTGCAAATTATACTGTGCCAGAGTTAAATATCTAAGCATTTTAACGACAGTTCTCAAAATGCTACCTCAGCAAGAATGACTCAACTCCACTGTATAAACTGCACTCCAGATAAGAAACAACCAGCTTGATTTTATAAGGAAAAAAACCCCAACTTTTTAGTATTCTGCTTTAATTCAAATTGCTTTGAGTTCTGCTTGTTTGGACGTGCAAGCTTTGCCAGTCATTTGGCATTTCCATCTCTCCTCACTTTCAACAAAAGTATCCAAAGCATACCTACAGACAGTTAAGGAAATACTTGGAAAACAGGTATAGTTTTCTACTGTACCTCCAGGGGAGAGATTTACCTGACAAGCACCAAGCAGAGGACTAAACCTGTAAATCAGAGCTAGGCCTTGTATATGAGAAGAACATGGCTATGCCAGAAGAGAGTGAGAGGACAAACTCTCTCCATGTTTATCCAAGTATTTCAACAGAGATCTCTGTGAGGAAAACATTAATAAGTGGCACAATGCAGCAGCAAGTCTTTTAGCCCAGTCTCATACACAAAAGGGAGACCCATAAAGGCCTGGGAATGAAAATTTTAGGATCAACTAATGCTGGTGCACCAATACAAGCTGCTGTCCTCTAACACCCTTCCCTTGAACACTACTGTGATTGGGTAGGTACAGTGCAAAACTTCCTTGGCCCACGTTTTCTCTGATGTTATTCATAGAAGAAACTATGAATAGCAACAGATGGGAAGCTATCAGAGAAGAAATGTGGCTAGAAATTGCACAATTCTTGATCATTTGGCAACTCACTCAGGATCCTGAGTAACAGTAGCCATCCAGCCTTAATTCCATTAGTACTTCACAAAACATGCTTCAGCCACCTAATCACTGAAACAGTTCAGGAAAATGCTACAAGGGCTCATATTTGAAAATTCATTCCCTGAAATCATAAGAGCTAGAACTTCTATTTTATATACTGATTCTGCTTACTCTGATACTAAATGGCTCAAACTAAGGAAACGACCTTCTTTCCAGCTACTGCTCTCATGATCTAATACTGTCTTCTGCTCACAAAAAAAAAAAATTAAAATAAATATTTCCTTTGGATTAAATACCTTATGGACCTTAAACATTAACGTTAACACAGAGGCCACCCCAACGCACAGCACCTTCCCATCTGACAAAAGGTACAGCTCAAAAACATTTAGTTCTTCCCAAGTGCTACTGTAAACTTAAACATTAGTTCTCTAGCCACAAAATTTTGCCATCCACATAGCAACACTAAGAAAAATTTTAATCGCACCAAATAAATACAAATACATATCGAACAGATGTCAGCAAAATCAATTCTACTGAAACTGTCAACCTCCAGCCTGTCTTAACGTTGTTCCACAGCGACCAGAACAAAAAGGTTAGACGTATGCTCAGAACCTCTGGCATTTCACACGCAAGCCCAATTACCCAGCACATCACCGCACAACTTTCTCACCGAGGACAGCATTTTCTTCCACGGACTTTTACCACGCACGCTGTGACAGATCGCAGATCGTCAGTGCAACCTTTGCTCATGACATTGCTTTCAAAGGCACCGAAATCTCTCACAAACTTTAAACGCCCTAAAGGCGTTGGCGAGGGAAAGCCGCCCGCTGCATCAAAATGTCACTATTTGGGGAGCGCTTGATGCTCCGACCCTCGCCAGGGTGGGGTGCTTTATAAATAGATGCGTGTTTTGTTTTTTGTTTTTATTTTTTCCCTGTCCGTGCCTTGCCCCGAGCGTTTGGGCGGCGATGGGAGAAGAGGCTGTTTATAGCCTTTATTAAATGAACTCCGGGCGAGGAAAGGAGGGGGCAGGGAGAAAAGGAAAGCTGCTGCTCCTACCTGAGCCAGGCCCAGACCCCGCTGCTCACCCTCCTCCCGCCGTGCCCGGGGGGCTGCAGGGACACCCCCACCCTCAGCAGGCGCCTGCAATGCAGGGGCTGCGCAGGGGGCTCCCGGCAGCGGCATCCCAGCGGGACTGCTCCCCCCCTTCCCCATCCATCTCCCTCCCTCCGGCCGCCCGGCCCGCTCCCAGCTGTGCCGCCGGGGATGGCGCCGAGCTCCCGCGCTCTCCGCGCTCCGCCGCCCCCAGTTGTTTACAGGCCCCGGGGCCCCGCAGCGCCCCGGCCCCACCGCCCCCTCACCCCGCCCCGGCCCCGCACTGCGCAGCGCCACTTACCCCCCCGGCCGCGGCGTTGGCGCCGGCTGTGCGGGCAGGGCCGCGCTCCCGGCGGTGCGCGGGGGAGAAGGGGAAGGAGGGGGGGACAAGGAGGAGGAGGAGAAGGAGGGGGGCACCCGGCTGGCGGCCTCGCCTCAGCTCATTCACAGGGCGGCTCTGTGCCCAGGGGGAGTCCAGCGCTCATCTCGCCCCGCCGCCGCCGCTGGCCCCCCCCCCGTCCCCGTTCCCCGCCCGAGCTGCTCCGCGCCCACCCGCGCAGCGCCGCGCGGGGCGCCGGCCGCGGACGGACGGACGGGCGGACACACGGACACACTCGCACTGCGCTGCCGCCACCGCCCCTCTGCGCAGGCGCGCACACCGCAGGGGAGGGGAGGTGGGAGCGCGCGCGCGCGTCCCCGCGCCCTTTCCCTCCTCAACGACTCCCTCCCCCGTTAAAAAAAAAAAAAAAAAAAAAAAGTCAAATAATTTAAACACCCCAAAAAAGAGACAAATTGAGCCTTTCAGGTGAAAAAAAAAGAAAGAGGGGAAAAAAAAAAGGCAGAAAAAAAAAAAAAAAGCAGCACCCCGGCAGGGTACCCGGATGTCGGACGGAGCGGGGCCGTTACGGGTATTACATCACCCTCCGCCCCGGGTCCCGCGCCGCGCCGCGCGGGGCGGTGACGTCATCGGCCCCGCCCCTGCCCCTGAGGGGGAGAGGCTGGCGCGAGAGCTGGAGGCGGGTGCTCCCCATCCCGATCCAAATCCAAATCTCGATCCAAATCCCCATCCAAATCCCCATCTCGGTCCTGTTCCGATTCCGATCCGGATCCCGGTCCCGGTGCGGTGGCGGGAGCAGCTCAGCCCACCTGAGGACGATGGAGTGCACAGTGGGTCTCGAGGCGCTGGCGGGATCAGCCTCGTCTCCCTGAATCATTTAGGCTGGGATCATCCAGTCCAACCTACGACCCAGCACCACCGTGTCAACCAGACCATGGCGCTGAGTGACACGTCCAGTCATTTCCTAAACACCTCCAGGGACGGTGATTCCATCACCTCCCTAGGCAGCCCGTTCCAATGTCTAATCACCTTTTATGTGAAGAAATTCCTCCTGATGTCCAGCCCGAACGTCCCCTGGCACAGCTTGTGACTATGTCCTCTACTCCTAAGGGATTCCTACTTGTCTGAATCGGAGCCCTGCAGGATTTCCCGTTGGAAGCACAACCGCTGGCAAAATCAGCAGCGGATTACGAATAATGAACGCATAATGGGTTTAATAATCCCACGGGTTTCAGCCCCCTTTGATGAAGGCTGGCCTGTGGACAATAGACATGGGAGTGTGTTCATGAAGCGACTCCCCCACCAGTCTGCGGGGAACAAATTGAGAGGAGAAGCTTTTAGACAAACCTCTTTTGTCTCAAGGAGGGGAGGATGATGCTCAAAGAGGCTGTGAAGGGAGAGGGGTGATTCTGGAAGGAATGGCTTCTTCCAGCAAGTTAAACCTCGTGGCTGGGGATTTCTGAGGTGGAGTAGGTGCCAGGAGGAGTGCTTCAGAGGAAGGATTAGGAACACACGGTTACTCTGAGGATGTGAAGAAGGAATTGAATACAGAGGGAGATGCCGAGGACTGCGAAAGATGAAGTGGGTGCTTGGCAAGGTTGTCTAGATAGTTTCCATCTTTAACAGTATTCACAGCAAACAGCCATATGTTAATGGCTTTAAACTGAGAGTAGTTTTAGATTGAAAATGATGAAGAAATTCTTTACTATGAGGGTGCTGAGGCCCTGGCACAGGCTGCCCAGAGAAGCTGTGGATGCTTCCATCCCTGGAAGTGTCCCAGACCAAGTTGGATGGGGCTTGAAGCAACCTGGTGTAGTAGAAGGTGTCCCTGCTCATGACAGGAGACTGGAACTGGATGGTCTTTAAGGTCCCTTCCAAACCAAAGCATTTCCTGAACTGAATATTGGGAGAGGCCTCCAGCTGCAGGTTATGTTCCCACTGCCACAACCATTCATCAGTGACTGAGGGCAGTTTACAGCAAATCCCTGCCCAGAGAGAGCTCAAAGAGCTGTGAAAAATACAAGGAAACCTCATCACTGTATGGTTTTCCTGTGATAGATGAACTGACCATGTTTAGGTAGGACTGCAGAATCTCCATTTCCCTGTTGCTGCCTGTGGCTGGATGGAATGTTCAGAGTCGATCTCCCCGTATTCACCCTAATCGTGATCCTTATCATGATACTGAGCACTGCTCAGTCGTGCTCAATGTTCTGGTAACTATTAAGGGCCTTTTATTTAGAAATTTCGGACTTTTGTAGTTAAATGCAGTAAAATTTGTTGGTAGAAACAGAATTTTAGAGAGATCTAAATGCAAGCCCTAGCCCTTCCCTTCCCAAGATTACACAGAATTTTCCTGCAGGCATGTGCCATGTTTCTTTACTGTCTCCATTTAAAAATAAATTTAATTTTTATGCCCCTTTTCAACTTCAAGAAAGCTTTCCTAGCACTTTGAATTATATACAATCATGGATTTCATTTAGATTCCACGTTACCTACACCTGTGTTTTGAGTGGGTTTATTAAAATAAAACTGAATGAAAACATGGCCCTGTATCTTTTTGGTGATGCCCTCATTTTAAGCTGCAAGGATGTAATGACAGCAGAGAGTTTGCTGCTCTCATTTGCTATTTATACATTTTTCAGGGGAAACTGGACTAATTCAAATTACTACAATATTTTCTTTAAGCATAACTTTATTTAGTTCCCTAGATATGCTTGGCCTGTTGCACTGACAATGGTAATAAATATTTACAAGACATTCAAGCATCACTTTTAATTAGGATAAAACAGCTGTGTGTATTATATCACTCTACTAAATATATTTGTAGTTGATGAGACTACATCTCCCAGCATACAACCCTGTATTTTCTCTTTAGCTGTACATGAAGTTGTGATACAAATGATTGGGACCTGTAGTCACCACACTCATTAGCACCACAGTAACAAGAACCATTGTGAAACTCAACTCTGTATCATAAATCATTTATGAGTTATTGAGAAGGATCATATTTCACTGTTGGGAACAAGAAAATTCTTTTAGCATTATAGTCATATTTAAAATGATGTGCTGCTCCCCAGCCTATTTTTAGAAAATATTATTTTTGACAATTTTAATTCTGTTTCCTGTTACAGCTTTTTAAAGTCTTTAGATGGATGGTAATTGCCAAGATTATTTCTAAAAAAGAAAATATAAAAACCTGTGTATCTAAATAAACAGCTTTTTGTCACCAATGCACACTCAGTTACTGCAGGCAGGAGGATGACTTTGTCCAGTCTATTCATTAAAACTCAATTTAGAAAATTCCACTCTTAGCCTGATGAAGCTGTTCCAAATGACATCATTTCCCATAAAAAGAGAAAATGGGACCGCAGTTGCTACTGGGATCACATGGCAATTTAACTGCACTTCAGAGTCAGCTTCCATCATTATGGCCATATTCTGTACAAACCTGCTGTAATTTCTGCATGCTGTATTGTCCAACACCTCTTTTAACTCTTTCTGCTTTCATACCAGTGATTAAACTTCTTTTATCATAAGGTACTTCACGAAGTATCAGAGTTTTGTCTGTGTTTTCCTCAAACAAGGGACATTTAGTACCAATATCACAGAATCACAGGATCACAGAATCGTGGAACAGCCAGGTTGGAAAGAACCTCTGAAGATTACCCAGTCCAACGTCCTGCCAAGGCAGGGTCACCTGGAGCAGTGACACAGGAATGCGTCCAGGTGGGTTGGGAATGTCTCCAGAGAGAAGACTCCACAACCTTCCTGGGCAGCCTGTTCCAGTGCTCTGCCACTGTAAACGTAAGAAGTTCTTGCTCGTGTGGTGGTAAACCTTGTTGTGTTTTAGCTCATGCTCTTTTCTCCTCATCCTGTCTCCAGGCATCACCAAAAAGAATTGGGTACCATCCTCATGGCATCACCTTTGAGATATTTGTATGGATTGATGAGATCCCCTCTCAGCCTCCACTGGACTAAACAGGCCCAGCTCCCTCATCTATCCTCATAGGAGGGATGCTCCAGACTCCTGGTCAGCTTTGTGGCCTCTGCTGGACCCTCTCCAGTAGCTCTTTGTCTTGAGCTGAGGAGATCAGAATTGAACACAGGGCTCCACATGTGGCCTCACATGTGGAGTAGGCAGAGTAGGCAGAGTAGAGGTGGAGGATCACTCTTTTAACTGTGAACTGCTGTATTGCACCATTTAGATTTCTTGACTTCTCAGAGAAAAAAAACCCTGAACTTCTCTCATCTGAAGCCTTAGTTTCAGCTTCCCTTACTTACTGTCCCTGTTCCTCCTCTCTTTTATGTTCTGCCATGAATACCTGATGTAGGTGGGAAACAGTACATTTCAAGTCATTCTGCAGCCTAAAAAATTGGTAAACTGCGGGTTTGGTTTGTTTGGAAAAGCATTTGTATCAGCTGGTAATACTCATCTAAATATTAGATGTATAATCAAGCTGTTGTCCAGGCTGCCTTGGTTTGGTAGAAGGAGGCAGGTGATCATTACTGTCATGTTTTCACCAGTGTCTGGAGCAGGTTGGGTGAGTCCTTTGAAGGTGACTTTTTTCTCTTCTGTAGCTTCCGTGAGTTCACAAGAAGCTGAGATGACTACTTAGACTCGATCCTTAATTTTTTGATAGCTAAAATTAATTCATTACCTTAGACCTTAGAGATGCTTAGAGATTATCTACAGAAATCCTCATATTAATGATATGTGTGACAGGTAATAGTGGGATGTTGCCATAACTTCATGTTTGGCTTGGGAAGTACTGATGCCCTTCCCCATCCCTTCTCCAGGGATTTTTTCCACCTATTTTTGGAATCCCAAAGCCAGATGGATGATTGCCTGCAGGCTTTCCACCTTCCTGGTGCTATTCCTGCAGCATCCTGGTGTGATGACACCTATAGGGATCTGCTCAGGCAGCTGTGCCATTGGGAACTCCATAAAATGATTAATAATCACATGACGTTTAAATCATCAAAAGCACACACCTAGGGTGTATCCTGCATACAAACTGAATTTATCTGAAGGATGTCACAAACATTTTGGTCCTCACATGCAAATATCCTGCATTCTTGAAATTAAACTTTTGATTTAATTCCCTTTCTGCTGGACTCTTGAAAAGTGCTTCCCAACCTGCCATAATTTGTTGCCTTTGAGATCAGATCCATGCTCTGCTGGTCACTTTAAAAAATAACAGTTATGACCTCATTTAAAAACCAAATGCTGGTAATTTTCAAACTACAAAATTAGGTACAAAATCATTAGGGCATCACAATGTGGTTTTCTTATTTTAGCTGTAAGAGAAAGCGAGTCATGAGTTTTATTTTTCCAGAGAGAATTTGCTGATGGAAGTAACCTATAATTCAAGAAAATCAGCAAAAGCAAAGTACAGTAAAGACTAAAATATCAACAGAAGCAAAATCCTTTTATGCTGAAAAATAATATAAAACGTAGTCAATATAGAAATATAATGAAAATACAAAGCTTGTAAAAATAAGCACAATAAAAATACAAAGCGTAATAAATGTAAGCAAAATACAAAATAAAGCATATAAAATATATATTATGAATTAATAAAATATAAAAAGGAGAATAAAGATAATATATTTACCATTAATGTAAATTAGTATATAAAATATTATTAATATTCTAAAATATTGGGGAGGGGTTATGCCTCCATTTTTCTCCTTTTTGTATATGAAATATGGGAAAAGCATGGCATCTCTCATTTTCTTCCAAAGCCCAAAGATGTCAAAAATACAGGCAGCTCAGGAAGGGAAATGCAGTTTATTGAGGTTTCAGAGCTCATCTGCAAAGCACCCGCATTTCACATGGTTCCTTCTATTTGGTCAGAATGTCACCAAAGACCCAGTAGCTGGAAAAATTTGCTTTTCCTGTGACATGTGGAAATTAAAAAATGAATGTCAATTTAGTCAACAAAAATTTTAAAGAAAATAAAAAAAGAGAGGAAAGATGAAAAACATTTAAACTGTGATTTTTTTTTCCCCCCTCCCTTTGGAATCTCTGCTGTCTTGGGAGTTGAAATGGAAAAGTCTTGCTAGAAAGCCTGTGTGTCCTGAACTTGTTATGGAAAAAGGGACAAAATAACCACGTTTGATGTCTGAAGAAGAGCTGGCATGGCTTGCCTGGCTATGCCAGTTCATTTTGGCCCCTGTCCCTGAGCTCTCCACCAGTTTCTCGGCAGTACAATGCATATGGTCTCTTTGGGACCATCTGTGCTTCTCCGCAGCACACAAACCATCAATCAGCTTAAAGCCACATTCCGAGACAACATAAGTTGATTTGAAGTATTTAAAAGGCTGGGGCGGATTAATACACACCAGGACTCCAACAGGAATACCTTCCACACTTCTTTCCAGCACAGAGGAGCACACTTCATTTAATTGGTGTCACTGGACACCAAGATATGCCTATACCTTGCTATTCAATTTCTCAAAGCCCGATTCTCTTGACTAGATCTTTTGCTACAAGACAATCTGTGAAGTAGAGAACACCCAGAATATTTTATCAGCCAGGCTTTCTCGTGTTCCGTTCATTAGACGCTCTTTTTAAAATGTGAGGGCACATGGATGTGGGCACGTGGATGTTGCTGGTTTTGTTTGCTCTTGGTCCTCGCTGAGGACAAAGCTGCCACTGACCTCAGCGTTGCAGGATCAATCCCCCAGTCATTAACGCGTTGTAAAAACCGCTCTCACCCAGTCAATTGTAATGGGCCTGCCCACAATTGCCGGTTGTTTAACCTAAGAATTAGCTTAGCAATCACAACTGAAATTACATGAGAGACTGACGATGCGTAAGAATACTTCATCCTGAGTCATCAAGAGTCTTATGATGCTCTTAAGGGGTTTATAATTATTAACATCCAGGCAAGAGACTCTGAAATTTGATAAAGACTGGAATTTCCAGATGTGAGGGGGATTAGTTTTGATGAGATGATAAGATTTATGTTTTGTAAACTCCCTTTTTTTCCCCTTTTGTTTTACCAGTCTTTTTCTTCTTTCAACAGTCGCATGTAGTCACCTTATTCATACAACCACACGCAAATTATGCTTGGCTACATTCATTCACATAAGTGAGTTTAATCAGTTGTCTCTTTTAATAAACTGTTAGCTGGAACACAGCTGAGCAGATGAATTATTTTTGTGTCAATTAAACAGTTAAATTAAGCTAAAAGCAACATGTCAGAATCAAATAACCAAGGCATGGAGATATTTAAAATCTAAATATTACTCAGTATTTTGCAAAATAAATTTTCCACACTACCAAGGATTCTGGAGAGTCCTGGATTTACAGGATAATCCTGGTCTGGAGCTGGACTTTTGCCACATGTGCCTTTTTTTATTTGACAGTATAACCAAAGTTTAAATTTAGTTTCATTACATAGGTGCTGATGTGGTGTGACTAAGAAGTAGACTTTGTTTCATGTTTGCTGGCATAAGTGTGAGAAATGAACTTGTAAAAATTCGTAAAAATCTAAATAAATGTATATAACAATACTATAAAATATAAAGTACAGTATGACACACAAGCCCTTCCCAGATCTAGCCACGAATTCCCACTCAAAGGATAACGATCCTAGCCGGCGCCCATCAACAAAAGAATAGACAGGATGCGGCCCATCAAGCTGACAGAAAAAAAAAAACTCCTCAAACTGACAAGGACAGGCTCGGTGACCATCAACGAGGAAGAATAGGCAGGACACGAAACATCAAGCCAAAACGGAGAGGCACCGACGAGATATTCATCACCGGACCCGAACACCTCGCCTTGCGGGCTACCGTTGGGGGAAGCCATCAAGTAAACAAAAGGAAAAATCCAGCCGAAATATCCATCGGCTCCAACCCGGATCCAGCCATCCCATCCGGGTGGCCTGTACCACAAGGGCCACCTCAGAATTTCTTTACATATTGAGGAGACTCGGTCCGGACGTCCATTCGACTCTATTCTCCAACGCCAGGAAATCAATTCATACAACAATCAAGGACTGTTGATGAATAGTGCCTGCCTGGAATTTGGCCTCAAGGCTTAAATTCCCTATATAAACCCCGACAGTTTAACCCTCCTTCGTGGATTTGGGAACACCTATACCTTTGGGTATAGACCCCTGTCCACCCAGCGCTGCGCTGTTTGTTTTATTGTGGTTTTCCCTCATTGTTTATTTTTTTATAGAAATTGTTTTATAATAAATTGTTTTTTATTTAACCCAAATCTGCCTTTGCATTTATAACAGATTGGTGCCGTGACTCGGATCGGAGAAACTGCGGGGAATCTCGCTGCCCGGGACGGGTACCCCCCGCTGATTTTGGCGGCCTGGTGAGTGAAGAACCCCCGTAGTTCGTTCCGATATCCGAACCAAATTTAGGCGGAGGTAAAAACCACAATAAAAAGGATAAATCCGGATCGGAGAGCTCGGAAGGCACGGAGCCTTCGGGAGCCGCGGCTTACTTTGCTCGTAAAACGTCTAGTGCGCACAAGGGACACCCACGCAGGAAAATAGCTGTAAGTACTGCTGGTTGAGCGGGCGATCGGGCGAGTGTGTGAGACGTGATCTGATCACGAAGCGAGTGCGGACTTCAAGGTCGCGTTTCCATCCTCACCCGAGGGAATTGGCCGGCCGCGAAGGAAGCGATACAGAGTGAAAGTTTTTTTTTTTCCCTCGACACACACTCGTAAAACCTGAGACCAAAGGGTGTCTCGGGAACTGATCGCAAGGTACTAAGAGGGGAAGGGACGTCTTGTCGAGCTCGAGGCTGGTAAACCCTCTTAGTAACGGACCCAGGGAGAGGTCCAGGGAAGAATCAAAAGTTCCGATTACAAGAGACCTCAGCTCAGCTCGCTGAAAGGTGAGTATCGGCAAATTTTGATTCCTAAGTACACAACGCAGAAACTGATATCGACTCACGGAGAAGTCGAAGAAAGGTAAGAATATATTTGCGAAGTATGGGCAGAAAAAGAGTAAGCTTCAAGGAAGAAGCACAGGAAAAGATTCCTCCGATCAGGGGGAGGAATCACCAGACATCCCACTGGAAAGTCCCTTGGGGTAGATGCTAAAACACTGGGAAGATTGTCCCCAAAGGAAGGGGAAATCAAAAGGAAAATTAATACATTACTGTATGGGAGGTTTGGGGAGGACAGGAGTTGAGAAGTCACCTCACTTGGCCAGTGTTAGGCACATTTGAAAAATGGACGTGTAACAAGTTGTTCTCCTATGTGGAGAACAAAGTCCCCTCAGATCCTGAGGAGAGGGAATACGCTAACCTCGGGTAAAATGCCAGAGTAGGGCTATTTCCAATAAAGCAAAAAGAAAAACGTGAGTCGAAAACTGAGTCCTGGGAACCCCTCGATCACTTACCACCCCCGTATCGAGGACCAGCGGGACCTTCCTCTGCAGATCAAGTAATGCCCACAGCACCCTTGGGCCCCCGAGACCCAACCCACTGAGATACGTGTGTCTCAAGCGGGAGACTCAGGGCCAGCAGCAATGCCGGCAGCCCTTCCCCTTTCCCCGCCTGTAAACACCGTAACCACAGCAACCTCCTCGGAGGTTTTTCCTGCACAAGGCTGGGGATCACCCTATCCGTCCCTGCCTATCCAGCCGCCACTACCGGGACCCTCCCATACAACGGAGGGGGCTCCTCCCTTCAAACGGGTGGCGGCAGAAATTCCACAATTAATAACAGGGAGGCAATACACAATCACCAATTCCCCTCCCGCAAGTAAAACCCGTTTAAAAGCAAGAATGATAGATAATGAATGGGGAGAGAGTGAAGAGGGGCACCGGTTGCTCCCTCTTAGGGAAGTACCGACGGCCCCAGGAGTGATCGGTTTTGTGAATGTCCCCCTTAACTCTGGAGATGTAAGAGCATTTAAAAAAGAGATGGGGCGGTTGTTAGATGACCCTCTCGGAGTGGCTGAGAGGTTAGATGAATTTTTAGGGAGTAGCATTTATACCTTTGACGATCTTATGGCAATCCTGAGATCACTGTTTAATCCGGAGGAAAGGGAAATGATTAAACAAGCCGGGATCAGAGACTGGGACAGACGCAATCCACAGGGGGACGCCAGGAATCCAGAAGTGGCCTAGCACAAGCCCGAGCGGGAATGGACAGACGGAGGAAGGCAGAAGGAACATCATGGATTTAAGGAGCATGATTATGCAAGGTATAAGAGAAGCGGTCCCTAGGGGCCAGAACATTAGCAAAGTTTTCACAGAGTGACAAGGAAAGGAGGACCCACCCACTGAGTGGTTCGAGAGGTTACGGCGAAGTTTACAGATTTATTCTGGGACTCGACCCGAACTCTCCTATGGGGGAGGTTCTGTTAAAAACACAATTTGTTGCTAAAATCTTGGGAAGATATTAGGAGGAAATTAGAAAAGATTGAGGGGTGGCAAGATAAAAGTCTTCAAGAGCTCCTAAGGGAAGCTCAAAAAGTGTGTACATGAAAGAGAAGATGAGAAGCAGAAATCGCAAGCTAGAATTTTAGTAACAGCGGTAAAAGAAGTCCAGAAACAAGAACAGATGCAGGGTAAGTTTAAATCACTACCCGGAAAAGGTCGAGATTCTCACCGGGCAGCCCCGGCCCCACGGAGAGAGCCCCCAGAATGCTACTACTGTAAAAAGGTAGGACACGTTCAGCAGAATTGTAAACAAAGAATAAAAGATGAGAAAATTTTTCAAGAGGATTAAGAGTGTCAGGGGCTCTTTAATTTGGGGACCAGAACATCCAAGAAGCCCTTGATAAAATTAAAAGTGGGCCCCTAACGACAAGAAGTAAGTTTTCTTGTAGATACTGGGGCAGAGAAAAGTACCCTGCAGAAATTGCCATAACGGATGTGTGGCTAGCAGAGAAAAGTTTTTGTAATCGGTGCAAAGGGAGACCCCTTTGAAGTACCTATAATAAAAGATGTGGAAATAGAATCTAAAAATAAAATTTGCTTAGGGAATTTGCTATTAGTAGAAGAAGCAGATTACAATTTACTGGGAAGGGACATGATTGTTGCTTTAAAAATTAATATCTTGATTAAAAATTCTGAATTAGTGGTGAAAATATTTAAGTTGACTCCTAAAAATGAAGAGAAAATAAACCCTGAAGTATAGCATTCAAAGAGAGAAGGGAGTTGAAACAAATAATTGATGACCTCCTAAACGAGGGTACTTTAGAGCCTTGCATGTCTCAACACAACACCCCCATCCTGGCTGTAAAAAAAAAAAAAAAAAAAAAAAGAGACGGATGACAGCTTCCGATTGGTCCAGGACCTACGAGCGGTAAACGCTAGGACCCGGACTAGATTCCCGGTGGTGGCCAACCCCTATACTTTACTAAATAGACTCACACCAGAAGATGTGTAGTATAGTGTGATTAATTTGAAAGATGCTTTTTAGACTTGCCCTCTGGATGAAAGGAGTAGAGATTATTTTGCATTTCAGTGGGAGGACCCAAATACAAACCGTAAGCAACAGCTAAGGTGGACGGTCCTCCCCCAGGAGTTTGTAGAGTCTCCGAACCTTTTCGGACAAGCTTTAAAACAAATGTTAACCCAATTTGCTCTTGAGGACAGGACAAAGCTTTCACAGTATGTAGATGACTTGCTAATAGCTGGACCGACTGAAGAGAGTGTGAAGAAAAGCACGATTGCCTTGTTAAACTTTCTAAGAAAGAAAAGTTTGAAAGTATCAAAATCCAAGCTGCAATTCACAGAGCCTGAAATAAAAAAATAAAATACCTCAGACATTGGATATCTCAAGGAAAAAAATTAGACCCGGAGAGGGTAGCAGACATCCTTGCATTGCCTGCACCAAAAACAAAAAAGCAAATTAGACAAATTCTAAGGCTCTTGGGATATTGCAGGCAGTGGATTGAGGGTTTTCAGTGAAAAAGTGAAGTTTTTGTATGAAAGATTAAACACTGACAGGCTGAAGTGAACTGAACAGGATGAGTCTAATTTCCAGAAAATTAAAAACTGTTCTTATGACTGCCCCAGTACTAACTCTACCAGATACGAATAAAGAATTCCAGTTGTTTTGTGAATGTGAGTAAACAAACAACACAGGGAGTCCTGACTCAGGAATGGGCAGACAAAAGAAAGCCTATAGGCTTCAAAGATCTTAGATCCAATCAGTCGGGGTTGGCCTACGTGTTTACAAGCAATTGTAACAGTGGCTCTGTTAATAAGAGAAGCAAGGAAAATAACTTTTCCTCCCCTGGTAGTTTACACTCCCCACGATGTGAAAAACATATTGCAGCAAAAAGCAGAGAAGGTGGCTGACTGATTCCAGGCTTTCTAAAATATGAAGCCATCTTAATCAGCTCACCCCCGGTTTTAGAATTGAAAACCACTGCACAAAAAATCCTGCTCAGTTTCTATTCAGAAAAATTAGTACATGATTGTTCTAAAATCGTAGAGCTGCAGACCAGATAAGTTACATCAACGCAAACTGTGATTGTTTTCCATTTATACATTTTAAATGTGCTTGTTGTAAACAAATTTGAGTAACCCACTGTTGGGGAGAGTACAAACCTAAGAGACTGTGTACCAATTGTCTGACTAAAGAACAGGAGCTGACTAGCCGTCTCTTAATACTTGCCACCAGGGCGGGATTGTTGGAACTCGACTCTCCTGAGTGGTTCCTACTTTTTCAAAAGGGGATAAGAGGGAAACTAGACTCCAAGGCAGAGGCTTTGGAAATTGAGTGCCGAAAGACAGTAAAAGTACCGTGCAGGACAGACACGATTAAGTCGCCAGGTTGGGCTACCTTTAAAAGGAGATACGCCATAAGAACTACAAGGGCCCCTGAAGAATATCCCTGCTGCCGGGAAGATGGTAATCCCCGCCGTATATTTTTATACGGGCGAAGGGCAAGGCAGAGGGATACACCGGTGGGGAATCCTGATGTTCCTGAATCTAGCCATGTGCTTGACCAAGGGAATGAGCCCCGAGGTGCCTCTGGGGGATCCTCCCCTAGAGAAGTGTAAACGGTGCCAGACCAACACAGATGCCGGACGAATAATCGATTGTCCTCCAGAACAACAAAGGGGGTTTTGTATTTCCAATGGCACTCAGTATAATCTATGTGAACTAAAAAGGGGAGGTCTGGTGTTATCACCCAGCGGCAAGTCTTAAGGACGGCAGTCTAAAAACTCCTATAAAAAGAAAGACTGAAACTTCCCATTTCAGGTATAGGAGAGAAGTGGGAGTGATTTCCTTCCCCAATTCCAATCTGCAGTCAATGTAACAAAACGGTCTGGATAGGGGGGAAAAGACAATCCACCTTTTTAGCATATTATACGGTTAACCCTTTATGTTACAATAAAGCGAATTTGAAAATGTGTACCATGGGAGGGAAAGGTATATTGGGAAAGGTAGAAACTAAAACATGAAGAAAAAGCTTTTTTTTAATAATGAACCGATAATCCTTGATTTGTTAAAAAATAATAGATGAGACCGGGTATGTTTGCAATTCAACCAAGTAATTCTGCTTCTTCCAGGGATGAAGAAGGGGTGGACCCTGAAAACAAAATATAAAACAACTAACCCTAGAGTTAAAGAGGCAAGAAGCAGAAGCTCAGAAAAAGAAAACTAGAACAGGAGAGGCTTAACTCTCTTAGTGAACATTATGAGCAATTAGAGAAACAATACAGCAATTGGGGGTTTGCCAAACCCAACCAGAATCTTTTCATAGATCTAATGCAAGAAATAGCCACAGAATTAGTGTCTATCTAACTGTTAGATCTGTGGCGGTTTAAAATCAGCTGAAAGATAGCCTTGGAAGGGAGAGGAACTAACCCCAGAGTAACTTCTAAAAATGAGAAGGCTCTAAAATATCAAAAACAAAACAAAGACCAGAGAGAAAAGAATTCACTGATTTAGTAGGCTATACCCCGTGTGTAAGCACACTCACGGTGAATTCGGAAAGCAAAACAAAAACCTGGCAACCTGAACCACCCGCGGGCTATTAGAGTCGCTCCCGGGGGAATAACTGTGAATAGATGGAAATAATTGAACTTTACTGGTACAAAAACTCTGGGGCCAATCCCTTCCATGAGCTAATAGGATTGAAGGAATATTGAGATGATCCGGCAAAGTTGAACAAGAGTTAGGAAGCTCCTAATAGTATATATTGGATATGTGGAAAAAGGCATACAGCGAGCTACCCAGAAAATGGAAAGGATCCTGCACACTTGGAATAATTCGGTCCTTTTTCTTTACTCTACCTAAAACAGAGAGTAAATCATTGAGCCCCTCTCTTTGAGACATTAAACAGACAAAGGAGGGAATTAAAACGGAAACTACCAATAGCGGGAGGCAACCAGAAGTGGAACGAGGAAGAATGACCTGCCAAAAGGATCATTCAATATTACGGGCCGCTACTTAAGCAAATGATGGCAGCTGGGGTTACAGAACCCCCATTTATCTCCTCAACAGACTTATCAAGTTGCAAGCGGTGGTAGAGATAGTTTCCAACCACACTTCAGAAGCCCTAGAACTCCTAGCCAAACAACATTCACAAATGAGAGCTTTTGTGTACCAAAACAGACTAGCTCTCGATTATTTGCTAGCCGAGGAGGGAGGAGTGTGTGGCAGATACAACGAATCCGAGTGTTGTATGGAAATAGACGATTACGGAGAAACAATAAAAGGATTGGCTGCTGAAATTAAAAAGGTAGCTCATGTGCCAGTCCAAAAATGGAATTCAATCCTACAAGCCTCCTGGTAGGACCAGATATTCGGGCAAGGGGCTTGGTGGAAGAAGCTAGTATTTTTCATCACTTGTTCAGTTGCCGGAATCATTTTCCTTCCCTGCTTAATTCCTTGCTTCATCAGACTAATTCACTCTGTTGTGCAAGGAATGCAGATTGCCACACTTCCAATTGATCCTGAGAAAGCGCAAGGGAGACCTACTCCTCTCTCTAAACTAATGAAATTAGAGAGAAAAAGAAAAAAAAAAATGAAATTAAACCCATAAAGAAGTTTGAAAATAAATATAACCTGGCACAAGCATATAGTGAGAATTCGTTAACAGACTGGGAAGAAGATGAATGTGAGTAAAAAATTATAGTCCCCCCTGCAGAATTGGATGAAAAAACACGAATTTTTAATGTAATGAATTATTAGGCGGGGGACTGTGAGAAATGAACTTGTAAAAATTCGTAAAAATCTAAATAAATGTATATAACAATACTATAAAATATAAAGTACAGTATGACACACAAGCCCTTCCCAGATCTAGCCACGAATTCCCACTCAAAGGATAACGATCCTAGCCGGCGCCCATCAACAAAAGAATAGACAGGATGCGGCCCATCAAGCTGACAGAAAAAAAAAAACTCCTCAAACTGACAAGGACAGGCTCGGTGACCATCAACGAGGAAGAATAAGCAGGACACGAAACATCAAGCCAAAACGGAGAGGCACCGACGAGATATTCATCACCGGACCCGAACACCTCGCCTTGCGGGCTACCGTTGGGGGAAGCCATCAAGTAAACAAAAGGAAAAATCCAGCCGAAATATCCATCGGCTCCAACCCGGATCCAGCCATCCCATCCGGATGGCCTGAACCACAAGAGCCACTCAGAATTTCTTTACATATGAGGAGACTCGGTCCGGACGTCCATTCGACTCTATTCTCCAATGCCAGGAAATCAATTCATACGACAATCAAGGACTGTTGATGAATAGTGCCTGCCTGGAATTTGGCCTCAAGGCTAAAATTCCCTATAAAAACCCCGGACAGTTTACCCTCCTTCGTGGATTTGGGAACACCTATACCTTTGGGTATAGACCCCTGTCCACCCAGCGCTGCGCTGTTTGTTTTATTGTGGTTTTCCCTCATTGTTTATTTTTTTATAGAAATTGTTTTATAATAAATTGTTTTTATTTAACCCAAATCTGCCTTTGCATTTATAACATAAGGGACATGGTAAAAAATGGATATGAGATCACAAGTTCCATGTGTTGACTTTCTTAGGAAAGCGAAACAAGAAGCAATTTGGATTTTTAGCATTTTATAACAACCCTCACCCTTCAATTACGGTGTTCTGTTTAGTTTGGGATGGTGCAGAACAAAATATTAGCATAACAACAGGGGCCATTATGAAAAGAAAGTTCTTGTGCAGTTCAAGCCCAGAGTATGGTGAGAAGGAACATATCAGGAAAGGAAAATCTCATATTGCAGGTCACATATGTGCTTCTGGAGAACATTTAAGTGGTGCAGCTTCATATCAGAGGATTACTCAAAATATGGATTGTCCTTGGAGATAATCCAAATCTCCACCCTAACCAGATAGGTATGCTTCCTTCTCAGGAAATTTCAGTTAATCCAAGGGATTAGGACAGCTACTTCTTGAGGGATTGTGAATGTGATTTCTTTTAAGGATTTGAAACATGTTTGTTTCCTTACATGTTTTCTTTCTTTGTATTATATGACTCCCATATTTATTAAGATAAATCTGTGTTTCCATTCTCTTTTTTTGTGTAAAGGCATTCACCGTTTTTACAAAAAGTCATGGTTTTTTTTCAGTTTTTAACCTTCACAGGAATAATCAAAATAATTAACTAGTACTTGACATTTATTGTGTTGTAATTACTCCCTTGTGTTGTTTTACTCTGTTTCATGTTGAAGATAAATAATAGGATCTCTTCTAAGAGACAAGATAAGGAAGAGGAAAAAGCTTGTTTTACAGAGAAAAATGATGAGGTGAAAAAGGGAAGGCAGTGGCCGTGTTAATTCACAGCAGTCTGCTGAAAGCAGGATTGGAACCCTTATCTCACTCTACAGAGGTCACAGGTTTACCATTCTGTGACATAAATTTCAATTATTATAGACAGTGTCTCAACGTGAAAGCAGCAGTTGACCTGAGCTGAACCCACGTTAGACAAGAGGCTCATTACCAATAACACTTGGCAAATGGGAATTTTCCTGGAAGTGCAAACTGAAAAGTGGAGTTACACCCTCTCAGAGCAAACTCCTGCTCTGCTGGTGACTCTCTGCACAGGATTTGTGACTACTCAGAAGAGAGCAGCTCTCATCTCACTGCAGAGACAACCTATTGAGAAATTCAGTTTAAAAAAAAAAGCAATTCCTAGTACTACCTACAAAACTAAAGTTTAGTATCTTTTCTGATCATGAATCCTAAAAGCATTGAAGTTGATCCAGTGCCTTTCAAGTTAAGCTCAAGATTTCTACTGACTTCAGCGAGTCTGGATTTGGTTTAAATTTCTTATTCACTCAGGAAAGCATTAGAACTGTCAAAGTAACTTCCATCAGGTTAAGCTGGATTAATGATCCAGTAGTCACTTAGCATAAAATCATGGAAGAATTTTGGTTGGAAGGGACTTCTGGAGGTCACCTAGTTCAATGCCTGGCTCAAAGCAGGTCCAATGAGAAGTTGCTTAGCTTTTTGTCCAGCTAAATTATAGAATCATGGAGTATCCTGAGTTGGAAGGATCATGGAATCCAGATCCTGGCCCCACACAGGACAACTCAAGGAATCCCACCCTGTGCCTGAGAGCGTTGCCCAAACACTCCTTGTACTCTGTCAGGCTGGTGCTGTGACCTCTGCCCTGGGGAGCCTGTTCCAGTGCCAACCACAACCTGGGTAAAGAACCTTTTCCTAACATCCAACCCAACTATCTTTGAGAATGGAAATCTCCCCTGACTGGTCACCTGTTTTTGTGTTTCCCATCAGAATTTCCTGTGTTATAATTGGTGTTTGTCTCTTATCACTATGTATCTCTGAAAAGAGCCTGATTGAAGGCAGCAATAAAACCTTCCCTCATCCTTCTCCCCTTACAGTTGAGCAAAGACAGTTCTCTAAGTCTCTCTCCACCTTGGTTGGCCTCCACTGCACTTTCTCCAGTACCTTCAAGAATTTACTTACCCAGGGCAGGTAACAGAAGGCTGCTTACAGAGCTTTGATTTAAATACCTGTGGCCAGGATCTCACCTGTTGCTGTGACATGTGAATGCTTTTTAACATCATTAAAAATCCCACCCACGCAAAATAAACCATTGTTGTCTTTTGTGACTCTCCTAAACATCTTTGGGTTGACACCTCTGCTACCACCCTTTTCTGCCTGATTCTGGGCAATCCAGGAAACATTTTTAGGTGTTAGTATTAATTAGAGCAGTCTTGGAGCTTCTTTTTCTTAGTTTTGGATAGCAGAAAGGAACTCCTGGAGTCCAGATGCACAAACCTCCCTTCTCCCAATGTCAGCATGTCCTGTCCTTCACCTGGTTAAGAAACCACTGTGCTTTAATTCACTTCTCTGACATCCAGGAATTTTTCCAGATAATTAGATCTCTGTTTTACAGTGTTGCTGGAATGGGTGCTAATATTTAGTCACTTCACCTCCTTACCTGTTTATCTCCTTCAAATATGTGCTCTCTGAGCAGGACTATTGCCTCTGGATTTCGTTAGCTGAGATACACAGAAAAACCCCATCCCCAGCAGCCTATGCTTCTCGACCTCCTTACATAATATCTTCATTAAAATGCCAATCACAGGGTGCTAGGAGCCAGATCAGGCTGGGATCAGCTTTTTAGGCCATGTTCACTTTTGGACTTTTTGTCTGAGAAATTCCACAGGTTCACATGCTTGATTATGCAATTATTTTCTTGAATTCATTTAAAAAACTGTCCCTATGCTGAGTTCACAGCCCCAAAGCTGATCTTCCTTGTGATTTATATTCTGACAGAAAAAGGTTAAGAAAGAAAAATCTAGATTTTTCTCTTAAAAAGGTTTGTTGGTAATGAAAAATCCCTGGTATTTTGTGTTTTGCTTTGGGAAGACCAGCAGAGGGGGCCTAAGCCAGACAGCAAACCCCATCCCAGATTTGTGCTGGAGTTGTGAACAGTATCAGTGTAAAAAAAATCCAAAAAAACCCCACTTTATTTTAGTTCTCTATTAAAACCGAAGAAGAACACACTTATGAAAAGGAAAGGAAAGGAACTGTCTTAGGAAAACTGCACTATTAAGAGGCTGTCCAAAAACTAGTACTAATTATGAAGGGAAAATAAAATTGGCAATTAGGAAAGAAATTTTAATTATTTTAAGAAATTAAATTGTTCTGTCATTAGCTAACAGCTACTAAAGGGCCGATTCCTTAAGTATGTTTTCATGGGTTTTGGAAGACATTCCCTCCACAACTCCTTACTCCTTAAGTTACTTCTGTCTTAGGAGATGGAGGAAGAAAAATTCTTTCAGTGCAGGATTTAAAGCAGGCTCCCAGCTTATGTTCCCTGGCCACCCCCACGGTGGAGTTTGTTTCTGCTGACTATTGCAGGTGCCCAAAAGGCTGCAGAATCAGCCTTTTGGAAATACTTCTTTTCCTCCTCCTGCCCCTCACTCACAATATTCAATGTTGCAAGAGAGAAAGTTTTCCCTGTTTCCTTTGAGTAATCCTTTCAGTTCTAGTGCACTGAGAGAGCCCACATGGAAAGAAACCCTTCTAGATTCATCACAGCAGATTTAAATGGAAAAAATATTGTATATACACACATAAGTAGAGATATATAAGTGTATAAAATTCCAGATGTGGAAAGGATGCAATGCAAATCTTTCCATTGAATTCGGTGACCTTGGAAAAAACACCCCAAGTTGATAGACACAAAACAGGGGTCTAAGGATCAGAACATAAACAACAATGATACTGTCTGCCTCTTCACCATGAGAAGATGGCTTATTCTGCAGCAAGAAAGCAAAAAAGCTGTTCCTTTAAAGCAAAACAGAATCAACAACTTCTATCTTGACTTCTTCTAATGTTTTACTTGAATAATCATAAAAAATTATGTAGAAGTAATGTCACAAAAAAAAATGCTATTATCATCACATGGGATTTTCTTCGATTTACCTGAACGTGTTCTCTATTTCTGTTATTTAAATAAACACAGGTGATTTAATCACACCCCTAATGTAAACCAAAAAAAGTATGTTATGAATAGGAAATGGACAATATGACTCAAGGACTCTGGGTTCCATCACTGTCCCATCATAATAAACAAACCTTATCTTCATATAGATGGCCCATCTCCTGCAAAAATGTTGAAGTTTTTCTGGATTTCTCTTTTTATTATTTCTCTAAGTGCTTTCAATGTCAATAAACAGGAAGAGAAGTCAAAACAGAGTGGTCTGGAGGAATGTGAAGGTCTCAGGCAGACCTGACTAGCGTTCACCCTTATGTGAAAGACACATCTGGATCACTTCAGTCACAATAAAATATCCAGTTAGGTTGGGGTGGGGGGAGACTTGATGTGCAGGAGTTCTTTGTCTGGAGGCAAATGTGTTCCTTTAAAAGTAGTGTGCCTCTTTTAAACAAATACAGTTAATGCAGGTGTCAGTGAACCCTCACAGTGCACTTTGCAAACAAAACCCAAAGCCGAGCAGTTTATAATAAAATTGAAAAGTCATAGATGTGAAACTGGGAAGAAGGGCAAGGCCAAGTGGAGCTGCAGGTGGCTGGGATCACTGCAGAGTTTCACTGCTTCAAACACAAGTGTCACACCAGGTACAAGGTGGAAAATGGCTCTCGCTTCTTAAACTGAGGAAATCCTGCCCAGGGTATGCCAGAAAAAGTCACTGACCAACAACCAGGAATCATCTTCTGTGCCTGAAGATGCTCCTATTTTTGTCCTGGCTGTCTGAATAAGCATTGTCTTACTCCTGTGTATTTTATATTGCTATTTTGTATTTTTCTGTGATGCTCTGTTGTTAAGAAATTTTTCTATATATTTTTAATTTTTTTTTTCTGAGGGAGCTAATAGTGAAGGTGTAAGGAGGGGAGAGGAGGAGAGAATGACTTACCCACAGTTACACCTTGCTTAACTAAACAGTTGAAAAGACTGGTGTAATCACCTTTGCTCCATCTTTGCTAGCAAGTAAAGCAATCTTTGAGCTTTCTAGTACTGATGTCAACTAGACTGACCTGGCTTGTGTGTGTAGCTGATGTCCCTCAGACATGCCCCGCATTCCTGAGGACAGTGTTTGTGTGCAAAACCATACCAGGAACCTCAATAACAGATTGAAAGTATGGATGACCATATGCCAATGTACAACTCCACAACCTAGCCCTGTTTCACTGACTGGTACAGATGCAGCTTACTCTGGCAAAAAAAGTTCAATGTCTCCAGTTTACCATCTACCATCTACTTGGGAACAGGCTGTATTAAACTATAAAACAGTGGCTCACAGCTATATTTACTGTTTTACAAATGAATAGAATACACAGTGTTTCATCTTGTCTTAATTGTTCAGTCTGGAGAAGGGAAGGCTTCAGGGAGTCCTTAGAGCACCTTCCAGTGCCTAAAGAGGCTCCAAGAGAGCTGCAGAGGAACTTTGGGCAAGGGCCCAGAGTGATGGATAAAGGAGAATGGCTTTAAACTGACTGAGGTTAGATTAGAATTTAGGAAGAAATTCTTCCCTTTGAGGGTGCTGAGACCCTGGCACAGGTTGCCCAGAGTAGCTGTGGGTGTTCCATCCCTGGAAATCTTCCAAATTAGATTGGATGATGCTTGGAGCAACCTGGGATAGTGGAAGGTGTCCCTGCCCATAGCAGAGGGTTTGGAAATGGATGGTCTTTAAAGGTCCTTTCCAACCCAAACCATTTTATGATTCTATGATAATTAGAATTAGACTTCAAGTTTTAAGTTGATGGGACCTCACACACAAAAGTTTAACTAAGCAAAGTGAAATGAAATGGATGCAAGTCATAAGCAAAGCTAGGGAATGATTTGAAGGAACAAAAGATGGGAGTCTCTAAATTGCCTGAGAAAGGCAGCAGGCAGAAGGCGCTATGTGTGAAAAAACATGAAGGTGGAACAACATGCTGCTAAAAGCTGAAATGAGAGGCAATTAGGGGAGATAGGAATGCAGAGGCTTAAGTGCTGAAAACCTCTGAGACTTGAACTCAAGAAGGTAACTTGGATGCAGACTGCAGAGGAACTTGTGCTGTTTGTAAGCAAGAGGAAAAATTTAATTGATGTAGTGTCAGCAGAATTGTACCTCGAATCAACATCAGATCACAATGATTGCTGCATTTAAAGGGCTCAAACAGATGCTTCTTACCCTCTTCTAGGATAGAGTTTTAGGTTTTCAGTAAATACTGTTACAAAAGAGATGACACTTTCTGAAATAGTAATTTGTGGTTAAACAAGGTATAAAATAAAATCAATAGAAGGAAGGTATACATCCATTGTCTGATCCTACAAATGTATGTAAATATTTTTGGCACTCTGTTACATTTACATGGGACTGTCTTTGCCTGGATGTGTGTTTGTTTGTCTCCTCTTTAGGCAACACTAAACCGTACAGCACAGGTAACATTCTGAAGCAAATAGGATGGAGACATGGTCTCACTTTTATGACAGATTCTCCCTAAAGTTTTGTTTTCCTAAACAAAGCAAAGAGCTTTTCTCCTTATAAAGTATTCTGTTTTGCACATGGTGAAAGAGAAAATAGAGGAAGAGGGTGCTCTACTTACTGCTGTTCATTTTAGTGTTATTGTACTCTCATAAATAATTGAGTGAAGTAAGAGCGTTTTTCAAATCTATGTTTTACATAGACACTGAAATAATCTCAGATAATTGCTCTGGAGCTTTATTCACTCTAATGCAGATCAAAGAAATTGCATCACAGCACTCTGGAAAATACTCACACCCATGCTGTCACAGTATTATTAGCAGGGCTGACAGCAAGTCATGTGAGGCCCACCTGGTGAACATTCCAAGAGGAAGCGCTTCACCCATAAATCTGTGCAAATTTACTCATTTTATAGAAACACAGAATGGTTTGGGTTGGAATGGACCTGAATGACCATCTCATTTCAACCTTTTACCATAGGCTGGGACACCTTCCACCAGACCAAGTAGGTCCAACCTGGACTGGAATACTTCGAAAGCAGGGGCAGCCACAGATTCTCTGGGCAACCTCACCATCCTCACAAGGAAGAATTTCTTCTTAATATCTAATCTAACCCTGCCCTCTTTCAGTTTAAAACTGTTGCCCCTTGTCCTGTCACTACATCTGTTGTAACCTTTGTATTTCTTAGAAGTCCCTTTAAACAGCCACAATAAGGTCTCTCAGCCCACTGACTATCTTCATGGCCCTCCTGTGAACTCCTCCAACACGTCCACACCTTTTTTGTCCCAGAAATCCATAGTAGGACAGATACCTTCAGCTGAGGTCTCACCAGTGCAGAGTAGAGACAGAAAATGTGGGCTGCAAGATCACATTGCTGGCTCATGTCCAATTTTTCACCCATCAGTATCCCCAAGTCTTTCTCTGCAGGACAACTCTCAGTCCTTCCATCCCCCAGTTCTACTTCTGCACTAAGTCTCCTCAATACTGCACAGCTGGAGAAAAAAAAAATATAGAAAGATCAATCCAATCAAATTTATATTTCTGCCATATTACTTTAGAGACAGAAGGCAGCTTATCTTGCTTCTGTTTGCACTAAGTGTGTCAATATAATTCATGTAACTCTTGAGAATAAGGCTTGTTATCATATTATGTGTTGAGTTTAATTGACCTGTTATCTGCTGCCCCCGACACAGCACGGGAACCTCAGCAAGGCTCACGGAGGGTCTGGAGCAAGACTGTGACCTCCCACATTAGCAACTGCTTGTGATTTTGTTTTCTCAGCCTTGCCTCCAGCTTTGCATTGGCTCTTGCACTTCCCAGCTGCAGTTAAACACGTTGTGCAGATATCAGAATGTGTTTGCTGAACTCCAAAGCCATCTGCATCAGCCACAGGGCAAAGTGCAGCAGAGCTGTCATTCATGCTGCTGATGTTCAGGTTGACTTTGGTTGACTTTTAAAAGCAGTTCGCAGTGATGGCCTCCTCAGAAAGTGAAAATTAACTTCTCATGTGGAAACTAAGTTAAGGAGAAATTTTTCTTGGTTTTCCTTGGAAACTAAGATGTTGGTCAAATCCAAGGGCTCCATTATGATGTGATACTTTCAAAAATCATAGAATAGGCTTGAATAGAAAATTCCACAAGTGGACGTACCTATCATTAAGACGATATCAACAAGATGAGTTGATGCAGTACCACAATGAGTGTACTTACTTTTTATAAGCTGTAAAACTTCAAGAAAGGACATTACCTTGTAAAGGACATTTTATGTTTTGCAAGTGCTCTCCTTCCCAAGCTGACACCAAGCAGGAATTTCATGGCTGTCTCAGGGCAGGACATAAAATCTCCACTGATGGAGACTGTGCAGGTGTACAAATGCACAAAAACTCCATGACTTAACCTTTTTTTAACAAGGGAAATATATTTTATTCAGTTTTGTTGTAAAAGAAGGGTTGAAGCACAGAGTTAACACATTAAATTCTCACCACTAACCAATCACAAGATGCTGGAACTTCATCATAAGATGCTTGTGAATTTTTCCCACTCATCTTTTCTGTGCTCGGCTCCAGCTGCTGCATTCCTGTGTCTTTGGGGATAGCTGGGAAAACCCACACTGGGAATACACTGTGCAGCTGCAGTTTACATCCTTTTCCATCTTTACACTGCCTGTTTGGGTGTGTTGTGGCACAGAGCTCCACGATTGTGTGTGCACCCCCTGCATTTAACCCAAGGAGGAAATGAGACCCAGAAAACACTTTAATTGACTTGTTATTTATTTATATTATTTATATTTTCTGTGACATTAAGGTTCCACTACACTGTGCATTGCACTAACACGGGATAAACAGTTCTCAACTCAGTAAAAGAGGAGAAAACAATATATATAAAGAATACATTTTAATAATATATATATAATATATAAAAATATATTTATATATTAATAATATAAAGAATAGCTGTTACCTATAACTGTGTAACTATGAACAGCCATAGTTCTGTGACTTCCTTTATAACCTTCAGAGGACTGTTTCTATTCTGAAATACCACAGCCATTTAATTTAAAATTATTAGTTTGGACATGGTTGATGACTGGGGCTATTTACAGAAACAAAATATGTTGACGGTGTATTTTTATTTTTCGTCACCTTTCTCTTGTAGTATAGATTAGGTTTGGACTGATTTGCTGAAAAATCAGTAAAAGCCCAAAGGTTCAAAGGTAGACCATGGCTGTGTTTTGCCTCAAAAAGCTATAATGCAAATTTTATGGCAATTCTGGAGGTGATTCATGAAATTTTTGCTCACTGGTGGAGCTGGAACAGACCGAGCAGCTGCGTGTGGTAAAGAACCATCCTGTGTTGCATCTGCTGACAGATCAGGGGCCTGAGCCTGTGAGATTTTGGGAACAGGATGTATGTCCTGTCCTACATAAGCTCTGCATGCATTTGTGTTGTGTCTGGTGAGGTGCCAGGAATTACTGGCTCCTTACCCTTTTCATAGAATCATAGAACAGTTTGGGTTGAAAAGGACCTCAAAGACCATCTTGTTCCAGCCCTGCTGCCATGGGCAGGGACACCTTCCACTATCCCAGGTTGCTCCAAGCATCATCCAATCTAATTTGGAAGTTTTCCAGGGATGGAACACCCACAGCTTCTCTGGGCAACCTGTGTCAGGGCCTCACCACCTTCACAGGGAAGAATTTCTTCCAAACCTACCCTCCTTTAGCTTAAGGACATTCCTGCTTGTCCTATCACTTTTTACAAAGTGCCTCTCCATCCTCCTTTTTGTATCTGTACCTCGTCTCATTAAATCCTTTGGTACATCTAAGCAGTGAGAACAGAGTTTTTCACCTTTGCACATAAGCACTAATCAATCTGTTGTTAAGAACTGTACCTGAGTGATGTGATGACCAGAAATGATGCAGTCCCTGGTGTTTTTAGCACTTGTGGGTATCCACCACCTGGAATTTTGGAGGTCTGAAACGTCGGCCAGAATGGGTACATGTGAGAACTGGGCTCTCATTCACAGGTGGGGAAGCAGGAGGCACGTCCAAGAGCAGCATTCCTGCAGGAACCTGGCCGGGAAAGGATGTGACCTGTCACAGGGGCCAGAGGCGGCTGCAGCTGGGCTGGAAGCCCTCGGGGAGCTCCAGAAGGGAAAGGAATCGCCGGTGTCTCGTAGGGACAGCCACGAGGCTCTCCAAGAAAACGGGCGCTGCTTTTTGTTCTCTGAGCAGTGCTCGGTCTCTGCACACCGAAGCCAAGCCCTGGACGCGGTCCCGCTGCCCGGGACGTGCGGTGGGCAGCGCTCTTCGCAGCGGGGAAAGGCCGGCCGGCCCTGGCTGCCCTGGGGGCGCGGCGAGGAGGGGAAACAAAGCGCTCCGCTCCCAGACACCGACCTTCACCCCCGGCCGCACGCTCGGCCTCTGCCCCACCGACCCCGCGCTTATCGCCGCAGCCTTGGCCGCCGCGGGGCCGGGCGGGGAGCGCCTCCCGCCGCGGGGGGGGCGCGGCCGAGCGGAGCGGGGCGGCCGGGGAAGGGAGGGGACGGGGCTGGAGGGGAAGGGAAGGGAAGGGAGGCGGGGAGGAGGCCGGCGCTGGCTGTGGCCGGCGGGGGCGGCTCCCGATAAAGGGGCGCCGTGCGGGTGGGTGGCAGCGCGGCGGCGATGGCGTGGGGGTGCGCGCTGTGGCTGGCGCTGGCGGGGGGGGCCCTCCTGGCGCTGCTGGTGCAGCTGCTGCGCTGGCTGAGGGCCGACGGGGACCTCACGCTGCTCTGGGCCGAGAGGTGGGGGAAGAAGCCAGGTAATGCCGCTCGCCGGCAGCCCCGGCAGGGCAGCGCGGTGGCGCCGAGGGGGGCGCGGGGAGCTCCGCAAAGGGGGTGGCGGGGAGCACAGGGGTGCTGGTGGCATCAGCCGTCCCGCGGCGTTATCCATAAACACACCCCAAAAATGTAATCGGCCTCCCCTTTACCTGGATACGGCTCCTGGCGCCCCTCGTGCCGGCCAAGCAGCTCCCAAAAAACCTCTCCGCGACACCCGCGAGCTCCCGCGGGGCTGCGCCGAGGGCGGCTCCTTTGGCCCAAAACTGCTTGTTTTGCACAGCTTCTGGACAGGTTCCCCTCCTGGCAGGGCCCCGCGGAGCTGCTGAGGCAGCGGCGAGCGCTGGGCACAGGGACGGTGTGCGAGGGAGGCTCGGGAAGGGAGGAGGGTGCCGGGACCGAGTGGCTTTGTGTCTGTTTATCTGCTGCCCCAGCCTGTTCTGACATCTTCAAGCAGACGCTGCCTTCACGGGGATATCGAAAGTGTTTACGGTGAAATAAACATGAGTATTATTAATGTTGGGGCTGCCTGGGTTTCCTCGTGGATTGTGCCCTGAACCAGGAACACACGCGATGCTGTGAGGTATTCCTGAACCAGGAACACACTGCATCTCTGTAAGGTGCTGCCTCGATCACCTGGGGGACAAAAGTTCCATGAAATACTGTCAGACAGGCACTTTCAGTTGTTGCTCATGTTGAACTTTCTATTCTGACTGCAATTCTCCCTATTTCTGGACAAAGATCTTTAGAAATCATAGGTTTTGTTTGCTTAATAGAGGCTTTTGGTCAGAAAAGGCACAAATTCGTGAATATCCCTCAGCTTAGCCTGCTGGGGTGATTTGTGGTGCTTTAGGTGGGAGACTGGGGACAGAAGGTGCGATGAGAGACAGAGCCTGTAGGATATCCCATGTGGGAATTGAAACCGGCTGTTGGGTTCAGTAGGGAGAAGGGACGGCATCGAATGAAGGTGGATCAGGAGTGGTGGAGTGAGGGTTTGAGCCTGAGACCATGATTCCATGGGGGATGGTGGTGCAGGTGAAGTTTGGCGTTAGGAACAGCTCGAGAGGAGAGTAGGACAAACTTGAGACATGCTTGTGTCTTGCTCTCAGTAGCATCTTCCTGCTAATGTGCATTCTTTTCTGTTCTCCATTAGATGGACTAGCACAAGTAATAAAGCTCTAAAAATTACTGCATTTAAATCAGTGTGAACAATCTCCTGTAGCTGTTCGGATACTCAGCCCAAAGTTTTGTATGAACTCCATCAGAACCTTCCCTTGCTGTAAGAAAACTGCAAAAAATCTTAGTGCATGGACTTTGTAAAGAACATGGGAAAAATCAGGGCAGAGAAGTGAGATAAATCTTGACTAATACAAACAGAATTGAAGTTTTGTCCTGAGGGATCCATGTGCAATATACATCAAGAGGTAGGAGCTCTCTTGGCTAGACAATGTGTTATTTGAATGCAGCCTTCAGAATTATTGAAGGCCTGGAAAACCTTTAAGTAGTCTCTAAAAATTCACATACAAAGACCAGAGTAGTCATTTTATGATGGAGTTGTTTTAACATGTAATACAAGAAGAGTCAGGCAAAAATTCATCAGCATAAGAGGTCAGCTGTGTTTTGGCCGCTTCCTCTTTGCCCCCAGCCTCTGTGCTTGTAATTAAGTAAAATATGAAACTGAAATGGCACCATTTAGCAAACCAGGTAGGAAAACAGAAGGGACAAACAATAGAGAAGATGTTTCATTAAATAACTTTTCCCTTTTCCTTCTCCCCATGTTATGCATGTAATGTAGGGTGCCTAGGTAAATAATGTGTGAATCCGTTAATTTTTAATTAAAGGTGTTATTAGAGCTATCACTCTTGCAGTCATTATATTGTTTTATCACTTCTACAACATTATTATGGGTGTTGAGGTTTCTGGAGATGAAGGTATTTAGCAGAAAGTGGACTGATCTCCTGTGTTTCTTGTGCTATAAACTCTAACTAAAAAGAAAGGCCTTAATAGAGGTAAGACTGGTTCCAACTCAGTGATTCAATTCTGTATAGAATTTGACTTTTGGATTTATTCATTGGCAGGTGCTGGATTGCTTCCCATCCTCTGAATATATCTGTGGTCAGAAGAGAAGGGTTTTTAGGTGCTGGATGCCTTTCCTTCTGTCTTGTGTTTTGCTGGGTGCACAGAAGTCACCCTAAACCCTGAGTTTTCACAGGCATTATCAAGTTAAGAGGGAGCCCTCTATGTATGAAAACCCTGCTCTTAAATTTAGGAATAATGGTAATATTCTTTAGGGCTCTGGAGCAGATGTTCTGTTTTAAACTTCCCCACGTCTGATTCTTTTCCTGAAAGAAAAGACATGGCAACCTTGTGCTATAGGAGCTATAAAATGTTGGAAAAAACTCTAAGCAGAACCACAAAACAACTTTTTGGGTCACTTGCTGTGCTAGTCAGTTCAGCCTCTCATTTGATATGCCTTGTAGCACGGCAGTTAATGGTTAGTAATGGCATAATCTACTTTTATTTTTTAATTTAGCATGGTTAATCTTTAACCTTATTTCCAACAACAACAGGACATGAATTCTGGAGCAAAGCTGATGCTTTGGTACTTGTTCTGCACCAGCATTTGGGGTTTCCCATTGTGTTAACTCTCAGTAGCTCAGTGCTTGGTAATGATCAGGTCTGGGGAATCGGTGGGAAAACTTTCCTTATCTCAGTTAATTATTCTGTTCACAGAACAAGATCCTGAATAACTGCTGTGAAGCTGCCCAAGACAGGTTGGGAACAGGGAAAGGTGGTAGGAGGAAGTGGATTTGTTTTCAGTAGCAAGAGGAATGAGTGTGGTAAGCAGGGTTGAAATTACGTCCATGTGTTGTTTTGTTCGTGTAGTGTTTGTCTGCCCTGGTTTTCTGCAGAAAAAAAATATAATAGGAGAGGCAAACTCCCATCTTTATTGTGTTTAATTCAATACATTTGGAATATGTTGAAATAAAACTGTAGGAAAAGGGTATAAATAAGCTTTACAGACAGCAGCCATTTGTTCTCATGATAAGCACAGTGGATATTCCTACAGCTTCAGCAACATCTCTTTCCACCTCTAGTTCATAACCTCAGAATCCATCTCTCCTTTGGGAACTGACTCCTGTTGCTGTCCTTAGTGTTTTTAGAAACAAACTCCAAACAACCCCAAGCCACAAAAGCCTGGGTTTAGGAGGGATTTTTTTTTGACTGGAATGCAGTCAGCTTAAGAAAAGATAAATAATACTTAGTGCCAGCCCCACAAAGTCAAGCTGAGCTCTGATAGTCAGTCTTGAGTGCTCACTGCTTTTGTCTGAAGGGTTAAGGGTTTTAGTGCTGTGGGATTTGTGTCATTAACTCCAAAAGCAGAAGGTGAAACACAGTGTGGTGTAGAGAGAACCAGGAAATGATTGCTGGAAAGAGCAGGAAGTAAAAGCAGTCCCAGCCACGGTGAAAAATGAGTATTTTTTCTAAATTAAATTAGTGGTTAAATTTCAGAGAGCTGAAAAATGCTACTCTGACCCTTTTCAGAACAGAGCTGGCTTTAAGTCTCAGGAACTGCATTTGGCTCTGATATTTGAATTATGCCATGAAATCTTTCTCAGCTGGCTTAATGCTGGAATGCACAAACCTGAGAAACAGAGAGAAGAGCTCCTGCCAGCAGTGCTCTGAGTCAGATTTTCCCCAAGACTGATAGTCACTCTGGCTGATCTTGAGGAGCACAGACACGTGTCAGGCAACAATTCCTTCTGGAAAGTGCTCTGATACCTGTGATCTTTCATCCCTAAATCATGTTCTGGAATTAATGGAGTGATTTTCCAGCCATCTGTGGTATTTGATGGTTTGGATGGTCAGATACCCTAAGGCTTTTCCCAGTGCCCAGGTGTACCACGGCATGGGAATGACTGCATAGGTGGGAAGAGGCATTATCAGCAGAGGACTAAATGGACCAAGATGCTCTTAATTTTACTACAGGTTAAAAAAAGTGTGTCAGAGCAGGTTCTGGGGAATCCATGTGTGAATTTACACCTTGGGAACTCTGTGTACTCTGCCCTGGCCAGTGCAGGAGCTAACCTGCACCGATACAGAAGGGAGTGGATGAACACCCATTTGAGTTTTTGTGAGTAGCTGTCTTTGTTCAGAGACTTTTGCTCAGTCAGCCATTACTCTGGAACAATTTTTGGGATGAAACATTATTTGGAAATATTTGCTTAGGCTTTTGTTTGTATTTGTAGTACAGTAACTGTTTCCTGTCAATTCCAAGAATTCTCTTTCCTGTTTTCCTCTGAAGCTGCTTTTGATGAGGTTAGTGGAATTATAATGTGTGGATGGCCTGCAGAAATGCAATCAGATTTCTTCCATCAGGTAAATAACCCATGTTTATTCAGATTAGCCTTGGAACAAAGTTCAAAAGGCAACACAACAACCATGAACAATTTCACAACTGCTTGTGACTAAAAAATAAAGAACTCAGGATTTTGTAACACCCCCCAAAATGAGCATATTTCTTAGAAAGAGTGCCAGATTATACCCCTGCAGTGAGTTAGATGCTTATCCTAGCATAGGCAATGTGTGAACTGCTGTCTTGATTCTTTTGCTAGAACATGAACTGCGTGGCAAGGTTGTCTGGGTGACAGGAGCCTCAAGTGGCATCGGAGAAGAATTGACTTACCAGCTGGCAAAGCTGGGAGCCTTGCTTGCCATCTCTGCCAGAAGGGAGGATGAGCTGCAGAGAGTGAAAAAGAAATGCCTTCGTAAGTACAACTTAGCACTTCATGCAAGCAGTTCCACCCTGCCTGGGCTGGAATTGCCACAGGAACACTAACCCACATATCACAAGAATAAATTTAATGGTGAAAGTCAACTTTATACAGAGCTGGTATCTTTTTTAGTGAGTGAGGAGCCTTTGTCTAGCCATGCATTTCAACTTCCTACATAAGCCACTGTTACCTAAAAGTCTCATTATCAGTTCCAAGTGCTCTTGTAAGGTACTAGATTAAGAAATGGAATAAATATCATGGAGAATGGAGGAAACAGTTCAGGGGGTATTATCCTGTAAAGAAATAAACAGCATAGATGCTTGCTACTAAAAATATTATTTCTTTAAGTTTGTGCACATTACAGGCAGAGAGAAAACTGACTTTGCTCTTTGGGAAATGGACTAATAAAAATGTTCAGGAGAAGTTGTTCTGAGAATGTAGAACAAAGAGGATCTCCTCTAATCAAGAAGAAAACATGTGAAGTGAAATTTTTAACTATTCCAGTCATCTTCCAGTTAGCTTTCATATGCGTGATGACTCAGTAGTCTGGCTTCATTCCTCCTGTTTCTCTTTTCTCCTCCTGTTTTCTGGCTTGGCAGCAAGAGGAATAGACAGATAATTCACACTGATAGATTGAGGGTTTGAACATGATTAACGTTATGCATGTTTTCTGACTATTTCTCCTCTATAGCTCAGGATGGAGTATTTTATGTGGAATGTGTTATCACACCAAGAGTTCAGTCTTAGCAATGTTGACAGAATGTCCACAGTCTACTTGGAATGTGTGCTAGGGAATAATCAGATGTTTTTCTTGGATTGGCACCTAAACATGTCTAGAAAGCTGAAAGTTGCAGCAGCCTACACAGAAAAGCTTTCAAGGAACTTTCAAAAATGCACAGCTCCTTAGTTTTATTTTCTGAGGGCTCCAAAAATCAGTCACTTAAAGAGTCTGATATTTAAAAAGAGGCATGGGATGTGTGATGAGTGTGGTCAAGTGGCAGTCAGGACAAAATCCCAGCGCTGTGTGATGCAATGGTCAGTGGTCAGCAGAAGTCTGCAACACCATTTGCGTCCACAGCTGTTTGTTGTGATTGCAAAATGGATAACACGAGACAGGCTGGCAGCAGCTGCAGTCCTGGATAGGCATTTTCAGGAAATACTTGTGTGATATGCTAAGGAATAGTCAGATATATTATTTCAAGTAATGTGAACCAAGAGCATTGATTTATTTATCTGAGATGATTTCTGCCTCTGACAAATTTCAGTGTTCCTGTGAATGTCTGAGCTGTGCCATACACAACCTTGAAAATCTTATGTAGCCCTGTACTTTGCAAATATTTGCTACTGAACTTTGCTTTAACTGAAGATCTGATTAGTAGGAATATTGGAAACTCTTCAGTAACACAGAAATATAACCAGGGCAGGAAGTGACAGGACAAGGGGGAATGGCTTTAAACTGACAGAAAGCAGGTTTGGATTAGATATTTGAAAGAAATTCCTGCTTTTGAGGCAGGTGAGGCCCTGGCACAGGTTACCCAGAGGTGGCTGCCCCATCCCTGGAAGCGTCCAAGGCCAGGATGGATGAGACTTTGAGCAACCTGGTCTAGTGCAAGGTGTCCCTGCCCAGGGCAGAGATTTAGAATGAGGTGATATTTAAGTCCCCTCCAACTTAAACCATTCTGTGATTCTGTGATAGTTCATGTTTTCTACAGCCAGCTTCTAAGTAGTGGAAGATAGTAATTGGACCCACTTCCACTCTTATTCTTTGCTTCTCAAGGCTGTGTAAATCCTGTTTCCATCCCTTTCCTTGACTGCTGTGTGCCAGCCACCCCCACCCAAACAACTTAGTGGTCCTATGCTCCACCATCTCCAGTTTATTAGTATTTGTTTTGAGCTAGGGGGTCCAAAATCAGACACAGTGCTCTATGTGCAGTCTTAGAATGCTGTGTAGGAGCTCTTAAAAATCACTTTCCCTCAGTGTGCTTTTATTAGTGCAGCCCATTAGCATTTGTCATTGCCAGAGGCAATGTTGTTGGCTTGCACTCAGCTTGCTGCTGCCCTTCCATCAGGACCCAGGTCTTGTTTGGAGATCTGACCCTCTGGATGTTGGTCTGCAGTACTGCAGAGGAATATCCTGTCCCAGGTGTGAAAACCTGCATTTTTTTTTTTGATTGAGCTTAATGAGATTTGTCAGACTCTTCTTAGAGCTTGTTAAGGTGCCTCTGCATGGCAGTCCAGCCCTGCAGCAGCCCCTCTGAACTTGATGTTAAATCAAAATTATATGAAAATCTGTGTTTTTTTTCCCATCATCTGGGTCCTTAATGAAGATATGCAAGCATATTGATCATGGAGAAATGCCACAGCTGATCACAAAAAACAATTGAGCTGGTCAGGCAGTATATGGCCATGCTAAATCCATGGTGGCTTTTCCCACACACCTTCTTGTCCTTCACTTACTTGGAAATTGCTTTCAGGAGAAATTGCAACGAAATTTTCCCAAGGACCGAGGTTAGGTTTTATATAATTTATTTTCTTGCTGTCCCTGGGGAGCTACTCCTCTTAGAAGAAAATTCCAAAAAGGAGTGATGCTGGTCAGTTCTTGTAAATCACGCATGCATGTATTGCCCTACTTGTATGTGCATTTTGTCCCTAATTTGTCTGACTCTGGTAGTGTTTCTTTCCCCAGAGCCTCAGGAGTGTGGGAGACCTGAGAGGAGATCTTGCCAGAGAAGACTGGGGCATTAAGTACCTCACGTTTTTCTGTGCATTTCATCATTTCTTCCTCACCATCCCTGTCCAGCAGTGAGCTCACTCTGTCTTTGGCCTCCCTTTTGTTGCTGCTGTACCTGTGAAGCCTTTGCTGCCTTTCACATTCCTCAGCTCCGGTGGAAACTCCAATTTCAGCTCCACCTGGGCGCTGATCTTCCCGATTCCATCTCTGCATGCTTGTCCAGTGGGTCCATGTTCCTCTCCTGGGTGGCCTGTCCCTGCTTCCACCTGCATGTTTGCTCTTGGCAGCTGAGTTCAAGACTGCCCTGTAAGGTTTGAGTAGCACGGGGTGGATGAAGCCTGAGCAGCAGTGTGCAACATCAGTGTGAATTTGGCTGATTTATGGGGCATAATTGGAGCTCATGTGCTGCAACACGCCTGCTGTAAAGGTTGAACACAGCAGCAGCTGAACTGTGTCAGAAACAAGCACATATATCTTGTTCAAAGTTTAGTGACACCACCCTGTGCTACAGGTTTGTGCATTCTGCACTGCTTAAAAGCTGAGGGGGGCAGAGGGAGAGAGGGGGAAGTGTAATCCCTGTTGAGTCATGCATATGCCAACTCAACACTTGACTGCACTTGGGCAGGAGGGAGAGAAAACAACTTGTATAACTCACTTGGCTCCTGCAAGAGGCTTCTCTATTTCCCCCACCACTCTTCCTCTTTCTGTTGTAGGAAATGCTGGAGGCTGTTTTCTCTCAAAAGCCCTAAAAATGAAAAAAAAAAGTAGGGGGGGATGTTTCCTGGTTTGTCAAAGGTCAAATATGATTTAATTATGGATAGGCCAAATGAGTGACAGGCAATCTATAAGTTCCAGAATTATACAGTAATTGAAGTTAAAATGAACCCCAGGAGGTCACGTTGATCAGCCTCTGCTGAAAGCTCAACCTCTGCTGAAGGACATTTATACAAGGGAGAAGTAAAAGACAGAAGGGGAAATGCAGAAGAGCTGGAAAATCTCTGAGCTATAGTGTTTATCATGTTATGAGAAACTGCTACCTGAGATTAACAAGTATTGAAGAGAGTTGTTGATCTGACCCAAGCAATGAACTTTAAGGTCTCCCACTTGGGACCAAGTGTTTTTTTCTGGATATTATAGTTGTTCCCTTAAAAACATCACTTTGGTAGCAGGCAAAAGGGGCAGTGGAATATTAGGGTTTGTTAGTAAAAGCAGTGAGAAACACCATTCTGGCAGTGTATAAACTGGAACATCAGACAGAAAAATAGGGATAGTGAGTGGGAGAAGGAGTTTAGGAAAGGGTAACAGGAAAGTTTGGTTTTTATAAAAGCTATATATGAGGGGTGCCTGAAGAAAGGATCCCTGGCCCTAGAAAAGAACTAAGGCAGATGCTGGAGATGTACAGTTTGAATGGTGTGGAGGGTGGAAATCCTGTACAAGTTTCTGGTTTAAAATTTCCTAATGCCAGACATTTCTTACATCTTATAAAAGAACACTTCCTTCCTTCCCAGCAGTCAGTGTCTCTTCCTCTGCTCTTTCCTTTCTCCCCTGTGTGGCTTTCATGGCTGGGCTGACCCTGTGGTCTTGCTAACCCATGGCAGAAACATCCACACCCCAACAGGTTTCAGCTGTGCAAATCTGCTTCAGGCAGCACCAGGCAGAGGTGTGTCCCTGAGAGGGCAGCTTAAACTACATTTTACTGCTGTATTTCTGGAAGAAATGGAGGAGAACGTGCACATGGAGGGGTTGGAGGGAGCAATAAATGGAAATACTACTAGCATTAAACTAGACAGTTGGGTTTATTTTAACCAGTGGCTTAAATACTAATGACCTTTGAACAGAGGCAACTGGTGGGTTTAAGTAACCTCTTTATTTCTATATCACTGTTAAGACAAAGTTCAACTTTCCCTGTATTTGCAAGAAGTAGTAATTAAAAAGTCAAAGCCTGAGGCTCTCTGAAGAGGGCAGCTGCTTAAAGGGGAGCAACCACACTTAGATATGGCTAGGAATCAATTTAGGAAAAAAAAAATAGCACTAACAAACTGATATAAATAATGTAAAAAATCTTGTTAGATGTAGTTTAAAAAAAGGCTTGAAATGATGAAGATTTTGTTTATGTGAGTCATCTACCCCAAAACCCCAGGGTAACAAATCACTGCTCAAGAAATGCCTTCTATGGAAAAGGTCATTTGTTCTGAAGAGACAGTGGGGGAAAAGCACGACAAAAAGGCTGGAGCTTGATGGCAGCTGACTTTTATTTCAGGGCATGGATATATTAAAAGCTGTCAGTTAGCCAAAAGCCTTTTACCCCCTCCCAAAAAGGCCCCAGTAATTCAGCTTCTATACACTTTGCCTCATGGCTACTCAGGTGTGTATGTTGTGTTTTGGGTGTGAATTGTACGAGTCCTGTTGTCAGGAATAAACATGCTTGAAATCCAAGCAAAGTGTCAGGGCTCCCAATGTGCTTCTGAATCTCTCCCTGAAAGGTTACAAGTTGGATTTTACTCCTAACTATTGCAATTTATTTGGAGAAGTGAAACTTCTGTATTCTGCTACAAAGCCTGCTTAATAAAGTCAGGCTTTTCACATCCAAAAACATAATGAGAAAAACACTTGGTAGGAACAGATTAAAAATAGATTCTCTTTGGGGGTCAAAATGGAAACAAAGCAAGTGTTTTATTTCCAACTTGATGTTATGATTTCTCGATGTCTTCTTTGTGAAAATGTGATGTTTAAAAGCACATTATGTTTCCCACAGTTCTGATGCTGGGAATCTTATCAGCCCCCATTCCCTTTATGGTTGTTTTTTAGAGATTAGCAGCTTGAGTGAAAATGATATCCTTGTTCTGCGTCTCGACTTGACTGACAGATCCTCTCACGAAGCTGCAACCAACAGTGTGCTCAAGCATTTTGGCAAGGTAAGATGTGCTTCTGGGGTTAAACTTCTCTTTTTTCTTTGTCTCCTAGACCTGCATTTATGTTCATATTTCACTTTTATTTTACTGCATGATAAATTCAGCAACGTCTACATCTTCCTTCAGTTTCAGTATTAAACTTGCTCAAGAGTACGTGCATTTTTATCCCTTCCGTTGCTTGCTTCTGGTTTTCAGCAACCAACAAATTATTGCTGGACCTTCCCAACGACTAAACACTCACTGAATTGCCTGAAGAAGCACAAATATTAAAGGAGATTGTTTTTATATTAATTTATCTTTGTATCTTTCCCGAGATTGATGTTTTGGTCAACAATGGTGGGCGCTCGCAGCGCTCCTTGTTCGTGGACACAAACCTGGATGTCTACAACGCCATCATCGAGCTCAACTACCTGGGCACCATCTCGCTGACAAAGTATGTCCTGAACCACATGATCCAGAGGAAGAAAGGGAAGATTGTCACTGTGAGCAGTGTGATGGGCATCATGGGAGCTCCTCTTGCCACCGGCTACTGTGCCAGCAAGCACGCTCTGCAGGTGAGCTACAGCCTGCAAGTTAAAGAAGTTAATTAAGTGGAGCAGTACCAGTGCTGTAGCTGAGGGCTTTGCTCTGTGCAGGAAACACGAGTCAGCTGAAATTTCACACAGCATATGCAACATCCTCAGGTATTGAAAGTCCTTCAGAATTAATTTGCTCTGAAATGTGAAATAGCTCCCACTGTAGAGTTTTTTTTTCTGACTAGGATTCAAGTTCCAGCTTGGTTGGTTCTAATCACTACGTGGTTAAATTCCAGTGTGAACCACAAAACCTCAGCCTTTGGTCTTCAGATGAGGGAATACCTCAATGAGAAGATTATTCAGTTGCATATAGAGCCCTGATGTTCTCAATTCATTTAGGGAGAGTCACTGGTGAGAGTTTTAAGACTTGAGGAAATCTTTAGGACAGTGAAGTGAGAACAGTGAGTGGTAAGGCAGACTACTCAGAGAAATGAGAATTCCTCAATGATCCATCTGGGAGCAGCTGAATGACTCTTCCCATGAGTTGTGTCTTTCTGTGGTGTGAAGAACTGGCAGCTCACAGTGCCATAGGAAGTTATCTTCTGTCTAACACTTAGCACTCATCATTGCCTGGAAAAAGTTTTTGAAAGCAGTGTCACTTGAGTAGAAAAATGTAAAAGAGGAGCTCAGAAAAGTTTCTGCCTGTATCATTGAGGAATCACTTGTTTAACTAGTAAATTTGTTTGGACATATTTGTCTTTCACCACTGTTTGGCCTCCTGCTAATGTACATTTTGATCTCAGTAAAACAAACTTCAGCTGTGCTCAGTGATGGTTTAAAAACTGGCATCTTCTCACTCCCTGCTGCAGTTCAGCACATGAGCAGAACAAACTGCTGAAGCCAAGGGGTCAATATCTTTTTGAAAATTTGACCAGCAACGGCAAAAATGTAACAAGTAGCTGTCACTGCAAAGCCTCTTGAAAAGATGAAGATGTAGAATATGGTGACAGATCTCTGCTAAAAAAATTCCAGTTAGTGATGGGGAGAGATCTGCTGCTCTTCATTGGAGTGGCAATGCTGGAATTGCCCATTACAGGCCAGCATTTGGGTTAAGCCTGGTAGATTTAAATTAGAAGAATGCAATGAGCAGAAGCCTGAGTTCCCTTCATGCTCCTTTATTTATTAAATGTTCTTTCGGTTGAATTATCTTTGGGTGTGGTGCATTTGGACTAAGCACAGATAATTAATTGCAGAGCACAAGGAATTCATGTGTTGCTTTAAAAATACTCAGAATTCTGAACTTCATGTTAAGATTGAGAGCACAGACAAAGATTTAAAGAGATAGCTTACTAAAATTAATTAAAATAAGCTGGGGGAACTGCTTCAATATTTATTAGCTTCTACCTCTGCTCAATAACCAGGCCAGATTCCAAACCTCCTTCCTTGTTTCTTTCACAATATTTCTACAAGCACTAATTTCAGGTGTTGAAACATGTCTTGCAGTATTGATTTTGGAAATACTCTGCCTTGAGAGTCTTTGACTCTCAAGGTCTGGAGTTATGGCTAGATGTGAGCATGAAGCCTCCAAAATCTAGGAAAAGCTTTTTTGAAATAAAAAACTTCACCAGTGCAGTTCACATAAAGGAATTCCATAAGAATGGGATAAGAATAAGAATTCCATAAGAATGTCAGCCCTCCTTAGGTAACCCTGTAGTCCATTTCTGATGGTGACCAAGAAGAAACAGGAAGAGGGGAGAGGAAAAATAAGCCAAAGCAAAAAGAGGTGTTTTTCCTGTTCAGGTTTCCCAGCACGTATCCACCTGTATTCTAAAAGATCTTCTTGAAGGTTGTGTTTTGGCCACCAGTTATTAAATAGGTGAGCCAATCTGACATGGATTCACCTGTTGTGGGTTTTGGCTTGTTCTGCTTTTGTTTTGTTTTTTTTTTAATTCATGCCTTGGAGTCTATCACAACTGACATACTTAATGCTGCAAACTTAGTTACACCTTTTTTTGAGAAAGTCCTCCCTTTTGCTTGTGGGTTTTTTGTTGTTGGGGTTTTTTTTGTTGTTGTTTGGTTGGTTTTTTGCTTTTTATGGTTTTCTTTTTTGTTTGTTTTTATTTTTAATTCCTTTAAATGGCAGTTGTAGGAGGAAGGAAGGAATTCTGCCTGGAATTAGAATCTACTCTTGGAACAATCATGCTTTGATTCATGCCAACTGGAATTCTTCAGAACAATGTTCTACTGATGAAATTACCCTTTATTTCAGTGCTGGGAGTGCTGTAAGAGCATGAGTCAAGCCCATGGCAGTCTGCATCTGCCTGGTGCAGTTTCCCTCCTGAAGGGATGATGCTCATGGAGATCATGCACCATTCGCCCACTCACAGTTCATCTAATTGATGGCATGGGGAGTGGATCAGGAATGGTGGCCTTCAAAATGTTCCTTCATCAGGAACTTGTTTAAGAACGACAGGGATTGAGCAGCAACAGCTCCTTTCTTTGTTCAGTATCTGGTCATTAAAGGAATTTCTAAATATCTCTGTGAGGGTAGCATTTGTTACAGCCTTGCCTTGTTCAGCAACTTCTAGGATTTGGTCACTAAGCTGGAAAGATCCAGAGGTGGCTAAAAGAAGTTTCTGTCCTGAACACTCTGCCCGAATGTCAGAGCTGGCTTCAGTCTGGGCATGGTGGAAACACTCCAGTTGTTCCTCTTGTGCTGGAGTTCCTTTACTGCTCCCAAATCTGGGTCTGTCCCTGACTGAATTTCAATAAGTAAAAGCACTTATTTTTCTTGCTGAGGAATTTAAAGCTTCTCTTCTGGGAGGAAGTAGTTTCATACCAGCTATCTTTGAATATCAAGGTTAAGTGCTGGAATTAGAAAACATGTGCATGCTGCACACAGAGCCTCCAGAGAGGACTGAGCCTATGTAAGATTGTGTATTTCAAGAGGCCCTTGTCAGTGTGTATCAGCCAGGATTTAGGGTGGCTGAGTGTCCTGGCCCTCCTGAGTTGATGGTGAAGGCTGTGCCTCTTCTCTGGTGTAAAACCTTGGAGATGCAGCACGAGGGAAGGATGTGGGACAGCAGAATGGCTGCAGAGCAGGAACAGGAGCTTGCTGGCGTCTCTGGCTACTTGCATTTCATGTTTGCAGCCTTTAATGGAATCATCCTGGCTTTGACAGTGCCCACAGAGCTGCCTGCTGCTGTGGGCCTTTGTGTGGCTGCTCAAGTGCCCAGTTTTAGGTACAGCTTGGATCTCAGGAGCCTCCCAGCAGCTGAGCAGGTGTAGGAGCTTTAAACTGACTGAACCGTGGTCTGGCTTCCCTCCAGTCACAGTATTCCCAGACACATGTCCTTCCACCTCCTCAACTCCTGGAAGTGCATCTTGAGTGTGTTCCCTTCAGGCAAAATGGAGGCCAGTTCTGTTCCTCATCTCAAATGCACAGGGAGTGCTGGGCAAGTGGGACTCTGTGTCTTTTTATGTGTGATTTTATCCTCAGCTGGACTGAGGGCACCACCTTTGTGTCAGGGCTGCACAGCCTGGGGGTTTGGGGGCTTTTCTGAAAGAATGGGCTCGGGGCCCTTCAGGGAAGGAAGGGGATGAGGAAAGGGCAGGTTGGGATGTAGCATTAGCCTGGAGTGGTGGCTAAAACACAGCCCTGTTTGTGCACACCAGGGTGGAGGGGCCAGGGGAGAGCCTGGCTTTTTAAACCAAAACAACTGGGTGTCCAGGAGCAGATTCCCATCTGTGCAGGAGCAGATTTCTGGGCACATGAGTGTCCAGTGTTAGAACTTAGTCCTCTCCAGGCTTTGCTCACATGCTGTGAAGATTCAGCCCCAGATCTGGGGGCTGCAGTTACTCACTGCTTTAAATTCATACTCAGTGTTTTTAGGGAACCAAACTGCAAATTAGCCACCAGCAACTGGGAAATTGGAGCCCTTGTTCCTGGTCAGAGTGTGCTGCTCCTTGCTGAGCCTCGGTGGCTTGTTCCAGCTGCTGGTTCTGTGTCACCACAGCTCATATCTGACTGGTTTAATCTGTGTTGCAGCTCAGGGAAGAGCTCTGAGTCAGCCAACCCTCCTCCCAAGCTGGATGGCAGTAAAGTGATAAAATTTTACTACAGTGGGAGAAGTTTATCAGCCTGTGCTCACTCTGTATCTCTGCTGTGACACAAAATTACATGCTGGAATAAATACAGGGGACTGTTGGTAGCCAGGTCAAAAATAAGACACAATGGGGTTGGTTAAATCATCCTCCACAGAGCTTGGCCAGCAGCTTTGGTGGAATGCACCCTTCTGAATTGGCCACATTTCTCATTATGGTTGCTGTCTAAATGTGAATTGCTACAGAGTTTCAGAAAACCTTGTATGCTCTTAGCTTAAAGAAAAGTACTCGCAATTTTTAAAATTTTGGTTTAACTTGGATACACTGGCAGCGTATTCCTGAGCTGAAATAAGATTTGTATCTATGTGGATGCCAATTTCAAACTGTAGCAGATTCAGTGCTGCAAATTAACCTCCTGAAGTGTCAGGGTGAATTTTTGACTTTGCTATGCTGAAAATTTTCCTCCTTTTCTTACATAAACCTGTGCCACTTACTTCACAGAAACTGTGTAAACTCTATTGTCACCCCAAACAGCAATTGACCTGCAAAAGGTAATTTCCATGATATTGCAGTTCTTAGGATTGGTGGCATTTCCACTGCCAAACAGCAAGACTTGTCCTCATTACAGGGTCAGCAGAATCTGGCTGCAGTGTAGAGAAATTATTGTGTGTTTGGTAAGATGAGGATAGATTCCTCCCTGGTTTATGTATCAGTTTGTAACTGCAGATAAAATGCTAAATTAGCCATTGATCATGAAAAATCAAAGAAAGTAGTAGGAATTGCTTGTAGTAGAATCTTGTTATCTTTAAAGTATAAATTTGTATGAAAAGATGTCATCAGCTAAACCTTGCAAAAAACATGGGAAGGGAAGATTTCACTATATTTTTGTCTTCTAGGGATTCTTTAATTCTCTGCGGACCGAGCTGACTGACTACCCTGAGATAAGCGTTATCCAAATCTGCCCAGGGCCTGTACAGTCCCAGATCATCCAGAATGTCTTTACTGAGAATCTTGCAAAGGTAAGGACTCAGTTCTGTCATGACAAACCCAACTTTTGCTGTGGGGCCAATGATCCTTTCATGGGGTACTTTTGTCTGGTTTTGTCCTCCTTGCAAGCACTGACCTCGCCTTCTTACCAAGAAATGCTCTGAGCGGTGCAGAATTGTGTATACTTTTGTAATTCTTGTGGTATCAAATGAAAATTGAGTTTGATAATTGCTATTCCTTGTCTCTTCCAACACAAACAACCCAAATCTAGTAAAATGTACTGTCCAGCCACTGTGCTGCAGTTATTTTTGGGGGGAAGCCAGGGTTTTCTGGACACAGCTCTGCCTGGGAAGTGCTGTCCTTGCTGCACAGGTAGGGTTTTGTTTGCCCTGGTCACGCTGTGCCCTGGTGGGTGACGCTGCTGCTGGCACAGCCCCGGCTCAGCTGACACGAGCTGTGCATTCCTTTCCTGTTAGGGATTGTTCCAGGAGGAAAAGCAAAACCTTCCAACTGCACAATGGCTTTTAGTAAAGGCTGTCTGACAAAGCAGCTGGCAAAAATTGCTACTGTGATGCATCAAACTGTAATCTGCCCCAAATTCAATCAATTTGAAGCTCAGGATGACCCACCAGTGAGGAGGAGGGGATCTCTCATTGTTGAATTGAACTCTGGAATGATTTTTGTGTTGGAAAACTTCTGACTTGCATGAAAGAAAATATGTACTTTCTGAACAATGGTGAAAGTTGCAAAACACATTCCTCAGATTTTGGTGTGGCAGAAGACCAGGGAGGAGGAGCAAATCTAGACCAGAACTGCTTTTGCCTTGTGAAATAGGACAGATTGCTAGAGCGGCCTGTTACTGCTGGAGTGAAATGTGCACAAGTTCACATGGCTGTGGTTTATGTTGGTTTATGTTGAACACTAAAATGATACACAGGGACAAGACCTCAGGTTGATGCCCCTGCTCCAAAGCAGCTGGCTGCTTTTCTGTTGGTTGAGATCGAGACAACTAGCAGGAATATTTAAGTTAACAGGGAATGTGACGTGGCCTACTAACTTGGCTACTTGAGTAACTTGTAGTGTAGAATGAGGCAGGCACAGCTGGGAACTGGGGAGTTCTCGTTCCTCAGAGCTGCAGAGGGGGAGCTTGTTCAATAATTCCCATCAAGTGGAAGCCCTGCTTGGAGCTTGGAGATCCATTTTTTTTAACCTTTGATCCCTCAATAGAGGCATTAATTAAGAGGGTGCTTTATTTGAGCCAAAGGAAGGCAGAAAGTGTTCCCACACTGCAAACCAGAGGGATGGGTTCCTCTGCCCCAGTCTTTGGTGAGTTCTTCTTGTGGGGAAACTGGAGGAGTGTGTCTGGCACACGGATCATGGCCCTTTCCCTGCCTCTGTCACTCCCAGGGATGCAGTTCTAACCCCTCCCTGCTCTGTGCTCCCCTCAGTCCATCGAGAACAGCGGGGACCAATCCCACAAGATGCCCACAGACCGCTGTGCCCGGCTCACCCTGGTGAGCGTGGCCAACGACGTGAAGGAGGCCTGGATCAGCGACCACCCCTACCTGGCCGTGTGCTACCTGTGGCAGTACGCACCCACCTGGGCCTGGTGGCTCATGAACAGGATGGGCAAGAGGAGGATACAGAACTTCAAGAGCGGAATTGTGAGTGTGCAGCGTGCCCCTCTCTGCCCTGCTTGCTTGTTTCACTCTGCTGCCGTTCTCTCCTGCTGTGGGAATGTTGGGATTGCACTGCTCCTCGCTCAGTGCCCTGATGTGCAGGGCAGTGCTCCGTTCCTGCAGTGCTCCCTGAGAGATGCTATTTATTCTTTTGGTACAAAAAACCCCTCTCATCTTGAAGTACTGCAAGAATAGGAAATACAAATGTAAGGGTGGAAGATGTAGCTTAAAACTCTGTGCTTTCACACTGTAACTGCCCATGGTCACAAGCTGTTTCAAAGCAGGTCTTTCACTCACAGTGTTGTTTTTAACACAGCAGAAAGCTGGGTGGGGAAATACTGATTTAATGTCCTCTCCCTCCAGGATGCTGATGCCTCTTATTCAAGGAAGAAGAAGTAAGGAGGAGCGTGCACAAAATCCTGCTGTACTTGTGCTAAGGCTGAGAAACTTTTCATATTGCGTGACTACAAACAGCTTTTTTTTGGTTTTGTTATGTCTTTGTCATCCTGTAGCTTGACAGATCTATTGAGCTGATGACACACTTGACTAAATAAAAATCTCTTTCTAAACACACCTGTTTCATGCCAAACTCCCACAGGCTGAATTTTGAAGGTTACAAGAACTGAGACATGAGAGGCTGGGCTGCTGCTCTGACACAGGCAAATACCTGATTAACAGCCTAAAATTATAGACCCCTGAATCCTGTTTCCTTCACTTTCATTCCTAATTCATGTTCATTAAAAAGACCCCCACACGTAGGAGGGTGTGGTATAGAGGGCAAGGGTGTCTGGTCTGTGCTTGGGATGTGTTCCTTGAGCAAAATGTGTGTTCAGGGCTAAATCCCTTCATTTCTGACACAACAGCATTTACCCTCTGGCCCCTTTTGCAGCTCTCCTGCCCTTGCACTTCCCTGTGTGTGATCAAGGTCACAATCTAAAGCAAGGAGGTGTTGGGAAGAATTAAATAAAGCTCTACACACACCTGATTAGAAAACAGCAGTTCAGGGGTGACATGTGCTAACAGTGGCTCCCAAGCTCAGTCCCATTGCTGAGTGCAGTTCCAGAATGCCACCAGTAATCCCAATAGCAGTGGGTGAACACAGACAAGGCCAGGGTTGAAGGTGCTCCAATTCCTGAATTTCAGATAAATCAAAGAAGTGTTCCAACCCAAACAGACTGTGGCTTAAGAGCACACAAAGAAACCCAACAGCTGAACAGGGGCACTCAGCTGCACAGATTTGTGGGACAGAACAAGAAGCTTTAACTCCTGTTTCTGCCAAAAGCAGAATGCAGACAGGCTAAAGTGAGGTCACTGTGACTCAGGGTCTCAGGGCTGTGACCACCCTGGGCTGTGCCAAGGGGCTCTGTGAGCAGTGAGTGGGGTGTGGGACATGCTGCCTGTGACAGCAGGGGACAGGATCTGGCAGGGCAGCAGAGCCCAGCTCCACATTCCTGTGCTCCAGCAGGAACTGTGCCCGGCGCTAATTGTGCTGCTCCATCTGGTGCCAATCAGGATCTCTGCTGGAACACTGGGCCCAGTTATCAGCAGCTCTCCTCAAGGCTGGGGACCAGATGGAGAGAACCCAGAGAATGGAAGGAAAAAGGATCACAGCTCTCTTCAATTTTTTCTCAACTGGTTTATTTAGTTTAAAAAAGACAAAGGACGAGGGCAGAAATTACAGCCATCTTTGAGTAAGGACTGCTACAAAAAAGATAATTAAATTTTCTGAGACCATACGGAAGACAAGAAGTAAAAGATTTACAATGAGGCAAGGGAGGGTTAATTAGATTTAGGAAATAAGTTCAACTTTTCAGCTGCTGCAAGAGTAGAAAAGAAGTGGAGTGAACTGCTTGAGGAGTTCATGACACTCCTCACATTGGAAGTTTTAAATCAGAGTAAACATTTGCCAGGTCAGTTCCTCGTGAGAGGGAGCTGAAATAGGTGCTCTCTGTAAGTCCCTTCCACATCTCTTCCTTGGCTCTGTATTTCCAGGTGCAGCATGGCACCAACCTGTCTGGAAATCCACTAAACCACTTGCATAGTTTTTAAGAACAATTTCTGACCACTATCAAAAGGAACAGCCAGCAGCCAAGTATTTAGTTCTGTGGCAAATTTCATCTGAGACAAAAGGTCTTAAAGGTAAGAAGTAATAAATGTGCTTGGAATCAGACAAGGCTGGGTGTTCCAAACCAGTACTGCTTCAGTTAGGGAGTAGTTCTGATTTAAACTGGTTCTGTAGGATTAGGAAATACAATTACTTACTCCCTGCTCAGCATTTGCCTGCAGTGTAACCACTGACCTGCTGAGAAAATGCAGTTTTGTGCTAAGACTGGTGGTAGTGAACAGGATAAATGAGCCACTGGAAACTGGACCTGTTTTTAAGGTGACCTGTAACATTACAAACTGGCTGCCTGAGTCTGTTCCAGCCTGTAGTGAGGATAAAAAAACCAAATTACTACTGGCACAAACAGCTGGATTTTCACCACCCCTCCATCATCAAACTCTCACTGCATTTGTGGAAGACTGGTTAGGGAGGTGGACAGAGGTTGCAAGTAACAACATATAGATATACATAATATATATCATATATATGGATACTGGAAGAAGGAGATGAAATTGTACAATTTGTTCTTAAAATTTTCTCTGTCCCCTCATTATATACATTTACTTCTTTCATCAGTAATATCACCCCAGCTATCAATGTGTCAGAGTGCACACTGGTTTATATAAATTCTTTTTACCAAAACAGGTACTTCAGTAAAAATTGTCCCTTACAATTTACTTTAGTTAAAGCAAGGCTGATAACTTACACATAAAGAAGATCAGTGAAAGTCATATAACAAATGCTAGAACTGAACTCAGTCCAATAAAATAAGGCCAGAATAAAAAAAAATTATATAAATAGTTCTATGTACACTTCAGTTGTCAACTCAGAGGCTGACAATATTACAAGGAGCTGTAACCTGACTGGCAGTGCAAGTCACCTGTCCAAGGAAAAAACAAAAAATAAAAAAGTAAAAATAAATCAGAATGCACCAAAAATAGCTAATGATCAGAATTATGTTAGTGATGAGAATGATGATAATGATCAGAATTATGTTGCTCTTCTCTAAACTGGAGAATTTCAGCATGTGGCTCATCAGCCACACAGGCAATGGTGTTTCGTGTTCTGGCAGCCAGAAACCAGCCCCCAACTTCCTTCCTGCTGAAGGTTCTGGCCAGCACCATCTCTGTGCCGAGGACGTGTGCTGGCCTGGCACCGCCACCCTGAGAGCAACACCAGATCTGTAGCGCAGGAGGGAGCATGGACATTTGATTCCCAACGTGCAGAGGGAAAATACAAACCAGTAACAGCCATAATTGAAAAAAGGGCAGCCTAGAAGAGAGGCAGCTGCAGGAGCTGCGAGGAGTACACGGGGTAGCCCAGGGGAGGGTCGGCCGCCTGCACGGTCAGGTTGCGCAGCAGGGCCGGGTGTGCCTGGATGCTGTAGCGCTCCTCGTCATCGTTGGTGGCATAGAGCAGCTCCCAGGACAGGTTGGCCCACTGACCTCTCACAGCTTCAGCGTTGAGCTTTCCCACCTGGACTAACAACTCCTGCAGAGTGAGGACTCGGCCCGTGTAAATTCCCTACAACAACAAACAGATGGAGTTGTCCAGTACATTCTCTGAGAATAGACAAGAGCATTTCAGTTCCAAAGCACTGAGTGAAGCTTTGAGCTACACTCTATGAAAACTTGAAACACAGCGAAGTATAAACCAGTCCCCTCAGTTCAATGCTTCCACTGGAATATAAGCAGGAAATATTGCTGCATCTGAAGAAGAGTGCAGTGGAGTTTCAATAGTAGTGGTGCCAGTTCCTCTTCAATAAAAAACAAGCTTGCAGAGCCTTCATGTTTAAGAACACAATTACAAGGGGTAAAAAAGAACAGTGAAAAAGAAAACCAAACTTTGACCTAGTAATTTTTCTCCTTACCATGCTTGGGTCATGCCCCAGTGAGAACAGGTATGGCTTTTCCTGCAGAACTGCTTGCTGCCACTCCAGGTCTGACACCAGCCCAATGTACCAATCGCTTTCGTATTCCTCCAGGTAACTCACCAGCTCTTCAAAGTTCTCTACTGGGCCCAGGCTGGCTTTGTCCAGCATAAGTTTAAAAGTGTACCTGAAAGATGCAGAACATCACAGAGTCAGTTGTGCAGCACAGACAGGAGGGAGAAAGGCTCTTCAGGCCACAGAGGGTGGAGAGGCTCACCAACTCTGTCAGCTGAGTCACTGCCAGTCAGTCTGGCTACGCTTTTAGCTCACCCACATGTAAACCACATCAGCTTAAACATCTCTCATTCACCTCCAACACTTCCCCACTGCCTGATAACGGATAGTGCCAAATATCTAAATCCAGCACATGTGTTGAGATCTGGGGACAATGAAAATAGGTTGTTTTTCCCCACTTAACACAGCAGATTGGAGGCAGCTGCTGTGGAGAAGAGAAGAAAGAAGAAAACTCCCTACCACAGGCTTCACTGCCTGGACTCACAGGCAGTATCTTTGTAGGAAAAACCTACAAATAAATTTAAACTATATCAGTTTACCAAACATTACTGAAGTGACACTTCACTATATAATTTTTCTAATCTCAGGAATTATTTTCTTTTACCTGAATGCTTTTAATGCCAGCTGGAAGAGCTCTGGTTTGCCTGTTAGCCAGTCCAAGCCAGCAGACCAGGGAATGCCACCAGTGTACGCCCTGAACACGTGGCGAGGGGCAGGCACGGCGTTATCCAGGCCAAACAGACCAAAGCAACACGACAGCACCCCGTGGATGTACAGGTCTTTCAAAGCTTTATCTTTCATAAGGTCTGTGAGTAAACTGGAAGGCTTCTCTTTCAGATGAAAAAAGTCCAGTTGGCTCAAAACAAAGTGGTACCATTCCTCTGGAAACCTCTGCCTCATTTCACTGACTTTGGAAGAAGGCACTGGTGCTGTTCTCCAGTCTTCAGGGATGCTCAGCAGCTCTGAGTAAGAGCAACTAAATTCTACACGAGGTAAAACTTCTGGCTGTTTCCCTCTGTCCACAGCAGGAAGCCCAAACACCACAGCCCTGTTTAATTTATCTTCTGGCGACATTTCTTGTAGGAAATCTTGGCTCTGTGTTTCTACAGACCCTGGAATAGACAGGTGCACTTTTGGTGTCAGTTCCAACTGCCCAAGGTCTTTTCTGTCTCTTGTTCTGCTACTGGGTTCAAAATCAAAAATGTCACTATCATCAGTCCAGTCCTCTGCTGTATCAACGCTAAAGCTGTCTTCTTCCCTCAGAGCTCTGGGTCCTTTCACTGCACTGCTATGCTGATTTTCTGGAAATGATCCTTGTTTGTTCTTGCTGGCACTGCCTGGGCTTTCCCATGTCTTTGATTTTTTATAACAATACTGGACAAGCATCCACACAAGCACTTTAACAAAATCATCTTTCAGGTGCTTTAGATTCTCATGGGAATCAATTATTCCAGATAACACATTCCTGGCATCAGAATACAGCCGCACAGGAACAACAGTACAGGGAGTCAGGATGTGTCCAAAATTGGGATTGGGAGACAGAATCCTTGTGTGCTCCTGATGTTCAAAGGCCATTTCAAAAATTTCATCCACTCTATGAGCTTCAGCAGCATGGCAGGATGTTTCCTGCAGCTCTAGTCCCTAAAGCACACATGAAAACAGCTTCCTGTTAGTCTTCACCAGGATGTAACTTTAAATGCTAGCAAGTTGTTTACTTGTAACAGAACTATTCTGAACAAGATGATTGTCAGTACTTCCACAACTGAATCTACAAATCTATCTAGAGATAACAGCAATAACAAAGCACTCACTCCAATATTAGGTACTGATCAATGTCTTAAATAAATCTTTCCCTGATGCAGATCTTATTAGCTAGCTTACCAAAGATAGTGTGTCACAAGCTAAATGATAAAAAATTTCACATCTGCTACTCATGTAAATGAGTAGACTAATTAGTATAACATGCATCTTAGAAAATTAAATGTAAATCAGTTATACTGCTGAAATGTTACACAGCAAAATGTTTCCATGATTTCCAAACACCAACATCTCAATGCTCAGCATGCAATTACCTTAATGTTAACACCACAGTATGTGAAGCCTTTTTCCAGCACCAATATCCACATCAGCCTGTCCTGAAAGCGGCACAAGTAATGTGACCCAGGCAGAGAGAGACCTAGGCACAAAAACCAAAAAAAATTACAAAAACTACCTATTACCTTTTTTTTACATGCTGATGAAAGGATTCAACAGCAAACACAAAATATTTCTGCATCAACATCACAATCAGTTAACACTGGCTAACTAGCACCTTGGAATCTTGAAGAAACTGGCTGAAATTGCAGCTTTGAAAAAGCTGTGGAAAGCTGGGAAAACTCACACAAGTGCAGGACTACATTATTCACACCAGACCAGGTGTGAACAACTCCACCTTCAATTCCCTTTGCAGAGAGGACTTTCATGATTAAAGATCATTTCTGGCTGCATTTCCAACCACACAGTTCCCACTGATGTTCTCTGGAGACCTAAAATCCTTTTTACTGAGAATACATTCAAGAATCATGATACAGCACAGGAGTTTCCCAACGGCCCAATTTGCTGTGGGGTTTTTATTTGTTATCAGAGAAATAAAAATATAACTGAACTGTAATTTGAAAATCAGATCCCGAGCAGCAGCAAATAAGTACTCAAAAAAACCACCAAAAAACCAACCCACTTTTTCTCTTTTTTACCTATGTCATAAAAAGAGCAATGCCAAATTTCCAAAGAACTGGTGGTTATACTGTATTTGAAATATAATCTAATGTCAATCCTCCTAACACAACGGTTCTATTCTTAAGCACGACATTTGCTGGCAGCTTATGACCTGCTTCTGCTGTCATTCATGTCTGGTGACCACTCACTTGCAGAGAATTTTAGTTTTAAAATGTTGTAAGATGAAATCAGTGAAACCAACCATTAAGCTGTAGTTAAAATTTAAGTAACCTTTTCTATCCCACTGAGCTAATGAAGTGCATTTTCTTGCTAACATTTTACAAAGATTTTAATTCCTTTCTTGCTAGCTGTTAAAGCTACTAAAACTCCTTTACACAGAAAAAACTATGGGTTTAAATTAGTGACACATAAACTGGTACCACTTCCTTTTGAATTCATCTGAGAACACCACAGTTTTTCTTGCTTCAAGACGTTCGTTCACAGATTTTCCCATTAAAGAAGAGACTTTTTGCCCCTCAAGACTAGTGTTTTAAATTATTTATTCTGAGGCATACATGCCACTGCAATCATGATGGGAATGGGGAAAAAAACCCTATTGAAATATGTATATATATAAAATAGATAGATATGAGAGATAAATAACATATATATGACAGATATCTGTTCTAATAATAAATGTATCTATGGTATGTATAAAATATAGGTGGACTAATGCAGTAGACAAACTGAAGTATTCCTCTTTAGAGAAAAAAGACTTCCTAGTTGTTGGAGTCTGGAATACAGAGTGTGTACCCTTGTTTCTGATACTTAGTTATAAGATCTAGAAAAACACTGAATTTCATATAATATGAAATTCATGAGCATGTTTTCATGGTGATACATGAAAACAAATGTTAAAGTTAGATGAAAAAAGCTAAAAATGTAAGTGTGTAGATTAGAAAGTTTTTTAAATCACTGGGTGAAAAAGTTAGTTTAGAGAATAGGAGACAAGATGGAGGATTTAGGGTGTTGTCCCTTGTCCCTTCTTCTTTCTTCTTCATGTTCTTCTCCTAGAGGTTTTTGGGTAATAGTAAGTGATTGGATAGAGAATGCCGCAGTGCATCACAGAGGTGATGGGTCATTGGGTCATTAAGAAAAATAATATACGTGTCTATTGTTAATTGGGTAAAAATAGGTATAAAGATAAAAGAACTGTGTAGTTCGGGGCCATTTTGTGCATCAGACACGAAGTGAGCCACAAGGCCTTGTTTGTACCATCAGAAGAAAGAAATGTGCCAGATGGCAAAGATTAACCTTGTAACCAGCCTGGAGAGATCTGTCAAGTTTTGTGATCACCTGTTAATAAACACGAGAAACAAGATTCTAACGAGCTCGGGAGTTTTCTTCTAATAATAAGGACTGAGATAAATGGGACTTCCCACGAGGGAGGATCCCAGAGGAATTCAGCCCAAAGGAGGCTGAGAGACTAGGGAAAAGTTATATCCACAGAGAATCGAGCCCAAAGGAGGCAAGGAGAGAGAAATTACACTAGTTTTATTTAGTACCTCTCTAACCAGTGATGAAAGCGCAGCACATGTTTCCTAGTAAAGCACCTGGATATATTTTTCAGAAGAGCATGATTAAGGTTAACTTCCACTGCCTTCAAATATTAGGCCACTTTTTCCAGCCATAAGCCATTTTCTAAGAGGCTTATGTAAATATTTGCCTCTTGTCTAAGGGCTACAATCTTTTGATTATTTGGGTTACACAAAGGCTGTTTCTCAAGAAAATGACCTTGCAATTTTAAAACAGTTACTCTGTCTCCAGCTGGGAAAAAGACTGGGCATTTCTTCACCTCTGTCTCTGTAATTCTGTGATAACCCCATCATGATGCCTTTCACAGGCTGTCAACCCACAAGTGCTGCTACAATCCTACCCCGACTCCCTGCACAAGATATGACATTAAATCTTATCAATAGGTTTGTTCTCAGCTGTTTACTGTTACTTAGGCTACGTCATGTATTTCACAAACATCCAGTCAATATTCACCATAACCAATTAACACAGCCTAATTAGCAAAGTCACCTTCTGGATGCTGAGTAATGGGATTGATGCAGAGACAGACCTACAGAGAGCAGTCTGACACATGTCCTTCTTTATGTCTGAAAGAACCCAATTTACTGTCTCCACTTAGGTGGGATCAATGCATTCCATTCTTTTTGTTCAGTATAGAAAGATTAGTATTGATACTGTTTCATCACCATTTACTATCACCTTAAAGGTAACAAAACAGTTACTTTTTTACAGGATTGTAACAAGTAGACATCCCAGAATCATCAGCTGGAAAAGATCTACTAGATCATCAAGCCCAGTTTTTGACAATATCACCATGTCCGTGAAACCATATCACAAACTGCTACAACTTCTTGTTCCTTGAATGTTCCCAGGGATGATGACTCCACCACTTCCCTGGGGAACCCATTCCAATGCTTAACCCTCCGTTCCATGAAAAACTATTTCCCAATATCCAACCTGAACCTACCCTGGTGCAACTTGTGGCTGTTCCCCTTTGTCCTATCACTGGTTGTACAAGGACAAAAGCAACCCCTTTTTCCCCGAGCAATCTGAGTATCAGATTAAACCCACACTGTGAAACGTGGTTTTCAAGCACAGATTCTCCTGTTCTCCAGCAAAACCATGTTTCCTGAAGTATTTGGCTGCAATATTTTAGAGCGCTGTCCATACATACCCAGGCCGCCGGCCGCCAGCGCGGACTGCAGCGCTGCGGCCAGGCTGGGCACCAGCTGCTGGTAGTACACGGTGTCGGAGCACACGCAGGCGCTGCCGCCCACGGGGCCCGGCCAGCTCCGCAGCGGCCGGGGGAAGCCCACCAGGAACACAGGCAGGGTGAAGAGCGGCAGCAGGGGTGAGGAAAGCAGCGCCGAGATGGCCACCAGAGCCAGCAGGACGGGGAAGAAGGCGACATTGAGCGTGATCAGGGTGGCGCTGGATCTGCGGCGCTGCTTCTTCTCTGTCCACGACGTCAGGAGGATGGCGATGGCGAAGTGCAGCTTGGAGAGGAACTGGAACAGCCGATCCCGCAGGAGACCAACCTGGCACACGGGCAGGAAGCACGAGGTTTGTAGCCTGTAGCACAGCACAGCTACAGTAATTTGAAGACAGTAACTATTGGTGGTAGAATATATTTTAGCATTTTAGCTTCTATCTGCCTAGCCCTAGGCTCTCTAATTCTCCAGTAGGAGAGGGCAAGGAAACAGACTTCAGGTGACAACTATCTGCTTAATTTTACATTATGACCATTACCAGCAAGAGTTTGATTCCTGTGTCAAGGCTCCTGTTCCACCAGAGGTCTGGATTAAATACCAACATTTGCGCTGCTGACACAACCACCATGTCTAGTAAGGCATTTTCTGTATTCTGCCAGACCTAAAATAGAGATATGTTAGAATACATTAAAAAAATATAACTATTTATTTCTGCTTTCATGACCTGGAATATTTCTTCCAGGTCACCTAGGTTCTCAAATCACGTAGAAGAGCATTTCTAAGGCTAACGTATTTAAATTCAAATTACCATCCTAAATATCCTTGTGAATCCAATGGAAACAGACACAGAGTGCAGGTTTTGTAGCGAATGGTCAAGTGACAGGAATGCTATCATAGCAAACGGAGACACTGCAATTGAAATAGAAGAATCATTGATTTCCTTCTAAAAACAACAAAAGTCAACAGAGGTAAGCAGTCTTACTGCAAGATGGAAATCCTAGCATAAAAAGAGAAACCTTCCCTTCATCATCACAAACTCCTTTCTATTACACTCCCACGATATTGAACAATTTATTTGCATTAATGGCCCAGGACAACAGACATTTACATAAATGCTTAGTTCTTACTTGCTATTAGTTCTTTTGTCCTTTATTTGTTTCTCCAAGAGAATACTCAAATAAGTAAAACTAAACATGGAATAGCAGTCATCAATCTACCTTCCCAAACAAATGCTTCTTTATGAAATGTAATAATTTAAATAAATAATTTAAATAATTGATTAATTTAAATAATTTATATTTTTATTTCCTCAAAATAGATGCATTTGTCTCTAACCTACCAGAAAGGAGGCTCTTCCCTTTACTAGCAAGCTCTAAGAACCAAATATTTAGTCAGCTTGAAGACTTTTGACTCATTTTGTTTCCAAGCACATCTTTTCAAAAGTGGGTACTGCAGTTGTAACTAAAATCCTTTAAAAGGCCCTGCTTTTTCAGCTGGACTTTTAAAAGGCTCATTTTTTTAGGATCACCCCTATAAAAAAAATAAATAAGATCACTTTCAAATTTAATCACTTTCAAATATGCTGGACCAGTAACTTTGACCTCAAGGCACAATTTAATAAGACATCAAGTACTTCCAGCCACTTGGTCTCCCTTGGTTCATTCACAGAATCTTGCACATACAGCAATTCTAGAGTTTCAATCTCCCTACAAGCATAATCTAACAAACAACAGACAGTGGTGTATTCCTACCTAGTGTTAGTAAAATCCTCCTGACAACACCAACTTTCATTAGCCTTCTTTGCTTCTCCATGAACACAGCCACAGTCCTGACATCCTTTGGGTAAAAGGGGTTTCGGAAGACTCCAAACAAGTACACTCTCTGAATCTCTCTAAGAATCCACATAATTGCAAATAATAGGATCAGAATATAACTTGCTATGGCCTGGGGACTGGCTTGGGAAAGCGATGAGGAGCCTGCAAATTGATGGAGCAGGCTCACTTCTGTGAGAGCAAATGTCAACACAGTCACATAGAAAATAAATTCCCGCCACCCCAATTGTATTCTAAGACCTCTGTGCGTATTTTTGGATTTGTTGGAGGCTAAATGGCTGATCATGGTGTGTTTGAAGGCAAACGCAATCTCGCTTAGGTTAAGACTCAGTATGAACCCAAATCCAGTCATGAAGAGAATCACACCGAGGGGGCTGGGAATGAAATACGATGCTATTGCTGTTCCAGCAGAAATGAGAAACATTACTAACAACCTGTGAAGGAGAAAATAAAGAAGATTTGCTTGAAAAGAAAAAGGTTATAAACAATACTGATATATTTTACAGTTGTATAAACATTTACTTTGTGTTACTTGACATAGGTGAACCTCCTAGTCCAAACTCCAACAGTTGTTCCATTCCCCAGAGAAAAAGTGCATCAAGCGGGGGCAGAATTCCCATTGCCCATAAGAATGGCAGAAAAAGAAACAGGATGTGCAAAATCTGGTTTGTCTGTTCTAGAATGGGCGCGTTGACAGCAAACCTGGATAAAAGAAGAAATGGATTTGACTTCTGTGAAGGGAAAAATTAAACAGGATGACTTCCTGTTTAATTACTACAGCAAATCCCAAAGTAAAAACATTACACGTTCACGCTATAAAACCTAATGAGTATCTGTTAAAAGGAAAATTAAGCACATATATTTATGCTTGGGACAATAACACATTAATTTGAACACCAGAGCACAGACAAAATTTTAATTTAAAAGATTTGAAGCCTTCAGAAGAATACAGTGATGCAATTATCCTGATTATTTTTGTTACTGTTGTGATAACACACTGAAAACCCACTTGTGCAAAAAAGAAAGGTCCACAGGCTCCAAGGCCTCAAGTGTTAAACAAAAAAATTGTAAAGTATTTTTTTCAGAAACACAAAAGCAAATTTTTATGCAATTTCAAGGCCCAAGCTCTAAGCTTTAACACTGGAAGAACTGGCATGTTGCCTGTACACCTACAGATAAGATTGTGTATTCCTAGAGAGAGTTTATTTCTACATAAAAGTGTCAATATCTTCCTGCAGAAACACAAAGATCAGTATGAGAAATTTAGCATAAATTCTAACCCATATGTAGTTCACCAGTTAAAGGTGGTAGACTGCCAAGATACTTGGTTTCCCTCTACTTATTAAAAAGTAAGCAAGCCTCAGAGGAATTTTATCAGGAATTTTGACAATGTCTTAACCTTCTCCTAGGAAATAGAATAGTTCTGAATTTGGAGTCCAAGATCATATGCCTAATTCTTATACCTCACCTGAAGTGGCAGTTAGGGTAAATCATTAACAAAGACATCTCACAGTGCAAAATTCAAACATTGTTTTTTTCATGTATCTGAAGCACCCCAACCATAAATATGTACATGTGACAAAGTGCTATAAATATCACCTGATAGGGAGAAAAGGATGCAGAGAGCAAATCTAAAAGCATCTTGTTTTAGGAGCCTGATACTACAAATATCCCAGCTAAGACACTCTTCTGAAAAACAAAAATGTGACTCTTCAAATTTGTAGACTGACACAGCTCTTTTGTATTGCAAAAACATTTAAAAATCCAAGTTCAAAATCTGTATAACAGAGCCACAGCAATATTCCCATTTGCATATCTAGTCATTAAAACCAAATTCAGAGGTGGGGTTTGGTTGGTTGGTTTGTTTGTTCTTGCCTGTTGTATAAAAGCCTCTGCTATCACTTTACAGAGCTTAAATTAGAAAGTATTCCAGGATGAAATCTGGACACAAATCCAGTAATCCTGAAGCTTGCAGTGTTTAGATATATGATTCCAGGTCAGGAACATGTGTTTTCAAAACACATCCTTTAAAGGATATAGATGCAAATGCTTCAATACAAAAATATGAAAAATGACGTGGTAGAAGTTTTACCTATCTCTTACTTACAAACTGCTCTTCCTAGTTTACATGGAATGCTATAAAAATTTAAGAACCTTTTCATACACAGCATAGAACCTCAGTTTTTAGCATATATGCATCAATCTTCTTTCTTTGAAGTTACTATAGTTGATTAGAATCTCAAGATAAATTTTCCTTGAATGAATAATTTAACCTTTCCCATCAAAAATACACAGAGTAACCATCACTTAAAGTGGCTAAATGCGTTATTACGTTTACCTGTGTGCAAGATCCACTGCAATGAAGACAAAAATGTAGAAAGGTCTCATCAGAGCAGTGATTTCATAAGTATCCAGTGCTTGGAAAGTGGCTGTTTCGGTGGCTGTGTTTACGATTAATGAATACTCTCCTATGCATATGGTCACCCATCCAAGCACAAAGATCACAACAGTTCCTCCAATGTTGCTATATAACAAGGTTATTCTGTTTGGCAGCAAATACCAAGTTCCCAGCCCACACAACACCCCTGCCAGAAGGGAATGGAATACGGTGTTGATTATGTACTTCTTGCCAGGAATAATAAATTTTACTGTCTCTGAACCTACACAGCTGGAAAATTCAAACTCATCTTCATCTGTCAGGGTATTCTGAATTTGCATTCTTTCCACTGTCACTGTTTTCTGCTTTGCATAGAGGTTTGTCATTTGAAGAGCAAGTGCAGTAACAAACATGAGTCCTCCTGACAGCGCAGCAGTGCAGAAGTCCTTCATCACTCCCAACTGGTACAGGAGTGTTCCCACTCCTCCCCAAAGCCATGGTGTCAGGAAAAGGATGATCTGGTTCACATAGATGTAAGGAGGGGCACAGTAGCCTAATTTGAACCGGGGACCTCCCAGCACAGTCTGAGGGAAGCGCTTCAAGAAGAACTCCTGTTTGTAGTCATTGAGCAGGGGTACATCTGGCCCCATCCTCGTGGCTCAGGAATGCTGGCTGGGGATCATCTTTCCTGTGAGAGAGCAGAAAGGAATACACGGACACATTACTGATTCTGGAACTCAGAACCCAGGGAATTCCTGTGTCGTCTTTTTATTTACCAAGTACAGTGGAATTTTGACATGTTGCTGTTTAGAATTTCCCAGAATACAACTATTAAGCAAACATCTATTTTAAAATGTGAACACACTCTTTCATATGAAGGCTGCAAATAAAAATATATAACCTATTCTTGGGAGATGATAAAACCATCTCCCCATCAGAATATCTTCCTAAAACTGACATTCTTCCCACCCAACCTGATTCCAATCTCACCTTGCCTCAGACCTCCAGTACCAAATCCCGTTAAGGATCTCTGTATCTTGTGTCTGTGATTTCAGTGAACAGCCACACAAGTGCAGGGACACAAGTACACAGAGGGCCCTGTGAAAAATCAAAGCTTTATGGAATAAAGCTTTTTCTACATAAATATGATAAAGAATGTAAGTAGAAGTATTACAAATTGTTTTCCACATCAGCACTGTTACTGTCCTCCCTACACAGCCCAGCCACAGGACAGGATCTCACTATAACGTAAAATAAAGAGTCCACTTTCTGCTTCCTAAAACATAAAACAAACAAACAAACAAACAAACACAATACTTGTGAGTTGTAGCAGAATCAGCATATATTCTTCTTTGTGCCAATGGAAAAAGCTGAAAGAAAGGAAAAAAAGATACCTGTAGACATTTACAATCACCCATCAAATAGAAATAGGTTTGAATACTCATTTAGAGGATCAGGCAGTGTAGAAACAATGAATACAAGGTGGTAACTATGATTTTCAAATATATAAAACTAATCATGAAAGCAAGAATCTATGAGTGACAAGCAGAAATACTCAAGCTAAGTAATAGGGTGAAAAAAACAGCACAAAAAAGCAGTGCCAATGTCATTAATAATAATCCTAAAAAAGAGATGGTGTGCATTAGGAGATGTGGAAGGACTGAAATTCTGCCTTTCTTCCACTGGACCCATACAATCTGATGAATACCCATTGCCATCCCTGGTGAGACATTAAAAATTAAACATTTGGCTGCCACAGAGTCCTCAAACTACTGTGATCCCCTTTTTTCTACAATACCAAACATTTCTGAGCCCTTCTGAGAACAATTCACCCCATTTATTTAAACAGGTATCAGTCACTGGAGTGTTGATAGATGCTGGTCACTATGGAATGAAGTTGGAAACAGTGCAAATGAGATTTTATGCATTATTGTGACTGAAAATTTGCATTCTGCATTCACTAAGTCAATACACTCCTCCATGGAAAGGAGAAACCCACAGGCTCTGTAACTACTCTTTATGTAAGCTGTGGATTTTTTTTTCTTTTAATAAAATATTGAAAACACAGGTTTTTTGGTCATACTATTTCAAGCCACTAAATATTTCTTAAAAATAAGGAGAAGGCAGCAGTCAGTTCCACTGGAACTAATGGAAAAGACACATGTTGACAATGGAGAGGGGAATTCATCCCAGACAGCTCAGGAATTTGAAAATGTAACTGTGACACACCCAACTAAAAACAAATTTCAAATGTAATTATAAAATATCACAATTCAGCCAATCTTCTTTAGAAAAATAAGCACTGTTTAGAGCGTACATGGGCGTGGAACTAAAGTTGCTGGGATAGTTACATGCGGTAGAAGATTTATAGGCATGGAAATGACAGAAGCCTGAGTTTAAAAAGAAAACATAGAACCAATAGGTGCAGAGTTTTCCTTGAAAAACAATTTTTGGGCAGCTGTGTTTTTCTGCTCTGAGAAGCGCTATTTTTGTTTCAAGTTCTAATCTGCATTTGTGTTTGTCAGTTTATATTGCTAACCAAATGTTAACAAAACATTCCTCTTACAGTTTCTGTGTAAACAATAGGCATCTTTGTGTGAGACACAAGAATCTATGTACATAAACAATATAGTTCCACTTGGCTCTGCGCCAAAATGAGCCATAAAAAGAGGTGAATTTATTTGCTGAAGTTCACTAACTACAGAAACTCTTCCCTCTGCTGTTCTCCTGGCTTCCAACTAGTCAGGTAGCACATCAGGACTTCAAAGAGGGACTCATCCATGTCTTATTGCAGTGCAAAGCCCTAGCAACAAGGCTCCACACATTTGTGAGTGTTTACAGGACCTGGCTTCCAATACACATTCCTGACATACAGGTCTGGCCCCACTTTGACAACTTGCTTGGATACCCAAACAACCCCTAGCACAACAGTCTGTCATCACCGGGGGGATCTGTGCCACTTGGATACTATCAAAGCAAGGATGGAAAATGGGCTCTAACACCATCAAGTCACTTCACAAGTTTTCCCTGCAGTAACCTCGTTTGTTACAAAGGGAAACAAAGCAAACCTTGCCAAAAATTCAGTCAGGAGGACACGAATTTTCGTCTAAATGAACACCAACCTTCATATGGCCTGATGTAGGATCAGCTGAATTCGGTTTGCTTTTATTTATAGCAGATAACAAGAGTATGTGTACAGCTGTCTGCCACCTAAGCAGCTGAAACACATAGGGCTTAAAAATCCTTACCTCGGTGATCTTACAGGTGCTTTCAGAGAGGATAAGGAAGGGTTACAAACCACTTGCTAGCCAAGCTGGAGGAACAGGTGGGAGGTGAATGGGAGGCTGTGGCATCCCCTGTCCCACCAAATCCAGATGCACCCCTGCCCAGCTGTGTGCCCGCACAGCTGGTTAAAGATTTCCTGGACGAACATCCATGGCTAAAGACCCCACGGTGCTGCAGGCCAGCTTCCAGCCAGGAACAGGCTGGGAGCCCTTGCTCAGCAGTGTTGACTTCATTCCCCAGCTAGACCAGGGTCACAGCGTTTTAGGACAACGCACCCCATCCAGTTAGGGGATGAGCATCCTGGCATCGCTTTTGGGAAGGGTCGCCGGCCGCCTCCTCCGAGGCACCTCTGCTCCTGATCAGAGGGGCTCCCACCTGGGCCTGCACGCTTCCCACCCACCCACGAACCTCCCCTCACCTCTTCTAAATAAAAACACCCATCACCAAGCGACTACCAAAACCACCTCTGCAGTCTCCGGAGGGGAAGGGCCGGGGGGCAAACCCGCGGCAAGGAGCCTCGGCGGGGATTGCACCTACCTGTGGCCCGGGCTCGGAGCGGGGCAGGGGCCGGCAGGGCACGGGGCCGAGCCGGCGCTGGAGAAGGAGAAGGAGGAGGATGGCGGAGCGCTCCGTTCTCTGCCCGCCCCTTTTTCCCGCCCCTCAGCCGCCGCCGCCATTTTGGCCGCCTGAGGCGGGCGCTGGGGACGCGCTGCCTGCGGGAAATGGCTCCGGCGGGCCCGCGGCTGCTCCGGCGCCTCCTCGGCGGGCTCGGTACCGGAGCGCTGAGGGACTGTGGTGCTCCCTCTCCCTCACGGCGGCCAGGCCGCCGCAGCATCCCAGAGTCGATCCGGATGGAAAAGACCGCTGGCATCATCGGGTCCAGCCCATGGCCGAACACACCGTGCCAGCCCGGCCGTGGCGCTGAGTGCCCAGCCGGTCTTTAACACCTCCAGTGGTCAGGACTGCACGGCTTCCCTGGACAGCCCATTCCAATGGCTAATCATCCTTCCTGGAAGAAATTCTTCTAATGTCCGATTTACCTCCCCTGGTGCATCTTCAGACTCTCATCCTGAAGCTGATCTCGACCCCACCTGTCAGGAGTTGTAGAGAGCAAGAATATCCCCAAAAGCTCCCTTAATCTTGAATATTAAAGACCTTTATGTTTAACTAATTCAAGACACGAACACTGGTTAGCCTCAGGTAGAACCAAATGCAATCTGTTTACTTCTAGGTTAAGTCAAATTGAGCATTCAGTGGGAAACAAATTCAAATCCAAATACTGCAGTACTATTTACCACTTCAAATTACACCCGTTAAACATTGAGAATATTTAACAGAGTTAACACGCATAATATAATTTATATCTCATAATACTAAAACGTATAATTCAGTGTATTAACACTAATACCTGTTAGAACAAGTAAATAGTTGGCAATCACCATGTAAATAGAAACAGTTATATCCGTTTTAAGCCAAATACCTAATTTAACACACAAGCATGTGCTTGGAATTTTAGACAGACAAAGGATTGATTGTAAGCAGTTCTTATCAGAAGCATCATAATCTTTTTGTAGGTCTGTTAATCTTTATTCTTCAGAGATAATAAAAAGGCAGTTGGATTGGGGAATCCAGTGTAAAGCTTTGGAAACACCACCAGAGGAAAATGACCCTTTGTCTTAATTTAATTTCTTTTAAATGTAGTTCAGTGGCACAGATGATTCCAGCCTCTTGGATAATAAATTTTTAAAAAATATATTTTTTTCACTATCCTTGATCTAATATTTTTTCACCCTCTCTTTCAAACGTATCTGTTGCAATCCTATTAAAATTATGTCTCATAGGCATTCCAAGGTAAATAGAATCTCTTGGCAATTCCCTAAAGGCTGGTGGCAGGTATTTACATTTTGGTTGTCCAATTTCATCCTGCCCCAGTTTCCCAATTCTGTTACAACTTTGTAAAGATGACAGTTCTCTTCCAGAGTATTTAAATCGTAAATAACAACAGCTGAGTGAGGGTAGCAGACACTGGATTTATTTCTTTGTAAGCTCTGCCACTTGTGTTTCAAAACTCAGAGAAAGCTCCTTCAAAACTCTGAGGAATCATTTCCTATATTTTCACTCTTGCTCAAAAGAATAAATCAGAATTTCAGTCAGTACAAACTGCAAGCTACTGGTGAAGGGAGCACAGTAATTTATTTCTCTTAAGAGTTCTAAAAATTTTCTTATTCATGCAAGATAAAACCTGCTAACAGAGTAAACTGTTCCAGGTAAATTCTGCTGACCTCCAGTTGTCTTTTCCTGATTATCACACAATATATTGCTGGAAACATGATCTGTTTCACTGAATTTAATAGGACTCCTGATCCTCTTAAAATTATGATACACATAAACTATTTCCAGATTTGGGACTTGGTTTTTGGCTTGCTTTTTTTCAGTTTGTGAAAAGTCTATTAGTTCTAACTCCCTGAATAATAATATGAATATTTCCATATTTTTAATGTTGACTAATGCAGGTACAAGTACTGACCTTTCTTCTCTTTAAAGGTATTCCAAAAAAATATTTTCTGTTTGGAAATGCATCTTTGTGTGCAGCTATAAGGTTAGAGGAAACAGATGCTTTCTTGCAGTTACTGATTATTAAGAAAGAAAGAGCTTTTAGGAATTTCTTTTTTTAAAGAGATTTACAGCTAGAGATAAGAAAAAGTTTACTTTCAAATTAAATTTTTCCTGATGCCCAAAGTTAATTATTATTTTATTGCAATCTGCATGCTGGCATTCCTAAAGGATGTCAGAGTGAAATCTGACTCCTTGTTTTACTCAATCTATTTGTCCTACATCCTACAGCAGACCCATCCTGTGTCTGTGTGTAGGTTTCTGAAAATCTGTGTGTGCTGGATGTGTGTTATCCATGACTACTTTCCTGTGGCTCCCTTGGAAGTAATGCCTTTCGACAACGTGGCCGTAGGCTGGCAGAAAAACACGCGGAGGAGCTCACTTCTTTCTGGGTGACTTTATCCCTTTAAATTAAACTTTAGGAAAAGGTACTCCATTCCTACATGTGGAAGATACCCATGTTCTCTCAAAGGGAAAGGCTTTTGTTGACATTCCTGAGCAACCATTAAGAGTTCCAGGGTGACATCCATGTAATAAGTTTTAGCAACTGAAGTATCAGCTCCTTTTCAGGTGCCCTTCCTGCATGGCAGATAAACATGATTCAAGTAATTTCAGTATTCCTACCTAGCTGTTTTTTATATTAAAACATGAAAATATTTCTGATAAATTTAACTTTGTGTATAATGTGGTTTGGATTTTTTAAGAATGGTTCTTTAGATGAAAGATAAAACACAGAGTTTGCAGATTTCCATTTAATTTGTGTAGGATATTCTTGAATTGAATTGAGCTGAATTATTTTTGTTGTTTAACACGGTAAGGTTTTCCTTTTTTTTTCCTTCTCTTTGCATTTCATGCTGAAAACATCTTGATTATGGAAGCAATCTAGTTAAATATTTTATGTTTTGGGAAAGACTCACTTCTCTTGGAAGTCTTTTTCAATTGCTGTATTTTGAGAATTTGTCACTGATCTGAGGAGAAAGGGACAGAGAGAGAATTACAAATCACAAATTTTTGTACTACTAGAATTGTAAGTGACAACCCAGGATTGACTATGGGATATTCTGCATCTTTAGTTTGACAGGGTGCAACAGTCCTGTGGCCATGCAGCCTTCACAGTTGTCATTTATACCCCCGTCTGTGCCCACGTGGATGTGGTGGATATAAACAGAGGCAGATTAGGTGGGACACTCCACTTCAGCAACACACAAGCTCTTACAGCTGGAGCTCTGGGACACTTCATGGAGTAGGGATGTTTGAATCACCTACAAGGTAGCTTGTACCATGCCCTTGACCACTTTACCCAGTTAAAAATGGTCATATACACATTTGCTGCTTGTTAAAACTTGGCTCAGGCCACCACTGTCCAGCATGCAACTTTTCAAGCACTTAAAAAAATTTAAGAAAATTCAGAGATCTCAATGCAACATTTAGGCTTTGTGGGTTATTGGGAATGAAGGAGGTGTCTTCGAAGGGAGTTGGATGTTCATGAAGTGTAGAGGTGCTGCACTGGTCATTAGGACACATCCATCCAGAAGCAGGTCTGAGCTGCTGGTTTGTGAAGGTGCAAAAAGTTCCTTGATCCACTCAGAACTGGGATGTCCCTGGCAGGGCTGGTACCTGCTTAAGGAGGAATAAAAAGCAGTGGTCTGGTGTCAGGAACTGCCTTGTTGAGGGGGGCTAGTGGCCCACCCCAAGAGGAAGGAGGCCAAGGACCTTCTTAGTGCACTGTGCCACTTTTAAAAGATGTCCTAACCATGAAGCTGTGGATAAGGCTATGGAAGGGCCACCACCAGCTGTTCTAGTGAAATCAGACTAGAGAAGGAGCCTGATCTCATCACTCAATCACATTTCCCTTGTGTGCCTGACTTAAAGTATTAATTAGTCCTTACCCACTGTTTCTAATTGTGTCTTTAAAACAGCAGCCCAGGGAGGGAAGGTCTCAGTGTGAAGACTCTCCTGTGAAATTCCCATGATTCCATTGAATTCAGCCATGATTCCTTGGAATACACCAGAATCATCTCTTTTCCCTACAGCACTATAGACTATTAGATTCCATATGGAGAAGGATTCCCAGCCAACCATCCAAATCCTCCTCAGGAGCAAAGCTGGTTGGACATTCACAGCCCTTTTGGGTGGCAATATTGACCTGTATCTTAGACAGTAGAGCAGCGTTTTGAGTAAACTGGTTGCTATTGTGAAGAGCCATGGGCACACCTCTGAGTCTGTCCAGGTCTGTCCTAAGTCGTAAAACAATATATAAAAAGACAGAAATGGCAAAATCCTGCGCTGTGCTGGTGCACAGCACACTGCAATACTGTTAATTAATCTTTGTTAGTTTGATGTCCAGTTTTTCTGGCATGGGTTTTGATCTAATTTTGCAGAATTCTAAAACTCTCTCTTTTTTCTTTTTATGTGCAAGTACATTTGGAAGAGATTTTCATAATTTCTTTGTGTCCAGCTCCTCTAATAAGGTTGGACAGATTCTCACAGTTTCTGTTGCTAATATGATTCCTGGCAAATAGAGCAGAAGGTTCAGGAGAACAAAAGAAGTGATCTAATTTTAGTAATGGCGCAGACTGAGTCTGTCATTTTTCTTTCTCTTTTATCCTGCTACCCTTTCTGAATGTCAGAACGTCTCCCAGCACTGCCTCTTTTCAGTTTGAATTGAATTCTTGTTCCTCGTCAAGGACTGGGCATGATGAGTTTTTAGATACTCCTCTGAACAGACACTGAGTATTTGAGAGGCTGATCAGGGAAATTCTGACTTGTCACAGGTAATTTGCTAAGAACGAACCGCTTCCAGTGAAGCTTTTTTGCAGATTAGAAACTCTCATATCTGAAATTTCACTCAATATGTATGTCATATTTCTATTCTCCATTTTAGATCTTAAATTGAGGTGTGAATGCATTGCAGTATAAAGCCAATAAAGGAATTTAGTTTTTGAAAGACAAAGAAAGTTGCATTTAGTGCAATAGATCTGCCTAGTTTGTGAGGTGCTCAGATCTTGGTCCAATGAAGGTCTTTAGCTTTTGCATAATTCAAGTGTGAGAATTTCTGTAGCTTTAACATAAAACATATTCTTGCAAAGACAATGGAAATGCAAGCATGTTTTAAATTAAATATATGCTTACAAACTTTTCTAGGTTTGGATCTCGGAGGATTGTTCTAGTGAACAGCAATTATACTTGTCTTAGCCTTTATTCTTGTGCTCCTGTTTTGGATGTGAGAAATAAACAAGCTGTGTATGCAATTTAGAGGATGGCAATTATAGACATCTGATGTGCAGAACTGGATAGGAAAGCAAAGAGTAAAGAATAACATAGTTTGAAGTGAAAATTGCTTGAGCAGTAACAAAATGCAGAGGATGTCCTTTGTTGGATGTTTATTGAGTGTTCTACAAAAACACCAGTGTTGAGAATAAATTATAGTTCAACATATAGAGACAGAGTATGTTACAAAATGAAAAACAAAGCCAGCCTAAAAGTTAATTTTGTTCCCGAGCAGGTCGACTTAATTAACTGTGGCAAACATGATTAAAAATGTGCAATCATTTTTCAAAATAAACAATTCTGTAGCATCTAGCTCCAGTTTGTTTCATTTCATGTGATCTCTATAGAAGGGAGCAGACTAGCATTGCAATTGAATCTATGAAACAAACCTACAGCCATATGATGATTGATGTAACAGACCACACTATTAGATCTAAAATTGGGCTGTGGAATACACTTGATGTACTTTAAAATAATATTTTCATCTGTCTTTGCAGATGAAATAATTAGGTAGACCTTCTTCCCTAACTTACATGATGGACTTAAAAACTAGGCTGAATGATTTTGAGATGTGAGGAGTGTTGTTTCTCAGTTTGTGTCTTTTGGAATTATGTTTACATTGCTTTTTCTGAAATTGTTAGGTCTGAAAAAAAAAAGAAAGCTTAAATGTATTCCAGGAACTGGAGCTTAAAAGAGCCCTCTGCCAAACAGGCAAAGCTGGCAATGAAATCTCCCTTATCACAATCAAACAGCTCATCATTTAACCCGGAAATGGAAGGGAAGGACCATTCTTTCTCCATTCCTGTTTTCCATCCATGAAGAGGCTTGGTTACACCGAGAGACTCAGCTGCCAGACCACCCCTTCAGCAGTGTTCAGTCTTGCTTATCCTTTACCTTTGCCTGCTCTGGTGCCTGCCCATTACTCCCACTCCACCCACAGCCATGGAAAAGCACAATATTTCTGCTGAAATGAATGTTCATGAAATACTTCTCTGCCAGGGGCTGGGTAACAGACTGAAAATGAACAGTGGGATCTGGGGTCTGCTGACCGTTTTCCCCAGAGTGTGAGAAGGCCAGGTCTACCAGGCCTCTCTGTTGGCTGCTCTGGAACCATCTCCATAGTTGTTTCCTATATCTGGTACTTGTTTGTCATGGGGTGATTTTCTGGCTGGGCTAAGGCATCCATACCCCTTTTGGTGAAGCAAATCCAGTGGCACAGGCTCAATCCCAGTTTCAGCCAGCCCTTCCTACTGCAGCTCTTATCAGTGTGCTACTACTGTGGCTAACAAAGTCGATGTTCTCGAGGCACATTGAGAAATCTGGCACCCAGCCCTCGTCTAGAGCTCAGATTCTGCAACAATAATGTTTACATTGGCAGCCCATTGAACAGAAACTCGCGTCCTCTCCAGCTGACTGGTGTGATTCTAGCAATTAATTCAGCTTTTCCAGTCACAAAAGTTTGTTGATACAGCTTGTGGCTCTTCCTGTTTCCAAACGCATCAGTAACTTGGAAAAAAACCTGGCTCAGCAGTCACAGAATCACAGACGTGTTGAGGTTGGAAGAGACCTTTGGAGGTTGTCTAGTTTAGCCCCTAGCCCTTCTGCTCAGAGCAGAGTCAATTTACAGCAGGTTTCTCAGGGCTGTGTCCTCTCAGATTTTCAGTATCTCCAAGAATGGAGACTCCAAAACAACTCTGAGCAACCTTTTCCAGTGTTTGATTTCCTTCCCAGTATAAACTTCTCATATGTAAATGGAGTTTCCTCTACTGCACTGCATGTCCATTGCATTACCTCTTGTCTTCTCACTGGGTACCACAGGGAAGAGTTGATCTCTGTTTTCTTATTCCTTCACATCATGGGTTTATGTGCATTGATATAATTCTCTGACCTTCTCCAGTCCCAGCTCCTTCAGTCTCTCCTTATATAACAGATTCCCAGTTCCCTTCATCATCATCATGGCCCTTTGCTGGACTCATTCCAGTATGTCCACATCTCTTTTGTACTGGAAAGCCCAGGCCTGGACCCAGCACTGCAGATGTGATCACCACTGCTGCTGAAGAGAGAAGGATCACTTCCCTTGACCTGCTGGAGGTACTTTCCCAAATTCTTCCCTGAAGGCTGTTGGCCCTCTCTGCCGAGTGGTCACCTTGCTGGTTCATGGTCAGCTTGTTGTCTGCCAGGACCCCCAGAGCCTTTCTTGCAAAGCTCTTTTCCAAGATGTTGGCCTCATCCTGTACTGGTACTTGGGTGTTTTAATATCTGAGTGCAGGACAAGGAGCTACTGGAGAGGGTCCAGTGGAGGACACAAAGATGATCAGGAGTCTGGAGCATCTCTCTTATGGGGAGAGAGGAGGGAGCTGGGCCTGTTTAATCCAGGGAGGAGAAGAAGAGGGGATCTCATCAATGCCTACAAATATGTCAAAGGTGGATGCCAAGAGGATGGTACCAAATTCTTTTTGGTAATGCCCAGCAACAGGATGAGGAGCAGTGGCTATAAACTAAAACACAAAAATGTTCATCTCATTGTAAGAAAGAACTTCTTTACATTGTGGGTGAGAGTACTGGAACAAGCTGCCCAGGAAGATTATGGATTCTCCCTCTCTGGAGACATTCCAAACCCACTTGGATGCATTCCTGTATCACCTGCTCCAGTTGGACCTGCCTCAGCAGAGGGGTTGGACTTTGATGTTTTCCAGAGGCCCCATCCAACCTAAACTATTCTTTGGTTCTGTGACTTTGCAATTCTTTGAGTTGACTTTGATGATATTGCTGTTTGCCACTTGGAAGTATTTATAAATAAATGCTTGGGACAGAGCTGGAGGGATGGAGATTGAAGTATCCGAGGTCCCCACAAAACCCACACATCAAGTTTTATTTCATGGCCTTCACATTTGTAAGACCTCATCATCCTGACCTCTGGAAGATGTCAGTACTCTGAAAAGAGGACAAAACCAATCCATACAAGGATTACCTTTGTAAATCTATACTGAAACAAGAAACTGCTAATTCTGTGTTGTAATTTGAGTCCTAAAATGTTGTATTTGTAGCATATATGTTTAAATGATGGCAACGCTGCCCCAAAATAAACATGTGTAAATGGAATTCTCTTAGTTATGAATGAACCACTTATTTTCTGTATATTTATGTAACTGAAATTCATAGTTTCCTTTGTATATTACTTTTTTCTGTATTATTGGTCTTTCCAACAACAAGACCTCACTGTCTCTGCCTTCAGCTTACCAATGGTGAGATGTAGAGTGTCCATCTGGTTTCTTGAGTACAGAGGATACAGCAAAATGCTGGTTGTGAAATGTCACTGACTGGAATTGCCAAATGTCCAGAGTATGCCCTGTTTGTTCTTTGCCTTTATCATGGTGCATGCTATTTTGGGGTAGAAGGACCTAAAGCCGAATAGAACTGTCTGAGAATTCCTGTTTTTCAGCTTTGCTTTTGCCATTCACATGGGACAGTCATTGATTCATGACATGGATTTACACCCATCTGTGAAATTTGTTACTTTGTTCTTTATCTTGAATCCAGACTTTCCTGTCTATATTGGATGGCTCAGCCAATGCACTAAGGAGATTGAGAGCACAATCCTGGTTTTATGGAAAGTCAGAAAGGACGATGCTTTTGTGCTGCCTGTATTTCCAAGCATTTGGAGATCAGGAAAATCCAGGCCTGTTCTTTCATCCACACTGAGAAATTTAAGCACATTCAGAATCCTCTCCCTACCTTTCTTTACCCAAACTCACTGAGTAATTTTTAACATTAACATAGTTTACTTTATTAATTTTAAATCTCTGGTTTGAAATGTTTGTTTTCTTTCAGGTTTTATACTGCAAATTTATAAATAGTACCAAAAGTTTGACTTTTCAAAAAGGTGTGGGATTGAAATAACATTATAAAGGGCGTGCAGCAGGGAAAGGAAGTAGAAATGTTGCTAAAATTAAATTATGATATTTACAATTAATCTGCACACTCCTAACTTGACTGTGGGAAAAGGTCAGGCTAGAGGGTCTTCATGGCATGCTCCTAGGAATCTCTTTGGGTTCATGAAAATCAAAGCAGCACATTTTAATCCCTCAGCTCCATGCCTTGCATGGCAGGACAGAGCTCAGTGCCTTGTCTGGGGCTGCCTTGCTCTCTGCATTCCCTGCAAATGCAGTTCCCCATGCCTTCCCTTCAGAAGGCTTCAGTTTGAAGGGTGGAAGAGTGGCCTTGAGTTTAAGATAATGGACTGAGATGCATCCAGGCTAAAATAGTAAAAAAAATGTTTTCTTTAAACAGATGTGATTTTTTTTGATCTTCTGTAAATCTGCCAAACTTCAGCTTTCCCTCTGAAAATCAGGTGCTGTCTGACTAAGTTGGTTAGATAACAGATAGCAGGAGGGAAAACATAATTATTTATTAAAAATACCCAAATCCTGCTTCATGGACAGAGCTCATCTCTTATAAGTAGGTCAGAGTCGTTTCAGAAAGCGTAGCCACAGTCACACAGTGTTTAATAGGTCCTTTTAATGTTTCACACTTCCCCCCCCCCCTTTTAAAACTTCCATTTCGCTGTCGGATGAGTCACTACAATATGTTTTTTTTCCTTCTTCAGTTCACACATTGTCCCTGCATCTTGGCAGCAGCGCTGGGAAACCTCGCTGGTGAATCCAGGTCCCCTGGTCTCCGAAGGAAGCACCCCTGAACGGGTCCCTGGGATTAGGCAGGAAGCGGAGGTTTTAATGAAGCAGACTCCATTCTTCCAAGGGGTGAAGGGAGGTAAGGGAAGCTCCTGTTGCTTATGTGATTATTGCTAATTACTGTAATAGAACATCCTCATGACGGGAATATTTGGTGCCTGAGGTAAGCTTGTTTGCTTCCATTCTCTTTTTTCAGCTTCCATTCTCTTTTTTCAGCTGTCTCGTAGTGCCCTCTCGAGGCAGGAGAGCAGCCCCTTTTATTTCCCTTTTTTACCGCTGAAGATGCAGCACGATCTGGAAACACAGATGCTGGTAAAGAAGCCGAGGAATTGCTGTTTGCTGTGAAAAAAACAAATTAAAGGTGTTATAAATCCATGCAAAATCACTATAGTTTTTTATTCCCATTTATAAAAGCACACTAGTCTCTCTGTTTCCATCTTTTCCATGAGATCCAGCACTTGAAAGGGCACAAAAAGCACAGGGCATGCTTCTTTGTAGTGCCCTGAGGCCACAAAGGTGCATTTCCCTGGAGCATGAACAAGCAGATCATACAAGGTTAAAGACTATTTCCATGAAGGATGGGAATGCATTTCCCACAATGTGCTCTTGGTGCCCTTGAGGCAAAGCACAAAATGCATCAGGAAATGCTGATGTGTTTGGATATTAAAGTGGATTAGGAAACTTGACGCATGAGGAAGGCTGACCTTAGGGCTCAAGTCAAACAGAGGGAATTGTGCTTGTGAGGGAGGTCTGTGAGTGAGGTGTGGTCTCTCTCCAGGCTGGAGGAAGCCAAATGCCTTGGATGTCATCACCACCTCACTGAGAAAGACTACAAATTGTTGGTTTCTCTTTAAATGTGACTATTAGATGTGTGGTCTTGAAATATCTCTTTCCAGGTGACAGCAGATTGTCCTTCCAAGAAAGCTTCATCTTAAATTCATCAAGGAGCAAGGACTGGCAACACACTGGGTCTTGAAAAGGCAGTGAATTAATAGGTTTTGGTTTGGGGTAGAGTTGATGCTGAGTGTTCGGGGCAAGGACATGCAGTTTGAAAGATGAGCACACTATGGTGCTGATTTATTAAAAATACTCTTTTTCTAAACATCTCTGCTACTCGTAGATAACTTGATGGGGATAAATGTAAACAGATGCTGAACAACATGCTGGATCTGAAGGCATAAATCCTTTCCACAGAGCTGCAAATTGAAGACTCAAGGCTGTGGTTTTGTTGAAAAGGGACTTTTGGGCCCAACAAGGGGTAAGATGTTAATAAAACCTTTGTTCACTGTTACAATAGGAAACAGCTAAATGTGGTTTGGGGTTTCTGCCAATTTAACCCTGACTTATTCCCATTGCCACAAATGCCACTAAGAAACCTCTTAACATCTTATTAAAGAATGAAAAACAATTAATACTCTTTATTTTAAATACTGGAGTTAAATCAAAAGCTTTTATTTTTAAAACATCATTTATTTCCTTTCCCATTTGCTAGACTAGGGGTTTTGAAGAAAATTCACCTTTCATGTGGCATTTACTTTCTTTTTGCAGGGAAAGAAAACCTTAGTTTAAATGGTCTAAGACTGGCACTGTCTTTAATATTAATGGAGTTTTATTTTCTCTAAGGTGAAAGTTCAGATGTTCTGAATCCCCACAAACACAGGCTAACCTGTCTTGTTTTATTATTTCTTTCTGTTTGGTCTGTTGTGCTCTGTCCATCTGTGGTTTCTCCACCTGTTGTTGTCAGCAGGAACTGTGAGCAGCACATTCAGACCGAGGACTGGACAGAATTGCTGTGGAAATTGAAATAGTAACAACAAAAAGCCATGGGAAAGTAAGACAACATTAAATAATTATTTCCCCTTTTTATTTCTCCAGCAAGAAGGGCAAAAGGGAGCTGGCTTCTGTCTGCAGTCTTGCCTTTCGCTGTGCTGTTAGGTGTGTGAGGTGGTAGGAGGTGTTGGTTTAGGGGCATCTCCACATGACATTGTTGTATTATCTTGAGAACAAGGAAGAAATGAAGGAGAGGTGTCAGGTGTGCCTGAGTGCTCTGGTCAGGACAGGATGTCTGGAGCACCAGGGTCACACAGGTCCCATGCTGTTTAAAATCAGGCTGGCAGAATATCTTGGGGTGACAATCACATTTCCTCCCGCCCTCATACTCTCTGCTCTACTCTGTGCCACCCCCTCATCTAAGGAAAGGTGGCATCTTTGTTCTGGTAGAATTAACTAATCAAAATATGCTGTTGGTGATTTCAATTATGAATGCTCCCTCCCATTCTTAAAATGTTTTCACTTGTTTTCTTGGCAGGATCTTGAGGATCTCTCCTGAGAGCTCCTTTCACATAGATATGCACAGAATGAATAGTTTATCTCCACCTCCTGCTGACTTTCATGAATAATTTGATGTAAAAAGCTAAGTTGGACTTCTTCTGTGTCGGATAACTTGGGAGTACCAGCTTCAAATATTCTAGCCACAGACAGAAACATATTTTCTAGTTTTAGAGGACAAAGTGACCTCTCTTGTTTCCACTTATTTCAAATACCTAGCCTTTCCCTCCTTCCCAAGTATAACTAGGTTCCTTTGGGCTTCCCAAAAAATGAGCAAGGCTTTGGAGGCTTCCAGCTGACAATAACATCCCTTGTGAGTGAAAGCGCTTTATGTAGACAGGGAAGATTTAGTGGGACATACGACCATGATTTTTACAGTTTCTTGTTTACCTCCCCAGGTATATGCCAGAAAAATCCTGTGGTCACTCCTGAAGCTGACCAGCTCATTTTATGGACTTCTTTTTGCTGTCCACTCTCACTGAAGGCAAACACAATTGCTTATCTGAGTAATGTCACACGTGTGCCTAAATGATTGCAAAAGATTGAAAGGAGCTGGGAGTAGAAATAATAGCACTACTTCATCTCTCACAGAGCTGTGCCAACAAAATAATGAAGCTATGTGAATAAAGAACCAACATAATAATCAAGCTCTAACCATTTTTGGAAAATTAGCACTTCTTCCATAACAGTCATGGCTGCTAGGAAAATGGTACAAAATATTAACTGTCAGGTTAAGCACACCTTAATCAACATGTGCCAAGCCTCACTGATGTGTCCTCAAACCTGTTACTTAAGTACTTGTTAAGGCCCATTAAATAAACAAAATTTTAAAGCCTAATAGCATAAACCACATAAATAACATAAAAGAGCCATAATGGTTGAATGGGTGGGTGTATAGCCCTTCTTGATTTAAAACAGTGATGTGAAAAATGTTGAAGCCCTTGAAGGTGATTTTGAAGACGAGGAAGTGACTGTGCTACACAAACAGCAATCAGAGACAATTAAGAGAACTGGGACAAGTGCCTCATTCTCCCCGCAGACTGCATGGGAAATTGCACTTTACATTTCAGTCTCATTGCATTTTCAAATAAGGCCCCCAGCTATGTCATTTTTCAAGTCCAACTCAAATCAAAAGATATTGCTTAAAATCTTCCTATTACTCCAGAAGTAAAAGGAATGATTGTCTATGCTGATGAGCCTGGAAGATTGTCTTGGAAAGAATTTGACAGTTTTGTCTCTTGGTCCCATTATAATGTTATTACTGCCCTGAAGAAGGCTGACAGAGACTGAATGCCAGCGTGAGTACAAGGGTAGTTGAGGATGGCTCTGTGCTGCTGCAGACTTTGTGTTGTTTCTCTGCAGAAACAGTAGAGAAAATGCTCTATGCTGTGCATGTGTTTTCTCTTTAAGCTTAGTCTGATGAAGGATCTCTGTGAGGCCCTATGTTAACAATACAACAGAACACACAAACAAGCTCAAAAAACCCCCCTCATAAAAATGGAATGAATTAAAATAGGGAAATTTGAAAATAGTTATCCATGTCTAATTATAACCCTGTCCCTATATAGAAAGTACAGCCCACCATCAGTACTTTTTAAAGAACTTTCTGTTGAGCATGGGAAGTGTTCCAGTACATGATTCAGAAATTTCCTGGAGTGTTGAAGTGATCCCACTTTCACAGCCTTCTCCCCACAGATGGGAGTACAGTGAGCTTGCAGAGCTGCTGCAGATGTTTAGGTTTGCCACAATAAGGGAATTGGAATAAGGGAATAAGGAATAAGGGAATGAGCCCTGCCCTTGTCCCTGGCTCCTCAAGGGGAGCCAGTGCTGGCCCAGCCACCGCTGCTGCTCCGGCACAGGTTGGAGAGCAGAGGGCAGCAGGAGGACCTTGCATCTGTCTGACTGCCTGTGTGGTGCCCAACAAACCTTCCCTTAACCAGCCCTGATGCCTCTGCTCGCTGTCATGGAAGCTGTGAAATGGAGGAGCTGTGGTGCATCATAGAAGTGATGCAAGCTTTGCCTTAGAGCAATTTTCCCATGGAAGTATCTGTGTCGATCTCATCTTACTGTTTCCTTTGCACAGGGCACTTTTTTCTTTTAAAGATTTTAACTGAAGCTCCAAATAAGGTGCTCCCCTTCCCCTGTTTCCCTCTGGCGACAAAGAGACAAAGGCAGAAACTGGGTTGAGATAATTTACTGACAACCAACAGTAATGGGATGAGAAACAAACAGTAACAGCAACAATATTTTAAAAAAGAGTGTACAAGAGTGATTTACACACAAAGGGTGCTCCATTACCTCAATGCAATTCCAGGTAGCAACTGAGACAAAGACAAAATGGTAGATAATTTCAAAGCCTGGAGTTGCTCCAGCACAGGGAGATTTTTTCCGCCCTGTGTGGTGCAGACGCGCCTGGCATCACAGACATCACAGTAACCCATCAGTCCTATTGCAGGAATGCTAAATTGTCAAGGCTGTCAGATCTGTGCATGAAAATACACCCCCATGTGGTGGGGTGAACCAGATGAAAACTGAGCATTGCAACAAAGTTAGCAAAGTGTTTGACTTAATTGTTGTATTCAGCAGAACTCTTTGCTCCTTCACCCAGGGCTGAGCCAGCAGATTGAAGTCTTTGCTTTCGCTGGTTGCAGAAACAATTCAGTTTGACTTGGAGCTCCAGGCTGTGCCTCTTTCTCATCACCTGTGAGAAAAACTAGGACAGCTGTAAATGGAAATGTTCATTTATAATGCTAATTAATAGAAAATCTAAGATCCCACCACTCAGATACAAACAGCTCTGCATAAATGAGGTTATCACTGAAAACAAGAGTGTAAATCATTATTTCCAAATTAAAGATTCAAACTTTTATGTTTCACTCTATAAAGATTGTCTGAGAGGTAAATTACGTTTACAGTGGCAATCTGGCTCTTGCTGTCCTCAATCTAGAACATAAACTACTCATATCTCAGAAAAAAAATAAAGCAATGCTTTGTTGCCTAGTGATGGTTGTAGAGCAAATATGCACACTGAAATGAAGAGGAATTTATGAAGGAAATAGTCTGCTTCTGAACCAGGGATTTTAGAAGTAATTATTAATTGTGATGACCCTGAGAGGAAGCCTTTTGCAGGGTGGGGTCAGAAAGCATCTCCAGCAAAATCACGTACATATGGAACTATGTAAAAGAAAGAAAAATACTGCAAACCCACATTCTCTGCACTCAGAACTTTATCCCAGTCCCCAGAACTGCAATGAAAAATGTCTCTAGCAGAAATTAATTTATTTTGGTGGGAGTTCCTTGGAGCACAGTACTACTCAAATGACATTTGCAAATTTGGGTCCTAACCTGCTTCTTTTAAACCAGGTTTAGCAAAATTACGTTTAGGGCAAGTCTTATCAGAATAAGACCAAGGGGAGTTTTGTGATTGAGTTTTCAAACTATACAACAATTACCTTTGTTACACATTCATGTACCTCAACTATGTAACTCCAAAGTGGAAGGAACACATTTATGTACATAAAAATGATGTATATAAAAATTCAGTATTTATTGTTTTATGTTCACTAGTATCTCAATGGCTCTGCATCAACATCCCTCTGTCATTCTCTGAAACAGAGCCGAAAGGCCAACGGGAGTGAGATACCAAACCTGAGATCACAGTCTAGCAAGGAAGGCAATGCTGTCACTGCAGAGGGACTTGGAGCAGAAGAAGTGACACTTGCAGTTACTGAGGCTGTCAGTCCAAATCCACGTTGCTTTGGTACCCTGGATAAAGATCGGGCCAACTTAAGAGCTGGCGACACGCCACGCAGACAGATGGACACAGAGTCCGTGCCAGAGCATCATCAACTGGGGGTTCTGGAGGCAGCATTCCTAGCTGGGAGGCTCCAAACAGCTGGCCAGCCTGAATTTTTAAAAAACAATTCATGTTTTAGGAAATGCTGCAGTTTGTTTGGTTCTGGATGATGTTACACAGTGAACAAGCTTGAGATAGGGAGAGGTATTGTTATTTAATGTTGGTAAATATGGCCTGAGCTGCACAAAGAGAAGGAAGTGGAAAAGGGCATTCCCTCTGAGACCTGGAGAAAGTGAGAATGAGAAATGAGAATAGAATTTCCTTGTGCTTTTCTGTGACAGGACAACACAGATCCCACACACTTCCAGGCAGAGCAGTGGAGGGATTGCACAAATGCAAAGCTGCACACTGGAAACAGGGAGGAGAAATCTCACCCTCAGTTCAGAGGCTGGAATTCATCATAAACTCACACTTCAGCCTTCCTCTCCCAAGAGGATCCGTGTTAGGGTAGAAGCCCAGTGGGACACCTCCTCTCCTGGGACAAAGGTAGACACAGGATAACTGAAATTTTTATTACAAACTGAAACCCAAAGCTGAAAATTGGATACCAGTGCATTGCTTTTTTTAAACAAAATAGTTTAGAGGACTTCATCTGTATATCTGGCTTTAAGGAGCTTATGTCCTTGGACAACAAACTTTAAACACTTAAATTAGATAATTGAAGTGTAACTAAAATTTATGCCGCTCTATTGAAGTTTGAATGCATGGTCCTCACATGCATCAGCATCCCTTTGTCTTAGAATATTTCAACCCTTCTGTTTGAAAAAGGGGAAGAGTTTTCCCAGACAGATCATTTATGTGGACTGCACCATATTAAGTTTTTAAATAACCAATCCAAACTGCATGTCAAACACCTCTTCTAGTCCATTTTCTGTAGCTGAGTCCTTATTTACTTCAAATTCCTGGGTTGCCTCATGTTTCTTTGCCAGCATGATGCATATTGGGCAATCAGGTCATTCCAGGTTGCTCTTGTTTGTGTTATTCTTGTGAAGTCAGTTTATATTTAATCCTGGGAATAACAGACACAAAAGGCCAACAAGAAAAAGAAGAAAAAGGAAAAGAAAAAGAAAAAGAAAAAGAAAAAGAAAAAGAAAAAGAAAAAGAAAAAGGAAAAGGAAAAGAAAAAGGAAAAGAAAAAGAAAAAGAAAAAGAAAAAGAAAAAGAAAAAGAAAAAGAAAAAGAAAAAGAAAAAGAAAAAGAAAAAGAAAAAGAAAAAGAAAAAGAAAAAGAAAAAGAAAAAGAAAAAGAAAAAATGTAAAAGGAAAAGAAAAAGGAAAAGGAAAAGGAAAAGGAAAAGGAAAAGGAAAAGGAAAAGGAAAAGGAAAAGGAAAAGGAAAAGGAAAAGGAAAAGGAAAAGGAAAAGGAAAAGGAAAAGGAAAAGGAAAAGGAAAAGGAAAAGGAAAAGTTGATGCATCCAGTGCAGTCAATATCATGCTCAGTCACAGAGTTAAAAGGGGACAGAATGAGAGAAGAGATTGATTAAGGGCAAAAGCTCTTAGCTTTTGGAATTGCTTTAGGTTTGATAAAGTAGAAACCTATTATGAGGTAAGATCACTGATTTACTGCTGGGTTCCTCTCTTTGGGACAGCCCTTCTAGTGCCATTTCAGGACATTCCTCCATATTCCCTGATCACTGCAGCTCCCCCAGAAAGGTAACATGCGCAAAGGCTGGGTGGTGGCCGTGTTGTATTCAGGGTGTTTGGATTACCAGAGGCCCAAGACCACAGATGTCAGCAGAGACTTTATCTAATTGTTGCCCTTATCTGGGCTGCAAAGATCAAGCACAGACCATTGTGCACCACCAGCAGAGAGGACAAAGCTACCACCATGACCCCAGCTCTAAGTTGGTGTTACAAAGGAGTGAATCAGGATTTAAGTCCACCTCCGTTTTTTTGAGGTCACTGATTCTCTTTAAAGAAACAAAACAACATGCAGACTTGTGTGCACACAAACACACACGCTTAATAATTAAAAGAATTAACACAGGAATTAGTTTGTGTTGCAAACCAAGAGGCTCTTGTTAAGTGGACATTTGCCATATGCTCTCCAACACTAGACACAAAGAAGAACCATTTTACCACTTAAACCTCTGTTTTGCTGTAGAATTGGGATGCGCAATGCTGTTGACCGGCTCATTTAAAGACCATTAATGTTTATTGTGGAATCTGTATATCACGGATATCAAGGTTACTTAAGAAGAAGTTTTGAGAAACTCTTTCTCCCAGGCTGCTGAGCTTTTATTTTGAGGAGAAAGTAACACAAATAATAAAAGACAGAGCTGCCAGTGGGCTTAGTGTAAAGAAGACGCTTGGAGGTTTATATTTCTTTCCCTTTTTTCTTTTTTTTTAAACAGTCCAATTATGTACCACATAGCAGCAACTGGGCTAACACCAGCCATATGATGGAATAGCTTGTAATCCGGTTGTGGGTCTAACTCCATGAGACAGACTCCAAGTAGATGAGTTTTAAATCTCCTTAGAATTAAGAAGGGTTTGGCAACCAAATTAATTGTTTTGGAAAAATCCTGCTTTATGGATCATGAAGAGGATAAAAAGGGAAAAAACATGTCATCTGTAGTGGTTAGTCAGATGTTCTTTTGGAGTTACAACGATTTCCTCTCTAATTCCTCTTCTTGTTGACATTCCCGTTAAAAGAATAATGAGCACGATGTTCGTTGCCTTAGCGCTGCTCATCCCTGTGTACATTACGAAATCTTTGCATTAAGCCACCCAAATGGATTGAATCATACCGTGAGGCAGACACTGAAAAAACAACTGCACTCAGCTGTGGGCACGCGTAGGAGCCACGTATAAACTGAAACAAGCGGCGATAATCGCCGGGACCCCGTACAGGAGTTTGTTTGAAAGCAGTGCCGGGGCCCAGGCAGCCAGGAGAGTGCCTCACTCTGCTTTAGCAGGGCTGAATTATTTTAAGTCTTTGGGTTGTTAATATTGATGCAGTTACCCTTTTACCAGGGAGGTTGTGATGCTTTGGAAAAATGTGTTCTATGCATTATTAACGCCATGTTTAAATAATGAGAGACAATTAAACGATCGCTGGGTGATATTTTCCCAGGTGTATTCCTGTTTTATATATTTTGTAGATCTATCCTGTATTCTTACAGAGGCTGCATTACTTAATTACCCCGTGCTTTTGCAGTATTTTGGTAAAAGTGGGTGTGCAAATAAAGGTGTTATTATTTCACAGGTGGCATAAAAGCAGCTTCATTAAGGAGCTTGGTACTAATAGTCCTTTAATAAACTAATAGTCTCAGAAAGCAAAGAGATGATTCTTCACATGGTACATTAAACAGTGAAATATGCCAATTTTGCCTTGATTTCTCTGCTGCTAAACTACCCCACATTCGTTTGCTTCAGCTTTAAGCCCTTCCATTCTCGTATTCTCTAGCCCTGGTTACAGAATTGCAGCTTGCTTTTCACCTATCTCCTAACAGTTTAACATGGATGTCTGGGTCCAGCCCATTGTTCCAATTGTATATAGTTTAAAAAGCTCTGCAGTATTTTACTCTTTTCATTATATCTTGGCTTCCCTGAGCGCTCTGCTCGCTGCATTTTGCTTGTACTGGCTCTGTTTTCTAAACCCATTTATGGCTTTTTTTTTCTGTACACACTTGTTCATTGGGGAGCTTAAATTGACTTCTCTCCATTCTGTTTCCTTAACTAAAAACACACCATTAAGGTTGATTGAAGTCTTTTGAAAACACTTCATAAAAAATGAAAGGCCACAAGAAATTAGGCTACCAGTGTTTGCAAATACCTGTTTTCAGCCAAATTGGTGGGAAGGAATAAGAACTGAAATTTAAAAATGCTACTGATATGTATTTGGTTGCTGGCTATTTTTATAAGAATTAAAAGAGTGTGTGTAAAACATTTTGACAAATAAAATACCAAGACTTTAACAAAATGTGCCAGACAGTAGCTGGTTGTTGCAGAAAGCCTTTTCCCCCAAAAAAACATCAAGCACAGCTCTGAGAAGAGAAAAAGTCAGAATGAACAGAAGTACCTAGATCAGTAATTTTTATGATTTCCCCTTATAAAAAATATTTTTTACTCTCAAGTATGTCTCTTCAGAGAGTACTGAAAACTCTTTAAAAATAACATTTGAACCATGGAATAACAAATTTATCAAGAATAGGAGTTACTAATAAATTTCTTTACAAATGAAGAAAAAAGTTTAATTAAAGCAGTGGAACTTTGAGTGCCTTTCAGAAAAAAACATCTGTGCAGAAGTTGAGGATATTAAGTATATTTTACAGTATGTACACGTATCCTTAATGAACAAAGCAGCCTCATTTCACAAATCTCTCACTAAGAATCAGGGAAGTCATTCTGAGCAGTGTGCTGAATTGTTAAGGAAACTTTTATGGACATATGGAAATGCATCTGCTTTAAAAAGAGAAATATCAAGAGGGATTTGCACAAAGTTAAAAGCAAAGCAAGTGCTTTAGAATCAAAAGTGATTACATTGAAAATGGCAGCTTGCTTGTCAGAGCAGCTGAGGCGGCTCCTCACCAAACAAAATACTAATTGTTCCAGCTGTTTCCAGGCTCTCCTAATACTGCTGCTTATCATTAAAAAATATGTACTTTATAGAAATGTGGCAAGCTCTGAAAGAAACATAATTTGATTTTGGTTTATTTTTAGATATTTTTTCAGACAGCTGCCAAACATATTTTATTTACAAGATGTATTGCTTCTATGGCTTTTTCTCTTTTTTAGAAATATAGATATTCATTCTGACAGTCATCTCACTAAGTGAAGACATCTAGAATGCAGAAGAATTTTGGTGTAAAACTTACGTTGCAGAATGGGAGCAAAAAAACCTGCATAGGATGAGTTTTACAGTTCTAATGGACTTTAAAAAAAAAAAATCTTAATATGGAAAAAACCCACACCTTTTGAGCCTCAAAATCAAACTCAGGCTTGAATTCAGGATCAAACAAAGTTGTAAATGACAGCTGTTCCCAGACTTTGCCTTTAATAATATGATGAATTTAAGACTTTTGTTCCTTTTTATTTTATAAAGGCAATGGAATCAGCTCTCCAGGCCTTGGCTGGGGCTGTGTTTGAAGGTGTGTGTGAGCAGAAACTGCAGAATGTATCCTGTACTTTATGAATTCTCCCCTTAATGGAGGAAGAGAGCAGTGAGATCAACAAGCAAAGTAGCTGAGTACAAGGAGGTCATGCAGCAGCACTGAGTTCTGCTGCAGAGCTACAAGGAAGCCCTGTCAGCTTCCATCCCATTAAACAAGCCAGGAGCTATGTGTTGGACTCGCTGGGATTACCAGCAAACCCCTCCCAAGCTGTCTGCTGGCTCTTGCTCACATCCTCTATCAATTATTCATTTCCTTTTATGCAAATACTGTTCCATGGAAGCGATAGAGGTTCATAATGGGGAGAAGAGTAACATCCATTTAGGAGAATTAAATGGTAGATGAAAAGTGTGACGCTTTGTGGGCAGAAGCTATTGAAATGGTGCAGTACCAGCACTCTTTAAATGCATGCACAGACAGGGAGAGTCAAAGTTTTGTTTGCTTTTTTCTCTGACAATCAGCTCTATACAAGATTAAACAAGGTGGGAATAGACACGGACTGCAGCATTCCTGGTTCTGCCCAGGGGACAGAGAAGTGAGGCCTCTGTAGCAGATCTGTCTGTGTTGTGCAGGCTCTGAGCTCTCAGTTTGTGCCTTACAGGGGATCTGTGCAGCCAGTCTGGATGCCAATGTGTCTGCCTGTGCTAAAGACAGGCTTCACTGCTCCTTTGAGTCAGGAGTCACAGAAACCAAGGGCCATTTCTGCATTATATTATCAGGCAGAACATTGGTTTCAATGCATATATTGGACCAAAACTCTGCTGTAGCCTCATTGTATTTCATAGGGCCCAACTCAGTCCTGCTTCCTTCTGAGATTCTTCCCACAGAAGAGATTGGTGAGTAAATGCAGACGATCCTGGGTGCATCCAGCCAAAGAACTGATTATGCCTCTATCTTTAAGTCCTTTTCTGGGATTTTTCTTGTAGGTTTATCCTTTGTCTTGTCAGTCAGCTCATGGTGGTTTTCCTGCTGAACTGTCTGTGTGTTGTTTGGCCATTTATGTGTGCACTGCCAAGTTTGGAAGCAGTGATACCCCACTAATGCCTCCACACTGCAAAGGCTGTGGTGGAACTGCCTGTCCTGAACACAAACAAATCTGTGGTGATGTGAACACCTCCGTCATCCTGTGTGCTCCAACATCAATTACAGAATCTAAACATAATGTTGTATTTTATACCAGAAGACCAGTGTTGTTAAGGCAGAAACTCAGAATTAGGACCACCTTCTAAGGGCTTCTGTCTGTGTCCTGTGCAGCCCCTTTGCAGCTACTCTTTGTGTGCAGGGAGTGTGAATCAAAGGCAAACAAAATGTTAATAAAACACAGAATCATAGAACCATTTGGGCCGAAAAGACCTTTAAGACCATTGAGTCCAGCCATTAACCCAGCTCTGTCAAGCCCACCGTGTCCCTTCTTTCAATCTTTCAACTTCCTTTGGGGGACAACAGCCCAAGTTAAGTTAGCCCAAGTGCTAAGTTCTCACATCTCCTGTATTCCCTGAAATGCACATACAAGATCCAGTGCTGTAACTGTGTCTTCTAGACATAAAGACATCTCTTTTAAAAGCTTTGTAATTCAAATGCCCTGCATATTTATGGAGCTTCAGCATTTAACTATCTTTAATGACACTGTTTTTCAAAAAGGAAATCTTTTGCTCAACCAAGAGAGCCAGAAAGTGTGTTTTAATGGAGTGCAGTTGGCCTCCAAAAGTGAAATAGGCTTCCATTATAAAATTCTGCACTTAAAAGAACCCTGGCCATAGGCAGAGATGGAAAATTGGCAGAGTGTTATGCACAATGGATAAGTTCAAGAGAATTAAAGCATAGAAAAATTCAGAGAATCAAAAAGAAGCCAAGCTACAGGGGGTACAGGTATGTTTCTGATTTTGTATTTACCATATGGTGCTTTTGCAGCCCAAGGAGATGGAAGCTCTTCCCCTGCAGCAGGCAGTGCTGTCCCTCTCAGGAGGAGGCAGCAGGCCATTGAAACTCCAAGATCTTGGGAAACTTTGGCTGCTTAAGGATAATTCTACTCAGGACGATACAAGGGTCTTTCTGTAGGGTTCAGAATTACAGAGAGAGCAGCAATCTCTGCAGAGAACTGAGCCCTTTCCTCTCCCCTTATCCCACTTAAGGCCAATTGTTAATTCTTGCCTTAAAATCCAGTTTTACCTCTATGGGGCTGGAGCTGCCCTTGTACACAAATCAATAACACAGAGCCACAGGCACCAAATGCTGTATGAGCAGCTCTACTCTTCTTTTTCCTCCACATAGTATTTTCACGTGCAGTTCACTCATAAGGGAGTGTCTTCTGTTGTTCTGTGCTTTTCCTCTGCTTGCTTCAGCTACATTCGTGTACCTCACCCCTTCAGGCTCCCTTTAGAGCTACAAACTCTGTCCCACCCTTCTGGCTCAGAGCAGCGCCTGAAAGCTGCTGCCAGCTAAGCACTGACTAGCGAGATTCAAGTTTTCTGTACCCAAACCAGCCCAAAAATTAAATAATGGGACCTAAATCTTCGATTTGTCCTGGTACAAATCTGCCACAACCCGGCTGAAGTGGGTCAGCTCTTGTTTGCCAGTGCCCTCCAAAGATGTGCTGGTGTCCCTGGTGTGGAAATTCAGCGGTACAACAAAGACACCTCGTGGCTGCCCTGCAAACCACACACAAAAAGAATTCAGCCAGGAGCATCAGCTCTGGTGGCAATCTTCACTCTTACTCCCTGACACCTACTTAAAAAGTGTAATTAATTCCAACCCCTCTTTCAAATCACCTCGGAGAAACAAGAAATGATACTAATAAATTGAGTACGTTATGTTAATTGTGAAGAATAAATAATGCACTCAATAGAAATGTGATGTTGGCTTCTGAATTAAGCTTAGGAACTTAAATTATTAGATAAAAAAAAAACCTTAAAAATTCTATTCAATAATTTAATTTGATCTGATATGCGAAGTGAATGCTGTGAAAGATTTATGAAGTCTAGAAGTAAGCTTTTATAGTTCTTCAAAGTCTTCTAAGAACTTTAATTTCATAGTAACATGGTAAATTTTCCTTTTAAACTACTACCACATTTGCTTTTAAACTACTTACAATTTTATTAGAAATCAGCAGGTACGTGTTTACAGTTTTTAAATATGTATTTTAAACCCTTATATAATATTACATGCTGTACCCCAAGCACTATATTTTAAAATATATAATATGAAAAGTGAGATTTATTTTTTAAAAATAGATGGAATAATAAAGTCCATAATCACATTCAGCTGTAGTTTCATTGTTATCCTTGGAGTCACACACACATATATGTGAGGAAGGCTCTACAGACACAATAAGCCCATTTATTTTAACAAGGTGTCAATTTTTTTTTTAATTAAACTATTTCTGAACAGCAAAACAAAGTCTTACACAGTGAATGTAGCAGCATAAAGCCTTGAGCTGATGTGTACTGATGTTGTATTTTCTTCCTCACCTTTGCATGAAAGTTTAATGTATCATAACCAGGTCAGTAAAAAAGAAGAGTAATTAAGTCAGATCACGAAGTTATTGGAAAACCCACTATGTAGTAAAATTGGAGAGATCAGATTCTCCCCTCCAATTTTTTCCTGGTGCAAATCTGAAGAAATCATATTAAATCAAACTTACTGTAAACTAAATTCTTAGATTTTATTGCTGATTTCTACGAGAGTGACTGAAAACACAACAAACCAAAGGCATCTCTGTGTCCCACAGGTATTCTGCATATGTGCAAATGGTTGTTTTACTGAATTAAATAATTTCTTTACATAATTGATATTTCATATTCATTATACATTCACGATGACTGTACTAAAATGAAAGTACAAATGCCCAAACTCTCCCTTTGGTGATACCACTTAAGTCTGTGGAGCAATGCTCAGAATAATTTTATTTTTTCCCCAGAATTTCTCTCATTTTTGTGTTCTTTTGACCCTTAGGTTTGATTTAGGTGGGGAGGCTAGAAACAGCTGCACATTACACCACAGAGACTTTGTTTTTTTAAAGTATCTATTAATTTAGAGAAGTAATAATTCTAATAATTTATTGTTATATATAATTATTTAATGGATTAGTAACATCACATTCAGTCCTATCATGTACCCCCATGACAATAACTTTTTTATGTTCCCTTCATGGATGAAAGCAGGAATTTGTTAATTAACTTGGAGTTCTACTAATACAATGTGCTAATACAGACAAGTCAGGGTTTCACCATTTACTTCAGTACATCCTTCTACAAGCATCTTTAGAACTTTATTTGTTTTAGAAAGAAGAGATTATTTACAAACAAGATGAAATACTGAATTTGCTTCCCTGAAACAGGTGATTCAGGAATAAAGAGCAGAAGAATGCCATTAGTGGTTCCTGAGCATCCTGTTGCATCTTTTAGCTCCAACTTGTTGATTTTTCTGGTTAATAGGGAATCTTTTAGCCCTGTTCCATTTGTGATGCCATGAAAGCAGCAGTGTACAAGGGCACATGTCCCAGAAAGGGACCTGAAGGAACCCCTCAGATTATCTCATTAAAATTATCTCATTATCCCTCTCATCTACAGGCAGCTGGTGGATGGAGTGACTCACTCCAAACCTACTGCCTGAAGCCATCAAAGGATAAAATCCCAACAGTCTTAAAACACAGGTGTTTCCATTTGAGTCCAAATTATCCTTTTAAAAATCCTCTTTTTTTATTTTTTTTTTCTAGAATTTCCCCTCTACTAAAATATAACTTGCAACTAAAATATTTAAAACTGAACAAAATGAAGATTGGAAGTTCTTAATATTTGGAAATGCAGACAAATGTGATGCTCCCTCTCAAGTTGGGGACTGTAGAGGGGAATCCAGTTGTAAAAGAAAGTTGTTTTAATTATTAAGCAAGTATCCAGACTCCTTCTTTTGTACATTAAGCAGTGTGTGCCTTTGCATATTAAACAGCTCATTACCATCTCTCTGATAGAATTGGAAAATTCAAGCATTTGTTATCTTTTGAAGTACAGTAAGGTGAAATTCTCTCTTTTAAGAGCTTTGCCTTCCTGTGTGGGTTGTTTCTTTTGATCACAGAAAAGGAAAACATACACTTTAAACTTTCAAGAGAATTCTATATTATATACATAGAATTAACTTGCATTAATTATCTTGCAGTAAATTTAAGCTTCTAATTAAAAATCACGCACAAGTGTTATTATTAATTAGGTGACACACAAACTAAGGGCAAAAATTCAGTAAATTACACCAAAGAATAAGGGAGAAATGCATTGGTTCATATGTTTTTTGGGGGTGGAATACAACTATAAATTTAGCTCAAATGATTACTTTGGTCTTCCTGCTTTCATGCATCAGTGAATCTTTCTTGAAATTTAAAAAAATAAGTGCTGATCAAAGACAGATCCAGTAAGCAGAAACAATGAACAGTGTTGACTAACAACATTCTTCTTTCTATTTTATTTAAAAATGTGTGCAGGATTTCTCACTTTCAATAAAATAAATTGTAAATAGAAATTAGTAAGTAAATATCAGTAACAACTGCAAAGTGCTAAAAGATCCTACAAATATCATGTCAGTTAATAAATTTAGGGAAGATAATACTTCAAAGAAATCTAATCACAGAAAGATTTATGCTGTCAAGACACCTGAATAGCTTTATCTCTGCTTGAAGAGATATCATGAGGGGAAAGATTAAAAAAAAAGTCTCAATTGCCCTAAACTATCACTTCATCTGGTCTGGGATGATGTGACTTGTGTTTCTTAATCAAACATTTTGTTGTTTCTTTTTTTCTACTGTCTAGGTGTCTTTGTGGTGTCCTTCTAATTTAATAAAAAAACTCTGTTAAATTGGAAACACCCAGACACTGAGCATGGAGTTGTAAAGGTACAACAGGCTGAGAGATACGAGAAAAGATCAAAGAGCAGATGTGGCATGTGAGGAAATGCAAACAAAACTGCTGATAGGGGATGCTTGCTGCAGCAGCTCATGTACATGACTTAAAAATACATGGTCTCCACGTGTTGGATTTTTTTTTTAAATGTGTGAGGATCAATTACATCATAGGGAAAAACTCATAGATGCTGCTTTAGACCAGAAAAGCCCATGTTTTAAATAGCTGAGAGAAGTACCTATAACAGATCCTGTGCAGTGAAGGTCGAATCCAGCCCTGTGAACCCAGCTGAGGTCAAGGCTGGGGGGAATTTAGCTCTATATAAATCAGTCATGCTGAGTAATGTCACTTCCTCTGATCACTGCTTTCTCATGTGCCACATCTGAGTCAGCACAGCCCTCTTTTGTTAAAATGGGGTTTATTTAAAGTGTTTCCTCTCCAGGGGTTTGGTGGTATCAGTCATGTTCTGTTGGGGTCAGAAGCACAGAAAATAAACTCTTAACTGTGGTGCCTGGCTCTGGCACCCAAGAGAGCACCAAGTTTAGCATAACACCATGGAGACAGCTTTTAAAGTTAAGCAGAGAAACTGGGAATGTGAGTGTGTGAATTAGAGTTTTCTTAAGTGACTGGGTGAGAAAGTTAGAGTTTAGGGTTTAAGCTGTATTAGAGAATAAGAGACAATATGGAGGATTTAGGGGTGTTGTCCCTTTCTCCTTCTTCTTCCTTCTTCTTCCTTCTTCATCTTCTTCTTCTAAGGGTTTTTGGGTAATAATGAGTGATTGGACAAAGAAATCTGCAGGGCAGCACACAGGTGTTGGGTCGTTGGGTCACTAAGAAAAATAACTTACTTGGCAATTGATTATTGGACAAATAGACACATAAAAGACCTTGGAGAGATTCTTCACTCTCCATTTTGCACCTCTCTGTCTTAGTGATAGTGATAGATATCTTGTGCTCTGTGTATATGTAATATAGATAAGGAAAGAATAAACAACCAAGCCTGAACAGAAGTAAAGAGCCTCTGTCTCCCATCACTCTCAGTCCTGAGGAGAAGAACCCAACCACCAGTGTCACCATGACAATGTTCCTGTGGAAAATACTCCCAGCACCACTGGGCTTATGTAAATCCCAGCTGAAGATGGTTGTGGAGAAACATCTTTGGGAGCAAGCCCTTAATTATCACTTTTTCATTGGCAAACATGACATGCAATTTTTAAATGCTTTTCTAGCAAAGAAAACTGACAGCTTATACTGTGGTGTATAAATACAATAATACATGAAATATAGCTAAGAAAATTGTTTGTTTGGGACTAATCTTACATGAAAAGCAACTTTACAGAATGATTGCAGAAGGAACCACCTCCCTGGCTTACACACTTGATTTTGAGGAAATCTCTTCAGGTAATAAATATTAATAATCAAGATGGAAGTGTAAAAGTCTGAGTTCCAGGTTTGTTCATGTTCCTGTTGCAGAGAAATATTTGATATGATGAGAAGTGTTGGTGTAACATGTGCTGGTTCCAGCCTCTGGCAGTCAGTGATAGCAAGATACTGCTGTTTGTATCATAATTATTATTCATAATATTCTTTAATAGAGTATTTATAATATTAGAATCTTAACTATAAATATTTAACCACAGTAAGAGCTCTGCCCTTGCATTTCTGCTTCCATACTTAATATTTTTAATTGCTAAGCAAAACTAGATTTCATGCGACAGAAAACAAACAAAAAAGCAAAGTATTAAGTTAGGGATAGAAAAGGATTAAGCATGGATTTGAGAGATACCAGCTTATTTCAGTTAAACAGCTGGCTCCATTTTCTATTACAGTCATTATTCTAGTTGCAAAGTTTTAAATTGTTTAAATGTTTTCTTAGATGCATTGCAAGTTTTATCAGAAGAAAGAGAGTAAATGTGTTTCTGGTGGTCTGGAAAACGAGACAAAGAAAATAGAGGAAGGAAAGTAATGTTTGAAGAGAAGCGCTTTGGCTGCACCCCCAATCCAAAAAAACCCAAAATGGAAAGAAACCAGAATGTTTGGGAGTGGTAAGAGCCTCCCCTGCCTGGATTTTCTGTGTGGCCCCAGTGCAGTTGTCTAGTTTGAGTTGCAGCACTGTGATGCATCAAATGGTTTAGAAGATTAGTTGCTGCTCCTTTGGCTTGCCCAAGAACTCTTTCCACATGGATGCTTCAAAGATTATTTGTTGTAATTCCTGGGTTCTTAGACTTATCTGTAACACAAAATGCACACGGATATTCTCCCTGCATGGCCTCCCCAGCTGCCAGTCACCAAGTTTGGCACTCATTCTTCTTTTCTTTTTAATTTTCCTCACCAGAACAATGTTTTCATAATTTCTTTTCAGTTCCTAGGATAGTTAAAACTTTAATTTAGAGTCTGAAGTTGTTTAATAAATTAAAAATTAAAAAAAACCCAAAACCAAAAACCCCAAAGCTTTTGAAAACATTGAAAGGCTAATTCTTCTATCTGAAGATCCATCCAAGGGTGAAGAACTGAGAAAGATATATATTTTTCCAGAAAACTCATTTTCCAGCTCTGGGAAGGTTGTGTAAAAGTTAGTTTTGCAAAACACCCAGGAAAGATAAAATTGTACTTATTAAAAATGCTCTGTATGACCATGTAATATGCAGCATGAAGGATTATAACTGTGTTAAGTATCCAGAATATCATGGAATCACTGAATGGTTTGGGTTGGAAGGGACCTTAAAGATTATTTTGTTCCAACCCTCTGCTATGGTAGGGACATCTTCCACTATCCCAGGTTGCTCCAAGCCCTGTCCAAAGTGACCTGGGAAACTTCCAGGGATGGGAATGGGTAATGAAGAAGTGTAACCTGAAGGAGTGTAACTGTGTTAAGTATTTAGGAATCTGTAATCCTGTTTATTTACATTTGCTTTCACTTGAGTTATTGAGAAGATGCCCTTGATGTTCATGACCAAATATAAGATCAGAGCCAAATAAATGGTAGATGTTTTCATTCAGGTTCCCATTTGTTGTTCTGAGAGGATTATGTCTTGTAAAGTTTGCTGGCGTTCCAGGAAATCCAGAGTTCCCTGGTGAGTTTGCAACTGGAAAATGCTTCATAAGAAAAGAAAAAAACTCCCCCAAACCATAAAGATTCTGTATCATAGTCTTTATAACAGAAATGTCATATTGGTTTTGCAATAACATAAACAGTAAAGATCAACTTCTTGTGAGTAAAGAACTGTAAATCATCTCAAATTCAGCAGTGACAACATTAAAAGAGATTTAATCAATAGCATGAAACAAGAAAATATTATTATGTACAGAGTGTTCTGGTGTCTACCTAACCCAGTACTAAATAAAGTGCCAGCCTACTCTCTGCTGGGAAAAATCTCTTTTGAAGCTTAAGATCAAAAGCACTTTTTAAGCTTAAGCAACACCATACGGTTTCAATTCTTTCTTTTGAGCAAGCACTTTAAAAAGCACAACTAAAATGCAACTGACAAACTCGAAAAATCTTTTGTGTTGTTCCACTTGGATGATCTAATGAGAAAATGGCTCAGTTCTGTTGTAGCTAATGAGGTATAACATCTTCACTGAACCTGAATATAAACCAGATACTTCTCTGAAGATATAGTCTGAACATGCTTCTATTGCTTTACTCATTCATTCTGCCATGTTTTTATTTAAGTGATGTCCAATGAATAGAAGCACAGGTCAGTTTTGAAATAGAACATTTACACGTGAAATGACTCGTTCCAAAAGTGCTTTCAACTCTGTATACAAGCATTGTGGATTCAAGTGGGAAAATGAAGGCCCCAAATCTGCAAACAGAGATATTAATGCAGCCAGACAGAGATCTGTGCTGACACATTTTTGACAGGCAAAGTTCTGAGACAGAACCTGAGTGTACGTGGATTTTAACCTACCTAGTTTCAGCAGCAACCTACTATCAATGTGAATGCTGAGGTTTGGCAAAGCAGTGAAATAGTATCAAACAAAAACATTTGTTCTGGTAGGACCTAGAAGGCAATATTCTGCTAAAGAGCTTTATTTATATTTATGTATAAATAAATGCTTTATTTATACAAGAAAGGATTAATGGCAAGAAATTTATACAAGGATACAATAAAGGCATAGGTGTGGGAAACAAAGGAGTGAGATTTAGTGCATCAAGTAGCATTTGCAGCTCAGCAGCAGTTTAGACATGTCTAAACATGGTGACAGCACCCTGGCAGTATAAAATTTAAGGAGACAATCGGAGTAGAATATCCTTGTGCTGTAGGTGTATACTGCTAGAGCTTCTTATCATAGAACCATGGAATCCAAGAATGGTTTGGGTTGAAGGGGACCTTAAAGATCATCTTGTTCCACTCCCTGCCATGGGCAGGGACACCTTCCACTATCCCAGCTTGCTCCAAACCCCATCCAGTCTGGCCTGGAACACCTCCAGGATGGGATCCAACTTCTTTGGATACCCTGTGCCAGGTCCTCACCACCTTCACAGTCAAGAATTCCTTCCTCATACCTGATCTAACCCTGCCCTCTTTACATCCGTGAATTCAGGTACAGATATGTCAGCTTCATCAATAAAGCAAAGAGGTGTTAGGAATAGCTGAATAGGTTGATGAGGATCTGAAAATAAAACTGAACTGATGCTTCTCATCATCCTTAGTACTTGTGTTCAAATCTGTAAAAGAACTTTTTCTGTGATTCATAAATACAAAACAGAGACAAAAGGAGAGAATTGGTTTGCAGAACACAAAGTCCACATCTTCTCATTATTCAGTGCATCCTTCTGGGTAAACCAATGTTAAAATGACAACTGCAGGCTTTTGAGCTGTAAGGAAGGAATTCCACTCATCAAACAAATCTCCAGTGAAGTTTCATGCTGTGATACAAAAAACACAGGTCTGCTGTGGGACAATGAGCTGTTTCAGTGAGTGGGGTCTTAGTGATAAACGGGACTACAGAGACAATGACCCTTCTGTTTGCAGGAGACAACGTGCTGGGCTGGCCTCCTCTCCGTTGCTGCTGTTCTTGTATTTAGGAAACCTAGCAGTGAATCCCTCTAAAAGTCTCTGTTCAGGGAATTTGTGCTGTAAAATAAGATGAGGCACACCCAGTGAACGCAGACAGACTGACAGATGGGTGAGCACGAAAAGATAATGAGTGATGAAATCGGTCAGTGTGACAGACAGTGATCACAGCAGATGCCCAACTGCTGGGAAGCTTTCTTTTGAGGTTCACAGTCAGAGAGAATTTCAGGGCAAAGTCTGGAGGAGAACAACAAGGTCCAGGCAGCCCCTTGTCAGCAAAAGGGGCAGCAAAGGTTGAAATACAGCAAAAAAGGGGTGTTGATGACCAGTAGCAGTGGTCATGCTCAAGGCATGAGGTAGGACACAACCTCACTCTCAGCAAGGATGGGCAAAGGCAGGACTGAGTCACAATAATGGAGACAATTAGCTTGATGAAGAGGAACAGTGAGAGCTGGCTCAAACCAACAGGCTTGTGTCAAAGCAATAAATAAAGACTATTTTCTGTGTTAAAGTATTTCCAGTGGAAGAAGATGGGACAAGATAGCATCTCTCAAGACAAGGCAATATGTTTTTGCATTCTCAGATTTAAATTGAAAATAACTATGTAGGTGACCATCATCAAGAAGATAAACTGGAATTTCAGTTAATGAGAAAATATGGACAGGGAAGTTTTAAGGGTAAGTATTGCACCTTGAAATTAAAATTTCAAACATTCAGACATAATTGCTGTTAAACTGCATTATGTAGTAACATTATGAGGCAGGAGAGTAAGTTAAATCTGAAACTTTTATGAAGAAAATATCAGACACCCTGTGAAAGTGTGGGTATTTCTTCTCCCTCTGTTCTTGTTTCATGTGGATATAATTGCATGGCATTGTGCTGTGGTTTAACCCCAGCCAGCAATTAAGTTGCCACCACTCATCTCCTCATGCCATTCTCAGGAGAAATTAGAAAAAAGGTAAAACCTGTGGGTTGAGATAAGAACACTTTAATAATTGAAATTAAAAAAAAAAAATATTATTGTAATAATTCTAATGGCAAGTGAGACAACAAAAAGAGAGTAAAAATGAAACCTCAAAATTGAACCAATATATTTTCTTTTTTCCAACGCAAACCCTGAGGTTGCTATAGAAATTTTATTGAGAAGGGGGAAAAAGTCTATTTTAATACTATGATGACTGCATCAGGGACCCATTATAGATTGCATTAGTATTGTCCTTGGTATCTGAGTAACACTTATTTTACTTGTTCAAGGGGCTGGTAAGCAGCTCCCATCCCTTTGTGTGCATTTGCTGACTGTCAAAACACAAGCAATGATCAGTAGTTCTGCCTCAGCAAAAGACACCCATAACCTTTCTGAATTGCCCATGTGTTGTTTTGAACCACTTCAGTGACAGTGGAAAACAATGTGTTTGATTTCATCTATCTGCCATCTCTACTTAAAACAAAATATCTTCCTAAATAAGATCTGGGCATCTTGAGAAACAAGGCTTAGGTCAATCATTATGATTGGCATTGCTTATATATGTAATTATGAAGAGTATATATGGGTGACTGCAATTTGATTAATCACTGGCACAGATTTTGTGGGAATTATATCTGTATATTATAAAAAAGATGTGTTGAAAAATTAAACCTATTACTTGGAGGTGTAAATATTACATGTATGCACTCCAGCTCTGTGGAAGATGGGTTAAATCTTCTGCATGCAGACCATGAAAATTAAAAAAATAAAAAACCAAACCTCTTCTGTTCATGGAAGTCTGAGGACATGAAAAGAAATCAGCTGTAAACTGCTGCTTAATTTAGTAAAATACTTACAAAATCACAGAATAGGTTGGAAGGGACCTATATTGTGACTTCTGTGTGTATTCTCACAACAGTTGAATGACAGTATGGCAAAATAGATCAACATGCAGTGTTCCACTCATCTGATTGTGAAAGCTTCCTTTATGTTCTGTCTGACCTGTGATTAGGCAACATGAGCTAATAAATTAATAAGAAAGAGAAGGGAAAGCAAGAGTTATCATTTTATCTTTGCTTCTTCCTTATGACCCAGCTAATGCAACATTGGGCTTGGTAACCCAAATTTCCACAAAACCACTAAATATTGGTGATCACTGAGCAGGTATAGGACATGAAATGATGACATTCATACATCAAACACAAAACAATATCCAAAATGTACGTTAATAGGCGATATTAATTTGTGTTAAGATGTGTAAATACATACTGTGCACACTTCACCACACAGGCCTATCTCAACAAGGCTGCAAAAATGAAGGGCTAATTCAATTTCTGGAGGATGTGTCAAGAGGATCTGGGGAGTCTTTAACACATATTTTTGTCCCTAGAATACTTCACACTTGAGAGAGAAAACAACAGTCATAAAGGTGACAGTATCCACACAGTGGGAATTTGAAAGCAGATAGAATAAATAGAAAAATAAAGAAATGGACAGTAAGAAGTAAAAACTTAAAAAAACCCCAAAAACCCAGAAAGATGGAAAGAGCAAATGCAGAAAAGGGGAGAGGGAGAATAAATTGAGTGCATATCCATAACAAAAGTAATCTTGGCAATGTTACTGTACTATTATTAAGTGAAGATGGTAGAAGCATCAGTAAATCTGAAATGAAGTGTAGGTGTTTACTAAATATTTTTGTGCTGCTTTTGTGGGGGAAAATAATGTCAATGTTATATATGTTACACAGTAATAATGAAATTATTTCCATTTCAGTACTGATTTAAATGTTGTTAAATAGCAGCTACTGAGCTAAAAGCTGTCTTAATCATTGACTCTGAGCAAGTCACATTTGAAGAAGCTGGCTGAGAAACATCATGGAGCATTTATATTGAGTTACACTGAATTTAGGAACATCAGCCAGGTTTCAGGGATATTTAAGAAAGGTACATTTTCTCATTATTTAATAAAGGAAAGGAGAGGAAGCTGGAAGGTATTAAAATGAAAAAAATATTTTCCATCAACAAGAGGGGCATTCCTACAGTTACTGAACAATTATTTCAAGACCAGTCTGTGTAAGGAATGTTCATCTCCCATGAGGAAACAGACTCACAAAATGAGAAGAGAAATTTGTGATTTTGTGATGAATACCCAGAGAGCCCATATCCATGTGTGCTTCTGTCAAGGTCCCTTTACCCAAGAAAATCTGAAAACAAATTCATGGTTTTCCCACCCCCCAGATGCTGAACATGTAAAAAGAATGAAGGAAGAAGAGCTGGGTGAAGTCTTGAGAAAGATGCATACAAGTGGGTTCTGAGGGGTTCTCTGATGCTCTGCCTCTCTTACTTCTATAAAATTGACCAATGTATAGAGATAATTCAATGTACAGAGGGAATTCTGTGTGGTGGCTTTGCAAGACTTGTCTGAGTTGATGAAGCTGAATTTGACGATGGATGTTGCCTTTATATATGCAGAAATGAGTAAATGAATCCTGACAGGTCCCGGAAGTTTCAGCCCTGAAAAAGTGCACAGATGAGAAATGCAAACTGAAAAGTGATTTGAAAATGCTTTTTAGGACAGAGGCAGATCCAGCATTGATGGGAAAAAGAAGATGAAGGCAGTACGGCCATCTCCTTCAGAGGATGACGAGAAGGATTTCACTTATGGAATGAGCAGAGGGAAGGAGGGTTAATGGCAGGATGAAGGATTGATCAGACTACACACAGTGCTGAGGAAGAACTTTGGAGGAATATAAAAAAAAAGCCTTCTTTATGCTCATAAAGGGTGCAGTAATCTGAACTGACTGAACTCATTGATTCTAACAAGGAGCTGTGACTGCCATCAGAACATTATACAGTGTAAGACAGCTGAATTTTCACAGGTCAGGCTCAAGGGACTGAAATACTATCTCAATATATTTCTCACCACCTGAATGTATATTTCTAATATTTGTTGTGTGATGTGTTACAAATTTAGGAAGGAAAACAAAGTATCAATGATCAATCTGATTGAATATACGTGGACACAACCTCCCAGATCACACCAGCAGAGAGGCAGGTGGTTCCCTTGCTCAGAATGAAATCCTTTACAGAAAGGTGAAAAAATTCAGTGTATGCCTGGCCCCCTGTGCAAAGAAGGGTCCAAAATACAGATGATGGAAGCCTGGTACAGTTGGTTGGATGAAGAAGTGGCCTAACAAGCTCTTCACAAAGAATTCAGCTAAGAAAAGACAACAAGGTGATGCCCCATGTGCCTTATCTGTGCAAAACAAACTAAACCAGCAAAACCGGGTTTCTTCAAGCTCAGAAGAGATAAAAAAAGGGAGATCCAAAGCTACTGACACTGAAGGCACCTCCTTCCTCCTCCATGGAGTACAGGAGAGGTAAAAGTATATGTTAAAAGCTGAAGGGGCTTGCTTCTTGTGGCATGTCCTTGCTGTCCATAGGCCACCTCTGGGCACAGCTGCTCCCTCTTTGTTACCTGATTTGGGAGCTTTTGTGCAGGCAGTATTGATTCAATCTGACTGTAGCTCAGCCATAATCCATGTAAAAAGGAAACACAGTTAATCAAACAGAATGTTCCTCTGCTAACACATTAGCAAAACTGCCAGTTACACTTTCCTGATTTGGGAATTTGATCTTTAGAGAGATGATTGGTCAGTTTAAGGAAGTTTGGTGCAATTCACTGATTTTGGATCAGATTACTGCGACAGTGCCACAAAACTGAAAGAGTCGTTGCAATCAGCTTGGTGATGAGTGATTGCTGTTGTTACAAGGCCCACAAACAACAGGGTATTAAAGGAGATTAAAGACTATTTTCAATCAGAGGAAATTAGTTTGTCATTAGTATTATTACACAAAAATAGACAAGACTGTGTTATGAATCCCCCTTGGCATTAGGGAGGAAGATTAAACATGAAAGACATGAGATTGTTGTTCTATAAATTCAGACTGCAGACATTTCTAGACTGGTCTGCAAACACCATGTCCACAGTTCTGAATAAAGCAAAAAAAGACAAGTGTGAGGATAAAAAAGACAAATGTTGATACCAAACATGTATTTTGCTGTCCTGGTTGTGAGTTTCTTAGACAGGATCTGACTTTGGACACCTGGCAGCAAGCTTCCTGTACAGGTAAGGCAGTCAGGAATCCTATAGTTAATTTGTATGATTTCCCATACTGCCATGGTGTGTTAGCAATCATTGTTCAACAGAGAAAAGATAGAGATTCTGAGTCAAAAAAATTCAGATTATATTGTCAAGGCCCAAATCATCGAGTATTGTATCTAGGTTGTAAGACAATCACTTTAATAATCAGTAGCATTAGGCTGCTTTTTAATGACTAAAGAACATTTCTGGCTGGACTATTTTATTTTCCTAAGTATTTATTGTACCCTTTATGAGTCCCTTCTCTCTGATGTCACAAAACATACATGACATATGCTAAAGCATTAATTTTCCTGGCAATTTTTCTGAACATGAATTCCCTAATGCACACAGAATGAAATACTGCAGTTATCAGCAGAAATGTGTTTTCCTCTAGCAATTCTATATTCTAATAACAAATTGAACTGACAGAGCAGCTTTTAACCTTTCATACTGGGCAGATTAACATGATTTCAGCTGATGGATCAGAACAGGTTGGGATGACCTTGGATCTTCCTCCACTGAGTCTTGTGGCTTTTTGCTAGGTCACTTTCCTGAGGAAACAAGCTAATGGGATTATGCTATCTGTATATCCATCTGCTGGCCTTACTGCTGATTTTTAAACCTATTGATGAGTTTTGGACCAATTTGTCAGACCAGAATTTCTTGCCTTCCTACAGATTCTGTGAAAATGAGCAGCTGAACAAGTGTTGTAAACTGATGGTCCCTGTGAAGGAACAGCTTCAATATTCAATATTGGCTCAAATACAATGCCTGGCACTGGAGGATCCAGGAGAGACCTGTTGTGATTGATCTGGGGAACCCTGAGAATTCACACCTGATTAAGCACTGCTAGCCCAAAGACAAGGCTCTCTAATAGAGCAAACCACTTTCCCACAGTGCAGCTGCTCATCACCAACTACTTAATTAGTTCATAATTTCAGGTGGTCTTTCGAGGGGTGAGGTGATACTCAGAGGGTTATTCTCAGTGTTTGCTAGTTTGAAATTAGATATAGTGGCTCTCTCCTTGCAATGTGCTTTTCATAATGGTATTCAGTAGAACTCTGAAATTTTAATCCTGCCTGATCACAAGAAATGGATTAGTGTGGAGGGTTTAACATGCACATGACAAAGCTCATTTGGCTTTAGACATGAAATATTCCTAAGCCTCTAAATTTTAGGGCAGGGTATATGTGAAGGGTCAACATTAGAAAACTATGTTGCTATATATATAGAAGAGATGTTTATAGAATTTTCTAGGAGAATTAATGTTTCAACATTATTCTTCTGTGACATCAGAAAAAGGCTGGGTTCAGAATTGGCAGAATAAATAAACTGAGCACAGCTGCTGAATTTTCTAATGAATAATTCTCAGGGCCAATTCCTACAGATCAGGGGGAGAATGCAAAGGAGCTGGCTGCAATTTCCTGAGTCATTCTGGTTCTTTGACACCTTACTCTAAAAAATTGCTCAGTAGTCTTGAGGCTTCATTGACACTCTCCTTTGAAATACTTCCAGAGCATTTAGAATTCCTGGAATCCTTAAATGAAGCAAGTAGATTAAGCACTTGATCTTGGCTTTAAAAGAGCAAGCACATCCATTGTACAACCTTGATGTTCTGTAAAGGAAATTTTTCATGTGCTGCAAGCAGGCATGAGTAAAATGTTACCAGAGTGACACAGAAACTTGATCTAAAAAATGTGAATGCTGTTTATAAGATGTTTAAAGATGCAGAAACACTAAACACTTCATCAATACACACTCATTTACATTAAAAACATCTTCACCCTCTCGAGTTTACAATAAAAGCAAATATTAATGAGCCCTGCTCTGTCAGGCCATGGCCCTTTTATTCCACTATAGCAGAAGTGAATGAAAAACAGGAAAAGTGATAGGAGTGAGAATTAGACAGTTGTTAGAAACACAAATTGCTGAAAATGGAAGCTGCCTTTCAATGCAAATGAAAAAAAAGCTTTCAGTGGCAATGAAAATTTGATGGCTCATACAGATCACAGTCAGGACCCAAGGAAATTCAAGCAATGCTGTAGGATTGAGCCTGTCTAAGGATTTAAAAATAGTCAGAATACAGAAGGGAAAGATAGCTCCAATGAATGTTTTTCTACACCTTTGGGAAGAACCATGATGAGATCCTTATGATTTGCATGGGTAAGGGAAAACAGTTTGTATTTCATTTCCAACTAGAAAGAGCCTAAACATGCTAATGTTTTTAAAGGAGGCATTTTTTGATCAGGGATGTTAATGAATCAGTGGCAGAACTTCCAGTTCATTTTATATATATGGTAGTAAGCTTGACAACTTGTAGAAGGTTATGAGCAATATGAAGTGATAATAATATTGAGAATAAATGAAAGATAGTAGGTTTAGATTGGATGTTAGGAAAAAGGTCTTCCCTGTGAGAGTGGTGAGGCCTTGGCACAGGTTTCCCAGAGAAGCTGTGGCTGCTCCATCTCTGGAACTGTTCCAGACCAGGTTGGATGTGGTTTGGAACAACCTGGTCTAGTGGAAGGTCTCCCACCCATGGCAGGTGATGAGCTTCAGTATTCCTTCCAACCCAAAATATTCTATGATTCTCTGATTTTCCACTCCATTGTTTCTGTCTGTCAAATATAGTTACTCTTGCGTTCTGGATTCAGCAGGATCTGAACATGACTGTTTCCAAGATCACGCTAGAACAAAAATTTTGATACCAGCCAAGATCTTTGTAGGATCAATGTTTAATATTTAATTTCTGCCCTACTGCCAGAGGCAAGGGCAAAGCTTCTACATTTACAAAACCCATAAAATGAAATTTGCATTACAAAAACAGGTGCAGAACTTATCCTGAAGATTTCTTTTTCAATAGCAGCTGGTATAAGTTATAACAAAACAGAACATTAAGCCTCATTCATCTTTGATCTTGCAATATTTTGTGATGCTTCTGTGACTTCTTAATCAGAAATCAGGATTGGATGCAGGTGAGTGAGAGCCTTTAACTGCCCAGTGACACTCAGCTGAAATGTGGCTGGCTTGGAGATTAAACATTTTAAAATTTCTAATATAACTTATATACACAAAAGAGATTTGCATTTCCTTTCTGTCTGGTGTACTGTCACCTCATTGGTGACAAGAGCCAGAACTTTGCTCTGGTTCCTACAGAGCCACTGTGCCATCCATGCTTATGTTGTTTGCTCAAAACACATGGGACAAGGTACTTTTGTGCCAGTTTTGATTGTCCCCATTTTCTGTGACACTGATGGTGATGAACTGCTCTGGAATCACAGGGGCTAACTCAGAAGCTGACTCATCTTGCACTGCTCACTAATATATAAAGTGTGTTAGTATTTGTTTTTATAATCTTGGGATTTCATTCATGACCTAGAAATAATACCAAAAAAACCCCAAAGAAAGCATCATAGGACACATGAGACATACTTAAAAGATTTACATGTGACACTGGAACCTCAAAGCATCACCACAAACCTGCCTTATACACACAGAATATGTTAGACTGCCCACTAATTTAACATATAATACACGAAATACACACCTCTCACATCGTGAGTAAAAATGTCTTTGTGAATGAAATACAGTTCTATTTTAACAACCAAATAAGCCAAAAGCAATCATAGAGTGTTTGGGGTTGGAAGGGACCTTAGAGATCATCTAGTTCTAGTCACCTTGTCATTTATGAGGTTTAGTGATCTGTAATACTCAAGAGTTGTTGCCACATAAAGCTGGTGACAGCACAGCAAAATTAGAATTATCAAAATTTATTATGATAAATACCTAAGGAATAACAACAAAGAACCAGAGACTGGAACTGGTAGCTCTTATTATTTTGTTTATATCTTAGCATGTGTTGATGAGATTAATTGGAGCTTAATTGACAGGACAAATAGACAAGGCAGCATCTTTTTGGATGTTTCCTGGGTGCCCTAATGGAGTTCTGTTTTTTCTGTTGGCTTGTTGTTCAAATTATTTCAGAGTTATTCTGTTCAAATGGTTGGCCTGATTCTGACCAGTACAAAATATTAAATTTAAGTGATCATTAAAAAAAAAAAAAACCCACCCAACTTTTTAAAGAGTGTCTCAATGCCTCAAATTTTTGATGTTTAAATCTGCCAATTCTGACTGAGCCCTTTAAATAGTGCTAAAATGCACTGATTCAAGGGGGATAAAACACAGAGAGAAAGATTTGTTCCAGAAGCTGCTTGGGCAGCAGGGATGAATGAGAGTCAGAAAAGGGCTGAGTACTGGCTCTGTCACCAAAGCTGCAGCCAGCACAGCTGTGCTGCTGCAGGCACATCCAGGCAGGAACAGGGACTCCCAGTGTGCACAAACCTCCCCAGGGCTGGGAATGTCTCTTCCCAGGGCTGGGAATGTCTCTTCCCAGGGCTGGGAATGTCTCTTCCCAGGGCTGGGAATTCCTCTGCTCCCTCCCCTTCTTCAGGGCAGCTGAGAATTAACACAAGCGCTTGGTTTTGATATCTGGCACAGGCCACCAATATGTTTAAATCCTAAGGGAAGCAAAAAATAGAAAGGAATTATGCCTCAGAGATGTCTCTGTGCAAAAATTTTGCATTTTATTCACTTGGTTAGGCTGGGACTGCAAAAAGAAGTGAAGGCCCTGCGAGAACAAAATGCCGTAAAACGACCACAAGGCCTCTGACACTGCAAAAGCCTCAGAAATAACAAGGTGGAAGACCAGACTTTAAGCTTTTACAACTGTTAGGATTCCTTCCCAGGAATTCCAAGTGCTACTGCCTGAATTGTGCCATGAGTTGTGTGTGATACCAAGACTGGCTATGTTAGTAACGTGTTTTTGTAAAATGTTTTTATTTTCCCTGGGCCCTTTTAGCTGGTTCCAGCTCAGGTTGAGGAAATGCACTTTGTTCAAGCCTCTGTTGCCCTCAAAAGTGATCACACAGTTATGATTCACATGCAAATATTTGGTTAAAATAGACACATTTAATTTTGAAGTACACTTCACTGGATCCAGAGCCCAGGACTCCCCATCCTCAGTATTGGGCCTGTTGAGGGAGACCCAGTGTGCTCCAGGAATATTTCTTTATTTGTTGAAATGAAATGACCATCATAAAGGTCAGATGGATGATAAAGTGACACCACACTGATGCTGTGATTCAAATTGGAGGTCATGTAAATAGGTACCAAAGCTTTTGGCTTCTGCTAATACCCCAATATTCATGATCCAAGTTCTGTTTCCCTTGTGCATCCTGGCCCAGCCCTGCCCTGTGGGCTTGTTGCCATTTGGTTCAATAAACTGTATTAGTTAGCATTGGTTTGACATTAGTAGTAGTTATGCTAAGGCTTGGTAGGCCACATGTAACCTGCAGATGAACTATACGGCAGATATTGCAATGTAAGCAGTGTAACTAGGAGATAATCTAGGAATGTACTCTTGGCAAAATTTAAATGTCAGAGAGATAATCGTACCAGGTAGTGAGAGAGAATTAAGAAATTATGATGATGAAGAAATCGTGTAGAAAACATATAAAAACCCTGTGATTTTTCTGTGAAATGGGGCTCTGTCTTTGGACGCTAGTCCACAGGCTCCCGGGCCCTCAATAAAGCACCGCATAAACGACTTCGGTTGTTTGTGTTTTCTTCGGATCGGGCAACAGTTTTCTGGCGACCGCGGCAGGACTCCGAAGGTGCCTGGGGCGGTTCGCGTTCTGATCCACTCCACGCCGGCACCGAAGTGATTCTCGGGGGGGAGTCATCGGTTCGTGCCGACCCCCGCACCTGACGGACGACTGCAAAAGGTAAGCCCGAAGGTGCTTTATTTTTTTTTTCTGGTTTGGGTGCTGCTCATAAGACGAGGCGGCGATCCTCGCAGGGTTGGGCTAAGACGTCTGGTTGGTCTGGGAAGCCTAGGCGCCGGCTGTCAGACGCGGCGAAAGCTGCGCAGGTCCGGCACTTGCCCCTCGCGGCGTCGAGAAGCGGCAAGTTGGATTGGTCTGGTATTTATTTGGTATTTATTTGGTATTTAGTCCTTTTTGTTTGTTTGTTTTGGATATAATTGTTGGTTGAATTTGTTGCTGCTAAAAAGGAAACTACCTCAGTATTGAAGTGATTGTTGTGTGAGTGTGTGGTATGATTGATTTTGTTGGACTGTTAATATTGATTGTGGTTTTATTGTTTTATATATTGCTGCATATTGGTTGTTGCTATTGGTTACCGAGTTTTTGGTACGGCTGTGAGTAAGGTTTAAAATGCCATTTAAGACACTTAAGTTTATGGTTCAGTCTAATAAAGGTATCCCAGAAAATACCCCACTGGGATGTTTACTGAAGAGGTGGAAAAGTGAAAGGTTTTTCCAGGAGATGAGTAAGGATAAAATGATTGACTATTGTAATCATTGGTAGCCCGAATATAAGCAAGAAGGACCGTTATGACCAGAGAATGGTACTGTGGATTTTGACACCATAAATTCGTTAATGCGCTATCTGGAGGAAAATGAAAAATGGGATGAAATACAGTATTTAGACTTGTCTCATTTACTGCACCGTAAAAAGGAATGGCAGACTGAGTGTGGAATAATGGTATTAAAGATGAAAGAATTTAAGTGCGGGGGTTGTAAAGAAGGATCTAAATGTGTTCAGTGCTTAGCCTTAACCTTTTGACCAGAGGAGGATTTGTCTTTTATGGTGTCACCCGGTGCGCTTCCTGCTTCACCCCCCCCCCGCTCCTGCTGTCTCAACCCCTCCTGCTGTCTCGCCTCTTCCCTCTGTCTCACCCCATTCCTCTTTCTTTGTATCCACCGTTACCAGAAACCAGCACTGAGGATGAGGATGAGGAGGAAAAAGTAGCAAATTTAACGGCAGTACCGGGGAATGTTAAGAAAGTTGTTATCCGACCTAAAACCCCTTCCCCTGTTACTCCCCAGAATCGGCGAAATACTCTGCTTGCGGCACGAACTAGACAGGGACGTAAAAATTACGGGGGAACCCCAGCTTATTGCCCCTTTAAGGGAAAGCTATGGGACCCCAAGGAGAGAAAGTGCTTGTGAAAGTGCCTTTCTCCCCAGGAGATCTGGTGATTTGGAAGCAGTCAGCAGGCTGTTACCGAGAGAATCCGGAGAGGGTGGCCCGGGTGGTCAAAATGATAATTAAAACCCAGAATCCAGATTGGAATGACATGCAGGTTTTGTTAGACACTTTGATGGATTTTACCGAAAAGGAGATGATGTTACAGGCAATGAAAGAGCGTGCTCGAGAGGTAATTAGGCTGCGTTGTACAGTAAAAACAGTAAATGACTTAGTTCCGAGCGATGATCCAGGGTGGGATCCAAACAGGGTCGGAGGAATGGAATCCATCAAGATGTACCAGGAGTTGTTAGTAGAAGGAATCAGGACTGGGATGCCTAAGACGCTAAATTGGTCGAAACTGTATTCTGTCAGGCAGGATAAGAATGAATCTCCCTCGGCGTTTTTAGAAAGACTTAAAGAAACTGCTAGACGCTTCACTGATTTGGAAATTGACAGTGAAGCAGGGAAATTGCAGCTTGCTTTAATCTTTTTGGGTCAAACACAGGAAGATATTCGGAAAAAAAAAAACTGCAGAGATTAGAAGGACAAGATACTCGGGACCTGGATAAAATGCTTAGAAGTGGCTTGGAAAGTTTATAATAACAGGGAGAAAGAAACAGCCAAGAAACAGCAGGCGAACATACTAGCTATAATGCAGCAAGCCAGTGAAAGGGGGGGAGGCAGAGGTGGTTTCGGGCGCGGTCGTGGTTCTGGACGCGGCAGGGCAGGATTCCAGAATGTTAATTTGGAGGACGGGGGATGGCCCCTCCTAGTCCCCAGCAAGGAGAGATTGCTCCCAATCAATGTGCGTTCTGTCGTCAGATAGGACACTGGAAGAATGAGTGCCAGTGAAAGCTGGATTGGGAGGAATGCCAGTGAATGCACCAACAGGTTATCCTGTGAATCCAGTAAGTGGCGCCCAAGCATTTGTATTGGGAAATTATCAGAATCAAAGCTGACTAGACAGGAACTTAAGGGTCAGGATTGATATTGATGGGAAAGAAGACAAGAGTTTATCGTGGATACGGGGGCAACGCATTCAGTTTTAAACAAAAGGTTAGGACCTATCAGCGATACTACCATACAGGTAGTGGGGGGCAACGGGACAATTAGAAGAGAGACCCTTTTTGCAACCATTAAATTTGAGATTTGGAGGAAAAGAATTAGATCATCAGTTTTTGTACATGCCTAATTGCCCCAAGCCATTGCTTGGCAGAGATTTGTTGTCATCATTAAATGTCAGAATCATATTCGAAAATGGGAGGGTAAAATTAGAGGTTCCGGGAGAGGAAATTGCTAAATTGTTTGTAATAAAAGAAATTGATCCCTCTCCTATTCCTATTGAAGTAGATCAAGCTGTAGTACCTTGGGTATGGGAGACTGGGAATCCAGGAAAATCAAAAGCTGCTCAGCGGGTGGTAGTAGAATTAAAAGAAGGAGCTCAGCCAGTGAGAATAAAAACAATTACCCAATCAAGTTAGAAGCTAAAACAGGGTGTCGCTCCTTTGATAACTCAGTTTTTAGCACAAGGAATTTTGCAGGAATGTGAATCAGACTTTAACACTCCTATTTTTCCAGTTAGAAAATCCAATGGTAAGTATCGGCTAGTGCAAGATTTGAGGGCAATTTAATAACATTACCAAAGACATTCACCCAGTGGTTGCCAATCCGTTATACTTTATTAACATCTGTGTCAGAAACATTTAAATGGTTCTCTGTTATTGATTTGAAAGATGCTTTCTTCTGCATCCCTCTGGCATTGGAAAGCAGGAAATATTTTGCCTTTGAATGGGAGAGTCCTGATACTGGAAGAAAGAGGACAGCTCACCTGGTCTCGACTGCCGCAAGGATTCAAAAACAGCCCTACAATATTTGGAAATCAACTGGCGAAGGAATTGGAAGAATGGAAGACTGCTGAGGTAAGAGAGTTACCTTCCTCTTATGTCATTCTCCAGTATGTGGATGATATCTTTTTAGCGACAGCAGAAAAAGGAATGTGTCTGAAATTGACTATTGCTCTGTTGAATATGCTGGGCCAAGCTGGCTACCGAGTGTCAAAAGAAAAAGCACAGCTGATAAAAGAAAGTGTAATATATTTGGGATGTGAAATCACCCAAGGCCAGAGACGGTTGGGAGTCAATCGAGTGGAAGCTATTTGTGCTATTCCCTTCCAGGAACCATCAAGAACTAAGGTCCTTTTTAGGAATGGTAGGGTGGTGCAGGCTGTGGATTCTGAATTTTGGACTTCTAGCTAAACCATTATATGAAGCGTTGAAAGAACCGCAGTTGAGCTGGAATCGACAGAGGAAAAAGGCCTTTGAAGACTTGAAACAGGCATTGAAAGAAGCTCCGGCATTAGGCCTTCCAGATTTAAACAAGGACTTTCAGTTGTATGTGAATGAGAGACAGAAAGAAAATTGGCACTGGGAGTGCTAGCTCTCAGAGACTTGGTTCCTGGAAACGCCCGGTAGGGTTATTTTCTCGAAGCAACTAGATACAGTAAGTGCTGGTTGGCCGTCATGCTTGCGGGCAGTTACGGCCACAGTTGATCCTCATCCAGGAAGCCAGGAAATTGACTTTGGGAAGGAAAAATTAGAGGTATTTGTGCCTCACATGGTACTGGCAGTCTTGGAACAAAAGGGGGGTCACTGGCTTTCATCCAGCAGAATGCTGCAATACCAAGCAATTCTGAGAGAACAGGATGATGTAGATCTAAAAATGACTAATCATGTTAACCAGCAGAATTTCTCCGCAGTGGGCAGGAAGAAGGAGAATTAGCACATGACTGCATGGAGGTGATTGAACAAGTGTATGCCAGCCGAATGGATTGAAAGATGTTCCAATGGAAGATCCGGATTGGGAACTGTTCACTGACGGGTCCAGCTTTGTAGAAAACGGGTACCAGGTATGCGGGATATGCAGTGGTAACAGTTACCACTGTAGTGGAAGCAAAAGCTTTGGCTCCTGGAACATCAGCTCAGCAGAGCCGAGATCATTGGACTCACTAGAGCCCTAATGTTAAGTTCTGGAAAGAAAGTGAATATATGGACTGATTCTAAATATGCTTTTGGGGTTGTGCACATTATGGCGCCTTGTGGAAAGAACGAGGGTTATTGAACTCCAAGGAACTTACTATCAAGTATAGTACTGAAATTCTAGCCTTGCTAGATGCAGTACACCAACCTAAAAAGGTTGCAATAATGCATGTGAGAGGTCACCAGAAGGAGGAAGGAAAAATATATCGGGGAAACAAATTAGCTGATGTCACAGCACGAGAAGTGGCCAAAGAAGTGTGGACTCAAATGGCCCTGATACCCACTAAGGTGAGTCCTGTAACTCCACATTTAACTCAGGAACCGAAGTATTCCCTGGATGATGAAAAATTAGCATCGCTGCTGAAAGCACAGAAGAATGCAACTGGATGGTATGTAACAATCATGGGACAAGTTGTAGTTCCCGCCCGAATTATGAAAGCCATCTTAGAGACGGAACATAATAAATGCCATTGGGGAGCAGAAGCGTTGGTAACATTTCTAAAAAGAGAAGTAATTTCTAACCAGATGTTAACATTGGCAAAACGGGTGAATGCCATGTGTTCAACTTGTTTGAAAAATAACCCAATAGTTAGGAAACAGATTCAGTTAGGGAAATTACGAGTAGGACCAGAACCAGGAGATTACTGGCAAGTAGATTTTTCAGAATTACCGAAAGCACAGAACTTTAAGTATCTTTTAGTGTATGTATGCACTTTTTCAGGATGACCTGAGGCCTTTCCTTGTCGCACCAATCAGGCAAAGGAAGTAGTCAAAACACTGTTGAAGGAAATTATTCCAAGATTTGGGGTACCGTTAGGACTGTCATCAGATAGAGGCCCACACTTTACAGCAGGAATAGTACAAGAGGTGGCCAGGATGTTAGACATATCTTGGGACTTACACACCCCTTGGCGACCTCAATCGAGTAGTCAGGTGGAGTGGATGAATCAAACAATTAAAGGATTTAAAGACATGAATTTGCAATTACAAGCCACATCCCGAATGACTTTACAGAACAGGATGGCACTAGATATGCTATTGTTAAAAAGAGCGTGGTGTGTGTCAATATCTAAAAACGAAAATTGACCATTGCTGCATCCATATTCCAAATGTGACCATTGAAGTAGAAAAAGATATTTCTCAATTAGAAACGATTGAATCCAAAACAAGAGAAATTGAAAAAGAAGCACAACATAATTGGATCGGAGCTATATTTGAGTCCTTAGGACTTCAGGTTTCTGGATGGGTTTCGTCAATAGTACAGTACATTCTGTTATTTGTAGTTTTGTCATTAATCGTTTGGTTAGCCTATAAGTGTGTTCTAGGAGTCATTGAAAAAGAAACAAGACGCACCAGAAGAGTGATAAAAACCTTGACAAGAACCAATGAGATACGCCTCGATGAAAGACGTCGACCTCCTCCGAAGTATGAAGATGTCGTTGGGCAGGATAAGCCAGCATTTGAAAGAACCAACGATAACTAAGAGTTGAGCATTCTTGCAGAAGATTGAAGAATGCTCAAAAGGGGGGGAATTGTTGCCATTTGGTTCAATAAACTGTATTAGTTAGCATTGGTTTGACATTAGTAGTAGTTATGCTAAGGCTTGGTAGGCCACATGTAACCTGCAGATGAACTATACGGCAGATATTGCAATGTAAGCAGTGTAACTAGGAGATAATCTAGGAATGTACTCTTGGCAAAATTTAAATGTCAGAGAGATAATCGTACCAGGTAGTGAGAGAGAATTAAGAAATTATGATGATGAAGAAATCGTGTAGAAAACATATAAAAACCCTGTGATTTTTCTGTGAAATGGGGCTCTGTCTTTGGACGCTAGTCCACAGGCTCCCGGGCCCTCAATAAAGCACCGCATAAACGACTTCGGTTGTTTGTGTTTTCTTCGGATCGGGCAACAGGCTCACCTCACAAAGCAAGAATATTTCTGCTACTAAATGTTCCTTATGAAGGAATTAGAGCTTAATTTCTCACCAGATCATAAATATTATTTAAGGAAATTAATTCATGATAGCTGATGATAAGTTTTAGAAGTGTTTTTAAGTCTAGAGACGTTCTGCAGTGTGCTCAGATTCAGAACCTAGGCCAAAAGTAGATCAGAAATTACAATTTTGCCAGACATGAAGCCAAATTCCCTAATGCTCATTGGCTGCCTTTAAAATAACAAAAGTTCAACTGATGGAGTACTAATAAAATATTGTCTTACTGCTAAACCATAAAAAGAGTATAAAATGGGAGTACACACTGAATGAAATGGTGAAAAGCCAACAAAGGCTATAGTGACTCTTCCTCAGTGATTTGAAGACTATTTATTCTCTAACTTCTCCTTGAAATAAAAGTGACCTGGGTAAGAGGGAGTCAGAGAGAAGGGAACAGATGCTGCTGACATGAAGGAACTGGCAACCCTTCCATTATGAAAGAGCAGCAAAGGGAGAGTGGAGCCAAGCAGAGACAGGCAACAGAAGAGGAAAAGAGAGAAGATAATTGCTAATTTTCCTTTTCCTTGGGAAAAGGAAAAGAGGGAGGAGAATTGCTATTATCCCACTGCAAACACAGAATCACTGGAAAGGTGGCACCTTGGTGAAATAGGAAGAGAATTGTTATTCACCTCTTTGTCCTTTTCCTGAACATTGCCTCTAAAATTTCTGCTTTGCCTCGAAAATTTTGGTGTTTTTTTTTCCTCAGGAGGCATTCTGGTGATGTCAGATTTCACAAAAAAGAAAATATTTTCTGGAACAACTGACATAATGACATGAAGTCATGTATTTCATAAAATTCAAAGGACAGGCTGATAGTTTAGGTTGTGTCCTATTTTCAGACACATTCCTTTTAAACTATTTGTCTTGGAAATTTTATTTCCTTTACACAATAAGAAATGTAATTAGAATTCAGCCCAATAATTATAATTCACATTGCATAACAACTGATAGGCAGAGAAATACCAGTTCTAGTTATGTTAAATAAATGTAAGTAACGTCAGAATCAAGCCCAAATGTAAACATAAATTTTTAACTATTGTGTTTGGTTTAGGTCATGGGCCAAGCTGAATAACAAAGTAACAATTACATAATGCATCCACTGTGCTGAGAATTTGACAAAAATATCTCACTTGTACCTGACTAAATATTGGCCTTAAACACTGTAAACATTGTGGGCTTTTTTCATTTCAGCAGTCTGAGGCCTGACCTTTACTGTCAGTTTCATGTTCAAAACACCATCATCACGTTACAAATCATGAGACAGAATGAATCTTTCTGTGTTTTTCTTTTCTTCTTCCACAATTACATTGAATGTAGAAAACAGACACTGTTTTTTGAGCTATATAAAATAAAAGGCATTTGAAATCTGCAAACTTTCTGATTTTTAATTAAATTATAAATGTAATACTGAATGTAAGCTGAGAGGACTTTAATTAGGAAATGAACAGCAATCAAGTCAGGAAATCATCTTTCTATAACATAGATCTTCTAGAAACTGGGTTTAATTTCTCATAATCAAAGTGTACCAAATTTAGTGTAAGACACTAAAATCCATCAGTGTATTCTGGCAGGACCAGCTCTTGGTCAAACACAAGCCTCTCACAATGCTTGTGGCTGCAGTCCCAATTCCCCTATCCCAAGGAAGCCCACGTTTCCAAAGTGGCCAAAACAGGGTAAATATATTGAAGTTTTTTAACTAATTTCAGAATGTTGAGTCAAAAGTATCTTTTTCTGTGAAAACCCACCAGTTTAATTCCTTTCCACCATTAGAGTTCTTTGCCATATGGACTCACACAGGCTGATAAAGGGGTTTAACTTGGCTGCCTGATGCCCTGTGCAGAATAAACAACTGTCAGATTCCAGCATGAAGATCTCAGCCTGTCAAAGTCTGGCTGAGATCCTGAGAGCATGGACAGCTCTCCTGCAGTTCTTCTCCTCCTGCATTGTCCAAAACTACTCCACACTCTGGTGTGATCCCCTTCCAAATTAGCTTTTGCTTCCTCCCTTCTGAGAAACCAGAAACAACCCCAGTTCCTTTAGAGAGAGATGTTGCTCCCTGTTAGCATTGAAAAACTTGGAGGGTGTATCAGAAGAGATTAAAATTATTACTGAAGTGATTTCTGTTCTCTTGCAAAAAATAGGGTAAAGCAGAATGTATCAGAGGACAAATATGACAGAGATTTAATTTGGTTACTTATAACTCTATTTCTCATTCTTATTTGCTTAGACTGTGGGTTTTAAGGGTGAAGATTTCCTCTGTGATATTTGTATATTGCCAACACTCACCCAGTCCCAGTGTATGAGGAGTAGGTGTGAATCTGCTTTAGTGTGGCCCCTCTCACATCCACTCTGTCAACCAAACAAGCACAAACGTCTCAGGTTTGGAATCTTCTTGCCTGTTATTGTCTTGGAAAAAAATGCACTTCAGCTGCCCAGGGATTGTGTTCTGAGGAATGAAAACTCTGACACAGCCCAGAGACAAAGATGATTTTAGAATACAAATGTTAATTTAAACCTTAACTTTATGCTAACAAGTGCCTACAAATACACACCATTGCCAGAAGTAGATGCATCACTTTCTTGGCATTTCCATGGCCTGAATACTGAATCAGTTCCTGGGTAGTTGGCCTGATGGATTTGATTCACTGCACAAGCTGGAGAACTGTGGCCAAGGAAAACTTTTGCAATTATCACTTTTCCTAAGTGAGGGTGAAAAGACAGCTAATGGTTCTAATTCTAGCTTGGGAGTGCAGATAGGATAACAACAGTGATGTCAATGGAATAACAGGTAGGCTGCATCTTGGTCTGGCAAATGAAGAGTCTAATATATATGTAGTACATATTAATAAAAATAAGTATTTTATCTATATCATAATCCTGGGTTTACAGTTTTATTAATTAAAAAATATACCTTGATAGGAAAAAAAAAGTGGTTGCTCTGTGAAATCTGACATTTATAGCTGGCTGATATTTAAAACCTGTGAAATCGAAAATACAAGTAATTTCATAAAGACTGGAACCTATGAAGCCAGGTATCCTTTGGATTTGTGTCATTGATACTTCATTACCTTTAAGACTTCCTTACTTTTCTTTTCAATTTTGGTTGAAATCTGACCAATCCTAAGCCACTGCAGTGACAAACAATTAATTGGTGTCATGAAAAGATCAGACACATCTAGTTATTTCTCACTCTTCAAACTCCTGTCTGGGAATTCCTCCCAGTAGCCAAAGCCCTGTTTGGAGCTTCCCAATATGCCAAAATGCCTCTGGGAAAGAATTCAGCAGTACTTGAGAGCTTCTTTCAAGGCTTTATGTGCCACCCCATGGCCATCTGCAGTAGTTACAAACTGTCCTTCCTGGAGCAGGAATTATTCCAGCCATACAGCACATATTTTACAAGATCTCTCCAAACTCTGACTCACCATGCTTGAAGGATTTCTCAGGATCCCTGTTGGTTTTGCCTTCTGCCTTAGCATATTGTTTCAGAAATTCTGTTTTGGGATATTCACACAAGCTTAGACTTACAGAAAAGAGAAGTTTGGGGTTTTTTTTGTTGTTTTTTTTTCTGTCAGACTCCTGCAAAGATTAAAGCAAGGGCCAGGTATCTTTATTTGACTGAGACCATATCTTAACCATTTAAGGAAATTTAAGCAGCATGACAATATAACTGTAAAATAACATAAAATACACCGTAAAATGTATGCTAAAGGATGGCATGCAGGGGAAGTAAAGAACAGTGAACAAGAAAACAGTTTGTGGTGTCATTATTCCAACAGAATGAGAGACAGGTGCAAGAAAATCAGACTATTAACTGGGCAACAGGATCTTTTTCCTGTATACTCATTTAGCCCTTAACACCTGTGCAGCACTGCTAGGAAACAGCAATAGCAAAATGATGTTGTGTTCAAATGAATACAAATGAAAATAGTTTCAAAAATGGCTCATGAAACCAATCTGTTCCACAGGCAGTAAATACAGCTGCTGCAGATGTCACTGTGGGGTCTTCCAAACTGGTCCTGCACCAGTCCCCCCAAACACTAATGGGGGGCACTGGGGAGAAGTGAGTGTGAAGAGACAATTTGCAACAAAAAGAGAAAGGGAAAGGTAGGAAAAAGATGATAATGAGGAGAAAAAGACAAGAATAGACCTTCTGACCATTGAAAGTTTACACATAGCACAGCATTTACCAAGTACAACAGGCTGTGGTTAACACAAAATCCACAATACTGTTTTTCACTGTCATCATGAGATCACTTGTAAGATGTTTTGGTTTTTTTCTCTTGTCTCTTTAGTCTGTAAGAGGAGTCTCCATGTTCAGTATTACCAAAAAATATCCCCCAAACAAAACCCAACTGGGTTATTTTCCTCAGGACACTTTCTACCATCCCAGGTTGCTCCAAGCCCCATCCAGCCTGGCCTGGAACACTGCCAGGGATGGAGAACTCACACCTTCTCTGGGCAACCTGTGCCAGGACCTCACCACCCCAAATCCCCAAGGAAACAAAAGAAAACCCTCTAAAAAAGCCCCAAAACATAATTATGCCATTAACTGAAATACTGCATCTCCGAATGGGAATGCTCTGGTGCCCAGGGAATTTGTTTTGATCTTGGCAGCTGAAATGTTCTGAGCTCACAACCTGCTGTCCCTCAGGGAGATGTGATTTTGCTTTTGAGATTGAAAAGGTCTTTTTTCTCCCCTTAAGCTCTCACCTTACATATAAAATAAACTTTTACAAGCCTACAGTAAATGCACTTTAAAAAGATAAAAAGCACCATCTTTACTAAAAATGTAAAATACAGCCACAAATATCAAATATGCAAAGGAAGAAATGGATTTTCCAGTTCTGTCTCAGAGGTGCAAGTGGGCAACTTGGTGTCCTCAGACCACTGGTGACACAGCTCTGTGAGCTGCTCAGGGCAGGGATTAGGACTCCATCACAATCTCAAAATGATTCTTGTAAGGCAGTTGAACAAATGAGTGCAATCATGAAAATTTCCAAGTTGAGATAGCCAGAAGATGTTGTGACTTACTTGCCTGGATAAAATCCACCTTGTGACTGTCCTGACATGCACACACTCTCCTGTGATACAAAGAAATGCAATATCTGGATGGGATTTGATTGATTTCTGAAGTCCAAGACCCATAGAAGTACCAACCATAGGCACTTTAGGGGGCTCCAAGCCAACTCTGTCCAGGTGAAACTTCTTAATAATCTTCAGTTACTTGCTGCTTTGCAAAATGTTTCTGTTCTTATAATCATGAAGTTTAGCAGGCCAACATTAAATTCCTTGTAGAACTTAGGCACTTTGCTACACTGAAAACTTGTTTTTACAGAAATACTTGAAACTTCTTAAATTTTACGATCAGAATTTGATTGGGCACTCTAAATCTGCATTTTATTTTCACTCCCATGAAACTGTTTACTCTGAAGTCTCTGGTAGAGATTCATGATTGAAGTATATAACATAGACTCAACCCATGTGCAGAAATGCATGTGGTGAAAAAGTTAATAGTGATTTTTCTCCTTTTGCACTAATTTTTTTTCAGTTCTTTCTGCAGTTCTTTTCCCACTCAGAAAAAAAGAATCACAAGCATTACCTCTAGCCTGTTTCATTTCATTGTAGCTTTGCTCTCTTGAATGGAGCCAAATAAATTTATTTATTTTATTCAGGGGCTGCATTCCAAGTAAAGCACCAAATACCAATATCTAATCACATAGTGTTCCTTTTCTCTTTTTGTTTTTAATCTGTTTAAATTCTTCTAAACCAATCTTGGTTTGAAAACACCTACAATCGTTTCTACAGTCAAACTTGAGAAGAAACTCCCATACTTGCACCTGATTCTATAAGATTCCTTAAAGAATTTGTGGTAATCAGTCACCTTAAAAAGAGGACCACCCTAGAAAGGAGGCAGGTTCTCCAGCTCTTCAATTAATGGAAAGTTTTCTTGAAAAGAACGAGCAGTGAAAGCCAAAATAATTACTGCAGCTATTAAAAAGGTTCTTTCTCAAAAATGGCTATGTGTTAAGATTACTCACCTCAAACCCTTTGGTTTGGCTTTCATCCCTACAAGGCTGATTTATTAATTTCTCCTTGCCAGAACAAAAGGATCCTTGGCTCAACAGAGAGTGGCATTAAAAGCAAGCAGAATTCTATTTATAAACAACCTCAAATGCAAGCTGTAAGTACAGGAGTACCTGCAGCTCTAACAAACATCCCTGAACAGGGAAAGGAGGCACACCTGAGGTGGACAAGCTTGGAGTATTCAAGCAGAAAACAGCCCGTGAAATACTGCCAGTCTAAATTTGAATCTCGCCTCAACCGAGCGTCAAGGTTGTTCATACAAAGGTTATGTAAGTGACTTCCAACGCTTCCCTACAAGAAAGGGTGTGTAGGAACTTAGAATAATCAAATTGCTGTTGTTATGAAGAAGTTGGGTAGCTTTCTTGTTCTTCTATATTTCCTTTTTAAAAGCAAGACCTTCCTATATAGAAAGAAAAGGAAAAGACAACAGAAAAATCAGTCGTTGTGGGCTCAAGGCTTCAGCTCCACCAAGAGAAGGAAAGGAGAAGGAATGTTTCTTTTCTTGCCAGCTGTCTCCAAATGGAGCCTGTGGAGCAGTGATACTTCAAAATACCCCAGATCCTCGTAATAAATTTGTCTTGTTAAAAGTTATTAACTTGGAATCATAAGAAACAGCTTCTAGTTTGAAGTATCTGTAAAAGTTTACCACGGATTATTTAAAAAGTCTTCTTCAAAGTGAGTGTTTCCCACTGTTTCCAATTATACCAGCAAGAATTGTACTACCAAAATAAACTTTTCTTCATTTCCACTTTGAAATATTTTAAATATTCTTCCTGGAACAACAACAACAACAACAACAACAACAACAACAACAACAACAACAACAACAACAACAACAACAACAACAATGGTCAACTGACGTAACTTTGATTTTTTGTAAACTACAAATTCAGGGAAAATAAGGATTACAGGAAGGCTTGTTTGTTGTCTGTATTGTTGTTGTTTTTTATTTTTTATAAGTCTGAAAGTGATAGATTATTTCACTGTAACTGGTTCTAGTGATCCTAAAATGTGGATATACTGATCCCATACTGATCCACAACCCTGAGCCTCATTTTGATGCATTTTGAGCATGTGGATTTTGAGCTTCCAAGCCTTGCTGGTATCCAGCCCTGGACCTGTGGCATCCCTGACACCTTCCACATGCCCCATCAGTGAAGGATTCTCTGTGTGTAGACTTTGTGCTGGCCATTGATTCCAGATGAATTTGATTTGGAAGTCCTAAGCCAGAACTGAGAAAGACAAGAGAAAGAGTCATAAAGTTCACATTGGAATTACAGGCAACACTTCCCCTTCAAAAAACATTTAAAAACCCCCAGAAACTCACAGCACTTTGCTGGATCTCTGTTGTTTAAAGGCCCAGAAAACTTACCCAATCTTCCAAGCATTTCTCCAATATGACTGTTCACTAAAGATGCTATTTCAGTTTTCTGCTCCAGAATGTTATCCTTTCCTCTAGTGGATTTATTTTTCTGTAAGACTGCCCTTTCAAGAATGCTTTTTCAGTGTCTTCCTTACCATTTTCAGTTTCTAGATAATTACTCCCTAGAGATTTATTATTTGATGTTTCATCCAAAATTTGCATCTTACTCAATTCCCATTCCAGCTGATAAAAAGCCCCATTAGGATCCAGAAGCGAGAGTTTACATTAAAACACAGAAGGAAAATGGCCTTTTTTATGTATCTCCAAAAAATAAGCTCTCTATATGTGCACTAAAAAGAATAAAAATTCCATAAAATTCTCCTTAAGAGAACTTTGTGCTCTCTGCCTATACTTTTCAATGTGAATATCATTTAAAATGTTTAAATATGGAGTTTCTATAGGCACTTCTGACAAAGACATGAGGTGACTGAAGCACATTTCCGCTTCCTAGATGTTACCTGATCCACCTGATCCAGAAGCCTGCCCCAAAAGAGTCCTTGGTTTCTGCACTCTCACTCAAAAAAAATATCTATTGACTCTTGATCAAAGCACTTTTAGGGTTCCTATTTGTGTAATCAGCAAGATTTTCTGGTTCTATTTTATAGATATATGTGCAAAGACTCCTGTTTTGATGCAGTTCCTTTAAAGAGCCCTTTGGTCAAAGCTCCTACCTGGGGCTTGAGGTATTTGATTCAATTAGTTATGAACCCAGCAGAACTGAAACTGGAAATGGATCCCCTGCAACACATGAAGTGTTCTAGAAACTTGGTTGTTGATTTTGCTGAAGAATAGTGAACAGTGACATCATAAATGTAATAATTATTAATTATTTTCTATTTCCACTCAAAATGTATGGATAGCATTTGGAAGATTTTTTTTTCTTTGTTACAGATGAAGATAAACCAAGAAATAAATATTAGATTCTCTAAAATCTGCTTAGAAATCTAGTCATTATTTACATTTCCATTTACAACTGATCAGCTCTGATTTACATTTAAATTAAGTGCCCTTTATACTAAAGGTGCTGAAAATTAAAAATAAGTATGTGAACAAATCTTGCTGATATGTACTTTCTGTCCTTTTTGACATGACTTCATCTGTGGGAAGGAGTCTGGAGTACTCAAAGATGAGCCCTGGGGAGTTTTGACACAAACTTTGGGATCCTTTGGTTGTGTATTTTGGATAGGACTCCAAATCATGCAAGTTGGTAGGAAATTGTTATTAAAATGAGAGAAAAATGAAACCATTTACATAAATACTTGGCAATAACGAGAATCATTGTGATAAAAATGCGAGACTGGTACCACCTTCCTATTTTTCTCAAGTTAGTTCCCGGTAAGCTTGACCTCTTGCAAATCCTGCAGAGTATGTAAGCTCTGTGAATGTTTTAAACAATACAGTTTTAATCTAATATAGCACTGCAAATGCTGAAGAGCCTGCAGGCTAACAGGCAGATCATTCAAATGTAAAAACAAATTTGACTGGAGTCTAAACAATGTTGGCCTCTGTTGTGAACTATAGCTTCCTTTTGACATGGAAAGAGAGAATACATTTTGCCAAGAGGGGATTAGCTTGGAAAGCCTCTGTAAATGATACAGCAATGAAAATAAACAGTTTCACAGCTGGGCATGAGGAACCTCAGAGATCATGCCTGGTGTCAGGGGTGCTCATTAGCTTTTGGCTGCAGCCCATGTCTTGGCCTGAGGGAAATCATGAGGGCTAAATCACTGATATCGATCATTTCTCTCCACCGTGACACTGCAGTTCTTCGCAGTGAGGTGACACTTCTGTTTGTGGTGTCCTTGCTAATCAAGAGTCATTTCTGGAAATGCTCTGCTCCCTTTACACTTGTACTTTGTCAGCTCTAATTTCTCAGTCTTCCCTTTCCTTACTTATCATCATGCTCCAGTTTCTCTCTCCTTGTTTTTTCTAACAGGTTTGAAGGGTTTGATTTGGTCTCATTCACCTTTATCAGCATCTCAAGCTCTGACTGCCTTTGTTTGGGTATCAGTATCTCACTCTGCCTTTTTCCCACATTCTCTCCCAAGGGAAAATGGACTGTGCTGCAGGAATTCCATCTCCCTCATGGGGTATGAAGAGTCAAGGAAAACAAAAAGCCACGTGGTCTTCTGCTAGAAAAAGGCACTCACACATTTCTTCTCCCTTTATCTGACAAATTTTCCATCATGAAGCTCTTGCTGGTTCTGGACCAGCTTCCAATTCAAAGGTTAGCATGGGGGGAATATATTTTTTCATAGGAGATAATTTGATTTATATAGGAGCCTAAGAAAAAGACAGGATAAAACTTCCTTCTGAAAAGGATTTTATGACTCCAAGTTATACAGGAATAAAAAAAATTCCAAACACACAAAAAGACCCCAAAACCCAACAAAAAACCCCAAACAAAACAAACAAACAAACAAAAACAAAACAAAACCACAACAAAATAAAACAACAGCAAGAACAAAACCTCACCAGGGAATCCTTTCACATAATACTGAAACTGAGACAAAAGTCTGCTGGTATAAGAAAAGTAAAAAACCCTTTTTATTAGGAAGAATCTCAGAAAATATTTGGAAATGAACAACTTATGTATATGCAGATCACTTTGACAGCTAAGCAAATCCAAATAATGTTTCAGCCTTAATTCTTATAAATTAAAGTTACAATTTTTCCTTGTTATTGTTCAACAGTTCTATAAGTTCACTACTTATTAGACACATTTATGCACCATATTAATTAAATATCATAAATAAGACCAGTTAGAAGTAAAGAAATCCTAAAAAGGACATGAGGCTTACCTCCATATTCTTCATAAAATTATTTTTCAACCAAAGTTGGTTGAATTTTTTTAAATCTTCCAGATTTTCAGTCCTGGAAATTTCATTGGAATCACAATAAATCTTTTGCAAATTTAGACATTTTTGAAGACCATCTATTTTCTATTTTCTCAGAAGAACTATTGCTTTGCAGCACTGAAAACAAAATGTCACCTTTTTAATAAAAATATTAATAATTAGCACAGAAAGTTGTTGGGTAGTCCCAAATAATTTGGGATCCCACCCTCGGTGCAGAATTCTGGGAAAGCTTTCCAATCAAGGCAAAAAACTAGCAGCTTCTACAACAATTCAAGGTAAAGGATTACATGTTTTAAAATAAAGTATTATTTTCATTTAAGTGTCTTTTATCTAACAAATTTCCTGCAGAAGGTTTCAATTTAATTATTTTTTTAAAATGTTGCTTCAAATGAGAGAGACAAAATCCAAAATGAGGTTCTAAATTACAGAACCCTCTAATAGGTAATATTTGATCTGTATATAAAATGAGATTTTCCAATACTGAAGTTAAAAATTACCAGATCCTGATTGCTTTGAACTGTGCCTTCTTCCTGGAACAGAAGAAAGGAGTGCTTGTGAAAGAATATGATTATTGTTGTGAGGTGCTGGAAATTGTATAAATTTGTCTGGAAAGGAAACTCATATTTAACTTCCCATTAAGCAGCGCAGGAATCCACAGCTCCTTGAGCAACAGGAGGGTCTGAAACCTTTTGAATACTTTATCCAAGGAAAATGTTATATTTATTTTTAAAAAAGTATATATTTGAGGAGTGTTTTGTGCATACAAATTTGGAATTATCTGAGAAAACCATTTCTTTTTTAATCCCTCTTGATCAATATCCTCATAAGACAATCCATTACATCTCTACTGGAAATGCAAATATTATTCTATTTATGTCCATGCTGTAAAAAATGCATTATGCAGTAGAACGTCTTAGTGCCATTACAGCCAATCAAAGGGAGCTGATTAACATCAGATGTGTCTTTTAAAACTTTCTCTGCACTAAAATGTGCAGTGTTTGCAATTTTGGCCCTGTTTAGTATATAGCAATTAAGTAGCTCTTTTCCTGCTCCCAAAGCACATTTGCAAAGTAGCAAAGGAGTACTTTATACCACGCCCCAAAATGTACCTTCCATCTAAAATAAAATACTTTAAAATCATTTTGAAACATTTTTTCCAAAAAATTACTTTTCAATTATTGTGTTGCAGAATCTGTATTTCTAATACAATTATAATGGGGATCTCAATACAAGAAATTTGAAATTGGTTGGAATACTCCACTGCCTTTCTAATAAACTTTTTTTTTCTTTCTTAGTTTCCAAAGGTCCAGAAAAGAATATTGTAAAAGCTCTTTTGACTGCCTTCATAAGGAAGGATGAGGAATTGCACCCACTTATTCTTGCAGTCAATAAGATGTATTTACACAAAGCATAAAGATGAAGTAAAAACAAACCAGAAAGAGCTCATAATCCCCCCAAAACCTCAATTAAAGCCCCTCTGCATGTGTGAAAAAATGTACCAAAATATAACTGAGAGTATAAAACACCTCTGCCAGAATGTTTTGAAGTAATCACACAGCTGCTATGATTAATCTTTAGAATTAACATTTATTAGCAATGAGAGGGATTCTTGAAGCAGGTGGGTTTTTTTTTCCTTTTGCTCCACTTACATGGTGTATTAACCCCACTACACATAAACTACACCTTGAGTAAACCTTCCACAATCCCAGGTTGTTCCAAGCCCTGTCCAACCTGGCCTGGAACACTCCCAGGGATGGGGCAGCCCCAGTTTCTCTGGGTAACCTGTGCCAGGACCTCACCACCCTCAAAGAAAAGGAATTTCCTTCCAATATTCAATCTAACTCTGCCCTCCGTCAGTTTAAAGCCTTTCCCTCTAGTCCTGCCACTCCAAGCCCTTGTCAAAAGTCCCTCTCCAGCTCTGTTGTAGGTCCTTGAGACACTGAAACATTATTTAAGATCTCCCTGGAGTTGGGTATGATGGTGGCTGGTGGTTGGGTGATTCTAAACCCAGAGATTTGTATATTATAAGCTATTCTGACCACCTTCATAAGGAAGGATGAGGAATTGCACCCACTTCTCCTTCCATCAGACTCAGTAAGTAACAGAGTAAATAATTCAGAGTTAACTCAAAGCCTGTCTCACATTTCTGGACACATCTTCTCTGCATCTTCATTATCATGAACTGAATTTACAGTTTCTCCTCATAGATGTGTTACTCCAGGTTTTGCCCAGCATTTGCAGATTGGCCAATTCGTGTTGCTCTCCCTGGAGCTTTCTCTTCTCCAGGCTGAGGTGCTCCAGTTCTCCCAGCCTCTCTCCATGGGAGCAGTGCTCCAGCCCTACTGGGGCAGTGGAAATTGGGTTTTTTTGAGCTCCTCAGCCCTGCTTGGCCGATGTTTGACAGCAACACCTTGGAGACCTTCCCCATCCCTTTGCTGGGCTGCAGATTTGAGCTGCAGTGACATCTCCTCTTGTTGTGTTTGTGTCTAGAGTGGTGGGGCTGATAAACCAGGCTGTGGAGAGCCAGAAAAAGAGGGTTAGGGAGTTTTCCTCTCTCTTTGGCCATGGGAAGCTGTCCTGTCTGTGGGGCAGGTTATCCTTGGGGGGAATAATAAGAATCATCGTGATGAAATCATGATAAGAATGGAGATTTACTGTGCCAAGCTGCAGGAGTTTACTGAAGCTGAAATCAGTAACAAATGTGAGCCTCAGCTAAAATAGGACATTGTCAAACCAAAAAAGAAGTGAGCCATTTACACTGGAATAATTTTGTCAGTGTAAGATCAATTATAATTAAATCACTGTGTTTTGCTGGGATTTTCCCCCCCTCATTTTCTTGCAGTGAGATCAGGGGTAGGATTGCTCTGCAGAAAATCGAGTCCTCACTGAAACAAATGTCATCAGACTTGTCTAGTTTGTGAGTGTGGAGGTTAAATTTATCTAAAATTGGAAAGATTTTTGTTGAAGTTTTGCATTAATTTTTTTAAACATTTTTAGTGGAGAGGGAGAAAACTCAAGCAGCTTCTGCTGTTCTGCCAAGGTGGATCCTTTGTCTGCAGCTCGTTGCCTGCACTGCTTTTTCCTGTCACAAGATGTCCCTCCAAATCCACATAAAGCAGAACCTTCCACATTTTTACCTTACAAAAATCTTGGAGTTGCAGCTATAGGTGCCTCGCACAAAGACAAATATATTTCTATATGTCTATATTTCTATATTTCTATTTTTCTATATTTCTATATTTCTATATTTCTATTTTTCTATTTTTCTATATTTCTATATTTCTATATTTCTATATTTCTATATTTCTATATTTCTATATTTCTATATATAATTCTATATTTCTATATATATTTCTATTTCTATTTCTATTTCTATTTCTATTTCTATTTCTATTTCTATTTATATTTATATTTATATTTATATTTATATTTATATTTATAGCTTCTTTTAGCAGAAGTTTGTAACAAGTCTATGAGTAGATATATGTTCTCCTAAATTAACATATCATGGCAAGTACACAATGGAACAATTTGAAATAATAATAATAAAAAAGATGCCAATCTTCTGAAGATTGTGCACATTTTCTAATTCAAGGAAAAAGCTCCAAAAAAACTGTCAACTCTGAGCTTTTTTTAGAGATATGTTTATGTAATTTTGCTAAAATGTTCTGTTCCCTTTACATCACCTCCTGCAAGAAAGGGGATCTTGTCTAGCAAATTCTTTTCTTTCCTTTCTCCTTGACAGCAATTTACTCCTTTTTTCTTTCCTTTCTCATTGGCAAAGAGCCTTAGGGACAACCTTTTCTGTAAATTGGTTTATGCAACAAAGCCAACTGATACCATTTTGTGATCTGTTTGGTATTTTTAAATAGTAGTTGAATGAACAAGCATTAAAGCTGGACATGGCATCCAAATTCAGAGATTCATTGGTACTCTCAGTAGCAAACTGGAACTGCTTTTGTTTCTGAGTGTCTGAGGGATGACTCAGTAGTGGCAGTGAGGAAAGCCAAATGATCTAATTTGGGTATAGGGATTTCTGCTTGATTGGAAAGCGCTCCTGTCTTACCAGAAGGGAATTATTGTACAAATCAACACCTTGGCCTTTTCTAGGTAACTGAATCTTCTCAGAGTGACCTGCTCTGGCAGCCTCAAATCTGAGTGCCTAAATATTCTTAATGTCTTTAGCTGCAGCAAACACACAGGGCAGCATTACAATATTAATCATTAACCCAGCTCATTAAAAGCTTGCTAATGTTACTGCTAGATAATCTTGTGGTGGTTTATAAAGCCATTAAAATGTACATTTTCATGTACAGTATTTTTAAAATGTCTGGCAGCAGTTGCTAGGTTTTCTTTTCAATGTAAAGGATTTTCAAACATATCTCAGACTGAATTAATCACTTTGAGTGTTATCTTTCACCTTCTGCTGCAGCACATTCTGCTCTAATTCTCCTAATGCCTTTCACTATAATTTGAAATCATTTCATAGCAGTGAAAGCAACTGTTTAAGTGCTGATGGTGCTTTGCTGCTCTATATTTACTTTTAGACTTGTCCTTGTGCTTTTGCTGACTGCCATGGAAACTTTTGAAACTGATGTTCTCCAGATTCTCGTGGATCACTGTGTGTCACAGACATGTGTTTCTGTCTCTGCCCTCTCCTGGTGTTGATATTTGATGGTTTCACTGACATTGCTAAACAATCATCCTTGCATTTCTTTGCAGAAGGCTCCCCCATCCTTAAAAAAATATTGTTTGCAATCTATGTGTGGCTTTTTGTCTGCTTTGTATCACTGGGCTGTTTCTGACCGTGTCATTTATTAATCCAAGTGCTTCTGGAATCATCTCTGCAAACCAGTGTGTGTGTTTAGATGAAATGTCAGATTAAATGGCAAGAAGCAGTCATTATAGAGCTCATGTAAATGTTTAAGAGAGATTACATTTCAGAAACTGGGCTCTCTGTGCCTCAGCCTTAATAGAACTGTTATAATTTAGCTGTTAAAAGTAAGATATATGAGACAGTTTTTGGATTGGGTGTTTTTTTTCCCTGATAATTTTAGCAGTAGAAATATTTTTATGTGAAATGCAGCTATGTCTTATAAGCATTTAAAATAATAGATTTACAGATATTTACATTACTACCTGGGTAATGTCAAGCCTTCAGCTGTGATTAGAAGCAGGATAAGCACAGGCAACAGCTGCAAAACTGATTACTTATATTACTTATATTACTTTTATGCCTCCATCTGATAAGGCAGAGTCCTTACTCCCACTGAGGTTAACAAAAATATTACTGAAACTGATACCGTGGAGTGGCCACCTGAAACAGAGGATAGACAAAATTAAGGGAATGAAAGTGGGTATTTATTGGAGGCATTCACTGGGTACACCTTGGGCAGTCAGAAGCTTTCCTGAGGCTACACCCAAGATGGACATGACAGTCACAGGGTTTTCATACAGTTACAAGTTTGGTCCATTTACATAGCAGGGGTTAATCCTTTAATTACAATTTCAGGTAATGAAGTCATTTACTCCAAGTTTTTCCCTGCCCCAATTCACTGTTGTTTGCATCTCTCAGTGCCTGAGACAATAAGGTGTCCTTGAGTTTCAGACCTAGAGAGGAATTGTTTTGTGTGGGTAAAATGGGAGAACAGTAGCAGACAGGCTGTGGAGTTTTAACAAAGCAGTACAGGATCTGAAAAATATAAAAGCTAAATCCTAAGGCATCAAAACAAGACTTTGAGGGTTTGATGAAGAGGGGTGATGCATTGAGTATGTTCACAAGAGCCCCATGAGCCACGGGCATGGATGTGATCAGGGGAGGAGAGCTTGGTTGGTTCTGGCACTGTCAAAAATAGATATTATTTAGGGAGCACTGTGGCAGTATCCCAACCAAGTTACAGCCTCATCTTCAGGATTCAAAGGGGTAAAAGTCACTTGCCCACGTAGGAATGGGGCTGCTTCTCATGTACCTGCAAAAACACATAGGAAGGCTGAGTTATCTCAGATTTCTTTGGGCATAGCTTTTGGGAGTCTGTAAGGAGAATAAAACCCTCCCTGAACAAACCAATAAAGCTTCACCAGTGCTTCTAAAAACAATAGGTAAGACATCACTTATAGAATGTTTTATTATTGCAGTAACTTCTGCAGCCAGCTCTGGACTGGGTGTTGTGCTCACAGACAGAAATGAGATCAGCATTGATCTATAAATTAGCAGTTGCCTAGTGACTCATGGTCTTGGCATGCTCACTTCATGCAAACAAAAAATATCACTATGCAGTAATGGATGAGTGCCAGTTTTTTGTTAGGGTCACTGTCCCAGAGCTCACAGCAATTTTTGACATAAATTTTGCACAGAGAAAGTCACTTGAAAATGGAAAATGTCGATGGAAGCAGGGAATTGTTCAGAAATTGTCAGCTAGGTAGTACAGAGGAATGTTGTTATAAACAGACTGCAAGAGGAAAAGAGCTCACACACACAAATTATGAACCCAAGTGTATGAAAATAAGCAGTGTAGAATAAAATAGAATTTTCAGGGCACAAGTCAATGGTATAAGAAATTGACTTAAAAGTATAGCTTGAAATGGGGAAAAATAATTTTAATTATTATTGATCAATTTAATAAAGCTATCTAATCATCTTATTGACTATCCAAATGGGAGCATAGGTACCTGCTAATTAAATCTACAAGTGGCACAGGCTTGTTGAGCAGTAAGTAATGAAGTTACACCCACAAAATTATTTGAATTACCTAATTAAAAGCTGATGGTCCAGCAATATGTGCTTCAATAGAGCCAAAAGCTCTGACACACCAGGTGTGTTTGGGCTACAGCTGCACAATGGGTATTCCCATCTTGGAATGCTTTGGCTCAGAGGAAGGATAAAGGGCCATCCACAGCAAACTGCTTCAGCCTGAGCTCTTGCTGTAGTGCTCTGCTTAAATTAACCAACGGGATCCACGGGTTTATCAAGTAGATAAAGACAGAAAAAAGGCCCAAAGAAGGGGTTTTTATTTGGTGTGCAGCACTCATAAAACAGCCCCTGTGATGGTGTGTTCATTCATTTTGTCTGAGGTCCAGAAAAGGAGGCCACAATCTCGGCTATGAACTGGAAACCAAACCTGATTGTTCACTGCTGACAGACCCTCACTGATGGATGCTGAAATGAATTGAAGAGGAGCATATAAAAAGCTACAGAAAATAACAGCTGTTAGCTGAGGGCTTTTGAGTATGCCAAGGAAATGTGCAACAATGTCCAGCCTCTGCACTTTTAAGTTGGCCAATGTACTGTAAAATGCATGTGAAGTATTGTCAGCATCCATGGGGTTGTGCTGTGTCAGTGCTGAATCCTTCTGCACCATTAATCTCAGCAGGATCAGCTTAGAAATCAGCACCTGTGAAACTTCTTCCTGATATTTTCATGGACAGTCTGGAAAAAGAAGTGCAAAGTAATGCTTTTCACTAATTTCAGCTTTATCCTTCCTTGTAAATTATCAATGATATCCAATGTACTAAACCCTTTAAAGATTGCAATTTATATATTTCAAACCCTATGAACAGTAAAGGAAATAATTTCTCCAAGAGGGAGGGAACAAAATTCTCCAAGCTTTCTAAAGAGGATTGCATACATAGGAATTTGAGTGTGCTTCTCATCTTAGTGGTGAAGAATATTTCCAATTTTTATAAAAGAAGAAACTGTGCTTGCACCAGTGCTTTGAAAAACATCACTGTCTTTGTCTCCATCCTTTTTGTCTTTGTTTTCATCCAAGGCCTGAACAAGCTTCACTGGAACAAAAATAAATCTTCCATGGGACATGGTGTCATTACAGGCTTGTGAATCTTCGAATCAAGGAATAGTTTGGGTTGGAAGGGTCTTTGAAGACCTTCCCATTCCACCCCCCTGCCATGGGCAGGGACACCTTCCACTAGAGCAAATTGCTCCAGGTCCCATCCCACCTGGCTTTGGACACTTCCAGGGATGGGGCAGCCACAAAAGGCTTTAATTTTGGCACCAATTTGCAGTCTCTGTGCACTCCTGTAGCTCCACTGAATCCCATGGAATGATGCCAGTGTTGTCCCCACTGAAGGCTGGGTTCTGGTCATATTCTTCCCTGGTTTTGGCTTTATCTACACACAGGACACGAAACCCAACTGTCAGAGTAGGTGTGGAAGAATCATTTCAGTCTCAAGAGGCATCCTGATGAATAATCCTTTCCCAGAGCCTGGATCCACTGGGATCAGGACCCCCTGCTCCAGGGTGGCAGAAAGGAGCGAACAGGAGTAGTCAGGAGAGTAAATGCTGCAGTCACACTGCAGCAGCAGCTACCAGAGGTCTCTAGGAAATGTGAACCTCAAAAAAAGCAGCATTGAATATTTTGTCTATCATTTATGGCAAAAAATGGTACTTGAGAACAACAAAGAAATGCAGTGAGGAATTCTCACCTGAGGAATTCTTTTCCTGCATTCTTCCACGGTGAGCAGAACAGCTCTGCCTCTCTGAGGCACAATGGAAATTAAAAACCTGCAGGACTGGAACAAGTGCCTTCAGATTTCCAGGATGAAATAATACCTTAATAGTTCTCTCTGTATGGAAAAAAAATGCCCAAGCCCTACCATCTCATTCTGACAGAAATTATGAGAAAAGCACCTGAGATCTGATATCAGCAAATCTTCCTTGAGCTATTTGTATCTTTTAATGAAGAGAACTGCTGATGTGATTTGCAGAACAAGAATACTTTAAATCATCCTTTTGAGCATGTAATGGCCTCCTACATAACCAGCTTAAGGAAGTCTTTAAAATAATATTTTTATTTCTCTTGTTTTTCTTTTTTTTGTCATTAATACTTCATCAGAGAAACAAGGCTAGCAAGCCACTTGGGAAGGTACCCCTTCCCAAATGCAAGAGAAAATAGTGTTATTCTCAAAGATCCTTTGATATTGCATTAACTCCTAGATTTTCTGTGGGAGAGCAAGAGCCTGGAAGTTTCAAAGTCTCATCTGACTGTGTCAGCTCTCTGAATTCATTGTGCAATTTTTTTTTTCCTTTAAGTTGCCCAAGAAATACAATTCTTGTTCAAAGTCATGAGCTGAAGATCGATAGCAGGAAACAGAATGAATTTGCTTTTTGACTTATAATTGTGTTAGAGGAGAACTCCTCCCAGTTTAGAGTTTTGAACAGCTTAAAAACAAAATCCTTCAAAATATAAATACTGAAAACATCCAAAACATAAGGCCATTTTTAAAATAAACAGGAAATCATATTTAGCTGTCACCAGGTCCCCACTGTAAAATAGTTGTAACACAGTCTAAAGAACCCAAAATTACTAGAAACATAGAATTAACAATCTAAGTTAATATTGTGAATGAATGAGTTAATGAAACATCCTGCAGGCTGCTAAACAATGTTATACTTTAAGCAAAGGAAGACTGAGAAATGGTCAGCTTGTATTACAATAAAACAATTCTATATATATTAAGGCTCTCTCTTCATGTTATAGTTAATTTAGAAAAAATAAAGGAAAAAAAAAAGGAAAAAAAAAAAAGAAAAAAAAGAAAGTGAAGAATTCCAGCCCAGTTCTGAGGACCACAATTGATATATTTCTTTTGAAAAGGAGCAGCAAAAACGTGGCTTTGATTCCTCTTGTATAGCCATAGGTAAAAACATTCCAGGACAAAAGGATTATGTATGAGTTTCTGTTATGAAGTGACTGTGCTCTGACAGCTTCTGATGTACTTCAGATGTACTGATATTGCCAAGGCAAAGGAGAATTTTGAGAAGCCCAAGTGACTGAGGCCATCTGAAATGTGGAATGATTCCATCAGGAGAGGTGTCAGCCAGTGGAGCCCTGAGTATCAGGAGTCCTGACAACTCTCTTCAGCTGCTCTGGGAGAGGGGTTATGATTTCAAAGGTGTGGCTGAAAGGCTGCACTCACATTTCTGGGAAATTATTTTACAATATAATACACCATTCTTTCTGGGCATAATATAGGAACTAGATACTAGGGCTCAGGACACTCCAGTGTTTCATATTTGGAGAAGATATTTGAGAAGATATCATATTTGGTGAAGAAAATGCTTTTCTCTGATACTCCTATTCTTTGTGTGACATCTGATGTTAAAAAGTTCATGCACACACCTTTTCCAGACCTTCATCTTACCACTTCTCTCATTATTTATAAGAAAATAGAAGAAGTTATAGAATAAACTCATTAATAATATAGAATATGATAGAGTAATAGAATAAAATAATAGTAAAATAAAATCATTATGAAAGACCTTCAAGATCATCAAGCTTCAAGTCCCACTAAACCATATCTTGACCACACTCACTTTGTGAGCACTTCCAGCAGTGGGGGCTCCATCATTACCAGGACAGCCTGTTCCAATGCTTAACCATTCTTCAAGTGAGGAATTTTTCCCAATATCCAGCCTGAACCCCAGTGGGTGCAGCTCGAGACCTTTTCCCCTTGTACTATCAAGAATCAGACCTGGACCTGGATCCTTTGTGCTCTTTTAGATGCAACTGGAAAAAGAGCAGAAATCAAACACCGTCACCACCACTACCCTCCCCCCCCCCCAAAAAAAAAATCAAAACAAAGTATAAAAGGCTTCCAGAAAAAGCAAAACCCACACATGAGGTCCACATGGCCTAAAGCCAGTCTCTATGCATTCCCAGAGTTGTGGGTGTGTGTCTCAGTAGGGAATTTCCAGCCAGTACAATGAAGAGAATTTCTCTGTTGGAAGAAACACAAATGCTGACAGCATCAGGTGCTTGGCTTCCTGCAGAAGAAGGGAAATGTGGCTCCCCAGAATTCTGGTTGCAGTACAGCATCATATTCTTGAGCACATCTTGGGCCAGCTGTGCTTCAAATTGTTTATTTCACTGAACTCAGGTCTTTATAAAGCCCAGTGGAGCAGCAGTAGCAAAGGCTGGTTTGCTATCGAGAGCAGCACTCACATGCGAGCACAGAAAATGCCTCTGGGGTTATGAGGAACAGCAGACTTAATGAATTCAGCTGATGAGACTTTTTTCTTGGTTGTGCTTCCCACGGACCAAATTAATTCCAACAGATGAGTAAAAGATGGAAAGACATGCTAATTAGCAGCTTTTTTTATGAACCACTTCTCTACTTCAGAATCTAATTAGCTTTCTAGATAAAGCTTAGGCTGTAGTTTGTTTCTCCAGTGTAAGGATTATGTTCCTGTTTTTCCAGTGTTTGAAGAGAAATGCTTTGGATTGATGGGTATTTACTTGTACAGTCCTTACTTATATATTTATGAATTGTATATAATTGTATATAACAATGATATATAATAGTATATACTAGATATTATGTGCTATTATATAATAGTATATCATAATAATAACTGCTATATACCACCTGGATGATGAGGACCCTCTCTCATTACAGCTCTGGGTAATTAAACAGCACAATAGATTCCTCCAAAACAGAGAAGGCAGAGGAACACAAAGGATTACAAATTGTGGGTAAGAGCATTTCACCAGGGTGATGGAGAGCAGTCATGGTTGTGAGACAATAAACTGAGGGAGAACTGAACAGGAGGAATCTGAGGGGAACCACAGTAAGAGGAGAAAAGCAAAAAGGAATTCTCAAAATCTATTTGCTTCTCCTACATGTTGAAGGAAGAAAACAGAAAATATTTAATGGAAAACAAGGATAGAAGCAAATGTGAAATCTAGAGGAAAAATATGAAAAAATAACTTAGCTGTTTAGGTTCAATTGTCTATGAGGACAAGATAATCTCCTGACAAAAGTTCTGTAGGTGTGAGGGGAAAAGATAAGCATGATAAATAGTTGTGCTGGAAGAAATAGAGTCATAACATTCTGCTGTTTGCAGCCCAGCACACTGGATTTACTACCATGAAACATGTAATTTTAAAAATTCAAAGCCCTACTGGTCAGTAATTTCTTCTGAATTTCCAGGCTGCAATTGTTAATCAATGTTTGAAAACAATTAGGGAAACCATGAAAGAGGCAGACATGCTAGGCCAGGGCCAAACTTGAATTGAATTTTGCATTAAGTCTGATTTCAGAAACACTCAGGTATTTAAAAATAACAGGATGCTAAAATATTCTCTGATTCAGGACATCCATGAATAAATCCACAGAGGGAGTGCATGTACTGTACTGCAGTGGTGGTGGCATGCAGTGAATAAAGCCTTTTTGACTGTCTTGGCATGTTTGGAAGACAAGCTCTGAGCCTCAAGACTACAGAAGTAGAGGACTGAGGTGAATTAATTTGCTACTTGGTGTTGGAACAGGTAAAACCCAAAGGATACTTTAAAAAAGCCACCCAACAGCAGCTTCTTGCAGTGTGACAGATCTAGGACTGTGCTGCCACACAGGTAATAAAGACAGACTCAGGAGTCTGCTTTTCCCTTCCAAAACTAGCTCACATTTCTAGGGACATGCTGGAAAAAAATAGAGGAGGAAGAATGAGAAAGATGTTAAATTTGGCAATGATAATGAAACTCTGCATATTGAACTAGGATCAAGTTAGACTGATTCTCTCTTGCCAGGGAAATCTGATTGCTTTTTAAATAGAATTATAAAATTAAAATAGAATAGAATTATAAAATAAAATAGAATCTTAATAGAATTATAAAATGCAATGGAAAGAGGGAATCCAAAATTTCCCTTGTATTTGACAGAATGTGTATTTGAAACACCTCAAAACTTCACTCAAGGATATTTAGAGGAGGGGGCTGGTAATACCTGTGTGAGACCCTGTTATGAAACCAGCCATGATGGAGTGAACTCTTCAGCTTTCCAATAAAACAATGACATTTCAGATGTCTTTACAGATGTTGGTGAAAATATAGTGTAGTGCTGCCTCAGTCAAGTCAGTGACAGAGAGCACAGGGGCGTTCAGACACTGCTGCTCCTGCTGCAGGGGAAGGAACGGCCACGCCGATTTCCCTACCCACATACATCAAACACAACCCACACTGCCCTGATCTCTTCCACTCAAAGTTCTGGCCAAATTAATCTTCCCGCACCACATGTGTCCCTGAGGACTATTTATGAGATTATGGTGTGAGAGACAAATCAGAAATTGGTGATGTGTGGATGGGAAGCGGCAAACTGTGCAACATGCTTCTGAATTCTGGGTCAATGGTCAAAACACTCCCTTCTCACTGGCTGCATCATGGTACTGACAATACTCTTGGAAAACCAATTTGGTCTTTCTGTGTGATTTTAATTCCTCTAGACTCTGTCACCACAGGAGATACCAGAGGTCCAAGTTGGGTGGAAGCCAGGCATAAAGCGACAACTTTTTTTAGCATTAGTTTACACACCATTTTGATCTCTAGAGTTTTGGGGTTGAAGTTGGATTCAAAAGATGGTTATGTGGGTTAGATCCTATTGCTCCTGTGTTGTTTTTTTAGGGCTGGTATTTCACCAGGATTGGAGAAGGTGGATGAAGTGTGAGAAGAATCAGCAAGCTGGGAATGAGGGAGGGAAGTAGGGGGAGGCTCAGGGCAAAAGAGTGGGAAATGATGTCTGGAAAGAGGAGGCAGAGGGAGCAGAGTGTTCAAAGGATGGATCCTCTCAGTAAGGATCAGGGGGGAAAAGTGCTGGCTTTGTCCTGCTCATCATACTCATAAATGATGTGGAAAACAGAGAGCAGTGATGTGACAAGGACTACAAATTATGTGGAATTAGGTGAGTAAGAACTAAGGCTGTCTGCAAAGAGTTGCAAAAGGGATCTCATAAAATCTGAGTAACTGGATCATGAAACTGTAGATATCAAACTCCATGTTGATAGCTGGAGGAGGAACAGGCATGAGTAGATATGCACCAATGAGCTCCAAATTAGCAATCACAGCTCAAGAAAAATCATCTGAGTCATTGTGGATAATTCAATGAAAATACCAGGTCCATATTTGGGAGCAATGAAAAAAGACCCCCAAAGAAACAGACAAAAATTTAATAACCACTGAAGGGTGAGACAAAAATCCATCCCACTGCAGCAGCAAATCCCCAGTGTACCCACACCTTATATTGTGCAAGCAGTTTGACCTCTTCCCACTTCCCCATTGACAATTTAAAAGAAAATAAAAATATAGCTAGAAAAATCCCAGGGAGGAGTACTGAAAATGATCAGCAACATGAAATATTTTCCATATGAGAAGAGGCTAAACAGAAGTGTTCCCCTTGGAAAGCAGAGGACTAAGTCACAAAGGTATATAAAATGTATAAAATATGTTCTGCACATGGCATGGAAGATGTAAATGGGGAACTATAGCCACTATTTCTTACAGTACAAGCACATCATGAAATCATCAGCAGGTCCTGAACAAACAGAAGGAAGTATTTCTTCAAGCAGTCTATAATTAAATTGTGGAAGTCATTGCTGCAGGATGTCATGGAAGCTGAAAGCATAAATGAATTAAAAATGTGATTAGACAAATTTATGGATTCACCTCCATCAAAGGCTGTTAAACAGAAGGATGTGGTTTCAATATCTGACTCAGGAAATCTTTCAGCAAACATTGCAGGAAATCTGCAAGGATATATTGAGGAAGGAGGGCAGAGGATTTTCAGTCCTTGTGAAAGGGACCCTTTTTGCTCCTGATTTTCCCCTGTGCACGTTCTCTAAACAGCTGAAACTGGGCTGTCTCAGACACAGGATCCTGAACAATCCCCTGGCTGGACTCATTATGACTCTTTATAGTTCTTACTTTATTTCATTTCTCCTTTCCCTTTATCTGCCTTCAGTTTTTATGACCAAGCCACTGGATGAACTAAGTCTCTCAGCAGCACAGCTGCTGTCTGACCAGACTTCACAACCCTTTTTGACTTCTGGGGTTGTTGGACAGTTTACCTGTGCCTTGTCTTAATGCTCAGCACCTGGAAAAAGCAGAGAGGATTTTCAATTAACTCCTGGGTACATGAACCATAGAATTAATTTTCCTTGATGCACGCTGGAGATGTTTTGAAGACTCTGCTAGGCAAGACTGGGCAGATATCTGAGGCACACCATGGACTGAAGGCACAGTTCTGACTGCTGGGGATGACTGTGAGCTGAGCTGGGCTGAAAAAAAATCCAATGAATTTCCATTATCTAAATGAGTACTTAAAAGCACAACTAAAAAAAAATGTGTAAATCCAGCTCTGGAACAGGATGCAAACACTAACGGGGGTGGGGGAAAATTAGAGCAACTAGGAAATGGAATCTGGAAATTAGTTTCAAAAAATTACCTCTTTTGTAAACTGATACATCTGGGAATTGCTCTGCCTTTCCTCTTCCCCATATTCCTGTTCTCAGGGGGAGGCAGAAATGCAAGTAGGTACATAGAAAAGCAGAGGTTAAGTGAGCAGCAGCAGGAAAGTGAAATGACAGTGATATATTGAAATGGAAATGGGGGTGGTCGATTTGATCTGCATATACAGGGACATTATGTCACGGAGCCTCTCGATTTAACCATGGTAAAAGCACATCTGTGGCACTGCACCTAGTTTCAGAAAACTGTTAGTAACAAAACCAGAACGAATTGCACCAAGTTTAAAACCCACAGCAAAATGAAAATAGGGAATGACTTTAACAAAGCCATGAATACATCAGCAAAGAAAACACCGAGGAGGGGGAAAAGTCGTTTAAGCTGAAGTACAGTGTTGGCACAAGAACAAATGGCTGTAAACTGGCCATGAATAAATTTAGGCTGGAGATTAGAAGAATTTGTCTAGCAGGAGTAAGTTTTTGGAACTGCTTTTTAGTAGAAACAAGAGAGACAGAACACTCTATTTCCAAATGACAGTGAGCAGCTTATATGATATTGTTGCCTGAAATAGAAAAGGACTGTGTCTGGCAAGCCAGGAAGTCCCTTATATCTTTATATTTTAAGCAATTCTGTATTATAAGATGAAAGTAGATTTGAGATCATAAACATTTGAAGGGCAGGGAGAGAATTACTTTCTTGAGAAATTTCTGAGAGTGGTTATGCAATATTTTCTCAAAGGGACTCAAGGATGACTCATCATTTGGGTGGTCTAAAATAAAGCTGAATAAAGCAGCAATCCAGGTAATTTCAAGATGTGCCAGCATGATGAACAAGTCAGTCTTAATTGTTTCTCTTCATCAGGAGTCATGTCATGGGGCCTTAGTGATTCAAACCCTGGAGCTCAATGGCAAAAGTACAAATCACAGGGAGGTGGATTCTCTGAAAGCTGCTGAAGAGGAGGAGATGGTGGCCAAAAGTTATGAATGTTGGGCTGGGGATTTTTAGTTGCTCACCTCAAGTGGTGTTAGGTTTCCTTTTTGTTGGCATGAGGAAGATCTGCATCCTAGAGAGGATCATGCAGGAGGAAACATTTCACGTGGGAGATGCTCATGGACCTGGGAGAGCAGCCTGGTGTAGAGGAAGATGTCACTGCCCATGGCAGGACAGGACAGGGACTAGAAAAACTGCAGGGTCCTTTCCAGTCCTAACTATTCTCTGATTCTATGATTTCAAAAGGAGGTTCAATTCCAGCTACATAGTTCAAAATGTCATAGAAGAACCTCAGATTCTGAGGCCATGTAGCTTCTGAAAAGTTCACAAGACTAAGGCAGTACCCATGAAAATATAAAAGATCAGACTTCAAGTATAAGGATTGGCCAGTGCAGACTGCAAAATTAGCTACTGATTTTAGTTTTATATTTAAACAGCTTACTACTCTCTGAAGATGGCTTGTAATTTTTGTTCTGTTTTTTTAAATATTAAGCTGCCATTTAACTTTGTGTTTCACTTTGGGAAAATATCTGTATATTTTATATACATTTGGAAATGTTCAGTGATCCCCTCTCCTCTTTCTCAGGCACACAGGAGGGTGTTCTGTCATCAGAACGACAAACACAGGAGAGGGCTTCTGTTCAGAGCTCATGGAACTGGGCTTTCCAGACCAGTGTGAAAATGATGGCATGGAGACTGGAATATGTGGAAAACAGGATGGAAGAGCAGGTCAGAATGCTTTTCTCATACAAGAGGAGGCTCTGGTGCTTAGATGTAGTGCATTTTAGAGATAACCTGGATCCTTTGTAACAGCGCTGTGGCCAAGGCATGCTTTAGGTGAATGCTCAGAAGGTAATGACTTCACAGTGGTGTTTTTAGCAAACTAGAACAGATCTTTAACAAGATAAAGATACAAATTCTAACTTCTAACAATTCTAATCTAACATTTGAATAGCTGTTTTAATAGAAAATAAGCCAAAGTTAAAGTAGACACGTTTGGGAAGTTAAGCTCTCCCAATGAGTTTTCTGACTTTAATTAAAACTGTAGTTCTGATTCTTTGCATTTTAAGACTCATTTCCATGCATATCAGTACAAGGTCATTTCATTGTTCTCAGAGATATCTTTTAATCTACCCCCTTGAGACTTGCATTCCTTGATTAAATAAATATGCTCTGGGAGCATTTATTATCTGACCATGCCCACTTACACATCAGATGCCAGCCAGTTACACTTTATTCTTAATACACAATCAAATTGATAAAAGCACTGAAATTCTGGGCTCTGTCCAACACAGACAGATGAATAATCAAAGTAAAAAAAGACTTCAAGTTCTCACATTTCTTTTTCATGATCTCACTTGATGTAACTTTCAATAGTGAGAATACCAGAGCTGGACGAAACTCTGACAGCAATACTTTCAACCACCAAAAATATAGGTTCAGAATCATTAATTATTTTCTACTGATTCTGCTAAACTGCTTCAGCTGAGAGATGGAAATGCAAATCCAGATTCCAAGCCACTGCTTTGGGATAGTGTCATTCAGCTTTCACAGAAGTGATCAGATTAACCAAAATTATTTCCAAACTCACTGTATATAGAACAGTGAACACTTAAAAATGCAGGAAAAACTCCCCATGTGTCCATCATTAATGAGCACAAAGGTAACCAATTTGATAGTTTGATACAGCTGCAAGTAGGAAATGCTAAGAAAACTCTGAAAATAGAAAATAGAATGGCAAATAATTCCTCTCTTGAGTCAAGCCTCAAGGAGCATCACACAGCTTTTAAGTTTTCAACTCTGTATTGAATCATGTAGTCACTTATTATGTGTTCATCTCACTTTGATTCATCATCTCTAGCTGAAGAGTCAGACTTGCCAAGATTCTGCCTTTTTTCAGAAGCCTCTTTGGGAATGTCACAGGAATTGTGTGGCGTGACATGGAGGAAGGACTCAGTTGTGACTTCCAGGCTAATTTTGTCCAGAAAGAGCTTGTGAAACCTGTTCTGCCCACAGCTGAACAGAGACACTGCTGACCTGAAATGTTTCCTTTTAGCATCACAACCCTCCTCCCATCTGGATTTAGCCCTTCTGTCCTGCAAGCCCAGTTATCTCACTGCTTTTTCCCCCCAGAGTCCACCTCCATTTTTTTTGTGTTGACTGAGGTCCCAGACCTCACAAAACTCCTGCTGCCTGGGGTAGGTGACAGGATTATGAGTCCTGTGGCCTTTCCATCCCTTGAAGGCAAGGGAATCCTTGGGAGAGGGTTGCTAAGTCTTCCAAGTATAAAGTGCAGAAAATATTCAACTCCTTCCACTTGCTTGATTTTTCTCAACAATTCTCCAGGATGAGTGAAGGTCAAAAGCTCATTTCCTCTTTACAGCATCTTTTGTTGGTTCTGGTCTGTCTCTGTTTCCTTATCTATTTCTCTACCATGTTCAGCTGTAATGAGTTGATAAGAATTCAGATAAGGAAATGACAATGCATGGGATGTTGTTTTCTTTCTTCTTGGACACAAAAAAGGCAGATTCTGTATAATTCTTACTTACTTACTCTGGGAAACCTTCCCTGTAGCATTGCTTGTGAGGTGTCAGAGATGAGCTGTAATCTGCAGCTCTGTTTTTATGAAGATAACGTTAAAGGCCAAAGGTTTCATGTTTTACATGGCAAAAGTACAAATCACAGGGAGGTGGATTCTCTGAAAGCTGCTGAAGAGGAGGAGATGGTGGCCAAAAGTTATGAATGTTGGGCTGGGGATTTTTAATTTCTCACCTCAAGTGGTGTTAGGTTTCCTTTTTGTTGGCATGAGGAAGATCTGCATCCTAGAGAGGATCATGCAGGAGGAAACATTTCATGTTGATGCAAACTCTGAACTTTCCACGGCAACGACTCATTTCAGCATTTTGAGGAAGAAAAGGATTTTCCCACAATCCAGCAGAGGGCCCTGGATATGATTTCACCTTTTATATATATATATATATATATATAATTTATTTATTTATTTATTTGGCAGAAAATTATTTTACTTATACTATGGAGCTGTTCACAGGAAACCAGCTGAGCCTTGCTTTCAGTTCAGGTTTTGATTTTTTTGGTAAAAGTTAAGTTAAAACAATAAAAGAACACATCACAAGTTATAAAAAAAGGTAACCAGACTTATTTACTTGTCCACCCACTTCACTGCAAAACACAGAGAATAAAAAATGATGATTTTAGAGGTTATTTATATCAGGGATTAATCCTGCCTGGTTTTGCTTTTTCAGCACTGACATCAGCTAGAATTTGGGGAATGGAGGCTTGTGTTCATTGCAGGCATTTAATTCACAAAATAAAGCCACAGATGAGTAGAGCTGATGAGAATTTGCAGGTTGTTCTCCCCAGTTTGAATTATGTGATATACAGAATGCACTACAAAGTGATTTTGAAATGTAAAACATTAATGTTCCCTTTGAAGGGCTGATGTCAAGTGCCAAATGATATATCAATTAAATGGAAAACAAATCCCAACCCTGCAAATATTGTACAAAAACAGCTTCTTTGAAGTCAATGGGACTAATTACAAGTGTAAAATAGAGCCTGGTTGTACAGCACTTCTGTTAACTGGAGTTAAATTTCATGAATTTAATAAAAAATAGATCTCAGAGCAACTCCAGCTTGGCTTCCCACTGACAAAGTGCAATTCCTGCCTGGCTCAGCCATCTGTGGGGTCTCTGGTATCCAAATCCTGCAGGACAGTTTCTAACTTTGCACTGCAGAGCTCCACAATTCCCATCTCAGAGATGAAGTGTGTGGGCACCAGCTGGCAAAGGATTGTGTTCAGTATTCCCAAATCCTCTGCTATCACACCCAACCTTCAGCTCCAAAGGGCTCTGGACACAGAATTTCCTGGTTTGGGATGGAGTTGCCATGCTCAGGCTTGACTGGGCAGCAGGCATCAGCCTCTTCCTCAGATAACTTCTTCCCATCAGCAATGTTTAAATGAAAAGTGAGAAATGGGGAGTTCTGACCCAGATTTTGATTTATGGATTAGCCCCGATGGATGCTGTAAAGCTGTTCTTGGTTCTCATTTGTATACAAAGCAAGAAAATTAGGCCTGGGCTATAAAAATGGAAGAAAAGACAAATATATTGCTCATTGGGGGAATATGATTCCCAGCTATCAAGGTTACACTGAGGCAGCAATTGCAATAGTCAGTTCTTCCCTACCCTCAGACCACTTAGATTAAATTTGATCTCTCAGGTTACCTATTAGCATCGTATCTTTAGATGAACCAATGTCCTGCACATCAATATCTTCAGTGCTCTTGGAAGCACTGCTGATTACCCTCAGGTAACAATTGCTTTGAGGTATTTCTGAGCACAAAACATTGCTTTTACCAAACATGTGTTCCCTTCCACTGCAGTTTTGTCAATATTTTCATATTGCAGCAGTTCTGGGTCCTAGGAATGGAGATTGTGCCTCTCAGTTGCACTAAAAGGAGCAATCTCTTGTGGTTTCTGGGAGGGATTGTAGGTTTTATCTCCAGAGGCTGAGTCTCTGGTACCCTCTGTGCCATGACAAATTATAAATGAAAGCCATGTGAGTGTCCTCCACCTCACAAGCTGCAATCTTTAGTATCTATGGCTATCTGGAGATGTGCAAATGGTGCATAATCAACGCTCAGAGCCTGGTAAAGGCTTGGATCAGCATAAAGCAGCACTCAGGAGCCAACCCCTAATGGACTTGCTGAGGAGCTGTGCAAGTGTACAGAGCACTCTGTGCACAAATACCTTCTGATGTAATGCAAGGGAATGAGAATTCATTTAAAAATGTTTCTGCATCTCTGGCTGTACCTTTCAAGTGCCAGCCTAGCTGTCCTATGATTGACACAATTCTGGCCAGACCTTTGTCTCACTTTTTTCAGCTTCTCCCTAAGCAAATTTGTGGATACTTTTTATTGTAATTGTATTTTTGTTTGCTTTCACTGTTTTACCAGTATCAAATCACTGTCCATATAGATTTCTGGGATTATTAACAGTGCAATTAAATAGCACCAGACCCATTGGTGTCAGTCTGAACATTTTCCTCAGTGATGACTGGCCTCTGAAAGTGCTCTGCCAGGACTGAAAGGAGTAAGTCCTGTTCCATGCAGCTGGGAATCACCACAGGACAAATTCTAATGCTTCTCCTTTTAGTACCCCTGGGCTGGGCTCCCAGGATGAGCAACTGTAAAAGGAGAAAAAGATTATTGTTCTGAAGATGCTCCTGAGCAGCACTTGCAGTGGCATGCAGAGATCCTGCTGCCACAGGGAGGATGTACTTGCAAATAATATCCTCAGAAAAGACCATGCATTCAGACTCCTGGGCCAGCACCCTCCAGGACAAGGAGTCATTTCAACAGATGTGTGTTCTAGAGGGGAGTGCAGAGCCTTTCAGACACTTGGGTGGTAAATCCAGCTGCCAAGCACTGCTGAAATTAGGCCAATACTGGATGTATCTTGGATATCCCACCTACTCACCTGTCTACTCTGCTCAGCTCTCTGTCTCTACAAAGAGGCTGAAGCTGGGAAGAAAGGAGAGCTGGCCACATTCACCAGAGGCCTGTTGGGTTTCCTCCCCTCTGACACCTGACAAACACCCACCCCACAGCTGTGCCAGATCATAGGTTGGACAGTTTTGCTCTTTAAGCTCCTGTCACTGGATTTCCTTGCAGAACCCTCTTCCCAGAGAAACAGAGGTAATCCTCAGCTCTCCTAGAGCGGCTGTTGATGTGCAGGGGATGAAGGATGGAGCAGTCAGTCAGGCTTACCCAGGGAAAGCACCACCTTTAATCACATTGCATTACAGCTGGAGGGCTGGAGAAGCTGAAAGCTCTCACATGATGTGGGAATTAAAGGGCCAGGCAGGGTCTCTGTGCACTGCTGTGATACACCCAGCAAACCTCAGAGCAGTGAAAGAGAAGGGAGGTTAAATTACACAATACACAGTAAAAATGCTGCTATTGAGACTCTGGTCTTTTTGAAATAGCATTTCCTAAAGATCCAAGTTGAACCAGTCTCCCCATTTCACAGCATATGGTAAGAGTGGGACTATCCAGGAGATCATTTTAGAGAGCTGCAGTTTTGGACTCAGTACCTGTCTCATCTCTGAAGCTGTTCATCACAAAGGGAAGCATTCCCTACACAGCTGTTTGTCTGGGAAAGCTGGAAAGGTGTGATCACATCCCCACTTTCAGTCTTTCCTGGGCTTGGCCCATTTTCCTGGCACTGAGATGCTTGTACCTTCAGAGCAAAGTGGGGTCTGAGACCCACTGGCTGGTGCAGACACTCCAGATTCCAAAAGAGTCTGGAATAGGAGCCTGTGGTGGGTCCCAGGAGGACTGTGGGGAAGGTGGGGAGGTGGATGATACCTTGAAGCTCAGGAGTTTGGGTTATCTATTTCCAGAAAGACCTGAAACATTGCCACAGTTGTGGCAGTGGAGGAAAAGATGAAAAGTACCTTGGAGAGGCTGCCTGGCCCTGCTTCATTGCCAGAGCTTGTGGAGATGGAGAGGGAGAAGGTGGAAGACCAAAGACCCAAAAGGCTCTCTGGGAAGGATCTCTGTGGACTGAAGGATGCTGAATGGCCTTTGCTGTGGGGAGAGCCAGCAGCACCCACAGGTTGCCTTTTCTCTCAGGCCTTTTGCCTCTCTGTAGTGACAGTTTGGGGTGGTTTGGTTTGCCCAGGAGGAGTTGTTATTCTCACCAGGTTTCCAGACTTTCTTTGGGTGTTTCAATACCTCTCTATGCCTTGTGAGGTGGGTGTGTGACAGATTAACCCCACAGCAGTGGGGCTCCTGGGGTTCCTACCTGTCTGTGTCCCAGTGGGATCTGACTGCATGCTGCAGAAGGAATTCATGCATGCTGGCCAGACCAGTGCTGTCACACACTGCCAGAGGTTTGTCTGTGTGAGGGTGAGGATGTGAGACACATGGAAAGCAGCTGGGCTGCACTGCAGATGTGGTGAACTGAAAAAGAGACTGTAGCTGCTTCAGTGTTGAAATCTTCTCTGTGGGGTAGGGGAGGTTGTTTTACTTATCTTCATTTTCCTATTTATGTCAAAAGCCTCTTTCCCCCCCCCCCTTTCCTTTTTCCTATTGCAATTCATTTATTCTATAACCTTGAGAATAAAATCTTCAAGGAAGAGGAGATGATTTTTTTCCATTGCTGAACCCCTTGATATACCCTGCCAGGTCCTGTGCTCTTTGCTGGTAATGTTGGTAATGTTACATCTGAGACCACAAATCCCCTCGAGGTTCAAAGTCACTTTGTCCCAGCATCGTGCAGCATCCCCAGAATACAAAGGGCTAAAATAGAAAGAGAAGCAATTTGTGTGTCTGTGTTTTCAGACTTCATACATTCAGAGGTTTATCATGTCCAAAGGGTAGATCAAGATAATTAAATACCAATAAGCAGAGATAGATGAGCCCTGTGCAGGTCAGTTTGCTACACAATACAATACAAACTACCAGGAGCTCTTATAAATGTGCTGAAAATAGAAAGAATTCATTTTTATTCCTTGTGCCACTTAAACTCACACCTCTCTTAAAGAGATATTTGATTAAATCTTCATCCAGCCTGATCTTCCTGTGGGGACCTTAAAAAACCCCTGTAAATTCACTTCATGCAGGACAGCCCAGGTTGTGCCAAGTTCAAAGTTTTCTCTACAGCATGAAACATGGACTAATCAAGATTTTTGAGTATTGTCTTGTTCCTCCTGTTGATTTTTTTTTCACTCATTTTCAATGTATGTCCCACATCTGTGATGGTCAGTAGGAGCTCAGGGTTTGTATCCAAGGTTTGAAAGCAGAGCTCTGGTTTTCCCTTGCAATATTGCATGGTGATGAGCAGAGCTGACTGTATTGCATGAGACTGTTCCAGGCCACCTGAGGGCTGTACAGGAAATGGTGAAATAAAGTCCTGGGTTGCACTATAATGGGGATCCCTGAAGCAAAAAATCCCACTTTTATTTATTTATTTACATACAATTGTAGAATCATTAGGGTTGGAAAAGACTTCCAAGTTCTTCAAGTCCAACCTTTGACCAATCAATGCCCTGTCAATTAAACCATGGCACTGAGTGCCACCTCCAGACATTTCTTGAACATCTCCAGGCACGGTGACTCCACCACCTCCCTGGGCAGCCCCTTCCAATGCTTGACAACCCTTTCCTTGAAGCTGTTCCTGATGTCCAATCTGAACCTCTCCTGGTACAACTTGTGGCCATTTCTTCTTGTCCTGTCCCTTGTTCCCTGGGAGCAGAGCCTGACCCCCACCTGGCTCTGCATTCCTGTTGGAGTTGTGGAGAATGAGAAAGGTCTCCTGAGCCTCCTTTTCTCCAGGCTGAGCCTCTTCAGCTCCCTCAGCTGCTTCTCATCAGACCGGTGCTCCAGCCCCATTCCCAGCTCCCTTTCCTTCTCTGCACATGCTCCAGCCCCTCAACATCTTTCTTGTCATGAGGGGCTCAAAACTCATCACAGGATTTGAGATGCAGCTTCACCAGTGCCCAGCACAGAGGTGCAATTGCCTCCCTGGTCCTGCTGCCATAGAAAGAATTCATTTTTTGTTCCTTGTGCCACATAAACTCACACCTCTTTCTGCTGCCATAGGAAAAGACCTTGTATTTTTGATACAGGCCAGGATGCCATTGACCTTCTCAACCACACTGCTGACTTCTGCTCGTCCCCATTTCTATTCAATAAGCAGAGCATGCAGTCCACTATCTTTTTTCTCAGTCTTTTACTGAAGTAGCACTGCCTGTGTTCATGGCAGCAGCCTCAGACCATGATAACCCCTTTGGTCTGTGGAAATGAATCATTCCTAGTGACAGTGTGCACACATTCTGATGATGCTGCGTTATCACAAGACCTTTGTGATGGCCCATTGCTCACACAGCAGAGCTGCCAGGGGCTCAGGGCTCTTACAGACTTCTCCTCAGTGCTTCAGTCCATTGCACACATGCACAGAGAGACTCATCCCAGAGAGTGGTGGGTGCAAAAGAAAACTGGGAAACCCAAACAAAGATGTGCATTAAGAACTACGGGGAAAACATATTTTTAAAAACAGAACATACTGTATATTATTAATTTCATTAATATCAGTGCTGATGTCATCAGAATCTTGCTGCAATCATATTCAGACATTGCACATGTCAAAGGGGAATCATGAATTTTCAAAATTAATCTCCTTTGCTAATGAGGAAAAAATTGGTGGTATGGGATGGGATTTGGCATCACAACCATGATGACTAAAATCTTTGCTGCTGATATGCAGCAAAAGTGTCCTGTCTTGGAATAAAGAAAATCTAATTAGCCTGGCCAAGTTCCTGACTGTGAGGCTGGCGAGGGCCCGGCCCACGCTGCCCGCAGCAGCTGGCGGTGTTCCAGGCCAGCTTGGCTGGGGCTTGGAGCACCCTGGCCTAGCGGAAGGTGTCCCTGCCCATGGCAGCGGGGCTGGAAGGAGGCAATTTCTAAGGAGCCTTCCCAGCCAAGCCATTCTGTGATTCTGTGATCAGAGGGGCTGGGGACGGCTGGGCCTCGTTTCTCATTGGAACCACTTCAGCACTCTGAGTCTGCTGGAGTTCAAGGAGACAGTTGATGAGCCCACATTGACGGCGTGTGACGTTTACCCGTGCTCTAGGTCTGGCTGATATCAATAAAGTCTCGCACAATGCAGATTCTGCAATGTTGCATTTTATTGAAACAAGAGCAAAGCCGTTTCCAGCTTGCCAATCCTAAACATGCTAACTACACAGCATTAATATGGCTCGCAGCTGAGAGCCACACTAGATACGGATTTGCTTGTAAATCAAAATATTATCCTACGTGTTCTAGCTATCTGTTCTATATGCTATCAATATACCTATTTGATGAAACTGACTCCAGACAAAAATGTGCTAAATGCATTAATATGCATCACAATAGATAGTGACACTTCATGTGTCCTCTATTGTTATTATTTAAATATAATTACATATTCAACTCTTTAGAATGATATTGCTTAATGACACAAGAATTACCTATTTCATATTTTTGATATTATTTATATTAGTCTATTGTTTTCTTGTGTTGTATTTTACTATCATATATGATATATTAATCATTATATGACTATTATATATGATTACATGTTTATAAACATTAAAGTATAAAATATATGAACACTATATCTATCTATATCTATCTAGCTATGAAGTAAAAATCTAGGTTCTTCTATAGATAAAATTTCAGGTCAGCTCCAACACAGCTGGTCCAGAGCCGACCCAAAGGTGTCCCTTCTGGAGTCAAGGAGAGACGCCGTCCATGGACTCATCCCGGGCAAGCAGCGCTGACTTCTCCTCTTGGTCCTTCTTGCTCCGTTTCTTTCTTCTTTTCCTCACCCGCATTCCCGCTTCTTTCACATTCCGATTTTTGGCCCTTCTCAAAGGCTGGCAACAAGTGCATGTTGCAAGTGGGATTTGGTGACTTTGGTGCTGCACGTGAGGCATGTTCTCTCTTCAGGTGCGCTCTTAGGAATGGGGAAATGAAAGCCGGGCTTTATGCAGATCTGGGTGTGTTTTTTTGGAAAAATCAAAGGATTCAAGGAGGTAGAAGAAGCCCTGCTGTGGCCCTCCACCTGCTGAGGCCGCAGGAGAGGCTGTGGGACTTTAGCCAGAGCCTTTGCCTGCATCCTCTTCTCCTTAAAGAATCAAATTTGTAGGATGAGGTGGCTCTTTGCTGCCAGCTGCCAGCAGCACAAGGCCAAGCACAGGCTCTGTGCTCGTAGCCGTGACTCCTCTCCTTCATTCATTCAAGGTTCATTGTGATTGTTTCATCGAGCCACTGTCGCAGAAGCCAGTACTCCAGCATGGCCTGGCTGTACGCGTCCGAGTCCTGCGCCAGGCGATGGAAGAGATTGTGTGTCGTAGCCGTTGGAACATCTGGGGGTACCCTGATGTCACGAGGAAGCCTCTCGTTGCCCACAATGAAGTGGTTGAGGCGTTTTGCTCTGACACATAAAAACAGGCCATCTCTGATCTGCAGCAGTCGCTCCAGGAAATGTCTCCTGCACCACAATGCCACGGGTGTGGCAGCGAGCAGGTGCATGATGAGGGTCTTGATGGCATAGGTGGAAAAGCAGAAACCCAGCTGGAGACGGGTGAAGAACTGCAGGCATCGGAGGTGCAAACTGTCGGGGGGGGCCTGCCTGGCAATGTGCTTGAGGAACTGGGTCTCTGCCACAGCATAAGTCTCAGGCCAGGTTGTGTTTGGGGTGTGGGCCTCTCTAGGCTGGCTGCTGACAAAGATGTCTGAGTCGCCTCTCCTTACCCCAAACAACATCTCAATCCTGAAGGTCTCGTCTCCATCAGTCACCTTGAATTGGCAGGAGCGTCTGGAGGGCAGCAGCGTTAAATGCCAACCGTGTGACTGAGGCAAAGCTGGCCAGATTGCTCTCACCAGTTGGCAGAACCAGCGGGCCGTTTTCTGCACGTCGAGGTAGGAGCCGGTGCACAGGGTGTCCAGGAGGCTGGGATCCTGATTCCTCCTCAGCTCCTCCTCGGGGTGGTGCAGGAAGCACAGCATGTTGTCGCCCTGCTGCTCCCTCGTGCAGGTGCACTCCAGCTGCACGCGCACACGGAAGTTCCTCAGCTGCGTGTGCCCTGCAGTGTCCAGCTCCAGGTGGAAGCTGTGGCCTCGGGGAGGGGTCATGGGTACGAGCACGCGGTACACAACGTCCTGCTCGCGGGGACTCCAACCTTCAAAGGCGCTGCCCACCCCGATGGCTCGTTGCAGGACTGGGTAGAAACTGTTTGACAAGACACGACCAAAGAAAGTGGCATAATTGTCCATCAGGTCATTTGTCCACTCACAGCCTCTCTCCAGGTCCTGGACAGGCCACTGGATGCGGTCCGTCAAAACTGCACCAATGATTTCCCCAAAAAGATCCTCTACTTCTTGGATTAAATCTTCGTAGTTGTTTTCTGCAGCTGCATCCTCATTGACAGCTCCGTTTCCACCACGATCTGCCTCATTTGCAGCAGCATTGCCCGCTTGCTGTACGTTGCCGTCATCATTGTTGTCTTCCTCCCGATTCGCATTGCCTTCTTCATTTCCAACAGCTTCTTCTCCGTTTGCATCCCCGTTTCTGACTCCCTCTTCATTTGCGCCATCATTTTCTTCTTCATTCCTCTCTCTCCTCAGGCTCCTTTCCCATCCCATAAACCAGAGGAGCAAGACGAGGACCAGGAGCACAGCAACAGTCACGAGCTGCAAGTACTGTTGGGCTTCACTCTTCCGGATGAGCCGCTCCACTTCCTGCTCCAGCAGGAGCCTCTCGCGTTCCAGCTGCTGGGCACGCATTTCCATGCGCCGACGAGCTTCCTCATCCCAATCCCCCACAGGCTGTGGGTAAAGGGTGAGGCTCTTCAAGAGCATGAAAAGGAACACGACGGAATTCATGGTCTGCAGGAGGATGGAGAGAAGGCCTTGAGTCATGCTGCGAGGGAGGGAACTACTGGTTGCGGGAGGGAGGGCAGCAGGGATCTGCTCAGGGATCTGAGGGCAGGAAGGACAGGGCCCCAGACAGCTGGCAGGCAGCAAGGCCTGTCCTGCTGACCCAGCAGCAGCAGCAGCAGCAGCAGCAGCTGCAGCAGCGTGGCCTGCCCAAGGCTCTCCCACGAGGGGATGTCCCCACACTCAGGGGGAGAAGCCAGCCCCGGGTGCAGCGTTTCCACCCTGGCCCTTGTCCCCAGCCCAGCCTCCCCAGCACGTGTGCACTCACCGCTTGCCCAAGCAGTGAAGGCCAGCGTTACCTGCTAGGGCCTTTTGGAGCTGCCCCCATTGTGACATGTCCCCTGTGATGTCACGGGTGTCACAGCACATCACAGCCCAGCCAGCCCCACCCTTTGTCCCCACCCCCACTCAGCCACTCACAGTGGTCCTGGTGTGCTGTTTAAGGCTGCCTTGGAGGGAATCTTCTTCCAAGAACTCCCACTGTTCTTTCTTTTGGATTTGTTTTCATCTGTCCTCCACTGACAATCTCCCACATCTCCATGTTGGAAGGCACCCTTGAGCATCACTAACTTTTGACTCCTCACTGCTTGAGCTACACGTCAATCTCTGATTCAGCGAGGTTGAAAAGGTCCCTGAAGATCACACAGTCCAACTGCAACCTTAACGCTGCCTATTGAGCCAATCAGCCAGGTCCCCAAATGCCACATCCCCATGACTTTTAAACCTTTCTGAAGGTGCTGGCTCAGCCATTTCCCTAGGCAGCAGCCTGTTCCCAAGCTAGACAGCCTTTTTGTTGAAGGAAGATTTCCTAGAGGTCCAATCTAAACCTCCCAGGGCGCAACTTGAGGTCGTTTTCCTCTGGTTTCCTCCTGTTGTTTGTTCCCTGGGTTAATAGCATGAGCCCCACTGAGCTCCAACCTCCTTTCAGGAACCAGGGGCATGGTGTCAGGTGCTTGGGCTGAGGTGAAGGCAGCTCCTGGCAGAGGAGAGAAAGCTGGTGCTTTTGCACTGCACTTCCCATCACCCAGTGGGACAAAAGCGGCTGTGGGTGGGGAGAAGAGTTTCAGGTTGCCCGGAAGCATTTCCGTGTGAGGAGAACCTTAGTCCCAAACACATCAACCAAGGGAATCCATCCCCTTCCAAGCCGAAGGAAAAACCAGAATTTTCCTGGTAGAAAATGGAAAGGTTTGGAATGAAAGTCAGTGCTGGAATGTCCCCGGATGCCCGTGTGGATTTTGCTACCCTGCAAGGCCGGACTGTGAGGAGGGGATCCCAAGAAACGCCCTCTTGCTCGGGGGCCTTCCATGGCACGGCAGCACAAGTGAGAGCCCTTGCTTGGCCTTTGCCTTCAGCAAGGCCCCGGGATGGGCCAAGCCTCAATGCCCTGGGAAAGCAGCTCAGATTGGCCGTGCCCAGCATGAAGGACGCCAGAGGACAGAGAGGCAGGCTCAGCAGCGTGCTAGTGCAGTCCAGCTTAGGCTGCAGCTTTCTGCCCTTGTATCTCTGGAGCCTTGGAGGGGAAGGCTGCGTGGCTTGCGGTGACTTTCACCAGCGCTCCTGCTAACAGCACTGGGCACCCCAAGGCTCTTTGGTCTCAGCGCAGGCAAGAGCAGGAAGAAACAAACCCTCACCTGGCTTTGTAAACCCCTGAGACAAGCAAAGACGAGCAGTGTGCGGAGAAGGGACCATCAGCACTGCGCAGCAGCTTCTCTCCGCCATAAATCACAGAAAATTCAAACATTACTGGCTGGCTTTGGCCTTTGTGTTGTGTTTTATTTGGAGCTTTGTCCCTCAAAGGAAAACCTGTTGCATTTGCCATATTGCACAGCTGGGTTGGAGTGGTCCGCTCTCTGACTGGGAGCTGCCTAGATGGAACTCACCAGTGTGCCTTTGCCCCTCTCTTTCCTCGGTTACGATGTGTCAATTCCAGAGGTTGATGGGAAACAGCGTTTCCCTTTTCTCCCCTTGTGCTCAGGAGCTGGGGGAGCTGCTGACATCCTCTCCTGCCCCAGCTTGACCCTAGAAGGTTTCTGCAGTAGGGGAAGGTGGCACGTAGCCAGTGGCTCAGCTGCCAGCACCGGTGCTAGCCAACGGGGAAGGCTCATCTCTATGGCTTGAGTCAGCTCACAGCTGCCAGCACCTGCACTGTGTCCTGCCCCACATTCGTCCTGCCACGCAGTCGGAGGGCACAAAAGTCCCCCTGGAAACCACGTCCCCAGGTGCCACATCCACTTGACATTTGTCAAGTGCATCGAGCAATGAGAATTGCACGGACTCCATGGGCAGCCTGTGCCAGTGCTTGACAACCCTTGGAGAGGAGAAATTTTTCCCTAAACCCCATCTCCGCCTCCCCTGGCGGAGTGCTGACTTGAGGCCATTTCCTCTTGTCCTGTCCCTCGTTTCCTGGGAGCAGAGCCTGACCTGCCCGAGCCCCAGCCTCGTGTCTGGGAGTTGCAGAGAGCGAGAAGGTTCCTCTCTGATGCTGAGCGGGACTGCAGCCACGTGTCCCCCTCTGGCTGTGCCCGGCCCTGCTGGCCCTGCTGCCCTGCTGGCAGGGCCCTGAGCCCGGGCAGAGCAGTTCCCTGTGCGGGCACAGCCCATGGGGTGCTCCCTGCTGCGGCCTGGCCCGGCCCCAGAGCAGGGTCCCGCTTGCGGGAGGCCCCGGGGTGGCCGCGTGTCTGCAGCCGGCTGTGGCCGGGCAGCTGCCTCGGCCGTGAGGGCTGCAGAGCTGCGGGAGCCCGGGGCTCTGTGCCGGCCGCACTGCGGAGCTGCCCGCTGCAGCCGGCAGGGCCTCAGCGCCCGCCCGCTGCCCTCCCGCCCGCCCGCTCGGAGGCGCCAGGCCCCGCTCGCTGCTCTCATGGTGCCACTCGTGGCCCCAGGGCTCTCCGAGGGCTTCTGCAGGGCCACCTTGCTGCGGCCTTTCAGTCCCTGCCCGAGGCCCAGCAGAGCCCTGCACGGGGGCTGTGTCCAAGGGCCTGCAGGGACAGCAGCAGGGCCGGTGGCTTCCCCGTGACACAGGGCGGCCTTAGGCTGGAGATGGGCAAGAAATTCTGGCCTCTGAGGCTGGCGAGGGCCCGGCCCACGCTGCCCGCAGCAGCTGGCGGTGTTCCAGGCCAGCTTGGCTGGGGCTTGGAGCACCCTGGCCTAGCGGAAGGTGTCCCTGCCCATGGCAGCGGGGCTGGAAGGAGGCAATTTCTAAGGAGCCTTCCCAGCCAAGCCATTCTGTGATTCTGTGATCAGAGGGGCTGGGGACGGCTGGGCCTCATTTCTCATTGGAACCACTTCAGCACTCTGAGTCTGCTGGAGTTCAAGGAGACAGTTGATGAGCCCACATTGACGGCGTGTGACGTTTACCCGTGCTCTAGGTCTGGCTGATATCAATAAAGTCTCGCACAATGCAGATTCTGCAATGTTGCATTTTATTGAAACAAGAGCAAAGCCGTTTCCAGCTTGCCAATCCTAAACATGCTAACTACACAGCATTAATATGGCTCGCAGCTGAGAGCCACACTAGATACGGATTTGCTTGTAAATCAAAATATTATCCTACGTGTTCTAGCTATCTGTTCTATATGCTATCAATAGATCTATTTGATGAAACTGACTCCAGACAAAAATGTGCTAAATGCATTAATATGCATCACAATAGATAGTGACACTTCATGTGTCCTCTATTGTTATTATTTAAATATAATTACATATTCAACTCTTTAGAATGATATTGCTTAATGACACAAGAATTACCTATTTCATATTTTTGATATTATTTATATTAGTCTATTGTTTTCTTGTGTTGTATTTTACTATCATATATGATATATTAATCATTATATGACTATTATATATGATTACATGTTTATAAACATTAAAGTATAAAATATATGAACACTATATATATATATATCTATCTAGCTATGAAGTAAAAATCTAGGTTCTTCTATAGATAAAATTTCAGGTCAGCTCCAACACAGCTGGTCCAGAGCTGACCCAAAGGTGTCCCTTCTGGAGTCAAGGAGAGACGCCGTCCATGGACTCATCCCGGGCAAGCAGCGCTGACTTCTCCTCTTGGTCCTTCTTGCTCCGTTTCTTTCTTCTTTTCCTCACCCGCATTCCCGCTTCTTTCACATTCCGATTTTTGGCCCTTCTCAAAGGCTGGCAACAAGTGCATGTTGCAAGTGGGATTTGGTGACTTTGGTGCTGCACGTGAGGCATGTTCTCTCTTCAGGTGCACTCTTAGGAATGGGGAAATGAAAGCCGGGCTTTATGCAGATCTGGGTGTGTTTTTTTGGAAAAATTAAAGGATTCAAGGAGGTAGAAGAAGCCCTGCTGTGGCCCTCCACCTGCTGAGGCAGCAGGAGAGGCTGTGGGACTTTAGCCAGAGCCTTTGCCTGCATCCTCTTCTCCTTAAAGAATCAAATTTGTAGGATGAGGTGGCTCTTTGCTGCCAGCTGCCAGCAGCACAAGGCCAAGCACAGGCTCTGTGCTCGTAGCCGTGACTCCTCTCCTTCATTCATTCAAGGTTCATTGTGATTGTTTCATCGAGCCACTGTCGCAGAAGCCAGTACTCCAGCATGGCCTGGCTGTACGCGTCCGAGTCCTGCGCCAGGCGATGGAAGAGATTGTGTGTCGTAGCCGTTGGAACATCTGGGGGTACCCTGATGTCACGAGGAAGCCTCTCATTGCCCACAATGAAGTGGTTGAGGCGTTTTGCTCTGACACATAAAAACAGGCCATCTCTGATCTGCAGCAGTCGCTCCAGGAAATGTCTCCTGCACCACAATGCCACGGGTGTGGCAGCGAGCAGGTGCATGATGAGGGTCTTGATGGCGTAGGTGGAAAAGCAGAAACCCAGCTGGAGACGGGTGAAGAACTGCAGGCATCGGAGGTGCAAACTGTCGGGGGGGGCCTGCCTGGCAATGTGCTTGAGGAACTGGGTCTCTGCCACAGCATAAGTCTCAGGCCAGGTTGTGTTTGGGGTGTGGGCCTCTCTAGGCTGGCTGCTGACAAAGATGTCTGAGTCGCCTCTCCTTACCCCAAACAACATCTCAATCCTGAAGGTCTCGTCTCCATCAGTCACCTTGAATTGGCAGGAGCGTCTGGAGGGCAGCAGCGTTAAATGCCAACCGTGTGACTGAGGCAAAGCTGGCCAGATTGCTCTCACCAGTTGGCAGAACCAGCGGGCCGTTTTCTGCACGTCGAGGTAGGAGCCGGTGCACAGGGTGTCCAGGAGGCTGGGATCCTGATTCCTCCTCAGCTCCTCCTCGGGGTGGTGCAGGAAGCACAGCATGTTGTCGCCCTGCTGCTCCCTCGTGCAGGTGCACTCCAGCTGCACGCGCACACGGAAGTTCCTCAGCTGCGTGTGCCCTGCAGTGTCCAGCTCCAGGTGGAAGCTGTGGCCTCGGGGAGGGGTCATGGGTACGAGCACGCGGTACACAACGTCCTGCTCGCGGGGACTCCAACCTTCAAAGGCGCTGCCCACCCCGATGGCTCGTTGCAGGACTGGGTAGAAACTGTTTGACAAGACACGACCAAAGAAAGTGGCATAATTGTCCATCAGGTCATTTGTCCACTCACAGCCTCTCTCCAGGTCCTGGACAGGCCACTGGATGCGGTCCGTCAAAACTGCACCAATGATTTCCCCAAAAAGATCCTCTACTTCTTGGATTAAATCTTCGTAGTTGTTTTCTGCAGCTGCATCCTCATTGACAGCTCCGTTTCCACCACGATCTGCCTCATTTGCAGCAGCATTGCCCGCTTGCTGTACGTTGCCGTCATCATTGTTGTCTTCCTCCCGATTCGCATTGCCTTCTTCATTTCCAACAGCTTCTTCTCCGTTTGCATCCCCGTTTCTGACTCCCTCTTCATTTGCGCCATCATTTTCTTCTTCATTCCTCTCTCTCCTCAGGCTCCTTTCCCATCCCATAAACCATAGGAGCAAGACGAGGACCAGGAGCACAGCAACAGTCACGAGCTGCAAGTACTGTTGGGCTTCACTCTTCCGGATGAGCCGCTCCACTTCCTGCTCCAGCAGAAGCCTCTCGCGTTCCAGCTGCTGGGCACGCAGTTCCATGCGCCGACGAGCTTCCTCATCCCAATCCCCCACAGGCTGTGGGTAAAGGGTGAGGCTCTTCAAGAGCATGAAAAGGAACACGACGGAATTCATGGTCTGCAGGAGGATGGAGAGAAGGCCTTGAGTCATGCTGCGAGGGAGGGAACTACTGGTTGCGTGAGGGAGGGCAGCAGGGATCTGCTCAGGGATCTGAGGGCAGGAAGGACAGGGCCCCAGACCGCTGGCAGGCAGCAAGGCCTGTCCTGCTGACCCAGCAGCAGCAGCAGCAGCTGCAGCAGCGTGGCCTGCCCGAGGCTCTCCCACGAGGGGATGTCCCCACACTCAGGGGGAGAAGCCAGCCCCGGGTGCAGCGTTTCCACCCTGGCCCTTGTCCCCAGCCCAGCCTCCCCAGCACGTGTGCACTCACCGCTTGCCCAAGCAGTGAAGGCCAGCGTTACCTGCTGGGGCCTTTTGGAGCTGCCCCCATTGTGACATGTCCCCTGTGATGTCACGGGTGTCACAGCACATCACAGCCCAGCCAGCCCCACCCTTTGTCCCCACCCCCACTCAGCCACTCACAGTGGTCCTGGTGTGCTGTTTAAGGCTGCCTTGGAGGGAATCTTCTTCCAAGAACTCCCACTGTTCTTTCTTTTGGATTTGTTTTCATCTGCCCTCCACTGACAATCTCCCACATCTCCATGTTGGAAGGCACCCTTGAGCATCACTAACTTTTGACTCCTCACTGCTTGAGCTACACGTCAATCTCTGATTCAGCGAGGTTGAAAAGGTCCCTGAAGATCACACAGTCCAACTGCAACCTTAACGCTGCCTATTGAGCCAATCAGCCAGGTCCCCAAATGCCACATCCCCATGACTTTTAAACCTTTCTGAAGGTGCTGGCTCAGCCATTTCCCTAGGCAGCAGCCTGTTCCCAAGCTAGACAGCCTTTTTGTTGAAGGAAGATTTCCTAGAGGTCCAATCTAAACCTCCCAGGGCGCAACTTGAGGTCGTTTTCCTCTGGTTTCCTCCTGTTGTTTGTTCCCTGGGTTAATAGCATGAGCCCCACTGAGCTCCAACCTCCTTTCAGGAACCAGGGGCATGGTGTCAGGTGCTTGGGCTGAGGTGAAGGCAGCTCCTGGCAGAGGAGAGAAAGCTGGTGCTTTTGCACTGCACTTCCCATCACCCAGTGGGACAAAAGTGGCTGTGGGTGGGGAGAAGAGTTTCAGGTGTTCCAGGCCAGGTTGGATGGGGCTTGGAGCTCCCTGGCCTAGAGGAATGTATCCTTGTCCATGGCTGTGTGTTGGAACCAGATGCTCTGGTTCTCAGAACTCTGAGGTTCCTTTCATCCCAAACCATTGTATGATTCTTAGGCAGCAGCAAGACAGAGTGAGGATAAGGGTGGCAATTCCCTGGGAAGATAACACAAATGGAAATCTTCAAGGCTGCTTCTGCATCTTTTCATCTTGTGGCCTTACCCTGGATTTCCTACCTCTTTGTCTGGAAAAAAGTGGAAACATGTTCAGTTTTCAAACCCAAGCATAAGCTTGCTTTTGCTGGAGAGGGTCTGGAGCCTGCCTGGGGATGCTGTGCCATACAAACCACAGCTGGAGACCCACTGCTGCAACAGGCAGAGAACCAGGCAGGAATGAGGTCTCCTGGCTGGGTCAGTTATGCTCCACCTTGCAGCTTGACCTGCCACGTGACAAGAGAGAGGCTCTTCTACAAGGCAGGGAATTTGTTCCTTGACCTGTCAGTGCCAGAACTCTGTGTAATGGAGGAACAACCCCATGCCCTTTACCTGGGTCCATTTGCTCATCTGTAAAAGGACAGCAAGGAAACTTGTTCCTAGTTCACCTCAGAAGTAGCACAGATTCTGTGAAAGCACAGATCCTGCCCTGTGCTTTCACCTTTGCTGTAACTCATGCTGCTGCTGCTGCTCTCACTGACAGCAAAAATCCCTGATATTTCTCATCTCCTCGGTACACACACATTACTTTTGTGAGGCAGTATGCAAGCAAATATAATGGCACACACAAAAAAAAAAAAAAAAAGGAAAAAACCCGCACACAGACACCTGCTGTGAGTTTATTTTGACAAGTGTCAATAAGCTGCGATCATGTCTCCAGCGCGCCTGCAAACAGAGAGGAGCCAACTGGGTAAACAAACCCAGAGGCATAGTGTGGCTTCTCTCGCTGGGTCAGGGGCTGGCGGAGAGGGAGAGGGGCAGGAACGGGGCGATTTTCGGGTGGGTTTACTGCGAGCTCTCTGCCCTCTCGGCAGAGCCCGGCGGTGCGGGAGGAGCCGGCGGCTCTCCCGGCGGGCGCGGTGCCGTGCCCGGCTGCGGCGCCTGCGGGATGCTCCGGAGCGCAGGGATGCGGAGGAGGGGGACTGCGGGAGGGGAGAGGGAGGCGTGTGCCTGCCTGCAAGGGGGCATTTCTTCCTTTAGCCAAGCGAGCCGATGCCTACCCTGCTGAAGCGGTTAAACGGGGGAGAGCAGCAGCCCGGCTGGCAGATTCCTGCCCTGTGATATGCCAGCCACAGGGTGACGCAAGGGCTGGAAGGCTCCAACTAACAAGCCATTTTCACCTGCGTAATACGCGCTAGTGGAGATACAGCAGCGGCGGCGGCGGCGGCTCCCGGTCCCCGCAGCCGGCCAGACCCCAGCGCGGCCGCAGCACCAGCCAGCCCGGCGGCCACCGCAGCCCTCCCGGTGGCTCCCGCTGCATCCCGAGAGCCGGAGATCAGCGGCCGCCTTGCAGGCAGCATGTCAGCCCCGCCGGACCCCCAGGACCTGCTGCTGGCGGGCACCGGGGTGCACTGGGCTGCGGACGGGGCGGACCAGTACGCGACCGGGGCTCCGCTGCGGGATGGAGATGGGGCTCAGCAGCGGGAACAGCTGGGTTTCGGCTCCTCCAGGGAACACCCGCCCGTTACCATGGCGACTGCATCCCCAGGTAAAAGGCGAGGGGTACCCAGGGATGCTCAACAAAGGGGCCCTGGCAGCAGCATCTCCCGGTTGTCTCGTTCCTGACGCTTCCTCTGTTTTTCTTCCAGCCCGGCTGCTTGGAAACATTGCTAAGGAGTTAGCGAGCGCATGTAGGGAAACAGAAAATAACGAGGAATTGCGGCCTTTGCAAATAGTTATTTTTTGCTGATGTGGGGGAGGGGGGACGCGGGAGCCAGCCAAGTTCCCTAAAGCTCTTTGCAGTTTGTCAGGCACAAGACAACCAGATTTTAGGCAAATGTTGAAAGGCATTTGGTTTCACCTGACTTGATGTGGATCTGTCCTCATTTGTTGCACACCTGTTCACATCTGGAGTGACAGATCTCGATGGAGTTACTTCAGCCATTCCCCATGCACCTGGAATTCTTGCATGGCCCCTTATGATATTTCAACATGCAGCTTTTAATGGAGTGCCTATTCTGAAGTGTTTGTACATTTTGTGCATGCTTTTGGGACTTGTTCATTTATTTGTGGACTTCTTGCTTGCTGTGTTTTCCACCTTTAGAACACTCAGGTGTGTTCCACTTTGGGTGCATTCAGTTTAGGGTGCACAGGTTCATTGCTTTTCAGTTTATTTTTGGGATGTGTTCAATTTCCCTTGGTTTGGGGCTGCTTTCTTTAGTAGGTGTATTAATAGCAAGTGCATATCTGTCAATGAACCCCAGGAGGCTTCAGCTCCCCATAGCTTCTGGTTGAAATGTTTGGGGGAAAATATTTCTCTTTCCTTCTTGGTGATAATTCCCTACTTTCCTTCCCAATGCTGTCTGTCAGAAAACCCAATCAGCCAGATGCCCCAGCCCTGTGGGAGCTGATGCATCCCATCTCACTGGGAAGTAGATGTTTCCATTACAGAGCCTGAAGCATTAAACTTGTCTTGAGTAAGTTGCGGGTCAGGGCTCGGGACAGGAATCGATCTCTGTTATGCAATAGCTGCAGGAGCATTAGGAACTGCGTTTTTGGGCTGAGTCCCTTCTAATCCCCTCCAGTCAATCAGCATAAAGAGTTGCTGGCCAGGAACAGCCCAGTCTGTGGCTACGTGTGCTGTTCTGCTCATCCCCACACGCGCAGGGTCTGAGTGTGCATCGGTGCTGGTGTGTGCTCCCGACATGGATGTTCCCCTGCTGCCTGTCTGTCTGCTCGATGTGACCGAGTTCAGGGGTAAAATGGGATCTAACACCCCTGTTTTGTTGTTTCGTAGCTCTAGGCAGGCAGCTCAGCTGCTGATGTGCTGCTCATTCGCTGAGCTGAGTGTTGGGTTGTGAAACGTGACTTTCTGCTGGAGGCAGAGGCAGCTGGCTGGGAATGTCAGGCTGCCTGAGCGTGTGTGAAGAGGGGCAGGATTGGGGTCTCCAGGTAGGGCTGCCTCAACCATTTAATGACACAAAGAAGAGGGGAAAAGAGTCTTGTGAGCATTTTTTTGTTCACTGATGGATAAAAATATGGCCATGCTGAATCTTAGTGTACAGAACAAAGAGGGGTGGTCTCTTAAACTGTGTAAATCACCATTTAATGGAATCACTGTGGAACTCCTTACGCTTAATGAAGGCTTCTTCAGGCTTGACATACCTGTAGATCTACACTTAGAGAATGCAGAATAGACAGACAGAAAGAAACTAAAAAGAAGAAAGAAAAGAGGAAAAAAGGAAAGAAAGACAAAAGAAAGAAAAAGAAATGCAAAGAAAATTTCCAGCTTTTGGAATCCCCTGTACAGGGCCTTAGATGTGTTTGTTTGTGTCAAACTGTGGCAAGGTGGAGGCAAAGTGAGTGATACTGACCCTTTTTTTGGTGTTTGCTGGCTGTGGACTTTCAGGCTGTCTAATCAGCAGTACCATAAGAGTAGTAATGTGCTTTAAACATTTCCCATTTTGTTTTCCCTGCTCAATAAAGACCCGTTGTGTGCCTGTGTGCGTGTCTGGCCGACCATGGCAGACAGAGCAGCATCCCAAGCAGTGCAGCCCTGCGCACGCAGTCTCCCTCTGTTTGTGGCTGCAGCAGCTGTATTTCTGTTCCACGCTACCTAGAGAGCCACGACTCCCGCCCCCTTCACCGGGGGAAGTAAATAATTTCCTTGTTCTCTCTGTGTGACTAAGTATTCATAAGTTTCTGAATAAGAAGACTGTCATATTGTTGAATATCTGAAAGTGTCAAGCTTTTCTGAAAACTCTTTATTTCTCCTGCTCAGAGAGAGATTCCTGCATAGGAACGGACCCAGCAGGAGATACACAGCTCCAGCTTTTTCACAACACTGCCATAGTCTGCTGTAAACTCAAACACTGACACAATGGGCCATCTGGGGACACTTTAGACAAGGAGCAATCCATCCAAACAAGAGTGAACTGCACAGAATAATTTTCAGGTAGCTTCCCAGCACATCCTGTATCTTCCTCCACACCTGTCAGACCAGTCTTTTTTATTTTTTTTGTGAAAAACATGGTTATGTTCTTTGAGGCAAGAGCAGGGTTTGGAGTCTGGGAGATTCTCTCGGCATGAAAATAACTGAAAACAAATGGTGGGAATTTATCACAGGTTGTGCAGATGTTTTCTTATACAACCTAAAAATTTGCAAACTTTCCCTGATCTTGGCTTTTGTTTTAAGTTTGAAAACCAGCCAGGGATTGTTGAAAGGTTCAGGAATATTTTCAAGCTGGCCGTGGGCCCGGCTGTGAGCCAAGCTGGCTTTGTATCAAAACCTGGTGAGTGGTTTCTGAATGATGAAAAGCAATGGATTTCACTCCCCATTCTTTGGATCAACCAAAATCAGCAGTGATTGAGACTGCAGAAAAGAATTCCCACGAGGAGTGGAAAGCTGAGAGATTTCTCAAGCAAAGTCAGGGTAACGGGGAGCTGCAGAGCCCACATCAGCCTCTCCTCTTGCAGGGCTCCAATGAAGATAAACTCCAGTAGCTTCTGGGCAGGGATAAGGCTGTTTCTCAGTCTTTTATCCTAGGCCCCTGAATTTTGCTGAAAATGTCTCTCTTCCTCAAATGCAGAGTTTTCTTCCTTCTCAAAAATGAATTTGGTTCAGGGTGAGAGGACCTTGTAGGCAGCTCTTGCAAGGACTGGTGAGCAAAGCGGTCCTGAAGGGCTGGTGAGCAGTTTCATGTTGGTGAAGAGAGCCCCATGTCACCCAACACACCATCTGGTCACAGATTCTGTTATTTTATTTTTATTCACCAACAGTGATTAAAATCCCTTGACAGGAATTATTTCCAAAAATATTACACAGGCTAACAGGCGTTCCCTAGGATAAATACATATGGTTTCCTCCAGAGAAATGGCAAAATGGAAGAATGGACTGTACCTCCATACTGGATGTGCTCTTCAGGGAAAAAGAGCAGGGAAAGGACAGGAATTCATACAAATAGTGATTCCTGTATAAGGATCTGGGAGATTTTATGCAGCCTGCTGCATGGGTGGGTATCTGTAGGGTGATACAGTCAGTGGTGTGATGCCCCCATGTCCATGCAGCTGCCAGCTCGTGCTCACTCCAGGCTTCAGACAGGCCACAGCAGTCAGGACATCCCTGGCATTCCTGGCCTGTTTCCAGCTGCCTCCAAAGTCAGGTCACATGTGCCCAAAGGAGAGGGTGCCATGGGGATGGCATTAATAACTGGGACATGTCTATGGGGATGCAATGGGATGGTGAATATGACCTGTGGGAACCCTTCTGGAACAGCATCCAGGGGTTGGCTGGGGTCCCCTGGGGTCCCTCAGTGGTGTGGAAGCCCTGTGCCTGTGGGAGTAACAGCACCCTTTTGGTGTGTGCCAGTGAGGGATGGAGGGACTCAAAGCTGCTTGGATGAGGCAGATGAGTTGAGGAACAGCCTCTGCCTGCTGAGGAGCAGTGGGAGACCAAATCCCAGGAGTGTTTCATGCTCTGATAGGTACAGATATAACACAGAAGACTGTGAGGGGTGTGGGCTCCCACTGGATGAGGACAATCTCTAATGTCAGTGCTTTAAGTAAAGACCTTTTTAAAAACCCTTTCTAATCCACATGATTTGTAGAGGCTGGGTTTGAAGAGATGTGCAGTTTACCCATGTGCTCTCACCATGAGCTAACCCACCAACCCACCCCTCTGCCTGCAAGGGACTGCAGTGAGGTGCTCCTGCCATAAGTCTGAATTTGCATTGATAATTCTGCACCAGTGAATCTCAATTTATGGTTTCTCTCCAGTTACTGGCAGCTTTGCACCTCAGCATGAAAGAGATTTCTGTTTTCAGGCAGGCTGAGAGCCCCGTGGCTCACCTGGGTGGAGAGAAGCAGGCATGGACATGAATGTCTGCTCTGCTTGGGTTTGGCACTGACACTTTTTGGATGTCAGATCCTGGACATATGCAGCAGATTCCCCAAGATAATTGACTCTTTGTGGCCTTCCCACCCTTCCCAGGTGTTGCCTTAGGAGGATCTCCCTCTCCCCAGGTATCCATAGCAATGTGCTGCTCAAAGCCACCACACTGGAAAGGCCAAGATCCAAACTCTAATTTTTCAAGTTGCTGTAGAAAAGTCTTGGTATGGTGGATTCACTGGCCTAAGCATGACACAGGGGAGCCTCAGCAGGTGTTTGGAAATATGTCCTGAACTGCCAGGCAATCCTGCTCAGATTGAACCACCTGAGGCCAGATTTAGCCTCACTATGGAAGAGTACATATTCATGCCAATTCTACTACCTCCATTTTAGTCCTTCCTGATTTAGAGAGCTGAATTTAGTGTTTTTCTGCTCTCTGGATTAGCCACTCAAAACTTCTGATCTACTGCTGTGAGTGTAGGGGACGGGGATCATTTGGTGGAGGTTCTTCCCATTCCCCGGTGTTTTGTTAGTGCAAGCAGATTTTGAAGAGGGACAGAAACAAAGTGGATTTCTTCTCAGATCTTTCTATTCTTGTAATCCTCATGAAGCTTGAAAAAGTAGCCTAAGCCCACAATTAGCCATCCAAAAAAAAAAAAAAGGAAAAGTTCTGTTGAAATGCCATCCTTTACTATCCTTCATGCTCACTTGAGTAAAGTCAGAGCAGTGGCTCCTGTTGGGCCTCTCCAGAAATGCTCTGTATTTGGGGTGCTCTCAGAGGTGCCTATAACTCCTGGTATAGAGTCTGTGCAGCAGTGTAGTTCTCAATTCCATACAGATCAAAATGCAGCAGGTTTTCCCCTGTTCCTCACAGGGATGCAGATAGTTCTGTCTGCTTTTACTGCCACAATGATGAATTTTCTTCAGCCTTCAGAGTTGCAACTGGGTTGAGGAAGAGGATGAGGCAGATGAAAGAGCAAAGTAGTACCAGGGAGGGTGACTCACCTGCCTTATTTTAATCTTCATCACTCAGTAATGAAATGTTTTATTTATAGGCAAGGAACAGAGGGGGAGAGTTTGGTGAGGAGGAGAATGGTGTGGAGGGGAGAGGCTTTGGATGTCCCAGTTACTGCAAGTGTTGGGTTTTGTGAGTTGCAGTATTTTCTGGGCTGTGGATCTCCCCAGGGCTGGGTGGTTCATTATCTCTCACTGCTACAAGGGTCCCAGGAGGCACCTCTGTCTCCTTTTTTTCTTCAGTTCTGGAAATGCCACTCAATGACTTGTCTTATGCCTTATTTTTACCAAAAATCCTGTATTGTGCAGGTTTCAGTCTGTCTGGAAAATGCCTGTGTGTTGTCTCTGTTTCAATCCTCCCAGAAAAGTTAGGGCAGATCCCACAGGTCTGTTTATCATGTCCTCACAGACCATCCCATGAAGGGATCCTGGCCCAGCTGCATGGCCTGGATTGGTCCAGGATGCTCAGGATTAGAGTTAGGCTCTACTTTCAGTCCTGAGGTCTGAGCTGGCCCTGAGACCTAATTATTTCCTTCTCAAGTGTTTTTGCTCAAAGTTCCTGAAACAACCAAGGAGTTGTGCTGCAGGTCCACATCATCAACAGGGAATGGAGTTTTTTAAATGGGTGACTTCTTGGAATTTCCCTCACTCTCCTTCCTTAGTAGTTGGTACCTGTAAAGTGGGCCAAGTACGCACTGAGATTTTTTCATTTTTAATGTAGCATTTATGTCCTCATGTCTGTTCTTTGTGTGCTACTCTCTTACTTCTAAATCAGGACTGCTTACAAAATTCTGGGGGTTCTTATTTTTCTTGTTTGTTTTTTGTTTTGTTTTGTTTTTTCCAAAGAGAAGGTGGCTTCCACATAGCAAACCATGTTTCAAATAATGAAGCATTATTTGTAATTAGTTTTCTAGATTAGGAGAAGCTGTAGAGTTGGCATGATTCAGCACTCAGGGGCACACCTCACATTCAGTGTTCTTGTTTTTTAAGATATTTCTGATTTATGGTCAGTCTATTCCTCCAAGAAACCTCGTACCTTCTACAGTAAGAATAAATTCTTGGCATTCACCTGCAAGACTTGAAATAGAGAGGACCTTAATCATCTATTTCAGTCCTCCTTCTTTCAATGAAGTATTTAAGATTCTAATTTTATGGAACATAAGTGCATTCTTACCTGTTATTAAAATTAGGATGTTCTTAAGCATATGCATAAAGGTGAGCATGTTTTGTTTAATTTAAGAATAAATGAGGTAGAAGATATATCATGTATAAATTGGCTTTATTACCCATTAGACTAGACTGCTTCAGGACATTTGCATGTAAAATAGAAGAACCAGCACTTACCCATCTCATTACATCACTGTGAAAATTAACCTTTAAAGAGATCGAAAACTTAGAATGAAAATCATAATCATGTTGCTGTTGCTTATTTTGATCTGTCGTGTGTGTCTAGGTGAGAATAAAAATCGTTAGAAATGACTACATCCTTCATAAGCCTGTCACTTTCAAATATTGAGGTGTTACCTCATAAACATTGGCTTTGTACTTTAATATTCCTTAAGAGCGGGCTTTCCCATCTTTATTTAAATAACAGCCGATAAAAGAGTTATCTGCATATTTCTTTCACTGCTGTTACGAGCCGCCTGCCCTTGATACAGCCTCCTGCTATCCTGAAATCTTGTATGAGAAAAGGTAGCTGGTTCTTCAGAGATGATTTCAACACAATTTCCACAATTCCCAGCTGCAGCATTCCCAACATGTCCCCACACAGCTGTGGCTCGCTGTGAGCAGGGGATGCAGTGCTGCAGCAGGGGGTTTGCTTGGGTGCAGGAGATGATGGAGCTGGGAATATGCTTTCTGCAGTCCTGCAGAGTTTTGTCAGCTCGAGGCTTTTCTGTGCCATTCAGGACATGAGTTGTGTTTTATTTTTCAGCAGTGCTGAATTTATTAACTGCAGCTGATTTATTGCCGGTAGCTTTAAAGACATTGAAGGGACTTATTAACTGTGGCCAGTAAAAAAGCAAATGCATGGGGCAGCTTTGTCAGGCTGGAAACTTTCCTGCTTCCAGTCCCTCAGGATCTTGTGTTTCTCATCTCTGAGGGATTTTTTTCTGTGCAGATTATCAGTCCATGTCTTGGGTGCACATGTGGGTTCCCCTGGGTGAGCCCTGTGGCTGAGAATGAGGGAACACCAAGTCTGGCCAGGGCTTGGAATCCCAAACACAGCCCTGGGTGCCATCCCTCACCCCATCAGAGCACCCATGGACATTTCAGAGCCACAAATGCAGAAGTTACAGATCCAGATGACGTCCCCAGCTTTCCCTGCACTGCATTAGTCACTGGCTGCATGATCAAACAGAAATCCTCACCCTGTGAGCTGAGCTGCAGCACAGCTGTGCAGAGAAGGGCTGCAGACAGCCTGAGCCATCTGAGTTGGTGCTGGTGCTCTCCTGACGAGCCTGGGCCCCTCCACACAGCTCCCAAAGCACTCAGGCCCACCTGTGAAAGAACTGCTGGAGGGACAGACTGCATTTAAGGGCTGTGATCAGCAAGAGACTCCTGCCATTCACAGGCCTAACCCATCCCCTAAGTAGGGGCCTACCCCCCACAAACTTCATTTTGCATCTCAGGAAGGTGTGGACTCCCTCACCCCACACAGGTTTTGGGGCACACATAACCAGCAGAGCAGCTCTGCTTGGAAATATTTTTAATGCCAAGCTCCTGGGCAGGCCAAAGGGCTGGATCCTGAGCACAGCCTAAAGGCTGCTCTAAATCTGCCACTGCTGTTCAAGGGTTCAGCTGTTCCCAGGTCAGCTGCATCCCTCTCCCTGTGTGAGGCACCGAGGCCACGGCAGGGCTGGGAGGTGAAAATCGGTGTCCCAGCTCTGCTCTGATCTGTGGAGCAGCATCCCATTTGCTTTTTGGGAGGGGGAATGAGGATTCGCAGTTATCGGCTCTCCACTGGCTACTGGAACACGGAGGGGTTTTAATTCCGATCAGTTTAATTGGGTCTTTCCCTTGATGTCCTTAATGCAGGGGCACAAGAGATGCACTTGGTGCTCACGTGCATAGGAGAGGTTTTGCATTTCATTATATTTTCATTGACTTCAGCACTGAAGCACGATGCAACACGCTGGAAATTAAATGTGCACTTCAGCTGAACTGGAAGCTGAGCTGCTCCGTGCAGGTGCAGCTGTGTGATATGAGCAGCAGTCATTTGTTATTCGCAGACTGATTTTAGTAAAACTGGAAACGTCTTCTCCCTCTCCTTATAAAAGTTACAAAAATGTGTATCACAGTTTTTTCATCTTCTGTTTAGTGCTCATCTCTATCTAAGGGTGTAGCATGCCTGTCAGTTTGCTGGGTTGGGGGTTTTTTGGGTTTTTTTTTTTTCCTTTTATTTCAAAGGTTTATAGCTTCATTGAGCAAATGCTCTAAACTGCAATATTGCTGTGCACTAAATTTTAATTGAGAGAGTCGCCTTTGATGTAGGGTTAACCTAAAGCTGAGGCTGATTCCTCTCTTTTGCAGCTTTTGCAGTTCTTTAAAAAAAAGACATAATGCAGCATTTATGTAGTTGCTGATTTCTCTACTGCTCTGGGAAATTATCACTGGAGTGGAATGTAGAATTGATTCCTTAGAATTTCCTGCTTATCCTGAAAATCTCTGTTCATAATTTGTGATTCTCAAAGCATAATTAGTTTGTAGGAAAGATGTTGGGTCCAAAGTTAACCCTCCAAGATGATGTGTGAGAGTTAAAATCCCAGAGGAGTCACCTCCTCTGAACACAATGTTTATGGGAAAAAATAAAATAAAAGGGGTTTGGAATCTCTGGGCAGTAGTTCTATTTATCACTTTAACTAAGAAATCCCTATAGCAAATTGGCTGGTAAGTGGAATCTTTGTTGCTTGCAAGAGAAGATTTTTGTAGATTCTTAGTGTTTTAGGTGGTATCTATATTTTTTAGTAAAAAGTTCTGTGAGTGTTTAATGTGGGTACGTTACACACAGGACTGAAACGTCAAATAAACAATTAATTGATTTCATGGGCAGATGTGGAGTCATTAAGTAAAACCTGGATTACTTTTACATGGATGAAATAGGAACTCTGCCTATGAAAATGTATACCTGCCTCTATTGCCAGGAGAAAGGACTGAATTTCCTGAAATTTAAATGTTTTTAGAAATTTGACATCAGACAAAAAAAAACCCTTTCCACAAGATATACATAGATTAAAATATTAATAATAAAAATAGTGAAATCTTGTAAATAAGGGCATGTATTTTCTAATTATTCTCAGATCAATTCATGTTTCACCTCATTTGTCTGGCAGCAGCATTTAGAAAAGTACCTTTGCTTTTAGAAGAAGACATATATTCCAAATATACATAAATTCCATTTCAAAAGCACTAATTCCAGCCTGCAAAGATCTTTATTCTATTTTAGAATTGCCACGTCATGTACATTTTTTCTGTTGTGGTTTTTTATTTATTTATTTATTTTCTCCTTCCCTAACAAACTCTGCTGGAGATTATGGAGGATTATCTGAGCAGTTATCATAGTAAAAGCCAGTTGCCATTTTGGGATTTTTTAAAATTTTTTTTCCCCTCCAAGTCCTTTTGACATTAGCTTTTATAATTCAGTGCTGTGTAGTAGAAGTTCAGGTCAGAGCTGAGGAGACAGGCCTGGGGATTAATGCTGGGTGAAATATATGCGATCTCCTTCCACTTTGAACGTGCTAAGCAGACCATGTATAATCCCTGGAATATTTGGTAGATCTGCCAGACCTTGAAGATGGCATTCCTAATATATGTCTAGCTACATGTATTTTTACATGCTTGTCCCTCCCTGTGCCATCCAAACTCTATTCAAAAGTGAGGAGAGGGGGCTGAACAAAGACTGAGAAGTAAATGTACCATTCCCTGGAGGAGATTTTAGAGTTTGGGCTTTTTTTTTCTTTCCCCCTCTCTCTGCTGTTGCTTTTTAATGAATCGTTCTTCTAACCTACTTTAAATTGAGCTTCTAGCACGCTGGATGTTTTGCAGATGAATCATACTGTGCAATGCACTTATGCATATCTGCTGTGCAAGTACATTGTCAGCTTGTATTTGATAACCTACCAGCAAGCAGGATCTTTTTTTATGGAAGCTTGGGATGCTAACGTCGTTCTCCAAGTGAGAATAATGCAACCACTGTTAATAAATCAGCCTGGGTCCAGGGATGTCTCACCACTTTCACTGCATCCTTGATTAGCATTATCCTCAGAGGTATAAATTAAAGAGGAAAATATATAATCTGGGAAGCTTTCCAGCATCGTCTTTGAAAATGAGAGCTCAGTCCTTTGCTGGGATTTCTTTGGTGGAGGAATGTTAATAGCAATGCTGAAGTTGTGCTCTGATTGCACCCTAAAGAGTAGGAAGATGCACAGAATAGCTTTTTTTTTTTTTTTTCTTTGTAATCAAGATAATTTCTGATGTGATCTGCACTGGGTGAAGTTTTTTACATGGTTCTGTGAATTGATCCCAGAAGTGCAGCTTCAGTCACTCCCTTTTCTACTACTTGTTCCCTTTGTCTGATATCTGCATAGAATCTGGTGCATGTTTTCCCACCTCAGCCTGCAGACAATGGCCTGCAGCAGCTAGAGAGTGGACACAGCTCCTTTGAGACATTGGCCAAAGCCTGGGCTTCAGCAATAAAGATTTCAGGAATTTCTTCTGACTGTTCCTGCAAGGTGTCATCACAGCCGGATGGCAACTCCTGACACCTCCCTCTCCGCCAAGGGAAGAAAACTGTGCTGCAGAATGTGCTGATCTGCAAAAAAAACCAACAAATTTGCAGGGAGGGCTTGATTTTTGCAATGTTCCAGCTGTGGCTGTGCTAAATGAGCACAAAGGGGAGTTTTCAGCATATCAGCAACATGTTGGAAATGGAAGTGCCACATCTTCCAGCACTTTCTGAGTAAGTTTTCCCCTTCCCTGATTGAGTCGTCGGCACTGACTGGAGCAAGGAGTTTGGCATGTTTTATACTTGGAGTCTTGCTGTATAATGTCTGTGTTGCTATTTGCTTTCCCTTGGCCAGCTCTCTGCCAACATCTTCCTTTGCTTTCCAAGAGATGGCAAAGAGCACAGAATGCAAGACAAAGCTGTTGTTCCTCAGGTTGTTTTCTGGGGAGACGTAAGATACCTTCATTACTATTTTCCTGTTGGAACATCTGATCTACAGGAGGGTGAAGAGTCACAAAGAGCACCCAGGAGCTGCATTTGAGCTCAGTCTGGGTCTGATGAGGTCCAGGCAGTGCCAGGCTTCTCCAAAGAGGTTTTGGCTTCATCATCAGAGACTCAGTTTACAGGGCCTCTCAGCTGAGACTCCAAAAAGTCATTCCTCTCCCCTGAAAAAATGTAGGGCAGTTATTTTTACTTAGCTCCTGAAGATAGTTCATTTTTTTTCCTGCATGCTATCACTTTTAAATTAATATTGAGGATCCTTAGTTACGTTTTACAAAGGCATTCACCCTTCCAGCTCAACAAAATAGAGGGAATACCATGTGCTATTTGCCACCTCTACTGACATTGGTAGATTTGCTGAAGCAACGTGTTTCAACATTTCCAGACATTTTTCCTGTGGAGCTTTCTCTTCCATAGAATGGTTTTCTGTTTCCCCTTGATTTGAGATGAAAAGAAAATTTAAAATAATATTAAATTTTCCCACAGGAGAGAATTTCTTTAGCAATAGCTCAGATTCTAGGTAATGTCAGGAATAACACAAACCACTGTGATCAGTGTGCTTAATTTCAACTCTGCATTTATGGCTTATTCCTTGACATTTCTGTCTGAGGAATAATGACATGAACACACTTTACTCTCAGCTTGAAAATACCCATTAAAACTGAGAGTTACTGCAACAGCAAGTAGGATTTGTGAGCATTTCTTTAATGCAGTCAACAGGGTTGTGACCTTGGTTCTCTGTCACTGGAAATGAAATTGCCTCCTGGTCCAGCCCATCTCATCGCTGCCAAGCTGTAGCACCAAGCAGGTTATTTTCTCTTTGAGGCAGATGACTTTGCCAGCACTGTGCTGAAGAAGACAGGAAGTGTTCCCCAAGCCAGCAGCTGCCCAGGGTCCTTGGATTTAAATAATTATCACAGAATCATAAATCATAGAATGGAATGGGTTAAAAACCACCCAGTTCCAGCTGCCCTGTGGGCAGGGTCACCTTCCACTATCCCAGGGTGCTCCAAGCCCTGTTCAACCTGGCCTGGAACACTGTCAGGGATCCAGGGGCAGCCACAGCTGCTCTGGGCACCCTGTGCCAGGGCCTGCCCACCCTCATAGGGAAGAGTTTCTTCATAATATCTAACCTAAACCTACCCTTCTTCAGCTGAAGGCCATTCTCCCATGTCTTATCACTGAATACCCTTGTCCAAAGTCCCTCTCCAGCTCTCTTGGAGTTCCTTCAGGCACTGTAAGGGGCTCTGAGATCTCCCTGGAGCCTTTTTTCTCCAGTCTGAGCACCCCCTCTCTTAGTCTGTCTTTATAGATGTATTCCAGACCTGTGGTAGCTCTTGGCTGGACTCATTCCAACAGGTCAACATCATTATATAGTGCTCCTTCTTTACTCACTTAAAAATGTGACTTGCCTGTTGATGCCAAGCAAGGGAAGGAAAGTGAGGGAAGACAGCAAATTAAACTCTTTCTTCTTAGTCTCTATACAAAACTTTCCTTTTGGAAAAGCCCTTCCCTTCTCACGCTGTGAGCAGGAAAGCAATGCAGCTCCTCATGAGCGGGAAGTAAAGCCTTTAGGAGCCATCAGATTCCCTTTCCTGACCCTGAACTTGCTGTGCTGCTTGCTTTAGTCAGCTTTTCAGAAAAAAAAAAATAAAAAATGGTCTGTTCCAAAAGTTTTCAACCAATTTCAGTCCCGTTCAGCTGGACTGCAGCAGCTGCTAGAGCAGGTAAAATCCAAATTTTACCAGGAGCCTTCTGCTCCTGCCTGCTTCCAGCACCAGGTGTCCCAGGCTTTTGTAACTTTTAGAAACAAAGAGCCAGATGTCAGCAAAAAAAAACATGTTGAGCAAAGAATCTGCAGAGCTGCTCACTCAGATTTCTAGTTACAACTGCTCTGCTGTGCAAGGCACAAGCCAGTTTCTGAGAAAATTAATTAAAGAAGCTGGTTTCTAACCTTGTCCAACATAAAGTTGAGAGGGAAAGGGTTGTTTGCTCCTGGTGCTTGGTGAAACTGTCAGGAGAAATGAGCTACACTAAAAATCAGTGTAGGCAGAAGGGTAAAATGGTGTAAATTATACAGGACTGTCAGTCTAGGAAGGAGAGGAAGTCAGCACAGAGGGGAAAATGGACAGCAAGAAAAGAAATCCCAGCTACTCTCAAGAGTCTGGATTTATCAAGCAATGGATTTCTCACCAGTTTACGAAGGGATGTAGTGATGGGGGTTAAGCTTATAAATTCTGCAGATACTTTTTGGTCCATGTCTTCTGTGCTCACAAGATCTGGAGGCAAAGTTTGCCTGCAAAACCATCTTCTTCCACCCTTTGTTCAGTTGGAGCAATTAACATAATTGCATTTAAAAAAAAAACCCTTTTGAATGCGTTTTTGTTTCTTAGTTATTTCTTTCAGCCAATTGAAAGGGCATGAAATCCCCATTCTTCAAAGCAGAGGCAGATCTGTTGAGCCTTTCACCATGTGAGCAGTACCTGGAGGAGTGCTGTGCCACAGCAGGACCTGCCTCATGTGCTGGGTTCACTCTCCAGACCCCTGGAGGCTGGCTGAGCTCTCCCAGCTCCTACATCTAGCACTGGGAAACTACAAGGAAGACTGTGAAAAAGCAGAATGATCTTGGCCACCTGTATAAAAATCTGGAATAAACAGGAGGAGGTTATGCAGGGACAAGGCACCTCAGCAGGAAGAGCCAGCTTCATAAACATGGGGTGGGAAACTGCAGATGAATCCCTCAGAGAAGGACTGGGGTGTTGAGGGTCACAAGGCAAACCCAAGCCACCATAGGCTGCAAGTCTTGTGCTGTTTTGCTGTTGCTAAACAGCAGATGCCAGGCTGAGATGTGGTGATGTGTTTTTTATGTGCAAGATGCAATAAATGGCCTAGGCATGAGCATGGTGTCCAGTCTGGGGCACAACACCTCAGGAGCAATGCAGAAAACCCAGAGGAGAGGGACCAGAGTGATCAGATGTCGGGGAAATATAACCTAGGAGGTAAAATTGAAAGAAGCAGGCTTGTTTAAGCTAAAAATGAGAAGTGCTGCGGTGCAGAACAAGAGCTTTGAGTTCATGGGAGCCCAAGCAAAAAGTCAACCTGATCTCCAGGAAAGGGTGTGCCTTCAACTGCAACATTCAGATTAAACATTTGGATAAAACCTTTGGAGAATGTGGGCTGGTGGGACAGAGAGACACAGGCTGCTGCGTGGGTGCTGGCTGCAGCTCAGGTGCTGGAGTGGGCAGTGCAGATCACTTCGCCTTCACCCAGGTGGCAAAAGAAGTGATGCTGGGGCCAGTGATGGAATCAGGTCTTTCAGATCTTTCTGGCCCTGTTTTTTTTGGTGAAACTATAAGCTGAGGTGAGGGATGGCAGCAGGAAATACACTAATTTATCCTTTTCCCATATTAGTTTGGTTACTGGTACAAACCAGCAGCTTCTGTTACTCTTCAAAAATGTGCATCAACCACAAGTCACAGAAAAGTAAGTGTCCTGGGGTGACTTTATGATGCTTGATTGGTTGATTTTTGTATTTCAATGTCTTTTTATGGTAATTATTTATTTTTTAAAAGAAAAATAGCTTTATGTATGTCTTGTGGGGCAAGCCCTGCTTTCCTTAGGGGGAGTGGGTGAATTAGACAAATCTCAATTTAGCATTCAATAAGTTGGACAAACAGCAAACTTCAGCACAAAATAATAACAAGGATTTTAAATAAATGCAGGCTTGGCAGAGAGAAATTATAGAAGATAAAGTGTGCAGTGATAGTTGGATACTAAGAGCATAGTGCCTGCATCCAAGGAAGGAAGAAATGGAAAATGATACAGCAGCTACAGTCTTATTAAACTGATTTTATTAGTATTGTTGCAAACATAAAGGGAAAATGGCAAAAGTGCATCACTGATTTATAAATATGGACTGTGAAGACAAACTTGATAGTTTACTTCAGTAAGTGATTGTTTTCTGACAAGGTTTCAGTGAAGTGTAAACTCCATTAATGCTTGAAGCACTTCTGCTGGGGAGACAGGCTGAGAGATTTGTGGTTGTTCATTCTGGAAAAGACTCCAGGGTGACCTCATGGTGACCTCCCAGTATTTAATGGGAAGTATATATATATATAAAACAGGGTCAGTGACTTTTTATGTGGGCAGGTAGTGATAGGACAAGGGGGAATGGGTGAAAACTAAGAAGAAATTCTTCAGTGTGATAGTGATGAGACCCTGGCACAGGCTGTCCAGAGAAGCTATGGCTGCCCCATCCCTGGAAGTGTTCAAGGACAGGATGGATTGGGCTTGGAGCAACCTGGGATAGTGAAAGGTGTCCCTTAGGTACCTGAGATAAAGCTGTGAAATCAGAGAAAAAGATATCATTGAAATATTAAATACCTAACACTTGGTTCCAATGTTTTTGATTTGCTTTGAAACAGTTTTAATTCCATTAAAAAAAAATGTCTAGTTTTATAGAAATTAAATTTTCTAGCCAATTCTCTTAAGTAAAAATTTTCCATGCTTCTGAAAGGGCAAGGAAATAATCAATGAACATTATTTAGAGAAATGCAGCACCTCTTCCCAACTGTGCTAATATTGGTGAGAAAACATCATTTCCTCAGACCAACTTGTGAGTCAAATTTGGAAATTATTCCCTTTATACTTGGGCTCTATGGACTGCTCATGAATATTAGAAGTATGAGCTGTGCTGCTTAATTGTAGCTTCTTGTATGAGTCACATGATTATTTAATGAGGATCCTTGATTGGAGGCATGAGCAAACACATCTCTTATACACACTTGATTGTGCCAATTTCAGGGCTCATTTTCTCTTGATGCTGATATGTAACACATTTGTCATTGGCCTTGGCAAACATTCCTTTGCCAGAAAAAAATTAATTTCTCGAGTATCAACAAAAAATGATACATGGATTTAGCTAATATAACAACAATAGAGTCACAGAATCATGGAATCATTTAGGGTGGAAAAGAATTTTAAGATCACTGAGCCCAACTGTTCTCTCAGCACTGCCGAGGCCATCATTAACCCTTGTCCCCAAGTGCCACGTCCATGTTTCTTTTAAATCATTCCCTTCACCCCTTCTGCATCATCTCCCCTGTAACAACATTAAGAAAATAATTAGACATTAAGAAATAATTAAGATTCACTTGTGAGATAAACTTGGGTGGCTGCAGCATGTGTCTAGCTTTGGGAATTTTGTTAGGCCAAGTCACAATCCTCTTCAGGAAAGGCTGATCCATTTGCTTTCCTAGCTCTGCTGTAAGCTGGGATCTTGTTGGGGTTTTTTGGTTTTTTTTTTTGTGTTTCTGGTATGTTTAGGTTTCTCCTGGGCATGAGGGTGGCTGTAATTCTCACCTCAGAACAAGAGTGGGTGTTTCAGCTCTGATATAGCTGCTCCAGTGCCACATCTTCTGCCCATCTCTGGGTCTCATCCTGCTTCCAGCATTAATGAGGAATTACAAGGTCCTCAAAAGATCTCCAAAAATCATAGAAAGCCTTAGGTTGGAAGGGACTTCAAAGGTCATCTAGTTCCAGCTGGAGGAGATGGGTAGTTTTTACCATTTGTGGTACCCTGCTTGTGTGACAATTTTCTCATGGAAGTTTGTTTATTAAGTTTTGTGGGGAAAAAAACACCTCTGTGTTTCCTGAAGACTCTGTTAAAGCACACAGCTACACCAGATTTCAGGAGAGCCTTCTCTGAAGTACCTTTTCATTGGATTTAAAGCTGTGTTTTGTGAATATAAAACATGACATGTGTGATCTTCCCTCTGCCTAGCAGCGAAGGCTGATGCTGATGTAAGACAGAGTCAATGGCCTGCTTGGATTGAAAAATAATCTTCATTTTTTTCACTGTAAAGGTCAGTACAGTTGCACCAGACCAGGATACCTGACCTGCTTGATTGCTGAAGTTACAGATTTTTTTTTTAAAGAGTACAAAAATGAGATTACCTCTTTGGAAAGTGACTCCACTGGTACAATACAGTCATTTCTGTTCCAGCTATGATTCCACCATTCCAAACACTGATGATTGTTTCCCAGCTCAAGTGAATGTTGTAAATTCATTGTGGTGGCATGGTTATTTCCACAATTCCTTGGTCTATGTGTTGGTTTAAATTATTAACACACTGTCCTTTCAAACACACTGCCAAGCCAGCCACAACCCATGAACAACAAACAATCAAAATCAAATTCTTTCCAAAACACAACATTGTTTTTTGAATAGATTCACTGACCAAAGGAATGAGAGATTAAGGAAGAAAAAAGAGAAAGAAATAACAGGCTTGGACATCTGAAGCTGGGCATGGATGAACAAGAGGGGATCATGGCAGTTCTTTCAGTATGCAAAAAACACATATTTGGGAAGAAGAAATGGAGAATGGTTAGGAAAACATCTGCAAGGAGTGATTCTAGATGGTTGTTTCCTTTTTGATTGGACCAGTATTTTTCTGATAAAACATGAAGACCCAATTTCATGTTTTTCAATATTTACAGATCTCAGCCTGTATGTAAGAAGGAAAATAAAGTCTCAAATAGAACTCTGTGCATGCTTAAAATAATCTTGATATTTTCTGCTTTGCTGACTCAGCCTAAATGGCCTGAGATTTTGAAATGATGGGAATGCTCCAATATTTTAGCACTTGCTGGTCTGGGAATGCTGCACCCCAGTTACAGAAAGGGTTTTATTTAAAGAGGCAAACTCTGGGAACTTCATGATTAGAAGATTTTAGCTTATATTCCCACCACAGCAAAATCAAGTTGAGCTGGTAGCAGGGTGGCATTGACTGGAATAATTTTTCTTAATTTCTGCTTGTGGCTGCTGGTACAGTTCTTGCTTTGGATATTTGGTAACCTCAAAGATATTTTCAACTGCAGGAATACACTTTCCCCCATCAACCACTATGAAATGCCAAGGACAAAAGCAATTTTTAAAATAAATCTCTAGACTTTCGTTATGTGGCTTTGAGGTAACATTGTTTTCCCCACTTAGAAGGGAACATATGCATTTTATGTAACCTTGAGTAGCTATAACAGCAAATTATTATGTTTTCTACAAAATATTTGTGTTTCCTTTCACAGACCAGTGGTCTTAAACTTATAAAACCTGATGTTAAAGTGGTGTTGAATTACGGGTATTTTTTCATTTCATTGTGTGCAATGCTGAGATGAACTTCCATACATCCTGACATTCAAATGCTGGGATTAGAGTGGGGCTACAGTTAACATCATTATCCCATGGGGAAAAACATGATTTCTGAGAAATTTAGAGAAGTTATTTTGCCATTTTCTACCTGGGGACTTCTTGAGGATATCTTGAGGATGCTCCCATCCAGCTGGACATCACCTTTGCAAAACAAGATGCTCCCACATTTTAGAGAACCCCAGGTGCAACACCACCTGCTGAGAGCCTCATTTTGGGGATCTGAGGAGAGAATGTGGCACAGCTGTGGGTGTTGTGAACACACCTGGGAGGGGTCCAGACTCTGCTGTTGTGCTCCAGCCCTGAGTCACCCTCCTGTCACACACTTGGTCCTGATCCGTGTTCCTGGTGCCATGTGGGTCACTGAAAAAAAGTCAAAACTCTTTGCATTACAGGGCACTGAAAGTAAATAATTTCCTACTCAGGGAGTGAATAGCATTAGAAGTTTTTAGGGTCTTCCTTCAGTTTTAATTGGATTTCTGTAGTTTAAAATTCATCAGAACTTTGCTAGCATGATCAGAAAACCACATTTATTCACACAAACATACTTGGGTGTATTGCAAACACACGGTGCAATTGTCTTGCCTGAATGATGTGCAGAGGTTCTGGTGGTTGGTAAGTTGGGCTGGAATGAGCAGCTGAGTGAGCTCAGGGAGTTGAGAGAAGAAGTCATTCCCTCTGTTCAGCCAAGGGTGGATAGAAGGAGAATTGAGCTACCTGAGCTAGCTTTGAAATGCCTTTGCTTTGAGCAGGGGTTGGGTTGGAGCCCTACAGAGGTCCCTTCCAGCCTAACTTTTCCTGTAATTCTGACTTTTAAGACTTGGTTTTATCACCTTTCTCTCTGCTCTTCTTCTACCTACTGTTCCTGACCACTTCCTCCCGTTTTCCCATTATAGAGATAAAGGTAATTAGGGCTATTTTAAAAGTTGGCTGCTGGCCCTCGAGACACTTCTGCACCAACAAAGGGCTTGGGTTGCTTCTCAAACCCAGCTGCGTGTCTTGTTGCTCTGCTGTGTAAGTCTCTTCACTCTTTCTGGTTCACAGACTGAATTAATGAAATAAATTGTAAGTATTTCTGCCTGAGACTAGAAATTTTCACTTTCCTCAGGAAAACAAACAAACAAACCAAATAAAAAGTTGTTTTTATTAAATCCCAGGTGTTCAATTTTCTCCCTGCCAGTTCCTTTCACTTCAGTTTGGAAACTACTTATTACTTTTATGAAAAGTCAGCTTGGGAAAAGACACTGCACATAAATTGTAGTACAGTCTGCCAGAACCACTGTGCAACAAAATATTTCTTTTTAGCTAAAATAATTGCCTGAATTTGGCAGAAACTTCCAAACGTTGGGGTTGATCAAATGTGAGTTTTTCACCCAATCATCTATCAAGACCCCAAATCTCAGCCATCTTCAATTCTGGCAATGCAGCAGGGAATTCCTGTATGCCTTATTTGTGCTACAAAGGCCAGTTTTTAACAGTGTAAAGCAGAGATTTGCACTGGTGAAACTGCTGCTGGTTTTGAGGAGGAATAATCTGCCAATGGAGTGTTTTTTCTTGTCTTGTAGGAGTGAAAAGCTGGGCTCAAACTAAGGAGAAAGGTGAAGGTGCAGTGGATGAGTTTTCTGTGAGGTGATTTGACTGGGCAACTGGAATGGGGACAGCCACCCCTTCTGTGCACATCTCTTTTCCTGTCTTTGTCCCTCTTTTCCCAATCCTCAGAGATGAGGAATGGTTTTCTCCTGGAGCTGGCAGTCTTGCCGGCAGCGTTTTGTGCGGAGGGGTGGTGATAACAGAATAAGGGCAAGGTAGTGACAAAAGTGCTGATGTTTGCTCATGTGCTGTGCTATCAGCTCATGGGTGGAAAACCTGATTAACACTTGAAGTCTTGATTTCTCCAGGGGAAAGAGTGTTTGGCCATGAATCTGCGGCTCCCAGTTGCAGAGTGGTGGGACCCAACTCACAGCAGCTGGTTTGGACAAGGCAGAGGGATGCGAGCAAGAGTGTCTGGCCACATCTTTCCTGCTGTGGGCTGGCTTGTTTCTTTTCTGGCCTAATTTCCATGGGCAATGTGCACTTCTCCTGCTGTTCTGCTCACTCTGAGGTTGTAACAACTCTTGAGCAAGGCAGGAAAGGAGAAAAGAAGCAGCATTATCTATTTCAGTCAGTAGCTGCTGGCATTGAGGGCATGCTGAACCCAAAAGTGGTGGACATTTTGCATTCCTCAGTTCCTCAGGAGAAATTCCCTCTGTTGAATGCTGTGGTATGTGGACAGAGTGTGATGTGGGGTGGGTATTCCCAGGGAGACCAGAAGAAACAGCACTGTGGGGATGTGAGAGCTGCAGATGATGTGGAGGCAAAGCAGCATGTTCAGTTAGTGAGAAAATGGGAAATTTCTAAGAGAGATGCTGTGGGCAGCTGAAAGCAGGCCATAGCCAGCAGTTCTCTATGGATGAGCCACCTTCCACCCATCCTGGGCAGTGCCACACTCTGTGAAGGTGCCATCCTGGCCTCGTGAGCTGCAGTGCTCTCCCTGTCTGCACAAAATTGTCCTTTCAGCAGGACTGAGCGGCTGTGCCCAAGGACAAAGGTGGACATTTGCCACCATCCAGGCTGTGAAAGATGAAAGGGTTTGAGAACAGTCTCCAGCTGTGATGGTGACTGGTCTACAGAAGGCTTGGGAATCCAGAGGACACTCATCAGGAGGTCCAGTTATAGAGGATTACATGGAGACTGTAGTCAAGTGGGAATGTAGTCAGGTGGGAATGGCACACAGAGGTTTGTAGGATAGAGGGGTGAAGGCATTGACAGAAAGCTCTGCTGTGCTTTGCTGTTGGTTTATAGAAGCTGTGAAGTGTGCAGCCCTGCTGAATAACATTTATTTCCTAAGTGTAGTTTTCCAGAAGTCAAACTGTGCTGATAAGCCTTCATTCCTAAGTACTCTAATACAGTCTGCCCCAAATATAATCTGCCATTTATCTGCACAAAATAGAGTCTTTTCTCAATGACAGAAACTCCAGCAGCCCGTAACTGGGTGGAGTGGATGGAAACATGAGTTTGAATCCTGAAAAAATATGAAGCCTATTGTTAAGCCCTAAATGTGTTTTGAAAGGGGGTCTAAAGAAAGAAGAAATATTTACCACAGATATTTACTACCTCTTTTTTGCAGAATTCTGCCTCTCTGCTGTTCCTTTGAAAAATCTCTGCTGGAGTTCCTCCAGTAAGAGCAATGACATCCACAACACCTCTGCCACCCCTGCATGGGCTGTGTCCTGCTGTGAGTGCCAAGGGTGACATGTGGGCTGGCACACCTGGACCCTTGGCCACTGCAAGCCAGCAGAGATCCACTGAGGTCCCTTCTCTGGTTCTTTGGGTTCAGGTGGGCCACAGATTTGCAAAAGACCCTTCCAAAACCCTTCTTTGCCCCAGGACTATCCTTGGGAAGGGTGAATCTAATCCCTCACAATTTGCACTTTATTGAATTTTCCCTGCTACCTTCTTATCTTGATTTCTCCAAGAACATATTTGGCAACTGCTTGGAGGGCTTTTGGACACCCCTTTCTGTTTTCTTTGGATTGCAGGCATGGAAAACTGCATGCAAAATGTGCTAAATACTTCCATTAACTTCACACTGTTTATGAGTTACTCTGTCTCCTGACCCCTCACAGCAGCTGATTAAGCTGGGGTTGAGCTTCCTCTAATCTGTAAATTGAGCAATTTGTCAGCTATATCCTTTAGTTATGAAACTGGGATTATTCCAGCATGGATAAAATCAGAAGGCCATCAACTGCTCTAGTTGAGCCTCTCTCTAGCTGGGAGCAGGAATACATATCCCTTACTATAAAACCAGCTGGGTGGGTGCATTGTTGGGGGGTGTACTCCACCTCTTTTAAATGCTACACTAAAGCCAGGATGTCCTTTGTTTATGTTCTGAGTAGGAAAATGAAGCCCTTGGCACGGCACTCTGTTACAGTAGGAGTTAATATGTGGTTTGGTATCCAGGCCATTTCCAAGGAGATGTGATGTTTGCAGGTCATCCCGAGTATCCAAGCTTGTCCTACTTGCAAGAAACCAAGCAATTCTGCTCCTGCTGGAGAATTTAACCTCGTACTGCTTGGTTTTGCCTCCCTTTCTCTCCTGAGCACCAGCTGGACATCCCTTTATTTGCTCCTCTAACTCCCCACGCAGGAGCCGAATCACAGGGTCCCTGCTGGTCCCTGCTGGTCCCCGTGGTCCCTGCTGGTCCCTGCTGGTCCCTGCTGGTCCCCGTGGTCCCTGCTGGTCCCTGCTGGTCCCTGCTGGTCCCTGCTGGTCCCCGTGGTCCCTGCTGGTCCTTGCTGGTCCCTGCTGGTCCCCATGGTCCCTGCTGGTCCCTGCTGGTCCATGCTGGTCCCCGTGGTCCCTGCTGGTCCATGCTGGTCCCTGCTGGTCCCCGTGGTCCCTGCTGGTTGTCACGGCCCTGGTGTCAGACAGGGCCCTCTCCACCACCCGTCACAGCCGGCCCCTGTCGACACCGTGACAGCGCGTCTGGGATGCCTCCCGCTTCCCTCCTTCCCATCTGTCTCGTGGGGAAAAGCACAAGGAACAGCCTTATCTGCTCTGACAGGCAGGGTTGTGCAGAGGAAAGCTCCTCCTGGAAAGCAGATGGGGCCCATTGAGAGTGGACAGGGACATGTGCTAAATAAATCTGGACCAGCCAGTGCTTTGGGCAGGTGGGGAGAACACATGTGCCAGGCATGGAAAGGTAACCACCATGTACAGGCTTCACTTGTGGCTGTTATAATCTGGTAAAACTCCCATGCAGGAGCTCAGGGACGTTGTTAAAAGCATAATATTTGCTAATAATAATATGCTGTCTCTCCTGAATGGTAAAAAAGCCTCCAGATCATCCAGTACGATGGTGTTTCCCTTATGGGAGTGGCTCCAGCTGAATGCATGTGCTGCTGGGTGGGATTTGCTCTGCAGCTGTAAACATGGTTTGTGTGGCCTTTCTGGCCCATCCAGGCAGACACCTGGGGGTCAAGAGACATCTTGAGCATCATCAGGATAAACTAGGAAAAATAAATGTGTCTTTAGGGCTATGAGCAAGTTTCAGAAATATTTCTGCTTCTTTCTTTGATCTGTTCCAAAGAGGAATTAGCTGCTGTTTCTGTGTTTAGAAATAAACTTGGGGCATCCTTCAGAAGATCCTGAGCTGTGAAAGGTGTGCTCACCTTTCAGGTGACCTGAAACTGAGGGCAAAATCCCAACATGGCAAAATTCCCATGGGTAGACCCAAAGTTCTGGAGAAGGAACATTTTTCCTGACCTTCTCCTCTCTCACTGCTCTTAGTGAAACCAGGGAGAGTTACAAGGTACTGCCATGTACACAGGGTCACTCACCTGGCAATTTTTGAGGGCATCAAAAAACATCCCAGTAAATACACCAAGGGAATGTTTTCCCTGCTCAAAATAGGGAAAGATCCTGGAGGTGTTTGAAGAACATGGTATATTTGCTATAGCTTTGTTTTGACATTTTCCAGAACATTTCTCATGTTTGCAACCAGAAGCCAAAATCTCCAGGTAGCTGTTGCTACTAAAAAATTGAAATTCTTTGATCAAGGGCTGTTCAAAGCAACACAGACACAGTGCAGGACAGGGAGAAGGAGGAGGGTCAGGAAGGGGGTCAGTCTTCTTGGAAAGATTTCCATGTCATTAGAGAGCAACATTTTCATGCTTGGAATGAAAAACAAAAGGCTTTGACCCAAGAAAAACTCAAAGTCCAGCCTGGAATAGTTTATTTTATTTTCTGTGTCAATAGGTTCTTGTCTCCATTCGCGTGTCCAGAGAAGGGCAATGGAGCAGGGCAGGAGTCTGGAGCACAGGTCTGATGAAGAGCAGCTGAGGGAGCTGGAGGGGCTGAGATTGGGGAAAAGGAGGCTCAGGAGGGACTTTCTCACTCTCTACAACTCCCTGACAGGAGGGTAGAGCCAAGTGGGGCTCAGGCTCTGCTCCCAAGGAGCAAACAACAGGATGAGAAGAAATGGCCTCAAGTTATACCAGGGGAATTTGGTTTGGATAATAGGAAAAAATGACCATTCAATGCCTAGGGGTGGTCAGGCATTGGAATAGGTTGCCCAGAGAGCTGTTGTAAATGCCATTCCTGTCAGTGTTCAAAAAAGGTGTGCATGTGGCACTTTGGGACCTGGTTCAGTGGTGATCATGGTGGTGTTGGGTTAAGTGTGTGACTCGATGATCTTAGAGGTCATTTCCAGCCTTAACAATTCTGTGGTTCTGTGATTCTGTTCCTGTGAGACTGTGAGCACCTGAGAACAGCCACTGCAGGTCTGTCTGCCCCATTCCATGTCCAACTGCTTCTCCATCACCAGGATACACAAGAAGGAAGCAGCAACAACCAGACCTCGCAGATCAGCTGGGGTTCAGCCCTTATTGTCCCATCCTGCTCTGGAGTCAAAAGGTTCTAGCAGCCTGTGGAAACCCCTCAGCCTTGTGTCTCTTTATAAATAACCAGGCATATTAAAGCAGACTGGGAAACCCTGCTGGGATGCTGCTATTTTCCCTCTCCTCTGGATTTGAATCATTTGCTTTGTCCTTTAAAAGGACAAAAATGCTGATGAGCCTGAGATCAGGCTGACCCCTGGTTACACTCAGGAGCCTTGAGTGGTGTGGATAATGAAAATCTTGCAAGAAGGACTAACACAGTCCAGGGATGCACCTCTCTGGGAAAATGGATCTCTGGGAGCACAGACAGGAATTGGTATGTGCCTGTGGAGATGAGACTGCAGTGTTGGTCACTGACATTTATTCCCTGTTAAGGTTAATGGGAACCTCTAAAGGAAAATTTTAAACACCTTTTTAAAAGTTTTAGATCAACTGGTTTTCATTTGTCTTTTGGGCTGGTTTCCTGGCATTCAGTGTAAAGAGGTGTAAATAGGAGGGGCTGTCCCTGTGGGTTATAATCCTGCTGACTATAAAACATGCCCATGGTGGGGTTTACCAGGAATGGGGGGAGTTATGTGAAAAAAAGGCTTCATCAATCACAAAATCAGAACAGATGATCATGAAGTAGAGGGAAGAGGGTTTTTTCCCACTCTTTTCAGTAGGAAAGGTGCCTTTTCCAGCAGCAGTTCTGCCAGATCGCCTGCAACCTGCAAGGAGCTGAACAGATGTAATAAAAAAGAGAACAGTGGAAGTACACCCTGTACTTTTGTTTTTGCCCCCATGGTGCCTTTGAACAACCACTCTTGTTGAGGTGGGAGCTCCACTGCAGCTCGGGGGCTGCTCAGCAGGGCTGGGCTTTATGGCCCCAGTGCTGCTTCCCTCTCCACCCTCCCCACACGTGTGTCTGTGTGCCTCTGTGTGGGCTGGGGGCTCCCAGAGAAGTCTGACATTCCTAACTAGCAGCTTCTTCTCAGCAGCTGAACATGCCAGGCGCTTTATTCACCTTCCTAGTGGCAAACACCCTCAATTGCTCTCCCTTAGGATGGGCAGAGAAGGCTCAGGGGGTCAAGTCTGACCCACCACCACCCTAGCCCAGGTCTGAGGGGGCAGGGATGTTGCTGAACTGTTCAGAGATGGAGAGTGGGCAGTGGCAGGCATGAGCACAAAGGTTTTTTGGGCTGTGCCACACACAGGGGACTCTCTGCTGTTAGGAGAGCATCCTCCAAGGGCAGTGGTGCAGGAGGTGAAGCCCCCCCTTTACCCATCAGGAGAGATCAGCCCAGCAGGCTTGCCTGCCTCTGTGATACCCAGGGATGGCCTCTGCATCTCCAGCTTGTGCAATATTTATGCAGCTGATCTGGTAAATGGTGTGGGTTTTACTCTCTGTCAGGTGGATGAGTGACCCCTCAGCTGTCCCAACCACCGTGGGCCCTCCAGAGAGCTCTGTGGCTGCCCGAGAGAGGCTGTGCAGCATCATTTCCACAGCTTTGTGCAGATGAATTAGGTTGCAGAGAGCTCACACATGAATAAATGCAGTTCTGGAACACACAGGTTAGCAGTGTTGAGGCCTCATAAAACCTGTGGGGGCAAAGACACAAGTGTTTGCTGAAACTGCAGTGAGTCTGTTTAAGCACCAAGGAAGGGAAGATCCGTGGTGAACAGTGGTAAACCTCCCCTAAAGCCTGGAAAATACCTGAGGAAAGAGGAAAGTATGGCAAGCAGGTCAAAACCCTGCCTCCAAGCCATGATCTGCTGCAGGGCTGGGGTGTCCCCTGAAGCCCAGGCCACTGCAGCCCTGCAGGGAGGAGGATGAGTAGGAAGAGAAGAAGAAGGAGAAGGAGGAAAAAGTCTCCAAGGACTTCAGCACAATGTAGTGGGAGGTGTGGGGAAGCCCTTTTCCAGGGGGTTGTCCCCAGATTGCCAACGTGCCTGTGGCACTTCCCCTTTCCTGTGCCACCCTGACACCCCAGTTACACACCAGCTCAGTCCCAGGCTGCTCCCTGCAGCAGCAGGAAATTCATCTTTGCCCCCTGCCAGATGTGGATGTGGGAGAGCCCCTGCCTGCAGTAGCTGGGAAGGACTGAACTGCTAATTAGGAGCCCAGGCTGAGGCTGTCAGGCCCAGCCCAAAGAGGGATTTGGAGACATGCCCTGCGCTCGTTCTGGTATTGTTAAAACCAGTAAGTACCTGAGCCTAACACAAGATTTCTGTCTGCATCCTAATCCTGGAGCTGGGTGTCTCAGGACTGCCTCTCCCCCTCTTCACAGATTTCCCTCTTTAGCGTCTTGCAGGCTGCACCAAGCACCTTCAAATCCAGCTTTCACCCCTGGAGAAATTCTTGGGGTTATTTGGTGGTGAGCAAAGTGACACACAGACACCATGGCCCTCCAAATGTCACATTTGACAGTGCACTTAAGGGGAAGGCAAGGAAGCTGGCTGGATTTTCACCTGTATTTATTACTATTCACCCATGGGACTACAGGCCATAAACCAGTTTTGTGCATAGGCATTCTCCCATTTTTTGCAGCCTGGTTTCACACAGCTATAGCACAGATAATGTTGCTGCAATAACAATTTGTTGGAATGTGTTGGGCTGCAAACCTGCTTGCTAGGGACTTCTCTGGCAGAGGGGAGAGCCCCTTTTTAGCAGCACATGGAGAAATTATGTTGGAGAGTTTCTCTCCAGCAAGTAGAGCCCTCTGAACCAGAACCCTTATGCAATTATGTGTGTTTTTTTGACTCCAGATCCTAAGAATGTCTCTCTTGAATAGCATGTTTCTTGCTAGTTCGTTCATCTGTGAATTTCCCTGGCAGGTAGCGTATAAATAGCTCTGAGACACAGGCGATCCACGAGTTCTTTTCAAAATACAGCATTGAGTCATTTTAAAGCCTCCTACTGTAGCTCTTTTAAAGATTAACTCATTATTTTAAGTGTAAGATTTGTGCCTCAGAAAGAAGGATAAAACCCTGGCTTAAGATGTTCTTCCAACAAAGTACCTTGTTTAAAAACCACTAAATAAAATGTCGAGGGAGCTGGCCTGTGAAGTGAGCAGGGGACATCTGCCCATCCCCACCAGGCTGTTCATCAGCCAGAGGCTACACTGCTTTCTAGAGCCAGGAATAGAAACCAGAGTTCCTCATTCCCAGGAGCCCTTTGCCATGTAGGGCAGAGCAGCCCAGCTGGTTCCCCCCAGCCTTTTTTCTCTGCCTGACCCCAGGCACCACTCAACTTTCAGTAATTGGGGCAGAATTAGGGCAAGATCCCAGGGGATGGAGGCTGCTGGAGCACGGCTTGCACAGAGGGCAGAGCTCTTCTATATATTGAGCTGAGCCTTCTTTACCACCTGGAAATGTTCTCCAAAGGGAATTCAGGGATTTGACACACTTGTACAGGCCTGGCATCCCAGCAGGTTAGAGCAGCAGCTCTGCCCCTGGGTGTCCAGAAGTACCTGTGTCTGTGGTGCATGTTCAGATAAACACCTGCTGTTGGTGCACTGGGCATCCAAAGCTTCCACTGCCACAGGCTGGAACACCAAAGTAAGCAGGAAAACTGAAAAGACATAGTTTCTGTCATGCCACTGCTCATGGTGTGCAGTGTTAGCAGCCTGAGGAACAAGAGTGTGCCTGGTGCTGACTGCACACACCAGATGAATAATATATTTCATTGGAGCTCCCAAACAGACCAAATTGTAGTGTGGAAACAGCCCAAGACTCTTCTTCTCATGTGCAAAACAGCACTGCACTGCCCGTGCTTAATTAGTGAAGGACTGTTTCATGCATTGTCTTTCACATGGATGTACCCCAGCACAATTTTCAAAAGCTGGGTCAGGATTTACTTCCCCAATAAGTTAGACCAACATTTTTCATTTTTTATTTTTTTTTCTGGAGGGAGTTTTGGGAGGAGGAGACAGCTCTGGGACTGTTTGTAAGTCTGAAGTGGGATATGTGACCAGATTAAACCTGCAAAGAGAATTTCAGTAGGATACTTAGGTGGAATTTTCCTTTCTTTTATCATCAAAACATGCCTGAGTGCCCTGCCCAGTGCTGCTATCTCCTTTGCTAGATGCACTGTGCACATGTACACTGGAATTAGTTCTGTGCCTTCAGTCCATCCTCCTGCAATGTGGCATCAGGATTCTGCCCTCAGCGTGAAGTGCAGTGGTGACTTGTCCCTCCTGCAGGGTCAAAGGAACAGAAGCAAATTCTGAAAATCATAAACATCTCTGATGTCTCTAAAAGTTCAAGGTGAAAATGAAAAAGAGCTGTTTGATGCCTGAGACTTTTGATGCATCTTTAGCTTTGTGGTTCTGCTGACAGGAGCTCTGTGAGTCACACAAGCCATCAGCACCCTGCTGTTCCCCAGGGCACTTTTAGGGGTTCTCCAGGGGACACTTGTGCCACATCTGCTGTCAGGCAGGGCCCACAGAGCAGCAAGATGCAAAGGTGATGCCCACAAGGGCACAGTTTGGGGCTCTTGGGCTGGGATAGACACTGTGAGTGGGAATAATCTGCTGAAGATCAGGCCCTGTGCTGTGTTACAGATGGACCATGACACGCTGAAGTTCGCAGTCTTAATGGCTGCTGATGTTATGATAAAGTAATATATCCAAGTAAAAAGCCTTCTTTCTTAAAAACCATTAATAGATTTGAATCCATCTATTATTGATGAGGCAATAAGCAAGATGCTGTGCTGGGTCTCTTACAGAGACTCCCTAATGCATTAGTGCATTGCTCCTTGGCTCAGGAGGTTGCACAACTTGAAATTGTAGTTAGAATCCTGGAGAGTTCAAGTATCCATAAGGGCTAAAAATACATAGGGAATTGTGGTGCATGAGTGTGGGTGCTTGGGATACAGCAGAGTTGAGATGGAAGTGCAGGAGGAGGAGCACGTGGCCTTCTCCATTCACTGGAACAGTTTAATGTGAAAGGAGAAAAAAAAAAAAAAGCAAGCAAAGCTAAAGATCAGTTGCATTTCATGGATGGAAGGTTACTGGTGGAAGGAAATGGTCCTCCTTGGATTTGAATCAGAATTTTAAATGGCATCATTTAATCTGACATCCTGCAGAACTCATGCTTAAAGATTTTATCTTACAGTGCTATGGCAAGGTCAAACTCACTTTGTCAGTAATTACCTTGGAAGTCAGAGTGTGTTTCTGTGCATGTCCACATTTGAAAGGGAAGGCAAATAGAAGAAGCCTTTTCATTTCTTCCTGGCTTTTGGTATATTTGAAATAAGTGAATTCCCTTATGTTGTGTGGTTCTTCAACACTTTTAATGGATTCTTTCTGCTGCCTCTTCCCATAGTGGGTGTGGAAATACCAAGGCCAAGTGACTAAACAGATGGGGAAATTAAATGGAGTGCCCAAAGGCACACACCTCTCCCCAGATGAGGCACAGCATGAGAGTTTGCAGCCCTGTGCTGTGTGCAGGCTGCCTGACCCCATCTCTCTCTTCTGTACCATCCATGAGTGTGAAAAAACACATCCTCTTTTCCTCCAAAGCTGGAAATTATTTCACAGCACTTCTTTTAATCTTCTTTGACAGCTTTTTTGTTTAAAAATAAAGGGGTTATGACAGTGGGATAAAGCAGTGCTCACAAGTGTTTGCTCGAGTTTTGATCAGGTGCTAGGTGGCTCATCCAGCAATGCTCCTCCTCATTTCTACAGGGCTGTTCCTTGATAATGTGGATATTTGTTATTCATAATCTGCTGCTGGTTACTCTCCTCATCAGCTGAAGGAGACAACATAATGTGTGTTAATTGTTTAGTTCCACAGCATCTAATGAGTAGTGTATATATTCCAATATAACAATTTTCCACAGCTCCATGGGAGAGAGTATTAAGTGTTCAGTGACAACATGCAAATAATGAATGCATTTATAGAAAGCAGAACTGAGGAACAATAAAAGGGCCCAGGTTTATGGATCATTTATTTGAAACTAACAGTGTGGTTGTAAAGGAGATCCAGATTAAAAACCTAGATATGCCATTTGGGAACTCAGATGTCATTCCTAGCTTTTTAAAAGTTCAAACCTTTTACAGATTTTATTGAAAGAAGTGGGAGTACATCTCTGAAAGATGTGGCTGTTCAGTGTTTGAGTAAAAGCAATCCAGCCTTTTTGTCTGGCACTGGTGATACAGTTCCCCCCTAAGAAAATTTCTTGCCAATCTGTTTTCAGCAAGGCAGAGCTTGATTCTTACTTGCAGCCCTCAGAAAACCATGGCTCTCAGGTGAGCACACTCAGAAAATGTCTGTCTTATTATCACATCCATCTTATAATATCAATCAAGGTCAAGGCACTATTGAGACTGGTACTCTATGGATATGTAATAGGAGAGATCCTCTCTCAGAGGTGCACAGAGAACCAAAATAGTAAATGGTCCCAGTTCCACTGACATGACTTCTTTGTGTTCCCCATTTCTCCTTCACTTTCTGCCTCTGCCTTTTCAGGCTGCAGCCATTTGGGGCAACAATATATTCTTTTCTCAGCTTTCAGTATATAGGAGTATGAATCACTACTGGGGTTCCTATTTCAATTTATTGAAACTCAAATAATTGATAATAATAGTACATGCATGACACAATAGATTGTGTTCTTGTGTGCAAGAGCACAGGCTTTTACGGCCCTAAGGTACCAGTGCCCCAGATGTGCACCAGAGAGAGAGGTGACATTTTTAAGAGCATTTCTCTTTGGAAAGTATGGCTGGAAAGTCAGGCTTGAACCTGTTTTGAACGTATTTTGGGCACCCTGCACTTATGTATTCTAAGATCAGTGCTGTGTGGAGACACTGTAGGAGACAATAAACCCACCTGCAATGCAGAGTGACTGAGCATGAGTGGGGAGCAGTTGTATCTCCTCATACAGAGCAGCACCAGCAATTGCTACTGCTCCACCTCTGCTGTTAGTTAGCACAGCAGAGCCTTTGAAGAGCTCTTGAAATTCCCATGTTGCTCCTTAAGAGACAGGCAAGGCTTTCCAGGCTGGCTTTTTAAAAGGGCATTTCATTGTAATTGTCTGTTAAATCTAGATTATTAGGGGTTTCATTGACCCCTCAATGCAGTGATCAAAGGACATTTGCCACACTTGATGGCAATGACAGCCACTGACTTCAAGTAGAAGGATAAATGAATTAGTTGGGTGATAGATTTCTTTCTTTCTTTCAAACACCCAAGGCAGAAATCAATCCTTATAGTGACAAGGTTTAGTGTGCTAAATTCCCTTGGCATTACAAACTCTCTCTTTCTTTCCCTACCCTTAAAAAAAAAGAAAACAGGCAGATATAGCTGATGCTGTGTCGCATCCCACGCGCTCGTGTTGCTCCTGCAGTCTGTTGCTTTTTGGGATTCACACACACATTTGCATTTGCAAGCGCCACTATTGCTTTGCAGTAAACACTGCTCACAGCTCTCTCCCCAGAGAATCCAGATGTCTTCCTCTCAGGACTCTGCATTTATCTTTAGGTTTCCCAGCCCACTGCTGCATGCACTGGATGTTCTTTGCTTCTGCTTAGAAACCCTGATCCTCATCGCAGAAATTGCGTTTTGCAGTGAGGACGTTGATTGGGAGTTAAAGGTATTTATCTTCCAAACACCCAGGTTTCAATTTCATTCTCCTGATTCCATCAGGTCTCCATGGATAGGTCTGTGCTAGGAGCACTTTTCTCATACAGCCAACTCTGCCTCCCTCAGCCTCTTTGACTGCACATGGCGTGTGCAGGTATTCACTGGCTTTTGGGAGGTGAGTAAGAGAAGAATTTTATTTTTTCATTAGTTGAAATGGGGGGGCAGGTAAAAAAGGAGACAAGACATTCATCTCAATTTTTTTTTAGGAAAGGAAGGAGCAATCTGAATGAACAAAAGGGTCAAACCCCTCTTGTTGGTGATGAAATGAGCAGCAAATCCCGATCACCCTGAAGCTTGGTGGAGTTTCCAGTGATCAGGATATCATCCTGGGAAGTGCTGCTGCAGGTTCAGTGAGATCTGGAGAAGGGTTCATGTGTTCATTCTCCCTCCCCCTTCAGCCCAATCTTTGTGGTGTTATAACACCTCAGACTTGGCCTTCAGAGCTGTTTTTCAGAGTCAGAGCAGCACTGCAGCTGTGATGGCCTGGGGACACATGAGGCACAACTGGTAAGGAGAGATAACAACTTCTAATGGACCAGCTAATATTGGTAGGGAAAACAGACAGCTCCCAGGCATGACTGCTCCCTCGTGTCTCCAGTGTTGTGGACATTCAGAATGAGGATTTGCATCTCCAGGGCACAAAGTTCCTGCTGACCAGGATAAAGGACCAGCTCCTCAAGCTCAGCACATGCAGAGGGTGATTGTTATAAGTGAGCAATTCTATAATTCTGTTTGCATCCCTGGGTACAAACCTTTTCTTTTTTCTTTCCACATGATTTCCCAAAACAGGACACTAATCAGGTTCAGATGCCTATTGGGAGCAGGGTCACAAGCTGCCTCTTTCCCCCTCTTTTGCTACAGGAAAGGAAAGGTGAGGGGTTTAAACCATCTTTAGGCTTTTACTAATCCTTCTAGGTGATGTGTGCAGGAACTGTATTTTCCCTAACCCCACTGGTGTGTCATCCTGGAGGACTGAAGTTATAGAAGGGCAGAAGGTCTAGCAGAACAGCAAAAACAACAGCATTATAAAAAGAAGCCAGATGAGTGGTGGCATTGTGTGCAGTCTGATGTCTACTTGAAGGTTATAAACACAAGTTTATGAATGTACCAGCATTAATGTCTGCTGAATGAGACACATGAGTAAGGAGAAGATGAAGCCAAGAGATGGTTGAACTCAAGGACATGGTTTTTATTCAGGAGACATCTGCAGAGAAGGAAAGAGAGAGAGAGGAAAAAAAAAAAAAAAAAATAGAAGTTCCTATTATAAGATTTTTGGCTGCATGCAAGCACAGGCAACCTCCAGGGAAAGTTCTGTGGAGCCACCAGGGTGATCCAGTCATGGAATGGGAAAAGGATTTTTAACAGCCTACCCTGTGGATGGAAACAGTCCATGACACACCCTGCTCTGCCCTGTGTGCTCCCTGATTCCAGCAGTGCCAGCAGGGCATCTCTGACCCCTCCTGTGCTGCTCCTCTTGCCCCCACACAGCTCAGCACTAGCCATGGGGCTGGCCATGCCACCACCATGTCCCCTGCCTCACTTGGACCCCTGTCTCTCTCCTTCTCTCCATCACTTCTTGTAGGAAGGAAATCATCTGCTAGAGCTTGCCATTTTGCTTTTTTCCAGAGGTGGGTGGAGATGGGAAAATAGAAGTAATTTGATTTTTGATACTCTTTCACCTTTTTGTCTACTATATAATCTCAATCTGCAGGAGAGGAATTCCTGTAGAAGGAAACCAGGATGACTACAGTGTCCAGTATCGAGGGGAGATTTTATTTGGGAAATACTCAGTGTCTCTACCAGAGGCCAGTGTTTCCCTCCCTGCACAGGCAGTGACTCAGCTGGTCTCATGCACGTGGAAGATCAGGGGTTCAAAAGGGATTTGATTTAGCATGACCTGCTGTTTCAGCTGGTACACATGACTTCCTTAAGCTCACAACTTATCAAAACACGTGCCTGCAACTGGGCAGGGAATTCACATCTCATCTGTCACTGGATTGCTGGCTTGCAGATGGGGGATGCTGTCGAGGCAGCGTGGGTTTGGGTGAAGATTTATTACAGGACAAATGCTGAAACTATCAAAATAAATGGGGAGATGAGGTTTTCAGTGCATTACTTGTGAATGGAGCTGCTGACAGCCAAATACTTTAGCAGATATGATGATCCATTTCATTCTTTTTGAGCCAAAGCAGAGGGAGTTCACCTGCCTCCAGTGGCTCCCTCCTGCATATCCCCCTTACTGCACAATGTACCTTGGTGGGATTTTTAGTATAGACTAACACCTTTATGTCTTAAAACACAGAAGCTTCAGCCATGAAATGATCAAATTCAGTGAATTTGAGACTTGCACTAGCATTCCCACTCGTGCTGAATTTGGAGGGTGGGTTCCATGCCCAGCAGCAAGGACTGGGCTCTGAGCTGGTCCAAGCCCCACAAAGCCACCCTGCCTTCTGCATTTACCAGGAAAAAGCAGCTTCTTTGATGCCTGAAATGGCTGACTGCAAATCTCACCCTTTCCCCCTAACAATTACAGAGCACAGGTGTTTCACAGCTAAAATCTGGAAACTAGAAAAGCATCTCAGATCCTTTACCCCCGCCTCCTCCCCTTTCTTAAGTGGTATTGAGGATTACCACATGTGGTTATATAATGATTTCCCTCAGCCTGAGCTTTTTAGTAATTAATTAGTCAGGGATTTGGGGGAAAATATGCCTAAAATGGTTGAATATCTGCTTACTGATCCACAAATGTACCCTATTTTGTTGTAGCTGCTGTTCTAAAAGCCTAAAAATGAATATTTTTTAAAAAAATCGGAAGAATCTGTGACAACATTTTTTTTTGCTTTCATTTTATGTATCTTTATTAAGTGACCACGGGTAGGGAGGATATGGAAAGCTAACACACAGCAGGGAGAACATCACTGCTAGTGCCAACAGGTTATGCAGAGCCTCTTCCACCCAACCAAAGGTGATTCAGGTACTTCTCTTTCTCAAAATTCTGTTTCCCCACTGTGTCTCTCAGACAAAACACTTCTGTAACCCTCCAGCGTGGCTCTAAAATTGCTCAGAGCTGAGGAGAGTGAGATGTGCTCCATTCAGTGCCCAAGATCAAAGCCATCCAGGTTGTTAACACCATCCTCTGAGCCATGTAACCACCTGCTGAGTCAGCCAGAGCCTTTCAATGCTGCTGCTGCTGCTTCCTAAAGCTTTGGGAAACCTTTGACTGCTTCCAGGTCTGTGGGTGAATTGTGCTATGTAGGAGCTTGTTTATTTACTGCTGTCTCCCACCAAAACCCTTGGACAAGGAGAGGAAAACTCACTGAGATTCCTTGGCTCAGAGGGGAAACTTTCCTGTGGGCTGAAAATAGAAGATGTGCCCTGTTACAGGGGCTACAGACACAGCTTTCAAAGCAGAGCTGTGGTTGTTTTCAGCCCCGTATTTGCTTTGTTGAGATGCCCCTTATCCTTTGGAAGACACCCCAGCTTTTCCCCCCAATCCCTCTCCTTTCCCTGCGCTAAAAAGGGCTCTAGAACATCCTTGTCCCTAATAAAAATCCCACTGAAGGAGTGTTTCCAACTTTATGGGCTTCCCTTCTTATTTCTGCCTTCAGACACCAGCTCACAGCAGTGCGACGAGTGGGTGCTAATTATGGAGAACCACATTCAACAACAGAGCCTTGCTGCTGGTGAATACAGAAAAATTGCTCATTAGAGCAGCATGGTATTTAGTCAGATTGGCTTCCCTAGATATTAACATTCTGGCATTAATGCAGACTGGCAGCATGATACTTGAATAAAACCATCTCAGGATAAGATGTGCAGAGGGGCTTGTGCAATGTTTGTCCAACATGTGGGGCTTGCAAGACATTTCTGCTGGGGGCTCCCATATACTGCTTTAGGGGAAAAAAAAAAACCAAAACCCACCCTTGGATTTCAGGAAGTCACAGATACAATTTCCTGGTGGTTTTGTCTTACCTCACACAACATGGTTCGTCATGCATGTGATTTATTTTGCTGGCATTAAACACGCTGTGCTCGATTCTCTTTCTGGACATCCAAGTTTTCACGGTACTGTTTGGTGTGACAGTGCTGTATCCATGGTGCAGGTGGCAGGGTTCTCTGTGCACAGCACAAAGTGTGTGTGTGACAGTGAGGCCACCCTGAAAATGTATTTTTTGTGCCTTTTGTACAGAATAACTTCATGAGGGAGGCTCAGCCAAAGCTGGTTTGAGCACAAAAAGCTTCAGGTGCCTTGTTTTAATGCAGGGAGGCTTTAGCATTGTGAAAAACAAGGTTCACATATTTTTGTATAGAATTTAAAAGTTTAATAGAAGGACAATTAGGAGATAAAAATAAAATAAAATATACAGATAAGGCTGGGTGTCTCTGCATTCAGCCAAGAGAGCACACCTTACTAACAAAGGATTGTCCCTTAAAAACAGAACCCCACTACATATCCATAAATTCTCATACATATTCATACATTCTTCTTAGGATCTTTGGTGTTCTTCTGTTTTGTTTTCTCTTGCCCCCTTCCCAATAGATCAATGCTCTTGGCGCCACTGAGATTTACATTCTCTGATACCAGAAATGCAATAAATTCCTCCCCCACAGTTCTGGTCACTGCTGTCTTCATCTGGATAAGATAGTTTACCAATGCAGGGGTTCTCTAGCTATATTTTTTTTCAGTCTTTGGGTTATACAAACAAAAGCAGTTTTTATTTTAATACTATTCCATAGCCTAACATATATGTATTATACCACTATTTCTAAGTTGCATCAATAACAGAAATAAAGGAAACTATATTGATACAACAAAAATTTCTAATCTTATACACATAACATTCATTTTAATATTTGCAAAAAGCCAACAATGTAACATGTATCTATAACAGCAAGAACCAAAGCTGGGGGCTGTGTGCTGCAAGTAGAGGTGTCTTTCCTTGGGCACAGCTCCTTGCTCACACCTCTGCAGCACCAGAACACCTCCAGCTTGGTTTTTCTGGCTTTGCAGAGCTGCCCACGCCTCTGGAGCTGTGTGGGGAGAGCCAGGGCTGTGCTGGCTCCATGGGCTGGTGCTGGTCTGTGCAGCTGTGTGAGCTGGAGCTGCTGCTGGAGCCACAGCCACAGGGAATTCCTCGATCCCATGTCCTGCCCTCTTCCCTCTCCAGGCCTGCATCATCAGCAGCCGCTCCAGTGGGCTAATGCAAGTGCTATAAACACACACACAGAGGACAGAGCTGTTCAGTGGCCAGCAGAGCTCAACCAGACACACACATGACAGAACTTCCCCTCCTACAGCCCTCTGCTCTCCATTTCGACTCGAACACCAGCGTTTTCTAATTAGCTCTGCTTCATATAATTAGCCCCCAAATGGGAGTGCCTCCCTCAGTCACCCTGAGCTTGTAAAGACCCCAGAGCTGAGGATTTGTGTGGGTGAGGGGTTTTCCCTGGGGCTTGCATGGTGTGTGCTCACCTCTGTGCACTGGGGAGGTGTGTGAGGGTGTCCTTGCTCTGGTGGTACCCCACTGCAGGAGCTGGATGGACCTGCACTAAATTGCCCCTCAACTCCCAACCTGTTTCTGGCCTGTGAGTTTACTGTGTGGCTTTTTTCTTTCTTTTTTTTTAATAATGGGCATGGTATTTTGCCTGCAGTTTGCCTTGGGAAATAGAGTGTGTCCTACATCTGTATCTATTTTAAGGCTCTGCTCTATTGCCTGCTACCAGCTGGGGACGTGGCTGGAAGGAGTAGTGGTTTCATGTTGTAAGAGGAAATACTGGATATTTCTAGGAGCCTATAACTATGAAATATATTTCTAGCCCAGGATATTATGCTCTTAGGGACAGCACTCATTTCACCTGGCTTTAGTATTTTAAAATATGGCTTTCTGGCTTATCTTGATCTGTAAGATCTATTTTCAGATAATGGAGACTAAGGCACACCCAGAAAGCAAATGATTTTGTTTCTAATATTTGTATTTCATTAAGGAGAATATTTTTTTCCTTTGGGTTAGTCCTGCTCTGATGTGTTTGTGTTTAGGGAAGCCAGTAGAGATTTTCTTATGGAAACCTTTTCATTTTTGTGGTCCGTCCAGATTAAAGTATCAGGGGGCTACAGCAATTTCTTCCAAAATTAAAACAGACAGACAGAACCTCTGTTTGTCAGAAAAACATGAGAATGCTTCCACACAGCTGAAATTCAAAGATTTGGAAGCAGGTGCCTTTCTTAACGTTTCACATCTTATGTTTATACCTATGAAGGTCTCCTAGTCCACAACTCTCCAGCTCAAACATTGGATCATTTTCATCTTGACTGCTTTGTTGTGTCCCACATGTGTTTTATTCAGTGAGTTGAATAGCATGGTATTGGCTAAATCCCACTTTAGGCAGTGATGTGGCTCAGAAAGAATTCCATATGGGAGTCCAGGGGTCTGGCTCCATCCTCTCTGTGTGTTTGCCCCATCCTGGAAGGTTTTATGCCCTCAGAAACCCCTGGGTGCTCTCGTGCCACAGCTCTGGGTGGGCAGTTTTGGGTGATGCTGCACAAATACCACTGTGCTGCATGCCATGGTGCTTGTGTTCATGGATTAAAAAACAAAACACAAAACAAACCCCAAAATGACCCACCAAAACAAGAAAACCCTCCAATAACCCCAAAAAACCTTTATGTCCAGAGATGGCCAGGAAGAATCCCAGAGCTAGTGTTTTGTGGTCTCTCTGGATTACCTTTTTTAGTGTTTTGGCCTGGGGGAAAAGAGGGACAAAGGTGCATAAATGTGACCTTTTAACTCAAAGGTGAGCATCTACTTGGCAAACCTGGCATAAACTGTCCCATGGTTTAGGGTGGCTTTCTCTGAGGTGCTTCTGTTTTGGTTAAAAAGCTCTTTGCTTCACACAACTTGGGTCTACGTGCTGTCCATGAATTACCAGGTAATAATCTGTTTTCTGAAGGGTTCCTCACTGCATTCAGTGGTTCTCCAGGGAGGTCCAAAATCACTTGTAAACCCACAGGTCACCTCTGAGATTGAAGGAGCAGAATTTTCTCAGTCAGAGTTTTGCAGCCACTTCCATCTAATATTTAAGACACAGCATAAAAGTTACAGTTTAAGCAGTAGTACTGGGGAGTGAATTTTGTATTGATTTTAAAATTAGTCATTTTTAGCTTACTGTTTTAGGCATCAGAAAATGGCCTCAGCTTCATTAAGAATGCTGTATATTATTAATATACATCATTAATTTAGTCTTGGCACGGGGCTCGTAAAAGCACTTAAATCATTGCTGTGCCCTTAAAGTTGGACAAGTGAGGTAGTAATAAATGTGATGGGGAGCAAAGGCATTTCAGAAAAGAGCTGCTGGTCCCATCCCTGCTTTCCTCACACACCTCATTTTTGGGGGGTCACTTGCATCTCCAGCTGGGCCTGCACAACAGGGGAGTCTGGAGGTGTTGAACTCACCATCTGCAGGTTTGATTTTTGGCACCCAGGCCATTGGTTCAGAGGTTGGGAAGCCCAAATAGTTGATAAAGCAGCTGATTTGGGTGGAGGAACAGGGATGGGGAGGGAATCTGCCCTTCCCTAGTGCCTTATCCTCGTTTTCAGGGGAGCTGGGCACGAGCTGCACCCCGGCAGGGTAAGTGCAGGAGCCTCTGTGCAGCCAAGTGGAGATGGAAAGTACCAGTGCTACAGGCAGGCCTCCAAGGCAAAGGACCCAATTTCAGTCCCTGTTCTTGTGCTGGTTTATTTATAAGCTGTTAAAGATGCATAAAGGGATTTTTGGAGCCTGTGCCTCTCTGCTTCCAAGTGCATGGTCTGATTGACTGGTTACAGACTCCTGCTTGCTTTCCCACATCCTCTTTTTGGTGTTAGATTCTCCAATATTGGACACAGCTCTTTCTCAACTGACATAAAAATTGAACTTTTGCAGGGTTTGGACCCATCCTGGTAAACCAGCAGCTCTTCTGTGCAGGGGATTTCTTGTGACTCTTCCCACCAGAACTACTGGGAGCTGTATTCCTCCTGCTGGCTGGACATGGCTCCATCTTCTCTGCCAGTTTTGTGGGAAAGTGGCACTCACTAATTTAAAAATACTTGGTTGAGCAGTAACTTCAGCATTAGATGTACATTGGTAGAATGGTTTGGGTTAGAAGGGACATTAAACCCCATCTTGTTCTACCCCCCTGCCATGGGCAGGGACACCTTCCACCAGATCAGGTTTTTCAGAGCCTCATCCAGCTGGCTGGAGCACTGCCAGGGGTGGGATATCCACAGTTTCTGTGGACAGCCTGTTCCCCATCACCCTCACAGTGAAAAATGCTTTTCCTAATATTTATGCCTCTGCTCTAAAATTATTTTGCTGCTCTCAACCTGCTTGCTTTTATGGCATCCTGAAAATGAAGTTCTTTATCATTGTTCTGCTAATGCAATTAAAGGAAAAATGTGGAAGGAAACCCTGCTGCATCTGCTGAGTGCACTTGTTATTTTCTGGCAGTGATCAGACAAATATGTGATCTTGTAGGATGGCCACCTTAAAAATGAAACAAACCAAAATCCCTCAAAGCAGTTTGTGGTCATCACAATTCACCCAAGTTATTTGCTGAGGTCTGTTGCTGCACAGATATTGAGGTGTGACATCTGAGTTGGACTGATGGTGCTTTCAACTATCCCATCCCTCTTGGTGTTAGTGCAAGAAATACATAATGACAGATGGCATTGTTTTAAAGCTTGAATATGCTGTGCAAAGCACTGAAAAGCCCTCAACCTTAGAAAAATCATTTTGTAAATTGGCATTCTAGAGTCTCTTTAGCCTGCTTAGCATCATTTACAGCAGGACACCTGACACATAGAAGCACTGTGGATGTGCCTTTAGGAACAGAAAAAGACATGTTAAGTTTTTGGATATTGGAGGATGTATGAGGCAGAAGGTATTGTCATCTTGTGGTTTTATTGTTTTAAAAGTAATTGTAGTAAAAGTTGTGGTAATCCCTGGTGCTCTGCTTCAAAGCCCCTTGAAGTCTGCAATAATGGCTCCACCGAATCTTGGCAGCCTTTGAGTCTGATTTTTCCCATGGTGGAGTGGCACTGATCAAACCTGGAGCTCCAAAGCTCCCTTCAGAAACACTTCTCACTGCTCTTTCCCTCTTCCCCAGGCACTCACAAACGCCAACACAACCAGCATTTAGAAAGTTTTCTTAGATCTGTTGATGAAAAGGACTCTCTAAGAGCTTGATATTATTCTGCCATCACATGTCAGGTTAGTGGGTTACAGAGTCTGGGCTACAGTGAGGAGCTTGCTGCTTTGGATGTCTGCATGAACCCGTGTAGCTCCACTTTTATGCTCTGATGATGGAGCTTTCCTTTTGGGACCAAAATCTATTATGATCTGTCTTTGACCAAGCTCAATAAATGCCTCTCCATTGCTGCCTCTTTGTCTGAATGCAAGAGTAATGCCCTAAAAGAGGGTTTTATATTTGAAAATATGCTTTTCTTTGAAGACTTTGGGTCTGTTCTAACCACGGTGCTACAATAGGGCTGTGTGGTGTAAGGAATCACCTACTGAGTGCACACGAGTGAGGGGACACGTGGCAGCCACCCCTTCTGTGGGGTGAGCAGTGACTTGAGGTGGCCATTCACTCCCTTGATCCTCCCATTGTGGCTTTGGACACGTTATTTAAATGCTCAACCTCACAATTTGTCACCTGTGGAATGGCCAGCTCCTCTCCTGGGCTGGCCCTGTGCAGGGGCTCTCTCCAGCAGGGATGTTCTGGCCAGCGAGTGCAGCACTGGTGAGGAAGCAGGCTGGACACTGTCCCTGCTCTGCCATGCCTGCAGTGCTCTGTGCCTTAGGAAAACGGGATACAAACCTGCAGCAACACCTTGCAGAGCTGTGAAATTCCACTCTCTGCTCTGTGCAGGGCCTGAGCTGTTTGTGGGCAGCCTGATGGAGAGCTTTGTCTCTAGCTTCCTCATTGAGCTGCAGCTTGTTGAGTTTGTTTTATTTTATCTTTCTTGTTAGCATTGCCAGTCACTTGGTGACACCTAAAAATGTGTTTTCCAGTGTAATTCTATTGACAAACCTCATTATTGGCTGATTGGGGAGCTCCTACTCTGCACTTAGAAATGCAGCATTGATTCACTCCTGAGAGTGAATTTGAAAAGCAGTGAGCCTCTGCTCTCAAGGAGCAGTTCCTCTCCTTGTTTAATAATGTCTATAGGAAAATTCCCAACACTTGGCACAGTCTTCCTGTCTGCCTGTGTGCTGTTCATATCCCAAAGGATCTTGTAGCTAGAATGTGTCTTCTTACCAGTTCTGGGCTAAGTTCTGTAGAAACTTATTAATTCCTCCCCTGGTTTGTTCCTATAGGGGATGGAGGTGACCTGACTGAAAGCTTTATATAAGTAGAAACAATTCAGACTGGCTTTACTGAGTTTTCAGCTGGGTCTCAGATATATGAATAGCTGCAAAACTGGGATATCCATTCCTACAAAACTCTACAGGTAAAAATACGTTTTGTAGCAGACCTGGACTCAGTTTGCTGTGATCATGCAGCTGGATGTGGAGAGCAGTCTGAGAACATGGAGAATTGTCTGTTACCAGCTAAATATTTTGCTGAGCCCCTGCACACACACCCAAGCCTGTGGCATTTGCCTTTCCACGTTAGAGACCTTCTGGGAAGGTAGTTCTGCACAAAATCCATCCTGTCTGCACCGAGAGCAGAGGCCATGGGGACTGGTGAGCTGCTTTGGAGGGCAGTGTGGATTCAGCTTTTTATTTACAGCTGCTCCCAGCACAGCAGACAGCGTGTAATGAGAGCAATTAAGGGTAGGGGGACAACCTTTTTGAAAAGTGTGTCAGAAAGGTGAGGAAGTACATGTCTGATGGGCTTTAGGAAGAGGAGATAAGGTTCTTGGAGAGGGAAGCAGGATGTATTTGCATCTTGTCTTCATTAGGCATGGAAGAGAAAATATTGGATTAATGGGAAGGTACTGAACTCTGCTAACTGAAGCTATTTAAATTGAGTTAAGAGGAGAATTGACCAAAGAGATTTTTTGGGAATGGGGAAAGCTGAAATTGAATCCACTCTGGAAAGCAGAAGACAGGGCTGGGGAATTGAGCAAACACAGTTGTGGTACTTGTAAATAAGGTAAATGAAAAAGGATTAGCTTCAGCTGGATGGAGTGAATGCTCTGAAAATCCATGGGGAGAGGTCACAAATTTGCTCTGAATTTTTGCAGGTGATTGCTATCACTGTCTTGTCCATTATCTGTGAAGAAAGAAAAGCTGCCTCTCTTCTGGAGGCAGCTCCCCTGGGTCCACATCCCAGTGGCTGTGTTTGGTGTGTTTGGCTGGTTTGCAGCTCCTGCATTGGGCAGGTCAGGATTTGGCTGGCTTTTTGTTTAGGACTGGTTTAGGGCTTTGGTTAGGACTCCAGCTCCAGAGGTGGTTTCCAGCACAAAGACCTATGGATGCCTCAGAACATGTGTTTAATGGAAAACATGTCAATGAGTGTGGGGAGCAAGAGGGCAGTGAAAATGGCCAAAAAACGTTTTTAGTGAGGCTTACTAGGTGAAGAAACAGCAGAGGAAGAGAGAGCTTAACAGCAAGAAAATTCTCTGGGTGGGATGGGAGCTGGAGAAGGAAGAGTAGGACTGATTTATAGACAGTGAAGATGTCTTTACAACTCGTGAGCTGCAGCTTTTTGTATTTGCCATGACTCAGCAAAGCAGTGGCTTGTATTCTGTCTCTTCCTGTGTTTTATATTAAACATGTAATTAAGAGGTCTGAGTAGGAACCTGTGGGCTCTGCAGAAGGAAACAAGTTGGTGCAAATCAAGACAACAGAGGGAAAAACTCCAGCAGAAGGATTGGAAGCAAGAGCAGGGCAGCACAGGCTGAGAACTGCAGCACACATCCACCTCCTCTTCCAGCCAGGGGTGCCACAAAACACTGAAGCTTTCTGGGATCTGACCTTAACATTTAACATCTTGAGTTAAATAATCATGATAGGGAAAATGGGCTTCTATTCCATGAAGTGGTGAAATCCAGGGGTGGTGATAAAATAGACAGTGCCCAGAGGATGAGGGTAGTGGGTCAGGGAGCTTGTGGTGCCCAGCTGATTCCTGATCTCCTGTGCCCTGGATCTCATCAGGATACTGAAGTGGCTCTTCTGGACTTGGGCCAGGCTGCTTTGGAGCCTCCTGAAGTTTGGGATGTGAGAGATGGTGAGAAACCCAGCCCACAGCTCCCTGGTCATGGTTCTCCCCAGCCACCAGTTTTGTGGGTGCTGGTGAAATACTGCCTAACATGAGAGTTTATCCTGAGATGTATTTAACAAAATGTGCTGTGAATGCTGCACTGATCACCTCTGTCCTCTGGAAGTGGGATTAAAGGGAGCAGGGGTGTTGGAGTGTGCGACAGTGGATGGGCTCCTGGCATCTCCAGGGGTGCAGTGAAGGTGACAGGAGGCTGTGTCCCCATGGGCTGAATGTCCTCCCCAGCTCCTGAGGACGCCTGTGGGGCTATGAAGCTCGTGGGTGTGAGGGGCAGGGCAAGGCAGGCAGCCCCCACTGCTGCCTTCCCTCCACGTCCTGCCTTCTTGAGAGCCAGGAAAGAAAACTTCTCCACACGCCTGGGGAGGTGATGCTGGGGTCGCTGGGCCCTTCCCTGCAAATTAGCTCGTGGCTTTGCCAGAAATGACATCATTTGTTAGGCAGATTTCTTCATTAGGAAGCTTTCTAATCTCAGACATGAGCAGTGCAGAAACCCTCCCTGCTCCCCAGGCACCGAGGAAGCCGGGCTGCTCTGCCAGTCTCTGCAGCACGCTCTGCTTATTTATCATTCATGGCATCATGTTTGTTTTATGACAAATGAACTTAATCACCATTTTCACAGTGGAGTACACAGGAAAATATGCAGGATAGCCATAGCTGCAGGTATAGAAAACCAAGCTTAATTTAGAAAGGATATACAGGAGCAGTCTAAGCAGCCGAAGAATTGAATTAATCTAATAAAAATATTCAGCTATACATAATTTTTCATGCTGAAACAAAAGCCCTGTGAGATAGGATGGTGCTCAGGTTCTGCATTAAACTTTTTTCTTTTGTGCTTAATGCTCAGCCAAATCATTATTTGTTACTGAAAGGTGCATTTGGGTGTTGGGAATATTTTTTTCCCCACTATGTCTTAAAGTGGAGGAGGGCAGGAATTGCAGATCATTTATTAATGCTCTGCTCCATTGTGGTGTTAATCTCCAACAGATGGGCCAGGATAGTCTGGCTAACATTCAGTGTGAGCCTGCTGACTTGCACAGAGCTTCCCTTTTCAAGCACAGTGATGCAAGGACTGGAAAAGGCACTGGGTGTAGTGTTCATCCTGAAATGTGATTCCAGCAATTTCAGAGGCTGGGAGTTAATCCCTGTGCTTGGGAGAGAGGGGATGTGCACGTAGGTGTGTGTGTGCACACATGGATGTGCCTTCCTGTGGATGTGTTTTGGAGTAGCTGGGTTTTGATTCTTTGATGTGGCATTACTGTGTGGCCATGCTTGCCAGGGAAACTCTGATAACTGCATTCTTGACCCTGATAATCCTGTATGCTTCCAATTTCAGCACCATTTCTGATCCTTATCAATGCTTCTCCTCCTTTCTTGATACCAGAGCAGAAATTATTATGGTTGAACCAGAAAGAATAATGCTTCAGAAATGACCCTACTGCTAGCAGTGGATTTTTGTGCTGCTCCAGCCAACTGAAATAATGGTGTGGGCTGCCTGCACTGCACTAAAATGAATTTCCATGTCTAGAAACATCATTAAAGAGTGGCTTAAAATACACAGCATTAAAGAAGAATTTAGGACAAAAATTGAAAGAAACTTTCTAGAGTGTAGCACCAGGTACCCTAGAGTCTCCAGGAGATTTAGTGTCCAAGGCTGGAGAGCTTTCCTGAGGACACTGGTGACAGTAATTTGTTCAGCCTGGCAAAATGAGAGCTCCAAGGGAGTGATTGCTTCCTATGAATATTTTCAAGGGGCAAGAGCTGATGCTGACAGAATAATGGATGTAGGTTGGCGATGAATAAATTCAGGCTGGAAATTTAGGAGACTCCTAAATATCAGACAGGTTGTGTAACAACTTTCTAAGGAGTGTAAGGAATCAAAAGCCAAATTGCTTTTTAAGACAGAGGTTGATGTCCTGAAAAGGGCCTTGTGACAGTGTTTGTCTTTTGGCAAGGGGATGGCTTTGCCTAGTGTTCCAAATGTTCCCCACTTTTAGTTCTGAATCTTGTGGAAAACTGGTTCCTTGGCCATGGAGTGTCCTTAAAATGTGCTGGAAAGCAGCAGGGTCCTGTGTGAGGGAGCAGCTTGGTTACAGAAATCTGACTCCTTGCTCTAAGGGTGGGGTAGCTGGAGATAAATTGGATGGCCTTGTTTCATCTGAAGACCCCAAAAAGTGGAGTTGAGAAGAGAGTCACAGAGATGCCAGATCCTGTGGGGCTAGAAAGGGCAGGAACTCCAGGTGTATCACTTTGTTGTGTGCCAGCCCTTGTCTTGCACATCTGGAAGGCGTTTCCCTGCTTCCATTTGCCCCTTTCAACAGGCTGCCATTCACTCCCAGCAGCATCTCCTGCCAAGGACTGATAGGAAATAGATTTATTCGTGAGGGTTGAAGTACTGATAAGCAGAAAGGACTTTCAGCCATTTCCAAGGCTGGCAGCAAGCCTCAGAGCTGAGATATCCATCTCCTTCTTTAAGTGTGGCATCAAGGCAGTGCTTGAAGCTCTGCTGCTTCTCCCATATCTCAAACCCTTTGAGGGTTTTGTTCCTGCACTGCCTGTGCTCTGCATGGCTTTGAATGGGATGACAGAGGAGTATCATAGGAGACACTGATTCCCATGTGGACATTTGTGCATTCTCCACCTTCTGCATATACACTGGTAATTGATTTCACCAGGAAAATGTGCTTCCAACCATCAAGCAGCACTTCTGCATCTTCCCAGCTTCTGCTGCTGAGCCACAGCCTTGCCAGGAGTTCAGCACTGCTGCTCTATTTCCACCCAGCTTTACCTTCCTGCCATCTCCCTGCATCTCTGGCTTATTCCTCTGGCCACAGGACACAGCCCAACCAGTTAAATTCATTAAAGCCATCTCTGCTGCAACCAGGTCTTCTGGAGCTCCAGTCCTGGAGACTTTGGGAATGGGCCAGAATTGGGAAACATACGGATTTTTAAGCAGGGATATGTTTCTTCAAATTGCACATCAATTTAATGAGGATAAATTGTGCAGGCACTCAGACTCTGATGCACACTACTGATATTTTTAGTGTCTGGACTCTCAGGAGGGTGCATCTCTGTCATCCCAGTTGCTCTAAGAGTCAACTGAGTAAAGTCAAATTGCAGGTGGACCAAAGTCTTTTGTTTTTACCTCTCATAAAAGTGATGCCTCCAGTGCCATTTTATAAAATTCACCAGTGCCTGACTTCATAAACTTCCAGATGAATAAGGCTGCACAATTTAAATAGTCAGTAAAATCTAGCAGCTAAAGAGAGGGAACATTAAAAATAATAAAAGGATAGCTGGAAGATTGTTGCCCAAGTCCTGTCAAACAGTGTTTAGCTCCTACATCTCTGCTCATGGGTGTCCCCAGCCACCTGCCAGGGAGAGGGACATATGCTTTTCAAAGCAGGCTAAATGTTCCTTATGGCCAAATGGCATGGGGCTGGGGGAAAAGATGGGTGGGAATGGCCTTGTGCATCTCCATGTGCTCCCTCTTCATGTGGGGTAACAAGAGTGGCTCCAACTGGAGTTAGAGCAGCCTTGAGGCAGGGCTAAGCCAGCCTCCAGCAGCCCTAAGTGGAGGAAACAGGAGGTGATGCTTCCTCAGACTCCATCCCTGCCTTCCTTGACCTTTTCCTCAAGAAGGGATGGTGTTTTTTTTACAAATGCTGGGTTCTTCCTCCTGTAAGTGCTTAAATCATCCCCAGCTGATGCTTACAGTGAGGGGCAGAGCAGCTGTAATGTGCAGGAAACAGGACACAGCAGCTTATTTGACTGATTCAAGCACATAGATGACCCTGGGGGAAGGTTCAGCCTTAAATCAGCACATTTCTGCCTTAAGCTAATCCCCTCCCTGCCCAGTGTTTCCCACTGCAGCAATATCCAGCCCTGCTGATGAGGATGCACAGAGCATCCCCCCAGCAACCTGTCTGCTCCAGCCAAGGTCCCCACACCTGATATGGAACTAAAATAGCATCAGACTGCTGCTCCTGAGCCTGTTTCAGGCTGTCCTCTGGCAGATTGGCCTGGCCATGGTGCAAGGAGCTGCTGCCTTGGTGCAGCTCACGTGCTCACCATGTTCCTCTGTGCACATGTTGCTCCTCGTGCTCTTTGCTGTTCCAGACTGGAAAAGCTCATTCCCCGCAGGAAGACAGGTAAAATGCCTGAGGAGGCAGGTAAAATTCCATACAGGGAGGCCACCACCTCGTTATTCACTCCCAAACATCCTCCTCTTGGGGGCTGTGTGCTCATCTGAGAATAGCTCCTTGCCACAGCCTCCTCCGCAGGAACAGCGTTATTTATTCATAGGCGCTGGGTTTGCTCCGATAGTCTTTCTGAATTTATTCTAAAAAGAGATCTGCCTTGTGCCTGGGAAGTGCCTGGCCCATTCCTCCAAAATGGAAGTGAGAAAAGCTCCTTGTGTGTTTTTTGTGCACGGTTAAAAATAACCTCCCAGAACTGTATGTTGGATAAATATGAATGAGGGAAGAACAAATGTAGTAACCTTCAGAGTCTACAAATGGGACAGGTATGTGTGTCTATCCTAGGGCTTCTAAAATGTCTTTTCTCACCCATTTCATACTCCAGTCTCTTTCTTCTCTACCTTTCTTTGTCCTTTCTTCCCATGGCTTTTATTTCTCCTGCATCATTCTTTTTTTCATTTAATTCTCACTCTGCTCTGCCTGTTTCTCTCCCTTCCCATCAGAGTCCTTCACTGCCTCTGCTTTCCACCCTGCTCCTCCACACCTCATCTTTTCCTTCTTTCCCAATACTTCTCCCTGTTTTTAACCAGTGCTTCCTGTTCTCCCTCTTGTCTCATCTTCCTCTTCACTCTGGAGACTCTTGATCCCCCAAGACAGCCCTGACCTGGGTTGCCAGCACAGCCTTTGGCTCAGGAATGGGGATGGCAGCCAAAGGGAGGTGTTTTATTGCATCCTGGCTGTGCAGACAGAAATACCTCACTGAAATGGCTGTTTACACTTGTCATCTTGGTCAGAATCAGACATAAAATCCTTCAGCCTGTATCTGATGTATTTAAATGGAGGAAAATGTTAGAAATGAAGAATCTGCCCATATGTTGTGAGTGTCTTACAGTGACAGACCTGAATGTTTATCCACATGAAGACCCTTTCACACTAGCAAACAGTGTTAAATGGCTTCAGGGTAAGTGGAATCGAGCCAGAGAGGGTATAGACAGCCTGCTGGAAATGCTCTTCATGCTGTCTCCTATCCTCAGCTTCCCTCATCTCTCCCATTTCTAGTTTTTCTAGGAGTAAAATGTTGTGGTTTTTTGATATTTCAGGTCAGTCTGGGAGCTGTGTGGGCCTCAGCAGCTCTTTTTGTGTTCAAACCTCGTGGCTGATGTGAGCATCTGCTGGGCTCATGGGCTGTAAGGAAAGAGCCTGAGCCGTGTGGCATTTGGAGCAGAAAGCATCAAATGCTGTTTAAAACTTCTTGAAATCCCCAACTTATTGTGGAAAGCCATTGACTAACAAAGAAGTTGTATTTAACCACTCAAAGCCACTTTTCCTCTTGGAAGAGGAATTTATTGGAAGGATGTAATAACTTCTGTTTCAGAGCATGGGCAGCCTTTTTCTTCCTCCATCCAGTGCTCTCTGGCCATCCTCAGCTCTGTACTAACTTAATTTCATGTGTGCTGAGGAATGTGCACTATTCTAATATTTAACATTAAAAAAAAAGTGTTTATTATCCTTCTTAGTGAAAAGGAAGTGTTCAGAAAGTTCTACTGAAAAATTAAACCTCTGCAGCATCATACTCTAAATTCTTATCAAAAAAAGGAGGGGAAAAAGTCTGAATTTTAAAAGTCTGAATTAGTTTGTGCTTGGGCTACCAAAAATCCTCATTGCCTGCATTTAAATTAGAGCATATTTTGTTCACTTCTGGAAACTTTGCTGTGAAGAGGCAAGCTGGGCCCTTGGAAGTTCCTTTTGCTTTTTGCCCTCCACAGTTCTGTGCACTGAGGGAAGACAGGACATGGTTAATCCAGTGCCTGGATCAGCTGCTCTGGGGAGCAATGGGAAGTGGAAAACCATTCAGACAAAGATGTCTTCTACCCCTGCTGCACAACTCCTTCCAATAGATGGGATTTTGGAATAGCAATTTATATTAATACTCAATAGGATGTTGCTATAGCAACTATACGATGTGGTGAATAATTTCATGGGCTTAAATCCAAAATGCTGGGAGCTAAGATGGGTCTGAGCATGATTTAGAACTTTGGTTGTGTGAGTGCCATGCTGGAATGATTTGACATGAGGAAAAGTTGGGCTAGAAGATAAAAGGTGCTTCTCTGGCTCTGAAGGGAGCTGGACCCTGTTAGCTGGGGTGGGAGAGTGAAAATTAAGGACACTCCAGAATCCTCCCTATGCACCAGTCTGCATGTGCAGCCATGAGGGACCCTGATGCACAGCAGTTCCCTTTTGGTATTAGAAGTTTGCTGTAAACCAGATCTGACATTTAGCTTCAGGTCAAAGTAAATTGATTTGACCTAGAATGATTTTTATTGGTTTGTTTTTGTTTCGTGTTAAAAAGAAAATCGTTAAAAAAAAAAAATCTGTTGCAGCTCAGTTCCAAGCAGAATTACTTCCCTTTAATTTTCTCTCTTGCCAAACTGAAGAGTCTCTTATTTGCCTAGTTTTCATCTGCAGTGCTAAGTTACAAGAGGAAAAATTGGGCTGTTTATGGTGGTGCCAGAAAAGGACATCTGGAACCCTGTCAAATGGCAGAACTGGAATTCATTCCCTCACCCAGATGTGCTGTGATGGGGAGATGGTGTATGGGCACCCCTGTGCTCCCTGTTCCACTCCCCTGCCCTTTTCCATCAAGAAATATACCTTGACATGCTAATTTTATATATTAACTTCAAGCCACTTTTTCTCCCATCCTCTAAGAATGTGACTAATCCCTCCCTTCACTTATACCTTGAGAATATTTATAGTCTGTGATCCTGTTCTTGCCCTCCCTTCCCTCTACTGTGCAATAGAAATTTATCTGTTATTCCCTCCTCCAGACTGGTCCCAGGTGTCCTGCCCTCCAGTGCTTGTGCCATCAGCATCTTCTGTGGCTTCTCTGCATCTTCCTCTTCTTGTCCTCCTAAACAGGGAAAAAAAACCACAAAATGCCCAACTTCAGTGCTAAAGGACCAGGTACAGACAAATAACAGGGGTCTCTTCTCCCTGCCCTGTCCATTCCTGCCAAGGGCTTTCTGTTTGACATTGCAGGCTTAGTGCATGAGCTCTTATTTGTATTATTTCTGTCCATGGGCTGGCTCTGGCCTCCTTTAGTGTCCTGCTGGGTGTTCAGTGGTGCTCAGGCTGCAGCACTGCACACACACCCTCACTCCTGAGTGGGGTGTACCTCATCCCTGAGCACAGAGTCATCCACTGAGGCATTTACACCGCCCTGGCTGAGGTTTTTAATGCAATGAATGATTACCAGTATCTGATACTGCATGTAAAGACCTCACTCTGGGACATCTTAGTGTCTTCATCCCCCTGTTATCACTTTATCCATCTGGCTGATATCCTGTATGTACGTTACCAGTTGATTACCAGAGGGAACCAAATGTCAAAATTACAAGAGAAAATGAAGTTTCCCACACTCAGTATTTTTCCTCTGCTGCCTAAAGCCAATATTAGAGCCAAGAAGGCTATTAGATTTAATCTTTTAACACTGCTTTTTTAAAGCACAAGCCAGGGGCTGGACATGACTGAGCAGTATGTGCTGGCAGCACCAAAACTCAACTGTGTCCTGGGCTGCAACAAAAGCAGTGTGGGCACTGGGTTGAGGAGGGAGATTCTGCCCCTCTGCTCTGTTGAGACCCCACCTGGAAAGCTGCATCCAGCTGTGGAATCCTCAGCACAGGAAGGACATTGAACTGTTGGAGTGAGTCTAGAGGAGGCCACCAAGGTTCTCCAAGGGCTGGAGCTGCTCTGCTCTGGAGACAGGCTGAGAGAGCTGGGGATGTTCAGTCTGGGGAAGAAAAGGTTCTGGGGTGACCTAATTGAAGCCCTTCAGTGTCTAAAAGGGCTACAAGAGATCTGGAGAGGGGCTGTTTCCAAGGGCATGGACGGACAAGACTGGGGGGAAATGGCTTCTAATGACAGAGGGTGAAGTTAGATTGGAGATTAGGAAGGAATTCTTCCCTGTGAGGCTGGGGAGGGCCTGGCACTGGTTCCCCAGAGAAGCTGTGGCTGCCCCATGCCTGGCAGAGTTCCAGGCCAGGCTGGAGGGGTTTGGAGCAGCCTGGGACAGTGGAAGGTGTCCCTGCCCATGGCAGGGGGTGGAACTGGATGATCTGTAAGGTCTCTTCCAACCCATTCTATGATTCAAATGCTCTTCCAAATGCCCTCTGGCTCACTGACAGTGGTAGACTCTAAAAATGGGCCTTTCCCAGAGGAAAAACTGCTTCACTTGCCCTGAAGTTTTCTGGATCTCCTATCTCTTTGAAAACAGTGCGGAAAAACCTGCTTGCCACATTTTCATATTCTCTTTGGACATTTTTATCCTTGTGGTGCAAACCTGTGGGTGAATCAGCAATATCTGCAGAGATGTCCTGTCCTGAACTTGTTCTGGAAGCTGCTTTCTCCTCAGCTGAAGTGGTGTACCTGGTGTATCTGCTGGGATGGAGAGGTCCTTGTTGGTCATCACAGATGCAATTCTGACTGTTGTGTGGCTGCTTTCCAAAAGTAGCTCATGCCAGAGCCTGAAGCAGGAGAACTGCCCTGGAGGTCATGTATTTACCCTGTATCTTCAAGCAGGAGCACCTCCACTGATTGCATCTGAGAGCTCCTTCTGTAACTCGCAGTTGCTCAGGATCTGAAACCTTCCTGGGCTGCACAGGAAACTATTTCAGTGCCTCCTGCCTCCTCTAGTGCCAAGGTGGCATCAGGCTGGGAGTCTTGGGTGTTCCACTGAGGGAAGGGACGTTCTTTGGAGGCAAACAGACCTCCCTGTGACTGAAAATCTAAGTTTTTTCATTGCAGCTTTTCCTAGAAATGCTGCAGCAGGTGCAGATGGGGCAGCAGCACTGCCGGCACACGGATGGGATACAGGCAGAGCAATGCTGGCACCTGACCTGGCTCTGGTAAAGCTGCACCAGGTATCAGGACCTGTGTGATTATCCCCAGCCTTTCCCTCGTGGAGCCAAACCCCAGCTGTGCTGCTGAGCACAGGGAAAGCTCCTGACAGGGAGGTTGGTCCTGACGCTGCAGCGGAGCTGCTGCCCCCCTCCTGCTTTAATAACACACCACAATTCCAGCAAATGGTTGGTTTGGACCGAGCCTGCTCTGCCACAGCCTCAAAAGCTTTCAGGAGTGCAGGCTCTGCTGTGCTTAACTCTGCAGAAAGCTGTGATTTAGCCACCAACCTCAGCTGTGGGAGCTGGGTCCCCCTGCGAGGAGGAAAGGAGCAGAAGCATCTCCTGGGCTCTCAGGGAGGGCGACAGTCAAACTAGCTTTGAAATCTTAATTATGCCTTAATTATGAGCACAGAGGTCAAAGTTTCTGGCTGCTTTCCTGAGTGGGCGAATAGTTTTGGTGTCATGTATTCACAGTAAAGAGAGGGAAGGACTTGTATTGACTCTTCTGTAAGGTGGGGTGAAGGGTGGGATGGGTCTAAAAAACATTCTCCAAAGGAGTGAAATGTCTGGGGAGGATTTTCCTGTCTCTGCTTGGAGTGAACTCATCTGTCACAGCAGAAGAGACACAGTGGCAGGTAAAGAAAGGAGAGACCTTGAAGGGAAGGACATTTCTAGCATTAGTTATAGCACACATGGCCCAATCCTCCTCAAGCAGAAGCTGGAGCCAGCAGGATGATGCTGATTTATGACTGCAGTGGCTCTGCCCCACATTCTGCACTACTTTGAGAGGTTTAACTTTTAATACACTTTTGAAAACTTTTTGATTGACTTTCAGGTGCATCCTTGGTGGCACCACCTTCTAGAAACAGAGAGAAATCGTTTAATGTGCAAGGAAACCCCATTAGTGCTTGGATCAGAGTCTGCTGCCTCACCTGCCTCTGCAAAATCTCCCCATTTCTCCTTTTTTCTTCAAATATTCTCTGATATTATATATTCTGTATCCTTCTCGATGCTCTATTTGGTCCTAATGTTTCTGCTGCTGCCTGTAAAAGTAGACACCAGGAGCCAGCACACCTGGTCCTCTGGCATTTCTGGAGCAGTCATGTTGAGGTGGGAAAACCTTGGGTGGAAAGAGAGCTTGACGATGATTTTTGATATTTTTCTGTGTCTGCCTGTGTCAGCCTGGCACTGCTGTGTCCTCTGTGACCTAGATTTCCCTGCTGTCCCCTGGGCATTAGATTTGATCCTGATTTATGGCCAGTAATGCCTTGTCTTCAGACTCTATTTGTTGGCTCCCAGGGCCTCGTACTTCCTTCCCTGGTGACAGTTTTATGCAGGTGTAGCTCTTGTACCTTTGGTGGAGTCACTCCTGATTTACCCCAGCCTGCAGTACCTGACAGCTGGTTTTCTCCCTGAATTACCGTGCCTGACACATCACTGTAGGTGTTAGGCATTGTCACAAAATTAATTTTCCTCTTGAGAGCCCTCAGTGATTTCAGCTGAACCTCTTTGCAATTGTCACTCTGTCTCCCTGGAAGATTCATGCAGCTGGAGTGGCTTCAGCCTTGGGGGATGGGGAACCAAGTGCAAGACAGCCCTTTTTGCCCTTTCTTTCATTTTTTATTCATGGCTTTCCATGCAATTCCCACGATTTGTTGTGGTCAGGTATGAGTGGCATAGAGAGAACCCAGCAGTCCCTCCAGATGTGTATCAAATTCGTACTAAAATGCTTTTATTTCGGCAAAGCTCTTCTCCAGCACTGGGTTTTGCCTCCCTGTGGCAGATCCTGAAGTTGCAGGGCAGTGATTTCTGTCCCAGCTTTATCTCAGCATCAAAAGCAATTGGCATTGGAATTTCTCCCTTTTCCAGGCTGGGTTGGAATCTGTAGCTCCATGACTGGGGATTGACTTGGAGCAATCATGAAAAGCTGAATTTACAAGGAACTGGGACCCAGCAAAGGTGGGGCTGGATGGGCTGAAGGTGCCTGGGACAGGGCATTGCAGGGATGGAATCTGGCCAGGAGAGAAGGTGGTTCTGCAAGGGAGGTTGGAGAACAACCTGGTCTGCTCTAGGGTGAGCAGCTGAATTTCCTGAATCATGCTGGAAATGGGATTTAGGTATTCTAAAACTCAAGAGATGAATGAGGCTTAGCCAAACACATCCAGATTTTGTGAGATGCTTTGGACTCTATTGCTCTAAAGGGAGTTGGGTCCCATTTCAGGTAATGGAAAAGCGTGATTTAGGTGCTAATTCACTTAGTGCTTGGAGTATTTTTGTCATGGAGCTCAGTGAAGTTTTACCATTCCAGAGGAAATGTGAGTACAGTGAAATAAGAAAGAATTAATCTTATAAGTGGGCTTTAATTATCCTCAGGAAATTGCATTTGAAGGTATTTTAGGTAGTATCATGGTGTCATTGAAACCTATCAACCAGTCATGTTACTATCACTGGAGTGAAAACCTTTTTACAAGAACCAGATTTTTAACTCACCAAATTATATATATATTTATTTTTAAATTATTTTAATAATGCTGCATGTATAGAACCATTTGCAAATTTCAAACCATTACACATTTCAAACCATTCTTGTGCTTTCTCAGGCTTCCTTTTATAATGTTCTGTATTTTTCATGCTGTTCAGAGTACTGTGGAGGGCTGTCACAGACCTTATGCCAGGGTTTTAATGCCAGGTCAAACTGGAGCTCCCTGAGACCATTTATTGAAGCAGAAAGCCCTGAGGGCACATGGGGGTGGGGAGTGCTGAATCATTTTCAGTGGGTTCGCTTTGCACACCCATGGTTGGCTTTGGGGCACCTGCTCAGCATCTCCTGCCAGATTCTGTGAGCCCTGGAGTCCTGGGGGTGCCCATGGGAGCTGAGAATATTCAACATCACCAAACCAAGCTCTGCTCCCCTGTGTAACTTGGCTTGGTCTGGGGTGCACCATGACACCCACAGGGACTACTCAGCAGCAGCAAAAAGATGGACCCTGGTGTCTTTTCAGAGAGGCACTCACAGGGAAACAATAGCTGCTGTGGTGCAGCACCTGTGGCCAAAAAAAGGATGCTGTTAATAACCTGCTGGGATGGAGTGGACCTTCTTAACATTATTGAAAGCTCAGCAGGGTTTCCTACACATCCCTGCCACAGATGAGGCTGTAGCACCCCACAGCAGAGCCAGGACCTGATCCAGGCCTGCCCAGCTGTTGGAAGAAACCAGAAGCTGTCTGGGGCAACAGGAAAATCCCCCAGGGAGGGCCTTGGGGACAACCATAATGTGGTGATAACCTGCCCCCAGCTGCTGAGGGGAGTTTCTCAACCAGGCAAACTGATGCTCCCAAAAGTGTTAGGGCCTCTAATTGTTGGATGCTGAAAAGGATTTGTCCCCTGCTCCAGTCTCTAGGCGTACAAGAAAGTGGGAAATTGATAAAGGTTGCTGATCCTCAGCCATCAAGGTGTTTTGGGGGTTGGGATCCCAGCTGACCCCCATTCCCCATAGGTTTATCATGTGCAGGACTGAGATTGGGTATCCCTGGATCTGGAAACTGCAATGCCTGTCTACAACAGACAGCTAAAGCTGTGGAAAAGGGATGCAGCTCCAGCTGGGAGGCTGTAGTAACTCATATCCTCTGCAGAATGACTTGGAGGAGAGGTTTTACATGCATCAAAGCTGATCATTAACTTGTTTGAATTTGGGACTCGCTTCCTTCTCGGGGGGAATGAATCAGAAGCCACTCCAATGAAATCAGTTGAGTAATCAGAGTGTCAGTAGAATTAAGCCTGTTTTTTCCACACTATCCTCTTGCCCTCCTACCCGTGCAGGAGACAGCACCTGCCTGGCAATGTTTGCTCTGGTTTCTGCAGGATCTGGAGGGGCAGGAGCAGTAACCTGCACAGCTGGGGCACTGAGTCCCTCCTGTCCCCGGGAGCACAGGCACAGCTGCTGGGGACAGCGGGGAGCAGCATTCCCTCTGCTCTGTGATTCCCCAGCACATTCGGGACCACGCAGAGAGCCACGGGGAGGAATAATGGAACTGGTTCCCTCCGAACCAGTTTTTACACCCGGTTTTTCCGTAGCATATATTGTGCAAATGAATCCCCAAACGACTCTCGGGGTGTGGCCATCCGCGTCTGCCAATGCGATTTCTGGGGATATTATCTTTGTTGCAGACAAAGATTATGAGAGTTCTGGAGGAAAAGTTGCCAACCTGTGAAGTGGGTTTGGGAATCCCGAGCTAAAACAAAGAGCACCATCTCCTGGCAGCTGGGAATAGCTGGCACCGCTTGCAGGGATGCTGCAGCTCTCCTGCGGGCTCTGTCTAGCCCAGAACATCTGGAGGTGGGACAGCTCAGGGCTGACAGCTGGCTCTGGCCACCGAGAAAGGCTAATCCAGGGCACCCTGGGAGCTGATCCAGTGGTGTTATCCACAGCACAGCGATGCCTCTGCCTGGTGTGAGAGCTCTCAGCCGTTTGGGTTTCAAGCTCTACTCGAGCTGACACACAGTTGCTAAAGTACTTTGGAGTTTGGGTATCGAAGTGTTTGGGGTTAGAAAATTCACACAGAAGGGTCTTGCAGAACGGAGAGCATGAATAACACAAATATCCCTGAGGGTGGAGGATTCTTTTGAAGCAGTGTATGATTCGGGTTGGGGTTGAGAGATGCCTCTGCCACTCGTGTGGGCTGCCCTTGCCGCTGCCAGGAAGGCACCAGTCAAGGGTGTTCGGAAACCTGGAGCTTTCCTGAGGTTTGGGTTGAATTTGAAATCAAGCAGAGAGGGAAAAACAGCTTGGTCTGGATCCAAGAAAACGGTGTGCTTTGAATTTGGAGACAGGCTTGGGACTGCTGGTCTGTCTGGGTATGGTAAAGAGGAGTGGAAAAGTGATGTTGAACTGAACACCTGCATAAAGATGTGCATGGATACAGATGAGAATGCAGTAAGGCACTATGAGTTTTAAAAAGGAAAGTAACTGAGCTGGGGAACGAAAAGGACACAGTGAGACATCATGTATCATGGTCAAAAACCAGGAAAAAGTCTTTCCCTTTTTTCCCCTCCATTTTTAAGTGTGAGGAATAAAAAGAAGCCAAGGTCAAGCAAAGGCTTTTTACTAGTGGCTGATGACAAAGTTGTAAATTTGGTGCAGAAAAGAAAGGCAGGACTGTTTAATAACTACTTTTGTTGTGCATTTGGAAGAAATCAGGAAGGTACATTTTCCTAATGGTCATGGTTGATAAAAATAAGTGATAAAAATGAGATTATATCTCTAATTGATTAATTGCTACAGGGATTGTTGAAATGGGACAAATCCTGGGTAGACATTGGAGAGAGCTGGGTAGACCCTGCTTCTGGGAGCTTTCATCCCTGCAGCACTGGGACAGCCAGTAATGACTCCTGAAGCTCAGTATCCAAAGCAAAAAGTCAGAGACAACTATTTAAAAGACTTACAGGAATTTGCTGGAAGCTGCTTGCTCCCACTCTTCTGCTTTTGTCTGAAAAGGTCACTGAAACCTTGATTCCTCCCATTGCAACCAAAAGGATTTTGTCTTCTCTGCACCGCTCCAGGCTGTAAAAACTACATCACCTAATTAAAGATTAGTTCTCCCCTCTCTTCTTCTGAAAAACTATTAATTTTGAGCAAATCAGTGACACACAATAAATACAGAACCTTGCATTGAGGGGTTGCCATCTGTTTTGGGGAACTGAAATTTCAGGTCACAGAATCATGGAATGGTTTGACTTGAAAGGGACCTTAAAGATCATCTTGTTCCAGCCCTCCTGCTATGGTCAGGGACACCAGGTCCCTCAAATGTCTGTCTGTGTGTGCCAGTGAAGATCACCAGAGCTGCATGTGAACCTTGCTAGGTTAACATGAAATAAGGTTATTTTATCGAAACTTGGGCACAATATTCTGAAGTGATCCATTTTAATAAGGCCAAGAATACTCTAGTTGGGGGAAAAAAAAAATTAGTTTTATTTAAATCAGCTCTTTTTCTTGACTGTGATCCTCAGCTAACTTTTTGTTCCCTGTTCCAGTGTGGTGCAGCAGTGCAGCTTGCCTTGATCCAAATTGGTCTTCAGCTGCCTTTCTTAAATTAAGAGCTACTCTGCATGGAACCGATGATTTCTAAATTATTTCCTGTGTCAATTGCTAAATAGCTTTAAATCCAGTTCCGTAGGAGAGGATTTCTGGAGCATTCACTTATTCTGAGCAAACAAAACAGTCATTTTCCAATATTTATTTTTTTTTCCTTTTCAGTTGGTGAAAACACATGTAACTTGCTGAGCATCTCAGCTGGGCTGGAGTGATTGAATCAGACCCATTACTTCTTAGATGGTGGCAGGAAGTGAAATTATTTCCCGAGGGCTCGTGTTACGAGGGAGCACAACTGCTGCTCTCAGGAGCTGAATAGCTTTCCTTCACCTGAATTGGCAGGCAAGTTTTTGGGCAGTTTTGAGTGAAATCCAGATTAAAAAACCCCCAACCTTTGTAACAAGGGTAAATTCAGACCTGATACTGTCATCTGTTACCGGTGCTATTCAAGGCTTCTCCTTCCCACGGATATTGAACCAAATAAACTTAAAGTCAGAAAGGGCACTGCTTAATCACCAGGCTCTGAGTACACCATTCTTCAGCAAAAATCTGCTCAGCTATTATCAGTTTCCAAGTCTTTAATAGCCAATCTAATAGCTGAGAGATTCACACTTCCCAAATGAGAGGCAGTTTCAGCAATGGCTTTAAATCAATCCCAGTGGAAATGGGGAGTTACATTAAATCCTATTAATTAGGCAATTTCATCTGTCTTCAGTGCTTTAGACTCTGCTGTTGCCTTGAGAGTTGGGATCCACATATGTCCTGCTAATGTGAACCCTCCCTTTGCTCACATACCCTGTAGTTCTCTATCCTCCTCAGCCCCAGTAGGAAATGCATTTCCTGGTTTCATTTTCATTTGAAAAAACAAAAAGGTTTATGATGGGCAGTGATTCCATTCTAAATCAGCTCCTGTGTTAACATCTGCTTAGAGTATTGAGTTTGTACTATTTGAAACTGTGATATTTGTGTCAGTGACTATTTCAGGGTTATTTTTCTTTCTGCTGAGGAATAACCTAACGAATAGGTTGGTATTTTCTCAACATCTCTTTTTCACCCTGGCTCTCCTGTGAGCTGCTCCTGTTATGAAGCACCTGACAAAAGTGCATTAGAAACCCTTTCACTGCTCTATTGATCAGCATTGCTAAGAGCTGCAAATGCTTGTGCATGTGGCTCCCATGTACTGTGGACAAAGCACAAATGGAAGATGGGAACAGCACCTGTGAATATTGCTTTGGTGGTGGCTCCAATCTCCTTCCACTCTGTTTGCGCTCTCTCTCTCCCAGCAATAGTGGGGTGTTTGTAGGGATGGATTTTTGCCCTCTGATGGTGTTGTGACAGCTTATTCCTCACGAGCAGAAATTATTCCACAGCCATCTTGAGCTGGTCCACAGCCACTCCGAGTCAGTGGGACTTTTCTAGTGAATTCAGTGGGCTTTGGATCAGGTCCAGGAAGCACTGAGGAAGCATTTAATGAAAGAGCAGCCCTGTGAAACCCTGTGATTTAGACAGCACTCACCCAGCACAAATAGTAAATTACAAACAGCAGATACTGGCAGCAACAGGCATGAATAGTCTGTAGTCAGCAGTTCACAGTCTGGAATATGTTGGCGTAAACAATGCATCAGATAATTCCAGCTAACCAACACATTTGTGAAAATCCAAGCCTGTTCATGGATAGTTTTCAAAAAGGCAAGTTCAGCAGGAAGAACACTTGCAAGGAATAAAACCACTCCCTTTCTGCTTACTGCTCATTTAGAAATGTGTTCTGGGTGTGAGCTGTCCTTGCAAGGCACTGGATGACCTCAGGTAGAACGTGGGTGTTGGGCAGCCCAGTTTATCCCTTATTCTGCTTTGGTTTTGCTGTGGTTTTCCACTTAGGCTTTGTTCTCACGTAGCTTTGCTGCTGGGACTGAGCTTTTTGGAGCAGTGAGGATGGGAGCTGCCTGCAGCAAGTTACAAAAGCATCTTGCAGCCCTGAGTGAGCTGGCAGGAAAACAGATGATGAAATTTGGAGTAGGTGAAGGTAAAGGTGTGTAGATAGAGAGGAGGGATATAAGCCCCAATTTCACATCTCCACAGTGACCCTCAGCACCTTGAGGCGTGAGCTTGCCTTGATGAGAAATGTTTCCATGGAAAGTTCTATGCAGTGCTACACAGCAGTGAGAACACCCAGCTGAAGGCTGGGAATGTCTGGGCATGGCTGATTTCCCACCTGCTGGCTGCAGCATCCCTTGCTCTGTGCTCTCCTGGGACAAAGGCTGCTACAAATCCCTGGCTGAGGGGATGGAGCTGCTGCCAGCATGGTGTGTGCAGGAGCAGATTAGCAGGGAGGACTTCTGGGGAGCAGCAGCACCCAAAGCCAGGGAGGATGGGGACACAGGAGCAGGTAGCACTTGTTATAAGTGCATATTGTATTATTGGCTTTTCACAAATATCATAATGAATATGTATAAGGTTAGAAAACTTTGTTGTACTAATGTAGTTTCTTTTATTTATGTTATTGATGAAATTTAGAAATAGTGGTATAGTACATATATATGTTAGGCTATAACATGATATTAAAGCACAAACTACTTTTTGTTTCTATAACCCAGAGACTGAAAAGATAGTCAGAGACCCCCCCCTGCATTCTTAAGATTATCTTGTCCTCCAAGAGAAGAATTTATTATTGGAGGATATAAAACCCAGTGGCACCAAGGAGATTGATCTATTGGGAAGGGGGCAAGGTAAAAACTAAACAAAGGAACATCAAAAAACTTAAGAAGAATGTATGAATATGTATGAGAATTTATGGATACATAGTAGGGTTCTGTTTTTAAGGGACAATCCTTTGTTAGTAAGGTGTGCTCTCTTGGCTGAATGCAGAGACACCTGGCCATATCTGTATACTTTATTTTATTTTTATCTCCTAATTGTCTTTCTATTAAACATTTAAATTCTATAAAAAATATGTGAACCTTGTTTTTCACACACTGAAAAGCAAGCAGAGGCACTTTTGGGTTGCTTTTCTCCATATGCTACCAGGCTTCCCCTTGTAACAGGCAGGCCTTGTTGTTCCCAGCCTAGAGGTGATCCAGGAAAAAGAGATTGCTTGTAAGACATCACAACACTGAACAGTACAGAAATATGATGAGGGAAATGATCACTCTGCCTTTGTGCAGGGCTTGGGGTGTGTGTGTGTGTCAAATCCAGTGAGGTTGTACAGCAAAATAAAGCCTTCAGCTACAACTCTGAAGTACTACAGGGCAGAAAATGCTGCTTCAGGGCTTGCTAAATGAGCTGCACATGCCTGATGCATGGAGGGTGTGGGGAAAAGCAGTTGTGGTGGTGTTTAGAGATGGTGTCATTCTCTGTGTGTGGAGGAGGAAGGAAACACTCAAAAGCAAGTAGCTCAGGAGCTTCTGTATGGACATTTTCCAGCTTCTGGCTTTGCAGCTGCAGCAATGTCCCTTTATTATGATGAAGTCTGCACTGTGTGTAGTTGCCCTGGCATGCATGGAGCAGGTCGGGAGCCTCACATCCCTTGCAGGTGATGAGCAGAGGTCGGAGAAAGCCAGCCAGCCCCTGTGATGCTTCAGCACACGAGGGGTTAACAGGTTGCTCCCTCCCATAGGCACCAGCTCCTACAGACATTGGCTTTGTTCCTCCTCATCTCTCCCACCTCCCTCCTGGGGGATCTCGCTGTTCCATCATCGAGCTGTGCTTTGTATGAATGCTGCAGAGGAAGAGTGGCCGCTGTTTCTAATTTAATTAGCATCATCCCCAGGAGCTGAGAGCGTGGCAGAGAGGGATTTAGAGGCAGTGCATGAAAACGATGCATGGGTTTAACCACTTTCATGCCAGCACCATTGCTAGATGATGCACAGAGGCTACAGCTTTCTCAACATGTGGACATCACTAAATGAGGGTGTTGAGTCTCTGCCTCGGTGTGTCACAAATTCAGGGTTGTTGCTCTTAAGAGAAAATGTAATCTAAATCTGCTTGCCAACTTTCCCTCTCAATTTCTGTCCAGCAGAATTCTTTTCATAATAAAAAGTTTCCTTAGGATTAAATTCCTCCAGTTCTATGTACTTAAATACCGGTTTAGTGTTGGATATTCGATTTATTTTAAGGATATTGGATGCTGAGCCCCTGGGTTGGATTGTGAGGGATGTTGTGAGGTTGCAATCACAGGAAGTTTTTACTCACAGGCTGGGCAAACATTGGCCAGGAATGCTTAGTTACTGTCAGGATCCTTACAGCTATTTGAAGATGGAACAGCAGCTGGAAGCCTTGTGTGACAGATGTGCCACTATATTGCCCAAAGGTATAGAGACAGTCCCCAAGAGCTTGCAAGCAAAGTCAAGTCTAGTTCACAGACCAAATCTAAAATCAGCAGGGGTGAGTGTGGCTCTGCAGAAAGCATGCAGGCATTTGTGTCTTACTGTGCCTCCTTTTTGTGTGTTTGCTTCAGGTGTCACAGGCTCGTCACATCTCTTTGACTACGGCTCCACTGCCAACGGAGGGGACAACTCCTTCTACACCTCCCTGATCTCCGATGTCCACTACACCACCCCACGGGACTCCACCTATTTCACGGGCATCTACCAGCAGGAAAACACCCCCATTCCCTGTTCAGGCAGCACGGAGGGCTTTAATGCTCTGGGGCATCCTGTTCAAGATGTGACTGGGTTTGAGTCCCGTGGCTTGTTTAGCTCAGACTCGGGAATAGAGATGACTCCTGCAGAGTCTACTGAAGTCGACAAAACCTTAGCAGATCCCATGAAAGTAGAAGCTTACAAATACATGGACATGAGTAGATCAGAAGAAATAAAGTACCAAGAAAAACATGACTCTGACTCAGAAGATGAGAGCCCAGACCTTAGTGATAAGTACAGGGGAGCACCCGCAGGGTCCAGCCACGTCGCTGAACCTCCGCGGATGCCTTCAGAGAGCACAAAGGCAGCCAAGGAACAAGACCTGCTGGAAGACAGAAAGTCTGGGGGTCAGCACAGTCCCTCTGTGGCTACAACCCCCATCAAGATCACGCTCACTGAGACAGAAAGCACCAAGGAATCTGCCAGCAAAGAGCCGAGCCCGACTCAGCTGGACACCGGCCTGAAGCCGAGCCATGAGGTGGTGCCCACGGTGACGGTGTCGGAGCCAGAGGATGACAGCCCAGGATCTGTCACACCACCCTCCTCTGGCACAGGTAATGCTGGTGTTGGTGCAGGGCACTGTGGGTTTTGCTATTCAAGAAGGGATTGCAATTGTACCCTGCATAGTGGAGAACTACCATGGATTTTGGGGGTGAGTGCAGTGGGGTGTGAGAGGGCATTGACAAGTCTCCATGGCTGGAGGTGTTTGTGCCCTGCTCTAGCACCAGTTTGTGTAGCCAGAGGGAAAGAGGGAGGCAAACTGTGCTCCCCATCACAACACACTGCTCAGGATGGGCTGCCCTTGCTGTGTGGAAAGGGATCCAGGCCTGCTGAGCCCAGTCCTCAGGGATCTCTCCTGGAGGGGAAGCAGTGTGCCTGTGGGCATCACTGGGGTAACTTCATCTAAGCCGTGGTTTGAGCTGGATCCTGTTGGTTTGGGGGTCTCTTGGTCACCCTGATCTCTTGCTCTGCCCTAATTCCCCAAGAAAAATGAGGTGTATGGGGTCAGGGAAATGCAACAGACTGAGTTTGTATTATTAAAATTTTAATGGCTGGCTTAATATCTCTTTGCCCCTGCAGAAAATAAGGTTAAATTGTTAAAAATCAGTGCTGTTTTCATGCCAAAGTGCTGCTTTTATGAAGTGCTGAGGAGGGAAATGCTGTCACCTCATTTACAAAGGGGCCTGGAGGGACAAAGGGCCAGTCTTTCTAAAAGACTCCTGCTTTCTATTGGAGAGCACCAAAATCCTGTGTTTATATGTTTTCTTATTGACTGATTACTGTGGTAGTGCATAATATCTATTCCTCATTTTCTCTACTATACACTGCCAAAGTATGAAAGCAGCAGAGTGCTTTGAAAAGGAATAAAATTCTGTGGCAGGAAACAGAGTTTTTTAGACTGAAAATTAAATTTCATTTGGATCAAAACCCTTTAATGGTGAACATTTGACAAAGAACATCCCCAAGCTGAAACTTCAGTTGCTTCAATTTCATTTTGAAGAGTTTAAAAAAAATTAGAATTTCCTTAAAATGGCAGTCTGACACCCACACTAATACCTCCCCTTGGAGAAGTATTTGGGTCCTGCAGAAAAGTGAGGGAGCATTTGTGCATTTCCACATAGGAAAAGGAGATAGAGTCCACCACAGCTCTGAATTTATTCTGCCTGCACCAGCCAGAAACTTTAATGAATAGACTTTAGAGCCACATTTTTCTTCTTTTATTTGACTGAGTGAAATCACACACTGCTTCCGAGACACGCCACTGTTCATCGATTTACACTTTTTGCTACAAGGTAATTAAGGATTTCAGGCACTGTTACTCAGTCCTGGTGGCTGTTCAAGGCAGCCTTGGGGATACTCCGTATCTGTATCCCATCAAAACTTCTTATCCATCACATTAGGCAAAGAAGAAGGCATTTCTTTCTGGAGGCTGGCTCACAAGGGGTGTTTTCTCTGGATTTCCCCCCCTCTCCTGTAGCTGGGAATGTTCCACTCCCAGACCCCACATTCATAAGTGATGAAGAAATTTAAAACCTGCCCTTGCTATTCCCACGCAGTGACCCAGCAAAGCCGTGGCTCCTAGATACCCCTCAAGCATTCTGGCAGAGCTGCCAGTCACCCCCTGCTTGGGCCAAGACTTTTTGAAAACATTTCGCTTTTAATCTCTGGCTCTCATCTTTCTGGGGAAGGAAGACATGGTCTGTCTCTGTGCTGGCGCTGAAAGGCCGTGGGTATTTATCCGCCTCCCAGTGCCAGAGGTAAATGTGACACCCTGCTGCTGGCCACAAAGGACTGTTTTATTCACAAGGTGAATGCCAGGGCTGGGAGTTACACACTGCCAGCACAGGGAGGAGCGGGGTGAAGCCCAGGGACAGCGCGTTGCTTCGCTACGAGGGCTGGAAGTCACATGCCTGTTTGGATTGGTGCCGGATTCAGTCGTGGCTCAGGGAGAAGATGCTCACATGCGGTGATGCAGGAGAGCAGCGCAGCTTCCTGCAGCCAGAGGAGGATGCACAAGCTCCCAGTGCAGCAGAAAATTCCCAGCATCCAGATAGGAGTGCGTTGTAACAGTGTCAGCACCTTAATCCTGCCTGCTGCCACAATCTGGGCTGCAGAAGAACTTTTTTGTGTCATCTGTAGGCACTGTCCTGTCACGGAGCTCTTCACCAGCATCTGCTGCAAGAAACTTGGGGATTTATTTTCCTGGTGGCTTTCTTCATGCCTCACAACTTGCAATGCCACTTAACAACCCCATCACATTAATAGTGATTTTAAATTAGGGAATGAACACTCAGGATTCCAGAGGACAAATTTCCATGATGGCTGCTTCAGTGTGACTGGGAATTTGCAGTCAGAAAACGCAGACTAGGTTGTTAATCTTTTTGTTTTGTTTTGTTTCAGATTTTGGGTGATGAGACAGTCATTATTTTTGTTAATATGGTTCATGGTGATGTTAAGCATTACAGCAGAAAAAATCAGTTTCATTCTTGGACCCAAGTGAGCTAAAAGCAAACAGAGAATTCACCACCCACACCCTGAGAAAAAAACAACCCCCAAATAAATTTAAAAAAGAGATAAAAGTTTCTGATCTTAAATTTTCCACACCTGAAGGTTGAAGCTTGGCAAAACTGCAGGTAACTACACATGGGTTGCTAGGATCAGCAGAACCCATAATGATGTGTGTATTTGTCCCCAGAATAGATGAGTATCTCTTGGTGACAGTCTGATGCTGTCATGTGCATCCTCAGCCCATGTTCCTCTTGATTGAAGATTTTCCTGGTGAAAATCACGTTGTTGAGCCACTGGTCAAGCAGTGACCAGTATTGCCTTGTACCTCAGCTTTTGATTCAGTAAGTGATGCTTCTTTTATAAGGAGTACCTGCATGGCAAATGCTGTATAAGGTCAAGTTGTTATCCCTGTTAGTCGTCCCAGCCTGGGAGACTTTGTGCCTGTGCTCCCAGCCAGGCTAGAGGGCTACGTGCTGAAATCTATTGTGTTTGCTCCCTAAATTACTAGAAAATAAGATTAATAAATATTTATTTATTTTTTTTTCCTCCTGTATGGCAGAACCGTCCGGCTCAGAGTCTCAGGGCAAAGGCAGCCTGTCGGAGGACGAACTCATCAGTGCCATCAAGGAAGCAAAGAGCTTTTCCTTCGAGCCCCCGGAGGCTCAGCGGCCGCCGGCGGCTCCGGCGGAGAAGAGGGAGCAGCGAGCCAAGCCCGGCCGCGCCGCCGCCTCCTCGCACGCCGACAACGAAGCCAGCAGCGCCGAGTCCGGCGACTCGGAGATCGAGCTGGTCTCGGAGGACCCCCTGGCTGCCGAGGAGGTGCTGCACTCCAACTACATGACCTTCAGCCACATCGGGGGGCCGCCTCCGTCGCCCGCCTCTCCCTCCATCCAGTACAGCATCCTGCGGGAGGAGCGGGAGGCGGAGCTCGACAGCGAGCTCATCATCGAGTCCTGCGATGCCTCCTCGGCCTCCGAGGAGAGCCCCAAGAGGGAGCAGGACTCCCCTCTCATGAAGCCCAAGGTCATGGACATTATCAAGGAGGAGAACAACTCCCGCACCGACGCCTCCGACTACGAGGCCAATAAAATGACGGAGAGCAGGATGAACAGGGAAAACCTGGCAGAGTCCTCGTCCTACCTGAAAAGCTCCTTTGTTGCACCAAAAATAGGCGCTGAGCCCCCGACCTCTGCCGTCAGCACCGAGGAGCTGAAAGAAAGAGTAATCCTGAAGAAACCCATTGAAGAAACTGTTGTTAACCAAAGTAAAGTGTCTTCCAAGGACTTGGGCAAAAAAAGTCCTTTGGCCTCGTTCCTACTGCCGTTTTTAAATAAGCAGAAAGGTAAATGCAGATGTTCTGTCGGTTTTTGCAGCGCTGCTGAGAGGAGGGGGAGGGAGGGAGAAGTGCCTGTTCCTTGCAGGGGAGATGTCTGAAGTGCGGAGCAGGGGGAGCTGCTGGCACAAGATACCCCCAGGTGGAAGCTGGGCATGCCTGTGACATTCCACACATCATCACTGACCTGCCCATCCTCAAAATAAATACCAGCAACAATAATTTTTAGGCTTAAGTGTAGATACAGGATGGTGCAAGGACCCCAGCACCATAAGGCTGATTTGTGCATCTGGAGGCAAGAGCAGCAAATGAACATCTTACCTGTTAAATACTTCTTGCCTGGTCCCAGGGCAGGGGTGCAATCAGGGATGTGGTCCTGCACCCTTCAGAAGTGTAAGGACAAAGATTTTCAGGATGCACTTATGAAAAAAAATATAAAAAAGAACGTTTTGGAGGGGAAGAAGAGTTGGGTTTGGTGAGTCTGGGTGTTTCTGGACGTGTTGAAGGCCAGGTTTGATGGGGCTTTGAGCAATCTGGTCCAGTGGAAGGTCTCTCTGTCTGTGGATGTGGGGTTGGAACTGTGTAATATTTAAGGCCACTTCCAGCCCAAACCAGTCAGTGATACTGAAGTTTAAACAAATCTCTCTCATGGTGGCTGACACCCTTCATTCTTAATAATGAGGATGCTTCCAGTGCAGGGAAGTGGGTGGCTCATCCCAGCTCTGCAGGACTTAGGGGACATCCTGTGTGCTCCTCTGAGATCCCCTTCCTGCACCCAGCAGTGTGAGGAGGAAGGGCAAGACACTTCTAGGTGAGCTTAAGTTGTCTCCCCACAGGATCCCTTCAAGGCAGTGCAGGACCAGCTGTGTCCAGGCTGGCTGTGCCAGGCACTGTGGTCTAACAGGACCCACCAAACTTTTAGAGACAACTCCAGGTTTTAGTCTGAGCTGAACCCTGAGGATCAAGGGGCAGCATGTGGTCACTGCACTGCTATATAGTATATATAGCACTGCACCCCCCCTATAGCCTCTAGGGGGCTTGGGTCACAAACCACACACAAAAAAAATATTCTTTACATGATGCCAGCTTTAAGTAGCATTTTGTGTGCCCTGGCTTTGTAGGCTGATGTGGGAGGGAGGGACACTGGCACTGCCCCACACCTGCCCTGCTGCCCCTCTGCCGTCCCCCTGCCTGGGCTGGAAGTGCCCACACCTCTTGTCTGATGTGTTTTTGGAGCTCAAAGAACTGCTGCTTCCCTTCAAACAGCTGGAGAGATTGGAGGAGGGTAAGAATCCCCCTCACCCTACTTAATGAGCATCTTTTCCCTCTGTCCATATTTGTGCAGGTGTGTCCCAGAGATGAGGCAGGCATGTGTGAGTGGCACACTTAAAACCCATTTCCTGTGTGCTGTGAATCCAAGTGTTTCTGGTCAGGAAACAGCCTGAACTTGTGCTGAGATCTGCAGCACAAACAAAATATGTTAATACTGATTCTGGGTGGTAATGCACTAATGACATTAATAGTCTGAATAAGAAACATGATTATTGCTTGTAAGTGTGTTTTCCTGACAGACTCTCAGAGCTCCCAATGCCATGCTGTGCGTCTCATCTCCCTCACAAACAGTCTGAGCTCAAACCATTTCTTTCCCACTTACCCAGTTCCCATTTTTCAGGACTAGACAAGCCTCTGCCACAAATCCTACAAGTTGTAGGGCTGATTAAATTAAAGCAGCTTTAAACACTGCTCCATCAGTTTAGCATTGGGTCTCTGCAATCCCAGTGTGTGTGTGTGTTGTTCTGGACAGAACAATAACAATTTGGTCTTGGAATTTGGAAAATAGTTGGGGACTATCATGTGGACAGCTAGTGTTCTGTCCCTCTGTTTTGAGGTTTCAGGATCTGTTACAATTTTTAGTACCCCTCAATCATATTCAGATTTTTTTGGCCTAAGTTTCATGACTCCCTTTATTTCTGTCATTGCCTAAAGTGATGCTAACATACCTGTTCTCATATGGTGGTCAGAGAAAATTCCTGTGTACTTGAGCAGACTTTGCCCCTGTGTCCCTGTTTCCTTTCTTTATTTCCCTAGGACAGCAGAAGCAGGAATTTTTCCTCACAAGACAGCTAATTACTGCTTGGTGGTGCAAAGAGGACTAATTCAGTACGTGCTTTTTTGCTCTCAAGACACCCTGGTGCCTAAGGCAAGGAAAACAAAAACATAGAGCCTCTTGAGAGTACTGTTGGTAAAACTTGTGTACCTTTTTTTAAAGCTTATTTCTAGATATGTGGAGGTGGGTTCAAGATAAGAAAGTCTGGATGATGGCAGGATTCAGTTTACAATGCCTTCTAGTCATGGGTGTGTTGCTGTATTTGGGAAATACTTAAATTGTTATGTTAAATGTGGTATATGGGGCTCTCCTCTCCTGGGAAAGGATAGCTGGTCCCTCACTGGGAGAATCCACAGGAAACCCACAGGAAATCTACATGAAAGCCAGCACTTTATCAGTTCTCAGAGGTGAGCTGAGGGATGTGTTAACAGGCTTGGTGGAACCAGAGCATTCCCATGGGTCCAAGACACATTGTCTGGCAGGGAAATGATGTGGCAGAGCATGGCTTTCTCAGGGACTGCTTTCATGGCACCAGCTTGAGGTCTTGGCAGAGCTTGACATCGAAGCATCACATTTGTACCATGTGCCAACTCAGAGGCACCTGGCAGGCATTTGGTACGGGCCACACTCAGCCAAAGTGATGAGAACACGGCGAGAAGTGGCAGTGACACACAACAGAGGTGCAGCAGAGTGATGTCACCCAAAGCAGGAACAGTCATCATTTACTAATTAGGAGAATTATCTTAGTCATAGTTATGTATCATTAAGAGAATACTAACAAGATGCAACAAAGTACTTGTTAAATACAGAAATGAGAAAAACTTTGATTGTTTCTTATTACTTGCTTATTCCACAAGATAAAATGAAGCTGTTCAACACACCTGCCTGTGTTTTTGACACCCTGCTGTAGATCTTTCTGTGGCCCTTGGCCAGCTCATAGCCAGGTGTATGTAATTTAAAACCAGTCCCCCATCAGTTTCAATGTAAACCTTAACTATTTCAGAGTGTGGTACTGTAATCCCAGCAGGTCTTTTTTCACCCCTATCCATGGCATTGATGTATTTCACATTGCTCGTCAGAAGAGCTTGCTCTGAGCTGGCGAGACAAAAATTGATTTTAAGTGCAGGAAAGGCATTGAAAGGCTGTACAAAGGAAAAGCCCTGCATTCAACCTGACCCCAGGAACAGCCTTTCTGGTTGTGTTGCTGCCAGCCTGTGGGCTCTGGACCTCTCTGGTGTGTCTGCTGGGCGTGCTGACACCACAGCCATCCCCCTGAATAACAAGGTGGAGTACAGCAGTTGCATGCGTGGTTTGCACAGTGATGTCTGCTTAACATCTATTGCCATCCAGTGGCAATAGCAAAAATGGGCAGTGACTTCCCACCTCCATTTTACTGGAGCTGTCAGGATTTGATGGAGTGGAGCCCTTCCCACGCTGTTGATCACCAAGCAGCCTCTCCCTGCATGGTTGGAATGATGGCTTTGCTTGATGCACCCTTCGGGCTTTGGCCAGAGTTGTGCAGTTGCTACCTGTGTTGGTGCTGCCAACTCCTCCTGCAGAGCACCGAGGGGAGGGCAGAGCTGCAGCCAAGCAGCTGCTGTTTGGCTGTTGCTGCCCTCACATCACTCCTGGCATCTCCTCCCAGGGGTGGGCACAGCCCTTACACAACAGGGCTTGGAGCATATCTGACTGTGACACTGCAGAAACTGGGCTGCCAGCTCAGTTTCTTCTTCCTTTTTATTCTTTTTTTTTTTTTTTAATTATTATGTGCTGGACTTGCACATGGCTTGGGCATACAGAGAATTTCAGAAAAGACCTGCTGTTCTTGAAACGTGAATCCTTTGGCCCAGGGCATTTTGCAAGAAGCCCAAAAGAAACCTGGATCAGTTCAAGCTGAGAAGGAGCTCTTTGGCTGAGTCCTTTCCTGTCTTGTCTTGTGGTGCCTTTTGGCCACTCTCTGCCAGGATGGCCTGGCTTACCTTGTGTTGGTGTCCCACAGCCTGAGGACCTGGTCCTGGGAGGAGACCTCTTATGCTGGAGGATCATGTCTCTCCTCAGCCCCTCCTTCAGTGACAGTATTAAAAGATTCCTTCTCCTTGATCCATTTAATGAAATATGCAGCAGCCTGTCACCTTTCAGATCAGATGCCTGACCTCGGGATAGAAAAGAGATGCGGACATTTATAGTAATGGTTGTTTTAATTTTCTTTTTGCTTTATGACAGAATTTCACTTAAGAAAAGCCCAGGCCTTGGGCTGTGGGCTGTCACTCACAGGTTGGATGACACAATGGGTAGGACCCAGGCTCCAGGCAGGATCTTGCTGGACACACAGTCAAATAAAATTAATAGTTTCAAGTACATTATTCTGCAGCATAGTCCTGTGCCAACCTGTCATGAAGCATCTTGATTTTGATGCCTTATGAAAAGCTTTCACAGCACTACTCCAGTCAGTCCCCTGCAAATGTGTGTCCTCACCACACACCCTTGGTGGCTGCTCAGCCTCTAAGCACCCATGAGGGACACCAAGGTTCAGGACCACCCATCTCTGCGTGGTATCCTGGTGTCTCTTAGGTAGTGTCACAAGCTGCAGTCAGGATCACTTCTGGGGTGGCAGTGGCAAATGCCCTGGATTGAAGAAGGTGTTTTCCCTCCTTCCTGGTGCCTCTTGTGCTGTTCCTTGGTGTCCAGGGCTATCCCACAGTGGACAAACACTAAGCAGTGTGGGCTTTTCCTCCATTTGGTGTCACAGAAAAGCTGATTATACAGAGTTTCTCAAGGAAATGATTTTCCAGCAGAGATCTGGGAAAGACCTGAATTTGTTTGGAATGTTTTTTGTTCAGCTAAACATCGTCTGCATTGAGTTAGCACATCCCTGCTGTTGGAGGAGCTGCTAGTGAGGCATTTTTCCATGGGAAGGGGATGTTTGGTTGGGTGCTTTAGCAATCTGAGGCTTGTTTCTCATCTGCATGCTCTCACCAGGCTGGCTCTGCAGTCAGCAGCAAGCCAGGCCAAGGCTTAAGCATACGGTAATGTTAGTTTAATATTTTAGTGCCATCTGCTGAAAGTGCCTCCACACTCTGGCCCATCTGTTTTCTGTGCTTCAGTTTGCTTTTTATGGGGCTCCAGCAGCTTTGCATCCTTTGGAAAGCCCCTGCTTGGAAAAGGTGTAGGGAAGAGGGAAGTTCTGCCTGGGGGTGGAGTGTCTGCACCTTGTGATGCTGGAGGAGGAGTGGGATGAAAACCTGTCCAGAGAAGTAAACTTGTGAACCTAGTCCTGGTCTTGCCATGAAATCTTGGAGTAGCTTGGTGAACCTCTGTGGACTTTCCTCCCACACAGAACGATTCCGGTGGGAAGGGGCCTGTGGAGGCCGCTGGTCCAACCCTTTGCTCTCAAAGCAATTTGGTCAGGTGGCTTGGGGCCTTCTCTGCCATCTCTGTCATCTCTGGCCTCCTCTGCCACCTCTGTCCATCCTCTCAGCCAAGGCAGAGGTTTTGGGGAGCTGAGAGTTGGAGCCTGCAAGTCTGGGTCAGTCCCATGCTGACACCTTGGTGCCGCTGCCTGCAGGCAGAGCGGGCTAAAGGAGAGATGCCACCCAATGCAGCTCAGACAGAGCAGGCTGGCAGGAGCTCCATGAGGTCCCAAAAGCCCATCTCCTGGCCCACAGCCACGATTCCTGGTAGAACACTCTTGACAGATGCTTGTGACTCATTTGAAAGGCCTCTGTTGGCAGATCCTCCACTAGTTTCCAGGTGTCTCTCAAAAACTGTTAACACTCTTCCATCCTTCTTTACTTCAGGCTAAGCAGTTCTAGTTTCTTCATTTTTTTACCTCTGCGGTTATGTTTTTGAGCTTCCTGAGCTGTCTTGCTGTCTCTGTTCTTTCCTGCCATTGGGGCCCAGACATCACCTCCAGCCACCATGACTGAAGGAGTTTCCCCATACCAGCACTGACTCTTCCCCTGACCATGGAGGAGGAGAGAGAACTTCACAGGTACACATTTCTGCCTCACCTCCCCACTTCTGGCCATTTCATGTAGTTCAGCTGCCACCAGACAGATTGTCACCCATCAAGCTGTGATAACTCAGCCAGAGCTGAGCTGGCAAAGCTGGAGATGTGCAGGCCATGGTGGTGGAAATGAGCAGCATGGATGCCAAAGGGTCTGTGCTGTACAGGATTTGTCCTTCACTCCTTTTCAGGGAGCAAGGACTGAGTTTGGCTCCTTCTGGCCTCAGGAGTGGTTGCAGTGTGACCCTCTGCAGAGGGGAAACAGAGCTGAAAAATACTCACGTGCTGACTTGGGACTTCTTCCTGGAGTCCTGGTTTGATGTGAGCATAGCAGAGTCCCCTAAGTGAGGAGTGGTCACTTACAGGAGATGCCTGCACTCTGGAAAGGATCAGAACAAAGCAAAGAATGGGATTTTCTCCCTGGATAACAGTTTGCTTGGGCAGTGGCTGGGATCAGTGGTGATTACTGCAATAATCCCTCTCACAGTGAGCACCATGTACATACACCAGAGCATGACTTTTATATGACTTTCAGAAATGTCTCTGTAAATCTCACCCCTTCATTCCACAACCTGTGTTATCCATAGCCTGAGTATTTGGCCTGCTTCACCTCTAGCATCTCTTTTCTTCCCTGATTTTTGTCTCTGTTGCTGAAAATTACTCCCCATCTGTTTGGTAAGATCAAACTTTTAATGCATGTGTGTCAAAGCATCTTAAACACAGTGACTGGGTGCTCAGAGGGGCTTTTAAAATTTGGTACAGCTCTAACGTGGGAGGATCACATGTCTTCTCCTGGGACTGCTGTCTACTCCACTGCCTGTGAGTGTTAAGTACTGAGCTATAAAAAATTATAGGCTTTATCCTTCCGCTTTTATATATCTCCCTTTTCAGAGCAAGGGACAGCCTCTGAAGAGTTGTCATCAGTCCCAGCGCTCAGACAGAAGTGTACCTTTCTGACAGATATGAAACATAATGGTGTTTATAAAATCTTCCTGCCTGATCAAGGTTACATAGTGACCAGTAGAATAACAAACAAACAAACCCCAGAAAGCTACTTGTTTAACTCTATGCAGGGACCTGATGGTTGTGTCAAATGTTCAAGTGTCAGGGCCATGCACAGCAAAGTCCAGGCCAAGCACAGAGAGTTGGGAGGTGTCTGTAGACAAGCAAGAACCTGCTAACAAGAGGAATGGAGAGAAAATATGTGTTAATGTGCAAACATTTGTCTCTGTGAGTCCATAGCTTGCTATATCCATATCCATGTCTGTGTCCATGCCACACCAAGCTGAGCACCCAAAGCTGGCTCAGTTCTGCTCCTGGGAAAGGCTGCAAGGAGACAACTGCTCCTTTCATGAGTGATTTTTCTGTTAATTCAGGCATACCTCTAGTGCAGAATCACTCATAGTTTAAACAGATTTTAAAAGCCAAAATCTTGACGCAGAGTCCCTTTTGGTGTCTCTTCATGTCAGGGATCAGTGGCTCAGCTTTCAGACAAGGCTGTGACACTGACAATCTCAGTGGCCAGATTTTGCAGATGCCTGATGTATGGATGCTTTGCCTGCATATTCCAGCAGATTTGAGAGATGTCATGGACAGAGAATCATCTAGCACCTATGAGATAGCAATGATAGCTTTTCTATGGCTGACACAATATATAGTGAGAGGTGATGTTTACTCTGGGCACACAGAAACAGGAAAAAACCCAAACCCTAAGTCATAAATGATGAAGGGGTGAAAGTTATACAGCTTGTAAGGTTTTTTTGTAAATCACATTAAAAGATCTTTCACAGAATCAGAGTGGTTTGGGTTGGAAGGGATCTTGAAGATCATCTTGTTCCACCCCCCTGCCAGGACAGGAACACCTTCCACTAGACCAGCTGGCCTTGAACACTTCCAGGGATGAAGCATCCATACCAAGTCAAGGTTTTAGCTCAGAAGGTGCTTAGGGAAGTTTATAAAATGGAATACAGATTAGGTGAAGGAAAAATCAAAATATATTTATTTTGCTAACACAGAATATTTTTCTCATGAATGCAGTTTTCTCATAATTTAGTGTTTTGCAGGGAATTCCTAGAATGTATTGTTTTCTGATCTAGAAATGCTGCTTCTTAACCTCTGCAGTGCTCTGTGAGCTGGTGTTTTTTCACCAGTTTCACTGATTAATTAATTTGAAGAGTTTGGACTCATTTCAGGTCAGATTTAAATTTAAGATTAAGCTCCAGTGATACAAAATATACTTCTAGGTCTCAATGAGAGGTGGAATACAAATTTCTGAACCTGTTGGCTCTAATTCCTCGGATGTTCAACAGAATAATGACTTCCCTGAGTATTGCTATTTGTGTCTGGTAGATACCGTGAAGTTAAAATTAATTTATTTGATTGTAGTGAAGGGTGGGCATGTGATAGATTTCCATTGGGAATAAAACCTGGAGGTGGGTATTGATTTTCCTGGTGTTTTTCCTTAGCTTCTGAGAGTGTATTGCTGATTGGGACATAATAGCTGTATTGACTGAAAAGGGGATTTATTTTTTTGTCCTCCTTGGGGAGCTGCTGACTTCATGTCAGTTCAGAACAATATAGAAATTAAGGGTCATGCAATGATCCAACATTCAATCCAAGGGCTTGAATTCCTCCCTGAAGGAAGTATCTCATGATCTTGTCACTAGCTCTTAATCTTACCTCGGTTACCACATTCCTTTGTTTAATTCCTCTGCAGTATATTTTTTTTCTAACTCTCTTGACCTTTACACAACCTGGGCAATTTAGTCTGCTATTTTTTTTCCAGAGAGACATCACAAATACCCTCTTTCCCCTCTGGCTCTGAGAGCAGCTCGGTGGTTTCATGGGAACTGTGGTGGTGAGAGGTCATTCTGGTGTTCTGGCTCTGCTGTGTTTCATTTGTGTGTGAAGAATACAAACAAGTGTGGAAAAAACCCTAATGCACATGGAAGATGGGTTGGTTTTGTTGCCAATAATCTCCTGTCCCCACCACAGGTCTGCCAGATGCAAGCATGCTTGTGGTGGGGATATGTGGGGATGTCAGGGTTGCTTAAATCAGCTGTAGAAATGAAGGTGAAGGTTTGTCTTTTGGGTGGTGATGACCAATTTCACAAGTGCTCTGGGTCTGGGAGGGTCCAGCTGACCCTGATTTCTGAAAATTTGGGATACAAAGCTCCTTGCGCTTCTGAAATAAGTGTTTCTCCTCTCAAGATGGCTGAGCAACTGTTTCCTGCATGTTCAGGGCTCAGAAGAAACAAACCATGAAGGATTTGCAGCTACCTTACATAGAAGTGAATTTTTTGGGGGGGAAATCCCTGCCCAGGTGGGTTGCTTTGGTGCCAGAACCTCTGGTTTTGGGGTTTATCTTCCTTGAAGTTTCTACTTGACTCTCTGTTTGAGTCTATGCACTGAAAGCCCTTTGATATCACTTGCTCAGAGAAACCCTTTCCCAGCTGGTACCATGAGATTTTATATGGGATTAGTCCTCCAATACTTTCCTGCAACACTTGAGCATCACTGGAAAAGATGTACAAGATTTCTCCCAGTTCGTATCAAAATATTTCACAACTCAGTTCATGAGAGTGCAGGCTACAGCGAGAGGTGACCTCAGGAGTCCTCTGAGCTGGGGTAACTTGAGAGGCACTAAAAGGACACAGATAATCAGTATTATCTTTGCAAAAAAGCCATGTCTTAGAAAAGGAGATATAAGGCTTCCAAGGCAGCAAATTGAGCTTGCCTTCAGGATTTGTCATTAGATTATCCAGACTGCCAGGTAGTGTAGGAATCTCAGTAAAGACTGTCCTCCTTCAAACTGGATCCTAAAAAATAATTTGTCAGGGAAACAGCTTTTGATGTTGCTACATCATCCATCTGGGATGAGAGCAACACGTTTCATACAAATGAGAAAAATGTAATTTTTTTTTTTAATAGCTTCTTATCTTTTGAATAGAAGGTGCAATGAGACTGCAAAATTCAAGGGATAAAATTGATTCAGATTTCCAAGGTTTTGTACCAACATGGCCTGGCTGGTACAAGCTCTCTGCCTTGATTGGTGCTATTTGGGATCCACAGTGGTGCAAGATCAAAATCCAGCCTCTGACAATCCCAGAGACACTGTTTTCTGAGCAACTCTCATAAAGGCAGCCCAGGATCTCTGCTCAGTCAGTGTGTGCTGTTGGCAGAAGCAGGCATTGCACAGACAGGTTTTTCTGCTCTCTTTTAGGAACAGAGACAGTTCCTTACAGAGGAGTGTGTGAGGGGGTCCTTGCATTCATCCTCATGAAATTCTGATAGCATCCACAAAACAAGGTCTGTATCTGAGCAATGAACAAAGCAGGGAAGCCTGAAGAAAAGCCAGCAGAGATTAATAGCCAGGATTTCTGAAGGTTACTTCATCAGCTAATGAAGCATTGAAACACAAACAGCTGTTCTTACTTGGGTTAAGTGCAAGAGATGTGCCAAGGAATTGGAAGTTACTTCCCAAAGAGGGAGAACAGGTTGTTTTCCCTGTCTGTCTGGGATTCCTGCACTGGAGCTTTGCTGGTGCAAAAACAGAGCCACATTTCACCCTTGGCTGAAAGTGAAAGACTGATTGCTCCAGCCAGGGAGTGATAAAATGAGTGGGATTTAATAAAAGCAATAGTAGCAATTGTGCCTTCTGAAATGAGCGCTCACCTTAACCTTCATGGCCACAATTATTGCAGCTGGATGTCTCACACTGACTTTGCTACATGTGCACAGCCCCTTTTGTCTAGAAAAGCTGCTGGAAAAGGACTGATGTTGGCTAATTTATTTTGTGAGTAATTGATTTGTTGGGTGTGATGAATTGCTTTCACTGCAGTAACACCAGGAACACACAACAAAACTGGGAAATTACCTCATTTTTTTTCTGAATTCTGGTTTGTGATATTATCCTTATTGCATGGTTATTGAACCTAATATCCAATAGATGTCTCTAAAAAAATATAGCTGTTTTTTCTGTCATTAACAGAAGAAGTGAGCAGGAGCAGTAAGGCATCCAGCAGAATGATTAGCAGCACACCATGCCTATCAAAGAGGGAATTTCCATATATATTGTTATATTTCCATATAACTATGGAAGTGTGATTTTTACTTGTAGATCTTGCTCCTCCAGCAGCAATGAAAAGGAGATTATGTTGGAATGAAGTTTAAATGGAGAAAAAGACCAAAGAACTGATCCTACTAAGAACTGAAACAGCTTTGGCACGTGTTTGATGTTGCTGAATTATTCATTGAGCTGGATGGGAAAACTGACATTGCAAAAGGAAATATATGAGGGTGCTGGAGGAAAAATGTTAAAGGGTGTGTTAGCCAAAAGTCCCAGTGTCACAGAGGTCCCAGGGAATGGGGGCAGTGATCCCACCTTGAAGTGCCAGTGGCTGTCAGGGCAGGCCTCTTCTAAAGGAGAGAGTGGATGTTTTGGCTGTGCACACAGCACTGACTTTAGTGATGTTTGTGGGCCCAGATTAGCTCAGTTTGGGATGTGAGACCTTCCCTTTGAGAGGAGGCATTGCAAAGAGCTGGAAATGGCCAACAGGGCACTGCTTAGGGTCAGAGGCATTGATGGGGCAACTCATGGAGCATGCAGAGCCACACAGACTGAAAGATTCAGCTTTGTCAGGCACACCTGCCTGGGGAACATGCCATCTCTTATCCCTTTTCAAGGAGTCTTGCTTCCTTCTGTTCCTGCACCCCTTGTTCAGTTCTATCAGTGCCTTCCCTCAGTGCTTCTTCTCCAGGTGAGAGGCCCTTTCCCTGACCAATCTGGGCAGCTGTCTGCAGCTATTCCCTCTCTTCACTTCAAATCCCACAGAAAGAGAGCAACAATGGCTCATCACACTGCTCTGCATTACACCACTACATGTGAAGGGAAGTGTTGGAGTCTGAGACACAGAGTGTGTGCCCTTGTTTCTGATACTTATCCCAGAAATTGGGGTAACATTGCCTGCAAGCTTTGGGGGAACCTCTGGAAAATGAGTTTTACTGTGTATTGATGTGGCTGAGAGGATGTTCCCTGTATCTCTGGGGTTACTTATCAGTTTTGGAGGGCTTGTGGTCTGAACTAGATGCTGGGTATGACCTTTTCCTCCTCCTTTTCCTCCTCCTTTTCCTCCTCCTTTTCCTCCTCCTTTTCCTCCTCCTTTTCCTCCTCCTTTTCCTCCTCCTTTTCCTCCTCCTTTTCCTCCTCCTTTTCCTCCTCCTTTTCCTTCTCCTTTTCCTCCTCCTTTTCCTCCTCCATTTCCCCCTCCTTCAGCCCAGCAACAGAGATCACTTGATGGAGAGGTTTGACCAAGTGGCCAGGGAGAAGGAGAAGCTGAGGTGGGACCTGGAAAAAGTACAGAAGTGCAGCAGAATCAGAAAGAGAAAAAAGAAATGAAAAAGAATTTAATAAAAGTTACAGAAGGGAGGGAACTGAAGCCTGTTCCTTAACACAGCTGGGATTTGGCACTTCTTGGGGACAGTCTGAGCAGGGGCATTGCCTTTGCAGTGTTCTCTGCACTACAAGCCACAGCAGCAGCTAAGAGGAGAGTCTGGATGAGCAGTGGTCACTTAGATCATGCTTGATGCTACATGGAGGGGGAGTTTAAAAAGGTCAGTGTGATAATCATGGCCTCACAGGCCTGCCTGTGCTGTGGTTTGAATCCTGCTTGGGGAGTAGAATCATTTCCTGGCACCTCTGTGTCTGCTAAGAGTAGAAAGATTGCCTCAAACACTGTGTAAATATCTCTGTTACATATAGCTGTGCTCTCCTGGGTATTGTGAAAGGAAATATTCAGAGCACTTGGCTTCAGCTCCTGTTGTTGTTGTACTGGTGGGAGATGCTGGCAGATGAGATTTTCAGGATTTATTCAGATGAGAGCTTTGCTTTTGCCCTGTGGGCAAGGCTGGAGTTCAGAGCTGCAGACTCTATTTGTGGATTTGAGTGAGGCATAGACCCATATCATACCTGAATGTATAACCCTCTACCTGCAGTTTTTGTAAATCAGGATTAAATGTAGGAGTTTGAATCTTTCCACAAAGGTGAGATTGCAACACACTTTCAGCTGTCACCCCCACTTTTGCTGACCATAATGTAAAATGTTGAGGCATCCCCTATGCATCCTTTTAGCATTTTTCGACCCAAAATAGGAAGGGAGAGGATGTAAATATTTACTGGGATTGTGTATCAGAGAGCACCCAGGGATCTGCAGTTGGATAATCTGCATTGCAAGGGAAGTCAAGGGAAAAGCAGATGACTTTGAAAGGCCACAGTGCTGGATGTGTTTCTTAACATGCACAAATTGCTCCCTGATTTCTCAGGAAAAAGAAAGCTCTGGGCTGATTATTGGTTTTAGATCTTATTTTAGATGTAGTGCCTGGAGACCCAGTAAAGATCAGGATCTTTTGTTAGCCAAGATAAGAGCAAGCAGTAAGGCTCTTTCCTTGGAGAGCTTGCAGGATGAATTTCAGTGTGAGGAGGATTATTAAATGCAGGAATTGCCACCTTTTTGTGTTGTCTGAGGGTCAGCCCTGCTTTTCCTGGGGCCTGCTCCTTTTTTCAGGCCCCTCACAATGGTGTTACCCTTTGGGTGAAGTGGTAGGTGGAAAGGTGAAGGAGAGGGGAGAAAAACAAGGGGTCTGCTCTGCTTTTTTCTCAAACCTTTTCCATACTTAGAGGCAGTTGGGAGGTGAGAACTGGCAAACTCGTGTGTTAGTGAGTCCCTGCGTGCCTGACAATGCCAGTCAGCCCCGTGTGCCCCAAGAGAATCTGTCCCATCTCAGAGGGGAAGGATGAAGAAATGTGCCTAACACAGCCATACAGAAGTCTGCCCACTGATGCTGAATGAAGAGATGTGTCTCTCCTCCTTTCCAGGAACCGTTTTGGCCCATTGCCTGCAGGTAACACAAACACAATACATTATTTCCAATCCCCACACCCCAGGTCTCTGATCAGTCCGATTTGGAAGTGCTCCCATTCCCATTTTATTTGAACTCAGCTTTAAATATAGCTCATGGAGAAGGATGCAGTGGTTTTGGTAGGAGATGAAGCAGAGCCAGTCCCTGTGATCACAAGATTCCTCCTGCCACATGCTATAAATGATGCTCCTGCCGTGCATTAGAGGAACGGAACTACGCAAGGGCCTGAAGACCAAGTGCTCTGCTTTAATTATTCATCATTAGCTGTAGCTATTATTATTTAAAAGTCTGACATTAACTGCTGGTCACTTTCTTTCCTTGATTGCTACCATCCACTGTCCTTCTCTTTTCTTTCTCTTGGGCTAAAGCAAAATTCTTCTCCATCAAGCCATCTCCAACCCTTTGCCATATCCCACTCATCCAGATCTCCTGGACCTCCTCTCCAGGCTCTTGCTTGCTGTTATTCATACCAAGCCAGACAGTGCTTTGCTGCTGGTGTTAATCCCAAGTTTGTGCTGGGTTTCCCATCAATATCCCCGAGTCTGACTCAGATGCTTCATACAATACGTTCACGGGAACAGTTCCCACCGGCGGTGCCAGCACGCCTTACTATCATCCCCATTTCTCCCTGAGAGGCACAGGCCTTGTTTACTCCTCTTTTAATAACACAGATGGTTTTAATAGTTCTCTGCCTTCGCCCCCAGTTCTTTCTCCTTGTCTGTAGTCTGTTTAATGCTTCCTTCTAAGTGATGGCTTTGTCACTTAATCTCATTAAAACTTCTCTCCATTGAACTCCGTGAGCTGCTTATCAGACCGTAAGCCTAATCTCCCATTTGTAATTAATTTGTTCTGTGCCTCCTACAATTTGGCATCATTAGATAATGGCATCACCCTCAAGGTCACTGATACACAGCATGAGGTAAACACCCATGGCTCCAGCACAGGCTGCCCTGCTGGCCTCCTCCTTCCTCCTCCTCCCTTTGACACACGGCTTGATTTTATTGACATGTTTCTCCTTTTCCCTCAGCCAATTTCTGATGATGCTTCCTGTCCAGCCTGTGCTGCTGTGTGACTGCAGATCAATATCTCTGACTGTCTAGAAGCAAATGCTTTTCTGATATCCTCCTAGTGCAGGCTCATCTGTACCAGTTTTCTGCTCACCTTTCATTTCCTTCCTACTTGGTCCAAGAATTTATTTGCAGTGCTCTTCCTTTCCTTATATGTTTTTAAAACTTGCAGAGCCTTTTCACAGAACCCTAGAATCACAGAATACTTAGGTTTGGAAGGGACCTTAAAGATCTCCCAGTTCCAACCCCCTGCCATGGCCAGGGACACCTTCCACTAGACCAGGTTGCTCAAAACCCCGTTCAGCTTGGACTTGAACACTCCCAGGTGTGTCCTGGTGGGCTTGGAGTTGGGAATAGGACACAGGAGCCTTTCACCTTCAGGTCTTTGTGCCCAGTGGACACTCAGTGGCTTATCAACAGCATAGGTAAAACAACCCATAAATCACTATTACAGTTCAATCAGATCATAATAATGCACAAACCATTATTATGATTTGACATCCTTATTTTTGAAAAAAAGGGAAAAATCCCAGATTATCACAGTTCAAGGCACCAGCCAGTATCACCAGGCAATTTCTACTGGTGAGATGAAGGATATTAAGCACTAGCCAGAGATGAAAACCAATCCAGTGCACCCTCCCTTAAGCCATGTGTTCACACACTTCTAAAGGAAGCAGGATACCTTCTGTGGTACTCCCATCTGTTCACTGGGATTTGCTGGTATTGAGTTCTCTGGGACCTTTGCAGGCTCTGAAAATAGGGTCAGTCCTGCTACAAGCTCAGTCTCTTAATTTTCTCCAGTAGATTTATTTTCATCTCTCATATTTCCCTGTTTGGGTGTAGTTTATAATAGATTTGACCCATTCTTTCAATTTTTGCTGTTCTCTGCCTGAAAACAATCTACTAAACTTAAGTCCTAGATGCACACAGAGCTGTCATTAGATCATAGCTATCGTTATTCAATAGAGTATTGACCACAGTATTCAGAAATTCAGCATTCAGGCAGCTACAGAGAACAGCTCCAAATCCATTGCACATAGAGCTGGGGGGAGGAAATCTCCCAAACACTATAAAACTCAGGAGTCTGCAACTCTGTCTTCTAATTGGCAGCTTTTGTAAGTGTGCCTAATTTTTCTTGCCTGATAAACAAGAAAGAAAAGCAATCCAAACCTGCTGCTGAGAGATTCTGCAGCCTTTTGGGACAAGGCAGGCTGCTATAAAAGAGATACATGTTTTTCTGAGGGTGGGTGAGTGCAGGAAGGACATTTTGCATTTATCCTGTAATGGCTGCACACAGATCAGCCCTGGTGCCTTGCTGGGAGCTGGCACGAGGCCACCAGGTAGATCCAGCTTTGCCACTCGAGAGCAGCTACAATCAAGTCACCCAGTGCCACATTTTGGCCAAGAGGCAGCTCTTACCTGGGGATAAATGATAATTACTCCCAATGAAATGTGCCTGGCTCAGCAGCAAGATGTATTTGCAACTGGCTTGTGGACTGTTAGGAATAGTGTGTTTTCTTTGGATGGGGTGATGCCTCAAGATGCTCGTTTAAAAACTTCATGGTTATAGTCAGAAACGTTTATGCTCAAAGGACATGTTGATAAGACAAGTGACTGACTGACAGTTTGACTTGAGGAGACTCACTCCTGAGATCAGAAACAGGTTTGATCAACAGATAAACCTTTCCTTTTCCCAAACGATTCATATTTCCTAAACCATCCTTAGTTTGGTCTCTCTCACTCCTCCAAACCAAGCTGAAAACATGTTTTTATTCCATTTGTATAACTGCCTTTGTGTGCTGTGCTGCCATTCTCTGTGCTCACACAATCACTACACCAATGTGACCAACAAAAGAGCAAAAATCATTTTATTTGGCGCATACTCTGATTCCTCTGAGAATGAGCCCAAGTTTGGTTTCATTCAGCTGTGATGCACTTGAACCCCTGTCCCTCAAGAGAATGTTGCAGCACTAAATACCAGTTACCTACTATCAAAAGGGATGTTTAAAATTTCAGGTGTTATTTTATTTTTAATGATCCATTTGTCTTTCCAGGCTTGTGAGCAGGCACTGAGATTGCTGTGATTTGCAGCCACAGGCTGCCCGTTTCCTCCTCTGCTTCCATGGAAACACGTGTTGGATGAGGCAGAACCAGGCACAGACTTAAAGTACATGATTTCCAAACTATTTGCTTTTCCTTACAAGGAGTCCTTTACCTCCTGTTTTTACAAAACTCTGTGTGAGGAGGAAATCTCTCTAGGGAGAGGCAGCTTTTTGAGGTGAATGACTGGTGTTGATGCACAGGTTTGAAAGTTCAATCCCCAAGCATGTGAACGTGCTGCTCAGAGGTGAAATGCATGAGACAGAGCAGGGACAGTGCATTTTGGAGCTTGTGTCATTCTGGCTGTGGCATTTGGGATCAGAAGAGTTCTGCTTTTATGTAAACTCTGCTTTACTTTCATCTCCTCCCTGGAGAGGTGAAGATTGTACCTTGTTCTGCACTTCAGGACCCCAAAGATATCCAATTTGCACATGTAATAGCTCCATGTGTTCTCTGGGCAGCCCCTCTCCTCCTTACTAAAAAGCTCTCTCCCTCAGGGTAAAAAACAGGTTATTTGCAGTTTGATGGTAAAATGAGGGAGGGCTGAGAAAAAGGCAGCAGCTCACACAGAGCTGTGTGTCATAGCTCAGTACAACTCTGGTGTGTTTTGTGTGGGGAATTGATTCAGAAAGAAACTGTAGGAAAAACTGGACCTAAAGTGACACCCACCAGCTCTTCCTATACCTCCCATGCAGCAGTCTCCTTTAGAAGGGCTCTCACCCTGCAAGGACACCAGCTTGCTCTGCCACCCAGTGCCAAGCTGGAATCCCAGTGCCATGGGGGCCAGGTCCTGCTCTGGGGGACAGATCCTGCTGTGGTGGCTGAGTCTGCAGGATCTGAGCCTCACCTCTGGCAGATGCATGCCTGGTATCTTCTATTTGACTCCTATTTGTCAGTAAGAGGGGAAAAAATGCTTTTAGATGTGGTGACTCTAATGAGGCACCGAGACAAATTACTGGGTGCTGCATATACAGGATGTCTTTCCTGCGTGGAAAAGGAATGTATTTTATCTTCCATCACTGGCAAAGCATTCGTATTTAGAAGGCTGCTGATGTCTGTGGCAGCCTAAGCAGGGCAGAAACCTTTTTTACAGAACAAACCTCAGGCCACGCCCTTTCAGCTGCAGGAAAGGATGGAAACATCATCACAAAGCCCCATCCCAGGCATCAAGAAGTAAATGTCACTCCACACTGTCTGATGATTCCACAAGATTCACACAAATCAGAGCCCTTCATTAATTATTTAGCTTCAGGGAAATGTGCCAAAGGGTTCTGACACTTCGGATGTACAAAGTAATTGCCACGTTTTCTTCCCAGCTAATGGGGAGGCCAAAATAAATTGTACCAAGATGAGTGGCTGTGTGTGTGTGGGCAGGGGCAGGACCTTCCTGCCCTTGCATGTGATTCCATCCATACCCCAGAGCCCACAGAGCTTCTCAATGTCTCAAAGAGCTCAGGGTTGTCCCCCCGTGTGTCAGTGTGGGCTGGATGTGTCACCACACTCAGCCACGGCCATCTCCATCCTCCCCTCCACGCAGTCTGTCCCCCTGCATGATGTCTCCACATGCCTTCTCTCACTCCAGGGCTGCTCTGGCTCCTCCAGCCAACAAAGGGGCTGCTGGTGGGTTTGTTCTGAGTTGCCAGAGCAGGCCTGGACCCTCTATTGGGAGCAGTGCAGAGCCACATCCTGCACGGAGGGTTCCGCTCCCTCCTGGCTGCTGAACGCGTGGTGACAAACCAGCAGCTCCCCCTGCTCCAGAATAAGTAGGTCTCTACAGCAGGTTTGCAACCTGAGAAAAACAAACACAGAGCAGCGTGCCTATATTTATCTGAAATTTAGAAGCTGTGGTTCACAGGGAGCTTTGATCATTTTAAATGTCAGGCAGTCGGGTAAAAGAATGAGGGGGGGAAAAAAGCACAGTTAAAAAGAGTTTTGGAAAAGGTAAGAGCTGCTGCTACTTCCAAAATGAAGTCCTTCTCTTCTTCCCCCAGTATTAATGATCCTAATTTTGAGGGCTGGTGTCTCATCTTCAAGCTGGGGGTACTCAGAGGCTGAGGTTTCACAAGTCCAGCCCCACAGGTGCTGAGGACCAGCTGGACTCAGAGTCCTGCCCAGAATTCAGTGAGGGCTGATCACATCTACTGCACCTGTGAAAGAGGCAGTTCATCCAAAACAAAATAAGACAATTGAGTTTGGGGTTTGCAAACCAAAATAAGATTGTGGTTTTCTTGAATTTACAATGATTTGAAATTAATGTCATGCCATTACGGTTTATCTCTGATTCATCGGCAAGACATTAATTTTAAGTACTTGGCACTTGAAATTCAAGAACCTCACATGGGACACAAGGGATATTGTGCTTTGGATCCCTGGGTGGATTTATTAAGAATGAACTAAGTGATATCATGCAGTGAGGCATTTGGTGGTACCTGTCTCAGGGAGTTTCATCAAAGCCCCATGTACTTAAATGTTTGCAAGGAGGGAAACACTTAAGGAAAGTAGTCCTAAAATCCCATTAGAACTTTAGTGAATCTTGCCCAGACCTATTTTACTGTTCTCTTTGGAAATCCCCCATTTCTGCAAAAGCCAAACCTATTGCAAGGGAATTCACTACTCATGCAGAATATGTACTATGCTTCCTTCCACCTCACACTGCTCGTGTGCAGTGCTCTGGGATACAGCTATTTCTGGATCTCTGCAATCTGCATTTCTCCTGAAATTCCTGTGCTTCTACCATATCCACGTGCTGTTATCACAGCAGAGTGGTTAAACGTGCTGTCAATAAGGAAAACATCTTCCCTTGTTCAGTTTTGTCCAATGGACTTTTAATCTACTTATTAATTGATAAATATGGAAAAATAAATCTATTTTTCATGTATATATTCAAATCCAGCCTATACATTCTGTTTTGTTCACACTCATCCCAGGACAGAGAGTTATCAGTCCCTCTGCAGCAGCAATCAGGAAAATGTGGTTTGTGGTGTTAAGCAATATCATCGGGGAAATCTGAATTCCTCAGACTTTTTCATTTGGTTTTCTAAATGTGAAATAGTTTTGCTGATCTATCTTTAATCCTTTAGCCTTGAGAATGGGAAATTAAATTGTCTTTTCTCAGATACTTGATGTCAGCATCCAAATCAAGAGTTTCTCATTTTGTGCAGAGAAGGAGTGAGGTTATATGATAGTCAAGTGCTCAGAGATAGGATCTCTTCTTCAGAGAGAAACCCATTTCCACAAATTCAGTGGGTTCAGCTGGGTTCTGATTTTTTTTTTTTCACTTCTCTTTTTCCTCCTTTTGCATCTGTTTTCATAAGATGACTAGTTTTAGGGATGACTGATCTTAAGTTCCTAATGAGCTGGCTTCAGGGTGTGGATTTTCATGGCATATTCTGCTGATTGGATGATGGAAGCTTACTTGACCTTGCTGATGGTATCTTCCATAAGATATACACATATGATTTGTCCTCTTCCCTCTGCCCCATGTGAGGGGATGTGCTGGGGCAGGGCCAGCTCCCCACTGCTCAAACCACTTCTGATTTTCTGTGTTGCTTCACTTCCAACCAATGTCCTAAAATGCCACACAAGACCATTTTCCCTGCTCGTTTCCCCGGCAAACACAACTCTGACCACTTTTCAGCCAACGCTTCTGGCACATCATTTCCTGATCTAATTCTTCTAATTGCCCCAGAGGCCCATAATAACATTTAAAACTCAGAGTGCTGCTTCGCCGTCCAAAGCATTTCTCCAGCCAGTGCCCACACAGACTCTCAACAGAACGCTGCCCTGTTCTCTCCTTGTTTTCCCCTTCTCACAGCCTGCACTGGCATTTCTGCCTTACACACCAGGATTTTATGTCCTTCATTGCTCCTTTTGGGTTGTTTTCCCCCACTTTGTGCCACGCAGCAGCGTTGGCACTGCTGCAGTAAGCAGTCACAGTGCCTCCTCCGTCGCTTTTGCAAAGGCTGTAGGCTGTGTTTGCTCAGGACAGGAGCAGCTGCTTCCTCACCTCCCCTTGTCCAACCTGTCCTCCATTCCTCTGCAGCCTCAGCCAGGATTTTCCCATATTAACAGCCAGCTTCCCAGGCTGGGTGTGACTGGAGCTGTCTCTTTCCAGAGAGCATCTTGGTACCCAGGTGTCTCTCCTCCATGGAGCAGGCTGTTGAATCCAGCAGTGTGGCAGTGATTTGCTTCTGTTTTCCAGGGAAAGCTGGGGTTGTCATGACAATGGTGTGCAGGCCAAGCTGGTGCATGGCTGTAGTATCCACACACCTCCACCACTAATGCATTTCATCCTCTCTGCAGGGCGGGGTGGGGGATGTAAAACTGCCTCTGGTGAGATGCTTGAAGCAGCTCTCTAGCATGGTGAGAAGCTCAGGCCCTTCTGGGGAGCACCTTTCCTCAAAGAATATTATTTTTTGGGGGAGTATCTGAAGCTGGGGAAAGGGGTTTGATCTACATTAAATCATTCTGCACCTTCTCCCCTGGTCTGAATTGGGCTGGCAGCAAGAGTGCCAGGTACAGGAGCTGTGGAGCCAGCAGAAATGCTGCAAACTACAGATCATTCTCAAGCACCCCTGGCTGCTTATGAACATCCCAAACTCAATTAAGGGCTTGTGGCACTGCTGTAAATGTAGTCTCAGTATCCTGAGCCTCTGCCTGCAGGTTGTTGGTTTAATTTGCAGTCACATTTGCAAAATTTGTAGTTGCATTTTGCACTTGGGCAGAGCATCCCAGCCTGTGAATCAGCACCTGGAGCTTAAAAACTTGGGTCTGATCCCAGCAGAGCCGGAGCAGAGGGTGGCTCTGCAAGCTGGAAGCAAAGCTTTGGCATTTTTTGTGGGAACATCTTTCCTGGGGTGCACTGGAGCTGCCTGAGCTCAGGACTTGGATGTGCAGGGGAGCAAAGGGCAGGACCTCTCCATTGTGACATGTGGCACTGCCATGTGGCACTGCCATGTGGCACTGCCCCATTTCCCCAGCTCAGGCACTGGATACCAGACCTCGCTTCAAGAATTTGCAAAAAAATGCATCATCATGCTTGGTCAAAGAGGAGAGTCCCCTGTGCCCCTTACACACCACCAGGCAGGATTTCACCATTTTCAGGAGCAGTGCAATCCAAATTCATCTTTACAGCCTCACTTGATCTCCCCTGGCCCAAGAATGGCAGCCAGTAACATCAGCCTTGCGAGTTGTGTTGCAAAAATGAGCGAGGCTCCTTTGTTGGAGCTGCAGATGTTGTGCTGGGTGCTGCAGAAACAAAGCTCAAAAAGCAGGCGATGCCCCAAATTTAAATAGACCGAGCAGACCCGGAGAACTCGGAGAGAGGATTCCCAAGGTCACGTAGGAAGCCTGTGGCAGATGTGGGGACTGAACAGAGATCTCCTGAGGCTCAGCCACACTGAGGTCTCAGGACTGTCTTCTCTATTGTCTTCCAGTACATTAAGAAGATCAGTTAATGAAATGGAATTAATAATGCCAGCTGCAGCACCAGCAATGCTGTAGGAGAGAAAAATTTCACAGCACAGGCTTAAAAACAGAGGGCTTGAAAATGGTAATAAACTGCAAGCACTTGCCTTTGTAATGGGGGAGTGCAGGAGGTCAGAGAGAGTTTTAGGGTCTCTTTAGCTTTACTGATCAAATCTTAAAGGAGGAATGAAGATGCAGTGACTACCTCCCACAGAGGAGAGAAACTCATGATTTTAAGGTTCCCAGCAACTGAAAAAAGTAGTCCCACTGGAAAGAATCAAAAGACTTTTCTAGGTCAATGGCAGGAATAGAGCCTTTATTTCTATGAACCTCACAGTTCAAAAATAACATTAAAGAACCAAGAGAAATTACCCACCTCTGAAGAAGCAGGAGTAAATCAAAACTGATTGTCATGTGTTAGTTGTGCTGCTGCCTGCAGTAATCAGGGCACCACAGGAGTCCTGGCCATCTCTGGGATGGCTGCTGAAGAAGGTCTGTGCTGTGTTCACTGAGGAGCATCAGAGGCTCAAAACCCAAAATTGTTTCTTAACAACAATGTTGAATCTAAGGAGCTCCCCCCAAAGGGCTCATTTACTGGGATTCAAGGAAAGGCCACCTCATTCCCAGGGAAGGAAGCAAGCACAAAGCTTGTCTCAGCTGGGTCTTTCACCAACTCATTTGGCTCGTGTCACTGGCTTGCTGCTGAAAATCTTATTATAAAAGGGTCGTCCTATACAGTTATATACAGTTATTATACAGTTATATATGATTGTTAACAGTTATACATAGTTATACAGTCTTCTTATACAGTTGGGGCTCTTGAACCTGGAGAAGAGAAAGGGAGACCTCATAGCACCTTCCAGTGCCTAAAGGGGGCTGAGAAGAGAGCTGGAGAGGGATTTTGGACATGGGCATGGAGTGACAGGAGAAAGGGGAATGGCTTCATCTGGCAGAAGGCACGTTTGGATTAGATGTTGGGAAGAAAGTCTTCCCTGTGAGGGTGGTGAGGCCCTGGCCCTCGCTGCCCAGGAAAGGTGTGGATGTCCCATCCCTGAAGTGTTCCAGGCCAGGTTGGATGGGGCTCTGACCAACCTGGGATAGTAGAAGATATCCCTGCCCATGGCAGGGGTTGGGAACTGGATAATCTTTAAAGTCCCTTCAAATTTACACTTCTATGATTAGATATGTCCATATATATCTATATATATCTATCTATATACATATACATATACATATACATCCACAATCTCAGCCTTTGAGTAAAGATGGGTATGAAGAACAGTTTTGCTGAGCAGAAACAGAGGCAGCAGAGCAGAAACTTAGCACATCTCGAAATCACACTTCTTGTCCTTGTGAACCACCCAAATATTTTGACTGATGATTAAAAAACACCCCTATATATCCAGGCATTTCAAGACTTTAAAAGAAATCACAAGGAGACTGGAACATTATGTGATGTGCCAGGACATAGGGCTGCCTTTGTTATGATTGTTCAGTTTCAGGCTTTAATTGTGCCAATTTAAGACCATATTGTCTTTTTTTTACCAGCTTATTGATTCTTTTTGTGGTTTGAAGATCTGAGAAAAAATGTAATTCATCACTGCATTACATCTTCTAAGAGAAAATAGCAAAGACCTGGGGCAAAAGACAGCAAGGACAGAACTATCTATGTGCTTCCTGTACTGTGAGAAGGGATGGACCTGAAACAGCCATCAGCATCTCCCAGCTCATGGCCTTGCCATTTGAGCTGCCTCTGAGCAGCTCTGCAGACCAGAAAATGTGCAAGAATGAGCACAAGACAGTGAAAAGGATGAGAGCAGAGCCAGGATTTGGCCCATCCTTCTGCTATTGACAGCCTCCTGACGGAAATGTAATTGCTGGCTGCCCTTGCTTGGAGTGCTCAGGCAAAAATTCCCCATTGCTCTTTAGAGCTTCGAGACATATTAATGCAACTTTTAAAATAGCATCTTCTCTATTTTTGTTGCTAATGCTAAGAACAAATTAGCTTAGAAAAATAACCCAAATGATCTCTCTTAATGCTATTGTTCTCCTAAAGTGCTAAGTGTCAGGATCTTTCAGCACCACGTTGCAGATCTGGCGCTGCCCTCAATGTGTCCCACCGAGCCTTGGCAAGGAGTGATGCAGGAAAACGCAATCAGTCTAAAGTACCTTCAAAGTCACTGCACTCCAGACAGTGGTTTCAGCTCTGTCTTTGGGTTTTTAATCATTAAGTAATCTTTGAAACAAACTGAAAGCAGCTGACTTCCACCCCTGCCCTCCAGCTGGGTTGCTAAGGGGTGCCCTGACATTTAGCTCCTGTGGTAGAACAGTGGGTGCTTCTGAGCTCTTATGGATTGATATATGGTCCATTCAAGTATATTTACCTAAAAAGCCTTAAATGTTGCTAACTCTGACCTCATCAGAGCTCATCAGTGGTTCACAGGTGGGTTGGGTCACCGTAGAAGGACCTTTGGAGGGAGGCAGGGTAGGGCTGGAGCACCGATCCCTGCTGCAGGATTTCCTGTACCCCTGCAAGGAGCACAACCCTGGTGGCCACACACTATGGCAGGGTGGCCCTGTCCTCTGCAGAGCTACAGTCTGCACCTCATTTGGCCATCCAGAGGTGGGTGCCCCATGCCTGGAACTGTTAAAGGCCACATTGGACAGGGCTTTAAGAAACCTTGTCTAGTGAATGGCATCCCTGCCCATGGGCAAAGGGTTTGGAACTAGATGCCCCTTAAGGTCCCTTCCAAATCATTCTGTGATCCCATGATCTCTGTTGGAGGGATAGGAAGAAATGAGGCAGACAGCAATACTCTGCTCCTGTGTCTGCTTGGCCAGTGGTTTCCTGAAACGATCCCACTGCAGGATGGGCTGAAAGCAACCAGGTAACTTTATTTTACTGAGTGCTTACCCCACACGTCCTGCACACTCAGATCATTATCTCTAGCAGAGCTATGTAGCAGGCAAATATCGATAAGCCCTCTTGGCTTGTGGCTGTACCATCAACACTGAGCTTCATGTGACCTCACTAACACATTTTAAGATATGTAATGATTTCAGTAACACCCACAGGAGGCTTCCAATGGACAGTGCTCTGAAGGGAAGCAAATTCCACTTACTACTTTTCATCCTGCTCCTGTTCATGATCACAGGAAAGCTTTCTGCCAACACTGAACTTTCCTGCAGCTGATGCCAAGATCTCTGTGCATGTCTCACCCTTTCAAGATCCAGGCAGAGCAATGTTTATTTGTGTCTTCCAGCCTGCTCCTGGTTTAGTTCTGTGTCAAAGAAACAGTTCTTAACCTCAGGACTGATGGCCAAGTGTTTAGTCCTAATTCTGTCCCACTACTTACTGAATGCATAATTTAAAATCTCATTATGGAAATGCATTTTTTTTTATCAATGGCCATTTTATTCCTGGGTCCACCCAGCACTGATTGGGATTTTGTGCAATTTCTGTAGTCACACATAGAGTTGCTTCTGTCCCCCACCTTCCTCAGGTCCTGGGACAAGTGAGTGCACACTGGAAGCTCTTCTTAGCCCATGTGCATTTTCTAAGAGTCTTCATCTCACTGTTCCAGTTCAGCTCTGTTTCTGACACAAATGCAGTGTTCTTGTTACTGCTGGTAAAGCGATGGGTTCTGGTGCCTGTGGATTAAAATAGTTCTGGAAGTAGTGTGGGAGAGTCCAATCACATGGGCCAGGTCTGAAGAGACACTTGTGCAAAGGCGAGTAAGAATTTAAACAGGAAGCCTGATGGTGCGTTTGTTTTGGTAGCCTGGAAGAAGGAATGGAGACATGAAGTCTGAGGCAAGAAAAATTTCCACCAGCAATGAAGGCAAGGAGAAATAATTAGTGGGATGTTAAATGTGCATGGACTACTCTTCTGTCCAAAGAGAATTTGTTCCTCACACTTGACTGAGAAATTTGGGTTAGTGAGACCCAACAGAGATCTTTTGCCTTCTCACTGCTGTGTTGCTGGTGGTATTCAGCCAGTAGCCATAAATTTGACCTATGCACGATGTTTGGGGTGCCTATGGCTATTCCAGGGACAAGGACATAGAACATTTATGTGAATTATGTCTCTGTTTTATACACACTGCTTGAAAATACTTCATAGTATGGCATGGTGCTGGGAACCCCCATTACAGAGCTGCAATGTTTGCAAGGAAAAATGTATCAATAGAGATATTTTCTGCTCTTGCAAAGGGTCTAAACCAATCAGTCCATGCAAATTGTCCCTTGCCAACCACTTTATTCCTTTTTTTTTTTTTTTTTTTTAAACAAAGCCAGGAAGAACACAAAATCCAAATTTGTAACATTCTAGATGGTTTAATCTTACTACAATGCAATGGCAGCTGAAGCCAGTTCTGCCCTAATTAGCTAAGGATTTCCCTGTTAGGGCAATGAAGATGCTGGGTTCAAGCCTAAGCAAGTACTTTTGGGGATCTCAAGGATGGTTTATAAACATGAATAATGGGCTGCTGGCCCTCATAATCCCAGCAGAGTTTCCGAGGTAAAGAGTAAGATAATACAATGGTGAATCTCCTTAATTTTTGGGGTTTTTTTTCTGTGAGTTACCTGAGGGAAGGATAAGTGCAGTACTACTGCCAGTTGGAGGAGATATCTGTTAACTCAGGTTTTAAAGACTTTTTATGTTTGGAGTCAAAAGAGCAGAAGGGTTCAAACTCTATTCCCCATGCTGATGAGTATGTGACCCACTGCGTCTGTGTTCCACATAAAAAAAACCAAAATTCAGTAAAACGCAGCTAAAGTGAAATTATTTCATGAACTGTCATGATCTAAATGTTTAAATCCAGCCACAGAGCTGAGAGGTGCCCAGCTGGGGTCATTCTGCCCAAAATGACTGGACATAGTCTGACACACTGTCACTCTTCAGTGAAATGGGGTGACTTTTTGGGGAGTTCATTAATATTACTAGGCACCCCAAAATCTGATAATGCAGGTGGGTTGAGTGGCAAAGGATTTTCTTTCCCGGTGTTTGCCAAGTATGACCATTGCATGGTTATGATGTCTCTGCAAGGCTATTCAAAATAGTTTATTGGTGGGGAAATTGAGGCAGAGGCTGTCTCCTGCTAGGAAAGGAGTGGTGGGGCCCACGTTAAAATTCAGCTATTAGTGGCCATTTCACAAACTGTCCTGTATTCCTGCGCTCTTACACCTCAAATCCTGATTTATGCAGCATTTTGGGACATGAGAGAAGGCAGCACTCATTCCCTGCACACCCAAACCTGGTGCAACTGGGAGTCCTCAGCATCCTGGTGTGGCAGGGCTTGGCATGGGGGGGCCACATGGGTCACCCCGTGCCCGCAGGGTTTTCCAAAAAAAATAGCAAATTAGGGGTTTCTCTGCAGGGCTTGGATCCTGACCTTGTTTATTTTCCTGCCTGCTCCCCGACCCCACCCAGCCGGCCAAAGGAGAGGGAGGCATGAAAACCTGGAGGAGTTGTGTGAAATTTGGCCTTCAGACATAAAAAAAAAAAAAAAAAAAAAAAAGAAGAAAAGAAAAAAAGAGAAAAGGAAAGGAAAAAAGAAAAAAAAAAATATACCAGATTCCATCACTGTCAAGAAATTTCTGGAACACGAACAGTCACAGCCGTACTGACACATAGGAAACACTGCTCACCCCTCACCGCCCCCCCCTTTTCCCCACACCCAATTTGTTTTTATTTCTTTGCCATCAGGTTGCCTTAACCATTTCCATGGCTTAGGAGGCTAAGCCGCCGGAGCGCAAGCTTTTGATTTGAAAAGGGACCGCATCCCCTTTTCAAAGGAGCCTGCTCCCTAGGGCAGCCACATCACACTGCTGATTTGCTGCAGTGGAGACCGCAGCGCGTACAATATGCCCTCCCCCTCCGCCTGTGCTGCTTACAGCATCAGTCCGGAGCCGAGCGGGGAGAGGCAGCGGTACCCAGGATCCCACCCATGCTCGGGAATGCCTGACTGCTAACGCAGTGCCTCCGACCAAAAGGACCGCCAATCCCTCAGCTCTCCGAGATGCAAGCCAGTGCCGATTCCACCAAGATGGACTGTCTTTGGAGCAACTGGAAATGTCAGGGTATTCTATCTATTCTGGTGTTGCATGCTAGGACTGCATGGCAGAGGAGGCAAAGGCAGGATCCATCCATTTTTGCATTGTTCACCTGTGGGCCTTTGCATGCTGTTTCCTCTCCCTCCCCGCCGAGCTTTTCTTTGGGGGTAATTTAAGAAAGGAAGATTAAAAGCCCCTATTTCTGCTCTTGGAATGCATTTCTCCCATCCCCAGGTGTCTCACCCTGAAAGCATCCAGGATACAGGTCCTCCCTTCCCACCTTACAGCTCATTCCCACAGCATCCGCCCTTGCCTTTAGCGGCGTCATTCCTCACCCTCGGCTCTCTCCGTCGGGATATCGCTGGCATGATTTCCCACCTTTCGGGCTTTAGGGAGGCCGGGTGACGGTGCCCTGGTGCCCGCCGGGGTTGGAGGTGGTGGCTTTGGGCTCCTGGGTGCCTCCTGCCCACGGACACACCCAGAGCTCAGCCCGTGTCACACAAAGAAAACGCAGCTTCGGCAGGGAGGGCGACAGAGCCGGGGCACCGCGGGATGGCCCCCCGCTCCCTACTTTGTTCTAGGGTTGTTTTTTTTTAAAAAAAAAAAAACCAAACACAATAATCCTTTCATTACGTTCCCTAGCACTCGTTCGGGGGGTAAAATTTTGCGATGATGTTGTGTGGCTGCCGCGTAGGCGAAGGGAACAATGGCATCTCCCTTCTGGGCTGATTTGCAGTGTATTTTGAGCGGGTCGGTGTCTGCGCTGGGTGGGGCTGGCCACCTTCCCGGGTGCCTTGGACAGCTTTTCAGCCATTTTTAGTCGGCTTCACACTTCCCAGCCGGCATCCAGCCTTTGTTTTGATAAAAGACAGTCTCTGTGACGCTGCTCGGTGGGCAGATTAGAGGGAGAAAAGCTAGCGGCTGATCCTGCCGGGCAGGCTGGGGATGCTTCGGGCAGGCTTTGTTTGAATGTATTTTTATTTTTTTTTTAAATTTTAAGGTGCATGTTTATGCTGAAATAGTCAGTTCGTGGTGCTGATGCTCACAGCAGGGTCCCTGAGAGAGATTACTCCGTAGCATCATCTCATTAAAGGCTCCAGGATGCTTGCAGACAGTTTCATAAACGCAGCTCGGTGCAACAGAAGCTGGCAAACCGATCTTAAGTGTTTTTTTGGGGAGGGGTGGGGATGGAGAGACCTTTCAGACGCTTGTCTCTAGGGAGCTTGATATTTTTGCAATCTCAATTCAGCATCTAATTGTATTTAGGAACTGAGGGTTTTTAAAGGAGGGTGAGTAGCTGGAAAGTAAACAGATGCACCTGTTAAATGCCAGGCTCCAGCAGCTCCAGCTTTCCACACTGAAATGAAAGGCAAGGGATTTCCATGCATTTGTGGGATTCATTAAGCTTATTTGAGAGAGTCACAACCAAACTTCAGGGTCTTTTCGTCTGAGCTTTGCAGATGAACTTCCTTGTAGGGTGGGGTTTGGGTCTTTCTTCAAAAATGCTCAGTATTTTGCTGATTCTTATAAAAACATTGGCTTGCTGAGTCAGATTGCTGAACCACCTGTTTTTAGAACCAAACTGAGAATTTTCCTTCTCATCAGAAAAAAAAAAAAAATCCCAGATTATGAAAGTGGAATAATGAAGGGCATGATGCTGTTGTTTAATTAGTAATTAATAATAATAGTGGGGGTTTCTCTCCTTCAGTGCTTTCCTTTTTGAAAGTGGGGTAGATTTGATGAAAATTGAATGACACAATATGTCCCATGCTGATTTGAAAACAAATCCCAGGTCTGAAAAAATCAACGCAGTTAAAATAAATCACTTGCCTCACTTCCACAGCATTTGCATATTTTTTATTTTCCTTGGGTGGTGCTCTATGATTCCAAAATGATCCTGCAGAAAACATGAAATAGCCATAGAATATTATTTCTGTCATCAAAATTCTTTGATCAGTCCCAGATAAAATAGAGGAAATTTAAAATTCAGGAGAATGAAGACTAAAGACGATTCATTGATTCCTTTAATATCTATTATTCATGTTGTCTCTGTCTCAACCTGGAATACCAATTTTGTGCAAATCTGGAGTTGTATAATTTTGCCAGCTTGATTGTCAATGGAATTGTGGTTCCTCCCTGAAAAGTCTGGAATGTGTCTGTGAGTGTAACAGATGCAGAGAGAAATCTCAGTAAATACAGAGCATATTTTTATGGAAATTATGGAGATTCAACAATGAGGTTAACAAAAGTTTTGAGTACTAAACAAGCAAGCCTGCAACTGGCTGTACCATTGAATTGATCCTCTAGCACTTGTAATTGGTGTAAAATCAGGTGGGGATTGTGAGAAGCTGCAAAGGCTCTTGGTGAAGCTTTGACTTTACCCTGCTCAGTCAAGGTACTGTTATTTATTTCCCTTGCTGTGAATCAACTCCTGCTGCTGCACACAGTTAGAAATATTGGTTTTTACCTGCCCATCCTGCAGGTACAGCAGGATTAAAGCAAAGGTAGATCATGACCCAGCCCTTGGGCGAGCAGGACAATAATTCACCCTTGCTGGGCGTCTGCTTCATTCAAAATATCAGCATGGGTGGCTTTGGGGAATTGCAGTGACTTCCACGCCCAAGTCATCTCCGTGCTGGAAGGTGATGCATTTGAAGCAGGCTGGGATGGAGCCATGCATAATGCAAGAGTGTGAGGAGAAATGTCCCTCCTGGGTGTGCTGGTGGCTGTGGGCCTTGGAGGAGCAGCCCACAGCCTGTGCCAGCCGTGTGTGTGACACGGGGTGTGACACGGGGTGTGACACGGGGTGTGACACGGGGTGTGACACGGGGTGTGACACGGGGTGTGACAGAGTGCGCAGCTTCCCGCAGGAAGCTGCTGGGCCAGGGCAGCCTCCAGCCTCAGGTGAAGGAGCAGATCCCTGTGCCTTCCCCGGGACTCAGCTCAGCACAACACAGCTTTACAACCTGCTAGAGATGCTCTCTGGATTAGGAAGGACATAAAACCATGGAATATCCTGAGCTGGGAGTGACTCACAAGTTTTGTGTAAGTCCAAGTTCTGGTCCTGCACAGGACACCCCAACAATCCCACCCTGTGCCTGGGAGCATTGTCCAAACACTCCTTGGGTTCTGTCAGGTTTGGTGCTGGATCCAGTGCCCTGGGGACCCTGCTCAGTGCCCAACCACCCTTTGGGTGAGGAACATTTTCCCTTCTATCCAACCTAAACTTCCCCTGACACAGCTCCAGCCATTCCCTCAGGTCCTGTTGCTGAGGTCCTGAGACCTGCTGAGGCACCAGACAGAAGGGATCAGGAGCTCAGTGCCCAAGTTAGCACCCATGCCTGGAGGAGTTGTTTGGTGTCAGTACACTCATCCTCATGAATATTCCCTTTTCCACTCTTCCTTCTACATGCCAGCTCTTGGATGGTCATAAGTGTCAGGCTTGCTCCTGCAGCTTCCACCTGCTGCAAGACTCATTAAAAAAAATGTAAAGATCTAGAGATACAGGCTGGTGAAATGTTCATAGAAATGATCCTAAATATTACCCACATTATAATTATAACTTAACATTGAAAAGAACTGCCAACTTTATGAAATTCATCTAGTTGACATAACTCTGCTGGGACTGCAGTTATTGATTATCATTTTCTTGGCAGCTGTTTTCAGGGAACCAGCTGCCTTGCTTGACTGATATATCCAATGGTTTCCAAAGGGTGATGGGAAGCTGCAGCAACTGTCCATGGTGATGTTCCTCACTTTAAGACTGATAAAGAATTTCGATGGCAGTAATATGGTTGCATGCTGTTAATCTGTAATCTTATTGACAGTTGTGAAGTCTGCCTAATTACAGCTTTATAATGAGAATGAAACTTCAGCCAGTTGCTACCTTCAGTGCTTTACTGGAAATACTATGGGCTGATCTCTCAGATGGGACCCACTTGATAAAGATCTGCCCCACTGTTTGGTCTTATGTTGGATCTTGGTAGGGATAAAACCCTGGTACCAACTCAACACCTGCTGTAGCCAATTTAGCTCACAGTTTCATAAAACTATACCAATTTATGGAGAGCTTATTTTCTAATTTCACAAAAGATTTCCTGTGAAGTTTGAAGGAAATTTGTCAAGATTATTTACCACTTTCAGATTTTTTTTTCCACTGATGCAGAATTAGTATCAATTCTTCTTCCAGCATGTTCCTGTTGATAGCAAAAAAAATCAGTGAGAAAATGTGCTCTGCACATCTGCTGTGCCAGCACAGAATCACAGAAGGGTTTGGGATGGAAGGGACCCTAAAGACCACCCAGTTCCAACCTCCCTTCCATGACCAGGGACATCCTCCACCAAATCAGGTTGCTCAGAGCCATATTTTTTAAGAACTGATGGACAATATTCTTCCATTGCCAGAACAAGGGGAAAATTCCCCCAAAATAAGAGTATATTGAGTATTCCCTGAGGAGTAATTTAAACTCCATCAAGGGGGTGTTGGGGGGCAGTAGCTGAAGGCAATGTTGGAGGGTTTTTTTATTTTCATTAGCTCTCTGGGAAGTGAATTCTGGTGAGGCTTTTATGATATCAGAAGGTGTATTTTCTCCACATCATATTTAATTATAAATAACATAGGTCTGAACCACTCATTTTGAAAATCTGCAGATTTTCAAATGTTTGGATAGAGTCTAAGAGAGAGTCCAGGTCTATTCCTTTGGTCCAGGAGCTCAGGAAAATCTTAACATTTCCATAGCATTTTGTGCACTCAGAGCCTGCATTCAGGGACTCTGCTTGGTCTCCTTGGTTTCTGCCCAATTAAGGTGAGAGCCATAACATCCTCCACAGAAACTGCCCAAGGCAGGCAGTGATACAGTTTGATGAGCAGGAATTGTGTGTTTCTCCTGCTGCTGTTCTCAGTCCTGGTCTTAGAGCATCTCTCATGTGAGCATGAAAGTAACAACAGTGTGATTGTTAATAGCAGCACCAATCACATAATAATTAATAATTAATGACAGTAAATGCTACAATAGACTCATGTGTGGTGTGGTTGTAGGGTTGATTCTTTATTGACAATCCTCTTTTACTGCCAGTCCTCTCCTGTCTACCCAAGCCTACTCTGGTGCCTCACATAATCCATCAATATTTTTTTGCTGACATCTTGATCTTGCAGATGTTATAGGATATAACATGGAGGGCGTCCTGTATCAAGGTTTTTCTTTTCCCTGATCTTATTTTTGTTCCAGGTCTTCTCTCATCAGACTCTGGGGACTAAGAAGGTCTGAACTTTCAAGTTAAACCTTGAAACAGGTGGATGATAAAGTTACAAAGCTAAACTTAGGAAGTTAATGGTCAGTGTGTACAAGAGGTAGAGATATGGAGAGATTGCAAAAGGCTGGAGATGAAGGATCAGGAGATATGCCTCATGAAAGAGCAGAGATACTCTCTCTTGGCTCTGCTGTTCATCACAGCAGTCTCCTGAAGGCACCAGACTGCTCATTAAGCCGTGTATCCATCTGTATTACGTTAGAATCAAATCTGTTGTGGGGAGGGGAGCAGTGTCCACATTGGATCCTTCATTGGAGGGGAGAGGGAAAGGCTGGTCCTGCAGCCTGTGGTTAAACCTGCAAGCCAGGCTTGCTTTGAGTGCCAGCAGTATTTATTTTTACTCAGCATTGTCACATTTGTTGTCAAATACTTTTGTGACAGCGCTATAAACAAGATTGTCCTTCTTAAATTGTGTTTCTTGTTTTTTTTTCACTCCCAGAAGGTCTGATAAATGCCTTATGAAGTGATTTATATTTATGAAGTTGTAATGTTACACTGTGTACAGAAGTAAATGCTGTGCACAGAGAGGTTTTTCTCACTTCTCTTAAGAACTATTATTAGATAGGGAGTGAAGCAGTAAAGCCCATTGATTTTACCTCCTAAGCAGGTCTGGTGGTATCTCCATGGTGGGAAGGACAGCTTGATCACTTCCAAAGGTGTTAGTAGTGTACTAGAGAGAATACAACCTTTTATAGAATCATCAAGGCCCATGGGCTTCATTTGAAGGCTAGGTACCAAGGCTTTTCTCACACATTTTGTACTAACTTCCATGGAAATGCTGCTTTCTGTGTGATCACTTTTCACACATTTGTTGAAGTAGGAGAAAAACTTGCAAAGTCAGAAGGAGAAAACAGAGATTTGCAGAGGAGAAGCTGTGGAAGATTTGAATTGTCCAGTCTCTGCATGGTTGATCATTAATTTTCATACCACAACGCTTTCTTTGAGACAGGAATGGGAAAATCCCCATTTTTCCTACAAAAGTATTTTTGGGAAAATAACCATGCAGGAAGACATTTTAGCTACAGGTTGGTTTGGATCCTCTGGGATCTCTGCTGGGCCTGCAGCTGCCCCGCACCACGAGGCTTCTGGGGACCACAAAAACCCCCAAAGCCCAGCCCTTGTGTTTCCAGGTCCTAACAAGAATGGATTCAGGAGCATTTTTAATCATTCTGCCTTGGCACTGCCCTTTCCAGCCCCCACATCTGTCTTCTGGCTTTTTTGATACCAAGTACTGAGAAGCAGAAACATTTTCTGCTGCAAGCCATGGAAAGAGCTGTGAGAGCTTTTTGGCACTGCTGAGCCATTACTTGCTGCCACAAGCTCTGCCTGCTGCTGCTGTTTCTTATATTTGTGAGGTTAGTTTTAGCTTGCCCCACAAACATGGGTATTTACCAGCTGTTCATATTAACAGGTGGTTTCTTGTACCATAGAGTTCACCTTTGCTAATCTGTGACTTGGCCCCGAGTGCAGCATCCCACTAGTTTAGCCAGATGAGGTTCTGCCATCAAGCATCTCCTTAAAGCACTGTTTTGGCACCCTTGGAAAATATCTTGCAACTGGAAGATTACTTGAGCAACATTTTGCAAGTTCTACTGTGAGTTAAAAAGCACAAGCAGGCGATACTTGCAGATAAACAGCTCATCAGACACGCTTCTCCAGAAAAATTCTTCAAAGGCAGTGGCAGTGACCTGCAGCACTGCTGTCTTAAAGATGGCTGGAAAGTCTTCCTTAATAAATGCAAATAGTTTTGAGTCTAAGGCAGTTCTGGAAAAACCCAGAGTCCTTTTATACCTCCACAAATGATTTAGACCTCTGATGAGTTACACTGTTAAGAGTGCAAAATGAGTGATGTTCCTTCCCTTCTTCCAGGAGGCTAAAGGGAGACCATGGAAAGCTACAGCAGAACAGCTTCTGCATGTTAATGGGCATGGGCAGCATTTTGCAGTAGTGATTTTCAAAACAGAAGGAGCCCGACCCTCAAGTGAAGCCAAGGCTGATTTCAGTGCCCAAACCCCTTTTGCAAATCCTCGCTGCAAACTGGGTGGTTCGAAGTTGGCGTTTTGGCTCTCGGAAGTGGATCTTGCTTAGCCAAACAGACTGAGCCCCTGTCCAATTGCATGCACATCACACATCAACAGCCTCACGTGGCACCAGCCTCCTGCCTCATGAATATTCAGTGTACATTGCTCAGAATTGTGCCATTGTGGTGGGGTCTGGGCAGCGCCCTGCGCACACACACCCCTTCCCAGTAAACTTTCAGGACACTGCACCATGCTAGGACCTTTGATTCTTTCCCTTCTGATTGAGCAAAGCACTCAATTATTGTGTGGTTAATTCATGCTGTGAGGTATCCTCTGTGCTTTAGTTTATCTGGGGAATGCCATACCCACCTTAGAGCTGGGCTGGAAGCTGTCTCAGCCTGGCCAAGCGTGGGGCTGGCGCGTGCTGGCGAGTGGCTCTGCAGAGGAGGGGGTGTGTGAAAGCTGCGCTTCCAGCTCAGCTCCTGGCCCTGTCATCCTCATCCCCACTGCGTCTCCATGTGCTGGGGAGGCTCCTCTGAGCCTGCCTGGTTGTCTCTTCAGTATGCCAAGCCAGGGGTACAGGCACGAACAGGGAGCTGCCCTTCAGCAAAGGCACTGGTTATGCTTAGTGACCTGTTGGAAGACATTAAACCCATGGGGTCAGAGTTGTTTGATATCTTAATCAGTTTTACATGAATAAAGGCTGAGAGAAAACTCAAAGCAGACATATAAATGTGGTGGACACACTCATCCTTAATTTTCATTCCAGTTTAGAAAAAAAAAGAAGGGGTGTGAGGAGGGTTGATGCAAAAGTCTGATTTCACCTGATGGCCAATGAGAAAATTTCTCATTTGTTTTCTCCTTGGTCTCTATTTACAGCACCAGACACTGAGGTGACAGGTGCTTTGGCTCTGGTGTAAATGGTTACAGGAGAAAATGGCACTCTGAGGAAACCAGGCAAAGGATCCCAGCTGGGGTATTCTGCATCCAGAGCACCTCTCCCTGATTTTAAGAGATATTTGTTTAGGTAAGGAAACATAGGAGAAAAATGTGTTTGGCTACTGTCTCAGCAAGGAAGCATTTCTTTGCCCAGAGGGTGGCCAAACTGAAACTGGCTTCTAGAGAAAGGGTCAATGCCCCAAACCTGTGTTTCAGAATTATTTGAAAAATTCCCTCTAAAACATGCTTTAGATTTTCATCAGCTCCAAATTGGTCAGGCTATTAGAGTAGGTGATGGTTGTAAGTGCCTCCCAGCTGAAATAGTCTGTTATTTTCTATATTCTATTCTATTCTATTCTATTCTATTCTATTCTATTCTATTCTATTCTATTCTATTCTATTCTATTCTATTCTATTCTATTCTCTCCATTCCAATAATGTAAAAAGCCTTTGAAGTGACTGAAGCTTCAACTGAAAGAGAAAAATGGTTCTGACAGGTGTAGCTCAGGTGTTTTTAGCAGCATCTAAATTCCAGGGGAACTGATACAGCTCAAATCCCTGAGGCCTGTCAGCCAAAGTCTTCCCAAGTCTCCACTGATTTCTAGTTCTGGATTCTCCTTCTTCCCCTTCCCTGCCCAAGGAGCTGTGAGGTTCACCTCCCTCCTGTATCATCTTTTTCAAAGAGGTTTGGCTCAGCCCCTTCTCCTTAAGGGAGAGGAGGAGGAATGGCTACAGGAGCATCAAATCCCACCCAAACAGCTGGACAGGGTAGCAGTGCTGCAGCTGTCTGTCCCTTCAAGGGAGATGAGGAGAAGGCAGATGTTCTTCCTGCCCTTGAGAATCCTGACAGACCTGGCAGGCCACGGGTGAGGGGAATGTGCTCCCAGGCTGGACCTGGGCACTGGGAGAGCCATTTAAAAATCATTGAACTCGTATCTCTCTTTTCTATGCTGAGATTTTCCAACTAGCAGTTGGCACTTTTTTTTTCATGCACATTGGAATATTTGCCTCAGGCCTAAAAGACACAGGATCCCTCTCTCCCAGGTCTCCTTTGGCTGGAGAAAGAAACCAGATGCTTTTTCATCTCCTCCCTGGTGCATGCACTTGTTCCCAGAACTGTGTCACTTGGCCTCTGTCCATCTCACTCTGATCCTTTCCTTACCTGATACAGCTGAGTAAATATCCCAGTCATTCCATGGCAGGAACAGATGACTTTCAGGATATTCACATACCTGGTCAAGTCTGTCCTGAGTAACTCAGCATCTTCCCTTTTAAGGGGAATGAGGAAATGCAGTTTGGCATCTCTCTACATGAGAATGCAGCCCACTGCCAGTCTTCAGTTTGAAGATCATAGGAAGAAAAAGGCTTAGTTGGTCATTTTGGATCTTAAAATTAATTTGGATTGACTCAGGGAACTCTGTTGGAGTTTGGTTTGTATTTTTTGGCTCAGTTCTCATTTGTTTGCCTCTCTACTGCCTGTGTCCCAGGGAGTGTTTTCCCCTGGCACATGTCCTTTTTCTGCCATCAGCAGATGATGTACCACATACACCAGCTTATCTGTGCTTATTTAATTTAATGTTGAGGTTTTGTGTGATAGAAAACTTAAATATCTCAAAGTCAGATTTGCATAAATTTCCAGTGCTGTCCTCTGACAGAGTAATTTTTGATCACAAAAAGTATCAGGTCGTGAATAATCACAGAATTTCAGAATGGGTTGGGTTGGAAGGAATCTTAAAAAATCATCTCATTCCATCCCTCCTGCCATGGGCAGGGATATTTTCCACTTGTTCCAAGCCCCATCCAGCCTGGTCTAGAACACTTTCAGGTGGGGCAGCCACAGCTTCTCTGGGCACCCTGTGCCAGCACCTCACCACCCTCATAGAAAATATATGTCCAAATGACACCAAATGTTCCCTGGTGACAGCACCCAGTTCTTGTGCTGCAAGATTTTGAAGTACCTTTACTGAATAAATGAAAAATGGCCAAACCTGCACGCTTGTGTTCTGGATGCCATTTTGAAAGGATGGTTTGCAAGGATGGAGCTGCGTGCTCCAGCACCTCATCACCGTGAGCAATCTGTGGAGCTCCAGCTGTGTCCTGCAATACAGCTGTGCCTGCTGCTAAACCTCCTCATCCAGATGCTCTGACCATGCTGGAACTGCATTTTGGAGCGTTCCATACCCCCTGCCCAGGGGCTTCTGCAGGAATCAGGCATGGGCATGTATCTGTAACATCCCTGTTTCATGGAGTCAGCACCTAGGACCCCTAAACAGGCACCAAAGTCCCTTGTCCTGTGGTTTCCATGCAGCCCATAGGATCCAGTCATGTGTGTTCATGATCACAGGTCCAGTGCTGAAAGCTTGAAAATAGTAAAAGATTTTTATATAGTGTATATTGATGGAAAATATAATTGGATGTGAATGATGCATGAAGAGAGGAGAGCTCAGTAATATAACAGCAATTTTTGCATTCAAGCCCATCACTGTAAAGCAAGGCTAATATGTGTAATAGTAATGAGTAATATAACTCATTGACTCAAGGCAAACATGCAGTAATGACTCACAATTTTTAGAGATTAGATGATAAGGACTAAGATTTTGGATTAATTTTGTTTCTTTTAGTATCAGTCACTTTTTTTTTTTTCCTTGACAGATTGCAGTTTTCCTGAATTTACTCTTTGTTCAGAATGATTTGACAAGTGGCATCTCTCAAATCTGTTTGGCTGGTGGTGTGTTCAAACTGTTCTTGAGGACTTGTGCAGTGTGTGAAATTAAAGCTGTTTTGTTTAGGTTGTTATGAGCATATTCTCCGGCTGGATGAAGAGTCCTCTCAGAAACAGGTTGTGGGTGTAAGCAGATTAAATTCACCTTTGTGGACTGGATATTCCACAATCTTTTCATAACATTGTGTTATTTTAGTGGCTGTCTCCGATGTGAAAATTTTTTCTGGAGAGGTTGAAGTAAAATATGCAAAGTGGGTGGGAAAACACTGTAAAAGTTACTTGCTTTACAAATGTAAAAATGCACTAGTTGAAAATGGGTTTATGCACTTTTTTGTTCTAACCAGCACCTCCCATGGACAGGGGAAGTTATATAACAAGCAAAAGGCTTTTTTATTTATTTTTTTTTAGTATTTCTGAGACAGTTGGATTGAATAGCAAGAGAGATTTATTCTGTATTTGAAGGCCTTATCTGAAAAATGGTTTCCTAGTCATGGAACTATTAAGCAGTGGTAAAACCAGGAGTCTTTTCCTCTCTCAAAACTTATGAAATAACACAATTAGATTGTCAAAACTTTGAATGGGAAAGTGGTTTATCGTGGCTAGCCCCAAACTTTCTCATTCATTTATCAACAACCAAAACTGGAAAACGCTTTGATCAAGCATTCAGCATTTGAACTTGTGGGGGGAAAAAAAAAAAACAAATGAAAAATTGGAATTTTCAGGCTCAGTACATGCGAGGTAGGTTGAAATCTTCCAAACAGCCCTAGCAACAACACAACAAGCAACCCCAGCTTGCACTTGCCTTGCTGCTACAAGGGACCCACCCACTGTGCTGCGGTTGGAGATATTCATCCATCTTATCTAACCCAGGCACAGGCACAAGGAAAACAAGGATTTCAAGTAGGTCATCGGTTGCAATTTCCTCAGCGTGTCGCTCCAGTCCCTTCCCTGCTCCTGCTGGGGAGCTCCTGTTGATGCTGCTGTGAGCAGAGACATCGCTGCTGCCAGGCCCTGCGCAGTGCCCACAGCGGCCACCGCCGCTGCCTTTCCAGCTCTTTAACAATTTGGTCTTCTCCCCCCAGCTATCGACCTGTTGTACTGGCGTGACATCAAGCAGACAGGGATCGTGTTTGGCAGCCTCCTGTTGCTGCTCTTCTCCCTGACCCAGTTCAGCGTCGTCAGCGTCGTGGCCTACCTGGCCCTGGCCGGCCTCTCGGCCACCATCAGCTTCAGAATCTACAAATCGGTCCTACAGGCCGTGCAGAAGACGGACGAGGGCCACCCCTTCAAGTGAGTGGCTTCATGGTGGTGCCCATCTTTTTTTGTGCTGGTTGAAATTCTCTTCTTGCTCGTAAAGAGGGAAATAATGATATTTTCACGGCGTCTCAAGAGTTGTAAGGTTCTATTGACTTAGATCCTGGAGAGCGAAAGGAAAACAACACACCACACAAATTGTCATCTTCTTAGACACGGGGTTTTTCTTCTCAAAAAGATGGAGGAAATTTTAAGCAAACAGAGAAAAGGAGTTTCTTTAGAGCTAGTGATAATACAGCATACCTGCAAGCAAAAAGAGCATTGTTTCTGAGCACAATCTATTGGGCGTAGAAGGAATCTCTCTATGCCTTTTCTCCAGAAACCCAATATCAAAGAGATGGTGCCAGTGCCAATGTACCCCCCACTCTCCACAGGGTCAGGGGGGTTTGCTCCACAGAACTTTCTCCTCTGCTGCGCCAACCATTTGGTAAACTAGGTCATGGAACTGGTGTGGTTTGCAAACACACACACTAAAAAAGAATCTTGTTGGGGTGCTTCTGCTTCACTTGGGTCAGTTCTGAGCAGCGACTCAGGATGGGAGGGCATAGCTCAGAGAACAGCACAGAAATTTCTGGGGAAAACTCCCAGGTCAGATTTGTATCCCCCTCTGGGTGAAAAAAAGAGATAAATCCATCAAGACCAGGCTCTGTGTGGGAAGAGGGCGAGGCTGGAGGAGAACAGCCCCAGCTCAGCATCACCCAGCGAGATGGGTCATGCAGGGTGAAGAGGGTGTGCTGGTGGCCCTGTGCCTGCAGGGAGGGGAGCAGGCTGCTCCAGCACAAAGAAATGAGGTCTGGGAAGGAGGGAATGATGGGTTGGATGGGAACGAGCATGAACAGCAGGGGAAGCTTCCCAGCTTTGTAATGGGACCTGTGTTTCTGGCAGAGCCTACTTGGAGATGGAGATGAATCTTTCACAGGACCAGATCCAGAAATACACAGATTGTCTCCAGCTATACGTCAACAGCACAGTCAAAGAGCTGAGGAGACTCTTTCTCGTTCAGGACCTCGTGGATTCTTTAAAAGTAGGATTGCTTTAAGTAATTTTAACCCCTCTCTAGAGGATCAATCTACATTTCAAAGAGCTGCTTCCCATGTTGACAGGGCTGTCACGAAACCTAGTTTTGTGTAACTTCAAATATGAAAGCTGCTCTGCTTTTTGATTTAAAAATGTTTCCAGCACTTTAGAGGTTTGGCATCTGAATGTATTGATAGGTAATACAAAATGGATAAATTTGCAGAACCAGCTTAGCTCCACCTCAGTTCTAGAAGCATCCCAGCATTATGCTTTCTATTGCTTTGCTATAAAATAATGTTCCCCTCTGTTAATCTGGATTTCCTCTGGTGGCATTTCCTGCAATGGAAGATCTTCTTTCACTCCCTGCTGAAATAACTATTGATTTTTAGCCTTACACTCAAGCAGGTGTCCTTTAGGGCAAAGGGAAGACCATTAAAAGCACAGGCATAGGTTATACTCCTAAATTAGTAAAGAATTTTAGGAAAATGTACCCCTCTCCCAGCCTCAAATGCTATCAGTCCCTGAGATTATCACTTCAAGGCTCTGTTTAACCTCTGGGATGACCTCTGCCATCATAAAAATTGGATGCAGAAATCTGCCTATGCCATTCTCAGTGCAGAGTCCTATATAGATGCAATTTAAGCCCTAAATAGATGTGAGAGCTGAGCTAAGAGGGCAAGGAGCAGAACAGAGAATGGGGTTTATACATCTAGAAAAACTATCTCATTCCTAATGTGCTTTAACTTCTCCCTTCCACATTAAAAAGGCTAATGTGCTGCTATCTTAGCTAGTTAAGCAAACTACTTTCTTCTTATGCTGCCACTGGAGGTGATGTAATGATCCATCTTTAATTTAGTTTGCAGTACTAATGTGGCTGCTGACTTACGTGGGAGCCCTCTTCAATGGCCTGACTCTTCTGATAATGGGTAAAAATCAACATTTCTTTTAAAAATCTATTTTTAACTTGAACTCCCTTCGGATTTCAGCTTAGACAAAACAGCCTATCCCTGACATGCCTTCTCCTCAGTTAAACCATCAACATTTATTTCCCATCCCAAATATTCCTTGTTCTATTACGCTGTCCCTCCTGCTAGAGCTACTTTGCAGCTCCCAGTCCCAGAGCAATGGGGAATTCCATATTTGGGAGGCTTGAGCAAAGTGCATTTTTAATACAAAGCTCCCTGGTGGATCAGCTGACCAAGTGGCACCATAATGTGTTTGCCACTGAAGTAGGTCTCTCCTCTGGAGGAATCTGATCTGCAGGAAAGTAACACTGTGCTCTTTTTCTCCTCAGCTGTGGTGTCTATGTTTACTCTCCCCGTTGTATATGACAAGTACCAGGTAGGTCTGTCTGCATTTGGGGTGGCTGGGTGGCTGTGCCTGGTTGTTGCCTCTTTGACTTGGTCCCCTCTTGCTCTTTGCAGGCACAGATTGATCAGTACTTGGGGCTGGTGCGGACCCACATAAACACGGTGGTGGCAAAGTGAGTTCAGCGGCCGACTGTGTGAGGCTGTGGTGCCCTTGGGGGTGGCTGGGGCCTGGGTGCTCCTGGGGACACTGTGTCCTGTCAGTGCTGTCCTCCCCAGATCCTGGACTGTGAGAGGTTGAGGGAGAGCAGAACCCTGGAGAAACTCAGGCCCTCTCCTGCCATTTGGGGGAATTGTGGACAGAGCAGCCCACTCATGGGCTGGTGTCCACACTGGTACCCGGCCAGGACAAACAGCAATGAATGAGTTCTCTTCCCCACTGCTCGCTCCAAGCCTGGTTTTTTGCATTCAGGGAGTTACTAGCAGTGATGAACAATTGGGATGCCACCCTTTTACAGAAAGAACATACCTGGAAGCACCATGATCTTCAGTGTTTCAAGCCCCTATGAAACAGGCAGAAGACCTGGGTGAAATTTTGTTCTGAAAATTCTATTTTTAGACTCATTCCTGACTTTCTATAGACAGTAGACCATGGAGAAATAATGTTGGGGGGAGAATATCACTGAACATATCCCAAGATTACATGAACTACCAAAAACCAGGCCTGTAAGAACACCTAGATGGGCATCACTTCTGTTACTCATGGTACTTTAATTCACTTGTTGAGACAACATGCTGAGCGTGGACTAGAGATTATCCCTGGATAAGAGTTCAAATGGGGAACCACTGGAATGGAATAACTGCCTCAATATATAACCCTTTTTCTTTTTCTTCTTCATTTTTTAGGATTCAAGCTAAAATCCCAGGTGCTAAGAGAAAGGCAGAGTAAAGCAGACATCAAGAATTCATTGGCTACAGTAGTACATAATGGGGAAATCTGGAGTGAAAACAGCTCTGTTCTTACACTTTACTGCAAATTTATCATTCTTTTTTTTTTTTTCTCGACACCATAATCTTAGAAACATGAAATCTGGAAGCAGTGCTTTTCCCCTGCTGCTTCTGCACTTAGAATATTTGCAATCACTTGTGTCAAGCACTAAAGTATAGTAAAGAGAAAAGTGTACTAGATGTGGTTTTTTGTGTTGCTTATAAAGTGCATGATGGTGAGAGCCTAAATAATATTGACCTCTTTATTTAATTTTATTTTTTTTTTTAGTGTTTTTCCTTCTTCTATTGGCATTGCTTCTATAACTTTTAATGTTACATGTGGCTAGGGGCTTTCCTGCTTAGCGCACTTGATGCAATAGTTAAAATTGCTTCTACGTCACTGGGTTGCTGGTTGGATTCATCTTTATTAACTATATAGAATTGTAGACTGATGTTTTAGTGTTTTCCAGCACAAATAAAATAAACAGTAATCGGTACTTATGGTAATCAGTTTTGTATAACTCAAAAAATAAAAAGAAAAAAAGAAAACAAAACCCAGTACTTTTGTCGTAAAGGATTGACAGGCTGATTTACATGTATGGTAACTGGAAAGTTCCAGCATGTTCAATTTATTACAATTTGTATTACATTCTCTGTAGTTCCTAATGGACTTAATTATGGACTCTGAATATTTGCACTTATGTACTTGATACCGAATGCAGAAATAAATGTTACTAAATGTAAAAAGTTCTCTTTCTTGTCACCACTGGGGCTACCTTGACATTTGTGAGCTGGACATATACTGTACAAAAAGGAGAATTTTCCCTCTTTCTCTCTCCTCTGGACATCTGCACACACCTTGCCCTTACATCATGGTGCAGTCCAGCAAGTAATATCTAACTAAGAATAAGTAGCTCATCTAATATTTTTACATCTTGATGATTTTTCTTGGAATAAAAGGAAGATCTCTGCACACAGTTTGTTTATTTTTGTTGGTGGTGTAGCAAATATCAGGTACATGAACAAGTGTCTCTTCCTCTGTTTGCTCCCTGTGCAAACCACGAGCAGCACAGCACAAAGGGCATTTCAGTTTCCTTATCACCAATTGTTCTCTTACCCAAAGCTTTTCTCTGAAATCTGTTTTAAACAGAATCAGTATCAAATCCAGAGGCTGGGAGCTGTAACAATTGTTTACTCTGGTTCAAAGGAATTTGGTGTTTGAGAACCATAAAGGAGAGAAACAGCTGTTGAAAATTATCCAAAGTGCTTCAAAACAAACAATTGGTTAAGTGCTTGGTTTGCCCATTTGTGGAACACACCTGTGGAATTTTTTTTTTTTTTTTTTTTTTGGTATAAAAATGTGAACATCAAAATATCTTCAGACAAATTGCTGGTTTTCTCTTTTTCAGTCACAAAGGTTTTATGAAGAATTAATTTTTTTACAAAGAACTAGATTTTTAAACACTTATCCCAGCTTTTTAAATTTGAAGTCTTCCTTAGACTCATTCATTAATCCACCTTTGTCTCAGTTCCACATTGCCACAGTGACACCTGTCCAAGGCCAAGCTGCAGTTCTGCTTGTATCTAAAAGTAAAATCCAAATGCACATTAAGAAGTTGGTAGAAACATTAGTATGGCTGTGGGCTAGTTAATTCTTGTGACAAGTCTCAAATATCCTCATTTTCATTTAAGCTCTATATCTAAATGTTAAAAATACTAGGTTGGGTTTTAAATGTCACCTGCAGCTAGACAGGAACATTTTTCCTCTATGAGAAACTGAATGTCTTTTTTATATATATATACTAAAAAAACCCATATATTGGTTTTGATCAAATGGAGTATGTTTGCTTTAGCATGTTTGCAGCCAGGAGTCAAAATTCAACATGAACCCCCAGCTTTAACTGCCTTGGAGCTCCCTGTGTCTCTGAGGAAGGGAGTGCAGACCATAGAAAACATCCTTGAGAATAAAGATTGACCACCAGAATTCTTATTAGTTACAAAATGAGTGTGCAATTTTGAAAATGAGCCCATTTAATGTTCCATCCCCCTGGTCCCATAAATGTATTCCTCCCTCACACCCCCCTTGCAGTAATGTCCAAGATTGGCCTTTTGCAATGCTGAACCCTAAGCACAATTTAAAAGCTGCATTTCCTGCCTATTTGGAAATAAAGCAAAATAAACCTTCTGGAAGAGTTCAACTATTCCCAAGAGCTGAAACCAATACAGACCAAGACTCCCATTCTTGCCTCCTCCAGTATCACCCTCTCTCAAGCCTCAATCCCAGTCATGCTGACTATACCCCTGCACACACCTCTCAAACCCACATCCTTTTCTCACGTCCCACCTTGCCAAGCAAACTTCCCAACTTCCTCAGAGCTCTGACTTTCCATATATTGGCAGTAACCTCCTGCAAGTGCTGCTGAGCAGCTGGGCTGCCTTAACCTGGAGGGTGGGACCAACTGGGAAGGCCAAGCTGGGATGTGGGAGAAGCAGAGGGTTTCAGGCAGGGTTTGAATTGCTGATGCTGCTCATGGCCACCATCCCCTTCCTGGGATCACAGCAGCACTTTCTGTGGTACCTTTGAACATGGAAGCTTGGAGAAAGCCAGCCTCTGCTAATTCCTGCTCCTGCTACACACCTTGCAACAAGAGAGTCCATGTGGATATAGGGAGCGAAGGTTTGCAGCACCTTTGGTGTCCCTGGTAAGTCTCACTCACAGAGCAGCACCTTGTGGAGGGGTTGGGCATCCATTCTTTTGTTTTTCAAACAAGTGTGGGGGAAAATAACCAACACTGAGCTCAACTTGTTAAAATATTTTAGTGTGATTACAGGAGATGGCTGAAGATAACAGAATAATACATTCAGGAGCTGTGCTCTGAGATACACAGGCTGTGAAGCACTTTTGTCTCTGATCTTCATTTGCAAAGTAAAAAGCAGCAGTAGGAAAGCTTGATTAGTAAAAGCAGCAAACCTGTGGGTGTTTCTAGGCAGGTGAAATCTGGGAAGTAGCTCACTCTGCCTGGGTAAAATGCAGGGGAAGATGTTAAACCATTCATTTCTCTTCAAAGTGTCCCTTGAGGGGGGAACTTGGACATCAAATCACCAGTGATTCAGGGATCAGCATTTCTGCCTGTTCAAAGGCTGCTGTGATGAGATAAGGCAGTGAGGGGTGTTTTGAGCACCCACCTCACCAAGGGAGGTGGTTCATGTGGTTGGAGGTAGGTGTGTGCCAAATACCCGGCCTGGGCTCTGCCTCCCTCCTCATCTCTGCATAGTTTGTGACGCTGATGTTCCCTTTCTGGAGAGAAAGCTGAGAAGTCTCCAGGGTGAATGTCAGAGGCTTTAGATGTTAGAGGCTGTTTAGATGCAGGGACAGGTACAGAGCAAACCTTTCCGTGCCTGGGAACTGGCTGGGTAACGTAAATACAATTTTTGATCTGCCCAACATGGTGCTGCTTTTCAAGGAAGATAACAAGTCCACCTGCTGAGCTGAGCTGTGAAAGCCAGCCCAAATGACTGTGCTAATTTGAATTGAAAGTAATTTAACTCTGACTTGGGGATATGAAATCAGGAGTGCTCTGCTGGCAGGTGACAAAACTTTGTCAGAACATCTACCTGAGTTTTCTCATCTTCTGTGACTTTAAAATATCTTCTCCATGGTTTCACTTGTACCTTCCAGAAACTTTATAACCCTGCTCCTAAAATGCTGCCTGTTAACAGAGGCTTAATGGTTACTTAAAAGTTCTGTCAGAACTTTATGTCACTTAAATGTCTGTTCCTGTACCTTGAAATGATTACTGCATTGATATTTCCTGTGAAATGTGAATATTCTCGAAGGTCTCTGGTTTTGATTCCCTGGTTCTTGGTGCTTCAGCAGCATTCCACAGTATCATCAATTCCACAATACACATTGTATTCGCCTCTGTTACTGATCTGCTTTACCCTCCTTCTGCTCTTTAATATTTATCTAGTGAGAGTAGGATCATAAAGCACATGAGTGTGAGGAAAGCCCTGGAACTGGGAGAAGATAAGAATGTTATAATGTTCTGTGAGCAGCTAATCCATTTAAAGAGAACCTGTCTGCTCCCCTGTAGCTTTTGCACTCTCCCTGCTTGCTTTCAGATGGCAGCTGGCTCCCATCCGTGTCCTGGTGGGTTACAAGTCAGTCAGCTGTGAGCTCACCAGCCTTTCCTTCTCCATATGGGCTTGGGAAATACGTGGCAAGCCCGTGTGTTTGCCCAGTCCAGCTTTGAGAAGACCAAGTGTGATGCATTTCTTCCTGACTTCTCAATATATTCTTTTCTTAGGCACAGGATTAAGAGATGCTCCATCAGGGAGCGTGCCTGTGGGTTTCCTGGGATGCCAGGAATGGTTGGAGTGAGGCTGCTGGCACGAGAGAGCCTGGTGAGACTGGCTGGTGCATGCAGCACTGCAGGACATGTGGTATTTGGGTCAGGGTGAGATATGGCCACTGACAGGAGTTGAAATCTGCACTGCCGGAAGCAGAAGGAGAAGTGGGCTCTGCTCATTTCTGCCAGGCTTCCTTGGTGCTCAGCACCTGCCCAGGGGAGTGGCAGAGCCCTGCTCTCTGACACGACAGGGGAAAGATACTGGCAGTGGGGACCCCTCTCCACAGGGAAATGGGAGTGGATTCTACACAGGCAAATGAGCTTGTCCTGCTTCTCTCATTTATCTGAGCTGCTCATTTCCTTGTCTTTGGTGTCTGCTCACAAGGGAAGAGCCAGACCACAGTGTGCTGGACCTCTCCTCTTGTCAGCATCTGATCCAAGTGGCTGCCACTTCTGCAGCTCCCCTAGGAAGAGTTCTAAATCTACATAAAGAATGCCAGATTTATAATCTGGGGAGAGCACCAGGTGTGTGCAAGGCAGGCTAGTTACCTGTGCAGTTACTGTTCTGTTCAGCATTTTGGCAATCCCTCCTCAGCTGGAACATGCTCATCTCTGCAGTGCCCCTCTTCTCTTCCCTTTCAGTCCTTCTGCCCCAGCCAAAGCCCTGGGAGATGCTGAAGGCACGAGGGTCAGGGTAAGAGGATGGATAGAGCTGCAGAAGGAGTCTGTCTAAGAAAACCAAAGGATGCCTGTGCTGACATGCTTTCATTATTTTTCCCTCCTGTCTGCCCCTCCACCAGCAAGTCAGACTCATTTCCCTTGTTCATTGAATATTAAAGAGGTTCAGCCTCAAGGCTGCAATTTATGCCTCCTCATGAGTCTTTTTGTTTTAGCTGAAAAAATAATTCAGTCCAGCGAAGCTAATTGTCATTCACACTAAGGTCCCTCTGCACACATTTCCCTTTATGAGGGAGCTGTAAAGAGAATTTAGTTACGTTTTTACTTCTTTTGCACAGCCCTCTAATTTAGATGCAGTGATATAAAGTACCCCAGACTGGTGTAAAAATTACAGAGTTACAGAATCTCAGAATAGTTTGGGTTGGAAGGAACCTTAAAGCTTATCTAAAGTTTCAACTCCCTGCCATGGGCAGGGACATCTTCCACTATCCCAGGTTGCTCCAGGCCCCATCCAACCTGGCCTTGGGCACTTCCAGGGATGGGGCAGCCACAGCTTCTCTGGGCACCCTGTGCCAGGGCCTCAGCACCCTCACAGGGAAGAATTCCTTCCCAATATCCCATTTAACCATCCCCTCGGGCAGTGGGAAGCCATTCCCCTTGTCCTGTCACTCCAGGCTCTTGTTCAAAGTCCCTCTCCAGCTCTCCTGCATCCCCTTTAGGTTCTGGAAGGGACTCTGAGGTCTCTGTGTAGCCTTTTCCAAGCTGAACAGCCCCAGCTCTCTCAGCCTTTCCTCACAGCAGAGGTGCTCTGGCCCTCAAAGCATCTTTGTGGCCTCCTCTGGACTCTCTTCAACAGGTTGATCTACAGTATCATCAAAAATTCTTATATTATTTTATAGATGTGCCAAAAACAACAAAAAATATATGTAACATGCAGGCAGCGGAGTGACTTCAATAGCAGATGTCTTTACACAAAATATTCTTCATTTGCCAAGTTAGACATGAGGTCTAATTTAATTTCTCCTAATTCCACAGATGCTTGCTTGGAGAAACCAGCATCCACACAATCATTACACTGAGTGAAAAAGTATCACTTTTGGCACAGGTTAAACAGAATTACTGAGCAGTTACCAGCAGAACACCAGCTTGACTTCTCAGCATTCAGCAAATTTGAGGCACTTAGTTAGGAAGAGGTGGGCTGCAACCTTCTTAGAAGAACCTACCTGGGGAAGCACCTCTTGTGTTCCTTCTAGCTAGAAACCTTGGAGTTCTGGAAACCTTCACACCTCTCTCCCCTCAAAATCTATGCAATTTACAACTTTTTCCCTAGATAAAATATAGAAATATGGTGAACTGCGGAGAGAAAAACTCTCAAAAACTATACTGTGAGCTTTCACGTGCCAGCTTAAAAAAAACCTGAAGGAATGTAAAATTCTAATAGTACTACTGTCTCTTTTGAACACCAGACTTTCAGGAAATCAGCTTGCATTTTAATTCTGACATCATCATGTAATCAAGAATCTCTCTTCGTCTCAAGTGTTTTCTCCCACCCACTTTCCCCACAGCAGTCACACGTCTATGACTCACATACTATACCAACAGTGCAAATTAAAAGAAAACATTTTTTCCTACTGCCATTTAGCCAGAGGTACTCCCACAGCTCCCCAGTCACAAGAGACTTGAGTAAGTTGGCATTCTAGGGAGAAGTGGGGCTGCCTCTCTTATGCAGGATGAACTGATGATCAAAACTAAATTTTGCAAAGAAAAAAATCATCCAGAGAAGCCCTTAGAGTACCTGGAGTCAAGGTGTCATGGGTATGGTGCTGTGAGAGAAATTATGAGTGAAGCAGATATAACCTTGATTGATGCAAGATTTTTAAGGAGATGTCCAGGAGCAGATGGGAATTGGTGGCATAAAATGAAAATAAAAAAGCTCCTGAGCTTTGCTAAAGATATGGAGTGGTGAATGTCATGAGGGAATGCCATAGGGAAGGAGAGGGGTAATCTTGACACCGTGAGCAGTAAAAATCAGATTATGTTTTGCATTGCAGAGTTTTGTCCTGGATTTAAAACAGAAAATTTCCTTGTTGGCTAGAAGGCTGCTGGTTAGAAACAAATACTGATGAAAAGTTCTGGTTAAACACTGTGAAAATGCTCAGTGGGACAGAGAAGTGCTGTTAGGGTTATGCAAGGGGATGTGGGGCCATTACAGGACTGGAGTCCAGAAGAGTTTTAGCAAATCAGATGCTGGGAAGGGGGAATAGAATTGCTCTTTACATGTACATTGGGCAAAAACACAGGAAGGCTAAAACACAGGAAGGCTAAAATCTAAGCTGGTGCTTAATGAAGGTGCTAAATAATGACGTAGAGGAAAAAAAAATTGCATTCCATGGTTTTGTTCTGTAAGTTCAAATTTATTATTGCTCAGGGAAATTAACACTGGCTCCCAAATAGGAGTTACAAACAAATATTGTGAATTTCTGAGTCATTTAAGGTGGGAAATAGATTATGAAAAATGCAGAGTGTCTTGTTGATAACATGTGCAAGTGGCAATTCCCCATGTGGCCTTCTGTTGTCAAATGTGAATTAACAAAAAAAAAATGAGTTTATGAGAAGGATTGGAGGGAACCACACACATTTTTTCCCCCAGCAATTACTGCACCAGTGCATTTAGCCATTAGAGAGTGCCTGTGTTTATTTATCAGGGAGAGACCATTGCATGGATGTGGATATGACCAAGCAGACCTGCTGAAGTCAGAGAAGCTCTCCCCAGGTCACATGAACTCAAAATTTGGCCCATTCTCCTTGGGAAGAAAAGATTGCTCTGGTCATTTATTATGATGTGATCCCAAGCAGGGTGTTCCAGGCTCAGCTCTCAGAGAGGGAGGCGCTCACCCAGGCACCCGTGAGGTGAGGCCATCCTTAGGCTTGTGACAAAATTTCAAAGCCTTGTCAGTTCTTCCATTTGCAGATGGTGCTTCATGACTCCTCTTGTTTCCTGGGAGTTAGAAAGATGCTATAAAGGCAGACTGGTGAATCTGGTTTGCTGTGACATAATTTTGCAGGTGGGGAAAAGGGTAACCAGATTAGATTCAGGTTGTGATGGATAGGTTAATAGAAATGAGTGCAAACAAACCCACAGGGGTTTTCTGTTTGGTGTAAGTAAATAGAAATGGAAAAAATCTACTAGAATTCCCTTCTTAGATTTTAATAAACTTGTCAGGACGCAGGTGATTTATGAGAGATGGAAATTTCCATTCACAGTGAAGGTGCAGTTGTTCAGACTGAGAGTTGTAGTGTAAGGAAGGAGGGAGCAGAGCAGATCCTCCTATGCAGAATTACCTCTGCTAACTCAGGCCCAGCACCCTGGGCTCTTGTAGGCTGGTGCTGCATTTCCCAGCTACTCTCTCCTTCAGGCTGGGCAGGGATTTTTCTGTCCCCATTTGATGATGATTGCAGTAGCTGAATTTATTTCAGATGTAGGGCAGCAATAAATCCTTAGAAGTCTGGGGCTAAAAATCAGAATTTAGCTTGAATGTCCTGCAGCAGCGATAAAACCATCCCAATTCATGACTTATCCTTAGCTTTTGCACTTTATGTGTCTGTACCTTATTTAACAACCTCATCTTTGACAGAGTTTGAAAGCAAGACCTGCAGATAAGGTTTTATTGGACATGCAGAGGCAGCATGATGGCAATGGAAAAGACATTTCTCTAGGAGAAGAGACACCTCTGTGGAGGACCTTTTGTGCAGGAGTCACCAGACATCATATTTTAAGTGTTAAAGGACTGAAATTCCTGTGCAACTCTGCAGAGCTGTTTGAAGTGAAGTCCTGGCTTGAAATACCTACTGGAAAAAATAAGTTACTATTTCATATCAGCAGTTCTGATTTTTGAGGCTGTTTTTACAGAAAAAAAAAAAAGAGAGGTTATACAGTTCATAAAGAAAAAGTAATATTACTATTATTTTCCATTAAAATATGTAATTCCACTGATGTATTTGTACAAAGCTGTGCCACCACAACTGCAGGACCATAATATATATTAAAAAAAAAAGGTGAAGAATAGGTAAATATTCTACATAGAAATATTTTATTGCTTGAAAAGGAACCAACCTATAATTCTTCCTCAATAATAATTTCTAGTTGAGGGGCTAAACTCACCAGGAGAATGGAGTACTTTGGTATTACAGTGCTGGGTTAATGGTTGAACTCAATGATCTTAGAGGACTTTTCCAACCTCAGCAATTCTGTGATTCTAAATCCATTTGTTTACTTGGCTTAGAGCTGCCTGAATTTCAGTCAGGTACAAAAGTGCAGCTACCAAGTTCACTGAGGCCTGAGTCCTGTTTAAGACTTGAAAAGATATTCAGAAAAAGCCTCCTCTTCTTCCTGGCAAAGTTCAATTGCTAATTATTCAATTTGCTGTCATGCAATGAACAGATGACTTTCTTTGCCCCCATAAAGCCGGGTAAAATAGGTCTTCTGCTATTCCAGGATAACTGTGTTCATCCAGATAATGTTATTTTACCTGCAGGGCAATGAAGACAAGGATCCAACTATTTTTGGGGTGAACTGGAGACACTTTGCACATTGAAATCACAGAAGAGCATCGCTCTAGCCCACAAGGTGGGGAGCAGTGATTTGCCCCATCCCTTACAAACATCAGGAGGAGGGATGGGAAGGTTCTCACCTCGCTTGGGATCAGGTCCTGACACACAGATCGTTTAACACCTGCCTGCTCTCGGCACAGTTCAATTTCCAAGGCAATTTCTCTGAGTGCTGGAGGTGAAGGATGGCCCCACCTTTGGTGCTGGGCCCTTGCTGAGCCGTAAATCCATGCTGATTTGGAATGGGGAAGGTCTCCAGGAGCAGCCTGGCAAGGTGACAGCAGCTGTAAATATGATGGAGGAAAAGGGGCCATCTCCTGTCAAGCTGATTGTCTCCAGAGGAAAGATGCAGCACTTTTTATTAGACTTTTTTAGGTAATTGCAAAGAGGTGAGGCTATCCTGCTGGTTCTTTGTTTTTACAAACCTGTTTCTCACAGAACTGGTCAGCAGTGCCACCTGATATTCCCTCATATGATCACAACTCCATCTTCAGTTTTGAACTGAGGATATTTGTCCTTAGACCCCCCTGTGATAACTGTAAAACACAGATGGCTGCATTTAAACACATCCACAGGAAAACCCCAAAATGCAACTCAATTGCAATGTGCAGGCTTCGAAGAGAAAATAAAGTGTGTAAGGTTTACTGCTAACATTTCTTAAGCTTTCATGGTTTTAAAATTTGGGATGCCAGCATAGTCTCCAAAATTATTTCTAATAGTCTAATTTTTAATCAGAGATTAGTTCTTTTAACTGCTAGAAGTACCGTATGCCCTGTGTTTTGTGACATAACCATCTCCTTGTATTGTACATGTTTTCTAACATGAATAACGTGGGGTTATTTGGAGCCAAGGATTAACAGGGGAAATGGATCTTATTTTAATTTACTGTTTTTAATTGTTTTGTTTGTTTGTTTAAAGATCTGCCTAAGAAAACATAGTTATCCCCATGGCTACAGTGGCTGTCTTTTCCTGTTTCCTTGGGTAATATAAAAGACATAAAATCCAAAAGGAAGAGTCACAGCAAGTATTTGGTGGGGAAGGGCCATGTGAAGGCCACGTTTTCCAAGGTGAGGTGACTGCCATGGTTATTAATGCATTTCCTCCTCATCTTTTTGGTTTTACTCTCACATACGGGGCCATCTGGTTCCTCTGTGGGACTCCCAAGACTTTCTGGCAAGCACATACCTGAAGATGTCTAGGGTTTTTCCTCTTTGAGCCTTTCTACTACATCTTATTTCTGGAAACCCTGCTCAAAAAAAAACCAAAACAAACCCAGAGAGCTTCAGTCTCTACCTGTCAGACAAGGCTGGCTGTCAGCAGTGTTGATGTTGTAGGGCAGCACTGGGAAAACCCTGCTCCACTGCCAGGTCTGGTGGCACGTTAAAGGAACACGGTGGTGAGGTGGCAGGTGGTGAGAGACAGATGCTCCTTGTCCCCTCTGCCTCTGAAGTGACCACATGGCCTGGGATCTGAAGGCAGAAGGAAATTTAAAATATGCTCAGAGCACAAATTCATTCCTCTCAGGTCCTGAGAGGTTAGAAGCTCTTGAACTGTCTTGAATGTTAATTTTTTTTTCCCCAAGAACCTGGTTATGGAGCTGTTGGGCTTTCTTGGAAGATAAATGTGACCCATTGAATGCCATTTGTCATGGTGACTGCTGTAAGAAATACAGCCTGCTGTCAGGGTACCTGGATGGATTACAGGGATGCAAAGCTGGAACAATTCAGCAATCAGCATCTCAGTGTGAAGGCCTTCCTGAAAGAGATGAAGTAATGGCTAAAAACAGAATAAATTTGTTTCAGAAGGCAAGATTAATCCTCATGCAGGAGAAGGATTGCTTCAAGTGCAAGGAAGGAAATTGCACTATGAGTAATAAAGTTGCCCAGAGAAAAAAGCACCAAATAAACTAAGTACCAGGAGACACATTTCAAACAAGTTTTATCTGTCTCTGAAATGCCCCTCTTTGAGATGTAGGGGCAGACGTGGCTGAGCAATCTCCAGGGATGGATTCCACACAATGCCTCTGGTTATCACTCCAAATTGTCCAATTTCAGAATGCTTAGAACTTTCCATCATTTTCAAATGTGTTCAACTGTAATGGAAAGTTATTCCTGTCTAACAAAACCGTGAGGATTTGGCTCAGCTTGTGCTTGTAACATGTACACCACAAAATATTCACTTCTGGAGGCCTCAGCTATCAGAATAAGAATGGGATGGGGGCCTGAGCTGCCCTGTTGCCTTTGGGATGAGTTTCAGGGAGATTTGGTTTCAAATGCTGCACATTTCTAATGTCCCTCGAAGAGCTTTTAACCAGGAGGTCAGAAAAAGGCATTCACAGATGAGAGAAATGGCTTGGGGCGACATGAGCTGGTTGATGAGATGTGAGATGGTCTGGAAACGCTTTCCCAGCAGCAGTCCATGATCTCAGCACTCTGCCCTCCTGGCCACTGTCAGGCTGCTCTTCAGGAGGGATTGCAAGAGGGACAAAGCAGGGACTGTGCCCTGTCCATGACATGATGCCAGTGAACAGGGAAGTGATGGAGTCAAAATCCCTGCAGGAGTTTAAAAGCCATGAGGATGTGGCACTTGGGGACACGGTTTAGTGGTGGCCTTGGCAGTGCTGGGGGAACTGCTGGAACTGATGATCTTAAAGGTCTTTTCCAACCTAAATAATTCCATGTTTTTTGGGAATATGGTGTGCAAGCAGTGCTCTGCTGTGCAGGGAACATCAGCTGGTGCTGTTCTGAAGTCAGAAGTTTGTGCCTGTGGCAATGAGTAAGAGAGTCCAGGAGGGATGGAAAAGGGTCAGCTGACTTTTTTTTTGCATATCATCTTAATTTTTAAGCCTCTTTTAAAAGGTTTAAAGGCTTGATTAGGAGAAAAACTTCAGCAGTGAAGAGGTTGGGATAAAAGGCTGTCTGGAGTTTGGAGGAGCATGTAGGAAAAAATGGCAAGACTTTCCAGAGGAATCTTTTTCCTTAATAAAACCCCTATATTTGAAAAAGCTTTGCCTCACTAATGTGAGTTTATGGCTGGCATTTATTTTTGGTTTAGAAAGAGGCGTAGAAGGAAATTGAAAATATCTAAATGCTTTATCTCAAATTTTTTTTTAATTTTTTTTTTTCTGAATAAGATGTTTAATCTAGCAAACAGATGCTTTGAGAAAGCAAGTGAAAGAGACCTTTTAGTGCCTTTGAGCCCCTGGAAGAGGCCACCAGAGAGCTGCAGAGGGGCTCTGTACAAGGACCTGGAGGGACAACCCTGGGCCAGTGGCTTCCCAGTGACAGAAGGCAGCACTTAAGTTAGATTTTATCATGTATCTTCATTTATGCACAATATGCCTTAAATTTTCTGATGTTTCTGGGGAAAATAACTCACAGTTCTATTGACCTGAAGGTGGCAAAAAAAAAAAAAATAAAAAAATTGTGATTTCAGACTGCTGTTGTTAGAAAGAATTGCTGGGAATTGCTACAAAATGGTGAAGTTGGGGTAAATTCTGTCCTTTCAGAACAGAAACTCTGCTGTTTCCTTTGTTTCCCAACATTTCTCCTGCTGATATTTCATAGACAATGCCATGCCAGTGGCTGGTCTCCATCAGGGATGAGGATGGGCAGGTAAGGCTGAGGTAGGAGCTTCTCCCTGGCCTCTGCTCCCCCCAGCTGTGGATAAAGACCCCATGGTCATGGGGCTCGTTTTCCAACAAGTTAGTAGATGAAATTACAACCAGAGCTCTCAGCTGGCCAAGTGCCTCTTCTTCACTACAAATTATTCATGGATTACAAATTTTCTTTTTCCCTCTCCTATGAGGATTCAGGCTCTGTTACAAAACCAGGATATAAAAAAATTTCATGCCACTGTAACAGGTACAATAATATTTTGGATGAATTCAAATCCCTGCAGTTACTATTTCAGCTCAAGCTAAATTAAAATTTACAACACAAAGAATAGCTTCTGGACTAATGTAAATCTCACTTCAGGCTTTGACGAATCCGGATTAGTAGTTTTGGTTGGAAAAAGATATAATGAAGGCATGACTGCCTGGAAAAATTCTGAAGATTAGCTACACCCTGCTTAAGGGGAAATTATTTTGATCCACAGCTCTCAGTTCAGTTTAATAACCTCTGTAAATTTCTCTGGATGACTGTTTTAAAAGATTAATTCAGTAGAATTGAAGTTGGAAGCATTTTGTCACTGAAAATTTTACCAGGTCCTGTGGACCTCAAACGCTGCTTGTGCATCTGCCTCTTCTGTGCACCAGGAGGAGGAGGAGTGGGAAAGATGCTGACCTACTTTAGAACAAGGGAAAACAGCTTTAGCAAATGATTTTTTTTAAAAAAAATTCCTTTTCTTTCAGAGTAATCCTTGCAGAACAATAGAGCAATATTTGACACTTAGAAACCATACATTGTAATTTCATTGTGTTTTTGCATTTAGGAAAACACTTGGAAAATGAAGACTCTGCATTCAGTGGGGAAATGGTGCAGTGTCTTGAAGGTACTATTGCTGCTAATAAGAAATTGGTGTGGAAAATTTAATATTTAGTCTCAAACATATGGGAATAGATTAGTTGGTAACCGTGGAATTAATCTTTCACAGTTGTACTATTAGGAGTGTTCTCTGGTGTGAATTAAGAGAGAGAGAGAAAGGCATTTTGGGGGGATCAGGGAGTGTTTGCCTGCACTTTGCTGCCTGCAGAAGTTTGGCTGCCACAGAAAAAATCAGCCTGACTAGGGAAGATGACACAGCTGAGCCAAGCCTTGGCTCACCTGGAGAGGTTTTAGTGGGGGAGCAGAAGATGTCATTTATACTTTATAGTGTAAAAGCTGGGGAAATGGGACGTGTTTTGTATTTGAAATACTTCTGTCAAAGTAGAAAGAGTAAGGGTCTTATGGTCAGTGAAATAAATTGTGACTCAGGGCTGGAGTTCTCATCTCAGATCTGTTGTGATTTCATTGTTTGCTTTTGTGCACCTGCAGGCTCTGGATCTGCACTGACTCAGCAGGAACACCTTGAAAATCACATGGGAGCAAAGATCTGCTCATGTAGGGCTTTGTGCATCATAAAGACCTTAACACTGTCAGTGCCAGGGGGGAAAACACTGCTCCCCTCCCTCAGTGCTGCTGTGGGGATGCCCCCACTGCTGTCAGATGCCCTGGGACCGGGTGAAGAAGGATTTTTTTAAAAATAATTTATATTTACTTGAAATTTTGTGTAGATTCATAGAATCATAGAATACCTTGACTTGAAAGGGAACCACAAGGGTCATCAAGTCCAACTCCTGGCCCTGAAAAGGGCATCCCAAAAAATTCCACCATGGGCCTGAGAGTGCTGTCCAAACATCTCTTGAATGGTGCTTGATCATAAAAGACCTGGCAGCAATTATGGGCTGGGGATGGCTGCTCACAGGTAACTGCTGTAAGACCTCTGAAGCCAATAAAGCCAGAATGGCTTCAAACAGAAGGTGTTTTAAAAACATCTCCATAATGTATTTATCTATGCAGGTGTAAAACTTCTAAAATTTCCCTTTCTCCTTCAGTGGGTCTCTAAATCATCTGTTTCAGGCCAGCTCTGCATTAGTCTGTCAGATGAGTGTTTTATTCAAGGTGATGAAATCATAAAGCTGTTTTCTTTTTCACCACTTCAGCTAATTGAGGATGTAACTCACAGGTAAATTAAAACCTTTTATGCATTTATTTCACACCTCTAAATATTTCACCTTGCCAAGGAAAGGAGAGTAATTTCTATGCATGGATGCAAAACTGGCTCTGCAGACAGCAAAGTTCAACAATGTAATTTCTTTGCATAGTGTCTCAGCAGGTGATTGTAACTTCCAGAAAAATGGAAGGAGAAAGATTTAACTGGATTTATGAATAAACTGTGATGCTTTAAAGACCATCTTGTTCCAACACCCCTGCCATGGGCAGGGACATCTTCCACTACCCCAGGTTGCTCCAAGCCCCATCCAACCTGGCCTTGGACACTGCCAGGGATGGGGCAGCCAAAGCTCCTCTAGGAAAGTTGTTGAGCAAAGTGAGCAAGCAGAATGATTTACCTAGACATGGAAAATATCCAGTATCAAATAGTTAAAATTAAAAAAAAAAAAAAGTAAGGAAAAGGTGCTTTTTCATCAGTTGTATTACTTCATTGTCACCTGTGGATTTTTTAATTGTCAGAAATTTGAAGGCATACGGTGGAATGTCTAGAAGAGACTCTAAATAGCAGCAATCTTTGCTTCAGAATGCAGAATTTTCCAGGAGAGATTATTGCAGAGATGACAGGTAGTCTTGACTTAACCAGCCCTGAAAAAAACACCCCCCAGAAAAAAACCCTGCAAGAGAACTGAATTTTATATGCCTTTAAACAATTTGCAGTATTCTATAAAATAAATCTTACTGCTAAAAATTATTAGTAATAATAATAGTTAATAAGTTATTAATGGAAGAAGATGGGTGTTTGCTGGTGTGTGATACTGTGAGGGTTAATTTCTCACATGAGAGTTTAAAGGAAAGGAATCTTTATTTTTTTTTAAGGTTTTTTTTTAAAAGTACTTTTTTAAAGTACATGTTTTACTTTTTTTAAGACCCTGCAGAAGCAGAATGACTTTGAGGAATGACTGGAGAGCTGCAGCTTTTAATTCTGATTCCAACAACTTCCCTCTGTGTGAGGTAGGGATAATGATACCTAATTAGATGTGATATTGCTTCTGGGTGGGGTTCACCTGTCCAAATGCTTGTCACCTGTCCCTTTCAGACAGCAAAAAGAAAGAGGCATTTTCAGACATCCTGCATCCTGGAATAGATGCTTCAAAGCGAATCAGAAGAATCACAGCACCATTTAGGTTGGAAAAGTCTTCTAAGATCAAGTCCAGCCATTCTGCCAGCACTGTCAAGGCCACTAACCTGTGTCCCCAAGTGCCACATGCACACATTTCTTAAATCCCTCCAAGGATGGTGACTCCAGCACTGTCCTGGGCAGCTGTGCCAGTGCTGGAAAACACTTTCAGTGAGAAGATTTTTCCTTAATACCCAATCCAAACCTCTCCTGGCACAACTTGAGGTCATTTCCTCTTGTCCTGCTCCTGGTTCCCAGGAGCAGAGCCCGATCCCTGCCTGGCTGCTCCAGAGTGTGGAAAGTTTCCCTCTGAGCCTCCTCTTCTCCAGGCTGGAGCTGGAAGTTCCTCTTTCTCTCCATTGGCTATGACAGGAGGCTAAAACCTCAGCTCACATTTAGATATCCACATGAAATAAAGTTTGAGCTCTACTTCTCTTTTTTCCCCTCAGGAATGACTTGATTTGTAGGATGACCAAGGCATATTCTGCTCCCACCCTTCTCTTTGCTCTGTGGTCACAAAACAAATTGTTCAGGGAGCTGGTAGAGATGAAAGTCAGAGTTTCCTTTACTTGGGAGAAGCAAGGGAGCTGCAGTTCTTTATCCAGCTAACCATGAGGCCACATAACTGCTAGTGGTGACACAGGAGGAGGGATGGGAATGTGGCAGAGTGGTCAGGGAGAGCAGGACTGGCTTTTTTTGAATACTACTGAGTTACATCAGCTTTAAATTCATCAAGAAACAGCAACCAGGCCTTCTCTTTTTTTATTCTTTTTCTTTTCCCCCCCCACAGCTGTGTTTGATGTTTGTTGTTTACTCTTTTATAGCCAGTTCCCTGCCTCACCTCTCTCTGCCCACAGCATGAGAAGGCCAGAAGGCTCTTTGTACTTTTTGCTCCCATCCTGCACTCCCTAAGTGGTTTTTTTTTTGTAGAGGTGGAAGTTCTCTGGTGTGTCTCTTATCTCTGAAGCTGAAATGATGCTGTAGCACAACAGCCCTGCACAGAGGAGCTTCACCCCCAGTGCCTCCACACTCTTCCCTTTCGCACAGCTTTGGCTCCTCTGGGAGAAAAATACTGAATTTCAAGGCAGGTGATCCCACTCCTTCTCCTTGGCTGCCAGAGCTCATTGTGCAGAAGATGTTTTGGGGAGGAAAGGAGTAATTGGTATCAGTTCACTCTATGTCTAGTGAGTTTCTTAGATAAACAGCATCAAAAAGAGCATTTGTTCTGTGAGACCACAGCAGGCTGCTTCTCGTTGATAAATGCAGATGACTCAGGGAAAATGTGGTAAGATTAAATTCCTGGAATAAATCTGGGATTTCTGGGATGTTGGAATCACAGCTATCCTTTACCAGCTGACAGCATCAATATGAGAGAACTGAAGATTATAAATCAATCCCTTAATGCATTATCTTATATATCTAAATAGCTTTTTATACCTAAGAGGCTTTTGCTTGTTCTGCATTTATTTTTTAGCCCTTGTTATGGCTGCACATGAGTCTGGTGCTGCTCAGACACATCAGCTGCAGCTTGTTGTGCTTATGGAATTGAATTTTTGTGTGAGAGGCAAAAAAAACCTTTGGAAAGAGAGAATGCTGCACCATGGCATGCGTGGAAAATTGCACTGGAGAGATTATTGAGGGGAATAGAAATATTTTCAAAACATGGTGAGCAGTGCTTGGCCCTCACCCCTGCAGCTCACTGCTGATGTTCCTAAGCAACTCTCTGCTGCAGCAGCAAGAGGTTTTTAAGATCTTTTTTTCTGGAACAGCAGAGCCTGCCTGCTGCTGCCTGCCTTCTGCAGCCCTGGAAAACTGGAGTTTTTACAATTAATGTTAAGGAACTGCTGCAGACAAAAATCACAGAATCATTACTTTGGAAAAGCCCTCTAAAATCATCAGGTCCAACCATTAGTTCAGCATTGTTAAGCCCATCATTAAAACAGCCCTAAATTTTACATCTTTTAAATCACATCTTTTAAATCCCTCCAGGGATGGTGGCTGCAGCACTTCTCTGGGCAGCCTGTGCCTGGTCACCCTTCCAGTGACAACATTTTTCCTAATATCCAATCTAAGCCTGGCACAACCCTTGAGGTTGTTCCCTCATCGAAAATCATAGTTTTCAGATAAATAAAAAGGATAAAAGAAGAATTCTGAATCTGTAACTGTGCTAGAGATCCATCTTCTTCTTCAGGAGTTGCTCCAGCAGAGACTTGGGAGATATTTGTTTTCTCCCTGCCAGATTTCAAGTCACTGTCACCTTCTGCTAGAGCTGTTCAAAAATAAATCACAATGCCCCTTCCTCAGGGAAGCCTCTTCCTGCTCTCCTTGTTCTTGCAAGCAGCCCTTCCATTTTCAGTGAAACTGGTGGGAAACAGCTGCATCAGAAAAAACATGAATTTCTAGAAGCTGAGATACAAATAAATGGAATCTGTTTCATTGGAACACAAAGTCCTAGAAGGTCTTATTCCAGCTACTGGTCATGTCATGCTTTATTGTGTGTATATTCATTTTGTTTGTGTATGGATCAGCAGGGATTCATTCCAACAAACACAGAATGGTGGAAGCACAGAATGGTTTGGGTTGGAAAGGACCTCCAAGCCCATTTTGTTCCAGCCCCTCTGCCATGGGCAAGGAAACCTGGAATGAGATCATCTTGAAAGTCCCTTCCAACCCAAACCATCCTGTGCTTCTGTGAGCTGATAAAAAGGTAAAAGCTTTGACACCTACTCCCAGTTCTGCTGTGCCAAAAATGAAATTTCCTTAGAAATTATTCCATATGTTGAATTTTGCCTTCTCATATTCAGCTAAATGTTTCCACAGTGGCACAGGCAGAAAAGGGGCTCCCTTGGCCTTGGGTGCACATGTGCAGTTTTGCCTTCTGTGTGTGTGTGGTTTATATAAATGTATGCACTCACAGACACGGAATGTGAATTTTTTTCTGTATCAGAACCTTTCAGAAAGTCACATCTGTATTGATGCTTCTGACAGACTGTGAGACAAACAAACACACACTTGGAATTCACTCCCTCCAGGCAAACTGCTTAAAATGAAGGTACCTGCATTTCCCAGCAAGCTGTGAGATAAGGTTTTACTGGCTTTTATGTTCTGTCCTACTTTCTGTTGTGTATATTTGATATACTTTCTGAATGACAACATGAAGACAGATTACCAGATGAAAAATTATTTAGATTTTTTACTAAAACTGGTATAATCAGGTTCCTACAGTGGAATAAAATCACATGAAATTTGGCCAGGTCCTAATTTGCATGATATATTAATTAATCATTGTTGCTTTATCTTACAGAATTTTGTCATTTGGTGCATAGCTGTGATTTTTGCAGAAAATTATTTTCTTCCAGTCTTTTTGTTTTGTTTTGTTTTGTTTTGTTTTGTTTTGTTTTGTTTTATTTTGTTCTGGAAGGCTTCAGATGTTTTCATTTAAAGTGTTAAACGCTGCACAGTACATTGCTCAGTTAATTGCATTCTTTTTAATAAGGAAGAAAGAAATGAAAAGAAAATCCTTGATGCTCATCTTCCAAGAAAATCTTCCAAGAAAAAGGTTGAATTTGAAAAGCTGAATATAAAATTTTTGGATTTACAGCTTTTGATAAGTCAGAATTCAATGGTAAATTATACACAAAATTCTTTGGGTTCATTCAGTGCAAAGGTCAAAATTCAATTTCATAATTGGTCAAAGTGAGGGGCATTTATAGAGAAATGCAGTCCCTACCTTTTAAGAAAAAAAATGAGCTTTTTTGATGTCTGACCTTATTAACTGTTAATTACTTGGTTACAAGGTAATTTTCAAAAACACCAGGTCTGTACAGACTGTTTTTACCAGAATCATGGAAGAGTTTGCCACTCTTTTGGTCAATTTGTCAGGACATTTTTATAAGGAATGTTAAAAAGAGTCAGGGAGAGGCTGATTTGGATCCCAGTCCCTCCCCTGCCTCTGGTGGAGCTGCTTGGAGGACCAGCTGAAAAGGAGAAATTAAAATCAACAGATATTTAGTGGATGCAAACTATGATGTGAAATAGGAAATTCAGAAATGACTGTTCAGACATTATGAAAGACTTTGTACACCTCCAGAATTTTAACCTGAATTAATCCTGCAGTGAGGGTCCCTCAAATAGTAGATTTCACAGGTTAACATTTTAAAGTTTATTAACTCTTTCTGTGATTAAATGCTTTTAAATACAGAAAATACTGCCTTAACCACTGCTCCTTCAATATTTTTTCTTTGCAGGCTGTTGAAATTTTAAGTGTGAAATCTCAGAAGGGTTAGAAAATAGTAGATACTCATGCAGATATTATGAAAACTTTAAAAAAACCCACCAGTAGCAGTAAAGGGATTCATTATCTGCTGTTTTGGAAATTTCATTTGTTTTGACATATTCTGTTTTATTTTTATAGGCTATATTTAATTCTCATAGCAAAACTGAAAAAACAAAACCAAGCAAGTGGAAAAAATGGAATTTAAAGAGACAGACATTTTGGCATCCTCAGAAAAGAGAACCTGTGGCACAGAGGTTTCTCCTTCTGAATGTCACATCACAAAAGGTGTGAACAAACAAAATAATCCAAATATTCTGTGGACTTATCCATGTTATATTCATGGAGCTCAATGTGCATATCCTTAATTTAACACTGTAATAATAATTTTATAATTATTATTATATATATGTTGTTTCTCTCCTGATGTGCCTTTTGAAGGGTTGTAGTACAAAAGTAAAGGGGGAAAAGCTGAGACTCTTCCTGGTGAACCAAACCCCACTTTTGAATCCCCTTCCCTCTACAATCTGAACTAGGAATCCCTACAGAGAAGAAAATATGAGTTCCTGGAAACTTGTGTAAAACCATTGCTCAGAACTCTACTATTTTTCTTGGTGGCAGAACTATTTCATTAATGTCCTTGTGAAATGAATGTTGCCATTAATTAGCAATGAAATTACTGTAAAAAATGAGCTGCAGCCAGCATGCAGCCATGGCCCTTGATCTTGTAGGGAGTTATAAATGTCTTATCTTTTCTCAGCTTTAACTTCAGCAGAAATATCTTTGCTGGGGAAGTTGACCAAGATGTTTTGAGGGCCCAGGGAGTTATGATCCAGAGAGTTGCAGCCCAGGAATTTCACAGCCTGAGTGGAACAGAAGCACTCTCTATCTCTTTCTTTTTTTCATTTATTTGTTCTTTTTCTTTTTTTTAATTTGTGCTGCATTTTTACAGCTGCTCAGTTGAGTTGAGCTGAAGAAAATATCTCATCAATGTATTTTTTCCTTTATATTTTTTGCCACATGCTCCCCTAGCCTGTTCAAGATGGATTTCTGGTTCTGTATTTTTTGTTATAACACTGCTAGGGTGCTGGGGTTTCTTCTTCTTCTTTTTTTCCTTTTGGTTTATCCTCTTCTCTGTATCAGATTTTTTCCCTCAAACACTTCTTTAGGCAGGCTCATGCTTCTTGCACAACTCCTGTTTTGTACAGGAAATTAAAAAAAGGAAGCAGTTATCCCTTGTTCTGAGTGAATCTTGTCAAACACACAAATAAATGCACAATGCTCACCCAAGAGAGAAATAGAAATTTGTGCTCAAACTTTTATTCTATAGACCAGAAGGTTGGACTTGCCCACCTGAAAGCACCTGTTTTCTCCCTGTGTACTTTTCCTGTGGAAAATGTTGCCTCTCCTCACAAGCCTGCCTTGACTTGTAATTTAAGACCTTGTAGTAGAAATCCTACAACTTCTGGATGTCCTTGCTTTCTTTGCCAGTTTTATTCTCATCAGACATGTCAGTGGGAATTAATGAATAAAGATGGAATGGAACAGAGCTCAAAAGCATGTAGACATACCTTATATCCATATAAGAGATCTGAAAATTAGAATGCAATATTTTTTTCTTAATTTTAATTTTTTTTTAAATTATTTTTTTCTTTAAAATCTCCTAAATATGTCTGCATTGGTTGTGTTTATTAGGATTCAGCTTGACTCTGAGTTACTACTTTTACAATCAAAAATTGCCCAGGAAAAGAAGGATTTGAATAATGAACATGTAAAGGTAAGAGAGATATATTTATCCTGGCTCAGAGTTCTTACTACTGAGGACATGGGCTAATGTTGAAAGATTTGAAAGGCATTGGAAGGTCTGATGAGCTTAAGGAGAGTATTTCTGTGCTGGGGTGCAAGGGAAGAGAGGGTGATGAGGTTAGGATGTTGATTTGGGAGGGACTAAACGTGCAGTAAGAGCATGGGGCAGACAGATGGACGTGGGAGGGTTGTGGGGAGATTTGTCAGCAAGGATGAGGTTCCTGGTCTGGAAAGCTGAGTGTGGAGTTTTCAGAGTTGTCCTGGCTGACTTGCTCCAAGAATTTTTTATGTTAATATTGACTTTCACTTTATGGGGGGGGGAATCTGAATCTCTTGGGGGCTCTGCACACGGGGGCTCTCCTAGCTGGGCCCAAAACCTCTCTCCAGAAGTGTGCATGTCAAACAAGAGGCCATTAAAAACTCTGCCATGCTGGGATTAGGCAGCACAAGCTGGGAGCTGCATTCTCCCCATCCCATGGCCAGCCCACCTGCTCTTCCAGAGCATTCACAGCCGTGACCCCAATCACCCACATTCCTATTTCTTGTGTCTCTTTCATTTTCCTGCTCTTGCCTCCATTAGCCCAGACCCACAACTCCTGCCTGCCCCTACTGATATCACATTCCTACCACCCCATCCTTCATTGTCAAGACTTCCCCATTTTAGGCACTGGTGGAAGTTTTCTCTGAATTACTGCAGTAAATCTACTGGAGTGAGTGATGGTGGTCAGGACATCCCCCAAGGCTACTGGCTGTCACTGCTCCTTAGAACAATGAGCAGCTTCTTTCCCAAAGAAAGTAGGGCACTGAAATGCTGAGTATGAACTGTGCAGCTCTCAAAGATTCCAAGAGCTCCTTTGGTCTACAGCAGATGCTCTGTCCCCAGGGAAATTGTCTGACTCTTGGTCAACAGTCTGACCTGAGACAGGATAAATCAGGTGCCAGGAGTGCAGGAAAGATCCTCTGTGCACGTCTGACTTTAGAAAAGTAGATTTACAGCTGGCCTTGAGGATTGTTCTCATTCTGCTGGTGGAGAGGTTGGGCTCCCACATCACAAAGGACAACCGTGGTCCTCCTCAAGCATCCCTAAAAACCAGGGCTGAGGCTGTCACTGCTGAGCAAACCATTGTGCTGGATTCATTCTCATGCTCTTTCTGGCAGCTGAGCTAAGCAGAACGTACAAAAAGGATGCCAAATAATACCTTGATACTTTCCTACTCTGTCTTTTCCTTCATATGATCCATCCTAAAAGATCTTCCTCCCTCACCTAACACAATGGTGATGAGAATGTTATCAGAGGATTGCACTTTCTTTTGTGTCCTAACAGAATGAGGTATAAAAAGTGATTGTAACTGTTTATTTTCACTCAGTGACACACTGGTAAAACTCTACTTTTCTGTTTTTCCTCCTGTTTTGATGAAACAACTGAAGTTGATTCCTTTTCTCCTCCATTTTTCTTTGGGGGCTTTCAATATTTCTTGCTCTTGCCCTCCACTATTTTCATTTGCAAAATGCCTCAGTCTGCATGCTGTGTTATGGACGTGATGTGTGTGAGGGGAATAAATTCCTTTGTAGGAACCATGCCAGATCAAGCTCATTCTTCTCATTACAGTGATGCAAAATATCAAAGTAGTTCACAGAAATGAGACTCAGCTCACCTTTCTCTGCCTTCCTCACATACCTGTTTCTGCCAAGGGAGCCGTTCCCTTTGTTCTCCATATTTTACTTTTTTTTTTATTTTTTATACTGATTTTTCTGCTACAGTCCTTTATAAGAAAAAGAAATGTAAAGCTCGTGAGAATATCCAAACATCTATACTTTGAGTTTATCTGATGTTTCTGGTCTTTGATCACAGGAGTGGATACTACAGGTTTACCCAAATTCAGAGTCTCAGAGGGAACAAAAACAGGTAGTGCAGCACTTGACATTGAAGTCCTGTACAGAAGTGAGTTCAGAATCCTGTGTTGCTTCACATCCTGGGCCCAGTTTCATTCCTTTGTTTGGCTTTATTTCCTGGGTATCATCTTGTCTCTCTGTTCTCCAAGTCTCCCAACCTGCATAGATTGTTCCTGCCCTCCCTTTCTGTGCTTTTACCTACTGCAGCAAAACAAGAGGGACGTATTTTTCCACTGAAAAGTCATTTAACTTGTGACTTGTGCTTCTTTGGCCCTAACTGAGATGAATTCCACTATGCTGAGAGATGCACATACATCAAATTAGACTTTTTTTTGGCCAGAGCTACTCGTGATTATATTTAAGTGCTCATCAGGAATAGGTGAGTGAGGTTCAAATCAGCTTCAGTTCCCAAAATAGCCAGGCTGGGTGAGGCTCAGGGCTGGCCCTCCCAGGATCCTGTCTTCTGCAGTGATCAATAGTCCTCCTTGGAGGAGTAATGCAAGAACAGTCAAATATAGAATGACCCTTCTTCTGTATAATCTCCATGACAAATGGAGTGTCAGGAACTTCTCTGGGTGAGGATGATATCTGCATTTTAATAGCTTTTGATGGAATTTTATGTTATGCTGGATCTTCAGTGCAATATTCTCCTATCACTGATTGACTCTTTTAGCTCACACAGACATTTATCCTCCCTAATAACTTATTTATTTAATAAGGACAAGAATTCTCGTGTTTTAAACCTGCTCTCTCAAAAGTTTATTGGTATCCTGCAGTTCTTGTGTTATGAGAAACAGTAACTCATCTCCTCAATTCCTCCAGCAAAGGGGTGTGCTATTTTTACACACCTTTATGTCCCTTCAACTGCCTCTTTTCCAGGCTGAGCAAAAACAGCTGGAAAAATCACCCTAGATAATTGTTACCCATGCTTTACTGACTGAACAGAAGAATAATTCCTGTTAGTTTGCAGGAGGTCTGGCCTCATACTGGAATTAATCTTTTTTTTCCTGAAGGACTCAGGTGATAGGATAGAGCAAATGCTTATCACAGCTGCAGATGACAAACATGATAAGAGTGGGAGCACCCTCTGCAGGGAAGAATGAGAATTAAGAATTATTTTAGCAAGCCAGAAAATTAATTTAAGGGAAAAAAGGTTCATAATAATTTTTAAAAATCCACCTTTTTGCATTTAGGTAGAAATAGTTTTTTGTGCAAATCCATCAAGAGATACTTAAGCCGTGATAAACAGAATTAAAGCTGAAAAGTTGGATAAAAGTCAACAAATATTAGCAGCAGTGAAAAAGTCAACAGTCAGACCAGTGTGTGTGAAAAGGTGGCCTGGCAAAGTTTAAGGTGTGAGTTCTCATCTGTAGCTTTGGTATAGGACAGACCTGGAGTTTAAAGGAGGATGCAGATTATTTTGAGATTAAAGAGGAATTCAGTAGAGATGATGAAAAAAAGGCTGAAGAAATGTGCAACTTTTCCATTTAAAACAGGTAAATCTAAGAGAAGGCATGGTAGGAGCTATTAAATAAATAAAACTTCCTAGCAAGACAGTAAGCTTTTCTCCTTGTCCACTTCCTCAGACAAATCACTGGGAACAGAAGAGATTTAACATAAGAAGAAGGCCCTTAGAAAGCATTGCCAGCACACAGAGGAAGCCCCTGGAATCAAACTGGAATCAGCTGTCTGAGTTTTGCAGAGACAGAGTATTTCTGCCACCAGGGTTTTTAAGGACAAATCAAACATCTGTCTGGGGTACTTAGGTCTAATTGATTCTGCTGTACAGCAGAGATGGACTAAGATGACCTTTTGAGATTACTTTCAGTATTCTTTCCTCTACTGTAAAAAGGAGAAGAATTAAACCCCATCAGGCTAACCTTGGAAGAAAACCCAGAGAGAAGCAAAAGAGAAATATACAAAATTAAAAATAAATAAATTAAAGGAGCCTGTTTAAATCAATCATTCACTGATAGACCCTGCTTTTAGACATGACAGCCTAAGTCTAATGTGCAGTCATTAAAGGGTCTAAAAACTCTTTTTCTGCTTTGCAGAGAAGAGAGGTGAAATTTGGAAGGAAACAAAGGGGATTATCCAAGGGCAAGGCACCTGCCTGGGGCATAATCAATATTGTGTGTCTGGTGCATTGTAGGATTGCAGGAAAAGGCTTCCCTGACACATGGTGGGGGCTGGGATGCAGGTGAGGTGAGGAACAGGCTTGTGAAATTTGGAATTTATGCTTTGAAATGATTCTGTACATCTTTCAGGCCCTTGGCTATCAGCTCTACCTGATCCTGTCTGTCTGGAACCGAAGGCTTCCCCCAGGGTGAAATTTAGCTGGGTACTGGTAGAGCTGACCCAACATTATTGGGTCAACACAATTTTTTGGGAGCAAAGGAGGAAGAGTTTCCCTGCTTGTGCTTCTGGCTCTTCTCACCCATTTTGTTTGGTGCCAAAGACAAGAGTGGCTTGTGTTGATTTGGGAAACTCCTAAAATTTGTCTGATGGAGTGAAATGGATGATGCTGTTGAAAGAAAAACTGTCTTTTTAATGTCAGAGGAATACATTAACCTTTGTATTTCCATAAGGTAAAACTCATTTTATTCTTCCTGATCTCTCCAGAAACAGTGAAACTCTTTGGAAAATATTTAGAAAACTGTGGTAATACTCAGTTGTAATTATTTTTTTCACAGAGCAATAATAAAAGAAGATATTTTTTCAGTGAACTCAAGCCAGCAATATGCAAAAGCCTGAATGACCTGACAGTGCTTCATGGTAACATGTTAATAACTACTTCAAAACCAAAAAAAAAAAATTACTTTTTTTCTTTTTAAGGTGACATTTTAAAGAATATCTTTCAGTCCTTAGATTTTACTTTTTTGGCACAGCAATCTACCCTATTTTATCTCTTAATGGGGATAAATCTTATAAATATTAATATTAATATAAATATAAATATTTTATCTCTTAATGGGGATAATGTTGTAAATCTTCTGATGGGAGGGATGGTCAGAGGAGATCTTTATTCAAAAGATGAACTTAAATTATTTTTCTAGTGTACTGGTTTGCATAAATCTATTTCACTTACCATGTAAAAAATAAAGTTGCATATTGCAAATAAGGCACTACCTTCTTTGAAATCATATGAGGCAAATTATTAAATCTGTGTTTTCCAACAGTGTATAAAATCTTGGCTATAAAAACAAGTTTTCCTCATTCCTTTTGTTGGTCTGATACTCAAGCTTTTCTTAAATCTGTACCTCATAATGTTCTTGCTGTTCTCATTCAGCTCATCAGCCTTGTAATATTTTTCTGGTTGGGTGTGGCTTTAATTTTTAACAGAAATTCAAATAAACGATGAAGCAAGTTTTTTCACCAGTTTTCCTGTGAGAAAAGCAAACTGGGGTTTTTTATGCAATGATTGGGTACTTGAAAAAGTTCCTGCAGAGCTGCAGGTCTGGTAGTCAAGCTGTGGGAAAACAAGATAAGCAAACAAGTTTCTTAATATTTTGTGGGTTTTTCATATTAAGAAAAAAAATAAATAAATTTTACTCTGTATCACTACACAGATTTCTGGAAAATGAGTGAGAAATACTGAACACAGTGCCAGCTCTAAGAACAGAAGTTCAGCAATTAGAGGAAAAGATCAGTGGTTTTTATAGCAGGCTGCAATACAAGCTGGAAGGACTGGATACTCTGTCAAAAATCCAGAATGGGTGATCACTGTAAGATATACTGAACTTTTTATTTTTCCACACTTCCTTCTTTCCTTCTAAATCCCACAGCATATTAATTCTTAGCTGGTTTCATCAGGCACTGTAGTGATAGAAAAGGAGGAATGGCTTCAAACTGAAAAAGAAGTTTAGATTGGATTAAGTTTAGGAAGAAATTCTGCCCTGTGAGGGTGGGGAGGTCCTGGCACAGGGTGCCCAGAGCAGCTGGGGCTGCCCCATCCCTGGAAGTGTTCCAGGACAGGCTGGACAGGGCTTGGAGCAGCCTGGGATAGTGGAAGGTGTCCCTGCCATGGCAGGGGCTTGAAACTGGATGGATTTTTAGTCCCTTTCAATCCAAACTCTTCTGTGATTCCCTGAATCTGTAAAACACAAGCAGTGTGTCCAGTCCTCTGGCTGCACACTGAGACCATTTATTGGAAGAACCAGAAATGCTTTAAGGCATTCCTTAACTTCCTTAATCATCCTTAACTTCCACTTCCTGAAGAGCTGTGGGAATAGCAGTGAGGGGGCTGTAAAACAGTCTGAGCACCACTGATCTTCCCAGAACTGTGTGTTTGCTTTTCCACAAAGGATAAATAAAACTAACAGACCCCCAGCTCCTGCAGCTTGTGGCTGGGTGGTTATTGCTTCAGGACTATGTGGTTAATTAATGTTTGTGCTCTTTAGAATTTTCATGTGAGCAATTTGTACTGCTGCTTCTGTGGCTGCTATTATGTATATAAATATATATATATTCTTCTTTTAATGCTTCTGAGAGAAGATGATAAAAGACTCTATGAATTTGTATTTCACATTCCAGGTTTTGCTGAAGGCTAAAGCACTGGAGTCCAGCTGAAAGGTCAGTGGTTGGGGTGCCAGGCAAGGTCCATGGGGTGCACTCCCTTCCTATAAGCTTTGCTTTTAACAGAACCCCTCATTCTGCTTTCAAAATCAACACAGTGTTTTTCCAGACCTAACAAAATATGTACTCTTTACCTGGGGCTTGTTACTTTCCTTTTAAAAACAAGATCTAGCACAACATTTAAACCCAATACACATAGTCCACACAGAAATATACATGAAAGAGTAAAGTCCTTAGATGTGGTATTTTAACACGAATTTTAATCTCATACTTTTAGAACTCTCCTCTAGATCACTGTGTCTGCAAATTAGACATTGTACACAGCAATACAGACAGTATTTGATTTAAGATCAATTACTACCTCAATCCCTAAATAAAACCTCGCTTCTGCATGCAAGAGTGAGTTTGTTTGCACACGATTTTTAGGTGCAGTGAGCCTGTCAAGTGGCATTTCACATTAAAATAAAAAAAACCACATAAAGCTATGAGGAAGGGCATATCAGACAAAATGAAAACAACCCTTCTGTGGAGGAGAGTGACAGCTCGAGGCAGCCTGGCTGAGGTGACACCTTTCAAAGCCTCTGAGCTGTGGCAGACTCTGCCCTTAGCAGTGGTGGCAGGTGATAGAATGAAAAAAGCATTGTTGTCACAAACATATAGAAATCTGCACTATTACAGCCAAAGATCCATACGGTGGAAGGAGTTTGATTTGAGAGGATCTTACTCTTGGTTCTGTTTTTGGCCCTTCAGCACTGCTCTGCCTCTTCCTCTAGAACCTCTACAGCATCAAGTTGTGCTGACCAAAATTAACCCAACTACCATGAAAAGAAAATCTTTCATCTATTTAATGCTCTCCAGGAAGGTCTCCATATATGAAGCACACAGGGCATAAACTCAACCTTACGGAGAATTTTACAGGGTATTTCTTCTCCTTTTACAGTGCATTTCTTCTCCAGACTCAAATATCATGAAGAATCTTTTGCTGGAAGGAAGAAAATAGTCTGTATCCACAGGTGGGGGATAGAAGCTAGAGTATGTGATGAAAAAAATCAGGTTCTCTGGTATATTCAAGCTCTATTTTTATTTTTTTTTATTAAAGTCTATTGAAAACCAGGCTCTATTGTTTTATTCAAATATCATGTTAGGAAATGAACAATACACAAGCAAACCATTGTACTAGGATGTGTCACAAGCTTTTTATACAGATTCACAGTGATAAACAGATAAAAAGACACTGCTTTTGATCTATACCAGATACTTAGGAAGAATACAAAGTGCAGCTTTTTAATATTATACAGTCTCACCCAGAGGTGTTTCACCAGAAGTCTGGCACATAAACAACTTCTTTTTTGGAAACAGAAGTTTCCAAAGCGTGACAAGCACTAAAACTGCTTCATCCAGATCACTGGGACAGAGTTGTTGGCACAGGCTCCTTTTAATGTCCATTCCCACCTTCGGAGAGGATGCGTGAGGGCTCTGTGTACTTTGCTGTCATCAAGTAGAAGAGGGCAGGGGCAGGTACCAAGGCAAGCAAAGGCAGGTCCTGCTCAAGCTTATCCAGTTTGGAAATGGAGATGATTCCATAGGCATGAAGTAACCAGTGGCTGAAGAGGACAACGAGCCTTTTCTTCCTCACGAGCAAATCCTTGAAAAACTTGCAAAATAAACAAAATATCCTCTTAGCATTCAGCCTGTTACCCAGCTCCTGAAATTTAAGAGGTGTGACAGGTAGAGCACAAAAACCACGTGAAGCCTCCTGGGTTTGAGCCCTTCCAGCACACACCCAGTTTCTCAGTGCACCATCAGAGGGAATTCTCATGTGAGACTCCTCCAGCCAAGAGGGGAAGGGATGAAGGAAGAGGCTTAAATGTAAAATACACCACTGAGAAAAGGCAAGAGACAAAGTGGTCTCTGCTCACTCAAGTCTTTTTTTACTCTGAGTTTTAACACAGGAAACATGTTTACCCACCTCCACTTCAGAAGCAGACATGTACACAGCCAGTGTAACCAAAGAGAGCACCAGGATGATGTATGGGAAGGCATAATCTAAAGGCAAACATGCAACATGTTAGCAGACAAAAAATGGCACAGCTTATCCTTCAGCAGAGAGTTTTTCCACAGGTGTGAAGCAAACTGAGCTACTCTAGCTGCCTCTTAGCATGGCACCACACATGCACAGCAGTGAGGGTCAGCCAAGCACAGCCCTTCAGCTGTTCCCTCTGAGGTTTTCTGCTGTTTCTCAGTGGAGTTACTCAACACTTACACCACAAATTGAAAAAGGCACATAATGAGAGAAGTAGGCTGAGTGGAGATTTTGTGGCACTTCTCCAAATGTGACAAGAATGCTGGAAGCTAAACCAAAAATAGTCAATCTCCCCAAATTTACACTGAAATCCATCTCCAAAATCAGACAAACTCTGCCTTAGCAAAAAATGGAACTAGCTCACTCAGAAGTACTTTCCTCTCACGCCCCCTCTATTCCTTCTTTGGGAAAGGGACAATCTCTAGCAGCACTGCCTGAGGCAAAGCAGTGTTGGGCAGGAGCCTGGTGAGGACAGAGCTCCTAATGAGCAACCTTTTCAGGTGAAACCCCTCAAAATAACCCTAAACAATATCCTTATTCCCAAAGCAAAAAGTGTCCCTCCCTACTCTCCCTTAAGTCCTCAGTGTGCATTTATAGGTGTGTTCAGGAGCGTTTTTAGGAGAGAACTCACAGAGAAGGCCTCCTCCCACGGCCTGCAGCACGGTGAGGATGGGGAAGAAGTAGAGTGCTGCATAAATGCTTTTAAATCGGTCAGACCTTCCCAAGCCACAGGCAATCTTCTTAACCAGGAGAGGTCGAAGCAGCATCATCAACACAAGACAGAAGGCATAATAGATAAACACGATGGTGTACCTGGAAGAAAAAACAAATCCTTAAAATATGCACTTTTCTCATGGAGATTCGAGTCACAACCAAGGAATTTAGGGTTAGTCAGTAAGCTCTAAAGACTTTATAGGCAAAAGGTGTAAATGATGGGCTCATTTTTCCCTAGGGGAAACAGTCAAGATGTTTCTTTTTCAAGAAAAGGAAAACAAAAAGAAAAAAGTTTTTAGCTACATAGTGACAGGAGAGGACATTCTCAAACTGCACATGGGGAGGTTCAGGTTGGACATCAGCAGGAATTTCTTCACAGAAAGGGTGATCAGACACTGGAATGGGCTGTCCAGGGAGGTGACAGAGTCACCATCCCTAGAGCTGTTTAAGGAAAGATTGGAATTGGCACTCAGTGCCATGGTGGTGTTGGGCCATAGGTTGGATTCAATGATCCCAGAGATCTTTTCCAACTAAACTGATTGTGTGATAGCCTGGGCTATGCCACTTTCTTTGATTATTGAGAAAGTCATTAAGTGTCGCTAAATCTATGAAAAACAGCTCAATGCACCAAGGATTATAGGAACTGACTTCATTGATCCCAGCTCTACCTGAACACTTCTGGCAGCTTTGAGGAGAGGCAGGGACAGAAAGCCAGCTGTACAAAGGGCAGGGAGCACAAACCCTTGACACTCACAGGGGGTAGACGGCCTCGTGGGTGCAGTGCACCGTGGTGATGTAGTCGGGGCTGGGGTTGTAGAGCATGGTGTACCAGTCTGAGAGCTTCTTCACGCGGCAGGAGCGGATGTGCAGGGAGCCCACGGGGTCGCTGAGCAGCAGCGTCACCACGGCCGCCACGCTGCACTCCAGCAACGCCGTCAGGTGCTGCAGCACCGCGCTGGAGCTGCGGGACAACACACACCGGCACTGCCCCGCTGCCAGCTCCTGGCAAAGCCCAACACCCGCTGGAAACAGGGGGCCTGGGCTGGGCAGAGCCTTCTGCAGAGTTAAAAGCCACTTTGACAATCTCAGATGATTTAGGGTGCAAAAGAGAAGAGCAGTGAGGGTAAGGCGCCACATGTCTCAGGAGGGGTGACATTGCTACATGTGATATAAGCAGAACTTCCAAAGTTGCAAGTTCTTGTTGAAGATGGTAAATATTCGCATATTAAACATTCCCAGTCCCCTATCTTTTCAGTCCTCATAGAGTCACACAATGATTTGGGTTAGAAGGGAGTTTAAAGACTACGCAGCTCTAACCCCCTGCCATGGACAGGCACAGTTCAGTACACTCCAGAACCATCATTAAAAAAACTCCAGTCTAACACCTAATGGCCACATGCAGCTATTGATTTAAACTTTTTTAGAGAACTTCTCTGCTGTAAAGGCCACAGCAGCTCTGCTATCAAGACCCAAACCCATCCCAAAGAGAAAACTCAAACCCATCCTCTCAGTGCACTTGTGCAGCCCTGCTGACACTGACTCAGGAGAGTGGGGATGATACAGCCTGCTGCTTCTGTCTGCTGGGAAACCAAATCCAGCCCAAACTGCCAGATGGACTGTGCACCACCACATTAAAGAGACAAGGACCATGCCCTGAGGGCAGTGACTGGAAAGGGTGTCCTGCAGGACACTTACATTTGTAAATAAACCCTCCTACAGCTGCTCTAAACTTCTGTGAACTGTATCAGCTCAATCAACAACAAGGGTGGATGGGGCTCTGAGCAACCTCGTCTACTGAAAAGTGTCCCTGCCCATGAGAGAGAATTTGAACTGGATGATCTTTAATGTTCCCCCCAACCCAAACCAGTCTAGGAACTGCTGGACAGTTCAGTATCTCAGACTGATCACTCGTGGATAAAAGACTTCCAGTTTTAAACAACTCATCTAGAGAAAGGGTACACAAACCTCTTTTTTCCAGAATACCACTCAATAAAGAACCAGTGTAAAACCAGGGGCAACATGGCCATGAAGCCGAGGTACAGCCAGTCATAGCGGTCTGGAGACCCCACACATTCCCGGCAGATTTTGTTGTCATCCGTTCTTTGGCCTCTAGGACACACCTACAGAAAGCAGAGGTTGTATTTAGAATCCCAACAGCAAATCACTGCAGCTAATGGAAAAACAGCTTGAAGCAGTACAGGGCAAGACATAGACCAGATTTTAAAAAGACGAAACCCCAGTAATTTCTCAACTGAGACTTGCTCTCTCTGGTTCTCCATTTTAATATAAACAAGGGTGAGGCATGATTAAAAGCCTTTATGCAAGCCTCCATTTTCCTCTCCTGCTGTCACACCACTCCTTTTCATCTCAGCTCCCTCACCAGGCTGCTCACAACCACTGTTCCCCAGTTTCTTGCTCCCCTTTCATCCCACTCTTCCTGAATCTCGCTCTCCCTTAGCACTCCAATAAAATCGGAGAGCACAGTGATTTATTTCAGCACAGCTCTCCAACACCATCCCGTTCTGTTCCAGCTTTTCCACTCAGCTCGGGTTCAGCACCGAGCCTCCAGCACGTCCTTCGGGAACCGTGTCCCGGTGCAGCTCCTGTTGGTGTCCTGTTTGCTGTTCTCGCCCCCGCAGCCGCGGTCACCCCGAGCCGCAGGGCTGGGACGCGCCGAGCCGCCCGCACCGGCCCGAGCCTCGCACTTACCCCGCAGTCCCCGTACGTCTCCACGGAGCCGTTCACCGACAGCACGGTCCTGCCGCAGTACAGCCCGAGGCAGGCGGGCTGGATGTCCACAGCTGCGGGGAAAGCGCGGGCCGCGTTACCGGAAGAGGCAGCGAAAGCCAGTCCCGGCCCGCTCCAGCCGCTGACAACACCTCAACCCCATCCACACCCCCACCCTCATTCCCAGCCCCGTCCCGGTGCCCCATCCCGGCCGGTCCTACCGGCGCGGAACATCGCGGTAACCCAGCAACGCCTCCCCGGCACTTCCGGCGCGGCGCTTCCGCTTCCGCCGCGGGCCGGCTCCCCGGGCCTCCGGGGGCGCGGTCTGGGGGCGCGGTTACGGATGTGGGCGTGGCTATGAGGCGGGACTGCATTATGTGGGCGCGACGTGCGCGTGACGTCATGCTGAGGGGGCAAAACGGGGCGTGGTCTCTCGTTTGTGGGCGTGGTCTTTCGGGGTGTGGCCTGTGGCGCGGGCGCGCCCCCGCCCCGGCGGAGCGGGCGCGATGGCGGCGCAGGGCGGCGGTGACGGTGGCAGTGGCGGAACGGGACGGGCGCTGCCGCCGCACTCTCCCTCGGGCGCGGTGCTGCAGACGGGGGGGGTGCACACGGGCGGCGTGCCCCTGGGCATCATCCCGCGGCTGGAGGCGGCGGAGCAGGCGGCGGCGGCGGGGCTGTCGCTGCTGTCGCTGCGGCGGGAGGTGGCGGCCAGGCAGGACCACGTGCGGCGGGCGCTGATGCACGAGCCGCGCGGCCACGCCGGCATGAACGGGGCCGTGGTGGTGCGCGGCGGGGCGGCCGCGGAAGGCGCGCACCCGGCGGCCCCGGTCCTGCACTGCGCCGGCTACAGCGCCATGTGCGGCCACGCCGTCATGGCCCTCGGCCGCTTCGCCCTCGACTACGGGCTGGTGCCGGCGCCCACCCGGCCCGAGACCGCCGTCCGCCTGCGCTGCCCCTGCGGGCCCGTCACCGCCTTCGTGCCCTGGGACGGCCAGCGCAGCGGCAACCCCGTGCGCTTCCACAGCGTGCCCGCCTTCGCTGCCGCCACCGGTGGGGACCGTCGGGTTTTGTGGGGTGGTTGGTGGTGGCCTGGCTGAGGGGCATCAGGCAGTTATCTCCCTAGTTCTTCAGAGGTCATCAAGGTGATGAGCTCTGTAAGGTGCCATAGGAATACTCAAGTTACCATCCCCGTCCACTGGGTTCCTTCACTCTCTGCGAGCCCATGGCTTCGCACAGTTTTAGCTCCTCACGTTCCTCCCTTTTTCTGCTCAGACTTGGCCATTGATGTCCCTGGCCATGGGAAGGTGGTGGTTGACATTGGCTACGGTGGCACTTTCTACGCCTTCCTCAGTGCCGAGCAGCTGGGCCTTGATGTGTGCTCTTCAAAGACCCGAGACCTTGTCAGTGCAGCGAGTGCAGTGACAGAAGCGGTGAAGAAGCAGGTATGGATGAGCACTGTGGTATCCCAGCATGTTCCCTTTGGGGTGACTGCACCAGACTGAGATGCTCAGCATGGTGGGAGAGTCCCATCCTCCTGGCCCCACGTTGAATTTCAGTCTGTAACAAGGATGTGAGAAGGAGCCTTCCTGCTTTTCTGTTACCTGCAAAGCAGAGGTGGAAATGCAGTAATGTGGCCTTGTCCCCTCCCCTGGTCTCTCACAGAAGCTGCACTGCACACATTGCTGCTGTTGCGTGCATTTGTGACCCTCTCTGTGCTGTTCCCAGTTCAAGCTTCATCACCCTGAGAGTGAAGACCTGGCTTTCCTCTATGGCACCATACTGACAGATGGGAAAGATGCCTTTAGTGAGGAGCCCACCACCAACATCTGTGTGTTTGCAGATGAACAGGTACAGAAACGAGCTCTTCTCAGGCACATGAGGCACCACAATTGTCCCTTAGATCCTCTGCAAAGAAGAGAGACTGTTCTGATTCTTAGTTTGGGCAGTGATTGCTTGTGCTGCTGTCATGTCCCTGGAGAGCTGAGTGCCAATTCTGGTTTTGCTCCTAATAGCAGAAATCCTTCTTCACACCTTAGATGGTGACATTTCAAAAAGGTTCATATCCAAAACCTGTTGATTGGAATCCAGGATTCAGGGGCTGTGACAGGAACCCAGCATAGTGCATGTCCCTGAAGTCCTAATCCAGGGAACATCTGCTAGGGATGAACAACAGGAGAGAAATGGGGTGTTAAAATTCTGTTCTTGTTTGCAGAGCATAAGGTATGACCTAAACGGCAGGGGAAGTTTTGGTTGGACTTCCCAGCAGTGAGGAGTATGCAGCACTGGGACAGATCACCTGAGAAGCTGTGTTTTTGGAGATTTTAAAAACCATGCTGGCCAGGAGTCCCCTCAGCATAAGGAGAACCAATCTTGCCTTGAGGTGTGAGAATGGGGCACGTAGCCTTAGCCCCTCTCAGTCCTTTTAAGATGCTGGGAAGATTCCAAGTGTTCCTAAATAGCCTCAGTGTGAAGTAGATCATCCATCCCTAACTGTGCCAAAGCCAATCACAGTCCAAAAGTACCCCAAACTTGCTTCTTTTTTCCTTCTCAGCTCTGATATATCTGAATTCTCTACAAAAGCCTGGGTTGGAGGGGCTTCCCCCAAGTGCAGTGTAAAGGTGGCAGAGAGAACTGAAGGGAGCAATCTCATTTTGTATTAAACCCCAAAATCTAGAGCTGGTTCATCTCTTCTGCTGTAGGTTGACCGAAGTCCGACAGGTTCAGGGGTGACAGCTCGCATTGCCTTGCAGTACCATAAGGGACTCATCCAGCTGGACCAGAGCAGAACCTTCCGGAGCAGCACCACGGGCTCCTTGTTCACTGGGAAGGCAGTGAAGGCAAGTGGCTTGTGCTGGGCTTTCCCTTGTCTCAAGGGCTGCTGGAAATGTGCTCAGTGGGGAAGCAGAAAATCCTTTCTGTTCCTGGGGAAGGGTGTAGGGAAGGAGGGAGGTGCCTGTAGGTCTTGCCCTCCCACAAACCTGGCCCTTGGAGGATTTTAGGACCTTGTTTTGTGTGGCTGCTGCACACTTTGGGATGTAGCAGGGCAAGACAGAGTGCTCGGGGAGGGGTGCCTGCATAAATGCCAGGTAGCACAGGAATTCTGTGGGGTTGGGAGAGTGGAGAACCTTCTGTTGCCTCTACCCTCATCCTAATCCCCCTGCAGGAAGCCAAGTTTGGGAACTACAATGCTGTCATTGTGGAAGTCTCAGGAGAAGCCTTTTATACTGGTACAGCCACCTTCACTGTCGAAGAGGAGGACCCACTGAAACACGGCTTCTTCTTCAAGTGACCCGAGCCATGGATGGTGGCAAAGTCTCACTGATGGTGCTGCACTTCTCCTGCCCATAAACTTCTGTTTGCTTCCCCACATGTTGGAACAGGAACAGCCTTGGGTGGTGTGACAGCATTTGTCACATTTCAGGGTAACAGGCTTGTTGCCCTGTTGTGATTAGCATATTGGGTGCACTATGATTAGCATATACAAGCTGCTCTGAGAAGCTGTAGTAGTTTTCTTCTTTTTCTTCCCAATAATTCACAGAAAACGGAGCTGATCTTGTGAGAGCTGCCTTCAAATTTATGTGCCTTCTCTATGTCTGCAAATTATGAATTTCAAAATTAGATTTCTCTTAAATGCCAACTGAAAACTGCCGTTTTCCTTGTTTTCACTCTCAGAGCTCATTTGCAGGATTCTGCTGAGTATGTCATGACTCTGGGTTTGAATTGCTAGCTCTTGTTGTCTCCTCCTCAGCCAGCTGTGCTGCTCTGTCTCATGCCCCAGCTTCCCTGCTCAGCCTGTCCAGACAACCCTTTCCTCACTCATTTCACCCCACCAGGGCTCTCCTGCACCCAGGGGCTGGATGCAGCTATTTGATCAGAATTTCCTGTGTTCCTGCTGAGTGTCCATGCTGTGCTGCTTCCCTAAGCCTTCCTCTCTTGCTTATCTTGGACCACTGGCTGCAAATACCCTGTGGTTAACTTTCAACAGGAGCAGCTGTGTTTGAAGGTCTGAGCCATTAAGACCTTTGCTAATTATTTACTGATTTTGTCCCAGTCCAGGGGCAGCTTGTGCACCAGATTGCAGTCAATGCTTGTTTTGTCAGAGTCCCTCCAGGGAAAAAACAAGCATTTGCAGTGGCAGGAGTAGAGCTTCACTCTGGTGGTCTGTCACTTCCACTGTGTCTCTGGACAAAATGGTGCTTGTTAAATGAAGACACTCATGGGAGGAACTGGCACTTGTTAAAATGAGACATGAAAATGAGAACGATCATCTCACAGAAGCTCATGCAGCAGAAGGGAGAAAGTCATACTGGTGAACTTAGATAAGGTTGGCACAGAAAAGCCTGGGAGGAATTTCTTCTGTGAGCTTGAAAATAACTTTGTAGCAGGAGGAAACAAAAATCCTGATTTATGCAACTGCTATGCTGACAATAGAGGGTTTTTAGGATGGTGTCTGGGGCTCTTGCTCCCAGCTTTCCTGTAACCCCCTTTTAAGTCCCATACAACCTCTAGTCCAGGAGAACAAGAAGTGACACACACATCCTCTGAGCTTGCCAGGAGCACACTCTTACCTGTGTTTTCATCTTCTGGGCATCTCTCTTCTGACCAGCCCCCCAGCCCGGCTCTTGGGAAGGAGCTGGGACAGAAAGTCACAAAGCCCAGCACAGGACGTTTGGAGGCTCTTCAGGCATTAACTGGGATGCATCCTTCATTACCTATTCTCTACCTCCATCCCTAAGAAAAATTTCAGCTAGGGGCAGGCAGCACGGATGACAGTGGGGGGAAAGGGTCTTGCTGCCCATGGCAGATCCCTGGCCTGATCCCTCAACCCTACAAGTGATGACCCCTCAAACCCCAGCCCGGTGAGCCGGGGTGGTGATCCCGGCCTCCACCCGAGTGTCTGGGGGTAGCCGGTCCTTCGTGGTGGGGAGAGGAGCTGCCAGGGGAGCACATCTGTGGGGACCCATCGCCGACTCCGGGATGGGGCTGACGCCGGTGTGGGGTGCGATACCGCGGCCCCACCGCTCGTCTGTAAGGGCTCCGCTCCGCCGCCCCCGGGTCCAGCCGGGCCGGGCCGGGCCGGTCCCCCGGGCACCGGCGGCCGAGCGACGTCAGCGGCCGGGGGGGCCGGGAGCGGCGGGGCCTCTGCAGCCGCGGCGGGGCCGGGCCATGAGGCTGCGCATGGAGCCGGCGGCGGCCGTGCCGGGCAACCTCTCCCGCGGCGGCGGCGGCAACGAGAGCGGCGGGGCGGCGGCGGCGGCGGGGTGGTCGGCGGCGGCGCTGGCCTCGCAAGCGGCCGCGCTGCTGCTCATCTTCGCCCTCTCGGCGCTGGGCAACGGGGCGGTGGTGCTGGTGATCGCCCGGCACCGGCAGCTCCGCACGGTCACCAACGCCTTCGTGCTGTCGCTGTCGCTGTCGGAGCTGCTGGGCGCCCTGCTCTGCCTGCCGCTGGCCTTCCTCAGCCTGCTCAGCCGCCCGCCCGGCGCTTGGCTCTTCGGGCAGCGCCTGTGCCTGGCCAGCGCCGCCCTCCACGCCGGGCTGGGCATCGCGGCCACGCTCACCATGGCCCTGCTCTCCTTCGACCGCTACTGTGCCATCGTCCGCCAGCCGCGGCACAAGATGGGCCGGCGCCGCGCCGCGCAGCTGCTGGCCGCGGTGTGGCTGGCGGCGCTGGCGCTGGCCGGGCCCTGGTACGGGCTGGCGGGCGAGGGGCGGCGCGAAGCCAACCCCGGCGCCTACCGCTGCGTCTACGTGCTGCCCTGGGGCTCCTCGCGGCTCGGGCCGCCCTACGGCGCTGCCCTCATCGTGCTCTGCTACCTCCTGCCCTTCGCCGTCATGTGCTTCTGCCACTTCAACATCTGCCGGGCGGTGCGGCTGGCCGAGAGCCGCGTGCGGCCGCTCACCACCTACGGGCACCTGCTGCGCGCCTACGGGGAGATGCGCACGGCCACCACCGTCCTCATCATGATCGTCTCCATCATCTGCTGCTGGGGGCCCTACTGCATCCTGGGGCTGGCCGCGGCCGCCGGCCGCCTGCCCTTCTCGCCCACCATGGACGCCGTGGCCAGCGGGATGGCCTGGGCCAACGGCGCCATCAACCCCCTCATCTACGCCGCCCGCAACCCCAACATCTCGGTGCTGCTGCGGCGCAGCCGGGAGGGCGGCTACAGGACTAGGAACAACATGGTGGCTTACCTGTCGGTGCCCGGCCGGCAGCCGGAGCCCCGGAGCCGGGCTGAGCGTGTCCGGGAGCGCTACATCAATCGGCACAGCGGCCCCCCGGGCAGCGGCCTGTCCTCCTCCAGCCCGGCCAGCGGCGGAGAGGTGGCCATGTGGGCCTGCAAGACTCCCGCGGTGCTCTTCTGTCGGGATGGACAGCCGGACACTCTCTCTGAGGCCACCCTGAAGGCCAAAGCGGGCGCCGTCGACACCAGCCTCTGAGGGGATGGGGGGCCGGGATGGAGGCATCTGGCCCCGGGGCTCTCCCTGAAGAAAGTCCTGGTGCTTGGAGCCCTGTGCAGCCGGATTACCGGGAAACTGTGATGGGACTGTGTTTCTTCTCTACTGTGCGAGCTCTGCTTTGGAGACCCGATCTACAAGCAGCAAGAGCTCCGCAGGGAAGGGAAATCCTTCCTTTTCAGCAGGCCTGATGCATCGGTGACAGCCACCAAGCCCAGCCAGCCTAAAAGCTCAGCTGCAGGAACAGGGCAGCGTTTGCTCCAGACCTGCAGAAAGTGCCACTGTGAAGCTCAGAGGCTGACACACCAAAGCTGACTGAACGACTGTGTGAGCTGTTTGTTAAGTGCCAAAAAAGCAATTGAAAGCTGAGCACTGGCAGCTGGAAGCCGCTCTGAAAACACCACACTGTGAAAACCTCATCGTGGCAGGAACATGTTGCTTTTACCCATTATATGTGGAAGTGCCAACAGTCATGAAGTCACAGACTGTAGGACAGGCTGGAAAAGTGAGCTATTTATTATTTTATTTAAACTCTGAAGCATAACAAAAAAAGTAATTGTAAAAGGGAAAATGTGTGGTACTGGATGGGAAGGAAAGGAGGGTAATACCTCAGGTGGTGGAATCTCAGCAGCCTTTTCTCTTTTTTTGCAGGTACAGTCAACTTAAAATACTATGAATATGAGAAACATGAGTTCCTCAGACAGACTGAAAAGGGTGTGGGCGTAAACTGTGGTGTGCACAAGATATATGTTTTCTTTTTGAGCTCATCCAAAGTGTCTCACATCTCCAAGAGTTTTACCATAATTAGAGGAGCTGTGTGAGAGAAGGGTGTGAAAGGAGAGGTAAACCAGTACCACGTGCTCCGTGTGTGCTCTGCAGCGTGTGAAAATGTGTATATGCACAGAGCAGATACTGTTGTATTGATGGCAGCAATCCATTGGAATACAATAGTTAAAAACCAGCTGTTTGCTGTTGAAAATAGCACCATGAAAGTGCGATTGCATAGCATAAATTTGAATGAATTTATCAGTGTTCTGATAATATTGATCTTCTTGTTCAAAGGCCCAAAGCCTTAAATTAGTATTTTGAATCAGAAATTAAGATTTGGCCTTCATTTGTCTTTGCCAGAGTTAAGTGTGAGACGGTATTTTTCCTTGTACAGGCTTTAAAAATACAGTGTTTTGGTTTTACCTTATTTTTCAGCTGTTTGTGATGCAAGTAAACACTGTATCATTATTTTGTGAAACAATAAATAAATTGTCTTTTATGCAGGAAAAGAAAGTGTCTCAGCCTGGCATTATCCTCAGGCCAGCACTGGGAAGGGAACTCCTGTAAAAAATTGCCAGATGAATGATAGTAGAGAGATCTAATTGTTTGTGAAATTTTAATGGAGCTGGTTTCAATGCTGTAAGCATTGCTGTAACTTTCTTCTCTCATGTTCCTGAAGCCAATGAGGAAAAGATCTCACCCTTGACTACACAGCACTGCTAATTTGCCCTGCAGCTATTGGATTTTGCAGATTGAGCAGTGTCTTTTTGCTGTTTCAGAAAGCAGCTGTGCAGAAAGCCCACTGCTCTTCACAGGAGCTGTTTGACAGCGAGTGAACACGGCTGGCTTGTTGGAAGGGAAGGGCAGGACAGGAATTTCTGGCACACCTGCCCTTCCACAGCAATGCTGGCTAAGTGTAAATGGAAAGGGGTGGTTGAGAATAATGAGATTGGATTTCATTCTTACCTGGGTAGCTGCAGGTGGTAACAAGGAGGTTGGTGGGGGATAATTGATCATGCAGAGCATATGGCAGAAAGCTCCTGAAAAGGGTGGTCCTGCTTCCCTCAGTGCCTGGCTCTGGTCACCTTCCCTGTCCCTTCTGTCCCTGCCACCCTAGCTGACTCAGGCACTGAAGAGCCACCGATTCCCTCTTTTTCATACTGGTTTCCTTTTCTACTGATTTGATGTCCTGACCAGGGTACCACAGCCCAGGGAAGCATCTCTGTGGCAGTCAGTTATGGCAAGGGAAGGGTTGGGGATGGCAGGACTGAGGGAGCTGCACTGTGAGTGGAAGTCACTCAGCTTTCTAGGAAAGTGGTGGTGAAGCTGCTATAACACAGGTTTCAACATACTTTTAACAAGCTCAGGCTGGTGGATGTTAGTCTTACATATGAGGAATTGAATGAGGGCAGCTGGCTGTGGTTTTGGAGGCATCACAAATTGGCACATTTCTGTGAAGAGCTAACTTGGGCTGTAGCAAGGGGAGATTCTTGACCTGATCCTTTTTGACATGGACCTGGTTCAGCTTCAGTAGAGAGCAGCTTGTGTTTCAAAGCTGTGCCTGGCCTGTGCTCCTCATAATCACAGAATCACAGAATCATTGAAAAAGGCCTCTTAGGTCATCAAGTCCCAGCACTGCCAAATCCACCACTAGCCCATGTCCCTCAGTGCCACATCTACATGTCTTTTAAATGCCTCCAAGGATTGAGACTCCTCCACTTCCCTGGGCAGTGTGCTCCAGTGTTTGGCAACATTTTCTCTGAAGGAATTTTCCCCACTATCCAATTTAAATTTCTTCTGGTGCAGCTTGAGGCATTTTCATCTGGCCCTTGTATTTGTTACCTGGGAGAAGAGACCAGGTTGTTGTAGAGAGATCCCTTCCAAACCTCCTTTACTCCTGGCTAAACACTCCCTCAGCCACTCATCACAGCACTGTTGAACAAGTCAGGTACATAGGTCTCTACAGCCACATTTTTAAAAGTATGTTTTAAAAAATACAACCAAATGGTCTTCAATAAACCACAAACAAAGCTGCAGGCTGCCTGCCAAAACAGTGCTTGAAATGCTGCAGTGTCCCAGCTTTGCTGAACGTTGTGCCTCTCACCCAGCACCACAGAGTGGGTGAGAAGGTCTGTCCCTGCACCTCACAATGGCTCCACGAGTTCATCTGGGAGAAAGAAACCAGTGGATTAAGCCACTGTTTTACTCTAGGTCTGAAGACTCTGCCTGTAGTTGCAGCTGCTTGTTCATGGGTGACAAAACATTGCAGCAGGTGGCTCCTGGCCAAGCCACTGTGGGACATCACCCCCACATCTCCCACATGCCCATGCTGCTGTCACCCCACTTAGAGGTCCCCTTTCTTCGGGCTGAAAAACTCAGAAGGCAGGAAGACACTGATGTTTTAGACCCTACAAAACTGGCTCTGAGGCTCCAACCCTCCAGCTTCTTTCCTTTTCCCTCCCTTGAGATGAGCCTGGACAAAGCAATCTGCACAAATTTTATTTGATCAAGGATGGTGGGACATATTTTAGCACACCAAAAATCACGTGGATTATTCTGTGCAGGATATTCAGCATAAGAGAAAGAGGAGCTCAAGTGATTTGAAGGCCAGTTCAGCCCTGGATCCTGAAGACAACTTCAGTCAAAGGCAAATTAAAAATGAGTCTTTGGGCTCTTTAGTCTCTTGTTGACTTTCCAGCACACTTAAACCCTCAGTTTAAGAGTACCTTACTATTTGGCAATGACAACACGCTCCTGACTGAACTAATGCATTATATCTCAGAAGGAAAACATTAAATCTTGATGAATGACAAGCTTTTTAGAACATACTGCTCCAACTGCATGCAGCGGTAGTTTTCCTGCTGATTTAATCATCAGATTCATTCAAGTAGTTATTTTCCACTCCCTTCCTAATCTGTGGATGAAGCCTCCGTTCAAAGCAAATGCTGTGTGCATAACTTACGAACTGTGAACAATTAGCAGTCCAATTAGCAGTATTTATAAGTGACAGCCAGATGGGCTGTAATAGCTGCCATCAATCACCAGAACTGGGAGAGCTCAGGAGTACGAAATACCCCATTGCTGCCTCTCTTTCAGCGCTGCTGTTGATTCCTGTATCCAGCAGATGCCAGCAGAGACCTGAGCAGCCAGCACAGCTGCCCCGTAGTGATCCTGAGAAAAGTCTCTTTCTGTTAATGAGATCAACCACTGCCCTTCCAAATTCCCAAATCAGAGCACTCAGGGTAGGGGTTGTGACCCATGCCCAAAGAGCACCTCACCAAAACCTAGTTCAAAAGACAGATTCAACACGTGCTGCTCTTTGGGAAGTTTGTTGTACAGGCTGAAATGAATAATTTGGAAGGCACATCAGAAAAGTGGCCTTTTGTGCATGCAGGCCAGGGCTACAAACCTGCAGCCTGCAGGGCTGGTGAGATCAGTCCTAGTGCTGGCAGGGTGCTTTGTTCAGCAGCACAGCTGCCTCTGCACTCTGGCTGCTTTTGTATCTTCACATAATGGCTCTGATTATTAATAATAAATGGGTGCTCATCTAGATCTGCTTGCAAAGCATTACAGAGCCACAAAGTGCTAGGAAGAAGAGGTCCCGAGTCCTCCAGGAGGAATATCCCACATTAAGATCCAGTTTTGGGGGACCTCATGCCCAACTGCACAGTGCTGCTTTGCTGCTGCAAGCCTTGGGCTTGCCATGAGCAGTGGGCTGAGTTTCAGTGACTTCTCTGGGGCTGAATGTGGGAGGACAAGGCCAGCCCTCCTCCTGTAGCATGGCCAGCCCTCCTGCTGCTCCCAGTTTGCAGAGGAGTGATGGGTTTTCAATGCCATGCTGCTGGCAGGCTGCTACCTGAGTCCTGAAGTATCTACACTCACCACAGCCAAAGTGCTTGGGCAACAGCTCAGTATTTCTAGGTTTGTTTTTTTTTTTTTTTCCTAGGAAATCATCACTGCAGGAAGCAGGAGGAAAAGTGACATGGAGAGAGACAGACTGTGAATCCCTCTCAGCATGAAATGGTTGAGTCACAAGGGGAATCAAAGTGAAAGCAGCAGAAACCCCAGGGCACAACACCAAGGCCTGCACTAATTTGTCTGGGGAGTTATGGATGATCTCAGCCAAGAAGACCCCAGGAGGCTGTGACAGAAGGAAATTTAACAAGGCAGGCTGTTTGCTGGGGCTGTTTGTACTGGGTGGCAGAGCACACCAATGTGCCCACAGGCTCCTGGAGTGATCATAAGAGATGAGTAGGATCCAGCTGTGATTCAGCAGAGGAAGTAAAATCACCTGAGAGGAATTGCTTGTTATTTGTGTTATTTCTTGACCTGCTGGCACTGAGCTCCTCCAGGTTGAGCTGGTTTCACAAAGGCAAGCACTGCCAGAAGCCCACAAAACCAACTGGGGAGCAATTTCTGAGTACTTGGGATCCATAACTTTATACATCCTTTATTCTTGCCTTTATTTTTATTCTTATCTCTTGCGTAGTCAGTTCAGAAACTAAGTGAACATCTAAAGGTAATCATAAAGATAACAAAGTTTTTTTAAAAGCATTGTTTAGACCAGAGGATTGTGCCTTTCCTCAGGTGTCTTTTATTGTGTGCACTGAAGAGTTAAAGGTGTTTGCAAACTGCAGTGCTGCACACATTTGCTTTCCCTTCAGACATGGGGACACCTCCTTGCCACCATAAAGAAAAGTGGAAAGATGCAGCTGTGATGACTTTGGGGAAATCACTCAGGAAAATGATATTCCTCAATTCCTGGGATGGAGATTGGGAGTGGAAATAGTGCTGGTCAGCCTTCCACATCTGGAGGAACATCCCTGTTTCTCCCAGGGGCCAGAACAAGCAGGGATTTCTCCTGCTTCTGCCACTTCAACACTTTGGATTAAACACTTGGGAGCTTGGCCCGAGGAATTCACTGAGGGATTCACACTCAGAGCAGGTGAAAATTGTCCCCATGTTGGGGCTGCACATGGACACCAGGCTGGCTCCTGTGTGAGTTTATGGAAAACACCAGGCTGGCCCAGCCCACCCCACTCCATCAGAGAGCAGCTGGGAGGATGCTGGTGCTTCAAAACCCCTCTGGATGGGCCCTACAAATTAACACACGCCCCAGGCTCATCTACCCTCAGGGCAGGTGTGGACAAAACCAGCAAAATTAATTTCTCTGAAATTCATCTTGCCCTCCCAGCAATTTCCTCACGACCCTGTAAATGTAATTTGCTTACCTGATTTAGCAACATACTCTGAACTAATCTCAGCATCAGGGATAAAAAAATGCTCTGAGTAACCAGGTCACTAATTTTTTTTCTAGTGGAATCTAATGTGCTGCAGCACTTGTGCCTGGTCTGTGCCTGTGGCTTCTGTGTTCAGTCTGGTGCATTTTACAGAACATTTGGTAATATAGCATCCCTGAGGTCATGTCAAGTTCTGAATACAGCATGTGAATTGTGGAGTCTTTACAGAAAATGTAACTCAAATGGTGATCTCCTCCTGCTATGAAATTGGAAAGACTTCCTATAGAAACTAGGTCTTGCCTGAGTGCTTCTTACTGATTTCATAGCAAAGAGGGGTTTAGGGAATGAACAGGAGCTGGGCAAAGTGCAAATCTGAGACTTGCTTGCTTTTCCTTCAGCCCAGGGGATGCTCTGCACAGAGCCTGGCAAAGCAAAGCCATGTCAAAGTACACAGGCACAAATTCAAGCAGATGGAAAAGCTGCTGGTACCCTTCAGCACCCAAAGCTCAGATAAAGCCAGGGGCACTGTCCCAGCCCAGCCTACAGCAGTGTCCTGGCGGGCCAAAGGCATGGGTTAGGCAGCAGGAATGAAGCTGTGTCCTCCAGACATGGTGTGGTGGTGCCCAGGATAATCTGGTTTAGAGCAGCTCTGCTTGCTGTTGCCCAAAACCAAAGCATGTGTGTCCTGAGCCACCTCTGAGCTGAGAGCACATGGGCAACTACTGGAATATGGGCCAGTAAAGAAAGTAATGGGAAAATGGCAATTGCAATGACTTACCTTCACAGAATTGCTCTGAGAACTGGGAAACTCCAGCTTAATTTCAAGTTCTTTGTGGTGTGACAACAGAGTGCATACAAAGTGTAAGGAAAGCTGGGTAGAAACAGGCTCCCAACATAAACCCTGGCACTGGGGCAAGCCCTGGGGACGCTGTAGTGGAGTGGGACACTCTGTGGTAATTTCAAAAGCCATGAAAGTAAGTTCAGATGACCCACTAAACTGTTTTGAGTTAGTTTATCTTACACACATGGGCATTTTTGGAGCCTGCACCTTCACACACTCTGCATCCACCTGAAGGTGAGACATTGCCAAAAGTCACAGACAGGCCACAGGCTATGACCTTTGGCTATTTGAGTCGAATTACAGTGGAGAGAATTAAAATTAGCCCTCCTCAACCATTCTGGGGGAAACTTGCATAGAAAATTTAGCGTGAGAACTTTTCAGACCACACTAGAGATCGCAGAGGAAAACAAGCTGAACTGATTTTGTACTTAACAGCTCTAAAATGCTGAAGTTGGAAAGTACCAGCAGATGGCACATTCCTCAGCCTGTGCTGAGGCTCCAGTGGGGCCAGGCAGCATGAGATTCCTCCCTGGCTTACCTGCACACACTCATCAAGCCTGGTTTAAGGCTAAAAATGACACAAAATGCTCCGAGGTTTCAGGTCAGAGCAATCCTGATTCAAACAGAGAGCTCTCCTTTTCACATGCATCTGTTGGAGGACCCTGAACAGTGCCAGAGCTCACAGGAGAGATGTCTGCAGGATTTGCTGCAGGAGATGGAGTGGAGATGGGGCTCATCCCCTCCGTCCTGCATCCATCACCTTTGTGTCCTCATGGCCTCTCCTGTTTCCCCCAGAAGCCAAGCTCGAATAGTGTGTTCACCCAAAGCGCAGGCTGGTGAAATAACCAGCTTTTATGGGAATTGAAATCATAGAATCATAGGATTGTTTGGAATTGCAGAATGGTTTAGATTAGAAAATATCTCTAAAATCAGTGAATCCAACCATTCCCCCAGCACTGCCAATCTCACCATGAACCATGTCCCCAAGTGCAATACCTACATGGCTTTTAGATACCTCCAGGGATGGTGACTCCACCACTGCCCTGAGCAGCCTGTTCCAATGTTTGGTAACTCTTGGGACAAAGAACTTTCCTCCAATATCCAATCTAACCTGCTCTGGCATAATTTGAGGCTGCTCTCTCTTGTCCTGTTGTTTGTTACCTGGGAGAAGAGATCAACCTGGCTGTCCCCTCCTGTCAGTAGAGAGTGAGAAGGTCCCCCCTGATCCTCCTCTTCTCCAGGCTGAGCCCCCCCAGCTCCCCCAGTTGCTCCTCATGAGACTTGTACCTGTTCCTGAGGCAGTCCAGCAGAGCCAGCCCTGCACAAGGACTGCAGATTTGATCAGGCTGTGTGATAGTGATGATGGCAAAGTGCAGTTTTACCCCAGAGCATCTGCTTGACATGTGACACGGGGACAGTGGCAGTGGGGACAGGTCCCACAGCACAGGTGGGAGCAGAACTGGCAACATCCCTGCTTTGCTTACCCTCTCCCAAGGGCCTCCAGCAGGGATGTCAAAGTCTGACAGGTCCATTTGGCCCACAGTCCCCTTTTTTGGGATTAAATAAATAGTCCAGCAGCTCCTGCCAGTGACACAGAGCGGCTGCCAGCAGGATGGGAGCTGGGTGTGTCTCCCCACGTAGCTGTGCCTGCCCTACTTGAGCTGAGCTTTGCATGCAATGCTGCAATGCTGCCGTGCCTGCATCGGGCCATTGCCACAACTCCTTGACTCATCTTTTCCGAGCTGGGGGGCGATGCCGAGGACACCGGGCTGCGAAGTGACACCTGACACTCCTCACTCCCATCCTTCGAGGTGACACCTGACACTCCTCACTCCCATCCTTCGGCATCAGGGAAAGCTGCCAGAGCGAAGCGCAGTCAGGGCTGGCTCTGCAGGTTTGGTGCCACCAACCTGGGTGGCCCCATGGGACAATTCCTCCAGGAGCGCCGTGCCCGGCAGCTTCCCTGGCACCAGCGGGTCTGGGCAGGTTTGGATCATCCAGCACCCAAGGGTGTGCTGGCTCATGGCTGTAACTGGAGGGAACAGCCAGGATTTGGGGCACAAGAGCCTTTTTTCAGGTGAAAACCCAGCCAGCCAGGAGGACATGGGCTCACACAGCACAGGTGTGCCAGTCCAGCACAGTGCCCACCCTGGTCCCCTTTCCTCTGGGATGACAAACATTGTATCTGAAATTTGTATCTTAAACAATAGATGCTGCTAATCCAGCCGTGTGCAAGGGTTTGAAGTCACTGAAGCTTCAAAGTTATCAGGATTTTTTTTTTCCCCATCAAGTATCTTGTTTGAATAAAAAGCTGTGTCCTGACCTCACTCACGTCTCCCTGCCCCTGTCCTGGGGACCATGATGTGTCACACAATGGCATGGCCAAGGAAACCTGCAATCTGCCATAAACTAGAATTTCAGGTCCTCATAGGTTTGTGGGGTTTGGCCAGCTTGTTCACAATCTATTTATGGATGAACCCAGACCAGCCCTATGCTGGGGACACGGGAATTTATGATGGGAAGAGCAGCTGAAGCCATTCCTGTTTTCCCTGGGTCCTATCACCACACAGCCCTGGGCTGCTTTCCCATGACATCACCAGCCCACGACTGCCGGGGTGGTGATGGAATCTGTGCTCCCTGCCAGCCCCAATCCAAACTGGGAAGCCCATGGGTCACAGCACAATGCAGATTCTCCCACTGGCACAGGCTGTGCGGTCTGGGGGCATCTTTGGGTGCTGCAAAAATCACTCAAGAATGCTGGAAAAAGAAAGTAAAACAGAGCCTGGATGGAAAGGTGTGTGGGAAAGGAAAAGGTGAGCAGGAATAAGCCAGAAAGGGTTTGGGCTACTGCCAAGGAAACATCACTAGACAGGCTCGCTAGAGGCACGGTGGCCAGCCCAGCCAGCACTTCTCCTGGAAAAAGGGACAGGATCTAATCCCAAGATGCAAAACTGGCTGCTGCCTCCATGCAGGATCCTGGAAAAGCCCCAGTGGGCTTTTGGAAAAATTCCCACCAAGGTGGGAACAGGCATCAGCAACAACACAAGGAGGAGGAATGGACAGGTACACCAACTGGGAGGCATTTCAGAACCCACACGTGGGTGACAATGAGGATGCTGCAATCCTGGAGGGTGGAAAACCCCTAAAACCTCCTAAAACCTAGCACTCAGGAAAAGGGTGAAAGGGTTATCACCTGACCCCAGAAATGCCTGCAAACACACCTGAAAAAGGGCAACCCTCAGAGAGCCTCTTTTTTCCACACCTGCCTCAATTCCTAATTATTCAATTTTTTTTCCCCTAAAAAATAACTCACGCCTCTGCTGTGTACACTCACCGAATTTGTTTTGCTTTATTGCATATTGCCATCTTAGAAAATGTACAGTCTCATAACATTACACAGCATTTCCCACTAGCTAGAACTACTAACATCCTTGCACCTAACAGACTACCTTAGTCACTACGAAGCTAATAAGGTCCAAGACATAAACTTTTGTTTACAAATTATTATGGATTTTTTTTGTTTGTTTTGTTTTTGGCATTATTAAAAAAAAAAAAAAAATCATCTTTAAAATACACACCCAAGAGAAAAGAGTGGCTACATACACCAGCACCAATCTAAAAGTAGTTTTCGACAATGGCACATGGAATTACCTGCACACAGCCTTTGTATTTATTTATAGAGATATAATATTTTTTCTTTTTTCTATTTTTTTTTTTGAAAGAAAACAAAGAAATGGCAAAGTCAGCCTGATAATCAGGCTGTTGTAAAACAATTAAAAAAAAAAAAAAACAACCCAAGAGGTTTGGAAGGGCAAGAGGAAATCTGTCAGGAAAGGTCCTGATGTGGCACTGGGGTTGCAGAGGCAGGAGCTGGGGTGGGTGCTGGCACCCAGACCCCAGGAGGAGATCTCCCTTTCTGACCTCCACCACCTGTCCAATAATAAACACATGTGACCAACCATTCCTTAAACCATCAGAAGCCAAACTTTTTTTTTTTTAAACCTTTTTTTTTTTCTTCTTATTTTATATATTTTCAATTCCCCCCATAGTCCATTCCCTCAATTGTATCAGCCCCATTTTTTTCAGCCATAAATAAAAAATATAAATAGAGGCACTTTAGTTAAGGAATAGTATTATCATTACCTTTTGTCTTTATTTCCCCCTCCTTCTTAAAGCAAAGTGCTTAACTCCACCTTTGAACATAATCTGCAGGTTTTGCAGCTGCTTGGATATGAGGTGCTGGACTTTATTTCAGAGCTTACCTGCTATATTTATTACTGCTTTATATGCTACTCAGAAAGTCTTTTTTTTTTTTCCTTTTTTCTTTTTTTTTTTTTCTTCTTTTTTTTTAAAATCTACAGTGCGTTAAATGTTGCAATGAAGGAAAGAACAAAATGGTAAAACCACAGCTCTTGACAACTCTGCTTTGAGAGAGATTTCACAGCTTTCACTCAGCACACAGACCCTGCGGCCTTCAGGTGCTTAGAACCATATTTTTTTCTATACAAATTAGTTTAAACAGCACTTTTGCTATACAGTACATATAGTTAACTGGCATCCCATACCCCACCAGTAATACCGATTATCTGACAAAAAAAAAAATAAAAAAGAACAACCAACCTTATTTCAAATAGTGTTAATATCTAGTGCAACAGGGACAAACTCATCTCTCCACAGGAAAAAGAACAAACAAACAAACAAAAAAAAAAAAAAAAAAAGATCACAAAAGTATTGGTGGTATAAAAAGGTTTTGTTTTGCTTTCTTAAAAAACATACCACAAATAAATAAAAGTAAAAAGTAACAGTCCTCTATATACTCAGCATAATTTAAGAATACAAATGTTAATATGTTAATGGTGGTTATTTTTTATTCTCCAATTCTTAATTTTCTAAACCCTTAAATTATTACTCCCTGAGAGCTCTGAATTACTTTTATTATTGGTTTTTTTTTTTTGTCTTTTTCGTTTTTGTTTTTTTTTTTGGACTGACATTTGACAGGTAGTTCTGCTTACAAATTTGCAATGACAATGAACAGCAAACCAGTCAAAAAAAGGACCTGGCTAAGAGACGAGTGTTTCTTGGCATCGCTGCTTCTGTGTGTCCGAGAAAGAAAAAGGAAAAGAAGGTGGGTGAAAGCTGGTGGGTTTTACCCCAACCCCTTTGTATTTCAGAGACATTTGGTCCTGACCCACCTTGACAGAAGATACAGTTTGTCCCATTGAACAGAAAGCAAGAACAAAAGTTACAACGCAAAAGTTTGTGCTCTTCGTCTCCTCCGAGAACCGAACCTTTCCCACCGTCTTGGGCCAGAAAACGTTGCAAAAGTATAAATACATCAGTGTGGCGTTACAGCGAGAAGCACTTTGGGGTAAAGTTTGTCCTTTAGCAAGGTGGCAGCAGGAGGAAAAAGAGAATTTCCCAAGGATGACGGGAAGAGCATCTCTGGGAGCGCCCGCGGCGCCGGGCTCGGGAGCCAGCGCGAACGCGCAGATCTGCGAGTTTCTCAGAATAATCACAACAATGAGAGAAAACAAACAAACAAACAATGCATTAAAGTTCAGTCAACTTTGCTTTTTTTCTTTTTTTTTTTTTTTTTTTTTTTTTCTTCTTTAAACCGCTTGGCTTGTGTGCAAGGCGTCCCCTGCAAATGGCCCCTGGGGGTTCTGAGCAGGAGAGCAGCAGCAGGCAGCTTCTCCCCGTTGGCTTTGGGACCACGGGGACAACCGGCGGCTTGGGGTTGGGTCCTCTCTTGCTCCACGGACGCGGCATTGTGCTTGTGCATGGGGAGAACTACTTTTGGAGCGGGGAGGAGTCGGTGCTGGCACTCACCCACGCGAGCTGCCCACGCACCTCCCTCCACACGCCCCCGACCCGACTATATACACAGTATATACACACACCCACGCTCGCCCGCGGGGACAAAGAGCGTGCCACTGTTCCGCTTCGAATCGCAAGGCAGTGTCATGGAAACGCAAAAAAAAATAACAATAAACAAACCAACCAAAAACCACAGCCACTTCAGAAAGACTGACCCGCGTGTCTTTTGCCGGGTTTTGTTGTCAGTTTGTTTCTCAGAAGTTGAGCTTGGTGACGGGCCTCTCGCGGCCGCTCTCCGCCAGCTGGTTGGTGATGCGCTTGCGGTTGCGCTTCAGCTTGGTGAGGTCCTTGTCGAAGACTTCTCCCGAGCGCAGGGCCGACACCAGGTCATCGAACTCGCCGCTCTCCTCCCCGGTCTCCTTCGCCTTCCTCGCCTTGCGCTCCCGCTCCCGCTGCTCCTTCAGCTGCAGGCCGTGGTGGAGGGGGAAGAGAAAGCGTCTCAGTCTCGCACAGGTGGTTGTGGGGGTGTCCAACACATGCGTGGTGATCCCCAAAATCACGGAACAAGGGTGGTTTCCCACCCCACTGCTTCGCACATGGGAGCTGGTCAGGGTCATTGACAGACCACATCCCTGGAAGTGTTCCAAGGCCAGGTTGGACAGGGCCTGGAGCAACCTTGTCTAGTGGAAGGTGTCCAAGCCCACAGTGAGGGGGATGAAACTAGAACTAGGTCACTTCCAGTCAAATCATTCTATGGTTCTGAGATTCTATGATACAAGCCGCGAGTCACAGCCCCATGGCTGCTGCTCGTGGGTCACAGCAGTCGACAGACAGCACCAGCTCTGCTGCACATTTCAGCTGCAAGACCTCACCAGCCCAAGGTCATTAGTTAATCAAGTAATCAAAAGCCAAAAGCCAGTGGGTCTAAGACCACAGAAGCTCCCTTTCTGGTTTTCAGTGCTCCCCATGCCACCCTGACCACCACGGGGACATCATGACACGGTTGCCACTCCCAGGTGCCCTGGGTGTGCTGCCAGACTTGCTGGTGTGTGCTCACCTGTGCCTCCATGCGTGCCCGGCGCTCCTCCTCCTCCTTCCTCTTCCTCATGTTCTCATTCTCCTGCTTGGCCTCGGTCACAGCTTGAAGGAACTGGTCAAAGATGCCAAAGAATTCATCTGGCTGCATTTTGTCTGTGTCTTCTCCGAAGTGCTTCACAGCCTTGGAAAACTGGAACAGAGAAGACAGGGGTGCATCAGTCTTGGATAAATCCACTGGACTGGTGAAACTTTCAACCTGATGGAGCAGAGCGAAACACTTCCAGCAGCCATACCACACAGCAGGGCTTTGCCACAGCAAGCCTTGATTTCAACCTGAAATAAATCACCTGGTGTGTTACCTGCTGCCCTGCAAGACCTGGATCACTATCAAGCCCCCTCTCCCCATCTTGCCTCTAGCTCTGCTGAGCCTCCCCTGCCCCAGCTCCACTTTATTAACTAAGCAGCAGTAAAAACAAGGAAGCAAAATACTGTGGGACTGAAGACATAAAACTAATAGTAAACACGGCAGGGGAAGGGAAACTTGCACTTTTAAGTTTTTCTTTGAAGTATTTTTGGGGTATTATTTATCATTGCCACATGCTCTGCTATTGAAACCAAATGTGTTGGTGAAACTTCTAAAAGAGATTTCTGCCCAGGCTCAGGCACAGCCCTGGGCAGGGAAATAGGGAGTTTTCCGGCCTCTTGTGCTGTTTGCACACCATTAATGTGAGGGAGTCGAATGAGGCCGTAGCAGAGGTCAGGACAGGACATCCACGATCTGCCAATGTGTCCTGGTCCCCAAGCAGCCCCCGAGTTGTCCTTGGGACTGACACTCTTTGTTCTCACTTCCAGTCTGAAGGAGACTCTTTGTGCAGAGAAAGTTTGTTAAAATTGTGAAGGCACATTCTGGAGATAAGCGTGCTTAAAAGAAAAGAAAAACAAAATCAAAGCACCAACAGATTTATTAGTTGCTTTGATATTGCAGGGTAGACCAAGAGGAACATTTTTAAAGCCTGCCTGTGTGATTTAGTTTTATTTGCAGGGGTGCCCCAGGCTCTTCAAAAGACATTTAGTGCATTTTTATTTCTTTGTTTACTTAAGAAACTTAACACTTCAAGATGCAGGAAGGAATCTGAGAAGTGCCACTATATAAGTCAATATAATTGAGGCTAATCTTGCTGATTTTAATCAAGATCTTACAATTCTCTGCCATGTTACAAGAGAATCTGGTGGGGGAGGGAAGGCTGAAAATGCTCTCCTCATGTGATATAAAGTTTATAAAACAGGGATGTTTCTGCTTTCCTAAGACAAAACAGGAACACAACTTGAATCTTGACACGTGTTTAAAAAGCAAAGAGCTGGAGCACTCCACACAGCCCATCCCTTCCAACAACCATGGAAAACTGCTTCAGAGGGGACTTCCACAGATGCTGGGGACCATGAGCAGACCTTCTCCTCCAGATCCAGCCAAATCAGCAGAAGATGATACAGTTTGCTGAGTATTTGTCACCAGTCCTAACTCACTGCAGAGAATATCTCTGTCAGGTTACCATCAACAGGCAAAAAGGGTGGCCTGAGCTAGCCATGGCCTCAGGGAGGTCCATCATAATGCCCAAGCATGGGTCAGAAGGACAATGCCAGCTGGACAGGGGGTACAGCCAGGGAGGAGAGGCTGAAAAGCTGCTCAGATCTCAAGGACAATGGTGACCTTACCAGCTCTTTTGTTTCCATCAGGAGATCTTCCACATCCGAGAAGCTGAAGCTGGCCAGTGTGATGAACTGGCTGACGACAGACACAAACTTGTCACCTGCTTGCTGAACCTGAGACTTCTGGAAGTCCAGCTCCTTTGGGGAGGAAAAAAAAAGAAAGGTAAATCTGGTCAGGCCCTGGCTGATGAGAGACACAAATACCATTGGCCTCTGGAAGTGTCATTGGGAGTGTGACTGAATCAGTGCCAGGGGTTCTGCTGGCACCACCACTGCTGCTCCCCCTGCCATGCTGACACCCTGGATTACACTGCCTGAAGCTTTTAAGCCAAATCCTGCAGGAAAGCTTATGTAAGCAGGATAATTCAGCAAGACAGCGAGTCCTTTGGGATACCTCCACCATTTCATCACCACTCCAGCTGTGCTGCAGAAGTGCTCCCCAACCCTCAGTGGTTTTACAGCCAAGGGGAGACTCCTCTGCACATCACAGGTCCTCCTTGGGTATCATCACTGGGTTTACTCAGCCCCCCTGGATGTATCAGACTTAAACCATGCATGTGCCTGATCACACATGGGAACTTCAGTGCCAAAACAGCCAGGCACACATGCAGGGCAGGAAGGAAAGGCATGCAGATCTCCAGGATGTGAGATAAAAGCTGAGAGCTCCCTGGCCTGCCTCCTCAAGGAGGGATGCAGTGCTGCTCAGAGCCAGGCTGCACTATACTTCATTTAAATAATACTTACAGTCTCCACTGCTCTCAGGCCACTTCTCAGAGTGTTTATTTCTTTCTCCAGCTCAGTCATGCTGTTGGAAATAGCAGGATGTTAATTTTCAGCTTTTCCAGCAAAATCTACAGCTCTCTGACCAACTTGACCATGGTTTTCCCACTGAGAAGACCCCAAAACCCTGCCCACATTGCCTCCTTTTTGCAGACCAGCGTGTCTCAAGCAGCAGATCAGGCTGACAGCCTCTAAGCTGGGACAATCTCAAAGTGGCTGCAGCTGCTTGTTTCAAAGCAAAGCGCTTTTCTGTATTTTTAATCAAGGGGACTGTGCAGGTTTAGCAAGCTCAGCAGCCTCCAGCCCTCTCCAAGCAAAAGGATGGCTCAGGAGAGGGCCTTGCTGGGCACAGATTTCTCTCCAGGTCCAGCAGTAGATGGGATCGCTGTCCCAGTGCACAGAGGAGAGTTTTTCAGGGTACCACGGCTGGGTGAACACCAGGCAAAGCATCCTTCCGAGGAGCAGTGAGGCTTTCACAAAGGGAGACAGCCCAAATATAGAGAAATGAAAATAAATCACCATGTCTGGCGCTGGCTTTGTTTACACAAGGCTCGAGCCCCCGATGAGCTTCAAATTCAAGTGCTTATGGGTTTCTACCACTTTGTCTGAGGGGAAGCTTTCTCACAAAGCCTTGGTGACCACAGGCTTGATGCCTTTCCAGGGGTGTCTGTGCAAGGCCTGGGGTCCCTGGAAATGCTGATGCTGGGTCATGGGGCAAGCATTCCTGGCAGGTTTAGTCTGGGAAAATGCAGTTTTGGGAGGCCTGTGCTCCAGCAGTTCATTACTAGTGGTGGGATTGACAGAGGCGGCAATTTCTGCTTCACAGCTGCAGGACTGGGGGGAATTCAGGGTTTTCCAGAGCTTTAGAAACTTTTTGGTTTCACTCTTGATTGGACCAAACCCAAATGTTACATATGGTGTCCAGTTTAGAGCAAAATGATAAAGTTTAGGGGGTAAAGAAACCTCTGTGCAGGCGTTTTCTTTCCCGTATGTGTGCCTGTACAACAGCTGCAGATCAGGAGCATGGGAAAGCCAAGTCTCCACCAGCATGGAGCATGTCCTGCTCAGCCATGCCCTCAGCTGATGCCTACAAACTGAGCACCACACACCCACAGAACTGTGGAATGCAGGGGAATGACCCCTGCATTCCCCCACAGAGCCATGGAATATCCCGAGTTGGAAGGGACTGACAGCAATCTCCAAGTCCAGCTCTTGGCCCTGCACAGGACAGCCCCAAGTATCCCACCCTGTGCCTGACAGCATTGTCCAAATGCTTCTGGAGTCCTGTCAGGCTTGGTGCTGTGACTGCTGTCCTGGGGAAGCCTGTTCCAGTGCCCAACCACCCTCTGGCAGAAGAACAGTCTTTCCCACAAGCCAAGATTTGTCCTGTCACTGTGCTCAATCCCAATGGCTGATGATTATTTTACATTTTATACATGAGGATCCTTGTTTTGCCCAGTACACATCTTCCCTAGGAAGCCACCACTGCTACAAGAGACCTTGGAAGCTTGGAAGACCCTCGAGCCACTGCAAACTCCATGTACATTTCATAGCATCATAGAATGGTTTGGGTTGGAAGGGACCTCAAAGCCCATCCAGTTCCAACCCCGCTGCCATGGGACACCTTCCACTATCCCAGGCTGCTCTGAGCCCCATCCAACCCAGCCTGGAACACTCCCAGGGAAGGGGCATCCACAACTTCTCTGGGTAACCAGTTCTAGCTGCATGCTTTCTATATAGATGTGCAGTTTCAGCCCTTTTCATGTCCACAGCCAACACAAAGCGCTGCAGAAACGTGTGATCTTTGCTGCTCACATCCCTGAAGCATCAAAACCCGTAAGCTCCTGCTGGAGTTAACCAAAACAGAGCCTCATTGATTTCAGAGGTACCTCAGCACATACTTGAGGGCTTTGCAGGGCAACAGCACATTCCTCCTGAACATAAAGGTTCAGGCTGTGTCTAAGGGCTTTGCTGAACTGGGGCAGCCTGTTCCCAACAGGTCACCGGGCAGGCTTAAAAAGCTGTTTGCAAACCCCAGAAACTCCATGTTGGTAGAACAAGGGGCAGGCAGGACCTGGATGCAGGTGAGCCCCTGACAGAGCTGCCTGGTCCTGCCCATGCTGCAGGCAGAGGCTCCCTGGCACATGAAGATAAACAGCTGCCCTTTATCTGCAGCCACACCGCAACCGCTTCCTCCCGGATTACTTAATGTACCATTAGAAATTAATTAAATGCTTTTGCGGTGAGATAACAACAGGAAGCGGCTGCTCCAAGCAGCTCTCCTCCCCCAAGCTCAGAAGTTTAGAGCCTTTGCTGCAAGGGCTGTGATTAAAAGCCGCCAAGTGATGTTTGCTTGTGAGTGTGGCCATGGCATGGAATACAGCCTAGCAGCCAGGATCAGGCCAGGAGGGTGAGCCAGGGTGAGGAGACGTGGAAAAGCAGGCTGAAATGAGGGGAGAGGTGCTACCAGTGCTGCCTAAGTGCCACCAAAACCTCTGCTTACTTGACTTTGGCTGCCTGCGGGATGTCTCGCAGCTCCTCGTGCAGGCGGAGGACTTTGGGATATTTCTTTTCCACGACAGTGATGAGATAGTGCAGCAGGGTGATGTTCCTAGGAGAGAGAAGCACAGAGGTCAGTGTGGAAGCTTCTTGGGGAGCTCATTGTTCAGCCAAACCCCCTGGTTAAACCCCAACCCTAGTAATGAACTATTTGAGGATTTCTGCAAGGATGCTGCTTGATGCCTGTGTGGGGCCATGGCATGGGTCTGTCCCATGCACAGCTACAGGGCAGAGCAGCCTGGTCCCTGCAAGCTAGGGTTCTCCACAGGAAGAACCCAGGGGAGGTGACTTGAGTGTCCTCCACTGTCTTTACTGATGGATGAGACCAGGCAGGTTTGAGACCTGAACCAACTCCTCTTGCTCTGTGAACAGAGCTCAGAAGGGCAGAGCAGACCAGGCAATGGCTGCATCAGCATGGGAGAGTGGCAGAGGGAGTTCCTGCAGAGAAAAGCCCCTGGAAACCCTTTCTCTGGCTCTTGGCAACTCCCTTCAAAGGGGTTAAAAAGCATTTGGAAGATGATCTTCCTAATCAGCCTTGGCTGCAGTTTAGCCAGCCCAGGAAGGAAAGGCCCCATCAATCCCCGTGCTGATCTGCAGCTTGGCTTCCCTTGAAAGCTGTCCTGCTCAAAAAAATGCACACCCACATCACTGGATGTGCCAAACTGGGCAGCAGAAGGAGGGGACTGCTCCCACCTACCCATGTCCCAGAGGTAATGCTAATGACCCCTGCATTCCCCCAACACCCCTGGGGCCCATGGATGCTACCAAGGATAAGGGCAGCGGATGCTCACTTGTCAATGCTGGACTTGGTGTCCGCGATCTTGTTGAGGCTGGAGATCTTAAACCCGAAGGCGTTGCCCCTCTGGCCCTTGTTCATGTAGTTCCCGAAGGCCAGGACCACCTCCAGGAGCTGCTGGAGGCTGGTGCTCTGCAGCACTGCCTTGGAGCCAGCACGAATGGCTGAAAGCAGAGAGGGGTGGGACATTACCCCCTGCCACAACAGCCCATCAGCAACCCCTTCAGTACCCCCAGAGAGTGACCACCAGCTCCTTCCTTTCCCTTTCCCTTCCCCTTCCCAGTGCCAGCTCCATGTGGACCAGGTTGATCCTGGCACAGAGGATGCTTTTCCTGGGAGTGATCCCTGTGCTGGCACAGGGTCCCTCAGCAGGGTCACTTGCCTTCCACCTTGGGTTTGACCTCTGCAACTCTCTCTGCAAACTTCTTCTTGAAGTAGAGGGACTGCAGCCTCTGCTGATAATGGTTTATCCTGGAAAACAAAGAGGAGGTGCAGGTTGAGCTTTGCTTGCTCCAGGCAGAGCTCTGTTGCTCCACTGCTTACAGCTGTGCTTACAAAGCATGCTTGAACCAAAGTGATTAAAAAATAATGACCCCTTTTCTCCCTGAAACTGCTGGGATGGGAAAAAAATTACAACTGAAGCTACAGCTGTCCTGGGGTGGATCCCTGTGGGTTCTAAAGCACACACTTAAGCCTATCCCCTTAACTCAGCAGGCTCAACAAGTGGATTTTGACACCCTGTTGGTATGAACAAACAGTTCTTTCACAGCCACTCCTAAGCACCGGTGCTGATGAGGTCTGGGCTCCCCATGGCTTTGTGATGAGCTGCAGCTGGAGAAAAGCTCACCTACAACCAGAACTAATGAAACTGGACCTTCTGATCATCAGAATGATGGGCTGGGCTGGCAAGTCTCTTTCCTGGGCAAGTCAGTGATGGCTCTGCTCATGTCAGTTGTGTTTATGCTAATCAAGGTCTCACTCCTGAGCACGTGGCAGTCTGATTTGAGTCACTTGGATCAAGGACCCACGGGAAACATGCTCACACACAGGGCCATGAGCTACGCTGTTGTACTAATCAGAGGTGACAGAGACATCACACTCGGTTACAGACCACAAGGCAAAATTAAAAAGCCATGCTGGAAATCAAGGGAAAATGTTTGCATCAGCACATTGTGCTCTCCAAAGAATGAAAGCATGGGAGCAACACTTAGGTGAGAGTCTGTGAAGAAGAAAGGTGACCTGTGATAGAAAAGCTAATTCCGAGCATCACAGAGCCCTGAGGGCTCAGGTCTGAACTTCACAGCTCCATCCTGCCTGCCTTTGACACTCAGCAACCACACAGCACATCACTGCAGTGCTCATCGGTGCATTTCTTGGGGAGGACAGAAGCATTTCTATTTCTGATCTCCCAGTGCAATCTCAAATTGTAAAACTCGCTGACCTTGCCAACAAGTGACTGGCTTGAAGTTCAGCTAAGAAATTCAAAGAGCTCAATGCTCAGTTCAATTTAAATAAGGAGCTTCAAGATTTTTACCCAGCACCTCTAGAGGATGTGCATGCAATAGGTAAGGTTATTCATCCCTGAAGACTCCTACGTTTTACATGATTGCTGCCAGGAGCAGGAAGAAATGACATTTCCTTTCAGTCTCATATAGTCTCAGGAGCCCTAGAGATGAGTCAATCCTCAGGTGAGAGCTGGGACTCTTCTACACAGCAGGGCAAAATGTACATACATCAGGCTTGAATATTCGTTAGGATGAAAGGGAAAGGAGCATTGTGTTATCATTTTAACAGCACTTCCCACCTGGGCCACAATGAATCATAGAATGGTTTGGGCTGGAAGGGACTGAAAGATCATTTAGTTGCAACCCCTCTGCCCTGTAGGGACACCTTCCACCTGACCAGGTTAGATTACAGAATCTCAGCATTATCAAGGTCCAAAGAGACCCTCAAGATCATCTATCTAGTCCAACCATCAACCCAGAACCACCACAAAATCCATCTCCTCATCCCTCTCCCCTGCTCTGTCCAGCTGCTGCTTGTATGGGAGCACAACCCTGATTTTAGGAGCACAGCATCACAAATTATCCTTACAATCTGGAGCACCTTTCTTGCCCTCCTGCCTTCTTGGCCCGCTTATTTCTTGATGTGAAAAACAGTAAGAAGGGCTTATTTCCCAAGCAGGCTCTGTGAAACAGCCACTTCCCAACCAGCCTGTGCAGCCACTGGCCAAAATGTGTCCCCTGAGGCACCAACCTGCTCATTTCGAAGAGGAACCGGTCAGCCTTGGCCATGCGGTCCAGCTCGTGCTTGTGCTCTTCCAGCAGGTCAATGTCACCCTTTTCAGGAACAAACTTCAGGAGCTGAACAGGAGAAAGACAGCAGTGGGACATGAGATCCAGGCACACTTTTTCAGGAGTTAAGAAGTGATTTATGTCCTTGAGTCTAACACCTTTTCAGCATGTGCAGACAGTGAGCCCAAGGCACCTGTGAAATAAGTGTTACTGCTGTCCCTGTGACCTTCCTCACACTACTCCATCACGTCAGTGTCTCCTGCCTCTGCCCTGCCATCACTCAGCTCTTACTATGAATTAAGTCTGCTCTAAGGAGGTTTCAACATCAGCTCTGCCAGAGGAGATGTCAGTCAGGGATTCCCATTTGCTGCAACTCTACTTATTAGCAAATGGAAATTTTGTGCAATGAATCCTCCCACATCTCTGCTCAAAGTGCAATTACCAGCTCAGCTTTAAGGACAGGTGAATAATATGCTTCCAAAGGGATTCAGAATGGGTGAAAATGGGATTCCCCTTTTCAGGACTGCACAAACACTGTCTAACCTTTCAAAAATAAACCACCACTGAGCACAGATTTCAAGCTGCAGCCACAGAAAGGGGAAATGGCCCCACCTTGGGGTCCCAGGGCACAGCTGGGTGCAGGAATGGCACATGGGGGCCATGCTGTTCCCAGCACTGATGCCACAACCAAGCTGCTTTCCTGCTGCTCCACCTGGGTGGGTTTTCATCATGTGACTGGTAAATAACTTGGGGCCCAGCACACTCAGAGCCATGCTTTGGTCCCAAGCACTTGGCACGGTGCTGTCTCAGCATGAGGCAACCACAAAGGAGCACGAGACACGTTGCCCACCTGTTCCAGCATGTCTTTTGGGAGGTCCTCCTGCTCATCCATTGTCAAAATAGCCCGTTTGATCTCCTCATTCGAGAGTTTCAGCCTGGGAGGTGGAGGGAAAGGAGAGTTATTCCCAGCCCAGCAACTGGGGAAGGCTCAGGAGCGTTTCCTTACACATCCCTGCAACACGAACAGCTGAACCCCCAGCCAGCAGCAGCATCACAAACAGCTTATCCAGCATGTTATGAAGGAGGATGTGTCAGAAACGTGGCAGAACCGTGCTCTGCCAAGGCTCAGCACAGCACTGAGCAGCCCTGGCCCTGCTGCAAACAGGGGGTCAAACCCCCCCAGCCAATTCCCCCTCCCCACACCGCAGCTGCCACTCCCTATCTCCCTGCTTTACAGTACTTTATGTAAGGATTGTAAGCAGTACTTTAAATATCCAGCTTTCAGATGTAACTCTTGCCCATAGCAATGCTGCTCCTGCAGTTCCAGCACCCCCAAAGGCCACAGGGCCAGTGAGGTTACATTCCCACTGGAAACAGAGCCCAGCCCAGGCTCAGGAGTGCAGCTCAGCACTGCCCCTGAACCCACTGCTACAACCCTGAAGGAAAATCTGGCCAGTTTCCACTGCTGTTCTTGGATTTAAACATTGTCTTTCCCACTTCTCCTGACCACCTTCGGCTGGAGTCTTCCTCTAGGAAAAAATTAGAAAGAAATCCAAAATTTGGGCAAATGGATGTTCAGCATCCATTCAGGAAACCCCTAAGTTTGGTTTTCTCTGGAAGGGTGGGGATTCAATGCTCTTGGAAGTGTAAGAAGCTGGAAACCAGCCTCTCCTCCACCTTTTTCTTCCTCTACTTCACCCAACAGGAACTGAAGATGCAGCCTCAAATTGGAGCTTTCCAAAACCACAGACCACTGTGTCACAGCGAGCACCACCAGGCTGGGCTTCCCTGGCAGGGATCTCTCTGCCAGCAGCCCACACTGAGCTGAGGCTACAGAGAGATGGAAAGACGCCCTCGGCTCCTCCTGGGCTGGAGCAGCCATTAATTACACTTTAATTCGACTGCAAGGAACCGCTCCCTGCAAGGACTTTGATTGCAAAACCACACGTATTTTTCTTATTCTCTGCATTGTGGTCTGTAAAATAATCGTAATTAAATAAAGGGAAAGCCCAGAAACTCCTGCAACTCCATTTACCTATATCCTCTCTCTCACCCAGTGTGCAGTTGTGGTTAAAGCCATTGCAACAAATCCAGTTTAAAAAATGTAATTCCCTGCACTTGCATGCAGGGAAAAACCACAGAGTTGAAAAGACCTGTTTGAAGAACCCCATGGCCCCTGTATCAGTGATCAGTGCTGCCAAGGGATGCTGAAACACTGGATGTGGCTCAAAGGAATGAGCTGAAACCAGAAACACACCCTGCAGCAGGATGTGAGACCTTGGAAGTCAACCTGATCAGCAGATCAAAAAGAAGATCAGGAGCTGACTTGATCACTCTGAGTAATTAAACAAGGAGGGTGTTTTTCACCCCCACACCTCTTCAGGGAGCAGACTGAGACTGTGGAGTTGGCTTTTGGAAGCTAAAGCTGATACAGGGAGGGTGCTGGTCTCTGAGGCCAGGGTAGCAAGGGCTTGGTTTAGCTTGGAATATTTTGCTCAATACTGCTCAAGCTTCATTGAAACAGGTGCATCTTACAGACCTGGTAAGTAAATCTTCATTCCTTACGAGCCCATGTTTCTCATCCTGCACTCACAGTCCCCTCTCACCAAGGGAGCACCCTAGAGAGGGTCTGTTAATTAAGGAGTGAATTAAAATCTACCTCAGCCAGGGGAGGAAGCTCAAAGATTGCACAGAGCAGCGGCCAAGACAATTGCTAGGGTCATCATACAAGGAACAAATCCAGAATCCTTGGAAAATATCCCCTCTGCTGCTTTCAGTAACAAGCAGCCACATCCTGGGGTCACCCTACCTGTCCCTTACTACGGCAGTGGCCAGGATGGGACATGATCCAAGGTGGGATATGAAACTGCAGAACTTCTTTTATACTCAAGCAGAAACAGGAATGCTCAGACCACCAACACCAGTCTGCACCCTGATGAAAAGCAGACATTGGCTCAATCTGGGCATCTGGGATCCCTGGGAGGCAAAAATACTCCTGGGAGAAGGGGGTGGGCAGGCAGCTACTCCTCATCCACAGCACCTAAAGCACAGAAAAGTACCATGATCATCTCCAGGAGGGCGGGGGAAGATGAGGGTGACGTTTCTAAGCCCTTACTCATTGAAAGCAAAGTCAACAATAAAAACACATTTAGAAAGAAAGAGGCTGGAAAAAGAGAAAACCCAAACTTTTCTCAGGAATCATCACAAGGCAGTGCCAAGAACAAGAGCCTGCCCCTGCAACAGCAGAGAGCAAGCGCGGGGCGCCAGAAGAAAACAGCTTCTCAGACAATTTGATGGGAAAGGGGCCAGTGAAAGCTAGAAGCTTATCTATAACCACAATAATTATCATTGTTGGCAGCAGCTGTCGAAGGCGAGCCGTCTGAGAGGAAGGGGGTCACAGGACTCGCTGTCACAGGGATTTAGAGGCAGCAGCCCGGCGATGCGAGGTGACAGCTCGCCAGCCCGGCCAGCGCGGCGCGGCTTTTGTCGGGCCCCGCGCAGGACGTAATAAGTGTGAAGGGGAAAAACAAATTCTGCCAGGAAAGGGACGCGCCCTCCCTGAAAAGCCACATTCATTTGAGTTAAAAAAAACAGCAGCCTCATGTCGCCTGGCCGGGAGAGAGGAATCAAACGAGGCATTCACCGCCAGCACAGCCGGAAAACGACGGAGCGAGGGGTGGATTTGCATCTGGCAGAACTCAGGACTAAAAATACACACCCATACACAGGGAGCAAAGGCAAGGACATGGTGGGTTCACAGAGGGAGACACGGTAAGGCACTGACATCAGCAAAGCCTTCTCCAAAAAACAGAAGGAAAAAGCAAGCGTTAAAAATATTCTTGTGCTGCATTACAAGCTGGAGGAAAATCCAGTGATCTCACTGCGCAGTAATTTCTCCCAAAGCAAGGGAAACAGGCAAAAAAATAAATCTACAGAGAGAGATAAAATATCTCACTGGCCGTAATCTTTCCACGCTGCGAGCCAGACAATGCCTGGTGAGCTCACAAATGTCTGGGCTAAATCAGGGGCCAAGCCCGCAGCTCCTTTCTATGTGAGTCTGCTCAGCCCCATGCTGGCCATGCAAGAGAGGTGGGACAACAGCAGCCCAGCTGCCAGACCAGTCCCTTTGGAACACTGGGACCAGGGACCCACTGCTCTGCCCAGCTTTGGGATGGGCAGCTGGGGTGGGCAGAGGCGAAAGGGTTTGCCCAGTGATTCATGGAGTCCTCTGGAGATGCAGGAGCTGGACCTGAGAACACTAAAAGGATGCTTGGGGTTTACCTCTACACCACCTCTGAGAGACCTGGCATCAAATCACCCAAAGGGATTTTGGGGAGAGAAGCTCATTGTGGTCCTGGGAGTACCATGGGATGAACTCCAAAGCACTTCCAAAACAACATCTGGGGCAAGTCACTGCAACTTCAAAGCCACTCATCCCTGCGTGAGCATGGGCCTGGGAAAAGCCATACAGAGGCCTGAGGACCACCTCGCAGGGCAAGTCTGATCCTGCTTTTCCCCTAGGAATTGGCCCACAGGGAAAGGCAGGCAGGCAGCAACCTCCATCCTGCCCTTTTTGTGGGATTAGTTACTGGCAATTTGTTTCCAGCCATTGCTTTCTTGGAAGAGAAAGGTTTGCTGGTGAGATGAAATTGAGACCTTCACTCAGTAAGATGTGCAAGACGCCTTTGAAGTTGAGTGCTTGGGTCTCTCCCCTTCCCACTGAAGGAGCTATTTGTGTGCTTAACTTCCAAATATACACTTAAACCTCTGGCTGAATCACACCTAAACCCACTCGACGCTCAGCCTACGTACGCCGGGAGCAGCTCAGCCAGTGCCCCAAATCCCATCGTTTTACTTGCTAATAGCTGCCTGCCACAGACATACTCATTTGCCTGCTGCTTTAAACTCTGCTTTCATCATCATCCTTTTTTATTTGGACTGCTAGGAAGCATGAAAATCCCCAGAAGCAGCCCAGAGCAGAGCCAGCCAAAAACAGGGCAGTTTTACCCCCAAATGCTGCAGCACTCGTCGCTCTCACTGCCCACAGGCTGCCAGCCACCTCTGGGAGAAGCACCAGGGGCTCAATTACCCACCCAGAGGTTTGGTTTTTTTGCAGACATCAGCCTCTCCAAGCTTCCTAGAGAAGGAAATCAGCTGGGCTGCCCCGACAAGGCACCATCTCCACTTGGAAGAACCAGACGGAACCCACAGTCTGGGAAAACACTGAATTCGGCTGCAAACCCAAGCCACCAGCAATGCTGCAACATCCTGGCCAGTCCTGGGTGGCACAGAACCTTCTGTGCCTCCAGACAGCAGATTGAATATTTTTAAATTTTACTGATGTTGGATTTTTTTTTTTTGCTGGGTGAGTCAGAAACAAGTGGCATTTTCTGCTGCTCTTTGCGTGTTTTTTCCAAGCAGCTACACTTGGAAGTAGACAAGCTACCTCCTTTAAAAGGATGATGGCTCATTCTTTTAAACCACCACAACCTGGTTTCCCTTTTCTCAGGATTCAGTCTTATTGGTGTAATTTATCTTGCCAAAATAATTTTTATCATTTTGGCAGCTGTTTGGAGATCAGATTAAATTGCTGCTAGCAGTGCTGAGCCTGCCTGGTGAGGGGTGTGAGGGAGGCTGTCAGAGCAGCAGGGCAGCTGTAAGAGGGCGACATCCCCTTCCCAAAATTTAGATGTGGGCAGCAAGGTCCTGCCTGAATTCCTGCTGCTCCCTGCACCCTGCTGATACCCAGCACTTCCCCAGCCCAAAGAGACCCTCTTCAACCACCAGCAAAGAGCAAATAAAACCCAGGCTGAGAAAGATAAGAGGTGAAATCAATCCCCTTCCACCTCCTGTGAAATCTCACTGGGTATCCCATCCCCCAGACCCTCAGGGGCTTGCCAGGGTCACCAAATTGCCACAGCTAATGGCATTGCCCCTCTCCAGGTCACCCCACCATGAGGATGTAAGGCTATAGCTGGGTTCAGGTGACACTGACTCTCCTGCTGCACTGGCTCCTGTCATCAACCCCCTGCTCCAGGGATGAGGAACACACTCAGGGCAGCCCAGGGCAAGGCATTAAGCATCCCCCTAGTCTCCAGAGGGTAGCAAGGCATTCACCATACCTGGAGAGGAGGATGTTGCAATTCTGAGCTCTCCGGCCGTCTATGACAGAAAGCTCCTTGACTTTGTGCCGGGAACTCAAAGTGTCATCGATGGCATCTTCCTTCTGCAAGAAAATAGCAAGAAGAAAAGCCTGGAGAAGAGCCTTGGAGCAGCAAGGACATTTAGCACTCTCAGCACACAGCAGCATGATACACAGCGGGCCCTCATAAATCAGGAGTGTCACCACAGGTTAAGGTAAAACCCCTCGCCTGTAACCGACACACAGCAAGGCATTTCATAAACCAGAGCTGCCTTTGAAGCCACTGGTTAGAAATGTAAATATTTTCTCAGACAGGGAAGATTTAAAAATCTGCAAACACTCGGGCGCTGCTGAATAAATGAAGGCGGGAAACATTTCCCTTCCCTAGCATACATACTTGTGATACTTCATTAAACCCTCACATGGAGTATTTCATTACGAGCTGCTGCACACACTCAGCATGGCTCTTGTTCCTCACCCCTGCTCCAAACATCTGTGATCACCCTTCATGCATCAGTCCTCCCGAGTCAGCTAACCAATACAGGCTATCAGACTTGTAAAAGCAACCAGCAGCTTTTCCAGTGAAATCCTCCCAAAAGAAGGGATTGGAAAGCAGGAATTGGTGTGGCATGAGCATCTGTATCTCCTAAATTGCTTGAACAGGTTACCTTCAGATGAGTTGTGGTTGTGGGCAGATCTACATAACAGCAGCTTTGCAGGGCTGCCCGAGGAGTTCATGTTGCCCCAGGATTTAATTTACCATATTGCATATTTTAGTAAGGTTAATCAATTAAAAGCTGGCTATTTAATCCTTCTGGAAGGAACACAATCTGGAGCTGCAAGGTCATGAACGTCCATGTAAATGTCCACAAGCATAGGACACCTGGCACATGGCCACTGCAAAGGCCAAGAGTGAGCACTGAAATTACCATTTTTTTACTCATTTTTTTGTTTCAATGAAGAAAACATGCAGATATGAAATGGGGGAGAGAGAGGCAGATGATGAAAAATGAGCCCCAAGTCATCCAGCACCAGCTGCCCCTCTCACATGCCTTGACTGCTCTGACCAAGCAGAGAGCTTCAGCCCGTGGGTTTATTTCTACCTTCTGAAAACGAAAACTGCTCAGGGGTAGGAGCTTCTCTGTGTTCAGCTACATCTAAAAATCCAACTCTGGGACTCAGACATTGGCTTTGACCTCAGGCCAGACAGCAGAGAGGGTGGGTTCTGCCTTACCAGCCTCCCCAGCATCAACCTTCAAGCTGCTCCTTCTGGTAATCTTTGCACCTCTCTGATTCAAGCCCATTTGTCACACATTAACCCCCCTCAGAAGCAGCCACGTGCCCCCTGTGTCCCTGTCCCCAGCCCCACGCTCACCCTGCCCACATCACACTCCTGCAGGTGCTCACTTACCTGTCTGGAGCTACCATTCACAAAGAAGTCCTACAGCCATAGCAGAAGCATGGAAAAAGGCAGTAAAAACACATGCAGTTCAGTGATCTCGGCAAAACCAGAGGGAATTGAAGCACAGAGAAGGGAAACGTGCACTGTGGGGGGGGTTTGGCAGCATGGGGAGGCAGGTGGGGGTGCCAGTGCTGAAATGGGGGGGGGATGCAGGTGAAAATGTGGGTTACAGGATGTGCAGAAGGGGAGAACTGATGGGAAAGGAGGCTCCATGAATGGATCAGGCCAAGGCACATTGTGCACAGAGGTGAGGAGGGGACACGAGATGAGGTGGGAGGATGCTGGCCAAGCCCTGCTACTGGCCCAAAGGCACAGCACTGCTCAGCCTGTCGTGCCAGGAGGAAAATTGCTGGTTCTTGCACATCTGAGGGACTGAAATGCCAACACAACTGCCAGGAAAAACAGGGCTCTTAAGTGGAAATAACGAGAGGCACATCCTGGAGCAAATCTGGCCACAGCAAAACTTCACCATTTGCCACAGCAACACGCTTCCCCTCGAGTTCTCATCCTCCTCCTCCCTCTCCCTGCTTCTCCAGGGCTTGGCAGCCTGGCCAAGTGCCACCCCAATGCCCACCAGCACCATGCCCCTCCCAAGACCTGGCTGTCCTGCTGGGCTCCCCCACCAGACTGGAGGCAGGTGCAGTAAAGCCAGCACCGCACACACACACACACACACACACACACACACACACACACACACACACACACACACACACTCGAGTTTTCCTTCCTAGTTCCCCTGGCTGAGCTGTGCTGATCAAGAGTCTTGTGGCTAAAAGTTTCTGGTTCAGTTAAGGTTAAGGATCAATGTTTCCCTTATCAATCTCTTCCCAGCAGTCTCCTCTTCGGGACAGGCACAAAGCACATCCATGAGCTGCAATGGTTATCTTGATCTTCATTTAACTGGTCCCTAATTAGGAGCTCTTCCTTCCTTCCATTTCAACCCTCAGACCTGTGCCAAGATGCTCAGACTTGCCCCAGGCTGCTGGAGAGGGAGAAGGACGTGGTGGCTTTCTTTGCAGTCCCCTGCTCTAGGAGAGGGAGGGCTCCTCATACATTAAGGTAGAGAAAAGGTTTGCTACAAAAACCTTCCCTCTCTGCCTCAAACCAGCCTCATCCCTGCCCCTTTCCCTCTCAGGAACCATGATCCAGCCTGTGCTGCAGGATGGTGTAAGGATGAGCAGCTTTAAATGTGCTGTCACCATCCCCACAAACAATTCCCAGCTCTGTGTCCCTGGCCCCTGTGCAGGTCACTCTCCCTTGCACAGAGCAGCTGAAGGCTTTACCTCCTTCATCCTTTTCTGGGAGATGAATTCTTTCCCAGCTCACTGCTAAGCCCCTGGTTCAACAACACATATTTTTTCCACTTGGCCCTGACTTTTTTACATCACTCACCGCTGCAGGACCTGCCAGGACTGCCCTGACTGTGCCACTGCTACTTATCAACATCACTCCCAGCCTCTACCCCCATGAAGACTCTCAAGACGTCCCTGACAGAGGCACAAATCCCTGTGTAATTTAAGCCCTGATGGTCCTGGACTTGCCCTTCTCCTACATGCACCCTTAGATAGCTACTGCCAGTTCTCATGCCACAGCCAAAAACTCCTGCTGGCTTTTCAGTAAATGCTGGTATTCTGTGCAGCTGCAGGGCTGAGACCTTCTCTGGGGACAGGGACATCTGCAGAGCCTCAGCTGGGAGGATACAGGCTCTCCTAACAGTTTCATGCATTGTGAGGCAGGGAAGCTCCCAGGCTGAGTCCCAGGAAGCCCAGAGGGTTCCTGTCCTCCCCACATGGAAAGGGCCTTTCCCAAAAGCTGCAGAGCTCACTTAGTAGCCTGCATTTACATCCTAGCCTGTGATGTGGGAAAAACATTTAAAGAGATGCTTAAAATTAAATACATCATTAAGCCTCGGGTCTGTGCAGCACTTAGGGATTCCCAGGACTGACAGCAAAACCAGACAAATCCCAGCAAAGGCAGCCCCACAACAGCCACCCTGGGGGGGCTCAGAGAGCTCTGTGCACTGCACACACCTCTGCCTGCTGTCCCCAAGTCCTGCTGGGGCACTGGCCACAGGGATGCACCACCTGACCATGCATTTTCAGAGCCCTGGTTTTTTGGGGGGCATGGGCAGACAGGCAGCCCCTGATGCCCCATGTCCTGTGGATATTTTGAGTCAGGACAAGTGAGAGGCATGATCACTGAGCAAGTGGCTCAAGACAGGGAACAGGGAGGAAAAAACCCTGCTCCTCCATTGCTTCTTCGTGACAGAAACCAAGTTTTGCTGGAGCTTGAAAATGCTGTGAGTTATTAAACCACATTTAGTTCATTGTGCCTCAGGGACAGGCTGTTCACTTCCCCAGCCCCCCACCATGTGCACAGTGCCCCGTGGTTTGCATGTGTTACAGAATCACAGAATGGCTTGGGCTGAAGGAACTTCAAAGATCCTCTAGTGCAACCCCCTTGCCATGGGCAGGGATCATTCCACTCAACCAGGCTGCTCAGAGCCCCATCCAGCCTGGAACACTTCTCCTGATCTCATGGAGCACATCCAACCCCACACCCTGGTGCCTGCACTGCCACTGGCTGCAGAGCCACGCACCCTCTCTCCATCCTGGGAGCACCCTGGGCACTTCCAGCTAGACAACCACATCCCTCAGGCCCAAGGAGATGTGTCCCATGCTCCACTCACAAAATGAACCACCAGGTGAACCACAAGGAACTTGTGCATCACGTCCCCAAGGGCAGCTCCAGCCCCAGCAGCATCTCACAGGTGAGATTTTGCCTTGTCTTTCCCATCTGCCTTTCAGATGTTCTCACAGCATCTTCTGCCAGTCCCACCTCAGCCACTGGCTCCTACTTTCAGCTCCCTTTTGGTCCTCATCCCATCTGGGGTAGAAGCCCATGTCACAGATCTCCTTGCACCATCTCCCTGCTCCTCCTGGCCCCAAACCTAACCAGCCACTTCATCCAGCAGGACCTCAGCCAAGCCAAATTATTTTTAAATTCCTGCCTGGCAATAATCTGCATCACACCAGGTGATTCATGGGCTCAGGCAGGCAAGCCTGAGGGCAAACTGTCCTGCTGACACTCAGGTTTCTATTCTTGCTCCTCTTCCATTTCCATTCCTTGTCCTCAGACGTGCCCTGCAGCAGGCATGAGTCAGGCTCAAAAAATGCCGGGGGAAAGAGACATTGCTGTGGTCACCTATTCCCAAAACACTGGGGCAGGCAGCACGTACTTCTGGTGGCTTACTTAATATTTGCCCTGCTCTAATCCACCCTGATCTTTCCCTCAATTAGCCTCTGGAACAGATTAAACTCTCACACTGCCTTAATGAGCTTATGGGTCTGGTCCACTCCTTCCTGACACTGTCCCCCTGAGCCTGGCACGAAGGAGACAAGCTGTCCTCTCCTCCCAGGAACACAGCCAGGTGTTCAGCAGGTGAACATCCTTTTTCAGCCTCCCTCCTTGCTTTTTCTCCTGCCTTCTTGAAACACTCATTGCTTTTTCCCATTTTCATCCTGCCTGGGGTAAAATATGTGTCTAATTTTCTTCGTGTGCTTTGATGCCTTCCAAACTGGGGCTACAGAGCTTGAGTGGATTAAAAAGTGGAGAGTTTTGCCTGCAATGACATTATTTTGGTTTGGGATATTTGCTCAAAGCTCACATTTTGCTCTTGGCTCACTACAAAAATAAAAGGAGAGACCCACCCATGGTAGATGTGGGCAAAACTTAGTCCTTCTTGGCCAGAGAAGGATAGAAATTTTCCACCCAATACAGACACATGGAGCAGTTGCTGCTAAGAGCAACCCAAAAATATTACCCAACTCTGGCCACATCTGGGGGTTATTTTCATGACATTCCCTGTCTCTTTTTTTTTTTGTGTGTGTGTTTTTTTAGTGATCCATCTTCGGGGTGCACGTGGTCAGGTGTGGGCAAGGGTGGAGCCATGAATGGCCACCTCAGTGCAAAGGCTCTGGCACACGGAGGAGAGGATAAAGCAGATGAAGTGGATCTGGCAAACATGGCTTTGGTATGAAATAATGATGGGAGATGTGTTTTGGGACCACAAGTGAAATCACATGATCCTATAACAGTGGCACCTCAGCCAGGTGTGCCCACCCCAGGGCAGCTGTTACCTGCTGTCTTTGGTAGGCAGAGAATGTCCTTTCCAGGTCTTCAAGGTCCAGGATTTTGTACACTTTTGTGTCATCTATGTTGGTCCACACAGTGCCTGCCAGCTTGTTCTGCAAGACAGTGGAAGCATTGCAGGTTGGTCCTGCTCACTGCTCTTACATCACCACCAGCACCTCCAGTCTCACCACCCAAATTACTGCCCAGCTTACCTCTGGAAGCTTGGACCAGTTGAAAGACTTGAGGGCGTTCGTTGGCTGAGGGATGCTCTTCTTCTTGAAGGCCATGCCCAGGGGTGCTCCAAGGGGAGGCATCATCCCACCCAGAGGTGGGGGGCCAGGGGGAGGTGGGGGACCACCTGGAGGAGGTGGTGGGGGAGGCGGTGGGGGACATACCCCTGGGAGTGGTGGGGGTGGCGGAGGGGGGAGAAGAGACCCGGGAGTTGGAGAAGGTGAAGGGCCACCAGGTGCTCCTGGTGGCATGGGAGGTCCTCCAGGACTGGCAGCACAGATCGCCCTCTGGGAGAGAAAGAGGAATGGGGACTGGTCATATGGAGTTAGGGGATACCACCTAAGAAATACCCTCATGCTGATTTTTAATTAATTTGGTTAATATTTAGGAAACAGAGGAAGCATTCAAAAACTTCAACACTCCTGACTGAGGGTCAATGCATGTCAGAGGCAAAATCATCCCATCACAAGGGACCTTGGTGGCTCCTCCAATAAGCCTCTTTCTCAGTCCCTCCATGCAGCTCAGCCTCCTGCAATCACCCCACAGCATCTGCAGGGGGTTAGGGACTGAGCCCACAACAGGGAGAGGGTGTGAGGTCTCACCCTGCTCATCTCGTGGAGCTGGGCTGTGAGATCTGCCACCTGCTGCTTGACCTGCTTGTGCTCACTGGATTCCTTCTCCAGCTTCTCCTTCATCTTGTTCAGCGTCTGCATCATCTCTTCCTTCTCCTGGGCCTTGGCATCACACTCCCTCTCCTTCTTCTCCAGCTTCTGCTGAAGCTCTGTGTGCTCTGGAACAGCCCCACAAGACCACTTTTAGGTGACAAACACTCTTTTTAGCCAACAGCAGTCTTTTTAGCCAACAGCAGCCCATGGGGGGCTAAACCCCACACTGCCCAGCAGAGAAGCTTCAGCTGACAAAAGGGAGCCTGTGTTGTGCCTTAGTGGCCCATCTGGAGCCTTTCCATGAAAAAATATTATTTGCTTTTCCCATTTCCCATGTCAGCCCCATGGTGTGATACTATCTCAGCCCTTCAAAAAAGCCTGCAGATACACATATAAATAAACACATCAATACATGGGTATGTTAACTGTTTAGCCAAGGTTAGAGTTGACACTATATTTCTCCATCACTCACCTTTTCTCATTTTCTCTGCTTGCTCTTTCCACTGTTTCACTTCATTTTCATTGACTAACCTAAAAAGAAAAGAGATGCAGCACATGAGACAATCCTGCTACAGAACAGGAGACCATCACCAGCAAGGAACATGACTGGAGACATGGGATTTCAGGCTCCCAAACTGGCACACCTAAAAGCTCTGCTGTGTCTCCCCTCAGCAGGGTTATGTAAAATTTATCAGGGAACAAGTAAAAACTCCTAAATCTCAAACACTGCTTGCAAGTGCTGTCTAATGAAAAGGATGGGCTTCATTGATAAGGTGGGGTGGGTGAGTCCTGGGAAGTCAACAGCTCCAGGGATGCTGGCTCACATCCAGCCGAGGAGCAGGAGCATCACTGTGTGACAGCAACAGGTAAGGAACACTGACACTGAGCACTTACATTCGTACAACATTTTTAATGTTGAAGTTTTCCAGGGGAGTGGCGTCGGGGTCCTGCCCTTTGTCACTTTGGATGACGATCTGCTGCACGATCCTGTCGAGCAGCAGCCAGTACTGGACAGTGTTGCCGCTTCTTTTATCTGCAGGGAAGGAAGGGGAGAGGCTGATGTGAGCAAAGGGGAGGTCGTGACGCTGCTGGGCAGGAGAGCTGGGCTGCCAAGCCTCCAGCAAGCCACGGTTTTCCTGGCCTCTGCTGGGACTCACAAGGCATCTGGAGACAGTGGTGCAGGATGGACATAAAGTGCGGGTACGCCTCGCTGTGCGTCAGCCTCTTCCTCGTCAGCTCGAACATCTGAGTTGCACTTTTGGTGTCGATGTGGACCTGTGGGCAGGAGCCAGGCAAGGTCAGGCCACTGCACCCACAACAGCATCGTTCCCTGAGCCTCAGCTCCAGACCCCACGAGTCACCCCCACCCCAAAACTGACAGACAAACCTGCCTCGCTGCCCTGTGAGGGGCAAAGAGAGGACAAAAGGGCTAAAGCAGGCTCTAGGACAGATGTTGCAAAAGAGCAGGGGAACAGGAAACATTTCCAACCTCCATGTTTTATCCAGAAGACCACTCTTTGTCCCAGGGCACGCAGGTGTTTTTAAAACTAACTGTGGCATTGAGTGCCAGAGCCTACACCAGCAGCATTTGTACTCACCAGCTCAAATCTTTTGGCAAACTCCAGTTCATCTTCATTTCTAAGCATTTCGAAGAAATCTAAGTGCCTGAGGAAAGAAAGGGAAATAAAAAAAACCAGAACAACCTGTTAGAAGCAGATATAAATGTGACAATTAATAAATTACAGGTAGCAGGTCTGTTAGCTGACCAGACACTGTAGGGGCTTGAAACACCAACTAGACCTTCAGCCTCGACTGCCTAGGCACTACAGGAGGTCCAAGGAGCCTTTTGGGATGAGAAGGGTTGGATGAGGGCTGACAGCATCCCTTGAACCCCTGATGGCACATCCTCCCCAGCTCAACTCTACATCTGAAAGCACCAAAATCATGTTGGAATTTTTTCCTCCCTCTCTGGAGACAGCAAGGAATTTCTCTAAGAGGTGTGACTTTAGAGCCATGTGATATCTGAAAAGGCCAGCACCTGAACCAAGGGCACCAGACAAAAATCACAAGTGTGCTGGGGGGTCATTACTCACCGGTCAAGGGTTGAATTTTCATGTTGCCTTAGTTTATCAATGACTGGCTGGATGCCGAGCATGAGGAATTCGTATCTCAGATGGAGTCTGAAATCCAGGCTTTCCTGCAAGGGACAGTTGTGGGCTCAGCACAGCAAGGTGCACATCCTCAGGAAGTTCACTGAAATAAAAGCACCCCAAGCCCCCCTGTCCCAGAGCCCCGGCGCTCACCACGCCCGCCCCCTGGCTCAGGACGGCGTTGATGAAGGACATGATGGCTGTCTTGAGGCTCACTTCGTCTCGGTACCGGCCTGTGCTCTTGTCCAAGTCGTTGATCAGCGTCTGCCAAACACACAGTGTCAGCTAAATGCCCCATGACAGCCCCAGTGCTGCCCAAGCAGCCAGGGAGCACAGGCAGGAACAACTCCTCATGATGCTCCCTCCCATACCTGGCGATGCACCCTCAGCTGCTGGCCACCCCAGCCCCCACTGGGGCCAACACCAGCCCATGCAGATGTGCTGCAGCCTTGCAGAGCTGTGATCCCAGTGACCCTGCACAAGCAAGCCTTTTTTTTTGGTGGGTGTTGCCTTAAATAACTGTTTCCTCCCTCTTCGCTCAGCTGCAGATCTCATCAGACATGGCTCTGGGCTAATTCTGGATTTTTCAACTTGCAAACAGCCATAACAAAACACTTGCAAGCAGCCACTTAAGACATTCAGTAGGAGAAAGGGACAGGAATGCTGAATTTCAAGGGCTGGGGGCTGAGTGGAGACCCACCTACCTGAAAACGAGTCCTTTCGCTGGCGTATTTCTGGTAGTGCAGCATCGCCTCCAGTACCTTTTTGTGGCCCCCGGGAACCAGGCACACGGCGCCCATGATTTCCAGAACTGCCACTTTTGTCTTAATATTCTCTGTGCTCAGACTCTGAGCGATTACATTAATGCTCTCCAGGTGGGCCAGGACGTGGGCCCGGCCCAGGGAGTTGTTCATTAGTGCTTTTATACATCCAATGAGCGAGGTATGTATTCGAGACTCTGCTGTCTCATAGTCCATGCTTTTCAGAAAGTTGAGGATACACGTTAAGCCATCCAGGTCGATGAACCGGGTCACAAACCTGCCAGAAAAAGGGATTTTCACTTTAAAACAAAATGCTAAAAGTCCATCTTTACCCTCAAACAGAGCTTGTCTGTTGATGTAAACCTAGAACCTTCCTGTATACCTTTTCAGGCATTCCAGAAAGCCTGAAGGACTCCCGTGGCCCAGACACCAGGATGGGGTTGTAAAAATCAATTAAATTGGTGCCTGGTAGCATAGGCAACCAGGCCCCACCTGCACAAGGTTCTTCAGAGTGAGGATATTTCAAAGAGGACCAGATAAACCAGCCATCAATACAAGTCCCAGGATGGAGGCTGAAGTTTGCAGTCACACTGCAAAGAATACCGACCTGAGATTTGAGACCAGTCTTGAACTGGAAGAAGATCCCAAGCCCTGAAGTCACCTCCCCATCAGCTGCAGACACATCAAGGTGAGCCTTTCTGCCTTCTCCTGCCCCACCATCTACACCCTTCTCCTCCCTCAGGCACAGCTCCCCAGTTTTAAGGGATTTCTGATTTTTACAATGGCTTACAACGCCACTGAACAGAAAGCAGACAGCAAACACAGGGCAGTGCCCCAGGCAGATTCACTAGAGCAGGCAGACACAGCACTGCACACTGCTGAGGCATTTTAGGGCCCCCATGCCCAGTGCCATCCAGGCTGGGTGTCCTCTGGTTTGGCAAAAGGCATGGGCTGGGAAAAGAGCTTTGGAAAGCAAACGAGCCAAGAACACCCCAGCACTGGGATGATTTTAATTCGAAACAAGCCATGCTGATGCGCAGCAACAAAAGGGGTAATTGCAGGCTTGGGGAAAATTGCTTTCTCTGCTCCAAAGCCTGCTCTTCTTCCAGCCAAAGTCAATAGGAAAGTTAGTGTTCACCTCCCAGGGTGCAAAAGTAGGGCCAATAGGTAAAATTTTCTATGGAGCCTGCTGCATCCCTCCAAAAACACTCAAACCCCACTTTTAAGGATTTTGTAAAGTTTCAGGGCCACCAGCCCTGCTCACTGCAGGGACCAGCACCCACAAGGACCAGGTTCTCACAGAAATCAGATGCTCACCCTGGACCCTGAGAATTTCTTACCATCACCACAGGTGGAAGAAGGAAAGGTATTTGCAAGCAAAAGTAAATTTGTTTCTTGCATAACCAAAACAGGTCAGGTATTTCCTAATGGAATGTATTCCCATCAGAAGATGTTAAGCTGAGGCACCTTAAGTGTTGCAAAAGTGTGCATGCAGACTCCAGAGAAAATAACATTAGGAAAAGTTACAGACATTCAGAAAGAGTCCCAGCCATCATTTATCCTCCCCACCAAAAACTGTTTTCCATTTCATAAAAGCCTGAAGATCCATGTGACTTTATTCCCCTATAAAGTGCAAGAGCAGTTGAAGTTGAAACAAAGGGCCTAGCTGACCAATAAAAATTGTTGTTTTCTTGGGGGGGGAGGGGGGAAATCAATCTTTAAAGAATTTTTACCTTCTGCTCAGTACAAAGGAAAATCTGGAAAAATAAAAAAGTTGCCTGATTTTTTCTGAACAGACAGGGAGGTCCTGGTGGCTCTTGGTCACTAAAAGGACCAAGAAAAACGAACAAAATGACAAAATGTGACATAAAAAAAGCAGTTGGAGAAACAAAAAAAATACAAAGCAATTAGTGCCTCAGAGTCCTTGCTCCCCTCACCAGTTCCCATTTATATTCCTATTTAATCCCTTGCTCTGCCAGAGAACTCAAATCCAAAGCCACAACCACAGCAATAAAGCCAGAAAAGGGAAGGGAATTGCCTCATTGGTTTTGTCCGCAGTGCAGTCTTCAAACTTTCAATTGTTTTATTTCTCTCCTCCTCATCTTCTTTTTCCAAGGCGATCAGTGACTTTCTCTGTGGAAGGAAGAAGGCAGAAATCAGAGGGGGAATCCCTCCCTGTGTGCCTGAGCAGTGCCCACCACACACTGTGCCATGGGGATCCTAAACCCATCCTGGCAGTGTGGAATCCTTGTGGCAATCACAGAACTTGGGAAAAGGAGCAGAGAGGAAAAGCACTCCATGGTCTGCAAGGAGACAGCCTGGACTGGGGACAGAGGGATGAAGGCACTGTCTTCAAGCCCCCACACAACTCCTGCTCTGCTCTGCACTGGTGCAGCCTCACCTTGAGTCCTGGGGGCAGTTTTGGGCACCACAATACAAAAAAAAAAGACATCCAAAAAAGACATCAGGCTATTGGAGATCATCCAGAGGCCATGAGGATGGTGAACAGCCAACCCCCAGTGCAACCCAGCAGTGTGCATCTCAGCTGGGGACAGTGGCTGTGTGCACAGGATGCATCTCCCACACTGGAATTTGCTCTCCAGTTGGGACTGGGGATGGGATTTGACCCCTGCACCAGGGCTGCCTGCTCCCTGGGCATGCATGAGGCACAGCTACAGCTAAAGCAGCTCCCCAAGTGGTTCCTGCACCACCCAACAGTGCTGGGCCCCAGAGGTGTCAGGGTGAGCCCTGCCAGCCCCAGCTGAGGCTAATCCAAAGCAGAGAGAAAGGGTCCCAGCAGATATGAGGAGCTGTGCTGACCCCTCCATTTAACCCAGCTCCTCTTCAGCAGCACGTCAGGGAGATCAAAGCCACCCCCCAGCATCTGGCAGGCTTTGATCACAAGCTCTGCTCAGGCTCAGGGCTCTGCCTGGCTGGCAGCCCATGGCCAGCACTGCATGTTTCTGCCTTCCAAGAGGGAAGCAGCACACTCCCTGCTGGCTCACAGCCCCTGCTCATCCCTCTGCCCCAACCCTGGAAGTGTTCAAGGCCAGGCTGGATGGGGCTTGGAGCAACCTAGTCAGGTGGAAGGGGGCTGGAACTGGATGTTCTTTAAGGTCCCTTTCCCACCCAAACCCCATCCATGGTTCTGTGACTGTGTGAAACGCCCCAGGTGCCGTAGGGGCATCTCCGTTTTGCAGCTGTACCTGTTGGTCCAACAGGTGACACTGCCTCTGTAACACCTGCCACCCTTCAGGCACAGTGCTGACACTGTCCCCACCAAACTCTGCCCCACAAGGGGCTCAGAGGCACCAGAGCTCTGGGGGAATACTCACAGCAGCCATTGAATTCAACTGATCAATGTAGAACTCTGGCCAGCTGGTGGCTCCTTTATTTTCTTCCTGGTCCTGGTAGGGGATAAAAAAAGTGAAACAAAAGCCAGATTAGTAGAAATAGTATTAACATTCCCTGCCCTTCATGACCAACCACTTCTGAAGCACCCCCAAGCTCTTGCATTCATTTATATTAATATAGTGTGAGTTTCTTTATTTTGAGCTTACCCCTGACTCCAGCTATGGGAACAGTACCTGGTTTATTGAACACCCATACTTGAAATACAATTACAGCACCTGCCTATGACCAAACACTGCCCCACTGGTACTGCAGCAGTCCTGTGATTATCAGCTTCTGGGAAAACACACTGGAATTTTACATCCAAATCTCTCTTGTTTCAACTCTACAGTGCCCTTGAAGCTTTGGCTGCACACCCTTGAATATGCTCAGTGGGGAAAATGTTAACAAGCAATGAAGAGTGTTTAAATGTGACATGATCTAGGCTGCACTCCTGGAGCAGAACCATGACTTATCAACATCCTAACAGAGACTCCAGGCACAACAGTTCCTCTGGGGACTTCGTAAGTCACTGGGAGGGAACACGCATCTGGCAATGTCACCTCTTAAAGGATGTCACCCCTGGGCCCATGATCGATGACCTGAATGATGCAGAGCCTCATCTGGTCATCCTGGTCCATGATGCCCTGCATCTGTCAGGGTTCATGAGGGGTTTTCAGTTCTACCTTGTTCTTGTAGGACATGATTGAAGGACCTCGGAGCCCAGCTCAGATAACTAATGCTGGAACAAGTAGGCAGAATTTGAGGGAATACTTCATAATTAACCTTTTCCTCCACTTTTTTTTCTAGAGACATCTATATCAAAAGAAGAAGAAGATTTCATGGCAGAAATGCCACACAGGTCTAGGCTGGAGTCAACAGATACTACACAAATCCCAAACATTTCCCCTCAGTAACCATCTTCTCCTCACAGCCTGACTTGCTGCATGGCTCTGCCCCGTCCCTAACTGTAAGAGATGTTTGTAAACCTCATCCTACACCACAAACACGATGGTGGGAGCTGGACACCTCCTCTCTGCTCCCTCTCTGTGCATGCAGACAACCGTGCCTGCTTTCAGCAAGCCCAAGGAGCAGAGTGCCAAATATTTACTGTGGCTCAAGGGGAGTACGTGGAAAATATTTGTGCATCCAAACTTCCCAAGCTGCAGCGTGCCAAGAAGAGGGCACATGGAGTCAAGGACGGGTAGTTTGGACGAGACTCAGTTTGCCCCTGGGCAGAACAGCCTGTGCCTCCAGACCTGACCCTTCCTTTGGCTGTGCCTGGCTCCAAGGAAGGGACAAAACAAGCCTGAGAGCACCAAGAGGCCTGGAAACCTCTGCCCTTTAACACTTTTCTTCACCCCACAGTCCCTCAGAGGTGCCAGGCAGCTGGGTTGAGGCTCAGGCCACCTGTCTGCTCGGTGTCAATTCTGTCTGACACGGCCATCAGGGCTTCCAGCTCCTCAGCCAAGCCCTGGGCACTGTACCAAGCTGCCTGTGCCCTGCCAGGGGAAGGCTCTGCACAGAGCTTGTGGGCATCCTGCTCTTCCCAGCTGCCCTGCCCCACTTAGAGTCCAGCATGCAAATGTGCTTCAGGGGACAGCAGAGCTGGGACATTCACAGGTGCCTTGAACAAGGTCCTGTCACCTCCTGGAGGTGTCAGAGAAGGTCTTTCCCATTGTCCCTCTGATAAAGAGCATCTCTGTTCCCCCAGAGACACCAGCTGGGAAGGGTGGCAAGGTCCCCACCACGGCACAGCAGCAAGAGGGGTCCAGATGTGCCCAGCTAGGAGACCTGGGCAGGGAGTGAGGTCCATGCTGAGGAATGGGGAGGGAAAGCAGCAGGGCTGGGTCCTCCCTCATCCCAGGACCTTCCCACGTGCTGTGAACACCTGTGAGGCAGGCAGGGATGTGGACCTGCTGCTCATTTAGGGTTGAAAAGAAGCGGTGGAGCAAATAAAGGTCTCCAGGGGGTGGAGGGGAGGCTGAACAACAAAATTGGCTAAACTGCTCATTTATAATTAACGTGCTGCATTATAAATATTTCCCTTTGCTCGGCTCCCTCGGGCTGTTGCATTTCCTCCCTGAAACCCCCAATTTACAGAGCACTCTCAATTAAGTGCAGCAGAACCTCATTAATTCCGATGAGCAGCTGGGCAGGCTCGTCAGAAAGCAGCTTCCCAGGCAAAGGGGGACTGCACAATAAAGCAGGCAAAGATCAGGGCACGGGCTTCCCTCCCCTCAGCTCGCTGCAGGACGTTGCTCAGTGGTAATTACTGGGGCTAATGGTCTACAGCACACTGATAAGTGTCCTTTGGTGTATTCCTGGTGGCAAAGAAATCTCCTCACAAAGCGACAGCCCGGAGGGAAGTGAGTCACAAGGCTCTGCTCAGCACCAGGAGGAGGGAGGAACCTCTCCAGCATCAGGATTTGAAAGGCCGAGTGTGTAAAATAGTTTCCCAGCACGCAGGGTGGGTTTTGGGATGTGGGTTTTGCAGACTGCCCTTGGGGAGGGATGCCCAGACGCAGCTGAACACCTCCAGCATCTCCAGGATGTTCCACTGCATCACTGAACATCTCCCCATTCCTTATTCTCTGGGCTGAGTCTCTGCTGTGTGTGCTCTCAAGCAGCAAAGAAGTGAGGGCTGATCTGAACCCTGCTGGAACCCAGGCTGAGCTGCTCTGTTAGAGGCACACTGATGGCTTTAATTGCACATCAGCATCCCTCACTGTCCTCCAGGCCTCGATGTGCTCAGCTGCAAAAATTAAGACATGCCAAAATTGCACAGACAAGGGCAGACCTCGCTCCATCCCCTGCTTTGTTCCACCTGCTCCCCTCACCTACTTCTTTCCAGAAACCTGGCAAAACCACAAATCCCATCAGCTGTGGCCCTGGTGTCACCCTCTCGTGTCACAGGCTCTGCTGTTCCTCTGCATGGGGTTGATGGATGCTGCCCCTGGACTGTTCTGTGCCCTGGTGGCAGTGGCAGGGGGTGTTGTGTTGTGATGTGAACCCGATAAACGAGCTCCATCCCCTCCTCAGCACTGCAGGGCAAGCAGTGCCCAGTCAAGATGCCTCATTAGCAGGAGCTTTCCCAAGTGAAGGTCACCAACCTGCCAGCTCCAGCCATCCCTTTGCTCTTCCCAGGGAGATTTCACAGTCCCCTGTCATGTCTTGGTTATGAGCCTGACACTTCCACACCCTTCGTGCCTCCCTCTCAGAGCATCAGCAGCTCCCCAGCCAGACTTCCCTCTCTTCCCAATGACCACTGGGCAGAGGAAGTGGGGGCTCAGACAATGGTGGCTCAAAGCAATTTCAAGTCTGATCTCAACCCACTTCCACCTGGAAAGTGCATCCCCCCAAACTCCTGCTGCTCTGACCTGCAGGAACGCAGCTGCTGGGAGCAGTGCAACCTCACAGCATGCCCCCATGGTGGTGGGGAGAACGACACCTGTCATGCTTCTCAGTTCTTTGCCACCTGCTCTGCTTCCTAAACAAACTTCTGGCAACATCTTTTGGATCCTCAGTCTGCAGCTGATGTCACACCTGATCCAGCAGCCTGCTTCCCTACGCTCACAGCCCATGTGGTGCTTTGGGATAACTGGATCTGCTGCTGCTTTGGGATAATTGATGGTGGCTGGCTGAGTTCCCCACCCACCTGATGTCCAACTCAGCAAGCTACGTCCTACAAGGCTGGAAGGAAAAGGCTGGCTCACAGCAGCCAGCTCCATGAAAGGCACAGAGCCCTTCAGTGACAACACCCGTGGCTTTTCTCCAAGGTAGCAAGTGATAGGACAAAGGGAAATGGCCTCAGGTTGTGCCAGGGGAGGCTTAAATTGGATGTCTGGAATAATTTCTTCACTGCAAATGTGGCCAGGCACTGGAACTGTCTGCCCAGGGAGTGGTGGAATCACCATCCTTGAGTGTTCAAAAAAGCAGGGATGTGACACTTGGGGCCATGGTTTAAGGGAGAGCATGGCAGCACTGGGTTAATGGCTGGATTCAATGATCTCAGAGGTCTTTCCAACCTTAACAACTGTATGATTTTGGTGGTTCACCTCCCTCTTGGCACCACCTGCAAGGCTGGTCTGCCTCAGGAAAGTCACAGGAAGGGATTAAAAAAACCCTCTTCAACTGGCACCAGCTGCAAAAACAGCAACACCCCCTCCATTTTTACACATGGTCCTGACATAACTTTCATTCTGCCCAGTGTTCCCCACCCCTCCTTGCTGCTCCATAAGAGCAGAGCAAGGGAAAGCTGGCAGCTCACTGCATTTTGGCAACCCCTCTCTCCCTGACTGCTCTGGATGATCCACCTGGATGCTGTTTGCAAGGTCAGAGAGGAAGCAGGAGGTGGCACAGATGAGTTTTAAAGTTTTAAAAAAATGAGTTTTTTTAAGTTTCTACAGCCTATGTGAGATGTTTAAATGCAGCCCAGCTCCACCAACATGGCCCAGCCCTTGCCAGGTATGTGCTGGTGGAGGTTTGGGCCCACCACAGCCCCCCAGGGCTCCCTCATCCCTCCAGGTATCCCTGGAACAGCACCTGAATGATTCAATAAAGCTGCTTCCCCATGGGGCCATGCTGCAAAGGGCTGGAATTTCATCAGACTCTCCCCAAGCTGGGATCTCAGGGTCTGAACCAGCCCAGCCCAGCCTGCTCTGGTTTTCCATATGCTAACACTTCCCATACCCTCTCCTCCACAAACACACACGTGCCCTCGTACGCTTTTCCCAGGGTTTAAAAATTATGCTCCCCATAAGCAAATATAGCATGACCAGATGCCTTTCGTAGTCAGCTGGTTCATTGTTTGAAAAGCTTCACTTTAAAATCCAAAAAGATTGCTAACAGATGCATTTTTTGGCCGGAGAGCGAGAAAAAAACCTTGCTTAAACAAAAGTGTGTTGTGATTGGAACTAAAAGGGGAATTACCTTGAAAGATAAAAACTATAAACATTTCCAAGTGAAAAACACCCCCAGCCATGCAAACAGCGAGTTTCTCTCGGTCAGCCTGAGCAAATGACACCTGAGATGGTATTTCAACCTGCTGCTGCAATAACAGCAGGTATATCTGAATGCTCAGAGGCCATGAAACCCTTCTCATCCATCCCAGGTGACCCTGGAGCATGGCAAAATGCCGAGCTATTTTATCCTCCCCTCCCCTGCATGCCATCTTTGTCAGCTTTTGCTCTTAGTTCTGCTACTGCAGCAAAAATATGGGGAATTGATGTTTTTTAAATGAAGGAAATGGAACACAAGCCCCACGAAGGAGCTGCAGAACTGAGCAGGACAAGTGGAGGAACAAGCTGGAAAGTGAAGCTCTCTGGAGGGAGTGGGTGGAAGGCACAGTTGGAGGGGAAAGAGGCTGGCTGGCTGGGAAATAGAAGATTATTGGAGAGACATCACTCATTTCCCCATTTATCACATATTTCCCCTGAAAAATCACCACTTCTGCCTCTTCCTAATGTGAAAGGATCCTGGTTTTTATCTGACCCCTGAGGGAAATTTTAGATACAAGCTTTGCTTCACACTGCTCGGAACGATGCATCCAGGGTTAGAGATGCCCCCAGGTTTTCAACACAGGCCTACAGAGCTCAGCATCACTTGGCATCCCTGCAGGTCGTTTTTCCTCTAGTCCAGCTTTAGAAAAGCTCAGCTGGACCCACAGGGAGAGGGGCAGCGCCAGACCCTGCACTCACATGAGCTGTTTTTCACTACCCATCCCTCCCACCTGGTTATTTATTCTGAGCTTCTGCCCCAACACCCTGTACTCACCCCTATTTTGAAGCTCATAAAAACCACCCTTTGAGCTGCTTTAACAGCTTGACATGACATACATGGGCTGTCAGGAGCCAAATCTCCTGCAGTTAAACAGGTCCTGCAGACTAAGCACGAAGGGTTAATCATTAACTCCCTCTGGAAAAAGGCCATCTCTTCCACTGAGGCAAACCCACAGCCAAAGAAACAGCAAATCTGGAAACCCTCCTGCTTCCTCCCTGCACTTCCGAGCAATATCCTCTCCTGGAGAGCGGGGCCAGCAGGGAGCGGAGTATTTTGGGATGAGGTATGAAACGAGTCATCGTCCAGAAATACCACTTCTAAAAGCAGATCTCATCCTGCTGCTGATGCTTCTCTGCTTTTGCATTTCCCTGCTTTATCCCAGCCGTAGAGGGGCTGATGACTTCAAAGGAGGTCTCTCCAATAATCTTGAAATCCCTCTCCTGACCCCAGCACTGCACGGCTGCTGGGTTTAGTGCAGATTTCAGTTCCTCCTTGGGTTGCTGCTGACACAACTCACCAGCCCTATCATGAGATGCTTTTCATCTCTCTGTCCCCTGAGCGACTCAGGGTGATGCAGGAGGGCTGGGACCACGAGGAGTTCATGCAGTGCAATCCCCAAGGATGGGATCAAACCCACTGTCTCCATGGATGGAGAATCAGGGAGGACAAAGCCTCCACCCTGCCAAGCCAGTCCTGTGGGCTGGGATAGGCAGAGAAACCAGGATACAGAGCTGCAGGCCAGGGGGAAATATTCCAGGGAAAGAAACACACCTGGGGAATAGCTGGATTTCCCCCATTTCCTCTCAATAGGCAATGCCAAGGCCAGGTGCTGTCAGGTCTCTTTCCAGGACAATCCAGCAAAAAATGTCTAATTTTTGGTTTCCTCTTATGCAATCTTGCCCATCACAGGAATATATAAAACAGCAGCATCTGGGACGTGCTCTGGACAGCTGAGTGTGATGGATAAAACCAACAGCAAAGCAGAAGTGCCAGCCAAAATTGGCAGCAGAGTAAAAAGCAAAAACTGCTCAGGGGACAATTCTGGATTGTTGGAAAGTCAGGCAGCTGCCTGAGACTGATGTCCACCTCTGCCAGCCCCCAGGTAAAACTGGGTGTTACAAGCATCTCAAACAACAGATTGCTGTTAAACACAGGCTTTGGGCACATCCTGCACTTCCCAAATCACTGTCTCTCTGAGAGCAGCCAAGCCAGGCAGGTAGGACCACTGTCCTGTCCCCAGCTCTGCTGCCCTGCCCAGAAAGCAGACACTGCTCTCAGCTGGAGAAGTCCAGCCCCTCTCCTCGATGCCAGGCTACCATGTAGGTGATCTGGCCTCATAAATACACAGGAGCACAAGAAAGATTTACCATGAGCTGCCAGGGATATCCAGCAGTGTTTCTGCTGCTCACCAGTCATCATCACACAGGGCAGGACAGCCTAGAGCCTGCTGTACACAGACATGTTCTCCAGCCCATGTAATTCCTGATTCCCTCCACGGCTGGAACCTTCATTGATATGGTCTTGCTCATTTTTAATTAAAAAGCAGGAGAAGAGCATTTGTCTCCACCAGCACATCTCCATCAGAGCAAGCACATGTGCTCTGCAGCTCACTGTGATGGTATCACAAGTAGGGAAGGAGTGGCTGGGAACAGCCAGAGGAATGAGGACCAGAGGAGAACAGCAGCCAGGATCCAGCTGGATGCCTGCTCCCAGAACCTCTGAGAATGCCCCAGGCACTTCTGTGGCTCCTTCCCCCCACGAGCAAGGAGTTTCACAGCACAGCCTTTAAAAACCCATGAGAGTAAGGAGGTTCTGGGAAGGGAAAGAGCCACCATCAGCTCCATCTAAACCCTTCCTCAGGAGATTAGATAGCACATAATCTCCACTCACAATAATCATTACATGGCTTTGCTTGATTTAACTCTCCCATTATCCACACACACCAGGGCAAGGCTCTGCTTATCCACCAGGGAGTGACGAGTGAGCATCCCCTGCCCATTCTCTTGTTGATCCAGACCAGTGCCTGTAATTTGTTAACATCCCTCCTCCCCTCCGATTTAAATCTCGGGCATGGCAGGCCTCTGTCTAACAATAATACAGGGATTTCAGGGGTATTTATGAGAGGCTTAAAACTTAATCCTACATGAGCAAGGTAAGCCTGCTCTTGGCCTAAAATGTGGATGGAAAATCTGGTGCCATTGCTACAGCAGGAGAAAAGAGGCGTTTCCAGCAGTGAGCACCCTTTGAGTGGGGCCAGGGACTGCCAGCCCTGCCCAGCCACCCCCTGCAGCCAGGTGAGGGGCACAGTGGAAAATCAGGGAATGCAATCACAGAACCCTACAACAGTTTGAGTTGGCAGCAACCTTCAAGATCAGCTGGTTCCAATGCCCCTGCTGCCAGCAGGGACACCTGCCACCAGACCAGGTTGCTCCAAACCCCATCTAACCTGGCCTGAAACACTTCCAGGGATGGGGCATCCACAGCTTCTTCGGGCAACCTGTGCTAGTGTTTCAACAGCCTTACTGTAAAAACCTTCTTCCTTTTATCTAACTTAAATAAACTTCCAGTTTAAAATCATTACCACTTGTCCTACTGCAACAGCCCCTATTATAAAGTCTGTCCTCATCTGTTTTATATGCCTCCTTTAGGTACTGGGAGGGGCTCTAAGGAGATGGTGAGCAGCCCCTCGCCCCTGCAAGGACAACCTCAGTGCCCACAGAGTTCCACATGGCCCTGATGTGCTGGCAGGGATGAGCCTGGGGCTGGGGACACTTGTGAGGATTGTGGGGACACTCCCTTCAGCCTGAATGGGCTGGGGACTAAAAACCTTGTTTTCCCAGGGTCACTCCAGGAACAGGGACATTTCTGTGACACCCCAGATACCACCTGGCATCCCAAAGGAGCTGTGTGCTTCCCCCCAACTCTTCCCCATCCTGCATGAGAGGGAAGAGGCTCAGCACCCAACAAGTCTCTTACTTTTTTCTTGCTGCAGTAGATCTGCCACTTCTTCTCCGCTGGCAGTGCAAACATGGCCTCTCTGTGCTTGTCCGTGAGGTCAAGTTCATCCTGGAAAGGGGAAAAGAAACACAAAACATGCACCATGAGTACACAAACAGGTGATGTACAGACACAACCCACCAGACAAGCAGTGTGCATCAATGTGGGGCCACACACATCACAGCACAGCAGCAGCCCCACAGCATCACCCCGTGACTCTCGATTTGTCAGGGCAATGATGCCAATTCCCATCCTGCTATTGCTGACCTCTCCTGACTCTGGGCTGCAAACTTCCGTGCCTTGTCCCTCCCAGATATCTCCTTCACTGCTTTTAAAGGCTGTAAGTGTTTTGGGAAGGATACCCATGAAGCTATCACGGCTGCCCACGAGACTCACACTGACAGCTTCAGGTGAGCAATCTCATCTAAGACACACAGCAAAGAAAAATTCAAACAGGATCTTTCTTTTTTATCATCATTGCTTCACTGGAGCACCCCACCCCGAGTGGTCCAACCCATTTCCATTGCTGACACCCTCATATCATCAAAAACTGTAGTGCTTTGGGTTTTGCTTTGTTTTCCTACAGCTAAAAATAGAAAGCTCTTTTCCTAATACCTACAGTTCATAAAGAGGTACCTCCTCTCCATCAAAACTGGATCACATACTGCCTGGCAGAGATAAAGCTGTTTACTGACTGAAGCCTTTATTGGTTTATCTGATTCTTTAAAGTACACATCCATTTTCGACTTGGAAGCTCGGTTAGCAGCGTGCCCTCCGCCAGCATGCCCGAGTATTATCAAAGCCTCATCGCTTCCTGGTGCTAGATGTAGGTCAAAGCTTTTATGAGGGAACTAAATAAAACATTCAGGCAGGCCTGGGAGGCTCGTTGCTAAAGCCAACATTGATCTTAGAACCATGGGTGTCTCTTAAAATCACCACCACTGATGACAATCCTCGTGCTGGAGGGGTTTGGGGGTGGCAGTGAGATACTGGAGAGGCTGCAGAAGGTCACAGGAAAGCCCCCCAATGGCCTCAAGCCAACTCATCCCACCCAGACAGAGGATTTAAGTAAGAGGATCACCATTAAAAATCACACATTTAATTTCAGCAACCAAAAAAACCCCACGTGGAAAACTCTTAAAGCTTCCCTGCCTGAACAATTACACTTATCAACTAAAACTGGCAGCTCCTGTACCCCAATCGAAGCCTCATTTGGGGAAGGCTGAGCAAGAAACCTCTGGCAAAAGATGGCTCCCTGCATCAGCAAGCCCACAGGGCAAGAAATTCATCTGATCTAATTCATGCTCATATTGCACCCAGTAGCCAAGGAAGGGAGCTTTCAGCTATATTGTAACCCAAACCTAGAGGCTCTCCAGCACAACAACCAGTGACAGAGGGCTGCTAGCAGTCCCAAACACCTCAGAAAGGCTTATCTATCCACTGCAGGTATTGATTTCTCTTCTTGATGAAATTACTCCTCAAAAGGAAAGGTGTTCGGAGCTTTTTCTGTTACATATTTCATGGAGGAGGCTTTGCCCTACATCTTCAAACCACCATGCTGCACAGAGCTGATGCTGGCGGAGTTCTGGAAGCAGACTTGAACACCTTTACAACAGAAAAAAACCAAAACATTTTGCTACAACAGAGACTGGGAAAAAAGAGAGGGCTGAGAAAACCTGAGCCCAGTGCGAGACACATCTGTCATGGAGTTACTTTACCTTTAAGAAAGTTTAAGTTGCTGGGATCTGCCTGGCGTCTTTTCTCCTGACCAATTATCGGTCATTGCTGAGAATTGACAGCAGTTTAGGCCATTGAAAAGTGGGATCAACTTGTGAACCCTACCTTAAAGTGTAAAACCAGAGCTCTCTTAGTTCTCTTTGTTTTCCTGGCTGGGAAGGGCGGCAGAGCCCCAGGCTTCCCGCTCCCTGCCCAGGCCATGCGGCCGGGCGGGGACTGGGCTGGGCCCAGCGTCTCCCGGCCGGGGGATGCGGGCCCTGTGGAGGGGGTTTTCTCCGGGCTCTGGCCGGGCCGGGCCGAGCCGATCTCTGGCTCGGCTGCAGGTCTTTTGCTGTGGCTGGATTCACTGGAGACTGCTGAGTGAAGAAGGAGAGGGGCTCTGGGCCTGCAGCGGGCTGGGCGCGGCGCCTACACTCTCCAGAGCAGCCATGAGGAACTTTCCATCGCAGACGGCTCCAGCTCCTGCACCGGCCGAGGCCACAGAACTACCTACAACAGCCTGGGCAAGATTTTAACTCTTTCATTTCCCAGATGAGACTTGCGGATTAATCTTTTTATCCAGACAGAGAAAAGAGAGTGATCAACATGAAAAGAGACTTTATAAACTACTAGTGACAGGAAAGAAAAGAAAAGGTAGAGAATTAAGAAGATGCTTTAATTAAGCTGAAATATCTTTCTGTTAAAACTATGGAAATGGACAAAAAGGTCTTGAAAACGCTCCTTTAATTCATGACAGTATATAGGGAGGAATAGAGTGTTCAAAGTGTAAATTTTGAGTAAAAAGTAGAGTAATTATGGTACAGTGAAGTGCTGGAAGATTTGAAGCCTTGAGAGGCAATGAGAAAACTGTTTTCTGGTGAAGCTCACGGAAACAGATGAAGAAGACTTTTTTGCCTTTGAATAACTTATCCTTAAAAAATCCCATCCCTAGACTCATGGCCCATACACACTTGAGAGTGATGTGAAAAATGGGAGGAGTGGGCTCTAATAATAGCAGCTCTGGGCAGCTAACATTAGAGCAATGGAAAACTATAACAAAAATAGTTTTTCTTGTGAGAGACTCCATAAATTAACAGGAAGAAACTTCTGTTTCTCTATGAAGACTGGTGAAAAGACTGTAGCAAGAATTGGGACTGTTTTAACCATCAAAAGTTCCAAAGGTTTTGTCTCTTTTGTCATGTGAACAAGGGAATAGTGGGTAGACAAGGGATGAAAAGGTTTTTCTGGAAGTTTATTCTGGTGTTTTTATTGTAGTTTGTTAATAAACTTTCTTTTTTTTTTCCCTTTTAAGTTTTATGCCTGTTTTGCTCTTGTTCTAATCCATATCTCACAGCAAGAAATAAGTAATTTTCTTAGTTATTGGTTTAAAACCACGACAACATCTCATCCTCCTGCACCCAGGGAGGAGAACCTGGGCTAGGGACTACTCCAACAAGTGCCATTCTCAAACATTCCCATGTCCTTAAGAGTTTGGGAGGTCAGAGATTTGTATCAAGCAACCAACCTCCACCCCAGCCTTGGGCAGGTCTCGTCACCTTTCCATGCCTCAAAATCAAAACTGCACTTCCCCGTTGTCTCCTCAGGCCATGAGCCAGTCAAACATCCAAGCTCTGCTTCAGCCTCAGTTCATAGAAATCACAGAATGGTTTGGCTTGGGAGAGACTTTAAATATTATCTAGTTCCAACATTCTCCACCCTCTAAACCAGGTTGCTCAATGGTCCCATACAACCCAGCCTTGAACACTTTTTTGAAAAGTCTAAAGGTGACCAACAGAATGATACCTACACAGGCTGAAATTCAGCTCATTGGAAAAGTAAATCTGGGAGTGTGGGGGAGGACAAGGGTCTCTTGATGAATATTTACTTCTGTGGTGAGGGTTTGAGAGAGCACAGGAAACTGCTTCCACTGTGACCCCACTTTCCAGCCATGTGAATGAATCTGATAGGCATGAAAGCACCAGCCACCCACATCTGCACTTAGGTCCTTAGAAAAATATTCACTGAAACTTTCAAAATGCCCATACCCTAAAAAGACAGCTTGTGCAAATGTGAAGATTTATTAACCAAGAAAAAAAAATCTAAACCAAGCTGAAACCTAAGCAGGAGCAAGGAGGGACAAAACAGTAGAACATATTAGGTAGGTGCTGGCACATGACAACGTGCAAACACATCCAAAAAAGGTGCAGAAATGCTTCTAAGTCTCACACAGCACATTTCATTGTGCCCCAGCTCTAACATGTTCAGTCATCACAGCCCTGCATCACTCAACAACACCTACCTAATGATATCTTGCAGGATGCTTGGGAGAGGTGTTTAAATAAATACTGTGTGGCACCAGTGAATATGAAAATCCTCATAATCAAAGAGTGACTAACAACTGTTATTCGGAGCCGTAACAGTGACTCAGCTGTGAAGAGTCAGGTCTTTGCTGGTTTTTAAGTGTATGGGGATTCCTGCAGCCAGCTTTCACCCTTTGCTTAGTCTCACTGATGTGCATCTCAGTGCAGGCTGCTCAGAAACTGCCCTTTCCAACTCCAAAAGATCAAGAAAGGATAGGAACAACACCTGTTTTCTGGGGGCTCACAGCCCACTGTAGAAATGCCTTTAACAACTGACCGGAGCCACACACGGCAGAGAAGCCGTGCAGAAACTCACACCCGTATGGGCCTTCAATTAATAATTACAAGCTTGATAATTAGGTGATTCCAACTGGCAATTCATTTTATGGGCCATTTGCAATCCACACACTCCCACTACAGCGTGTGATGCTGGCAGCTGCTGAAGAGTGAGAAGACAACCAGTGGGTCGGTGTCCGTCACCCTCACAGCCCCTTGCTTCAGCCTCACCTTTCACAGCTCTGCCCCTTCCACCTGGCTGCCTCTCGTGTCAGGATCTGCCAACTTCACTATTTTTAATACTTTTTTGGAATCAGGTCAGTGGCACATAAAATAACAGCCTCGTTTTACCACCAAAAGGAAGTCTCTGCCCAGAGTGTTTTTACTGGAAGAAGATAGGCTACTCTTAAATATTTATCCTGTACAGCTAAACTATTCACCTTTACATCAGGAAACAGGTTTCCACATTAAATCTTCATCTGAATATGGTTTTAGAAAAAACCTCATAGGGAAGCTTTGATTCTCAGTGTGTAAGCTGCTATTTCCAGGAGGTAGAACACTTCCATGTGTTCCATGTGCTCTGCTGAAGGCTCTCCATTCCAGCCAAGCAAACCTCACTCCCTCTCTGAGCTCCACTGAAGGTGAGATCTCACACCACTCTCCTAAAGCTATCTAAGAACGTGGGGCTCAGCTCAGCACATGGTGAGCACAATCCTCTGGGCCAAACAGGTTGTCCATAGATTTCCCCTGGAGGACTCAGGGACAGATGCTCCTGTGGCCTGCACCTCCCTGAGCTGGCAACTTGATGGTATGAGGAGACCTCTGGTCAATCAACCCCCTGGTCAAGCAGGGCCATTGCCCAGGGCCATGTACAGATGGCTTTTTGAGTATCTCCAAGGAGGGAGATGCCACCACCTCTCTGGCTGGTAGCCACCAACATCTCCCATCACCTCCTGAAGGCAAAACCAGATCAAGCCAAAAAGCCACTGGAAGAAATGTTCGGCCCTCCCAGCAGGAAAAGCATCAAGCCCAGCCTCAGACTTGCAGCACAGTCCTTTGAGACAAACTCCTGCCCCTGACACTTCACACATGCCATGTTCTAATGAGCATCTTCCACAGACTGAGAGCCATGGGCTTCAATGGGGGCAACAGGAGGGAGACAGCAGGATGCTGCAAATCTCCTGACTTCAGGAATGATCTCCAGGGTGGCTTCCTGGAGCTGGGTGAACCCAAGTGCTGCCCACCCCTGTCCAACAAGACCACAGTGAGACCAGCATGGGTTTTTCCCCTACATTCCACAAGTTCCTTGTGCCATCAAACATTCTACATGAAGCATCTGGGGAGCAGATATTAAATAAAGAACAACTCCCTGTAAAGGAGTCTGCAACTCCAAAATACCCTTACTGTAAGAAGGTACTGTAAGGCTGTAAGAAAAGCAGATGAAAAACCTTTAAATCCAATGCACTGCTCTGACTGATAAACTGTGTAAGTGTAGCACATGGAAGAGACGGGGGTCACCCACTGCCATAACTGAAATAATCATTATTTATAATTTGCTGGTTTGTGCTGGGTTTGTATACACACATATATATATATGTTTATAGAATGATAGAAAAGTTTATTTTGGGCAGAACCATAAAGATCAGCTAGTTTCAATCCATTCACTGTTAGCAGGGATGCCACCCACTAGACCAAGCTGCTTCAAGTCCCATCCAACCTGGCTTTAAAACTTCCAGGGATGAGGCATCCACAACTTCTCTCTCTCTGGATTTACTTATATATACATGTGTGCATACATATATATATATAGAAATATATATATACAGAAAGATGTCACTGGATCAATAAATGACCAACATAATAAACAGCAAGTGAATTTACTCCTGGTGGATGGATGCACAGAGTTTAGAAACCTCTGTAAGCAAGGTTATAGCACGTAAAGATGAGATCTCTTGCATCATCAAATGAAGCATGAGAGAGATACAAGACTGTTCAAAAAATTTGGGAAAAAATAGAAGGAAAAAACAAAGCATGAACTTTTTGGTGACATTTGGCATTAAGGGGTCCAGTATAGGAATTAAAAAGCCAATAAATAATGGCCTGTTGAAGCCTGCACTGCCTTCCTTTCTCAGGGGTCATATCGCTTTTTCACTCTCTTCCAGGCATTCTTCTCCAAGTTCATCAATTTGATTTATCCCAGAACGCTGTGGTGTCAGGGGAAATGGCAATCAGCATTTTTCCCCCGTTCCTCATCTCATGTTTTTCCACTGCCGGCCGGCGCTGCCCGCGCGGCCAGAGCAGCAGCTGCTGCTTCCACTGCCAGCCCTGCTGCCTCCAGCAAACCCCTGCCTCAGAACACACCCTGCTCTGCTCCTTTTAAGCTGTTTTCTTGGAAAAAAAAAAAAAAAAGACATATTAGTACTTATTAATCAGCGGCTGTTACAAACAACCCCCGCCTCCACACCCTGTGCCGCAGGAAGAGATCCTCCAGCTGCAGCTTTATTTAGGCAACTACAATTCTCAGTGTATGCAGATTTGTCTCAGGGTTTGTTTTTTTTAAAGTCTTTTGTTTTTATTATCACTAAAAAAAATGCCTCCTCCTCAGCACACTTCAGCAGCAGTACCCTGAGAGCTTAAAAACACCTCCTCAGACAAGCCAACCCCTGCTAATGTTATCACTGCGTATTTTTAATTTCTCCATGACAACTTGCAGCTGCAATTACAGAACATGAACAAAAATCGACTATTCATATTTCTTAATGAATAAGCATAACAGATAAAAGATTATTATTCATTTTGCCTTTATCATGTAATGAATTTCCTGGATAAAGGAAATTGCTCGCAGCCAAGCGAATGAGTAGCAGCAACAAGGAGTAACAGAAGCCCTTCAAAGTGCTCATGCCTTGTTAACCTCCTCCCACAATTAATTTTTTGTCCTAGTCTCAGAAAGACCCCAATCCACCCTGCTCAGTTATTGACCTGAACACATTGGACAGACATAAATAAAATATATATTCCTTCCTTCTTCTGCAGGAAAGATTATGGCCATCAATAGCTGATTTAGCCCTTCAATAAACTCCAGCTGCAGTTGATGCATGTTCCCATCAGTTCAAACACCTAACTGGGGTAGACAGTATTTAATGCTTTAATATTTTACTTCAATTAATTATTTTAATAGGTAAAAGGTTTCAAAGCTGCTCATAATTCAATATTAGTGTATTTTAAGAGAGGTATCCAATTAGTTTCTCCTTTTTTGTTATCACATATATATATATATAACTTCACATACACTTTTTTTTGAATGTTATTTATTGAGCTCAGCCTTCTGTGACCTTTTCACCGACCTCATCTGGAAAACCTTTCTGCCATTTTAATTAACCCAGGGTACTTTTCCAGCCTGAGTTATTGATCTACACAGTTTCACCCTGCAGTGCACTCTCAGATCTGGAAGCCCTGCAGGTGCATCACCAGCACACCTTTTCCACACAATTGTACATACACCCTGAAAAAACAACAAAAATATGTCTCAGCCTATTATCTATTACTGTGACAGCTCAAATGGATTCAATCCAATCAACCAGAGCTGGGGACGGCTGTTCTTTGGTGGGTGCACCTCCTACCATAATAAAGCACAGCACTGGAAAATAAGTAAGGTTTCAGATGTGAACATCTCACCTCTTTACAGAAGAACCAAAGTAGCAGATCCCTTCTCAGTCAGATTTTACACTGCTTCTGCTGCTGGCACCCCAGGGAGTTGCTCAAGCTGGAAATCAAGCCAATGGGTCAAGAGTGGCTCCAGTTGTCCCCTGCCTGAGAGGGATGTTTGGGTAGGAACACTGTGGATGGTTGGTCTGGGGCTAAACCATGACAAGGTTCCCCCAAATAATGCTCTGGGAAGGGTTTCAAAAGGGGGCTGGATGGAAACAGAGGCTACCAAGCCCCACACCAGCTTGATCCTGAAAGTTTCCCAAGAGGTACCACTCTGTTTGTGGGACCTAAAGAGTGCAGCCACGGGAAGCAGAAGCCAGCTGTAGCCTGATGCTGATGGAGCAACAGAGGATGGAAATGGACACCCGGGTGGGACAAGTCCTCATCCCCCACAGGCCTGGCTTCAGTCACACCTGGCACCCTAATGGCAATTTTAAGAGCTTACTCAGGTGCAAAGGGTCACCCTGAGAGGAGGTTCCTTCTGACCAAGGCTGGATGAGACTTGGAGCAACCTGGTCTGGTGGAAAGTGTCCCTGTCCATGGCAGGATGAGATGTCCATGGCATGGAATGAGATGATCTTTAAGGTCCCTTCCAACCCAAACTACTCTGTGATTTCTATGATTTCAGGCTCTGACACGCAGAAAGATGTCAAGCACAAGGATATAAACACAGACTGTCTAATAGGTGTTGGGTGTGGCTGGGAAAGGGAAGCTGATCCCTGTAAATAACAGTATTGATCAGAACACTGGAGTTCATGGGAATTAGGATTACTAGGCACTCAGGCAGGATCCTCCCTGCAGGGCTGTGAAAACCTCAGCTGCCAAAAGCTGACCTTGGTGATGTTCCCACGCTGAGGAACACCCAGACTCTGCCAACAGCAGATACTACAGCAGCACAGACAGCTTCCACTTGTATCTGCAACTGGAAACAAGGCAGGCACAGGCAATTCCCAGCAGGAATGCTTCCAGCTGAGGATGGTGATAGAGCACAACTCATCTGCTGTCCAACCCTGCTCATAACTCCAGCAGCACCACCCCACCACTGAGCAGTCAGAAGAAGACTGCTTCTGGAGCAGATTCCCCGTCCAAAGAGGCTGGTACCCTCCATGGTGACCTGTGCCAGAAACACTGAGATCATGTGCAAGCCAAAAACCTAAATGCCTCAATTAAGGTCACCCATGCGTTACCAAATGAGCTGGCCAGGCATCTCCCAGGGATGTGGCCTCCTCTTTTACGAAGTGCAAAGTGGAAAGCATTTAGCAGGTAGACTATATTGTTTTTCCACTTCACTTGTACTTCTCCTGGAAACAAAGGGGTTCCTTATGTGCTCTCTGCCTTCAGCTGAGATTCACATTGTGCTGTAACGTGGCTCCTTTGTAAAATCAGGGCTTGGGAACAGCACATTTTTTGGGCAAGCCCCCACACTGGTTTGTAGCAGTAACAGATACTGCAATTACAGGGCTGTTTCTGCTGAAATACAGCGTTCCTTGGTGGATTGGTTCATTTGGGTCCAGGGAACACATGTAGGCAGAAAACCCTTATTTTCTGACTGAGTAGGTGTGTGACTTGTCTATCAGATTCTTGTCTATCAAAAGGTGCATTTAGAGATTATCTGGGAGGGCGTTAACAACACGAGGTGATGAAAACAAGCACCGTGAGCACTGGGCTGGGATGGGAGCCCGGCAGATCCAGACTGTTCACATCTGAGAAACAGAAACTGGGCAGCCTGGTAAAAGTGTCCATGTGGCACATGGATCCCTGCAGAGTGAATTTAAAAACAGGTATCACCGATCATTTGGTTCTTAAAAGTGATTCATAAGCCAAGGGAGCTTAGCTTTGGGAGACAGCAGTGGGATGGGGTCAGGAGCTCCATGCTCAGCACCTGGCTCTGGATTGACTCTGCAGAAAGGGGTGGCTTGCCCAGGACACAAGGGCTACTGCAATTGTCCTTTTTTCCAGACACCAACCACATGCTTTCCTTTGCAGATATAGGGGAAATGGCTTTGGCCACCATTCAGCAGTTCTCAAAATCCTCAAGTCCTTAATGCTGGAAGGACCAGGCTGCAAAACACAGCAGCTGACCTGCAAGCATGAAATCCAAAGCTTGGCTTTGCAGCTGATCCCTCAGCTGCTACTTAAAAGCCATGTTGTTTTGCAAAGCCCAAAACCTCATACTTTCTCCTTATTGGATTAGAAACCGGGGGGGAAAAGCACATTACTGAAGTTCCTGAGTACAACTGGATATCGCTAGCAATGAGTTCTCAAGCCAGAGCTGCTATTGACACACAGCAGTGCTCATGCTGGGCACACCACCACTTCTCCTCACGTTCATATGCTCCCTGTTCAAGCAGCATACAGAACAGGCATCACCCCAGCATGTCAAGAGGAAGGGAAGGCACAGCTCCAAGGGACAGTTGTGCATGGAGAATCCTGCCCCAGCACTGCACATCATGAGCCACAGACCCATCGACCACCACAAAGCCTTTCAAAGGCAACAGATTTAATGTCTGTGACAGGGGGTACCATCTCTTGACTACATCCTGATAGCATCCAGAGAGCAGCTCGGATGAAATGCATTAGTTGTCCCAAGTACAGCAACAACAAATGCTGTGATAAATCTTATAAGCTGCCAGAGACCTTTTTATTGTTCCTCAGGCTCACAAGTTTCCACTACTTCATAAAGCAGCAGGGAGGGGATACAGCCGTCTTCCATGTGAGGAGAAGGCATAAAGCCCAGGCAACATCAGTGGGCAGAGGCCTGCACCCACCCTGAGTCTAGGGGGCTGGGGACACAGCCATTCACCTCCCCAAATAGCAAAAAACTTGTCAGCTGCTGGAATCTGGGCAGAGGGACCCAGGGAAGGTTACCTGCTCTGGTTTCACAGGCTAAAAACAGCCTGCTGCACATCACAAGCAGGATGCAGGGCTGGATGGAGGTTGCTCTAATTTCTTCTGCATCACTAACTCAGAAGTGAAAAGGCTGCAAAGCCCCATTGGGAGCAGTAAATGGAATTTCCTTGAAGCCTGGGGAAGATAAATGTTGAGGAATGTCTGGGGCAGCATCTCCTCTGAACCCATCCCTCCAGCAGCAGGGATGCAGGCTGGGAGCAGGGTGTGGGATCAGGGAGAGGCAGCATCTTGTGCTTCAGGGGCAAGCAAAGCCACACCAGACTCAGCAGCTCCTCTGAGCATCTAAGCTATCTGAGGAGCCACCAGAGCATCACTCTGACTCTGCAAGGATAGAGATGCCACTGTGACCCACCCCACTGTGAAGAGAGCCAGAGAGGAGTCCTGGGTCATGCCGGGGCTCCTCCTTTCCTCTCCAAATCAACCATCCCAGCCCCCTGCCTGGTGCACACCACCACACACAGAGAGTTTCATTACAAGCCTCGGAGTGACAAGGAGTGTTAAGCAGATATAAAGGACATCAGGCATTCACCCATCTGGTGGAAAGTCTAGTTGCTGGCGGAAAATAGAGACGATTGTTATGGCAAGATCTACCATATGGCACCATTATGTGGAGCTTTGCAAGTGCTTTCTCTGAGCGTGCAAGCAAGATTTCAGCCTTTGAAGAAATGCTGTATTGTTAGCCTGGATACGCAGGAGCCTCTTGAAAGAAGCTGTGGCAGATGGCACAGCTTTGTTCTCTTGGTTTGCAGGCAGTTCGTGCAAGCCCAGACTTCCTCCTCTCTGGGGCACAGTGATCAGTGATCCTCCTGATGTGTCCTATGGGAGGAATGATGGCTCCTGAAACTCCTGAAATCCAAAGGATGCTGCCTGGCAGGTACCACACCTCTGCACGAGCCTCAGGAGGCAAACACCGCCTACCCAAGCCAGCAGGACACAGCGGTGCTACGCATGGAAAGCTGCACGAAATCATAAAGCATCGCCCCAGCCAGAGGAGCTGCAAATCAGTAAATCTTGCTGAAATACTCTGCTTTTGTTTGTGCCTCTCTGCCAGCACCTGCTCCTCCCTGGGTGGCTGAGCCTGGCCAGAGCCCCGGCAGGACAGGGGACAAAGAAAAGCCTTTCAGACAGGGCCGGTGCCTGCTTGAGCGACATCCCAACAATGCTGCAACAAAACCCATTCAGACCAGGCTGGGGGAGAGGCGGAGAAAGGGAAAAGGTTCCTCTGGGAGGAAGTGGTGATCAGTCATTGACCACAACAACATCTGCATCTGCCCTGAACCAGGGAAAAGCCCCTGGTTGCTGCATATGGCTGGCTGGGACAGGGAGCATTGTCCCTGCAGTCTGGGATGAAGATCAGGCATTTCTTATTGCTGAAATTTGTGCCCAGGCAAAAAAAAAATAAAAAAAAAAAAAAAATCCCATTTCCCTGTTGTTCCTAATGCAACTAAGTGAAAAACACCTGCACAGACACAGAATAAACCCCTGACTATTTATCTATTCTATTTACCTATCCTAATTAAAATCCAAATTGTCCATCTAACACAAAACAGGCCAAAAAACAGACACTGGGAGAGCAGCCCAAGCCTTTAGCTGACCTTGGAGTCACAGCTGCTCAACGTCCCTCTGCAACTCAGGCCCTCATCCTGTGCTGCTGGCATGGGACAATCACCAATTTCTCACACTACGGATGTTTCCTGCCTCAGATCAACGAGGCACACTTAAGAACACACAAAAATCAGGGAAGATTTTACAGGATGGCTCCAAAAAGAAAGGGACTTCACCCTTTGACGTAAGCAGCAGGCTGGGATCTGCAGAGCAGGGATCCGACTCTTGTTTGTGTCTGTGGGAGGATTGTCCATGCCAAGAGACCAAACCTACTGCTGCAATGTCCCCAAAGATACCCCCTATCCCAGGCTTGAAATCCTCCATCCCTCCCACTCTGATCCATGATGCCAACAAGTGGGGCAGAAAAGTCACAATTAATCTGCAAGAGAAGATTTGGCAAAGGACCAACTCCAGCTGGCAAAGCCTCCAGATCCCCTCCAACCCCTTTAACTTCCCTCAACCCAATGGGCTGAGACAGCCAAGGACTTTGGAGGGAGCCTCAGTCCCACAGGGCAGGCACAAGCCATCCCACCCAGGAGGACTGAGCACGATGGCATCGGGCTCCCGCAGGCGTAAAGATCAGCCCAGCACCCCTGAGTGCTTTCTCTGTCTCCCTTCCAAATGTTACACAGTGGGTTTGTACAGGAACAGTGGGATACTTTCCAAACCATTTAACTAATGCTGAAATTTAACACCCCACACCAACAGGTTACAGAGAGCAAGAAGGAGCCCTTGTAAGGATGGGGGGTGGAATTTGCAACTTCGCTCCCCTGAATGGGACTCTGCCTTCTTGGGCTTGGCTTCTCCCTCCCTCCCAGTGCTGGTTTGGGTAGAGATCTGCCTGGTGGGCTTTTTGGGGAGCCAGAGGGTTGCAGCCACTTGTGTGGGAGCAGGGTGGGCACCCGCTGTCCCCCTCCCTGCCCAGGGAGGCAGCGTGGCTCCTGCTGCCAGCATGCCCTGGAGCAGCAGCTGCCTCTGGGCCTTTTCCTCACCCTTGGCTGGGGAAAAATAACTGAAAATCTCCACAGCATGGAGAAGGACTGGAGAGCAGAGGGGCCACACCACGGTGTGCCCCAGGCTGGACTGGCTCCTGCCTTGCTGCACACACAGAGGTTCCCTGTGGCACTGTCACTGCACAAAGCATCTGGATGAGTTTTCTTCCATCATCTTGGAAGAGATGTTTTGAAAATCCTGGGTTGAGGTGAGGTACACAGGCTTGGTGGGGCTCCAACAAATGCATCTCCAGAGATGCCCCCTTCAGCCCAACAAACCTTTGGCTGAGGCATGAGAAAAGTGATCCATGGGAAAGAATTTTCCCAGGAAAACCTGATTTAGCCAAGTAACCAGTGGAAAATAAATTGGGACGGAAGCAGCCATTTCACCTGAACAAACCCAACCTGACCAGAGGAGTCCTGCTGCAGAGACACTTCATCCCCACTGTGCTGCACTGCCACATCCTGCCCTTGGAGGATGTCTTGGCAAAACCAGCTTTTATAATACAACCTGGAGCTTTCCTCTACCAAGAGGCCCAGCTCAACAAGTCCAAGCTGCCTGGCATCTAATGGGATGTGCTGTACCTTGAGGTATGACTGACCAGTGACATAATTCCCTGCTCCCTCTATGCATCCAAGCACTGTAGGAAAACCTCATTTCACTACTGAGTGAACTCAAAGTAGAACACCATCCAAAGTACCACACCAAAATGTTTTTGCTTAAAGGAAATTAAAGCTTTTTTTGGCTGTCATTTTTTTTCTTAATCCATGTTTTTTCAAGTTTTGGAACCAAGGGATAAAGAAACAATATCTTGACTTTCCAAATCTCAGCGTTGCCCACACCTGACAATTTCTGTGAAGCTGAGTGCCTAGCAAGTAAAGTAACTTTGCACCTATAGGGAATATTCTGCTTTACCAGCTTGGACCCAACCCCCTGCTGCAAGAAATTAAGAGTTTCTAATGAGAGAGACCACCCCAAAGTGGCAGGACTTCAGGGCGGAGCAGAGCTCAGGGTCCAGCAACAGCAGCCTCCCTTCACGCCAAAGTTTGCCTGAAAACTCAAAACCAAGGCTGGAGAGACCGCAAAGAGGGGGTTGAGGGGAAAGGGGGAGAAACCCCAAAACTCAAACTGAAATTAAGAAGTATCCTACTCACCACCAGCTCGCTGAACATGGCATCCAGCTCCTCCACCGGTGGCATGGGCAGCGAGGGCTCCATGGTCTGCAGGGCGAAGCTGCTGTCATTGCGCAGCCGGTACGTGATCTCGGGGTGGTCACTGCTGCGGAAGCAGCAGAAGATGAAGGAGATCCCCCGGCCGCTCCTCTTCCTCGGGGCCATGGCCACAGTCCTCTGCGTCCCTCCCTCCTGGGCACTAGATCCTGCGGGGAAGAGAAGAGCGGAGGCTCGAGCAGCCGCCCCGCAGCGCTGCGCTCCCGTCCCGCGGTGGGAGGAGGAATCGAGCCACCCACGCGCTCGGCACCGAGGGGAAGAGCAGAGACAGTTTTCATGCCAAATATTTCTGCTCAGATTTGACGTTTACAGTCCTGGCAACCTTGACGACCACGCAAATTAAAAAGATGGATTTGCTTTGCCTCGTGCCAGAGCTGGCAGCGGCAGGGGTCACGCCACTGTCCCCGTGGGATGAGTCCTGGGCCCCACCACTGTTGCCAATCCCAGCAAATCTGCAACAACCTCCCCATGCCATGGCAGCCAGGCCAGCCCCCCTCATACCCACACCTCATATCCCCTCATGCCAGAGGTATGGAAAATTCAGGAGACTGCTGTCAGAACAGCTGGATGTGCTTGGGGCCACCAGGTCCCCACCATGGGTGATTCAATCCTTGAAGACCTCATGCGGCTAAGCATGCCCCGAGCTAAAGACAGCAGCAGAGCTGAAAAAATATCCTGCACGCTTCTCCCAACTCTTAAACGTGTCCCTAAACATCCACCAGCAACCCCTGGTACGGCAGCTCTTTTTCATGGAAAGTTTTACTTGGCTTTAATTAGATAAACCTTACTTGCAGCTCCAGTAAATATTTACAAGACGCGATTTCAGCTGATAAAAATCACACGGTGCTGGTAGCTCAGATTTTCCTAAGCAGTGCTGACATTGAGCATCGCTCGCCCCAGCACTGCTTGAGTTTTGCTGATTTCTGAATCTCTGGCTGAGAGCAAAGCTCAGGGCAGGAACCATGTGTCCTGCCTGCCTAATGACAGCAAGGACCAGGCAAAACTGCCCCAAAATTGGGACTCTTAAGTCAGCAACACAAGAGGAGGGTCACCAATGAGGAATGAGGAGTGTGCAGAAACACTCTAATGAGAAAAATCAACCAGCGAAGTAGGGAATCTTTCAAAGCCTAAACATTTGTCTTACAAAGTTACACACCCACATATTTTATCTCTGCAAAACAAGACACTGAGATGTTAAGAGACTGGACAAACAGCCAAGGTTGAAATATGGATGACTCAGATTTATTAACAAAGCTATGAAGAGACTCGGGGGAAAAAGGTCAGCATTTAGAAAGGAGTGTCTGATCTCCCTGGAGCCTGCCATTCCCTCCAACTATGGATTTATACAGCAGAATAAACAGCTGCTGTACCCTGTGGAGAGCCAGGGCTGGGGTCAGACCTGGGGTTAGACCCCGCACCACCACAGCATGGCAAACACTGCCCTCTGAAAGCAGGGACCTTACAGAAAATCCAGGCTCTACCCACAGCTCTTTAACAGAGGATTTGACCCTTAAAATTATCTCGATGGCACGTTTTTAGCACATGGTGTAATCATCTCCTGAACCACAGCGATGGGAAACAGCTATTGGATCTTCACGCAGGATAATCCCAGGCTGTGCAATTGCTCTGTGCCTAGCCTGGAGAGTCCCCCTCTTCCTGAAGGGCCCCAAATCTCATTTCACATTTTTTACATCTTGGATGTAGAAATATGCAGCCGCTGGAGGAATTTCAGCTGCCATGAAAGCTCTCTCATCACGGCTCCCCAGCAGCCAGCACCGCAGCAAATCCATTAGCAGCCGCCTGCTGGCATCCCCTCGGTGTCAGCAGGGTTTGGGGACCTGCTGCCGAGTTTCTCGCCTAAAAAAGGGAGGGAAACAAAAAACCAAAGGCACACGGATTTCTGTCCACTCCAACACAGGAGAAATCACTGCAGGTTTGAGTTTTAAAGAGCCACATGGAGCAGGGTGCAAAGGGAGATGCTGGTGGCTGCCCAGAGCTTTGTGCCCAGCGCGGGAGCTCTGTCCCAACCTACACTGGGTCCTTGGATGTGCAGTTTGGTCACTTGGTCATTCCATGGGTACAGCCACACAATTCCCAAAGCAGTGTCTGACCCCGATCCTGCTCCAGGAGCTGGTCTGGAGCAAACAGACCCAAGTCCTCCACAGGGCATTCTCCATCCCCTTTTCAACACCATGTCGACCTTGTCCTTGAAACCTGCTGCTATCTCCAAGCTCTGACTTGGGCTTACAAAAACCTGTGGAAGGCTTTTATCAGAACAACATCTGCTCTTCAGAGATATGCACTCCTGACAATGTTTTATGAGGAGTCTGAATGACAGACCAAAAGGCAAGGTTTTATTTTGGGGTTTAGAGCAGACAGCCATGTAGCAACCAAGACAAGGCACTTTTGAGCTGCTTCCAGCTCTGGAGCTATTAAGGTTCTTCATTTTCATCTATAAACAATTTAAAAAACCAAACCACCCTATAACGTAGACTGAGTGGGCTGTAGGTTATTAGCAACCAAGGCTAAAAAAAGGTTAGGGAGGGAATATGTTAGCTACCAGGCAAATAGCATTAAACCTTCAGAAGGCTGATGAATATTCATTGACATGATGGATCAAAATCAAAACACAGCTCCCTGGCAGGTCGTTGGGAGCTGCAGACAGCGCAGTTTGCATCATCAGAACGAAGTCCAGCTACACAGCCTCCTCCCCTGCAAATCCTGCAGAAATTGGTTATTCAAGAAGAAAAAGCAGCAGCCCCTGGCAATCTGGAGGCTTGTGTTGAGAACAGAAGGGACATGTTCTATGCTGCATCATATGTTAAGTGTCCTGCTCCCACCTCCTGCTTGTACCTTTGACCGCTAATTAGATCAATAAATTTAAGTCAGATTGTGATCTGATGGTGCCTTCTGGCCTCTACTATTGAGCGGGGCCTGAATAAATTAAGCTTAATTGCCCCTGTAAGAACAGAGCCAGGGAAGATGGGTTGGGATGGGTCACTGAAGGAACTTGTAGCCAAGCCCAAATCTCAAGGCAGGACTGATGGGGCTGAATCATTCCCAAACAACTCTGTTTTCACAAAAACAAGGCTGAAAATGTGTGTGTGATGGGCTCAAAACTGGAAACCCAGACCGAAGAGAAGGAGGAGAAGGAGCTTAGCTCACGTATGCAACCAGCAGGGATGGAGGCCACCCGGCTCAGTGATACAGAGATAGGAGTTTAGTTCTCCCCAGCCCTAAGAAGAAAAGCATCAAGCCTACATCGCCCTGAGCAGTGTTTAAATGAAATCAGTCATTAGGAGAAAATTGGACCCTGGTGTAGCTTCCGCCTTTGCTTTAAGGAAAGGAGAGCAGCAATTACCACTTGCATATTCAACAGCCTCCTCAGCAAGCTAAATTAAACTGCGTGGAGCAACGAGCTGCCAAAGCCTGTCTGTGACCGATGCCCCAACCAGCTGGTTGGGAGCCAGCACCGGTATTGCAGCATTGCGGTCTGCAGCCTAAAAATACCCAACAAGGGCACAAACATATGCAAAGGAGTGTGCACGCTCCCCTTCACACCCTCCTCCTCCAAACCCACCCAGGAGCCAGGAGCTAAATCCTCAAACATGAATATTAGCTTGTTGTTTTCCTGGCTCCCCTCCCGAAATGAGGATGCAAGATCCTGAGCGAGCTCTTTCTCTGAATGTGGAGCTTTATTCCAGCACCTTGCACAAGGAGGGAGTGGTTTTGCTGCAAGTGTAACAGCGTTCACTGACCGTCTCTGCCATGTCCTCACCAATTTCAGCATCTTGGGCCATGTCAAGCTTTGCCTGCCTTTACTCTGCAAGAGCTTCAGCACGGCCTGGGATACTCCCAAACAATGGAAATATTCCAACTCTCATCCGTCACTGCGAATTGACCTCCTTGGCTGGTGATGGTTGGGAGGCACTTGGCCTCAGCAAGGACTTTAGGAAGACACCATCAGTGTCACCAAGTGTTAGAGCCAGCTGTCCTGGACCCCTTTTCTCTTAGAAAGCAGGAATTTGGCATTGCACACAGTTTGGCATTGCACACAGTGCACCCTGTTGTTGTCCCACCCCACCACCGAGCAATGCTCATCCTCCCTCAGGGTTTCTCCACATGAATTCAACACCCAGAACAGGGCACAGCACAAGATAACTTGCATCATTTTCTTTTTAAATAAATAATTGTAGATCATTTTTCCTTCCCTGTAAGTCACATCCAGACCTCCACAGCAATAAAAACTGGATGCTCCCACATTTTTCAGATCAGCTGTACATTTGCAGCATTACCTGAGAAGCACCAAAGCACCTTTTTAATTTTTCACCTTACAGACCTAAGACATACAACACCTTCCTTGGCTCCACTCAGAAACCCAACCTCTTCTTGGGTCTGACTGTGAGCGTTCCAGAGTGTGCCCATGGTGCTCTGCCCATCCAAGAGGCACCAGCACATCCCTCTTAAGAGAAGTGCTCCTCCATTTCACATTTGCATCAAAGATGGTGCATGGGAACACTTTTTACCAAGGGGGGCAGGGAGTGGGTCAAAGCATTGTTCAATTTCAAAAATAAAAGGTTTGACACTGAGCTCCTGCATGGATGAAATGCCCAGAAATAGGATTGCCTTCCCTCCAACACAGAAGCTTAAAGGATCTGAGCCCACTACCAGCACCTCCACCATGCTGAGCATGATGCTGCTATCCCCAGCACAGCTGCTCCTGTTTAAAGCAACCAGAATGATTTTTAGGCCATAAACTCTGATTTCCAATACCCCCTTTCTCCAGTGTAAAGCTGTTTTCAGGCACAGGCTGGACAGGGAGCAATGTTTGTGTTTGGTGGAAATCAGTGCATAACATCAGGAAGGGGCAAAAAGCCCAACACATTCAGCTAAAAGGCTTTAGAACTATTGATTGCTTTTTCTCCCTCCATCTACTTTCAAAACAGCAGCCCAGAAGGGATGGGAACAGGACCTTTTCCATGATGCAGCTGCCAGGAGGAGCCTGACTCATCATTACTGCATCACAAGAGCTGTGATTCTCAGCACAAGCAAATCTCAAAGACTTGGATTTCGTGCATTTATAAATAACACCCGCCAAATCCTGAATTACCCCTCATCCCAGAAATCCTATTATACTCCATGAACACAACAAAAAGAGTGTTTTGTGTCTCCATACCTTGCTCGGGCTACCTGGTACCTGAAGGCCACCAGCACACTGTCCCTGATGCCATGAGGAGATGGCTGCAGCCACAGGCTCTCTGCTCACTCCAGCAAAGCCCCATCTGCCAGCATCATCAAAAACCCAGTGCTTGCCTAAAATGTGTCACCTCCTCTTTCTATTCTTTCCTTTCATTGTGGCATTTGTCACATCCTGAAGCATACATCTGGGCCTGCTGTCTCGCAAGAAAACATTTTGCTCAGCTCAAGGGCAGATGGATTGATGGCCACATCCAGGGTGCAGCAAGAAAAATTACACTGAGTTTATTACAGAGACAATGAGGGAAAGACATAGTTTCACAAATTTGTAAAGCACCAGAAAAGCCCTTCTTTTTCCACTTTAAACTTACACCTATCAAAAGTGCTGGGAGAGACTTTTTTTGTATGTGTCTGCATGGGGCTCCCACTTGGAGGTGTTGATGCTATTCAGGGAAAAGGGCAACAACCTCCAGCGTGCTGTGAGAGTTCCATGGCCTGGCTTGCCTGTCGCCTCCCCAGCACACGAGTGAGGGCCCTGCCAAGGGAAGCACACACGCTGCTGACTCTGTAATCCACTTTTCAGGGGGAAGAGTGTGGTGCACAGCAGGGTGAGACGGGATCTGTCTTAACGCTCTCCAGCTGAAATCAATCCTCGGAGCAGCGCTGCTCGCTTTGGCAAGCCTGCAAAAGTCTGGAGCAGGGGATGGTGTGCTGCAGGACGTTCCTGCCAGGGCATGGAGACAAGCTTGGATGCAAGGAGAAGGCTGAGGGCTTGCAGCATCTATCAGGAGCTGGCCCAGGGAACCCCACGCAGCCCTGGATCCCCTGTGGTGCATGGCTCAGTGCACATATCAATCCAACCAGGAAAGACGCTGCTGCAGCAAAAGTTTGTTTAGTTTTTGAGGATTAAAAACCAAACCTTGCTGGAAGTTTCCCAGCCATCTAGACGGTGAGTAGCACAATAACACTGGAGGTCACGAGTTCTCCACTAAAAGGGTAAATTTCATCAGTGACAAGCTGAGCAGCGGCGCCAGATGCTCCAAACCACTACAGACCACTTCTTACAGGAGCTCCAGCAGATCAGCTCAGGCAAATACCATTTATTTCAGGAACAAGGACAACAACATGAAGCCACAGACAAGACCCAGTTTGCAAACCTATATAAATATATATATTTCTTGATATTCACTAGGGTGCTGAACGGCCCAATTTTACAGACACACACATCCCGTTTTCCCAGAAACCAGGCGGATTTGTGGTCCTCTTTTTGTAGAATCAAACCAAAAAAGTGGGGTGGGTTGGCACTGGTGGGAAGAAGAAACATTTTCAAGTCACATATCGCTCCCTTAAATGTACTTAAATGATTTGCATCCTGAAACCAGGCACAATGCTTACCCAAGCCCAAGTGACTTTCCAGGAACGCAGAGGGAAGCAGAGCTGGCAGGGGGGGCTCTCCAGGAAGGATGCTGGGGCATTCCCCTGAGCTCCCTGTGTCCCAGCCCAGTTTTAAAAGGCAACACGGAAGAAACAGTAGAAAGGCAGCACGAGGGGCCGAGGGTCCCGGTGCTCCCCTCACCCTGTTCTCATTTTTGGGCAGCAGCTGTCAGTGCTGCATTGTGGTGGGGCTCAAAGGGGCAGACACAGCTCTTTCAGGGATTAGCACCCACCTGAGGCTCTCCTGAAAGCCTGAAGCCTTGCAGGGAAGAGCATCCTAGAATCTGTCCTGTGCCATTTGAACTTTGTCTCTGACGCAGCCTTCGGGAGTGTCTGGGCTGGGTGATGCCAAGCCTTGTCCAGGCAAGGACAAAACCAGTCAAGAGAGAGGGATACAAGACCCCCTGGGCAGCTCAGGAGGCTCCTACAGCCTCGCTGAGCATCCCGGGGGGAGCATCCTCTTCCACCCTGGCTCTATCCCTATCATCCAGCACAAGCACCAAGCCAGCCCCACTCCTTTCCACTGCTGGTTTTGGGAGAAAACTGCTCATTCAAAGTACACCACACCCCCAGAAGGTGCTAATACCAGCTCTAAAGCCCAGCCCAGATATCACAAGTTCTGACTATTCCCTTTGACGATGCAAATGCTGTTAATATAAACTCAGCATCATGGCAAGCCAGAGAGGAGTTGTATTTCCCACTGGAGGAGGATATTTGTTTGCCAATTAGCCTTTTCCTGGAGAACAACAGTTCAATCAACAACCTTCCTTTATTTTAATTCCTCCCTTATTTTCATCCCTGTTCCTCCAATGAATATTTGGGCTGTGACTGTGATTTATCATATGCAAACCCTCACTGCTGAGCTTTCCATTTCACTGCTCCCCATTTCAGCAGTAATCCCTGGGGTGAAAGTGGATGAAGGCAGGCAGGTTTTCTTCCTCTTTCAAAGCCTCTGAATTTGGCATTACAAAGTGCAGTTTTCAAGTAGCTCAAGAGCAGATGCTTCCAGTCCATCAGCACAGCAACATCTGCCATGGGGCCACCATCACAACAAGGCAACAAGGAGCTACTGGCTGAGTCCCAGAGGGCTTTTTTTGGGTGGTGTTTGGAGTTTTTTAGCACTATCCATGCTTAAGATGAGGCTACTGGAACCACAGGTGTTCAGGCATTTCATGGTGTGGAGCAAGCTGGTTTCTTTCTCTCTTAAAATGGAAACTGGATGAAGGCTGCTGTAAACAGGAGTCCTTCCCAGCGGGGACCCTGATGGCTAAATATCATTAAACTTCAAGATATCATTAAACTCATAGTACAGAAGGTGCCCAGAGCAAACAAAACACACTTGTCAGATCCCTCAGCTGGCCTACCCATCTGCAATGCTGATTTCCTTTTAAAGGTTTTTAAATTCTGATGTTAATCCACAGTGATTTCCCCCCCTAAAGTACGAAGTTGGGGTTGAGAATTCCTTGATAAACATGTCTAATGGCAGAAAAGGCCCTCAGGCTCCTTTTCCTTCCAGTATGACACTAATACCTCCCTGTGTTCCAGCAGATGAACACAAAAAAAAAAATGTATATGAGCTCACATCAAGCACAACACAAATAGCTCTCACCCAGCCTGGGAAAAAACAGCAACTTTTATCACATTTCACTGAAATACTGTCTGCATTCAAACAAAGGAAAAGACAAAAAACTTAGGCAAGCACAGCAAGTGAGATTAACTGGAAGGCTTGGCCATACTTATTTTATGTAGCCACAACACAATGTAGCTTATGGCAAAAGCCCTGCTTTGACCAGGATGGATCTGCACAGCCCCAGCCACCAGGACACCAGATTTTCCAGGACAGCTACTCAAATCCACCACCTGCAATTCACAGGACAATTCATTAATGGGGGCACGTGGTTTTAATTGCCTAATTATCCGGCCTCTGACTGAGGGGAGGGAATGGGGATGAACCAAGAAAAGGCTCCTCTTCCCCTGCTGCAGCATCCAGAGGGGAATGTCAGCCCAGTGGAGGTCCTATGGGGATGCATTTAAAAATCAATAGAGGCTATTTTAATGCTTAATCCAGGAAAGTATCAGCATCAGCAGTGTCAATACAAACCGAATTTAAACACACTGAGTACATGCACAGGATTGTTAGTTTTTCCTCTGCGCATTGATTTAACCAAGTCTGGTTTTCCCCTGAGAGTTTGGACTCCAAACAGGGCATCCACAGCATCTCTAGTGCTTCAGGCATCCTGCCTGCCTTCATTTCTATATACTGCTCAAAAATTGAGCCTCTCCACCCCACATCTTAGTGAGAAAACCCCCTGGAGGGGCAACATCACAGCAACAGTGGCCACATCCCTGCCACAGCTACATATGGGAGTGGGTATCTCCTCTTCACAGGTTTTCACACTGCACCTGGCACAAACTGCAACACAAGCTCCCCACCCCTGTAGATATTCATACAATATATCCCTTTTCATTAAAAAAAAAAAAAAAAAAAGAGAAAAGAAAAAAAAGAAGAAAAAGAGGCACCTAGAAATTGCAAATAACCACTTCGAAAAAGTCACCCAAGGGGATCCCAAGAGGCTCAGACACCCTGAGAGAACACAACTATGTTTGATTTTTTAAATTTAATCGCCTCTGCAGCAGGAGGGCTGGGTGTTGATACATCTGGGACTCACCACACTTCAGAGGTGCCCAGGAGCACAGATTCACCTTCCCCAAGGACACTGCAGGCACAGCTTGGGCTCAGAGAGCCACAGGATGGGCTCAGAGAGTGTGACCCACTCCTGCTGGAGTTTGGAACACCAAACCCTGGCACGCTGCTCTCTGCAGAGATGCTCCCACAGCACCGCTCCACCTCGTTCACCTTCCTCAAACCAGCCCTTGCCCCCTCCCAAGCTGGACATGGTTCATTTTCTTTGGGTTTGTGCTGGGAGCAGTGTTTCTGCCTCGTTTTTGAACCGAAAGCACTACAGCTGCTAATTCAGAGATGTTGTAGTTACTGCTGTGCAGTGCAGAGCCAAGGTCGCTCCTGCTCCTCAGCGAGGAGGCCGCGGCTGCAGGAGCTGGGAGGGGACACAGCCAGGACAGCTGACCCCAGCTGACCAAAGGCTGTTCCAGAGCACTTGGAGTCATGCTCAGCATGGGGGACACGTTTGGAGTGATGGCATTTCTACCTCTCCCCATCAGTTTACCCGCAATCCAAACCGATGGAGAACTTCACACGGGTGAGGCCTGCGGGTGGGCTGGGTCCTGCAGAGCTCTTCACACCTGGCCAAGGCTTCAGGTGCTCTGGTGATCAGTGACTTGTGGCATTCCTTCAAAGCTCCCCTCCCTTCATGGCTGCAGGGCAATGCATTTGACTGACACCAGGTCTGCCCAGCCCTGCAGTGAGAAAATACACCCCCAACACCCAGAAACACTCTCCCATTCCTTCAGCTGCTTCTGAAACACCTCTGCCAGCAAAAGTGGCGATGGAGTTGGCTGATAGAGGCCACTCAGGGGTGCAGCTCTGCATTCACCAGAACATCAGCTCTTCCAACACTGCCCAGACAACACCACAGATAATGAAGTGTGGCCCAACAAGCCAAACAGAGATTGAAATCCATGACTCCATCTCAAGTCCTTTCCTAGAACAGACAGCCTGCAGGTTTCACTGCCCAGACACTGCCCTAAACACTGGAAAACATTTTCCTCCCTTGTCTGACCTCTGCATCCCATTGCCCCAAAATAACACTGCAGTCTGAATGGCCTAAACATAATGCAAAGAGAGACTGACCCTCAGATCATCCAAAATCTTCTGACTGTCTACAGGGGAAGGAAATTAAATGGCTTTTGGATAACAAATCTTTGCAGCATTTTCCAGCACAAGACCTGTAACACTGAAGTGAAAGCATGAAGAAGCTGAAAATTGGATTTAGGTACCTGAAAATTCACCCCACTACTGCCAGAGTTGTCACAGGAAGAGAAATCACCCTGAAATAATTGCCTCTCCAGGCTAAAATTTTCAAAATGCCCTTAACGCAGATTTTTAGAGCTGGCAAGAGATACCCTTCCCCACGGACTGCAACATGAGCTGTGAGAGCAGGCAGAGAGGAGAGAAAACATTTTCCAGGCAATCACAGGCATTTTTTTCCCAGCTGAGTGCCAGTGAGAAGAGCAACCCATGCATCAACAGGAGCACTTGACGCATGCCAGCGCTTTCTAAATTCACTTTCAGAAGATTTACCAACATGTCCTATGGAAAAGGAATGTGTGCTATGCAAATCCAGCCTCAGACTGCTCCCTGCCTAATCTAGCTTTAGATTCAAATGCTTATTACCATGGCGTCTAATCGGGTCATGTGTAATAGACAGGTTTAGTTTGAGCTCCCAGGACTTCAGCTGTGTTCTTACTAAGGCACTGAATTAAGAAAGAAAAAAGGAAACAAAGAGGGGCAAAAAAAAAAAATCCAACAAAGCAAAGAATTCAGGTTTTAGTGGAAACCAGGCCTGGAAAAAAGCATTGACACCTACCAGTAAAAGCCAGGCTGATATGCAAACATTTGGCAGCTCACCAAGAACACACTGAATGTCAAGTCCTGTTTGCACCCCATCATATCCCTGCAGGGAAGCTGGTGGTGGCTGGTGTTTCATAGTCTCTCCCTTCCCCCTGAGACAAGGTGATGAAATGATCTCACACCCACATAGGACCCATCTACCAAGCCCAGCTGGTCACACCATCACCTCCAGACTACCTTACAGATGCTCTGAGCACCCACACCAGCACCTCCAGAGCCTGGGTAAGATGTGCCAACCAGGAGCTGTTGCTGGTTTAGGGAGGAAGGGGGGTACATCACTGCATTAGGGTCTGCAGCAGGACACAGGGACCATGGGAATCTCATTCCCAGAGGCAAACCCCTCTCTGTTTGCTGGCACCAGCCACACAGCCCTGGCCAAGGTAACCTCTGTCCTAATCAGCACCAAGAAAAACGCTTCATTCAACTTCTGACTTTGTGAAATTTGTTCTGCTCAAACCAACTTGGTACCTCCAGGACACAACCTACAACCTCTTACCTCCACCATGCAGCTGCAGCTCAGCCACTGGGCACCAGAAATAACCCAGAGGCAGGGACACAGGATCCCCCACTCAGGCTTCTCCTCCCCATCTGCTGCTCACCTGCCAGTCTGTGCTTTCCTGTGATACAGCATGTGAGGTTTCCAGCAGCATTTCCCAGCTCCCACCTTCAGGATGCTGAATCCCAGAGCATGGCCTCCCCTGCCTCCACAGTGCCAAACTGCACATGGATTGGCAACTCCAGCAAAAAGTCCAGACATCCAAATGTTGCTACCAGTTTCTGAATACCCTGCAAGACAGTGCTGACCCTGTTATGCTACCAAAACTACATTTGGTGGGTATGCCAACATGAATGGAAAGATTTCCTTCTGTGAATCTCAGCAACATAAGCCACTTTTAGAGTGAGGCTGCAGGATGAATTCACATTTATTAGACATCAGAGAACTGACTGAGGTGAACATCCCCCTGGCAACACCTACATGTCTGCACAGAGACCTGCAGCGTGGGCTCTCTGGTGTCTCATAACGTGGCAAATCCAACTAAAGCACTCTTTATAGCTTGGATGTTCATAACATTTATGTGTGTCCCCTGGTGTCTAGTACAGGCTGAGGCTTCATTGCATCCCTTAATAAAAAAATCTCCACGCCATTCTAACTTGATGGCTGTTTTGACAAAAACTGCAGCAGCTCCACAGATCTGAGATGAAAAACCTGGCTGAAAGAAAGGACAAAAGCAGGCAATGGACTTAATGAATTGTCAGTGACGGGAGGAGGAGCAGATGGACAGACTTTAAAGCTTCCCTTCATCAGGAAATTAAACTAAAATCATGGGTTAACTTTCATCAGTGCACAGTGTTACTGAGGAGAGTGAGGCAGCTGAAATTCTGCCATTCATGCACGTGTTTCCCTATGCTTCATCCTTTACTGAATTAATAATCAAATGCTTTGAAAGGAAGAGGAAAAAAACAACCCAGAGAAACCAGAGGCTGCAGCTCTCAGTGCTCTCATCAGCCTCTTCAAAGACCAAGCCAGATTTACCAGTGCCTGCATTGCTGCCCAGCTCTGCTGGTGTCTGGCTAGGTTCTCCCTCCAGCACCTCCCCAGCTCACAGCTGCACCTGGAACTGCTCTGGGGGACTTTTTTCCTTGCTCCTGTAACCAAAACAACCAGCAGGGATGGTTCAACCAGGTGGAAAGACCCCTATTTCCATGCAGCCCAGCCTGCAGCACAGAAGGAAGAAACTTTGTGAGACTCCCTGCCTGAGGACATGGATGGAGAAGCTTATGGGGGAACCCTTCCCAGCACCAAAGCAGACATGAAAATAGCATTTACCAGGTCACAGGTACTAAATACGCCAAGCAAAGTCACGATCACTTGTGAACCAAAAAAGAAAAGCTCACATGCCTGTATTTACAGCCACTGCCACTTGTACAGCAGTCTCCAGGACAGGAGACATTCCCAGTGGTGACTGTGAGGAAGTCCTAATGAAGAGATCCATGGCACAGAGGCTCATGGATAGCTCACACACAAGTGATAAGATATTTCCAAGCCTCAGAAGCCACATTGCTGGAGCTGTGGATAACACACAGGCAGAGAGCACGGTTTGCTTATGATAAGCCAGGATGACAACCCAAATGTAAAAATAATTTAATGAATAAGTATATTTAGATTTATAATCCCACAGCAGCTTTATTTATAGGGATGCCAATCACTTTTACACAGATATAAAATTGGCTGGCAGAATGCCTTAGACTATATCCAGAAACCCATCTGTAACAAATCTAAGCTGTGATATCCCCGCGTACGTTTGGCCAAACAATAACGCTGATGCCAGTCATCTTCACTTTAAATGTGCAGATGGGCGAGGGGGGCTCGCCAAGCCTTCCCCACAGCCAAAGATGGATGAATTCCCCTATCACTTACTGTAAACTGGTTGGGAAAAGGAGAAGATGAAGGAAAACCAGTCACCATCTGGGCTGTGTGGATTCCAACACCAGCGCAATGCTGGCTGGAGAACAAGCCTGCATCCAGCTCGCTCCAGGTGAACCTCTTTCAGAACCTTCCATCACTGAAGTGGGGAGCTGTAAGCAAGGTGAAAAAACCCCATGGAGCTCTGCAGCACCTTTAAAAGGTGGGGGCATTAAAGTAGAGCTCTTTGGTATTTTTTTTTTTTTATTCATCGTTCAAGATACAAAGCTGGGACAGAGGAAGATGCAGGAGAAATTAACTGAAAGTCATCACTTGGCTCAATCTCAAAGCAGATGAGGATTTCTAGTGATTCTTGCCCAGGATCTCACAACTTTATCTAAGGCTGCAGATGTCAAGGGGAGAGGCTGCTGTGGATTTCCACAGGGCTGGTGACCACCTGGAAAACTGAAAAGTCACAACTAATTCACAAGAAACAGAGAAAAACCTGCTCTTCATCCCAGTGGGACTTCTGGTGACTGGTTGTCTCAGAAATGGGGCAAAACAGGGATGGCTCCATGTCAAATACAGACTGTGGGTAACTGCAATTCATCCATAAAGCTTTTAATATGTTGGCACATGCCAAGGTGGAAAAGGTTATTCTGGAATATTACTTTGAATAGCTCTGGGAACAAACCCAGCATTAATTTTCAACACTTATTCAGCAAATGATTTGAATAAACTGAAGAAGGCTCATGCATACATACTGACAGTGTTATTTGGTAGATTTTTGCCTCTGCTCCTGAGATATTTTATGACAAAACAACTCCCAGCAAAGACAATCCCTTTCCAGACTGCTAAGTGTATTCAGTTACCCTTGGGGACAAGGTAACCTCTCAAGATCCCTTCCAGCAAAATTTCAGTACCATGTTACACCACAAACTATTTTCACACTGGCATTTGCTGTGATTTATCCCTGGAAATAAGTTTGTCTAAAAGAATAACTGATGGAAAGAAAAAACCAGAAACCAAACAGTTTTCTTGCTCAAGGACAAAGCAAAGTGAAACAACCAAGCACAGACCTATGGCATCCTCGATCCAAATATTTTCCAAAACATTTCCAAATGTTTCTCAAAGCTTCCAGATGAAGCTTTCATAACGAGGCTGCAACCCCTCCAAAGCCTCAGGCATTGAGACATCATGGTGTGCTGCAGCAGAGACACCAAGGAGATGGCTGCTGGTGGCTCTGCCAGTGACACACCTGCCAAAACCCCCCCACCCAGGGCCCTGCACAGAAAACACAGTGTTTCAAAGAAAAACTGCCTCTGCTTCCTCCACAGGGAATATTCCAATGTGAATGAGGAGCTAGACTGCTACCTGGGCTTTCAGGAAGAGTTAGTCCCTCTGTGCTGAGCACTGCTGAGGCCACACCTCGAGTGCTGTGTCCAGTTCTGTGCCCCTCACAAGAAGAAGGTCATAAAGGTGTCCAGAGAAGGGAAGGGAGCTGGGGAGGGGTCTGGAGAATAAATCTAATGAGGAGCAGCTGGGGGGGGCTCAGCCTGGAGAAAAGGAAGCTCAGCTTCTCACTCTACAACTCCCTGACAGGAGGGTGCAGCCAGCTGGGGCTCAGGCTCTGCTCCCAGGGAACATGGGACAGGATAAAAGGACATGGCCTCAAGCTATGTCAGGAGAGGATCAGGCTGGACATCAGGAAGAATTTCTTTCACTGAAAGGGTTGTTAAGTACTGGGACAGAGTGCCCAGGGTGGTGGTGGAGTCACCATCCCTGGAGGCGTTCAAGAAACAACTGTGTGTGGCACTCAGGGCTATGGTCTGGTTGACAAGATGGTGTTTGATCCAAGATTGGACTCAACGATCTTGGAGGACTTTTCCAACTTTAATGATTCTATAAATACATGTGGCCAGATGTCCTCACATTCTCAGCAGGCTTTTGAGTTTATTCCAGGAAACTCAAGAAGAACCTTCCCTGCCTCTCTTTTGGAATTTAAAAAAAAAAAATAATAATAATAAAAGAATTCAGCAAAATTATTAAAAAAAAATTAAAACCCACTTACAGAATGGTAAGGAGAGAAAACCATACATTTTCTACACTTTTTCTATATTTCAAGCTAAAAATGCTGAAGTCCTGTCCACACGCCATCAAACGTTTATGGTTATTACGCAGAGAAAACTGAGACAGCTGTGGGAGATTTTGTTCCGAGCAGCTGACCACAAGCACAGCAGCCAGAGGATGAGCACTGGGGTCTCAGCAGTGCTCAGCTGCAGGAGCTGACCGCTCTGGGGAGGGGGGACTGGCACACAGCTGGTCCCCATCCCACTGCTGACACAACTTCCATCGTGCCGACAGCCTCATCGGAAACAAAGCAGGGTCTGAGTCCTTCAAAGTCCAAAGCTCATCTCCACCTCTTTCAACATGCTCTTGGACACAATCAAAGCCCCTCCTATCAACTGTACATGGGCTTTGGATTAGAACTTTTGTAGAGTAGGGAAAAAGAGCCTTCCTCGAGGATGATAAAGTCTAGACACTACAATATATTTTCCAGCTGATGCAGCAAACCGAAAAAGCCCTCCCTTGATCTTGGACTGTCACGATCAAAGCCATTATCCCGTTTGGAGCCCTTCTGAAACTTTAGCTTCCAAATGTGCAAGTTATTTTTAAAATCTAAACCAGGCCAAGCCTCTTGTTTGGAGTTTTATGAGGAAAACGGGGTGTGCTCCTCCCAAAACTTCCCCCACCACGTCTGGAAGTGGCTGGTGGGCACATGGTGAAGGACCAGAGCAGGGAAGGAGCCCCACGTCTGGGGACACCTCAGTGGCACCTGGTGGCCACGATCTGCTTGCCCAGGGGGACACAGCTGAACCCCCCAAAGTGGCTATGGTGTGGGGAATATTCCCCATCCTTGACTGAGACAGAGTTTTTTGGAGACCAAACACTGTTTGCCATCCCCATCCCCAGGATTTGTGCCTGCCTTTGGCACCTTCCATCACAGTGTGTTACTCTGGAGACAAAGAAAAGGAAACAGCTTGAGAGGCTTTAATTTTGTACAGAAATTAAATAAAACTAAGCACAATGAATTTCCTTTACCAGGTAGCAGGATGATCAAGTGCACAAATAACATCCAGCTCTGCACCAAGGGACAACCAAGGGACAAAATAATTCTCCAGTCTCTTGGAGCAGGTTTTCAGCTGGCTGGAAGAAGAAATACACAGCCCTGCAAAAGAGCAGGAAAGCCAAAGCAGAATCATTCCCTGCCTTAAGTGGGATGCTCAAGGAGAGGTGGTGGAAGACCAGCCAGCTCATCCCAGACCAGCTGGTGCTGTGATGAACACCAGAGCTCCTGGCATGTCGTGGCCTCTGCAGGAGAGGGAACCTGTGGTCAGCCACAATCACCAAAGCTCACAGTGTCCAGACTGGAAACAAACAAAGGATGGATGGTCTGGAATGATGAGGAGCTTGGAGAGAACTTTGAAGGGCTTTTTGAAAGCAGGTGACCACCAAGCCTCCCTTCCCACATCCTAAGGTAGACTTTTAACAGGATACTTTTCAAAGAGATGGGGACAGGAGGTGGCTCACACTGCAGAAAGAAGAGAGCAACATAGAGCATTCACATGCTCCAAAGCTATTTAAAAGCCAAATGAGGCTCCCTAGTGAGCACTTAATTTAACTGAGCAACTTCTAAAGCACCAGGCAAATGAACCACATCATCTCCTTTTCTTCCCAGCATCCTTCTCCACCACTCTGTCACCTCCCTTCCCCTCCACGCTTTCCACTCTCCTCCACTCCCAGCAGCTCTGCTTCTCCTCCCCACCTCTCCCTCAGTCCAAACCAAGCGGATCTGTGACAGGCTGAGCGAAGCAGGCAGGCACACACCAGCAGGATGGGGATTAGAGACCTGCCACCCCCTCCTGCACCCCTCACTGTGGCTGGAGGGACAGTGCCAGGCAGGAGCAATGGCTGCGCTGCACATCACACATTCCCAGTGCTTCGGGAGGTGTTGTCTGAACCACCACCAGACTTTCCAGCTGGGCAAACATCAAGGAAAAAATCAGGTTGACAGGCTTTCTTATGAGTATTTCCATCAAATAGGACTTTTCCCACCTCCACGCACACCGGAGCAGAACGAGCAAAGTCCACTGGCAACACGGTGCTGGTAGTGACAGCCACCACATCAGTCCCAGAGGGGACAGAGGATTTGCCAGTTTGTTTTGTAACTCCAAATTGTTACTCTAGAGCTGGGACAGGATGTGGGGATCATGCCCAGCTTCAGCTCTGCCACAGCAGAGTCCAACACATACCCCATCACCGTGGCTCGTCTCTACTCTCCCCCAACAAACGCAGAGAGAAGATGGACTTCAACCTCAACCTTCACACAAGCAATTTTCCCTGAAGCCACCAAAGCCCTTGAGATCCCTTTGGTCCCACCTTATCCTCTTTAGTGTCCCTTCCCTTTCATGAGCTTCTCCCAGGGAAGGAGAACAAAACCCAGCTGCACATCTGTATCCCCACAAAGGGCTCAGAACCTCAAAAATTTATGCTCCCTCTCACACAGGAAAGCAGAAAAACTGATGGTAAAGGCTGCTTCTGGATTTAAAAAAATCTAAACCCATCAGGGAAGCAGCACGCACCCCAAATCCTCACTCCCAGGGGTTGCACATTGGACATGATGAATGAGGTAGCAAAGGCAGCTGACAAGCCAGCACCTCAGAACCCAACCCTTACCACACCAGCTCAGGAAGAGAGAGAAACCAAAGGGAAAAAAGCAAATTGTCCAGCCCCACACTGCCACCTGAACAGGGCCACTCATCTGCTCTCGGTGACAAGCACTGAAGGGAAAACATCCCACAATTCACTCAGGCATGAACCAGGGCCAGGTTCAGCACCTCACTGCTCTCCCTGCGAGGCTTCCCAGCCTTCCCACCCTCCTCTGCAGTGACTTCCCTGTCCTTCTCATCTCCTGTGTTAGACATGGGAAATGTGTGCATTAACAGTCCCCCTTCCCAAACCAAACATGCAAATACAGGCTGAAAAACAGCTGATTCCCAATCCTGACAAACTTACAGTCCGTAACTTATTTCCAGACAGAGCTGTGATTTTTATAAGGGATACCAATGGGCTAAGGAGTCAAAGCTGTAACTGTGCGAGTGAAAGCAAAAGCCTTTCATTCCTGTAAGGCCTTTTTTTCCCCCCTGCTCCTGAAATGACAGGGAGCAACATAGCTCTTGCCAGTTTAGTGGGGTGAAGGCTTGGCTGAGAGCAGTCTCATTAAACGGGCTGGGTCTTTCAGCGCCAATCCAAACACTCAGTCCTCTGATCACCGCATGACGGGCTGGGAACCACAGGCAACTCACAATTAAACCCGTGACAATCAGGAAAAATCCGTACAACCCACCCCCCCTCAAGCTGAATCCACCAACACCATCCCCACCCTCCCTGCTTTCATTTATTTATTTACTTACATAAGCCTCATGACAGATAACTTGGAGGAAATCGGATGCTTTAATGATTAAGCGACACTTAGGAAGCCCTCTGGAAGATAAATACGCCCTTTGGTAACCCTGCAACAGAAACAGAAGGTACAAACAGACAGTAACTAATTATTCTGATTAAATCTTGGAAGACCTGAAATACCCGACTGCAGCAGAACAAAGCCAGCGTGCGCAGGGAATGCTCGTAAAGAAAAATAAGTCACACCCATTTTTTGAAAGAATTCACCCAAATAAACCCCAAGTGCTTCTCAGGGTTGTTTTTGTTTGTGTGTGTTGTTTCTTAAGGTCTAGGCAGCTGATAGGAAATCTCTGCCATGCCCTGGAGGGATCCCGTCGCCTTCAGCTAAAATTAGACTTCAAGGGAAGCAGCGCCTCCAGCCCACCACGCACTCGAGGAGCGACGCGTGGGGGTTTTTCCTCCCTTCCCATCGAAACCAAACACAGAGGGGTTTTTGGATTAAAAGAATTCAAGGAAAATAAACAAATAAGGTGCACTCCTAAGGAGGAAGGCGGGGACAGCGGGTCTGCCCCGCTGTTAGGCTGGGAGGGATGCGAGCCAGCAATGAGATGTGGGCAGGTGGGGATGCAGCAGAGTCACAGGGACTGGGCAGGATGCTATGGGATGCTCAAGGCAGCAGTGAGAGGGACTTGCAAAGCTCACCAGCAGCCCATCCACGATATCATGGATATGGAGTGAAGCACCTGCTTTATTGGTGCCCAAGACACCAATGCCAGGAGCCTCTTAGAGCCAATGCTGCAGACCAAGACAAGGGGATGTGCTCAGCAGACATTCCCGTACTCTCCTTGCCTTGGAGGAAAACCATAATTCCCCTCCACCCCTTCCCTCTGCCCTCCCCCCACCACACTAAATGCCAGTGAAGCTCAGGGGAATATTTAATCTCAAACCTCAGTAATCAATCAGTTCACCCTCATGCATGAGAAAGAGTCACAGCGGTAAGCACCAAATCCCATTTCCATCCAGCAATACGAAGGTTTAATTACGTACATAACATTTCCCTTTTAGCATAAATCCTGAAGAGATCCAGGCAGCCCCCAGGTTGTGGGTGTGGAAAGACATGGTGACGGGGAAGAACATGGGGAAGGGGTGGAAGAAAGGGAGGAGAAATCATTATGGCAATGATTTAAAATGACAAGTTTATATGGCTGCTCCACTTTGCCGTTGGCACAGCCATCATTTGACCTTGTGTTCGCTGTCCCAGAGGATGGGAAACAAGCCCAACATCCAGCCCCAACACCAGAAGCTGTATCTGGTTCCATTCCAACACACCAGCAAACGTGGGAAAGAGGGCATGGAAAATGCAAGATGGGCACACATGGAAGGGCCTGCTTGGGCTGTGATAAAAATACCAGCAATGGAGCCTCTCCACTGGTGCTGCCAGACTTACCCCAAAGCCTGCTCACTTCAAAAGGAGCCTTCCTAGCTGGGTCTGAGCAGGTTTGGGATCACTCCCTGCCAACACCTGTATTTCCAAGTGCAAGAAAGGCTGGACCAGCAGGACCATCACACAGCTGCCAGTGCAACAGGTAGGCAGCTGTGAAATACATCCTTCCTTTGTCCAACCAGACCAGTCCTGAGGGGCACAGCTCACCAATGGCCATGCTGAAACATATATATATATTGTTTTTAAATATAACCACATGCACAGACTGTTCCAATATATAGGAACAAAAGAGGGGACACCCTGCTGAAACCCCATGTGCAGCTCCACTGCTCTCACAGCAATGAAGGAAATGAGAAGCAGAGACCAGGCACACACCCGGCTTGCCACGGTGTGTTTTGGCTCCAGGAACATTTCTGGATTCTCCAGCTTGAGCTCTGACCTCCAAGAGATATAAAATGGTTTTGGAGCCACTCGGGAGAAGTGGAGGGGTCCCTGGGGGCTCAGCCAGCCAGGTGGAACAGGATGGAGAGGTGCTCATGGGGACAGCTGACCCAGTCCGTGCCCCACCAGCTCCGAGGCCTTCAAAACACCCACTGTGCACAGGAAGAGGCCAGGAACAACCCCAAACCCCCAGTGCAGAGCAGAAAGCAAGGTCCCCTCATCCACCCACGACCACAGCTCCAGCCTCACCAGACCACAGTGCTCAGACAAAGCAAGGGAAACAAGCTCAGGACTGGGGGTTTGGGGTTACCTTTGACTTCTCTCATGTCTAGCAGAGCTGTGTTTCTGAACCCTCTTTTTCCAGGTAGATCCAGTGGCAGGCTTTGTAAACACATGTGCATTGCTTCCAAGGGGCTCATAAAAGCAGCTTTTGGAATGGGAGGTGGCGCAGAGCAACAGGAATTTTTCAATTCCTCTAGAAAGGAAGCATCACACAGAGATGTGGAAGGAAAACCTACCTGGAACCCAGATTTCTGCACTGTGGTCTCCTTCGAAGGCCAATGCTCTACTGCTCTACTCTACTCCCGCCTTTTTTCTTTCTTTCTTTTTTTTTTTTTTTTTTTTTTTGGTTTCCATTTCCCCAAGATCTGTAACATCAGGAAATGCTTGGCACAACAGACTAAGCCCCCAAACTCCACACACAGGGAAACTACTGCTCTTACACCCTGCCTGAACACTTTATCCCACCCCAGGAGGTGCTCAGTTAACAGGGACTGGGCACCATCAGATGCTGGCAGCATGTTCCCAGAGGATCCAGCTGTAACCTCATCCTCTCCCAAAGAGCAGAACTTCACAGTGCAATTCAGGACAGAGATACTCCGTGCAGTATCTAGAGCAAATTAAACCTCCCAGGCACAGCAGCAAGCATGGATTTATTGATTCATGGAAAACGTCCTTATAAATTACTTCATTCAGATCAACGGGACAAGACAAAACGAGGACTTTCCTCAGCAGTGAGAGGTTGCACTGCAGTCATTTCAGTCCCACGTTCCAGAAGAAATCACTTTTTCAGAGCAGACATTTCTTACAAGGCTTTGGGGGGCTGGCAGAGTGCAACACAGAGGCCAGTGGAGATCTGTGTCACATCTCACCTGGTCCCCATCTCTCTGCCCCACAGCAGGCAGAGCCAACCATGATTTTTGCAGGCAAATAAGAAAAAACACTGCTCAGCATCAGTTTCACATCTGCACAAGCTCCATCCACACCTGCTTGCTGGCTTACAGAGGGCTGCAGCCACCAGGTGGGATGGGACACAGAGGCTGCTGCCTGCAACAGCTTCCCCAGGCACTCCTCCAGGGTCTCCTCCCTGTGGAACAGGGAGCTGGGATTGTCTCCCTGCTGAGATGTGGCACAGATGAATTAGAATCTCTTCTGCATTGTCCTCTCCCAGCCCTGTGAAGCTACATTAGAAGTGTTTGCTCTGAAAGTGATTTCTCCTGGAGTATGGGGCTCCCAATCACTGCAGTTTGTTGATCTTATCTGCTTCTCTTGCTACTGGTAGCTTAATGTGCTTTCATCAGGCTCAAACTCCCTTCAGGGCTACCTGTGGTCTGCATGCAGAATAAGCTGAGCTAAGGCTAAGGCCACTTTCTGCAAGTGCTTGTTCCAGTGGCTAAATGCAGCTCAAATATAAATAAATATCCAGATGTCCTCATGCCTCGTTCAGGATCCCATGCACCTGGCTTTGGCTTCCAGGCATGGGCTGAAGAGCTGCTGGATGCCATTTTAGAGCTTCTTGATGAAAAGGCAAGAGAAGCATTCCCATTCCCCAGCACAAAACATTTCCCCAGCTTTTATGCACGTGCAGCGCTTCCCTGCACACTCATCAGTCAAACCAGGGTCAGGCACTGCCCTTCCACCATGGGTTCAGCAGCAGCCCCGCTCCCAAACTGCCTCTTTTGCTAATCACAGCTCAAAATGCTATTCCACAGCTCCAAATCATTGCCTGTGCTCCCTGTCTTCATATTAGCTTTGAAAATCAGCACCAACCCGAGTGCCACTTTGAACCACCAGCAGCCAAGAGGCTGAGTCACGCTGCTGGATGCCTGCAGGATGGTACCCACCGAGGGCTTCTAGGAATGCCTCCGCCTCCTGTGAACTCCCCCGCTGGAAACATTCAAACTGCAATTATCTCAGCAGATTAATAAAGAGTACAGCACCTCTGGCAGCAGTCTGAGGCAGCAATGAGCTGAAGTTACCAGGGCACACACAGCTGCGTTTGTGGTCACCTCCGCCCTGCCACGCTGCCTCACCCCTTCCCCAAACACACCCGCTTCCCTCCATCGATACTTTGATAAATAAACCTGTCACATCTGTTCGCTTATCCCACCGCTGAGGGGTTGCCATTCCCACACTGGCTTTGCAGAATAAAATGCTAATGGCTTTCCCAATCTCCGGTGTGATGTGGTTCCTTGCCTCCTCCCAGCCCCAGGGCACAGCTCCTGGCTCCCCAGCATCCTCCTGCCTTATGGACCGTGCAAGGGCAGGGAAGTGACATCTCACCCTTCTGAGCTGGAAACTGGCCCCACCGAGGAGTGCTGCTCTGCTCCAGAGACACCAGGAAAGGGAGGACAAACTGCCTTGCATCTGGAGAACTATTCTCTGCCTCCCTGAATTGACAAACTCAGGCACTTGCACAGAAGACAACGAGGTGTTTCACCTTTCAAGGGTAAAGCTGATTTCCCCTACTTTTATCTAAAATTTGGGGCAGGCACCAGTCTCTTCTCTGTGGTGGCCTGTGATAGAACCTGAGGGAGCAGGATGAAATTGTGTAAGGGGAGGTTTAGGCTGAATATTAAGGAAAGATTCTTCCTCCAGAGGGTGGCTGGGCACTGGAACAGGCTCCCCAGGGCAGTGGTCACAGCCCCAAGCCTGACAGAGTTCAAGGAACATTTGGACAACACTCTCAGACACATGGTGTGATTTTTGAGGTGTTCTGTGTGGGGCTGGAGTTGGACTCAGTGGTCCTTAAGGGTCCCTTCCAGCTCAGGACATTCTATGCTTCCATGATAATTTACCTCCTCTCTCCACCTGTAAGCCAAATCAGGGATAAAGCAGGCTAGTGACTAATTATTTTAGGAACCATGATGAGACATATATATTTTTTGTTTTAATTAAAGGGAAACTCATTTACTAAAACACTTCAATTGGCTTAATTATCCCAATCCAGGAGTTTGCTAGAGCATTTTTTGTTTTGTTTCTTATTAAATAACAGAAGTAATCATCATAGGGAGGGCAAACACCCATTTCCCATGGAAGTCATCCAGGCTTTTCCTGACATCCTGGGACAGAGGAACAGGAAAGTGTGAAGGGCTGGCACAGAGGTGGATAAGAGGGTTAAATCCAGCAGCTGAGAAATAAGCTGGTTACACACCAGGGCAGCAAATGGGGGAATACAGGTTCGCCAGCCTCCAGGAAATGCCTGTACAAGGCACTTGTATGGCTGACACAGGGTATTTAACTCAGAAGCTGCCAATATTAGAGACCCTGAAGCCACATTTCCCTAAAGTTCTCCTAAAGAACTGCTTTCATGGCTCCTCTCAAGCCAGCAACAGTGAGGGCTGAAAAAACTGGCTTTGAGGTCAGCATGGCAGGGAAGATGCAGCAGCACATTTCACCTGTTGTTGAGACTGTCTGGTCTTCCGAGGACCCGTGTGAGGCCAAACACAGAAGAATCTGAGATACTGTCACACAGGACAAACCTCAGGAGATAAAGCAACCAAAGACCCATCCAGCAGCTGTGGCAGAGCACCAACACAGACAGAAGAGGGTGCAAACAGGCATCCCCCAACACACAGCTTGTGCCTAATCCCAGGCACACACATTCCCAGGTGACACCTTTGGACTAACACACTAAATTTCACCACTGGTCTTCAATTCACCTTTTGCCTTCCAGAAGTAAAACTTCTTCCAACTGCTGCTCAAGCTGACCAACAGCTTTTTATTTTCCTTTGCATCCAGAAATACTGAACTGCTGCTACTGGGAATTATGCAAAGATGGAGAGGGACCTTTTCTCTGTCCTGAAGCCACCAGCCATGTCCAGGTAGGTGCAGCTCAGCCACTAAACTTTAAAACCCGTCAGACAATTAAAATCTTACGTCTATGCTGGAATTCCTCATGCTTCCAAAACCTGCATCACATGAAATTCTGGAGCTGGAGCTCTCCACACAGATGGCCATTGAGCATCCCACACTTTGGCCTGGTCCAGATACAGGTAAGCAGGAGAAAGTCTCAGCCATGGGATGCCCCAATCCCGCTGTTCTCGCGGCTCCATCCGGAGGCAGCCAGCTGCATCCCATGTTCGTGTGTTTCCCATAATCAAAAAGGGAGTTAGCCTCCATAACCACAACCCAAAGGGTATATTTAGCTCCACTGGAAGACAAAGGAGATCGTGTCCACCGCAGATTAAATTAGCAGAGGCTGCTTACGCCAGGAGCGCCCGTCCGCCATCCATCACAGCTCCCACGGATTTATTCCTAGCTCCACACTTTAGTGCTCCCCCATGGAGGAAAAGACCTGCTCCATAAAAGCTCTGAAAAGCAAAGAGGTGGAAGAATGGGTCCAACAGGTTTCCAAAGCCTTAGGCAGGACAGTCTCTTGCAAGGGTTTGTGTCACCTGTCTAGACCCTGGAGCCACGGCATGGGATGAGGTGCAGGAACACATATGGGGCTGCACCTCCTTCAGCCCACAGTGAGGAAGAGGATGACAGGGAACAATGGGGGACCCTCTGAAACCACCCCAGAGCCCAGCCCCAGTGTGTCCCCTGCACCCTAGCACACTACAGGAGGGCAAGGACATTTCCCTCCCTCATGGTCTTCAGGACCTTTCCTTCAGATCTGCCTCCCAGTAAAAGACTCAATTCTCCTGCCTAATTTCCACGGATATAACTTCATCCCCCACCTCCTTTGCTACAGTCTCACACAACTCAAAGACGCAAAGACGTGGTTATTTTTACATTTTCCTCCCAGGAGATGGTATCTCCACAGGGCACAGCTGCCATGCCTCATCAGATCACTGCACCAAACTGCCTCAGCCCCATGACAGCAGAAGAAGTCGGGGGGACACCCTGCCACCAGGTATTTTTCTGTCTCACCGGCATCAAAACTCAGCAGCTTTTCTGTCAAAAGCATCCCAAAAAAGCAAAGCAGCACCAGTCCTGGAGGTTGTTCCAGCTCCTCTCTCCGTAACTCCCACCCAAGCACTGAAACCATCTTCCAGTCATCCCAGTTTTAGATTTTTCTGAGGCTTTTGCAGTTGTCATGGAACCCTGGAAGGCATTTGCTTCATCCAGATCCAGATCTTTGTGGATTCAGGATTCCCAAATTGACCCAAATTTCCCCAGCACAGAAAGTGACTGGGTTTGGCCATGCCATAATATCAAGGTCCACAACATGACCTCCTTGATGTGGCACATGGGCTACAGCACATCATTCCATGTCTTCAGACCCACATCTCTTACTGGGCACTTCTACACTGGGAGAAGAAAAAAAGCAGCACTTCCATGAATAACCCAAGAGCTTTTGGAATTTGGGGAGCAGGGAGACAGAGAGCAAAATTCTAGGCATGCAGGGAAAAGCTGGTTTGTGCCCCCCTAGGAGAGCACCAAGAAGGGTGGAAGGATGGTCTGCTGCATGTGACAGCACATCTGCAGCAGCTGCACCCTACAAGTTCACCCTGTGTTTTCCTTTTCCCCTTTCCCTGACATCACTCTCGCCATCATTTGTCTATAACAGCGAGGCCAGGCGTGCAGGGAAGAAGGTATCACCTGTGCACGGCTTATCTGTAGCTACTTTACAAATAAAAGTGATCCTAATGAATGTTCGCACCCTAGAAGAAATCCTAATGCCCTTCCCCCTCCTACAACTCCCAAAGCAAAGCACAGATCCAGCTGCTCTGCAACCTTATCTTGATGCAGAAGCAGTCTGGGACAGAGATAGAAGGGTTCCCCAAAGGCACAGCTTATTAAAGGCATCTTTCCTTAATCGGCTCTCTTCAAAAACGCCGCACTCAAGCGCCGTTCCCGGACTGGTTTTCATCACAGCAGCAGCAAACACCCCCAGCCTGGCCAGGTCGTGTGTCCCCCTGGAAAGCCACAGGGTTTTCCAGGCTAAAAAGCAACAACTTAAAACCAGACAGATCCGTCCAGGCCAAGGCACTTTGGGGACCCCACAGCCGAGAGTCGCAAGGAGCTCCCAAACACCAATACACCCTTGCTCTCGCCCCAGGGATGTCACAGAAATGGGGGCCAGCACACTAATGAAGTCCATGGGATGTTCCCTCTTTATCCAGCAGGGGATTGCACATTTGCAGTCAAAAGCTCCTAATCCCAGGTTTCAAGAAGCAGAGCTACAAAACAACCACACAAAGAGGCAGCAGCTCGCACGCATCCCGGGAACCTCCCCGCAGCCAACGCCTCTGTGTTTATCCAACACGAGATCTTCTCTCGTTCAGCTATTTTCATCCACCCTGCGATTAATGGATGCAGAAGGCGGCTGGGTGAGGCGTTCGACAAAAATCTCATTTAGAGATCAAGACAAGCTTAATTGGTTTCTAGCCAGACCTGCACAAAGATGGGTTACTCCACAAATACAGTTGCTAATCTGCCCATTATACTCCCTAAACTCCCACCCACAAAGAAAAAGAAAATAAAGCAAAGATGCACAAAGGAATGCAGGATTTTGAGCGTGTTACTTCCAGCAAGGAACACATCACAAGTGGTGAATTCTGCAAGAACAAGGGCTTTGCTTTTCTTTGAAGGAAAAGGATAACCAAGTGGTAAACAAAATAACAACAAAAAGATTAAGTCTGCATTTTCCACAGCCAGTCCCCAGCCATTCCGGGTTCTTGAAGAGCATTTCCAGCAGCCATTGTTTCTGTGGGCAGGCCAAAGCAGGGGGAAAGCTTACACAGCCAAGGAGACATCATGTCACAAGTGACAGAGTAGAAAGGATGGGGAACCTCGTGATTAAAAAGCACAGGACTGAAACCCTGGAGAGTTGAACTCACTTCCTAACTTGGCTGTAAAAAAAAAAAATAAATTAAATTCGCGAATTTCCTGTGTGATCACATCCTAGATGATTTATTCAAAACCTGGTGTTGAAAAGCCAAAGGAGGGGGAAGGAAGCAGGAGGAGGAAGGGGAAGACACAGTGCTGTGGGCTTTTAATACGCTTGGGGTTAGACCAGCACTGGCAAGCAGTGAACATCCCTCTGTACTGGGCTCTGCATAACCTGGAGCTCGTGTCCTGTGTGTCCCACAAGCTCAGGTAAAAGCCTGCCCTGCTGCTCTGCCCAGGTGTGTGCCATGGGCTCACAACACCACAGCCCCGCCAGCAGCATCCCACAGGCTTCTGTAACGCTGGACTCCCAACAGGAACACAGCCATGTGCAAAACGGAAAGCTTAGGGATGGTTTCCCCTCCTGGAGCTACACGAGAATTTAGAAAGAACATAAAGCTGTCCCCAAATGCATTGTGCTGTAAATCAGACACAGCCCAGCTCCAGCACAGGTAGAGGCAGGTGATGAAAAGGTCTCTTGGTTCCAGCCTTCTCCCCTCGTGCAGCAGCCTGGGACTCGCAGCTCCAGCAGAGAAGGCCTGTTTATTTTCCTGAAGGCCAGCCAGCTCTGGGCAGGAAGTGCTGCACCCAAGGGAGAGCTGAGCTGCGGATCCTCCAGCAGGACAGAGCCAAAAACCAGAGCCAGAAAGGACGGCAGTCCTGGGCTTGGGACCTTTACAGCAACATCCCTTGAGCTGAGAGCAGCTTTGCAGGACCTTTTGGAGCAGGAGAGCTCAGAAAAGTGCCCAGGGACAGAGAGGTGTTTTTCCAAGACCTTCAGCCACGATGTGAGCTCACAAATCCAAGGCTCGGTGCAAACAGCAGCCCAGTCTCTGGCATTGGACTAGAGCTTCCAGGCATGGGGATATGGGGTTGGTATGTCCCAAAATGCTGCTGTGGGAAACCCAGGGTTTACAGATTCAAACGTTTCCTTTCAGCAGCAAGACAAGCTGTAATTAGCAGCGCTGAGTCCAACCCAGGGGCTGGATAAGGACATTCCCGTGACATATCTGACAAGGCGACTGCTGGATATGTTTTCCTTGGCTTTTTTCCCCCCTGGAAAAATGAGCACCCATATTTCACAGGTCTTTTTGCTCTCACTCCGTGTTGCCTGGAGTCAGTTTCCCAGAGTAAGGGCATACATTTCAGAAGACACTGTAAAAGCCCATTACCACAGCTGGAACTTGGGTCTTGCCATCCCCAGGGATGGGTCCCTCCTTAATTATCCCACAGCCCATGGCATACTGGGGATGCCAGACCCCAAAGACACGGTCTCAATTTGACTTTCACCAAAATGAAAAACACAGCCCAAACCACAAGGCAAAGGTAAAATAAAAACATGAACATGAGGCAACTGAGCTACAGCTGCGAGACACATCATCACCACTGTCTCACACGTCTCTCACCTAGTTCAGCCTCATCCCCAGTGCAAAATCAACAAAGCTTCCTCTGATGCAACTACAAGCAATCCTTTGGAAATCAATTCAGAGAATTTTGAGGCTAAAGTCCCTCTTTGCTCTCTTTTTCTCAGGATGAAAGCTGTCACGCTACAGAATGGCTTTAAAACCCTGGATGTAAAGTAAGTCCTAGTGTGCCAGCTAAGGGAATGGCACAATTTCATGACTAGGTAACCCAAATCACAGCCTGTCACACATCACTGCAGTTTGAACACAACTATGTTCACCACTGCATCAATTAAGAACTGACAAATTTTGCTGAACCCAGTAAGTGGAAGACCAGCATTTAAAACATAAGTAAATGGGGAAAAAAATGATGAGCATAAAGCCCCAGCCCCAAAAGCAGACTGACTGTAGGGATTACAATATTTAGCATGCTCCAAAAATTTTCCTCAACATCTTTTTGCTCCATGTGATGGGCAGGGATTTCTTGTGGCTCCAGAACCACTTGCTATTTCACATGCAATTTTCCAGCAGTGCTCTCCATGGAAAAACAGATGGAGCTCATAAATGGATGCAAGTGGTCCCCAAAAAGCTTCCAGTCTCTTTGCAGGGTATCTCCAAAACACTGGGACAAGGAGATGACATGCTGGGGTCTGAAAACCAATCTCCCCAACCCCGAGAGTTTTGGTGAGCAAATGGCTTGCGTAAAGTTTCTGTCAGAACACCCATTAGAAGTGCTGGCATTGTAAACAAGGTTGCTCCAGAGGTACCTGGGATTAGCACTGTTCAAACAGTCCTTGGCATGACTTACTGGAGCACCCAGGAGCAGATTTGCACGTTCAGCTTTTCTCCTGCCTGACGCTTGCCCGGCACCACGGAACAACACCCCAGCTCCGACAGCCTTATCCCTGCTGGAGTTTGAGACACGGGGCTGGAGCTTGATGGAAGAAGCAAACCCAAGGAGGCAGCACCGTGGGGCTGCTTTTTTCCTGTGTTGCAGGATGAGATCCAACACCAGGCTGTCCATGAGCAAGCTGGGCACACAAGTGTCCCTCTGCAGTGGCACAGCAGCTGAAAGCGACGCATGGGATATGCAAGGGGAGCGGTGCCAAGGCAGACAGGGCAGCTGAAAAACACCAGGCACCCTAAAAGCTTACCCTGGTATCAAGGCACAGAGCAGCCTCTCTTCCCTGTGCTGGGCACACAAGCCAAGACACTCCTCGTGCCTCAGGGGCAGAGGGAAGGAAACCTCAGCCAATGAAGCGTCCTTTGCATGCGATTCCTCTGGAAGCCAGGCACGACAAGGGTATGCACCTTCCCTGACACATCTCCCCCACCCTCAGCTCTGGCAAGGAGGTGCTCTGTGGTTTCCAGGAGCAGCAGCAGCATGAAACAATAGGAACATGAAGGATGACTGGGCTCACGGCAGGGAAAGCTTTACACAAACAGATTTATGGTCACTTCCATCCACACAAGCGTCCTCGAAGGAAACAGCTGCACCGGACCACAGCTGACACAGACTCTCCAGGATGGGACATGAGCTCACAGCTCCTCTAAGCACCATTCACTACGCTGATGCTGAGGCCAAGCAAAGAACAAGCACTCAGAAATAAAAGAAGAAAAATAACACACCCCATGGCTAGGTAAAAGTCAGGTGGATGTGCTGCTCCGCCTCAGAAAGGTCTGGACAAAATAAACATTCAGGAGCAGCAACAGGACAGACCCACCGTGGACTGAACTCTATGTCACACAACCACCCAAGCCAGAAAACATCCCCTGCACTGCCTCCATGGCCATACCACAGCAAGCAATTAATCTCGCCTGTTTGGGGTGGGGGAAATTGTCCCTGGACTGTTCCTCAATCCTCCTCCTCCTCCTCCCTGCTGCAGCCGGGAGAAAAGCCTGCCAACAGAGTTTGCCTGTAACAGGCACCAAGCTGCTAGAAAATCATCTGAGCAACATAAAACATCTTTCCACGCTCCCCTGTAACACACTGCACTCTCCTTCTCACACCTCAGACCTGAGTGGCTGCAGATCCCACCCCTGAACGATGCCCTTCTGCATCCCCCATTTTCAGACTCCGGGTTGTTTTTTTTTTTTATTTTAATGACAATGAGTGCTGTCCTCCCCTCCCAGCCCAAGTGGTGCAAAACTGGCTGCCAGGTGCAGAGCACAGCCCCAGCTCCCCTGCCCTGCAGCCCCAGCACATGGACAGTTGTGTTCCTGCCCAAAACCAGTGTGAGGACTTTCCTGCTTGGTGCAGTCTGCCCTCAAATGCTGGACCCCAGAGCCTCTGAGGATGCCCCACTCGCTAGGAGGGGAGGCAAGCCTGTCCTCACTCCTGCAAACCATCGGAGGAACCAACACCCTGCAGAGCCTTCCCTAAAAGCTGCCAAGCTCAGTTTTGCATATTGGTACAGAGCCCAGCTGCTGGTGTTTCACACAGCACCCCCAGAGCCTGCCTCTGAATGGCACAATTTTGAATTGCTTCCGCCTGCCATCCTGCCCCAAGGCAGGATCTGCCAGCAGCCCAGCCCATCGCCACGGGAAACAGGATGAAAGCCCCATGTGAAAGAGGAGCAGCAGGGAGCAAGGAACACCAGGAGATCCCACTGTGTTCTCCTCTGCTCTCCTAGGGATGGGCACAGGCCAGGTGGATTAACTGGGTCCTTCCCCTCTCTTTATCTCACCAATCTCTGGCTGTCGCCAAGTTGTTTTAAGCTTTGGCATGGCTGCTTTCCACCCAGAGCCTGCACAAAAGGGGACAAGGAGCCTCAGTGCAGAATTCCTGGCAACAGTCCAAACCCAGAGGTCGGTAACTGGGTCACTGGGTTCAGCTTCCGAAAACCATTCCTTCAGGAGGTGTGGTAAAAGCAGGCACGGTCTCCTTCACCGCCACAGACAGAGCTGGACACTCCTGAGGCTCCTCCACCACACCCTCCACACCTCATTTCATCATCCTGTCATAACAGCACTGGTGGCACAGGGACAGAGCAGCCTGGACAGGGACAGACAGCCCCGGCTTCCACGCAGGCTGCGAGCACGGGGGAGACACGATTCAGGTAAAGCAGCACGTAGCTGAAAGCACAACGCTATGCAGTGCTCAGCCCCAGGAATGCAGAAGGGAAACATGAAGCCACTTGTCTGGCACGGCAAATAACCCTTCAATCATCCGCCAGGCCCTGCCGGGGAGCTCTGGATTGGGAAAGAGAGGATGACTCCAGCCAGCATCGCATCAGCTCTCACCAGCCGTGCCACGACGCGCGGCTGCGCTCGCTCCGTGTCTCTAAGCGAGCTCCAAATACGAAAAAATAAAAAACCCAAGCAGCAGCGAAGCAAGAGGCATGTACTGCAGGAAGAAAAGGGGTTTGAGGAGCAAGCAGCATCGGCACCCATCAGCACTGGCGTGAAGAGCAGCTAGCTGGTGGGTAAGAACACGCCTGCCCAGCACCGCCCTTCCAGCGGGTCACGGCAATGTTTTGAACACAGTTTCTCAAGGCAACTCAGTCATGAGGAGCAGATCATCGAGAAACTTTCTGAGTCACGGTCACATTGACTCACCAGTGAGTGTCTCTAGGCTGGGCCACCCCATCCAGTTTGGCTGACTCAGGAAGGGACCATGAGCAACCTCCTCACCCAGTGCTCCAGACAGGACAAACCTCCTCCATTTAATGCATTTATAATAAACTCCCCTCAAAAGGCTGGGGGTGAACACAGGAGGGAGCACCAACAGGACTGGGCAAGCAGAGACTCATGTGAGGGCACGGAGGTTGCTCCAGACCTGGGCACAGCATGGGACAGATACCCTTGGGAATGACCCCACCCAACCCCACCATGAGGAAAACACAGGCCAGATGTTCAGACGACTTCAGGCGATAATTTGGTTAATTTGCTATAATTCAGGTGGCTGGTGTTCAGGCCACACCAATCACGAAACAAAGCACTGTCAGCTCAGATCCTGAAACTCTTCAGTCAACTAACCACGTCCTCATGGTGTGCCAGGGCCGCTTCTCTCATTTCCATCTCCTTTGGTTTTCCTCTCAGTGGCCACAAAGATTTGAAAGCTTTATGACTCACTGAGCAGATTTTCTGTGCTACCCCAGAACTCCTGGCTCCTGTGTATTCCACAATGTTATGACATGCCACAAGGACAGAAGATATCAAGTGCAAATGGTCTCCTGAGAGGGCAGAAGGGTAAGTAGGCACCAGCACAGCTTTCCTCCCAGTCAGGGAAGAAAGGAGAGAAGAATCAAAGGCAAACAGCAAATTACAACATGTATCTGGCAAGGGGTTGTGGAGCCTCTAATTTTTGCATTAAATACAAAGTTGGAAATCACAGAATCACAGAATGCTTTGGGTTGGAATGGACCTTAAAGACCATCGAGCTCCAAACTCCTTCCTCTAGTTTAGGTTGCGCAAAGAGTATGTCATGAAGGGTGAGGGAACTAATGCAATACTCAGAAGAGCTTCTGCTGGAATATTTAATGACTTTCCAACCCTTAACTAGCTGTTTCTCTCATCCCATAGTATGGTAAAGACACAGAGAGTGACTAAATCTATGTGACTTAGCATCTAAATTAACCAACACACAAGTCAGGAGGAGGCATTCAGTATTTCTGACCCAATTTACAGCCCTTTGCTTAGATCAGCTCCTTTTTTTTTCAGCATGGCACTGACATCTGTTGTGTTGCATGAGTGAAAAGTACATATATGATTATCTTAAAAGGGTGGGGGGGGGGAAATCAATGTGGACATGATTTGAATTTTATGGCATTCAGCTGCCACGACTTGCAAATAAACAGCTGTCCCAGCAGGTCCATGCAAGCTTAGCAGCACAGAAGTAAAACACAAGGTTTTTCTGCCCCTTTAAAAGGGTGTTAATTATATTTTAAAAAAATATATTTTTATAAGAAAATAAATTGCAGGTTGTAGATTCATAGTTAGGTCACACTCAATTCCAGCAGAACAAGCACATCCTGCTTCACATGGCCTCACCAGTCGCTCCACAGCAGTGGCAGCTTTCTGAAACCAAGTTAAGATATTTAATTACCAGCATCAAGTCAGAAACCAAAGCGTCCAACAAAATCCTCATTTATGAGGGAAGCCTGCAGAAATGTCGTTGAGCAGGCTCTGGCAATCTCCAAAGCTGACAGCTGGATGCCCTGGCTTATCGACTGCTAGAGCACACACAGAAAAAAGCTCGGAATAGTTGCAGTGCCGAGCAAGCCTTCAAGGCAGCCCCAACAGCCTCTTAAAAAGGCTCACAGAAATAGGCAGGCTTCATTTATTAATACTTCAGAGATAAAAGTGGCCGTGTAGGACCAGCTCAGTGGGTGTCTGTGCAGGAGGAGGATGGGCATGAAGACCACCCGCTCTGGGTGGAGCATCTGTCAGGATCCCCATGCAACCAGTTCAGGTTATACATTCAGCACCAGGTACGTTTGCAACCTGGGCACGTGGTGGGCTACTCCAAGTGTGTCAGCCAAAGACTTTTAGGGATGGACCCAGCAGGGATGGTCAGGTTTTCCTATTCAAAACTGGAATATGGAGCAAGAGGAGCCACACTCCTGGCTGGCTGACAAACAGAATCTGTGGGAAGCCCAGCTGCCCAACAGCTCCATGTCCCCACTGCCTTGGGTTCCTCAGCTGTGACATGACAGCGCGGGAAAAAGAGGAGGAAGGAACCAAAACAAAGCACAGAAGCAAAGGGAGATAAATGTGATCCAGTTAGACCGGCTGTCCCCAGGTCTTGCCTGTCCTCACTGGAGGAGCCAGCCTGCCGTGGCTGTCCCTTTCCTGCTCCCTCCTGCACCCCTGCCACAAACAAAGGGTCAGATAAGGAGCCAGCTCAGGTCAAGACCGGTTTGACTCCGTTTCAAGCCCAGGGGAGCGGATTCAGCGCTGATTTTACACCTCACCCATCCTGTTTGCCTCCCCGGGGCAGAGGCCAGTACACGGAGCAGGGTGCACGCCTGGCTGGCTGGACCCAAAAAATCTCAGGGCCATGTCAGGGCACCACCGGCAGAGCCACACACCAGCTGAGCGCTGGCCAGAGCCAGGAAGCGCCACTGCTTCCTCCTGTCCCGCTGTCACACAACATTGGGCTGTCGGAGATCGTGGACTTTGGCTTTTGCTTCCTGCTCCTGACAGAGCAGGGGCAGGTCCCGGCATATGGCCATGGAAAGGGCAGGGCGAGTCACTCATTAATCGAGGAACAGCAAGGTGGATGTCTGACCCACGGGGTTCGGGGGGAAATGCACGCCAAAACAAACCCCGGTGCTCGTGGAAAAAGAACCAGATGCTGCAGGACCCATCCACTCCTAACGGGACTCAAAGACAGGCAGGCAGGGAATGCCAATAGCTTTGGAATACATTGATTTTGAAAGGGAGGATACCGAGGTTGCACCACAGTTCACCACTGATGCATTAATACACACCAGCACCTGATTTTGTACGCAGTATCAGAATCAACCTCTAGAGAGGGAAAAAAAGGAAAACGCTGGCTTCTCCCTCTCCGTGCCGCCGGGAGAAGCTGGCTGGCTGTACAATGCCAGGCATCTGCAGTGCTCAGGCCTGGTCAAAACCACCAGGGCAGCCTATGCCATGGGCTCCCCCCTACCTAGCACCTGGAAAATGGCACTTGGCTGCACCCCATGATCTTCCACCTGCCTCCGATTTCCACGGGGAGCCCCTCGTCCCCAGTTTGGCAGCACAGCCCTGTCGGTTCACGTGGCTTTTGTCAGGAGGCACATTATCATCTGCCTTTGCTTTAAATTAACCTTCATCACTAAAAGATGCAGAAAGACTTTCACACCACCACCAATGCGAGCCTGCATGGTGTGAAAGCCATGAATGTTGCAGACCCCAGGGATGAAACCCCACCGTTCACACTGAAGACTTTGTGCCAAGCAAAAGACCAGGATCTGACCACAGGCATCACACACCAATGGCAGTGCGTGCCAACCCTCAAGCTCCATGCAGCAAAGGCATTGTCCCTTCTTCAGACAGACCCCTGACCGGAATCCTCCCTCCCAGAATTTTTGGATGGGTGCAGCCAGTGACAGACCCGACCTCCCCACCTCGTGACTGAGCCACACACCTGCTTGTAGCCAAGCCAAAGCCCAGCCCCAGCTCCCACATCAAAGCAGCGGCTGGACCAGAGCACGCCTGCAGTAAAATGTGTGACACCAGCACCAGCGGCTTGGCACAAACAGATCATGGGGCGGCCCCAAACTGCTGTGCCTGTGGGGAGGCACTCAGGAGGCTGAGACCCCCGCCGAGCCCGCGAGAGCCCCATCAGGGGGGGTCACATCGGTGGTGTGGGAGTCGCCGCAGGGGTGGGAGCCGCCGTGCCAGCCGGCGCCGGGGCTGCAGCAGCCTCCGGAGGCGTTGCCATGGAGAAGGCAGCGCAGCAGCAGCATCCCGCATCCCACGCCCCCGCGTGGGCGCCCCCAGCCCGGCGCCCCCGGGGCTGGGCACCGCCCGGGACCCGCCGGGGCCGGGGGACCCGCCGGGGAAGGGGGACCCGCCGGGGAAGGGGGACCCGCCGGGGCCGGAGAACACGCCATGCTGCGGGACGCCGGCAGCGGGGCCCGGGCGCTCCCCCCGGGGCAACAGCTCCACGCAGCGCCCGGGGCGGGGTGGGACGCGGGCTCGCCTCCCTCCCCACGGCGGGGAAAAGGCAGAAAAGCCCCGGCCCCGCTGCCGGAGCTCCCGAACCCCTCCCCAGCACGGCCGCGGAGTACGGGAGAAGGGCAAAACACTCCGCCAAAAGCCCCCCGAACCGAAAGGGGAGGAGCGCCGAGGGGCTCGGAGGACTCACCGCAGCGCGGCCGCCGTTCCTGCCGGGGCGGAGGGCTCGCAGCCCGCGGTCCGCCCGCCGTTCCTGCCGGGGCGGAGGGCTCGCTGTCCGCGGTCCGCCCGCCGTTCCTGCCGGGGCGGAGGGCTCGCTGTCCGCCCGCCGTACCTGCCGGCGCGGCGCTGCGCTGCGCGGCGCGGAGCCCGCCCGGCCCCTCCCCCCAATGGGCCGCGCCCGCCCCGCCCGGCGCGCTGGCGCCAGCGCCCGCCCGCCGCCGGGACTGGCAGTGACGCGCGGGGCGGGGGCTCCGCCAGCGGGGGTGCCCTGCCGGGGCTACCGCACCGGGGATGCTGCAAAGGGTGTACGCCACCGCACCAGGGGCACCGCACCGGGACACCGCACCCGGACACCGCACCCGGGACCCGCACCCGGGACCCGCACCTGGACACCGCACCGGGACGCTCCGCTCGGAGCGCTGCGGGTCCGGCACTGCCCGCTGAGGAGGAGGAGGAGGAGGAGGAGGAGGAGGAGGAGGAGGAGGAGGAGGAGGAGGAGGAAGGCAGGCGGGAGGGTCCCGCTCCCGCCGAGCGGCGAAGATAAAGTTTCAGCCGGCTGGCGACATGGGTGACACGGACATGCGGGATCTGTGTCGCAGCTGCCTGGCAGAGGCCTCTCAAGATGCGGCAGTCTCCGCTTGGATTTAAGAAATCGATTTTCCAGGGGTTCCCATTTCACGTGAATCAGAGCAGCAATTGGATACACGGTTGGATTCCTACATGCATGGGAATAACCTCGCTGCATGAGATGGCAGAAGGAGCAGTTTGTGTTCTTGGTGCAAATCAAAACTCAGATCAAATTAATAGCGTGGAACATTTTATCTTAAGTAAACTTTTATTTTTTTTTTCCTGGATAAGAGGTCAAGCTATTTACATCTTGTATAATTTTTTTTTCTTTCTTTCTTGGCAACAACTATATAGGAAGGCCTGAAAGGCAGGAAGGGATTTACTGTGATTGTGTTTCATATGGAGTATGCACAAAAATTGATATTGAAATAAAGGAAAAGCCAGTGTTGGGAAAGTAAAGAAAGAGCATCCTTAGAGTTGATACCAAAACGTGGAATAAAATTACAGAATCACAGAAGGGCTTGGGTTGGAAAGGACCTTCAATATCATCTCATTCCAACCCTCCTGTCATGGGTAGGGACACCCTCCACTAGACCAGGTTCTCATTGGCCTTTTCCATCTGTGCCTTAGCCTTCCTGACCCCATCCCTAAACATCAAAATCATATCCCTGTACTCTTCCTAGGTCACCTGTCTCTGCCTCCATTGGATGTGCATTTCCTTCTCACTCCTCAGCCATGCTGGTCTCCAGCCTGCCTTGCTTGATTTCTTGCCTGTTGGGTGGTGAAACAAATGGAAGACAACAATCACAGAGGCAGTTTGGGGGTAAAAAGGTGTTAAGGGCAGGTTATCTGGAGCAGCAAACCCTATGATGGTGTTATGAAACTGTAGGGACAAGAGGATAAACATCTGCACCAGGGCCCAGGGTTTGGCAAGGGAAATTATAACTCACAAAATCTACCACAGTCCTTGATGGAGCCAAATATGTGGTGGAACAACAGACATCTAATGGATATAAGAGATATCGATTTCCTAAAGGCTCTGACAAAATCCTTCATCACAACACATTGAGGGGAGTAAGGAGCCATGGAAAAAACCTCAGTGGTTTATAGACAGAAACCACAGAGGCCAAACTGGGGTGGTCAGTCTGCACTGGAGCTGTGAAATGGGGAGTTTCACAGAGATCTGAGCAGGGGCCCGTGCTCAGCATCTTCATCAGTGATGTAGGAGTGGGTGGGGATATGGTGAGGGTTTCTGGTGACACTGAGCTGCTTGCAAAGGCAAATGGCACCTGTCCTGATTTAGGGCAAATTTGGGGGGGAACTTCCAAAGGGGACCCTCTAGAAAACAGATTCAAGCAGCCCCTCCCCCAATCAGTTCAGGAAAATATTTCCTCGGAGAAAAGCAGAAAAAACTTGTTTATTTTACAAGGAAATTATTCACAAGCATAAAAAAAATTTGAATAATGGTAAACAATAAAACCTCTCACTGTTCTGAGGAGATGACAAATTCAGAAAGTCCTTGTTGTGGGGTGCAGCTCAGCTCACTCAGTCTCGTATCAGTCCCTCCTGCGCTGGAAAATGCTGTGTCCCAGCCCCAGTGGGCCCCAGGTGTGAGCTCCTGGTGTTTGTCTGGGTTTTCAGTCCAGAGCAGGCCAGTCAGTTCCAGGAAAAAGAAAAACCACACTCCAGGGAACTTCTCTGCCTCAGCTGGCTAAAAACTAACTAAAAGCAAAGGAGAGCTCTCTCCCACTGTCTCTCCGTGCTGCAGACATCACAGTCCGTGTGAGAGAGTGCAGGGGAGCAAGTGCAGTTTCTGAAAACAAACTGTGCGCTTCTTTTCTCCCCCTTTGCTCTCAGAACCAGTCTTAGAGGTGCAGAATTTAATATCCAGCATAAGCAGAACACACAACTGGGGATACAAGCATCATAAAGTCACCCCAGGACAGCACCAAACCGCAGCAGGACCTCAGGATGCTCAGTGACAAAATGACAGATGAAATTCACTGGAGACAAATGTAAGTGACGAGCCTCAGAGGGAGAACTCCTAACATCACACACATGGCAATGGGCTCTGAACTGACTGCAACCCCTCAGGAAAAGGATCCTGGGTTTTAACAAGGAATTTATGAAAGCATCAACTCATTGCTGAGGAGCAGTCAAGAAAGCAAATAGACGGATAGGAGTTAATGAGGTAAGAGGAAAAACTGCTGTACAGATTCCTGGTTTGGTCACCTCCTGAATACTGTGAGCAGCTCTGGCCTCTGTTCTCACCAAAGAACTAGTGATCAAAGATAGGGAGCATTTTTCACTGAGGTAAATGGTTAGGCCAGGACTATTCAATCCAGTATTTCTATACAAGCCTCAGGCTCAGGAAGTCCTGGAACTGCAGGCAGCCTGCTGTAGGCTTGGAGACTTTATGGGAAAATATCCCTGAACACTTCTCATACCCCTGGCTTATCATACACCATTGGCTATGAGAGGATGCTGGGCAGGATGGTCCCTGCCTCTGACCCAGCACAGCTTTTCTTTTGCTCTTCCATTCATCTTTTTTTTCCTCCATGAAATTACCCCCGTTCCCCACTCTTCTTCTCCTCAAGGACTTTCATTAACCATGTCGTGATGGTTTGATCTGGAAGCTCCCAGCCTGGGTAAGTATCTGCTTAATGGTTGGCATCTGGAATTGCATCTTCCTCATCAAAACTGCTCAGCCATTTTCTTGTAATTGCCTCCTCGGAGCTTGTTTGGACGCTGCTTATCAAGCCCCATTGTGTTGCTTTCCTGCTTGTTTTTCCAACAGCCGCCTATTAAATTAAGCTCCTGTATTCAGACGGGAAAACCCAATAACCAGCTGCCCAGAGCCTCTCTGGAGAAGTGGGACACATGCAATAGTCATCATGTAAGACTGATGAGCACCCGGCCCCAAGAAAGGGAGAGCATGGGTACCAAGCCTGCTTGGAAAATAATCCCTGTAATGCCTTGTAACAGGAGGGAGTTGGCAGAGTTTGCTCATTGGATGAAAAACTAAAACAGGACTTTCTCAGAGGTGAGGGAAAGAAAATGGGTTTCTTGTTCTAAATCTGGAAGAATATACTTGGTAGTGTTCATCATTAGATGCTCACTAGACCCTAAGAAATGTTCTCTGAGACCAATCCATGTCAGATCAATACTTCCTTGTCCCTGGGGGAGAGTTTTTATGTGTCTGTTCCAGTGAAACTTAAAAGGACACTCTTGATTCAGCTGACAGTAATGGAATATGGGCCCCATCCCCTTACAAAAATTAAATAAAATTGATTTTGTAGGAAAAAAAGCCCCCTCGAGGTTATAGTCTTTCAGGCTGCACAGATTATATTCTCAGCAGAAAAACAGGCCACAGTTTTTATTTAATTGTTGTTCCAGTCTAAGCCAAAGACTTGCACCAAAAGAACAAAACCATCATCTGAGCCTCTACCACCATCCCAGTCCATTGGAGCTTATGGGAAGATTTCCATCAGAGCAATCAGGGCTGGTTTTGGCTCAAAGGTAGGAAACAGCATTATGCTTTTTGTTCTTTGATATGGGGTTTTTAGAGTACTTAGAGGACCTTAAGCAGTTCTGTAAATGGGCTGGGATGTTCTGTGTGAATACAAACCACACCCTAAACCAATGTTATCTCCAGGAGTGCTGGGCCCAATCTCACCCCAGGATTTACATCAGCCCCTGCAGCTGGCAGGGGGCAGGCAAAGCTTTGGCGTAACATTTCATAGCCTCCAAAGGGAAAATAAACGCATTCCCAAGGCAGGACTCAGCCGGCTGGGAGCGTTTGCAAAGACTCAGTGGATTTAGGCCCTGATTCTGCAAAGTCCTTAAGCTTGTAAGGAATTTGTAATTTGCTTGTAAGCAAATTCCCATCCGCTTCAGTGGCATTTAATCACATGCACATAAGTGCTTTATGGCGTACCAGGGAGCTGTACCTTGGTGGAGGTGGGGATATCAGGAGCCCAAGCAACCAAATTATTTTCCAGTGTGTTCAGAGAAGGGTAAAATCATGGAATCATATTACAGAATCATAGAATGGTTTGGGTTGGAAGGGATCTTAAAGATAATCTAGTTCCAACCCGGCTGTCATGGGCAAGGACATCTTCTTCCACTGGACCAGGTTGCTCAGGGCCCCACCCAGCTGGTCTTTCTAAGAAATAAAAAATGCAAGAAATACTTGGAGAGCAGATTGTGAGACTTCTTGCAAACAGCTATAACAAGGTCTCACTCCAGCCCTGCCCTGTCTAAACCCACTCTGCTGGGAGATGCTGGGAGAGCACAGCCTCTCCTGGCTGCTTCATCTGGGAGAACACCATGCCCTGTGGGAAACAGATGACTCAGATGAGTGGCAGAGGGATATAAAGCACTTGTAAGTGTGCTGGGGGTGTAAGAAGCCCTAAATTATTTCAGTGCTTTGGTCATGGCCCTCCACTCCACCCCTCTCTGTGCTCCTGTCATTGCCTTTCTCCCCTCTCCACTGGTCCCTGCAGCTGCCAGAAGCCCCTTGTGCTTCCCTTGCCATCCATCCTCCCGGCTGTCTCCTGTGAGATGCTGCACGTGTGGCTGTGCCCTGGTTTGCATCATCTCACTGGTGCCTGGTGTGTCTTTGGCAGACTCCTGACACTCAGCTCCTGATTGCTCACGAAGCCAAGGGCCAATCTTCCTCCCTGGATTGTCCTGCCAGTGCCAGGCTTCACCCAGAGCTTTGTGCCAGCCTCAGATGCTGGCTCTGGGGGAACAAGTATGGTTCAGGGCGGCTGGAGGGCTCTATCTCTTCCCCCCTAGACTCCCCAACGTGGCTAGAAAACAAGCCATTCCTAATCAGGTCTTTGTAACTTTGCCCAGGTCTTTTTTCTCCTCCCTATTCCTAGAGACAATTTTTTGCAATTGCACTGAACTGCTGTAAAAAGTACCAAACAAACAACAATAACAAAAAAAAAAACCCAGAACAAATTAGTGGATGAAAGTTCAGTGCCCAGCTTTCTTTTTCACATCCATGGTTCTTTATCTCCTGAGAGCAGGGAAGGAGGTGAGATGAGAGGTAGCATCCAGGGAAGAGGTGAGGCAGGAGGAAGAGGAAAGGGGTGGGAGAGGGGTGTAAATCAGTGCCTCTCTCTCAAGGCCAGAGGCTGCTGCAGATTTCCACCAGCTGTTGCTGGGGCTGTCAGAGAAGGGCTTAGCAGGGATGTGTGCACACATAGCTTACAGGGAGAGCTGCTTTTATTTGTTCACATCTAGCAGGGGTTGAATTTATTGCCTTTGCAGAGGGGCCAGCAAAAAGCCAGAGCATCACTTAAATCCCATTTAAAACCTCAGATTAAGGCTTTGCAGGAAGGGAAAACAGGGAGGTGGAAATGGCCTGGCCAGATCTTGCTCCATTGCTTGGGGGAGTGAGCTACAAATCCACATGGCTACAACAGCCAGGGGGACAAGTGAGGCTGTTGTTTTACCAGCAGAGCATCCTTTGGTCCAGACATGTAGCAGCTTCCTCACGAGTGGAAGTGGCCAAGTCACCTCTCACTCGTGATGAGCCTCCAGCCTCTTATTGGAGCATAAAACCCCCAGGTCACCAGGTGGGTCCCAACCCAATTCTGCCATCCATTAAGGAGAGAAGCTTATCCAAAGGAATTAGAAGCCCTTATCAAAGGCCTACCTGCATTTGGAATATCTTAATCCTCATGATTTTTGACATGATCCGATACTCTATACCTATCTTACTTCTGCAAGATGCCTAAGCCAATTCTTGGCAGAATTTGTCCAAAGTGACTCAGCCAAGGTCACTCTTAAGAGTCTGTGGTTGACCTGGGAATGGCTCACAGATACCCCAAGTCCTGTCTGAGCACAATAAATCACAAAACCCCCTCCATCTTGCTCACTGTTTTGGTCCCCCTGATTTGTCCTGCATCATTAAATTTTTACAGTGCCTGACTCCAGATGACTTTAAGTTTGTGCCTCCTGTCTCCAGTAACTGCAGAGCTAAGAGGTTTTGTTCCTCCCAGCACAAGGGCTGGAATGTGAAGACTCAGCGACCAGCACAGGCAGGAAAATTTCTCCCATCCCTGACAGCTGTGTAACTGCATGTACATGCTCCTGGTATCTTTCAGAGCATCAGTGTGGCCTTTACAGGTCCTGGTGCTGCATTTCTTTCTGATCAGCAGAATTCAGGACAGATCTGCTACAGGACTTGAACAACAATGTTGCAGACAGCAGAGCAGCAGAGTCCTGTTGCATCCCTGCCAAGAGATCACATCCTGCATGGATGGAGCCAGCACAGTACTGCTCCAGCCTCCCTGCTCCCTCCCTGGGCACTCCTGGGGTGACATCAGCACCATGAGATCATCTCTCTTGAGTGGCTATATTTTCTTACAGGTTTTCCCTGGAGGGCTTCTGGTTACTCTCCAGTTGCAGTTTCTTTGCTGCGAGGACTTCCGCAGGCTCGTGTTCCCTTTCCCATGGTGCCCAGATGTTGCTTCCAGCCCAGGGTCTCCAAGCAGCTGTGGCTCCATCAGCTGTCAGAGCCACTGTGCTGGGGAATGTTTGTGATGGGGAGGTATTGCAGCCACCTCTGGCTGATCCAGGCTGTACCCACAGCAATAGCCCTACTGGAAAGTTTTCCTGGCTTGGCATGGGGTCGGACTCTGCAGGAAAGATTTTCTCTTTCCTCTGCTCAGCCTTTTCTGTGCCCAAGCACACAGACCTCTCCTCCTCCACCTGCCTTGCAGTAATGTTAGGTCCACGCACAAGGCTCTGGCTGATATCCTGGCAGGATGCCCTCAGTAAAAGCTGCCCATGGCTGGTGATGCTCAGAGGTCTGAGACTCAGGCTGCAGCCTTGGGAGAGCAGCACCTTCATGGCACAGGAGGAGCCCCTGGGAGTGCAGAGATGAGCAACTGGGGGCATCAGGAGATGTGGCAGTAACAGCAGCCTTCCTGTATCACTGTCTGCGTGGTGGATGGAACCCTGAAAATGCCTCCACTGCCTTGGATTACTGTGACAAAAGGGTGTTGCTAAACTGACAGAGGGAAATCATGGTCACAACAACAGCAGGAGGCACCTCCCCAGTTGCAACCTCTTTAGTCACAGTTGGATTACCAACTCCATTCTTATATTTTCCATGGGGGTGGCATGAGTAAGAGCTGACTCCTGGGGATGCCTGTTCCCTGCAGAAACCCTTAAGGAGAGAAATGCTGATGGGACTATCAGGCCTGGCTTTTCATCCCTTTATGTGGGATGTTGAGTGGTTGTGCAAGGAGTGGGATGGTGACTCAGGTACAGGACAGAGCCAGCCTGGCGGGCAGGATGTTGAGGACTGCTCCAAGCATCCCCTAAGGCAGTGTCACTGGGAGGGGATGGGAAAATGCACAGTTCAGCCTTTTCCACAATATCTGCAACACCTCAGTCCCTCCAGAGATTATATTTGGGACATGGACTTGCCTTGGAGAAAAGCTCCCAGCCCCCGCAGCAAACCTGCTCTGTTTTGACCAGTGGTGAGTTGGGAGTGAGATCAGCTCTTGGGAATGTCCCAACATCTCCCAGATACTGGTGTATGTATAAGGGACAGTGCAAATGATGGGCAGAGGGCTCAGACACAAGCCAAGTCTCACAGGTCTCCTGCAGCTCCCAGCCGTGGGTATCCTGGGAGACTCAAGCCCCTGCCTCAGCCTCCCCACAGCCGCTGGGGTGCTGGATGGAGATGGCCCCCGGCTCCCTCCAGGGTCAGACTCTGCACCCAGGCCCCAGGGTGATTCCCCTCACTGTGGGGACCTGGGAAAGGCAGGAATGGGGGCAGAAGGACTTTCCCACTTGGGCAAAGCTGATGGGAAGGAAACCTCGCTCCCTCAGCGCTGACTGCCGAGGCGGTGGGAATCTGAGCTCAGCCCCTAGGCGACTTAATGGGCTTTTAAAAAACCCCTTTGTATTGGATCCATTCTTCTTCCCAAAGCTTGCTGGCCCCGCTCCAAGGGGAAACCTTTGATTCTACAAATACACCACAATTATCATCCCGAGGAGTCTCAGCTATCAGGCTCCCCGCCTCCAAAAGATCAGCAGGATGCCGGAGAGGTGCTTAAATCATTTCATCCTAAGAAAGCCTTGGGCTGTAACAGCTTCCCTGTGGCTCGGAAAAAGCCACCCCTCTCCCAAAAGCCTGGCTCCATTTTTCTGCCGATGATACCGTCGCTAGAGGAGGCAGGGCCGCTGGGCTTCCCGGGGATTGCCTCAGTCCTGGGACCCAGCTCGCCGAGATTTATGAGCTCACAAGAATCTCGCCTTGGAGTTATCTCCCCCTCCCCGCTTTTTATGGCTGTGCAGAAAGGGATTCGGCGATAGTGCCCTGCTGGGTACCGTAACAAGCTCGCTCTGTTTGACAATTGCAAATATTTTTCTCCAACATTGCGCAGGCCCATGTGCATGGGCTGCTCTCGACTTGGTGTGAGGGAGACGCAACCCAAAAGCTTGTCAAGCACTGCATCCATTCCCTGACTCCTATCGCTTGCTCACAACTCCCCTAAGCTCTCCTCCAGGTAGTTTTTTTATTCTTTTTAAACTGCTCCGAGGTTTTGTTGGTTTTGTTTTTCTTTTTTTTTTTTTTTTTTTTTTGGGTTGTGGTTTTTTTTGTTTTTTTTGTTTTGTTTTTGTTGGGGTTTTTTTGGTTTGTTTGTTTGGGGTTTTTTTTGTTTTGTTTTGTTTTGGTTTTGTTTTTTTTCCAGAAGTATTTTTATTTTCTTCAGGTAATACAAATCCTGCCCTTCTACAATGCTCTCCAGTCTAATACTGGGCTTTTTGAAGGGGCTAGGTGCTCCACTTTCAGCAGGAGTCCAGCTCTTCCCTCCTTGCAGAAATCCCCCTTTAAAGCACGTCATCAGTACTCTTCTGAAGCTGTTTTTCTTAGTAGTCTAAATAAAGCTTTCAAGTTACGACTCCTTGATGTGAAGCCAGATTCAGAGGCTGTCAGTTCCTTTGTGTATCCTCTACTTGTCCGGGGGTGTTTTGTTTTATTTTGGGATGGCTGCTTGCTGCAAAGCTGTGCATTTAGCAGCCCGTTCCTGCCCCATTCTGCTCCTTGCCAGTGACAATGTAAGCTCCAAAGCACCTCTGAGTCCCTGCAAACCCTTTGCACTGTGCCTGCCTTTCTGCGAGGATAAAAGATTTTACAAGCAGGAATTTCCTCGGGCCACGGGCTCACTATCACAGGAGCCCCGGGGAAAGGTGTTTCACTGTGGCTGAGCATCCAAGGCCAGTGTCCCTCCCAGGCTGCAGCCGTGGGATACAGATGGAGTCCCTTCCTCATGGGAATCAGCTCTATGGGGAAGGCTGATCTCCTTTGGTGACACAGCCACCGCGTGGGTCTAGCAGAGGCTGCTGTGACATGGCATTGTCTTTGGGGATGACATCCCCATCCTGCTCCAGGGCCGTGGCCAAGCCAGCCAGTTCCCTGGACCAGCCCAGGCTGATCCAGCTCTGCCACCAGGAGGGATGTGGACCCATAGCCAGCTTAGGGACTCACACAGATCACTCCAGAAATCTACAGGTAAGCAACAGGCTGAGACCAAAAATCTGCTCCTATCCTTTATCAAAACCACTGCCTCTTACTTAGGATGCTCCAGGCATGATTCAGCACTCATTATCTTCATTGAGCTGGAGATTAGGCTGCAATATTCCCAGATAATAGCTTTATTAGCTCTGTATTATTCTTTCTACATTATTTATTTACACTGAGTCAAGAACACTCAAAGCTTTCACTGAAACAGTAACAGCAGCTCATCAGACAACATTTTACGCCGAGCAAAGATCCCGTGTAGAAGGAGCTACTCCAGAACAAAAGTACCCTTGCCAGTGAGGTCTTTTGGGCTCAAGGAAGCTGTAGGTGTTATGGGTGCCCCACCAGATGCTAATAGTGTGGAAAGGCCATTTTCTAGAATTTCAGCACAGGCAATAGATTGTTGTGTCCCTGCTGTGCTGGTTCTGCCAGGGCTGCTCCTGGCCCAGGGACAGCTGACATTCATGGCACAGCTCACCAGGGAGTCTTTCTTGAGCTCCCATGACCTGTCTGCCTCCAGCCATCCATTCTGTCCCAGCACAGGCTGGCACCAACCCTCTTTTGGCTGGAACAAGATTGCATTCTCCCTCCCTCTCTCCTGAAAAAGGAATTAGACTGATTTAGTGATAAATGCATGGGCTCTTGGCTTTGGCCTTGCCTTGCCAAGACACACATGGGCCACTGCAAAGCTGTGGTAACCCAGAGAACCAGTCCTGAGTAAAAGGAGTTGGCCTCAGGAAGGGCTGCCTGGGAGGTCCTGCACTATGTGCTGGTGATGTAACCAAGTCCAGATTTTCCTCTGACTTGGTGTCACTGCAGAGGATGACTGTGGGGGATGACAGCAGCTGAATATCTATACACCTTTGCCCTATCCTTAATGACCTTGTCATGAAAAACAGGAGCTGACAACCTGACTCTCCAGACAACCAGCTCCTTCCTGGGATGCAAAGGACCTTTTCTGGTACAGGGTACTCGACTTTCTCCATTTCTTTCCAAGTAAGTCTCTTTGCAATCAGAGCTGCTGACCATCTTATTAGCACACTGCCCAGTCTGGACTAAAGGGACACACATGATGCTGGGGTTTTTTAGTCCACATTCTCCCTATGAGCTGTCAGTACCCATTGCTTCCAGAGCTGAGCACAGCCCCACATGACACCTGACACACTCCCCAGGGAGGATGCTCCAGGAATGTCATATCACCCACCTAAGTTCAGCAGGTGCAAAAGCAGAGCAGAACATGCACAGGGTTGATAGCCACAAATGGCCCTGCTCTCCCCAGTTCACTCCTGGAAGAAGGATTCCCACCTGGGGAGTGACTGCTTGTGATGTACCCACCACACAGATGCTGTGGCTCCTCAGCAAACCTGGCAGATGCTGGGGGCCAGCTCTGACGTGCATTTTTTTTTTTTTCTGTTTGAAACAGTCTCTCCTGGAAGGGTTTCAACTGGAGACTGTATATAAAAGCTGCCGTTGTTTTTATTGGGCTACCATCCATCTGTTTATAACACAGATGCCCTGAGTGATTCTGCTGGTGGGAAGTGAAGGTGAAGGGACTCCTTTTAGAGATGTTTAACATCATCCATCTTTCAAGCTCTCACAGCACTGCCACATGTCTGGGGTTTGGTATAAACACTCGAGTTCAGAGTCAGTGAGACAGAGCGGGGCAGGCGGTGCAGTTACGAGATGTCCTGCGTCAGAAGTGGTGTAATTTGTAGCTGCTTGGAAACGCCCTGGCAGAGAAACAGGGGATCTGGGAGACTCACCTCTCCATTCCCGGCCCAGCCCAGGGGCAGCCTGCCAGCCCCAGAGCACAGGCACGAAGCCCTAATGGAGCCACAACACAAACTGCTCGTTTGCTTGCTGTTTGTACTCCACATCAACCAGAGCAGGCTGGAAGAAGCTCTGGATAATATTTGCTTGTGTGTTCCACTTCAAAATCCCAGCTCCAGCTTTCTGGAGCTGCTAGCAATGTACTGCCCTGGCAGTGCCTCTAACTGAAGCTCTAGTCAGCCAAGAAGGGATGAATTTGTCCCTTCTTTTGAACCACAGAAGGGGAGTCTCCATCCCTCTCTCCACCTGTGGTACCCACCTGCATCCCACCTCGGGCTGTTCTACGGAACAGCCACTGGCACCACCAGCCCAGCTCCATCTGCTCCACCTCTCTCCCATCCCCATCCCTTTCCTTTGGGACATACCTTCCCTGGGTGCAGATGTCCTGGTTCCCTCCATGCCTCCTGCAGCTGCAGCTCCTGGGACTTGGACACAACTAGATGCTTTGCCCGAGTCCAGAGAGTGGATGAGTGTCAGAGGAGAGATGTGGACATCCCTCCCTGTGCTGTGCCTCCAACCCAGCCCCGCTGTGCGTGAAAAGCGCACAAACCGGACATTCAACTTACCATGTCTTTGCACAAGGCCGGCCACAGCTGGGGCTGCCAGGGAATTATCAGATGCTCTTGTGGCTCTGCAGAGAAGCCAGGATTCTAAGGGAAGGGTTACTGATTGCATTTTGGCCCTGGGGAGCTGTGTTGGACAAACTGCTGTATAATCACTGCACAGTCCAGCCTGCAGAACAGCACTGTAATATTTTTCTCTTATCATCATGCAGCTTTGGAAGCTCTTATTTGATCTCCTTTATCCATGTGAATGTGTTCAAGAATGCAGCAGCCTCTGCCTGCAGAATAGTTCCTATTGTTCCCTTTGTTCATGTGTCTGGGCTGTTCCTCAGCCTCCTCTCTCCCTTCCTGCCAAGAGACACACTCTGCATGGTCAAAAAGTATCTTTACAACTTGATCTTAGGTATGAACTCAGCCATGAGAAAGGCAGAGGGCATATTTTCCTGAATATTACAGCTTTTTGTGATGCAGAGGGAACGTGGTGCAAGGTACCCTGAGTTCATATGGTGAATTAGCTGCTTTTAATTTCAACCAGGATCTACTCAGCCATGCCCAATGTGCAAGCTGCTCTGAATTAATGCTGAAAATGGATGGCATTGGATTGGGCACTTTTGGGTTATCGATCTATTCTTCCTGAAGTGCTGACCCTCTTAGTTTGAATAAATCTACAGTAACACAGCAAATCAGCCTGGAGGAGAAACAAAGAATCTGAAGGCCATGAGAAATACAGATCTGCATTTCAATTTTTTATCCTGCTTTTCTTCTGATACAAAAGCTTATACATGCCTTCATGCTGAAAACAGGCTGGAATTGACTTAGATATTAAAAGTATTTCACTTGGAGACTTCTTTTTGTGAGTGTGGAACTGAATTCAATGTTTTTCAAAAGCAGGCCTCCAGCTTTGCAAAAATGTCTCTCTCCTTTCTACTTCTCCTTCTAGACAGGTTTGCAGCAGGTTATCCTAACATGATCTGCACAATCTTTACACCCCATTGAGAGCACAGTTTCAAAACAAACCTCAAACAAATCTCAGTTCCATCTGAAAACCCATCTCCTCTCCATCCTCCTTGTGTAGAGCCCATAGGAAAATGTCAAATTATAGAAATGAGAACTTTGGCACAGCTGAGTTAGATCAGGCCAAGTTTGTCATCAAAGTTACAGCTGAAAGTTGTTAATCTGTTGGTGATTTGCAAGCAAATCATTTTTTATATTCTGTTTACAAAAAAAGAGAATTGATATTATTGGTTGAGCCTGGAGGCTGATGCATCACCAGCCATGGTAAAGCAAAGATGACAAGGAGCTTGCTCGCACACTGAGGAAGGTGAGCTCCTTAATTAAGCCTGAGTCATCACTTCCATTGGGAGCAGGATGGAAGGATGGCACCAGAGCCACTGGCTGCCACGGGGCAGGGGCCAGAACCTGCTGAGAGCCTGATCCTGCACTGCCTGTGGCACACACAACTGGTGAGACAGGTTGGAAATCACTGGCTCAAGGCTGGATGTGTGCTTTGGCTTTCCTACCTGCCTCACTGGGAATTCCTTTAGAAATCCTCACTGGGAATTCCACCTTAGACTGAATTTACATGAGTAGGAGGCCAAATAGTTATTTAATATTTTTTTTAGGTCTTGTTCCTTTTTTTGGGTGCTGAATGAATCCAGGGAAATCACTTACTGCTGCTCAAGTCTCATGGATGTGCAGTGCTGTTAATCTCAGACTTCATAAATTGTAAATTAAGGTTCCCAAAATCATGAGACTTGTATTTGTTTATTTTTAAGTAAGAGAAGTTGTCTCTTTTTATTGAGGTTTTGTGCTTTCAGGATATGACGTGGCTTTCCCCACCCCACACATGTAGCAGCAGAAACAGCCCCAAAAATTAGAATTTCTATTGCAATTGCCTGACCCCAGAAACAGGAATTTGGAAAAACATCCCCTCCCTAAAGACCCAGCTGAGACCTTTGGACATGGGCAGTGTAGGCAGTGTTTCAGTTCACAGGGACCAGGGTTCTTTTTACCCTGATCTCTGAGCAGTGGCCTCTGAAACTGCCATTGCCATTATTTGATCTGCAGACTTAGGAGGAAAAAAACCCCAAAGGGCAGCTGACTTTCAACGCAGCCTCTCCTCTGCCTTGTAGCAAAACCCCTTGCCAGAGTGCAGAAAGCAGTAAAACCCTCCTGCCCAGCACTTCTATTTTCACGCAATGTCAAGGTGAAAATCCCCCCAAGTGAACCCTGAGTGTCTCTTTCCTCTGCTCAGCTCACAAAGCAGGAGCAAAGAACAAACCTCCTTTCCTGCCCCTCCTACCTCCCTGAATCCCTTCTCATTAAGGAAAGAAAAGGTCAGTATTAGTGGTGTTGAAATGGAGCACAAGGACCGAACCGCCTCCTGCGCCTGGTGCAAGGCGCTGAAAGAGCCAAGCGTGAAACAACATTTTCCAGAGCCTCCATCAGCTCAGGGGGCTGTCTTGGCCTGCCAGTGTGCAAGGAAGGAGCCTGATTTCAGGAAGCAATTTGCAACTAGCCCCTTAGGAGACTAAGGGGGGAAAAAAGCACCCGTGAGTGGGTCATAGCTTGGTGTCTCCTGAGAGAAGTTTGAAAAGTGCCTGGCAATTTGGGAAATTCAAGAGGTGGTGGACAAGTCCCACCAGGAGGACACTGAGGAAACCTGAAGCTTACTACACCAGAGGGTTCTTGGTGAGGCTTCCCATCTTGGCTCAAGCCACTGTCTCCCATCCTCTTAGCATCTATTTGCCAACCCATCCATGCAGCAAAGCCAACACCTGAGCCTGTGTCATCCTCATCATGAACACAGATTCTCAAAAGTGGCTTGGAGAGATGATGTTTCCCACCCCACCAATTCATCCACACATCTTAGCTCTCTGCAGCTGTCTTCTGCCTCTTTACAGCTTCCTCTCCCTGGCCTGGTAGATGCTGTCCTGGCAAAGCATGGATTTGGTCAATCATAACCATCTTTCTCCACTTTCAATACTACTGCCTTCATATTTCCTTCTGCACTGCCTTTTACTCTTCCTGCTTATACCTCGTCATCCTCTTTGAGTCCTGCCTGGTGATGGTTGCAGAGATCGAAGCTGGGACTGGCACCCAAGGCTTTGAGGCTGTACCCTCATGGGGAGTGGAGTCTCCTGTATTCTTGTGGTTTTCTCTCTGTTCATCTCCATCCACTGTTGCCTCTGTTCTTAAATCTTCTGGCACTCTGGGTGCAGAGAGATGCCCCTCTGCTCTGTATTTATCTGCCATCCCTTATGGTGCTGTCCTGGCTTCATTATGAGAGATATTGCCTAAGCCTGGGTGAAAAACAGGGGCCAAAGCCCCTTGGGACCAGCATTGCAGTGATCTGTATGCTGCAAACTGAGCAGGGATGGAAGGCTTAAATGTCCCAGAACTGTGCAACAAATACTGTCCTGTGAAAAACAGGAATATTTTCCCTTTTTATTGCCCTGATTTGGTATCAAACCATGTTTAAAAAGCCTGACTTTTCTGCAGGGATGGAAAGTTAGATTTTCGACTAACCTACTTCTTGCAATCTTTAATCTGTTTTAGACTGAACCTTTTTTTAACCTCTATTTTTTTTCTTTTTTCAGCGCAAACAGACATAATTTCTACACCACCTAAATACTCTTTTCTTGTGCACCAACAACACAGGGCATTTACCTTGGCAGACCAGGTAAAACAGTGCCCTGAGGGAAGCTGAATAGGCCCTGGTGATGAGTTATGGTGTCTAACACTTCCCAAGTACAATCACAATGATTTATGACCGCTGACATGACAAAGATTTTGTCTGGTAGTGAGGAGTGATGGCTGATGTCCCTCGAAATGCTTATCATTTCTGGCAGCTTAATTGAATCCCGTTAACAGATGCAACAAAACTGAGAAACATTTCTCCTCCTAGGAGTCCTCAATGGAGCAAAACAAAGATGATCTTGGCATTATTTCTCTGTTTTCAGGAACTCTTCTTTGAAGTCAGAGGGTATCTTCTGAAGAAAAGGAAGTAGGAAGAAGGAAGGAAAAGGAAGAAGGAAGTTTCCTTCAGAAGGAAACTTTTTCCTAAAAAGAAAATGCCACCAAAGTAGTATATTACCTTCATATTTGATTTTAGGACACCTTGGCAGGAGAACAACCTCCCATGATGATTGATAAGAAGGGACCCTTGGAGAGTTGCTGCAGTTTTCCCCTGTGGAGTGAGGCATCCCACATTCAGCATGCAGAGGACTTGGGCTTACATCCAACTTGGAGCCTTGCCCTTCTCTTGGGGGTTTTGAAGCTTTTCAGACCAGTTGAGCAAAACCTCAGATAACTGTGACAGCCAGGGCATCCAGCCCTGGCTTGTGAGGTATTCTGGGAACAGCTCTGCAACACAAGAGCTCGGCAGATGCAAGGGAGGAATCCAGGCATCTCTGCCAGGCCTGCAGGCAGCTGGGAGCGCTACAGGAGATCCCTGGCTGGCTGCAGTGCTGCAAAGGGGCAGCCTTTGCTCAGCACCCAAGAGAACAGCAAACCCAAGGCCACTGGAGGTGGCTGGAAGGAGAAAGTTCCATAGTTCAAAGCTGCTGTGTGTGCAGGAGGAGGCTAAAATGTGGGAGATGGTTTTCAAAAAGGTTCATCCATAGCAGCAATGGACATCCATGGCCTGGAAGGACTTTCAGGGAAGTTGTGCATACTGCATGTCCTCTTGCAGCAGCTGAGTTGTGCTAGTCTCTCATCTGATTTCATGCACCAGCATGTTATCTTTTTCTCGGGAAAGCCATGGAACTGGGTAGAATTTAAATTATACCCCAGAGAAGCTGGCTTGCTTGCTTCTCTGACAGAGGTCATAATGAGGGAGTTGGGATTCCAGTTATAGCTCAGCACAGCAGATGTAGCTGGTTTTGCAGATGATAAAAATACAGCCTTGTCTCAGGAATGCTGGAGAAGTGAGGCATGCGTGTGGCTGGTTTTTTTTTCCAGAGCTGTTGTTTAACTCTGGCTGTACTGTACAACTGTTGTTCCCATTGGGAAATCAATATTTACACAGTAAACGGCAATGAGACATGGGCTGGGTGCCATCCAAGCATGCAGCAGGACCTGCTCTGGTGAATGCCCACACCTCAAACTGTGAAAAATGTTAGTCCTCTCTCTTTTGGTGTAGGAGTACTTTTCATTAGCAGTGATGAATACTACTTTATTTTTACTCTGCTCTGTATGCTTTCCAAGGCCTTTCCTTGCAAGGAAGGAGGCAGCCACTGAAATATGGAAAGCTACATTATATACTCTCCTGTATCACACACAGCTCACCTCTTCTGATCAGAGCTGAGTGCTTGGTGCACTGAATTAGCCACCCACTCTAAAGGAAAGGAATTTATCTGAGAAAGCAATCACAACTAACACTTCAAATACTGAACTTCCAACTCCAGCTCCTGCTTGCTCTCATCTGTATGTCACAGTATCATAGGACTGTTTGGTTTGGAAGGGACCTTCAAGACCATTTTGTTGTAACCCCCCCTGCCATAAGCAGGGACACCTTCCATTAGACCAGGAGGCTCAGAGCCCCATCCAGCCTGGCCTGGGACAGTGCCAGGGATAGAAGTGTTACAGGAACCTCCTCAGGGATCCTGCAACTCCACTGCCTACAGAGACCTTTCTCTGGAGGGCAAAAACCAGTGACCTCCCTTCAAGGAGCTGGTCTCTGAGGCTCAGCTGGGACTGACACAAACCTAGCAATGTGAACTCAGTGCTTTGCTGTTCCCCAGGGCACTGCCAATGGAGGAGTGCACTACAGGCAGAGTGGCACTGCCACTCTCACTTTATCTGGATGCTACGATGAGTCCATGTCCTCTTGGATTCACAACAACACACTTTCAAAGGTGTCTGTAATACTGCCTGGCCCTGTATTCCCTCCTGTTTGCAGGAGCACAGCTGTAAGGAAAATGTTCTGTCTCTAATCTCTATTTACACAGGATGGTGATAAAGAAATTCCTTCACAATCATTTAATCTCATTTTGGGCTGACACCACCATCTTTGCTCAGCCCAGCTCCAGAGCAGCAACACAAGCAAACACGACACAGTGATTTGTGGGCTCAGGAAGGGCAGTCACACAAAACCAATCTCTGTACCAAAGTACCCCTCGAGTCTTGTGCTCAGTTTTGAACCTCTCACTGCAAGAAAGACATCAAGGGAGTGGAGTGTGTCCAGAGAAGGGCAATGGAGCTGGGGAAGGGTCTGGAGAACAAGCCTGATGAGGAGCAGCTAAGGGAGCTGGGGGGATTCAGCCTGAAGAAAAGGAGCTCAAGGGGGACCTTCTCACTCTCTACAACTCCCTGATAGGAGGGTGGAGCCAAGTGGGGTGAGTGTCTTCTCCCAGGTAACAAGTAACAGAGGAAATAGCCTCAAGTTGTATAACAGGAGGTTTAGATTGGGTATTAGGTGAAATTTCTTCACTGAAAGCATAGTCAGGCATTGAAACACGCTGTCCAGGGCAGTGATCGAGTCACTATCCCTGGAAGTGCTCAAAAGGTGTGTGTGTGTGGCATTTTGGGACATAGTTTAGTGGTGGGCTTAACAGTGCTGGGGTAACAGTTGGACTCAATGATCTCAGACGTATTTTCCAACCTAAACAATAAATGTGATTCTAAGTTTTTTGCTGAGCACGATGAGTGAAGTGAGTATCTCACCAGGCAGGACGATAATGAGAGGAAGGACAGCCCCATCTTCTGGAAGCTGAGGTGGTTGAAGCTCTTGCCCAATTTTGGCGAGAGATTCGAAGCAAGAAGCCTGTTCTGGGGCGAGTTTCTGCAGTAAACTCAGCCGGCTGTCTGCAGCAGCGAGGTGCTGCTGGCATACGTGCTGTCCCCACCATGAGCTGGCCTGCTCATGTCAGTAAGCTCTGCATGAACTCACTGCCTGGCCCTAAAGGATTGGCAAAACAGGAAACTCTTTCAAAGGTGTCTAAGGACTTATGTTGATGTTTGAATTTCCCTTTCATATTGCTGCAGCATTTTTGTCCAGGCACTTTATCCCTGCAGCTCAAAGCTGTCATTTATTTGTAGTCAGAGATTTTGTGCTTTTGAAATTAAAGCCAAGGTGGACAGAAAATAAAAGTGTTCCAAGACGCTTTAGTGCATTAGACAAGTGTTAATTAGGGGAAGCTGAGTCTTTCCAGCCCTTGAGGCGAAGCATATCTGGTGTACAAATAATTCAGAAAAAGGCAAAGCTGTTCTGCCTAGTGAGATTTTTGGTCCTATACAGTTTGAGGAAAACACAGAATGTACTCATCAGTGGAAACAGAGTTATAACAGTGAGAGTAACTTAGAAGGAGCTGATGGGGTCAGAGGCAAATGCAGAATGTGTGGCCTCAGCTGGGAAAGCAGCATCCTTGCTCAGCCAGACACACTAGCAAGAAAATGGGCTGAGAAAACATGGCAGGGTTATTAAGGGAGCTCCTCTGGTCACAGCCCAACCTGTGAAATGGGTTCTGTCTGCTCACAGCCTGTGATCACAGAAGCAAACAGTGTGTATCTCACCCTTTTCCTAGGAGCTTTTGGGAGCCAGCTCCCAAAATAGCAATTGGCAGTGATGGTTATTAAAAAATATACTCTTGAAGCTGCACCTGGAGCTGGCCACATTTTGATGACAAATTTTGGCAAATTGTGTACTTGAAAGAACTATGGAAAAAAAATATACCAAGAATCTGTGAATATAACCCCTTAGGTGAAACTTTGTCCCACTTGTTATCCAGCTCAGCAAATAATAATGCCCTGCCCCTGAATTCAAATTCCCATCAGAGCCATTTTCCTCAGACAATGGTTTTCTTTGCCCTGGTAAACACAAAAAGTGGGCATTTTCTCTGGGGAAGTATTATCAAACAAAACCTTTTCTCCCAAAGGGAAACACTTTTCCCAAGCCATTGAGATGCTAAGGGACAACATGTTACTTTAATATCATCTTAAATGAAAAAAATTAGATGTTCTTGCATTTAATTTTACTAGTACACATATCTGCCATTGAAGTTCTGACTTTATTTTAAAAGAGTGATTTATGCATTTAGCTTTTGGTTCATTTTAAACTTATTTTAAGAGTCATAAAAAAATCTCACTTTGGAAGTGCAGAATGATTAATTTCTCAACTACATTTTTGCTTTGAAGTGTCTGTTGGCTGTTAATAAAATAAGTCCTTTTACATTTTCTTCAAAGTCACAAAACACAAATACACATGGATGCTTTGGGCCAAAGAAGGGGGCTGAAAACCTGTCTGGCAGTGGGAATTTAGCTGAAAGGAGGAGAGGAGCTGCTGTCTCACCAATCTGGGGAAAAGTGCTACATTTGTTCAGCCAAAGCCTCTGCATGTGGAGGCAATGGGAAAGCTGGGACTGGGTCTGCAGAGAACCCGATTTAGAGGGTGGAGTCTTAGGCAATGAACATTACATTTTGTTAGAAAAACACTAGTGTTTTCATAGCCCAGATTTCATAAAGCTGATGTCTGTCTGACTGAAAGTTAAGTGCCTTGCAGCCCTGCACTCAGTGTTTGCTTAGTGGTGAATACTGTAGTAGGCTCTGTGTCCAGCTCACAGCTGCTTTTGGAGTGTGTCTAGAAACACTCGTGCCTCTGAGACATGGAGAAACATGTAAGCTCAGAGGAGCAAATTTCCAGCTGGCAGAGCTAGGCAGCCACCCTCAGAAACCACTGGCTCAGGCTGGCTGAGTATTAACCTCAAGTACTGGGGAATGAGATTTTTCAAAAGGGCCACAGTCAGAGCAGAATGCTAAACTCAGGGGCTGATGCTCTGGACCACTGCAGTAGTGCAAAGGTCCTTCCGCCCTTGGGGAAGCATTTCACCAGGAACACTGATGCTGCAAAGCAACATCCATCTGGAGCCAGCAGCTGTGCTGCCACCATGGCGCAGAACAGGGGAGAAGGGAGAAAAAAATCAAAGCAAGTTGGACCTGAGCAAGGGATATGCCATGAAAGGAGTTATCTCTGGAACACATAATTCTCAAAACCAAAAATCTTTCTTTTACTAAAATATTTCACATTTCTCTTAGGGAGAGTCCCATTTAGCTGTTGCACTTTGGTCACTTAGCTCTAAACCAGAAAATGCCACTGAACATCACAGAATTCCTTTTTAAAGACGCTTAAGATCATTTGACATTATTTCTCGAACTGACCTTCCACAGCCACCTCACAGAGTTCAACCACTTCCTACGGGCAGGACACTTTAGAGGACATGTACTGAAGCATGCCACTGAAAAACTTGGGTAGCAGGGCAATTTAGCCACATGGGAACTGCCTGATTTTTGCAACATTGAGGGAAAGGGGGTCTGGGCTGCAAAGCCAGCACCTGGCAGAGGAGAGAAAGCTGGTGCTTTTGCACTGCACTTCCCATCACCCAGTGGGACAAAAGCGGCTGTGGGTGGGGAGAAGAGTTTCAGGTTGCCCGGAAGCATTTCCGTGTGAGGAGAACCTTAGTCCCAAACACATCAACCAAGGGAATCCACCCCCTTCCAAGCCGAAGGAAAAATCAGAATTTTCCTGGTAGAAAATGGAAAGGTTTGGAATGAAAGTCAGTGCTGGAATGTCCCCGGATGCCCGTGTGGATTTTGCAACCCTGCAAGGCCGGACTGTGAGGAGGGGATCCCAAGAAACGCCCTCTTGCTCGGGGGCCTTCCATGGCACGGCAGCACAAGTGAGAGCCCTTGCTTGGCCTTTGCCTTCAGCAAGGCCCCGGGGTGGGCCAAGCCTCAATGCCCTGGGAAAGCAGCTCAGATTGGCCGTGCCCAGCATGAAGGACGCCAGAGGACAGAGAGGCAGGCTCAGCAGCGTGCTAGTGGAGTCCAGCTTAGGCTGCAGCTTTCTGCCCTTGTACCTCTGGAGCCTTGGAGGGGAAGGCTGCGTGGCTTGCGGTGACTTTCACCAGCGCTCCTGCTAACAGCACTGGGCACCCCAAGGCTCTTTGGTCTCAGCGCAGGCAAGAGCAGGAAGAAACAAACCCTCACCTGGCTTTGTAAACCCCTGAGACAAGCAAAGACGAGCAGTGTGCGGAGAAGGGACCATCAGCACTGCGCAGCAGCTTCTCTCCGCCATAAATCACAGAAAATTCAAACATTACTGGTTGGCTTTGGCCTTTGTGTTGTGTTTTATTTGGAGCTTTGTCCCTCAAAGGAAAACCTGTTGCATTTGCCATATTGCACAGCTGGATTGCAGTGCTCCGCTCTCTGACTGGGAGCTGCCTAGATGGAACTCACCAGTGTGCCTTTGCCCCTCTCTTTCTTCGCTTACGATGTGTCAGTTCCAGAGGTTGACGGGTAACATCAGCGTTTCCCTTTTCTCCCCTTGTGCTCAGGAGCTGGGGGAGCTGCTGACATCCTCTCCTGCCCCAGCTTGACCCTAGAAGGTTTCTGCAGTAGGGGAAGGTGGCACGTAGCCAGTGGCTCAGCTGCCAGCACCGGTGCTAGCCAACGGGGAAGGCTCATCTCTATGGCTTGAGTCAGCTCACAGCTGCCAGCACCTGCACTGTGTCCTGCCCCACATTCGTCCTGCCACGCAGTCGGAGGGCACAAAAGTCCCCCTGGAAACCACGTCCCCAGGTGCCACATCCACTTGACATTTGTCAAGTGCATCGAGCAATGAGAATTGCACGGACTCCACGGGCAGCCTGTGCCAGTGCTTGACAACCCTTGGAGAGGAGAAATTTTTCCCTAAACCCCATCTCCGCCTCCCCTGGCGGAGTGCTGACTTGAGGCCATTTCCTCTTGTCCTGTCCCTCGTTTCCTGGGAGCAGAGCCTGACCTGCCCGAGCCCCAGCCTCGTGTCTGGGAGTTGCAGAGAGCGAGAAGGTTCCTCTCTGATGCTGAGCGGGACTGCAGCCACGTGTCCCCCTCTGGCTGTGCCCGGCCCTGCTGGCCCTGCTGCCCTGCTGGCAGGGCCCTGAGCCCGGGCAGAGCAGTTCCCTGTGCGGGCACAGCCCATGGGGTGCTCCCTGCTGCGGCCTGGCCCGGCCCCAGAGCAGGGTCCCGCTTGCGGGAGGCCCCGGGGTGGCCGCGTGTCTGCAGCCGGCTGTGGCCGGGCAGCTGCCTCGGCCGTGAGGGCTGCAGAGCTGCGGGAGCCCGGGGCTCTGTGCCGGCCGCACTGCGGAGCTGCCCGCTGCAGCCGGCAGGGCCTCAGCGCCCGCCCGCTGCCCTCCCGCCCGCCCGCTCGGAGGCGCCAGGCCCCGCTCGCTGCTCTCATGGTGCCACTCGTGGCCCCAGGGCTCTCCGAGGGCTTCTGCAGGGCCACCTTGCTGCGGCCTTTCAGTCCCTGCCCGAGGCCCAGCAGAGCCCTGCACGGGGGCTGTGTCCAAGGGCCTGCAGGGACAGCAGCAGGGCCGGTGGCTTCCCCGTGACACAGGGCGGCCTTAGGCTGGAGATGGGCAAGAAATTCTGGCCTCTGAGGCTGGCGAGGGCCCGGCCCACGCTGCCCGCAGCAGCTGGCGGTGTTCCAGGCCAGCTTGGCTGGGGCTTGGAGCACCCTGGCCTAGCGGAAGGTGTCCCTGCCCATGGCAGCGGGGCTGGAAGGAGGCAATTTCTAAGGAGCCTTCCCAGCCAAGCCATTCTGTGATTCTGTGATCAGAGGGGCTGGGGACGGCTGGGCCTCATTTCTCATTGGAACCACTTCAGCACTCTGAGTCTGCTGGAGTTCAAGGAGACAGTTGATGAGCCCACATTGACGGCGTGTGACGTTTACCCGTGCTCTAGGTCTGGCTGATATCAATAAAGTCTCGCACAATGCAGATTCTGCAATGTTGCATTTTATTGAAACAAGAGCAAAGCCGTTTCCAGCTTGCCAATCCTAAACATGCTAACTACACAGCATTAATATGGCTCGCAGCTGAGAGCCACACTAGATACGGATTTGCTTGTAAATCAAAATATTATCCTACGTGTTCTAGCTATCTGTTCTATATGCTATCAATATACCTATTTGATGAAACTGACTCCAGACAAAAATGCACTAAAAGCATGAATATGCATCACAATATAGTGACACTACATATGTCCTCTACTGTTATTATTTAAATATAATTACATATTCAACTCTTTAGAATAATATTGCTTCATGACACGAGAATTACCTATTTCATAATTTTGATACTATTTATATTAGTCTGTTGTTTTCTTGTGTTGTATTTTAATATTATATGTGATACATTAATCATTATATGACTATTATATATGATTACATGTTTATAAACATTAAAGTATAAAATATATGAACACTATATATATATATATCTATCTATATCTATCTAGCTATGAAGTAAAAATCTAGGTTCTTCTATAGATAAAATTTCAGGTCAGCTCCAACACAGCTGGTCCAGAGCTGACCCAAAGGTGTCCCTTCTGGAGTCAAGGAGAGACGCCGTCCATGGACTCATCCCGGGCAAGCAGCGCTGACTTCTCCTCTTGGTCCTTCTTGCTCCATTTCTTTCTTCTTTTCCTCACCCGCATTCCCGCTTCTTTCACATTCCGATTTTTGGCCCTTCTCAAAGGCTGGCAACAAGTGCATGTTGCAAGTGGGATTTGGTGACTTTGGTGCTGCACGTGAGGCATGTTCTCTCTTCAGATGCGCCCTTAGGAATGGGGAAGCGCAAGCCGGGCTTTATGCAGATCTGGGTGTGTTTTTTTGGAAAAATCAAAGGATTCAAGGAGGTAGAAGAAGCCCTGCTGTGGCCCTCCACCTGCTGAGGCAGCAGGAGAGGCTGTGGGACTTTAGCCAGAGCCTGTGCATGCATCCTCTTCTCCTTAAAGGACCAAATTTGTAGGATGAGGTGGCTCTTTGCTGCCAGCTGCCAGCAGCACAAGGCCAAGCACAGGCTCTGTGCTCGTAGCCGTGACTCCTCTCCTTCATTCATTCAAAGTTCATTGCGATTGTTTCATCGAGCCACTTTCGCAGAAGCCAGTACTCCAGCATGGCCTGGCTGTACGCGTCCGAGTCCTGCGCCAGGCGATGGAAGAGATTGTGTGTCGTAGCCGTTGGAACATCTGGGGGTACCCTGATGTCACGAGGAAGCCTCTCGTTGCCCACAATGAAGTGGTTGAGGCGTTTTGCTCTGACACATAAAAACAGGCCATCTCTGATCTGCAGCAGTCGCTCCAGGAAATGTCTCCTGCACCACAATGCCACGGGTGTGGCAGCGAGCAGGTGCATGATGAGGGTCTTGATGGCGTAGGTGGAAAAGCAGAAACCCAGCTGGAGACGGGTGAAGAACTGCAGGCATCGGAGGTGCAAACTGTCGGGGGGGGCCTGCCTGGCAATGTGCTTGAAGAACTTCATCTCTGCCACAGCATAAGTCTCAGGCCAGGTTGTGTTTGGGGTATGGGCCTCTCTAGGCTGGCTGCTGACAAAGATGTCTGAGTCGCCTCTCCTTACCCCAAACAACATCTCAATCCTGAAGCTCTCTTCTCCGTTGGTCACCTTGAATTGGCAGGAGCGTCTGGAGGGCAGCAGCATTAAATGCCAACTGTGTGACTGAGGCAAAGCTGGCCAGATTGCTCTCACCAGTTGGTAGAACCAGCGGGCCGTTTTCTGCACGTCGAGGTAGGAGCCGGTGCACAGGGTGTCCAGGAGGCTGGGATCCTGATTCCTCCTCAGCTCCTCCTCGGGGTGGTGCAGGAAGCACAGCATGTTGTCGCCCTGCTGCTCCCTCGTGCAGGTGCACTCCAGCTGCACGCGCACACGGAAGTTCCTCAGCTGCGTGTGCCCTGCAGTGTCCAGCTCCAGGTGGAAGCTGTGGCCTCGGGGAGGGGTCATGGGTACGAGCACGCGGTACACAACGTCCTGCTCGCGGGGACTCCAACCTTCAAAGGCGCTGCCCACCCCGATGGCTCGTTGCAGGACTGGGTAGAAACTGTTTGACAAGACACGACCAAAGAAAGTGGCATAGTTGTCCATCAGGTCAGTTATCCACTCACAGCCTCTCTGCAGGTCCTGGACAGGCCACTGGATGCGGTCCGTCAAAACTACACCGATGATTTCCCCAAAAACCTCCTCTATTTCTCGGAGTAAATCTTCACGGTTGTTTTCTGCAGCTGCATCCTCATTGACAGCTCCGTTTCCACCACGATCTGCCTCATTTGCAGCAGCATTGCCCGCTTGCTGTACGTTGCCGTCATCATTGTTGTCTTCCTCCCGATTCGCATTGCCTTCTTCATTTCCAACAGCTTCTTCTCCGTTTGCATCCCCGTTTCTGACTCCCTCTTCATTTGCGCCATCATTTTCTTCTTCGTTCCTCTCTCTCCTCAGGCTCCTTTCCCATCCCATAAACCATAGGAGCAAGACGAGGACCAGGAGCACAGCAACAGTCACGAGCTGCAAGTACTGTTGGGCTTCACTCTTCCGGATGAGCCGCTCCACTTCCTGCTCCAGCAGGAGCCTCTCGCGTTCCAGCTGCTGGGCACGCAGTTCCATGCGCCGACGAGCTTCCTCATCCCAATCCCCCACAGGCTGTGGGTAAAGGGTGAGGCTCTTCAAGAGCATGAAAAGGAACACGACGGAATTCATGGTCTGCAGGAGGATGGAGAGAAGGCCTTGAGTCATGCTGCGAAGGAGGGAACTACTGGTTGCGGGAGGGAGGGCAGCAGGGATCTGCTCAGGGATCTGAGGGCAGGAAGGACAGGGCCCCAGACAGCTGGCAGGCAGCAAGGCCTGTCCTGCTGACCCAGCAGCAGCAGCAGCAGCTGCAGCAGCGTGGCCTGCCCGAGGCTCTCCCACGAGGGGATGTCCCCACACTCAGGGGGAGAAGCCAGCCCCGGGTGCAGCGTTTCCACCCTGGCCCTTGTCCCCAGCCCAGCCTCCCCAGCACGTGTGCACTCACCGCTTGCCCAAGCAGTGAAGGCCAGCGTTACCTGCTGGGGCCTTTTGGAGCTGCCCCCATTGTGACATGTCCCCTGTGATGTCACGGGTGTCACAGCACATCACAGCCCAGCCAGCCCCACCCTTTGTCCCCACCCCCACTCAGCCACTCACAGTGGTCCTGGTGTGCTGTTTAAGGCTGCCTTGGAGGGAATCTTCTTCCAAGAACTCCCACTGTTCTTTCTTTTGGATTTGTTTTCATCTGCCCTCCACTGACAATCTCCCACATCTCCATGTTGGAAGGCACGCTTGAGGATCATTGAGTCTAACTTTTGACTCCTCACTGCTTGAGCTACACGTCAATCTCTGAGTCAGCGAGGTTGAAAAGGTCCCTGAAGATCACACAGTCCAACTGCAACCTTAACGCTGCCTATTGCGCCAATCAGCCAGGTCCTCAAATGCCACATCCCCATGACTTTTAAACCTTTCTGAAGGTGCTGGCTCAGCCATTTCCCTAGGCAGCAGCCTGTTCCCAAGCTAGACAGCCTTTTTGTTGAAGGAAGATTTCCTAGAGGTCCAATCTAAACCTCCCGGGGTGCAACTTGAGGTCATTTTCCTCTGGTTTCTTCCTGTTGGTTGTTCCCTGGGCTACTAGCATGAGCCCCACTGAGCTCCAACCTCCTTTCAGGAACCAGGGGCATGGTGTCAGGTGCTTGGGCTGAGGTGAAGGCAGCTCCTGGCAGAGGAGAGAAAGCTGGTGCTTTTGCACTGCACTTCCCATCACCCAGTGGGACAAAAGCGGCTGTGGGTGGGGAGAAGAGTTTCAGGTTGCCCGGAAGCATTTCCGTGTGAGGAGAACCTTAGTCCCAAACACATCAACCAAGGGAATCCACCCCCTTCCAAGCCGAAGGAAAAATCAGAATTTTCCTGGTAGAAAATGGAAAGGTTTGGAATGAAAGTCAGTGCTGGAATGTCCCCGGATGCCCGTGTGGATTTTGCAACCCTGCAAGGCCGGACTGTGAGGAGGGGATCCCAAGAAACGCCCTCTTGCTCGGGGGCCTTCCATGGCACGGCAGCACAAGTGAGAGCCCTTGCTTGGCCTTTGCCTTCAGCAAGGCCCCGGGGTGGGCCAAGCCTCAATGCCCTGGGAAAGCAGCTCAGATTGGCCGTGCCCAGCATGAAGGACGCCAGAGGACAGAGAGGCAGGCTCAGCAGCGTGCTAGTGGAGTCCAGCTTAGGCTGCAGCTTTCTGCCCTTGTACCTCTGGAGCCTTGGAGGGGAAGGCTGCGTGGCTTGCGGTGACTTTCACCAGCGCTCCTGCTAACAGCACTGGGCACCCCAAGGCTCTTTGGTCTCAGCGCAGGCAAGAGCAGGAAGAAACAAACCCTCACCTGGCTTTGTAAACCCCTGAGACAAGCAAAGACGAGCAGTGTGCGGAGAAGGGACCATCAGCACTGCGCAGCAGCTTCTCTCCGCCATAAATCACAGAAAATTCAAACATTACTGGTTGGCTTTGGCCTTTGTGTTGTGTTTTATTTGGAGCTTTGTCCCTCAAAGGAAAACCTGTTGCATTTGCCATATTGCACAGCTGGATTGCAGTGCTCCGCTCTCTGACTGGGAGCTGCCTAGATGGAACTCACCAGTGTGCCTTTGCCCCTCTCTTTCTTCGCTTACGATGTGTCAGTTCCAGAGGTTGACGGGTAACATCAGCGTTTCCCTTTTCTCCCCTTGTGCTCAGGAGCTGGGGGAGCTGCTGACATCCTCTCCTGCCCCAGCTTGACCCTAGAAGGTTTCTGCAGTAGGGGAAGGTGGCACGTAGCCAGTGGCTCAGCTGCCAGCACCGGTGCTAGCCAACGGGGAAGGCTCATCTCTATGGCTTGAGTCAGCTCACAGCTGCCAGCACCTGCACTGTGTCCTGCCCCACATTCGTCCTGCCACGCAGTCGGAGGGCACAAAAGTCCCCCTGGAAACCACGTCCCCAGGTGCCACATCCACTTGACATTTGTCAAGTGCATCGAGCAATGAGAATTGCACGGACTCCACGGGCAGCCTGTGCCAGTGCTTGACAACCCTTGGAGAGGAGAAATTTTTCCCTAAACCCCATCTCCGCCTCCCCTGGCGGAGTGCTGACTTGAGGCCATTTCCTCTTGTCCTGTCCCTCGTTTCCTGGGAGCAGAGCCTGACCTGCCCGAGCCCCAGCCTCGTGTCTGGGAGTTGCAGAGAGCGAGAAGGTTCCTCTCTGATGCTGAGCGGGACTGCAGCCACGTGTCCCCCTCTGGCTGTGCCCGGCCCTGCTGGCCCTGCTGCCCTGCTGGCAGGGCCCTGAGCCCGGGCAGAGCAGTTCCCTGTGCGGGCACAGCCCATGGGGTGCTCCCTGCTGCGGCCTGGCCCGGCCCCAGAGCAGGGTCCCGCTTGCGGGAGGCCCCGGGGTGGCCGCGTGTCTGCAGCCGGCTGTGGCCGGGCAGCTGCCTCGGCCGTGAGGGCTGCAGAGCTGCGGGAGCCCGGGGCTCTGTGCCGGCCGCACTGCGGAGCTGCCCGCTGCAGCCGGCAGGGCCTCAGCGCCCGCCCGCTGCCCTCCCGCCCGCCCGCTCGGAGGCGCCAGGCCCCGCTCGCTGCTCTCATGGTGCCACTCGTGGCCCCAGGGCTCTCCGAGGGCTTCTGCAGGGCCACCTTGCTGCGGCCTTTCAGTCCCTGCCCGAGGCCCAGCAGAGCCCTGCACGGGGGCTGTGTCCAAGGGCCTGCAGGGACAGCAGCAGGGCCGGTGGCTTCCCCGTGACACAGGGCGGCCTTAGGCTGGAGATGGGCAAGAAATTCTGGCCTCTGAGGCTGGCGAGGGCCCGGCCCACGCTGCCCGCAGCAGCTGGCGGTGTTCCAGGCCAGCTTGGCTGGGGCTTGGAGCACCCTGGCCTAGCGGAAGGTGTCCCTGCCCATGGCAGCGGGGCTGGAAGGAGGCAATTTCTAAGGAGCCTTCCCAGCCAAGCCATTCTGTGATTCTGTGATCAGAGGGGCTGGGGACGGCTGGGCCTCATTTCTCATTGGAACCACTTCAGCACTCTGAGTCTGCTGGAGTTCAAGGAGACAGTTGATGAGCCCACATTGACGGCGTGTGACGTTTACCCGTGCTCTAGGTCTGGCTGATATCAATAAAGTCTCGCACAATGCAGATTCTGCAATGTTGCATTTTATTGAAACAAGAGCAAAGCCGTTTCCAGCTTGCCAATCCTAAACATGCTAACTACACAGCATTAATATGGCTCGCAGCTGAGAGCCACACTAGATACGGATTTGCTTGTAAATCAAAATATTATCCTACGTGTTCTAGCTATCTGTTCTATATGCTATCAATATACCTATTTGATGAAACTGACTCCAGACAAAAATGCACTAAAAGCATGAATATGCATCACAATATAGTGACACTACATATGTCCTCTACTGTTATTATTTAAATATAATTACATATTCAACTCTTTAGAATAATATTGCTTCATGACACGAGAATTACCTATTTCATAATTTTGATACTATTTATATTAGTCTGTTGTTTTCTTGTGTTGTATTTTAATATTATATGTGATACATTAATCATTATATGACTATTATATATGATTACATGTTTATAAACATTAAAGTATAAAATATATGAACACTATATATATATATATATCTATCTATATCTATCTAGCTATGAAGTAAAAATCTAGGTTCTTCTATAGATAAAATTTCAGGTCAGCTCCAACACAGCTGGTCCAGAGCTGACCCAAAGGTGTCCCTTCTGGAGTCAAGGAGAGACGCCGTCCATGGACTCATCCCGGGCAAGCAGCGCTGACTTCTCCTCTTGGTCCTTCTTGCTCCATTTCTTTCTTCTTTTCCTCACCCGCATTCCCGCTTCTTTCACATTCCGATTTTTGGCCCTTCTCAAAGGCTGGCAACAAGTGCATGTTGCAAGTGGGATTTGGTGACTTTGGTGCTGCACGTGAGGCATGTTCTCTCTTCAGATGCGCCCTTAGGAATGGGGAAGCGCAAGCCGGGCTTTATGCAGATCTGGGTGTGTTTTTTTGGAAAAATCAAAGGATTCAAGGAGGTAGAAGAAGCCCTGCTGTGGCCCTCCACCTGCTGAGGCAGCAGGAGAGGCTGTGGGACTTTAGCCAGAGCCTGTGCATGCATCCTCTTCTCCTTAAAGGACCAAATTTGTAGGATGAGGTGGCTCTTTGCTGCCAGCTGCCAGCAGCACAAGGCCAAGCACAGGCTCTGTGCTCATAGCCGTGACTCCTCTCCTTCATTCATTCAAAGTTCATTGCGATTGTTTCATCGAGCCACTTTCGCAGAAGCCAGTACTCCAGCATGGCCTGGCTGTACGCGTCCGAGTCCTGCGCCAGGCGATGGAAGAGATTGTGTGTCGTAGCCGTTGGAACATCTGGGGGTACCCTGATGTCACGAGGAAGCCTCTCGTTGCCCACAATGAAGTGGTTGAGGCGTTTTGCTCTGACACATAAAAACAGGCCATCTCTGATCTGCAGCAGTCGCTCCAGGAAATGTCTCCTGCACCACAATGCCACGGGTGTGGCAGCGAGCAGGTGCATGATGAGGGTCTTGATGGCGTAGGTGGAAAAGCAGAAACCCAGCTGGAGACGGGTGAAGAACTGCAGGCATCGGAGGTGCAAACTGTCGGGGGGGGCCTGCCTGGCAATGTGCTTGAAGAACTTCATCTCTGCCACAGCATAAGTCTCAGGCCAGGTTGTGTTTGGGGTATGGGCCTCTCTAGGCTGGCTGCTGACAAAGATGTCTGAGTCGCCTCTCCTTACCCCAAACAACATCTCAATCCTGAAGCTCTCTTCTCCGTTGGTCACCTTGAATTGGCAGGAGCGTCTGGAGGGCAGCAGCATTAAATGCCAACTGTGTGACTGAGGCAAAGCTGGCCAGATTGCTCTCACCAGTTGGTAGAACCAGCGGGCCGTTTTCTGCACGTCGAGGTAGGAGCCGGTGCACAGGGTGTCCAGGAGGCTGGGATCCTGATTCCTCCTCAGCTCCTCCTCGGGGTGGTGCAGGAAGCACAGCATGTTGTCGCCCTGCTGCTCCCTCGTGCAGGTGCACTCCAGCTGCACGCGCACACGGAAGTTCCTCAGCTGCGTGTGCCCTGCAGTGTCCAGCTCCAGGTGGAAGCTGTGGCCTCGGGGAGGGGTCATGGGTACGAGCACGCGGTACACAACGTCCTGCTCGCGGGGACTCCAACCTTCAAAGGCGCTGCCCACCCCGATGGCTCGTTGCAGGACTGGGTAGAAACTGTTTGACAAGACACGACCAAAGAAAGTGGCATAGTTGTCCATCAGGTCAGTTATCCACTCACAGCCTCTCTGCAGGTCCTGGACAGGCCACTGGATGCGGTCCGTCAAAACTACACCGATGATTTCCCCAAAAACCTCCTCTATTTCTCGGAGTAAATCTTCACGGTTGTTTTCTGCAGCTGCATCCTCATTGACAGCTCCGTTTCCACCACGATCTGCCTCATTTGCAGCAGCATTGCCCGCTTGCTGTACGTTGCCGTCATCATTGTTGTCTTCCTCCCGATTCGCATTGCCTTCTTCATTTCCAACAGCTTCTTCTCCGTTTGCATCCCCGTTTCTGACTCCCTCTTCATTTGCGCCATCATTTTCTTCTTCGTTCCTCTCTCTCCTCAGGCTCCTTTCCCATCCCATAAACCATAGGAGCAAGACGAGGACCAGGAGCACAGCAACAGTCACGAGCTGCAAGTACTGTTGGGCTTCACTCTTCCGGATGAGCCGCTCCACTTCCTGCTCCAGCAGGAGCCTCTCGCGTTCCAGCTGCTGGGCACGCAGTTCCATGCGCCGACGAGCTTCCTCATCCCAATCCCCCACAGGCTGTGGGTAAAGGGTGAGGCTCTTCAAGAGCATGAAAAGGAACACGACGGAATTCATGGTCTGCAGGAGGATGGAGAGAAGGCCTTGAGTCATGCTGCGAAGGAGGGAACTACTGGTTGCGGGAGGGAGGGCAGCAGGGATCTGCTCAGGGATCTGAGGGCAGGAAGGACAGGGCCCCAGACAGCTGGCAGGCAGCAAGGCCTGTCCTGCTGACCCAGCAGCAGCAGCAGCAGCTGCAGCAGCGTGGCCTGCCCGAGGCTCTCCCACGAGGGGATGTCCCCACACTCAGGGGGAGAAGCCAGCCCCGGGTGCAGCGTTTCCACCCTGGCCCTTGTCCCCAGCCCAGCCTCCCCAGCACGTGTGCACTCACCGCTTGCCCAAGCAGTGAAGGCCAGCGTTACCTGCTGGGGCCTTTTGGAGCTGCCCCCATTGTGACATGTCCCCTGTGATGTCACGGGTGTCACAGCACATCACAGCCCAGCCAGCCCCACCCTTTGTCCCCACCCCCACTCAGCCACTCACAGTGGTCCTGGTGTGCTGTTTAAGGCTGCCTTGGAGGGAATCTTCTTCCAAGAACTCCCACTGTTCTTTCTTTTGGATTTGTTTTCATCTGCCCTCCACTGACAATCTCCCACATCTCCATGTTGGAAGGCACGCTTGAGGATCATTGAGTCTAACTTTTGACTCCTCACTGCTTGAGCTACACGTCAATCTCTGAGTCAGCGAGGTTGAAAAGGTCCCTGAAGATCACACAGTCCAACTGCAACCTTAACGCTGCCTATTGCGCCAATCAGCCAGGTCCTCAAATGCCACATCCCCATGACTTTTAAACCTTTCTGAAGGTGCTGGCTCAGCCATTTCCCTAGGCAGCAGCCTGTTCCCAAGCTAGACAGCCTTTTTGTTGAAGGAAGATTTCCTAGAGGTCCAATCTAAACCTCCCGGGGTGCAACTTGAGGTCATTTTCCTCTGGTTTCTTCCTGTTGGTTGTTCCCTGGGCTACTAGCATGAGCCCCACTGAGCTCCAACCTCCTTTCAGGAACCAGGGGCATGGTGTCAGGTGCTTGGGCTGAGGTGAAGGCAGCTCCTGGCAGAGGAGAGAAAGCTGGTGCTTTTGCACTGCACTTCCCATCACCCAGTGGGACAAAAGCGGCTGTGGGTGGGGAGAAGAGTTTCAGGTTGCCCGGAAGCATTTCCGTGTGAGGAGAACCTTAGTCCCAAACACATCAACCAAGGGAATCCACCCCCTTCCAAGCCGAAGGAAAAATCAGAATTTTCCTGGTAGAAAATGGAAAGGTTTGGAATGAAAGTCAGTGCTGGAATGTCCCCGGATGCCCGTGTGGATTTTGCAACCCTGCAAGGCCGGACTGTGAGGAGGGGATCCCAAGAAACGCCCTCTTGCTCGGGGGCCTTCCATGGCACGGCAGCACAAGTGAGAGCCCTTGCTTGGCCTTTGCCTTCAGCAAGGCCCCGGGGTGGGCCAAGCCTCAATGCCCTGGGAAAGCAGCTCAGATTGGCCGTGCCCAGCATGAAGGACGCCAGAGGACAGAGAGGCAGGCTCAGCAGCGTGCTAGTGGAGTCCAGCTTAGGCTGCAGCTTTCTGCCCTTGTACCTCTGGAGCCTTGGAGGGGAAGGCTGCGTGGCTTGCGGTGACTTTCACCAGCGCTCCTGCTAACAGCACTGGGCACCCCAAGGCTCTTTGGTCTCAGCGCAGGCAAGAGCAGGAAGAAACAAACCCTCACCTGGCTTTGTAAACCCCTGAGACAAGCAAAGACGAGCAGTGTGCGGAGAAGGGACCATCAGCACTGCGCAGCAGCTTCTCTCCGCCATAAATCACAGAAAATTCAAACATTACTGGTTGGCTTTGGCCTTTGTGTTGTGTTTTATTTGGAGCTTTGTCCCTCAAAGGAAAACCTGTTGCATTTGCCATATTGCACAGCTGGATTGCAGTGCTCCGCTCTCTGACTGGGAGCTGCCTAGATGGAACTCACCAGTGTGCCTTTGCCCCTCTCTTTCTTCGCTTACGATGTGTCAGTTCCAGAGGTTGACGGGTAACATCAGCGTTTCCCTTTTCTCCCCTTGTGCTCAGGAGCTGGGGGAGCTGCTGACATCCTCTCCTGCCCCAGCTTGACCCTAGAAGGTTTCTGCAGTAGGGGAAGGTGGCACGTAGCCAGTGGCTCAGCTGCCAGCACCGGTGCTAGCCAACGGGGAAGGCTCATCTCTATGGCTTGAGTCAGCTCACAGCTGCCAGCACCTGCACTGTGTCCTGCCCCACATTCGTCCTGCCACGCAGTCGGAGGGCACAAAAGTCCCCCTGGAAACCACGTCCCCAGGTGCCACATCCACTTGACATTTGTCAAGTGCATCGAGCAATGAGAATTGCACGGACTCCACGGGCAGCCTGTGCCAGTGCTTGACAACCCTTGGAGAGGAGAAATTTTTCCCTAAACCCCATCTCCGCCTCCCCTGGCGGAGTGCTGACTTGAGGCCATTTCCTCTTGTCCTGTCCCTCGTTTCCTGGGAGCAGAGCCTGACCTGCCCGAGCCCCAGCCTCGTGTCTGGGAGTTGCAGAGAGCGAGAAGGTTCCTCTCTGATGCTGAGCGGGACTGCAGCCACGTGTCCCCCTCTGGCTGTGCCCGGCCCTGCTGGCCCTGCTGCCCTGCTGGCAGGGCCCTGAGCCCGGGCAGAGCAGTTCCCTGTGCGGGCACAGCCCATGGGGTGCTCCCTGCTGCGGCCTGGCCCGGCCCCAGAGCAGGGTCCCGCTTGCGGGAGGCCCCGGGGTGGCCGCGTGTCTGCAGCCGGCTGTGGCCGGGCAGCTGCCTCGGCCGTGAGGGCTGCAGAGCTGCGGGAGCCCGGGGCTCTGTGCCGGCCGCACTGCGGAGCTGCCCGCTGCAGCCGGCAGGGCCTCAGCGCCCGCCCGCTGCCCTCCCGCCCGCCCGCTCGGAGGCGCCAGGCCCCGCTCGCTGCTCTCATGGTGCCACTCGTGGCCCCAGGGCTCTCCGAGGGCTTCTGCAGGGCCACCTTGCTGCGGCCTTTCAGTCCCTGCCCGAGGCCCAGCAGAGCCCTGCACGGGGGCTGTGTCCAAGGGCCTGCAGGGACAGCAGCAGGGCCGGTGGCTTCCCCGTGACACAGGGCGGCCTTAGGCTGGAGATGGGCAAGAAATTCTGGCCTCTGAGGCTGGCGAGGGCCCGGCCCACGCTGCCCGCAGCAGCTGGCGGTGTTCCAGGCCAGCTTGGCTGGGGCTTGGAGCACCCTGGCCTAGCGGAAGGTGTCCCTGCCCATGGCAGCGGGGCTGGAAGGAGGCAATTTCTAAGGAGCCTTCCCAGCCAAGCCATTCTGTGATTCTGTGATCAGAGGGGCTGGGGACGGCTGGGCCTCATTTCTCATTGGAACCACTTCAGCACTCTGAGTCTGCTGGAGTTCAAGGAGACAGTTGATGAGCCCACATTGACGGCGTGTGACGTTTACCCGTGCTCTAGGTCTGGCTGATATCAATAAAGTCTCGCACAATGCAGATTCTGCAATGTTGCATTTTATTGAAACAAGAGCAAAGCCGTTTCCAGCTTGCCAATCCTAAACATGCTAACTACACAGCATTAATATGGCTCGCAGCTGAGAGCCACACTAGATACGGATTTGCTTGTAAATCAAAATATTATCCTACGTGTTCTAGCTATCTGTTCTATATGCTATCAATATACCTATTTGATGAAACTGACTCCAGACAAAAATGCACTAAAAGCATGAATATGCATCACAATATAGTGACACTACATATGTCCTCTACTGTTATTATTTAAATATAATTACATATTCAACTCTTTAGAATAATATTGCTTCATGACACGAGAATTACCTATTTCATAATTTTGATACTATTTATATTAGTCTGTTGTTTTCTTGTGTTGTATTTTAATATTATATGTGATACATTAATCATTATATGACTATTATATATGATTACATGTTTATAAACATTAAAGTATAAAATATATGAACACTATATATATATATATATATCTATCTATATCTATCTAGCTATGAAGTAAAAATCTAGGTTCTTCTATAGATAAAATTTCAGGTCAGCTCCAACACAGCTGGTCCAGAGCTGACCCAAAGGTGTCCCTTCTGGAGTCAAGGAGAGACGCCGTCCATGGACTCATCCCGGGCAAGCAGCGCTGACTTCTCCTCTTGGTCCTTCTTGCTCCATTTCTTTCTTCTTTTCCTCACCCGCATTCCCGCTTCTTTCACATTCCGATTTTTGGCCCTTCTCAAAGGCTGGCAACAAGTGCATGTTGCAAGTGGGATTTGGTGACTTTGGTGCTGCACGTGAGGCATGTTCTCTCTTCAGATGCGCCCTTAGGAATGGGGAAGCGCAAGCCGGGCTTTATGCAGATCTGGGTGTGTTTTTTTGGAAAAATCAAAGGATTCAAGGAGGTAGAAGAAGCCCTGCTGTGGCCCTCCACCTGCTGAGGCAGCAGGAGAGGCTGTGGGACTTTAGCCAGAGCCTGTGCATGCATCCTCTTCTCCTTAAAGGACCAAATTTGTAGGATGAGGTGGCTCTTTGCTGCCAGCTGCCAGCAGCACAAGGCCAAGCACAGGCTCTGTGCTCATAGCCGTGACTCCTCTCCTTCATTCATTCAAAGTTCATTGCGATTGTTTCATCGAGCCACTTTCGCAGAAGCCAGTACTCCAGCATGGCCTGGCTGTACGCGTCCGAGTCCTGCGCCAGGCGATGGAAGAGATTGTGTGTCGTAGCCGTTGGAACATCTGGGGGTACCCTGATGTCACGAGGAAGCCTCTCGTTGCCCACAATGAAGTGGTTGAGGCGTTTTGCTCTGACACATAAAAACAGGCCATCTCTGATCTGCAGCAGTCGCTCCAGGAAATGTCTCCTGCACCACAATGCCACGGGTGTGGCAGCGAGCAGGTGCATGATGAGGGTCTTGATGGCGTAGGTGGAAAAGCAGAAACCCAGCTGGAGACGGGTGAAGAACTGCAGGCATCGGAGGTGCAAACTGTCGGGGGGGGCCTGCCTGGCAATGTGCTTGAAGAACTTCATCTCTGCCACAGCATAAGTCTCAGGCCAGGTTGTGTTTGGGGTATGGGCCTCTCTAGGCTGGCTGCTGACAAAGATGTCTGAGTCGCCTCTCCTTACCCCAAACAACATCTCAATCCTGAAGCTCTCTTCTCCGTTGGTCACCTTGAATTGGCAGGAGCGTCTGGAGGGCAGCAGCATTAAATGCCAACTGTGTGACTGAGGCAAAGCTGGCCAGATTGCTCTCACCAGTTGGTAGAACCAGCGGGCCGTTTTCTGCACGTCGAGGTAGGAGCCGGTGCACAGGGTGTCCAGGAGGCTGGGATCCTGATTCCTCCTCAGCTCCTCCTCGGGGTGGTGCAGGAAGCACAGCATGTTGTCGCCCTGCTGCTCCCTCGTGCAGGTGCACTCCAGCTGCACGCGCACACGGAAGTTCCTCAGCTGCGTGTGCCCTGCAGTGTCCAGCTCCAGGTGGAAGCTGTGGCCTCGGGGAGGGGTCATGGGTACGAGCACGCGGTACACAACGTCCTGCTCGCGGGGACTCCAACCTTCAAAGGCGCTGCCCACCCCGATGGCTCGTTGCAGGACTGGGTAGAAACTGTTTGACAAGACACGACCAAAGAAAGTGGCATAGTTGTCCATCAGGTCAGTTATCCACTCACAGCCTCTCTGCAGGTCCTGGACAGGCCACTGGATGCGGTCCGTCAAAACTACACCGATGATTTCCCCAAAAACCTCCTCTATTTCTCGGAGTAAATCTTCACGGTTGTTTTCTGCAGCTGCATCCTCATTGACAGCTCCGTTTCCACCACGATCTGCCTCATTTGCAGCAGCATTGCCCGCTTGCTGTACGTTGCCGTCATCATTGTTGTCTTCCTCCCGATTCGCATTGCCTTCTTCATTTCCAACAGCTTCTTCTCCGTTTGCATCCCCGTTTCTGACTCCCTCTTCATTTGCGCCATCATTTTCTTCTTCGTTCCTCTCTCTCCTCAGGCTCCTTTCCCATCCCATAAACCATAGGAGCAAGACGAGGACCAGGAGCACAGCAACAGTCACGAGCTGCAAGTACTGTTGGGCTTCACTCTTCCGGATGAGCCGCTCCACTTCCTGCTCCAGCAGGAGCCTCTCGCGTTCCAGCTGCTGGGCACGCAGTTCCATGCGCCGACGAGCTTCCTCATCCCAATCCCCCACAGGCTGTGGGTAAAGGGTGAGGCTCTTCAAGAGCATGAAAAGGAACACGACGGAATTCATGGTCTGCAGGAGGATGGAGAGAAGGCCTTGAGTCATGCTGCGAAGGAGGGAACTACTGGTTGCGGGAGGGAGGGCAGCAGGGATCTGCTCAGGGATCTGAGGGCAGGAAGGACAGGGCCCCAGACAGCTGGCAGGCAGCAAGGCCTGTCCTGCTGACCCAGCAGCAGCAGCAGCAGCTGCAGCAGCGTGGCCTGCCCGAGGCTCTCCCACGAGGGGATGTCCCCACACTCAGGGGGAGAAGCCAGCCCCGGGTGCAGCGTTTCCACCCTGGCCCTTGTCCCCAGCCCAGCCTCCCCAGCACGTGTGCACTCACCGCTTGCCCAAGCAGTGAAGGCCAGCGTTACCTGCTGGGGCCTTTTGGAGCTGCCCCCATTGTGACATGTCCCCTGTGATGTCACGGGTGTCACAGCACATCACAGCCCAGCCAGCCCCACCCTTTGTCCCCACCCCCACTCAGCCACTCACAGTGGTCCTGGTGTGCTGTTTAAGGCTGCCTTGGAGGGAATCTTCTTCCAAGAACTCCCACTGTTCTTTCTTTTGGATTTGTTTTCATCTGCCCTCCACTGACAATCTCCCACATCTCCATGTTGGAAGGCACGCTTGAGGATCATTGAGTCTAACTTTTGACTCCTCACTGCTTGAGCTACACGTCAATCTCTGAGTCAGCGAGGTTGAAAAGGTCCCTGAAGATCACACAGTCCAACTGCAACCTTAACGCTGCCTATTGCGCCAATCAGCCAGGTCCTCAAATGCCACATCCCCATGACTTTTAAACCTTTCTGAAGGTGCTGGCTCAGCCATTTCCCTAGGCAGCAGCCTGTTCCCAAGCTAGACAGCCTTTTTGTTGAAGGAAGATTTCCTAGAGGTCCAATCTAAACCTCCCGGGGTGCAACTTGAGGTCATTTTCCTCTGGTTTCTTCCTGTTGGTTGTTCCCTGGGCTACTAGCATGAGCCCCACTGAGCTCCAACCTCCTTTCAGGAACCAGGGGCATGGTGTCAGGTGCTTGGGCTGAGGTGAAGGCAGCTCCTGGCAGAGGAGAGAAAGCTGGTGCTTTTGCACTGCACTTCCCATCACCCAGTGGGACAAAAGCGGCTGTGGGTGGGGAGAAGAGTTTCAGGTTGCCCGGAAGCATTTCCGTGTGAGGAGAACCTTAGTCCCAAACACATCAACCAAGGGAATCCACCCCCTTCCAAGCCGAAGGAAAAATCAGAATTTTCCTGGTAGAAAATGGAAAGGTTTGGAATGAAAGTCAGTGCTGGAATGTCCCCGGATGCCCGTGTGGATTTTGCAACCCTGCAAGGCCGGACTGTGAGGAGGGGATCCCAAGAAACGCCCTCTTGCTCGGGGGCCTTCCATGGCACGGCAGCACAAGTGAGAGCCCTTGCTTGGCCTTTGCCTTCAGCAAGGCCCCGGGGTGGGCCAAGCCTCAATGCCCTGGGAAAGCAGCTCAGATTGGCCGTGCCCAGCATGAAGGACGCCAGAGGACAGAGAGGCAGGCTCAGCAGCGTGCTAGTGGAGTCCAGCTTAGGCTGCAGCTTTCTGCCCTTGTACCTCTGGAGCCTTGGAGGGGAAGGCTGCGTGGCTTGCGGTGACTTTCACCAGCGCTCCTGCTAACAGCACTGGGCACCCCAAGGCTCTTTGGTCTCAGCGCAGGCAAGAGCAGGAAGAAACAAACCCTCACCTGGCTTTGTAAACCCCTGAGACAAGCAAAGACGAGCAGTGTGCGGAGAAGGGACCATCAGCACTGCGCAGCAGCTTCTCTCCGCCATAAATCACAGAAAATTCAAACATTACTGGTTGGCTTTGGCCTTTGTGTTGTGTTTTATTTGGAGCTTTGTCCCTCAAAGGAAAACCTGTTGCATTTGCCATATTGCACAGCTGGATTGCAGTGCTCCGCTCTCTGACTGGGAGCTGCCTAGATGGAACTCACCAGTGTGCCTTTGCCCCTCTCTTTCTTCGCTTACGATGTGTCAGTTCCAGAGGTTGACGGGTAACATCAGCGTTTCCCTTTTCTCCCCTTGTGCTCAGGAGCTGGGGGAGCTGCTGACATCCTCTCCTGCCCCAGCTTGACCCTAGAAGGTTTCTGCAGTAGGGGAAGGTGGCACGTAGCCAGTGGCTCAGCTGCCAGCACCGGTGCTAGCCAACGGGGAAGGCTCATCTCTATGGCTTGAGTCAGCTCACAGCTGCCAGCACCTGCACTGTGTCCTGCCCCACATTCGTCCTGCCACGCAGTCGGAGGGCACAAAAGTCCCCCTGGAAACCACGTCCCCAGGTGCCACATCCACTTGACATTTGTCAAGTGCATCGAGCAATGAGAATTGCACGGACTCCACGGGCAGCCTGTGCCAGTGCTTGACAACCCTTGGAGAGGAGAAATTTTTCCCTAAACCCCATCTCCGCCTCCCCTGGCGGAGTGCTGACTTGAGGCCATTTCCTCTTGTCCTGTCCCTCGTTTCCTGGGAGCAGAGCCTGACCTGCCCGAGCCCCAGCCTCGTGTCTGGGAGTTGCAGAGAGCGAGAAGGTTCCTCTCTGATGCTGAGCGGGACTGCAGCCACGTGTCCCCCTCTGGCTGTGCCCGGCCCTGCTGGCCCTGCTGCCCTGCTGGCAGGGCCCTGAGCCCGGGCAGAGCAGTTCCCTGTGCGGGCACAGCCCATGGGGTGCTCCCTGCTGCGGCCTGGCCCGGCCCCAGAGCAGGGTCCCGCTTGCGGGAGGCCCCGGGGTGGCCGCGTGTCTGCAGCCGGCTGTGGCCGGGCAGCTGCCTCGGCCGTGAGGGCTGCAGAGCTGCGGGAGCCCGGGGCTCTGTGCCGGCCGCACTGCGGAGCTGCCCGCTGCAGCCGGCAGGGCCTCAGCGCCCGCCCGCTGCCCTCCCGCCCGCCCGCTCGGAGGCGCCAGGCCCCGCTCGCTGCTCTCATGGTGCCACTCGTGGCCCCAGGGCTCTCCGAGGGCTTCTGCAGGGCCACCTTGCTGCGGCCTTTCAGTCCCTGCCCGAGGCCCAGCAGAGCCCTGCACGGGGGCTGTGTCCAAGGGCCTGCAGGGACAGCAGCAGGGCCGGTGGCTTCCCCGTGACACAGGGCGGCCTTAGGCTGGAGATGGGCAAGAAATTCTGGCCTCTGAGGCTGGCGAGGGCCCGGCCCACGCTGCCCGCAGCAGCTGGCGGTGTTCCAGGCCAGCTTGGCTGGGGCTTGGAGCACCCTGGCCTAGCGGAAGGTGTCCCTGCCCATGGCAGCGGGGCTGGAAGGAGGCAATTTCTAAGGAGCCTTCCCAGCCAAGCCATTCTGTGATTCTGTGATCAGAGGGGCTGGGGACGGCTGGGCCTCATTTCTCATTGGAACCACTTCAGCACTCTGAGTCTGCTGGAGTTCAAGGAGACAGTTGATGAGCCCACATTGACGGCGTGTGACGTTTACCCGTGCTCTAGGTCTGGCTGATATCAATAAAGTCTCGCACAATGCAGATTCTGCAATGTTGCATTTTATTGAAACAAGAGCAAAGCCGTTTCCAGCTTGCCAATCCTAAACATGCTAACTACACAGCATTAATATGGCTCGCAGCTGAGAGCCACACTAGATACGGATTTGCTTGTAAATCAAAATATTATCCTACGTGTTCTATCTATCTGTTCTATATGCTATCAATATACCTATTTGATGAAACTGACTCCAGACAAAAATGCACTAAAAGCATGAATATGCATCACAATAGATAGTGACACTTCATGTGTCCTCTATTGTTATTATTTAAATATAATTACATATTCAACTCTTTAGAATAATATTGCTTCATGACACGAGAATTACCTATTTCATAATTTTGATACTATTTATATTAGTCTGTTGTTTTCTTGTGTTGTATTTTAATATTATATGTGATACATTAATCATTATATGACTATTATATATGATTACATGTTTATAAACATTAAAGTATAAAATATATGAACACTATATATATATATATCTATCTATATCTATCTAGCTATGAAGTAAAAATCTAGGTTCTTCTATAGATAAAATTTCAGGTCAGCTCCAACACAGCTGGTCCAGAGCTGACCCAAAGGTGTCCCTTCTGGAGTCAAGGAGAGACGCCGTCCATGGACTCATCCCGGGCAAGCAGCGCTGACTTCTCCTCTTGGTCCTTCTTGCTCCATTTCTTTCTTCTTTTCCTCACCCGCATTCCCGCTTCTTTCACATTCCGATTTTTGGCCCTTCTCAAAGGCTGGCAACAAGTGCATGTTGCAAGTGGGATTTGGTGACTTTGGTGCTGCACGTGAGGCATGTTCTCTCTTCAGATGCGCCCTTAGGAATGGGGAAGCGCAAGCCGGGCTTTATGCAGATCTGGGTGTGTTTTTTTGGAAAAATCAAAGGATTCAAGGAGGTAGAAGAAGCCCTGCTGTGGCCCTCCACCTGCTGAGGCAGCAGGAGAGGCTGTGGGACTTTAGCCAGAGCCTGTGCATGCATCCTCTTCTCCTTAAAGGACCAAATTTGTAGGATGAGGTGGCTCTTTGCTGCCAGCTGCCAGCAGCACAAGGCCAAGCACAGGCTCTGTGCTCATAGCCGTGACTCCTCTCCTTCATTCATTCAAAGTTCATTGCGATTGTTTCATCGAGCCACTTTCGCAGAAGCCAGTACTCCAGCATGGCCTGGCTGTACGCGTCCGAGTCCTGCGCCAGGCGATGGAAGAGATTGTGTGTCGTAGCCGTTGGAACATCTGGGGGTACCCTGATGTCACGAGGAAGCCTCTCGTTGCCCACAATGAAGTGGTTGAGGCGTTTTGCTCTGACACATAAAAACAGGCCATCTCTGATCTGCAGCAGTCGCTCCAGGAAATGTCTCCTGCACCACAATGCCACGGGTGTGGCAGCGAGCAGGTGCATGATGAGGGTCTTGATGGCGTAGGTGGAAAAGCAGAAACCCAGCTGGAGACGGGTGAAGAACTGCAGGCATCGGAGGTGCAAACTGTCGGGGGGGGCCTGCCTGGCAATGTGCTTGAAGAACTTCATCTCTGCCACAGCATAAGTCTCAGGCCAGGTTGTGTTTGGGGTATGGGCCTCTCTAGGCTGGCTGCTGACAAAGATGTCTGAGTCGCCTCTCCTTACCCCAAACAACATCTCAATCCTGAAGCTCTCTTCTCCGTTGGTCACCTTGAATTGGCAGGAGCGTCTGGAGGGCAGCAGCGTTAAATGCCAACCGTGTGACTGAGGCAAAGCTGGCCAGATTGCTCTCACCAGTTGGCAGAACCAGCGGGCCGTTTTCTGCACGTCGAGGTAGGAGCCGGTGCACAGGGTGTCCAGGAGGCTGGGATCCTGATTCCTCCTCAGCTCCTCCTCGGGGTGGTGCAGGAAGCACAGCATGTTGTCGCCCTGCTGCTCCCTCGTGCAGGTGCACTCCAGCTGCACGCGCACACGGAAGTTCCTCAGCTGCGTGTGCCCTGCAGTGTCCAGCTCCAGGTGGAAGCTGTGGCCTCGGGGAGGGGTCATGGGTACGAGCACGCGGTACACAACGTCCTGCTCGCGGGGACTCCAACCTTCAAAGGCGCTGCCCACCCCGATGGCTCGTTGCAGGACTGGGTAGAAACTGTTTGACAAGACACGACCAAAGAAAGTGGCATAGTTGTCCATCAGGTCAGTTATCCACTCACAGCCTCTCTGCAGGTCCTGGACAGGCCACTGGATGCGGTCCGTCAAAACTACACCGATGATTTCCCCAAAAACCTCCTCTATTTCTCGGAGTAAATCTTCACGGTTGTTTTCTGCAGCTGCATCCTCATTGACAGCTCCGTTTCCACCACGATCTGCCTCATTTGCAGCAGCATTGCCCGCTTGCTGTACGTTGCCGTCATCATTGTTGTCTTCCTCCCGATTCGCATTGCCTTCTTCATTTCCAACAGCTTCTTCTCCGTTTGCATCCCCGTTTCTGACTCCCTCTTCATTTGCGCCATCATTTTCTTCTTCGTTCCTCTCTCTCCTCAGGCTCCTTTCCCATCCCATAAACCATAGGAGCAAGACGAGGACCAGGAGCACAGCAACAGTCACGAGCTGCAAGTACTGTTGGGCTTCACTCTTCCGGATGAGCCGCTCCACTTCCTGCTCCAGCAGGAGCCTCTCGCGTTCCAGCTGCTGGGCACGCAGTTCCATGCGCCGACGAGCTTCCTCATCCCAATCCCCCTTACAGGCTGTGGGTAAAGGGTGAGGCTCTTCAAGAGCATGAAAAGGAACACGACGGAATTCATGGTCTGCAGGAGGATGGAGAGAAGGCCTTGAGTCATGCTGCGAAGGAGGGAACTACTGGTTGCGGGAGGGAGGGCAGCAGGGATCTGCTCAGGGATCTGAGGGCAGGAAGGACAGGGCCCCAGACAGCTGGCAGGCAGCAAGGCCTGTCCTGCTGACCCAGCAGCAGCAGCAGCAGCTGCAGCAGCGTGGCCTGCCCGAGGCTCTCCCACGAGGGGATGTCCCCACACTCAGGGGGAGAAGCCAGCCCCGGGTGCAGCGTTTCCACCCTGGCCCTTGTCCCCAGCCCAGCCTCCCCAGCACGTGTGCACTCACCGCTTGCCCAAGCAGTGAAGGCCAGCGTTACCTGCTGGGGCCTTTTGGAGCTGCCCCCATTGTGACATGTCCCCTGTGATGTCACGGGTGTCACAGCACATCACAGCCCAGCCAGCCCCACCCTTTGTCCCCACCCCCACTCAGCCTCTTGTGTAGCCTGAAGCAATCAAAATCTGGCTATCCGCAAAGTGCACACTGAACTGCAGGTTAAGTATTGTAAGGACTACAGATGTGGGTCCTGTGAGAACCTTCTACGAGGGTTATAGGTACAGCTTGAGCAGCTCTTGTGCTGATAGAATTCATAGTGCACCAGAAGATCTGACTGCGGTGGGTCTGAATGTGTGGTACCACTAAAGAGCCTCTGTATCTTCTCTGTTGTTTCATAGGAGTATCCACCCATCCTTGACTCCCTGGGGAGGCGGTGCCGCATTCCTGAGCACACAGGACATGGAGAAGACACGGCTTTGACAGCACTGGAAATTGTTGCAGCACCTTTCTCCAACAGCAAAAGTTAACTCTGGGAGTCTGATCTGAAGATGAAGAGGCCATGGCAAGGAACCTGGAACTAGAGACTCCTGTTACCATATGGACATTGAATACCCTCCCTTTTTGAGAGAGTCCAATCCCTCTGGAAGTTTCACGCTGTGCAAAGATGCTAATAACTGGCATCTTGAGCAAATGCTGTGTTGAATGTCTGTGCCTCACTTTGACGGGGAATGCAGGCACCAGTACTCACTGCTTGTGGTTGGTTGACCTTGGCTGGACAGAGAGAGAAAATAAGGAGTAAAGACTTGTGGGCTGAGACAAGAACAGAGAGATTGCTCAGGCTCATCTGGGGGAAAACATTTATAATTTGCTACCAATCAAATCAGATTGGGATAATAAAAAATAAAACCAAACTTTAAAATATCTTTACCACACCTCTCCTTTCTTCCTGGGCTCAACTGATCACTGTTGGCAATGCTGTGGGCCAGGACTCACAAAGCACTCGGGTGGTTCTCCATGCAGGGTTGCCTGACACGGGAGCCCTTACCTCCTGAACACCAGAGGTCTTAGCCTCTGGGCAAGTGACCAGCTCCTGGATTTTCTTCACTCATGAATATCAGCCCATTTCCTTGACAGCTGATAGCTATCCGTAGGAATTTGGCTTTGCAGACCTGAAATAACAAACTAGGAAGTATGAGGATCTCTGTGGAATCCAGCTTTAGCCTAAGTGTTTAATAATCTGGCTTAAGATCACAGCATAAAAACCGAAATTACCCACATTTGAAGACTGAATGTTCTGACCAGTTATGAGGAATAGATATTTATAGGAGAACTGTAAGAAAGTGTAAAAAATTCGGATCATTTAATGGTTTTAGCCCTAAGCACAACAGGAAGTACAACCACAATCACATGGTAAGTAATTCCCATGGAAACTGATAATATTTGCCATTAAACTGAAATTTATTTCAGGCTAGAATCTGCCTAAGGACACAGAATGCATAATGCTGCAGCAAGGTGCCATATGTAGAAAAATAAAATTGCTAAACTATGACTGAAGTGTGGAGGAGGAAAAGCAAGACTCATTGTAATAAAATCCTGTTCCAGCACATCATGTTACAGGACAAGAAATGCTCCCTGCCCTCAGTTACCACTGGATCTCACTGCCTGGATTTCCCTACAATGGACTGGGTAAATAATGAAGGTGGAAAAAGTCAGCATGGCTCCTCCTTCCCTGGTCTCTTAACTGCATCATGGATCTCTCCTAGCCCAGGAACAAAAAGGATTAATTAACTGCCTTACCAGACATACTACCTCCATGTCTGCCAAGGCTATCAGCAGCCCACCCGAGCTTCTATCCTCTGTGGCCCAGGATCCACCTCCAGCCCAAACCAGGGCTGTCAGTCCTTGTTCCACTGGCACTGCAGATTTCCCATTCCAGCTTGCCCAGCCCAGCCATGGGTCCCAAAAAGCCAAGCCCACCAGTAGACTCTGCCAGGCCTGATCCCCACAGCCCGGCCTGGCTGAGTTGCAGGATGACCGCCTGTCTTGAGCTCATCCTGTCTCATCACCATGAACATGCTCCATGAATACCTAGCAGGGCTGGCTGAACCTGCTGAGACTCCCCAGGTCTGCTCTGCTCCCTGGATGGGGGCAGTGGGACAGACAGACCCAGCTCCCAAGCCCTGAGGGAACTGCCAGCCCCCACTGAACCTGGGAGCGGGGTTTGCTGTGCCATGATAGCCATGTTCTGCCACCAGAAAACTCCACCCCAACTCACCACAGTGTCAGGCAGCCCAGTGGATCTTGTTGCTGTAAGTACAAACCACAGGTTGGGTGGCAGTAGGACAGTCCTGAGGGAACTGGACCAGCAGAATTCCTGTCAATTTATGGGTTGTGGAGAAGTTCTTGGTAGCTGGATCTGTTGGTTTTCCCACAACTGAAAGCTGCAGTGATGAGGCCTCACTTCCATTTCTTCAGCTCCTTCTTGAGAAACAAATGCCATTGAATAGGTCTGTCAGACCATATGGCCCAAGGTGTCAGGGAACACAAGAGAAGAGATGCTGCCAGCAGAAATTTGTATTGATTAACTTTCCATTAATTTGCCTTGCAGTGTTCAAGGCCAGGTTGGATGAGGCCCTGAGCATGACCCTTCCTAACATAGTGGGTGAATTCCTTGCCCATGGCAAAGGGGTTGGAAGTAGATTATTTTTAAGGTTTTTCCAACCCAAACCATTCTATGGCTTCTTCGATTTCTATGATAACTTGCACCTAGGTGAGATGTATTCATATTTCCCAATGTACAAAGGCAATGGAGGCTGGTTCACCAGGTACAGTGTCCCCATTTACCTTCCCAGCTATCTAGACAGGTTATCAGAGTGGTTCTGAAGCAGGTGTGAGATGCCAGCATCAGCCTTTGGATGTGGATGTTGTACCCACAGCAGCTCCCAGCACTTGGGAAGTGCTCAGTTTTCATAACTGGCATGAATGGTGTCAAGCTAAACCAGCATCCAGACCCCTGTGGGGAAACTGAGTCAATAATGGTTCTTTGTCTAAGCCCCTGACACTCAGCAGCTACAACAAGCAGTACAGCTCTAGCAGCCTCCAGCAAGAGCATGTTTTTCAGTTTTTAATCTAGACAAAATAAAAAGAGGAGAACAGTCACTGGTAATGTAAAATACTCTTACCTTTATGAGGAGTGGCTTCAAGTACAGCATTCCTCTGAGTGAATTCCCCCTTCCTTTCTCCCTCAAAGCAACTTGTCTGTAAACATCCCAGTCGTGAACTGGGCTTTTCCTCCCTTGTTCCCTGTGGAAGTGTCAACTCAAGTATGAACAAGATGCTGTGTGATGGGACACTCCTCTCACATCCAAACAATCTGTAGTGATTATTAAAGATACACAGGCAGGTATTAAAGATTCTTCATATGAAGAAACAGACTGAGAAAAGTTGATGTGTATTCCCTGTTCCAGAGCTAGAGAAAAACCAAGGTCACCAAACTTCCTTGCAGTCAAAGGTTTCTGGAGGTGCAGGCACAAATAGCCCCTTGGAGAGGGGCTTAGAGGGAAACCCAATCTAGTGTATATATATATATATATATACACACAGACTGGAGGAGACAGCATAAGAAAGATGAGATTTCTTGGCATCTTATCCACCCAATCAAACCACTGCAGCTGCCATCCATATCTAAATTATCACGATCTTCCACAAGTTTCATGTTTTTTCCATCCATTTTCTCCCCAGATGAACTGAGGAAATAATCCACTTTTATTATCATCATGTCTGTTGAGAATGATGAAGATACGTTGCATTTGTACATGTAAAGGGCTTTATCTTGTCTCACAGGGCTGGGAGACTGAGAGACACAGAAGGATGAAGCCATGGTTGTCCTTATTTCAGAGCAATCATTTAAATCTGAGGAAGAAGCACACCTTTGACGTGTAACTTCAAAAGAAGTTAAAGGAAACACGACACATCCTGTTTCTACAAACCCTTTTCCAGTAACCCTAAGGAAAGTCTTCAAACATGTAAGGGTTTCGGAAACTGCTTACCTTCATTCACAGTCTTCCTGTTTTCCTCTAAGGTTGAACAGATTTATATGTGAAAGGACAACCTGCACTTGACAGAGTGAAGACATGTGCCACTTCTTGTTTACACCAGTTCTGCAAAGCTAATCCCAGAGTCTCTGCCTTTTCTTGGTATTTTCAAACTCAATAAAAACACAAAGACTTGAGGAGCAGAGTAGGTGGCACATTTTAAATGTTTTTTCAAATGGTGCTTTGCTTCAGTGTGTTCTCATTACTAAAGCAGGGCATTTGCTGAAATAGAAAAAGAAATTGTGCACAAAGCAAATGAAAATGCTGGGAAATATAAAGTCAACAAAATTAATGAGTGTTAACGACATCCATGGTGCAGTCAAGCTCAGACCTGTCTGTACCAAAATCAGCATCTTCATTCAAGGACTTCCCTCTCTAACTCTACAAATTCTTCTCAGTGGCACCCAAATTCTTCTTGAAGCTGATGGAAGGAAGCTCTGACTGTTCTATAAATTAACTCTCAATGTACAAGAACCATCCTTCTGAAATCAGCAGAGGCTACATTGCTGTAGGTAACAGAGAATCACAGTCACATGCTGGAAAAGACCCTTGAGATCACTGAGTCCAACCATTAACCCAGCACTGCCAAGCCCACCAGTAACCTGTGTCCCTAAGCACCATGCTGATGGTCTTAGAAGCCTTTTCAACATAAACAATCCTATGATTTTATGACTCCAGAGATCTGATGGCATAGCCACTTTTTTATCCGTCTAACTGTGCACCCAGTCCCGGTGTAAAGCATTCCCTTGGATACACAGCAGAGGAATTGCTGGCAGAAGAACCTGTTTAGGTTTGGCACATATGCAACCCACAGCTATTTGCCTGTGTGTCCAAGGTTTTGCTCTGAGCTGTTTGGGCTCTGCAGGGCTGCATGACCCTGCCCTGTGCTGCAGACAGACAAGTGAAGCCCGAAGGAACCGTCCAGCTGCATTTCCCTGAGGCTGCCTCAGAACACAGGGCAAGAAGGAGCTCCTGGGATCAGAGGCTTGCCCTGGAGTCCAGTTCTTGGACTCAGAAGGAGACACAGGAGTGCAAACAATGGTTTTCCAAGAAAACTCCCCTGTGGACCCTTTACAGACTATCCTCACCTGTCCCCAGAGCCTTCTGAAAAGGAAATGGCCACCTGCCAGCTCCTCAAATCCTGACCCACTTTTCCTGAGAACTCAGCAAGGGAGAGTTTCACAGACAAGAGGAAATCCCTAAACAACATGCAGCCCAGAGAGTGGAAAGTTTTTTCTTGGGGGAGGTTGGGTTTGTTGTGATTTTCCCCCCCCCCCCCCTCCAACTTCCCAATGAATGCATCTGGCAACTCTCTGTCCCTGCCAGTGCAGGATCCTGGCGGAAACCAGAGCTGGGAGGGCTCTTCCTGGCTGGGACAGGCTTCCCAGGAGGGTGAGGGATTTACATTCGCCACCTCTCGCCGTTGTCCCCGGCGGTGTCGCACTGAGGGCCATGTGCAGTGGCAAGCTGCAGACGGCTTTGCTGGTGGCCAGCTACTTTGTGTATCTGCTGGTGGGTGCTGCCGTGTTCCAGGCCCTGGAGAGGACCGCAGAGAAGCAGGAGAAAATGGCAGCTGCCCAGATGAAGGAGGCTTTTCTGCAGAACTTCACGCAGCTCACGGTGGCAGAGATGGAGCAGTTCATGAAGGTGAGTGATGCCCTGTGGAAAGTCCTTTCTCCCTCATGTTTCCCCATCAGATGTTGTTTCCTACTCACCCTTGCTGCACAGGTAACTCTCACTGCTTTCCTTCTGATTGTGGTCACTTGGATGCTTCCAGCAAATCACTCTGTGGTGTGAGCAGGCAGCTCACTCTGATGGTGAGTACAGCTTGTGTAGCTGGACAAAACCTTGTGTGTGTTAGCTATTAAAAATTCTCATCCCACAATATCTTGGTTTTCTGGGGCCTTGCCTCCTGTGATTATGCTTTTAGTAGGGCTGTGCTCATACACAATGGGTGGCATGGCAAGAAAAATGAGGCTGTCTGAAATGAATAGGTGTGGCTGCCACATCGTCACAGATAACACAAAGGGACAGTGAGGAAAGGTCTGGATTGGGAAAAAAAATTATAATTCCAAGTAACTACAAGGAGGGTAACATGATCAGAGTTTAGTTTTTGAGGATGCTGCAGAAGTGAAATAGATAGTCTGGTGAGGGCAAAATATTCCTGTCACAGGAAGATGAAGATGGATGTGGCTGTCTCCTCAACTTGGGTATTTCCCAGTTCTATCTGCTACAATGTAGGAGAAAATGAGGAGTGCAAGCCTTGCTGGAAGCTCTTCCACATGGAAAACTAACATAGCTCTTAATGAACCAGTTCACAGAATAAGGAAATGTGGGGAAGAACTGGTGTTTGTAATAGGACAACCAACAATTCAGCCTCTGTTTTGCCCATGCATGCATCCTTGTCACCTTGTTTTTTATGGGTAGGGAAGATGGTTAAAAAAAAAAAAAAAAAAAAAGCTTTTCAGGAAGAAAAAAAAAAAAAGATAAACTTTTAAGCCAAAGAAATCTTTGTTCAAGGGCTATAGAAATTATTTTTATTAACTTAAATTTTCTGAGACACCAGCAAAAAACATAGTGAGGGAAGAAGCAGGGAGGAAGATTTTGCTGCTGCAGTTTGTTCCAGCATGTGTCCTGCTTCTGGCAGGGCTCTGTCCTGGATTTTATCTCAGCTGTTTCTGTACAAACCAGCCTGCCTTCCAGATGTCCTGTCCAATGTTCTCTGTTTGCTAAAGACAGGGAGAACTGGATGCTGTTTGTTTTTTAAATTTCTTTTTAACTTAAAAAACCTCAAAAATACCCCCAGCACTTAGAATTAAAACCAAGGAAGAGTCTGAAAATGCATAAAGTGATAAATGATAGCACTGGAGAGGTGTGGAAGAAATATTTAGTCAAGCTTTGTGTGGCAGGGCAGTCTCAACCCAAACCATCTCTGTCAGATGTTCCTCTCACCTCCTCTCAAAGGCAACTTTGCAAACATGTGTGTAAATGTATAAATCTATCTATGTGTATTCATGAATACAGTTTGGAGAAGAGTGTGTAATGTCAGGCTTTGCAAATCAATGGACTTTCTCTGAATTTAATTCTGTAACACTAATCTAAATACAGACTTGAAATTCTCAGTGTATCTCATGTGTACCTGCCACAACTCACTGATTCACCCCTGGGAGGGCTCAGAGCCACTGCTCATACAGGTGGGTGATCAGATCTTGGACCACTGCTATCTCAAGTGCAGGTCCAAATCCAACAACCAACCACCCCCAATCTCTTAAACCAGGGCTCTGCCACATCCTAGTCACCCACAGGATCATGATTTTCCAAACTACTTGGAAAGAAACAAGGTCCTTGGTCATACTAAAAGAGACAAGTTCTCTCCAAACACCCACTAAAGCAGTCAGCACAAACAGGGCAGAAGTTGAACACCCAAAACCACTGGATAATGACTCCCCAACCTTGGTGATGAATAGTGTCAGACAATCTCTGAGGTGAGGTGTGTGGTACTCACAGGAGAGGAGCAGTAGTTGGCTAAACCTGTAATACTTTTGCAGCAAACACTTTAGAAAAGCAGTCATGACGATACCAAACTTTGCTTTCTCTTCCAGAACCTGATTGAAGCCATTCAAAATGGAGTATACCCTGTTGGAAATGAGTCACAGTTTGAAGAGAGCAACTGGGATTTCAGCAACTCCTTCTTCTTTGCAGGCACAGTTGTCTCCACAATAGGTAGGTCTAATGCTTTACATGTATGTTTGCTTGTGTGTGAGTGATGCTTATTATGTCTGGTTATTAGGACATGAATGGATAACACTTTCCAGGATAAAATCTCCAGCCCTTTGTTGTCACAGGTGGCAAGCAGGCATGGACTTAGGACTAAGACCTTCCCACTGCACAGCTCTTCATGCATTATTTTGGCTTGTCATCAGTGGCCTTTCCTATTATTTTCCACTTGTTTCTTCTTTTAAAGTCATCTGTTTTAATGTTCACTCTGCTGATGTTTGTAGCTGGGAGATAAACTTCACTCTCGTGATGTTTATTACAGGCTTTAAGTATGAGAGTGCTGTAAAGCATAAAAAATGTAAAGAAAGAAGTGAATCCTGTTGGGGCCTGAGCACTGTCTCCATAACCTGTTTTGAGCTGTTAATTTACATATTCAATCAGTAACATGCCAGGAGGAAAAAAAAAATGGGAAGGGATAAAGGCAAATGCTGAGAATTTCACATTGCTGCTTCAAGCTGTTCTGACCTTTACAGAGCCTGCCTTCCCCTACCTGCTTCATTCTTTCTTTCAAATGTACATCCCAAAAAGTGCATGCCTGCCAAACTAAAGGATAAAATCCATACTGTTGGCACCTGCTTCACAGCGAGTGCAGTGGAAGTCAAATCTGTTTTTACAGAGTGGTGCTGTGGCCTCCCTGTTGCCAGACCCTAAGCACATCTGCCTCACTGATCTGTGAGTGTGAAATGTCCCAAGGGCCCCAGTAGTGTCCTGCATCATGGGAGCTGTGTAAATGCTGCCTGAGCCCACAGGGAGATCTCCTGCTGTAGAAGGGGAGGGTTCTGACCCACCATTGAAATTGAAATATTTCTGCAACAGTGAGCACAAGAGAGCTCATGCATTTGGGAATCTAGTAGCCCAAAAATCACTCAGTTGTTTTGTCTTTTCCTCCAAAGAAAACATTGCATTTTCCAAGTAATGGATGCCTTGAGATGAACTGTGCTTGGAAAATGCATTTTCCCAGGGTCATTGATAGCATAAGGACCCACACAAAGTTCAGTACTCTTGTACTCGGGGCTGTACCTCATGGGGTCCAAGAGTCTTGAGACTAAAGGACATGTTTGGGGTCGTTCCACTACTTAGATAAATCCTCTCTTAGTAGAACTTTAAGACAAACATCTCTCTGGAATGAATAAATCGGCCACCAGCAAGGTCTGGACTAATTAGCACCACCTATTGTGATGCACACTGCTCTGCCTTGGGACTGGAGTCACATATCTGCACATAGCAACTTACTGGGATGTAGCCAGGGAGGTCACTAACACACAGACACATCAACAAGAAGCTGGAGATGGCTGCATGTGGTTCTAACAGCCTGGGACTCCAGCCCTGATGTCTTCCAGATCCTCAGACTTCTATTTTCTGACTTCCCATGTATTTGTCACAGGACAGAGCATGTTTCCCATAATCTCTTCTTGATTGTGTTTTTGTTCCCACTAAGGCTGTGTTGGGAACACACAGTGCTCTCTTCATTCCCCCAAACATGCAGGGTGAACCACTTCATCTGCTAACTGCCTTTTTCAGAGGTAAAAAGAGTGCATTTGGGCTGAGAAGCACTAGCCACATCTTTTAGGGTCAAAGGCAGGCTGGATTGGAGTCAGAGTGAATGTGACTGGGAACTGGCTCCAGTTCTTTGGAATATCTCCTCTGACTCATCTTTTTTTATAGGCTATGGCACATTACATCCTAAAACTGTTGGGGGACAGATCTTCTGTGTGTTTTTTGCTCTTTTTGGAATCCCTCTGAACATTGTTTTTCTGCACCGTGTTGGTAAGATGCTCTCACTGCTCTGTAAAAAGCTGGGGAAATTCCTGTACGAGAAAGGAATGAGAAAGGTAATTGGTTTTACTTACTCAGGCACAATTATATTTTCATTTCTAGTGTTTTTCTCAAGTTTTATGCTGCCTTATCCTTAATTATATTTGCTCTTTTGCTGGGTTAGATGTTGTTCTAGGGCAGGAAAAGAGACATTCTTTACTTGCAGAGCAGCAGGCATGTTGGCCATAGAGGAGCTATTCAGACAAAGGGATGCATTTTGTCTTCCCATCTACATGGCAGAAATCCATCTCCCTTCATCAATCTGTGGAGAGAGTGGGCATCTCACCCTGCTTCTTGAGACACTTATCTCAGGAGCCAACACCCTAGGGAAGTGCATGCATCCCTTTAAAAGCCAGTAAGGGTGATTAAGCATCTCATTTTGAGGCAGCAAAAAGCAGGTGAGCTGCGCAGAGCTATAAAAATCAGGTGAGGTGTAGAGGTTTCAGTGGATTTTGACTCAATGCATGGTGTGTTACCCCTCCTAACTGATTCCCCAGCCCTTCAGACCCCCTCCACCCTTAACTTTGATAGAAAGGAAGCATCAGGCTGAAGTTGTCCATTTGAGTCCAGTTGCTGAAAGATGAGGAGACACCTGTAACATGTCACAGACAGGATTTCTTTTGTCTGGTTTATGCCCCAATTTATTTTCAGCTCCTCCTCTTCTCTCAGCACTGCTGAGGGACTGAGAATAGCTTTTCTGTGTCTCCTACTGTAATTCTCTTTCAGGACAAGGTATGATTGCTGCAGATAATCCTGTTCAGATTGCTGAATTTCTTGTCATATCTGGCAAACTTAAACAGAAGATAAGGCTCAATCAGATACAGTCTCAAGCATGTACACAATACGTGAAGGCATGAAAAGTTATCCAGCAGTTACCATTAATTTCGAGGCAATCTGGATTTGGAAAATTCTGTACATAGAAATTATGTGTGTCTGGCTGATAAATCTCTACATATAACAAGTCTTTTTCTCTAGTCAGAGCTTCTTCATTACTGCTGGGAAGTAGAATGGTTCAAAAGTCACTGTCCAGGCTTTTCTTTATCAAGAGCTCATTAGGGTTTTTTTTGTTTTTTTTTTTTTTGCAGTAAGATATCCACTGGGTAGGAGCCAAGTTGTGGCATTGAGAAATAAAGTCAATAATCAAGGCTCTTGAAGATAGTACTGTCAAAAATGGTGCAGTTATTTTTTTATAAAAAATTACTGTTTTCCCAGGCAAATCTGAATTTAAGTGCCAACCCTAAATACTTAAAAATTAAAAATGAAGTTGTATGGTGATACATGGAAGTGGTTTGACTCTGGTAAATGTCATTAGATAGGAATTCCTCCAATAGTCACAGTTATTGATACAATCAGGTAAAAAACTTCATCTTCCAGGGTCACTTTGGACATTCAACATCCACAACACTTGGCTTCCCCCTGATTGTAAGCAAGACTAAGTTATTTCCAGAGGAAAAGCACTCAGTAGAATTCCTTCAGACCCTCCTGATCCCAGATAGCCACCCACTTTGAATAGCCAGCATTATTTGTGTTTTAAATCATGATTATAATTGAACTGGTTTATTTTTCAGAAGAAGATCAAATTTCTGACCCTTTTGTTCTTCCTGGCCACGGGGATCCTGGTTTTCCTGTGCTTGCCTTCAGTCTTCTTCCAGATAACAGAGGGCTGGTCCTACAGCGAAGGGATTTACTTTGCATTTATCACCCTCAGCACCATTGGCTTTGGAGATTATGTAGTAGGTAAGGTTGGTTCCACAGAGGAAACATGTCAAAACACCAGGATAATGACTGTAATTCCTGTAGGCTAACTGAATGTACTGTAGAGACAAATCTGTCAAGAGTCTTTGCCTTGTACAATTCTGGCGGAAATACTTCTCTGGGATTGTATGTGCTGATAAAAGCACAAAGTCATCAAAATAAAAGGAAAATTATGTGCTTTGGGGTGCTAAGAAGACAAGTATCTTGGTGAGGGAAGGGTAAAGGAAGGGAAAGTGGAATTTTTATTACCAAGAGGGAACAGTTTATGACAGTCATACAAAACAAGGTTTGTACCACTGCTTTAGACATCTCTGACTTATGTTTCACAGTGTAGAGTGATGAAATAAGTGATCATGTTTCAGAATATTTGACTTCACACAACAGATTAAGAGATGGAAACCCCAGTCATGGGAAATTGGGGAAATCTACTCACACTATTAGAAGTGGGTCTTAAATATATACATCACTGCAAAAGTGGCCTTCTTTAGTCTCCTGAGTATCTCTGGAGGTTTTCTATCCTCACAAGCCAGAGTTTAGGATTTCCACTGAAGAAACACTGTTTAAGCTGCACTCAAGCATGCTGGAATGCTTCTCAAAACATTTCCATGAATCTTCTGGACAAAATATATTCTCCATGAAATAATTCCAAAGGAACTGCAAAAGAATTACCAGGAGCCAAATCAGTGTCCACAGGAGAAGCCGGAAAACAACTGGACTCCATGGATAATCCAAGATTTCTATGCAACAACCTGTCCTGCCATCATCTTGCCAGCCTGAACTTCTCCTCAGAGGGATGTACAAAGAAAGCTGTAGCTAATACTTGCACCGGTGCTGTCTCCACAGAGGATCTGGAAGCCTCACACGCCTTACTGAGGGACAGACATCCAGCACACAACAAACCCTGGGCTCTCAAGCCTTGCAAAAGGGCTGGACAGGCCTTGGAACCTCTCTGTGAGTTGGAAGGATTTCTTACATAAGGCTGATGACTTTGGCAGAGGGAGCCCCCAGACTTTTCCAGGCACTGATGTGTCACTGCTGACTGTAATTTCTCTAAATCTATTCCTTAAAATAGTCTGCTGTACAGAATGGTGGGGAGTGGCTGGTTCCACTGAGCATCAGGAGAAAAACTGAACATCAAAATGTGGCATTGTCTTTCCTTATCCAAATCACAGGTGTGTTTTACAATAATGACAGCAAGTCACAGACTGAAAACCAGGACTTCCGTAGCACTTTCCTTCTCTGCAGCCATATTGCTTTACAAATACAATTAATTCTATTTTAACTTTTTAATTGTTATTTAAAAATAACAATTAGATAGGCCTCGTGGCTCTATGATTTCATCTTCATTAGGATGACTTAACTGCAGCTGAAATATTTTTCCGTGCCACTATTTATCTTAATTTGCCTTAACAACAGTAATAAAATGTTGGTAAGATTAATGCTTCACATCTTCGCAATGAAGCAGAATCAATGACTGCTCTGAGAATTATGTACTGAGGATTGCTTACAGATGACAAATGGGTTTTTTGCTGGTCAAATGGAACTGAACAGGTTTGAGCTGATTTGCATTTTAGCAATTCAGAACTGGTTTGTAGCTGAGGCTGTTTGGGGTAGGGAGACATGCCAGGAAGATGGCTCAGCCTCGGTTTAATTGTTGGGCATACAAGTACCTATAGGTGATACCTCTGGGGTTGTTAACTGAATATTCCCTGCTCAAGTCCAGTTTTGGGTTAAAGTTACGAAGATACTACTCATGGCTTTGCTATCCTCACATCACTAACTCCAGATAGGAGCACAACAAAGAGATGCTTTGTACCAAGGCTGAGGATCCCTTTGCCAGCTCAATGCCAGCAGCAGAAAAAGAAGCAGCTGTTGGGTACCTATCCATGAAGACAAACCTTCCCACTGCTGCCCCATTTCCAGAGCTCTTGGATAACAAAGAACAAAACCCTTGCACTTTAATCCACGCAGTACAGAGCACTGCAGGACTTGAAAAGGGTTGCCAGCACCCAGGGTCCTTCTGGGCATGTTCACCGTGAGGTTTGTGGTGATCTCCCTGTCTGTGCACATTGCTGTGTTATCATCTGTGTGAGGTCACCTTTGGCAGTGACTTGGAGCCCTCCATAAGGATTATCACCTAGTGCTCCTGCAGATGCCAGGGCCACATCACCTGTAGCAGGATGACAATATCGTGTGGGGCTCTCTGCACGTTGGGGGTGGCTTGCTGACATCTGAAGGATCAAACGAAATGACCCATTCAGAGCAGCGGGCGTGAGGTCCTGGCTGATGCTAAGAGGATCAGACTGTGTGAGATAAGCTTTGGTCCACTGGTTTCCAGCATAGAAAGTTCTGTTTCTTGGCATGTGTCAGTAAATTCTCATCAGTCAACATAGTTTTATAAATGGAGGAAGCTTCTGAAACCATTCAAAAGTGAGGCAGGAATTGCAGCTACTCTCTTTGTATGATTGCAGGTACCTGTAATTTAAAGGAAATATTTATTAGGTTATAATCACACTCTATAGAAATACAGGGAATTACAGTTACCCAGATAATAATGGTTGTGTGGTTATAGTGGCCCACTGTGCTCTGCTTTTTGTGCTTTGGGAGTTTGGGTATAATTCCAAGATAATACAATACAATCTAACACTACTTCCCACATTATTTCATTTACCTGTATGTGCAGCAGTTGAACTGGGATTGATATGCAGTAAGGGTGAAAAAATAACCTGCTCTGATGGTAATTCACCTCAATCACAGAACCATAGAATCACAGAATGATTCACTTCCATTCCAGTGTGTCATTTGACAGACCAGCATATTTGTATCATGTTTATTGCATATATCAGCTTATTGCAACAATAAGAGAATTGCCCAGCCTTAACCTAATGCTATGGAGCTGAGAGTCTCCACTACAGTGAAAAAGTCACCTTAAAGTACTCAATATAAAGCACGTTGATGAATTCATTAGGCTGTTCCACTTTACACTGGCAAGGCAATTTTAACTTGTTAATTTTCTCCTTCTTGCTCCCCCTTTATCTTCAGGCAAACAGTCTGACAGGAAATACTTTTCCTACTATCGAGTGCTTGTGGCCATTTGGATTATTTTTGGCCTTGCCTGGATTGCTCTGCTGTTTAATTTATTGACAACAGTATTAGAAGATACTGAAAAAATAATTGTCAAGGATCTCCAGCAAATTGGAAAGGTGAGTAAGGACAGTGTGGGAAGCCAGCAAAGAAGATGCTGGCCTGTTCAATTTATTCCAGAAGAAGAACTGCTACCACCACGTGCTGGAGGGGATGCACAGAAAATGGAGTCATTAACAGCAGATTCTGAACACACAAAAAATGAAAAAAAAGTGTTTTCTAATAGCAATACTATTGCCTTAACGTGTTGAGAATTGAATTCTTCATTGAAGAATTGCTAGTTAATTATTCTAAAGAAATTCCCATAGAAATAAAATTTCTCCTACCTTTTGCTGAGATAAGATCTTTTAGAACTTAAGACTTACAGTTACACAAAGCCTGAATATTAATGGTAAGAACTTTGTTTCTCAGTTTGCAGCTGGGTTGTGCTAACAACCTGAGAAATGCACTTGCTTTGCAAGGTGTTCTTAAGGTGCTTTCACAAAAAATGCAGAGGAGGGGCATGGAAGAGCTTGCTGGTTCTGTTCGGATTTTGCAGCTTGCAAGAAATCAAGTCTCTTCCAGGAACTGACATGCACAAGCTTTTCTGGGGCATTGCATAGCACTTCTGGAAAAAAAAATGAGGGTATATAACTTAATAGATGCCTGACTTGAGCCATCATATTGGATAAGGTGTTATGATCTCAAAGACATGTTTAAATGACAAGAACTGAGCTCAGTTCAGAGACACTAGAAGCATCTAATGGAAAGGGTTATGAAAAGGTTAGCATGTTAGAAGAGATTGATTCTACCTCTTCCTGTTTTATACTAAGATGAATAAAGGCAATTCCAGCTTTTATCTCTGTGGCTCTGAAAAACCTTTCTGATGGTGTTTGTAAAAAACACATAAACCCATGTCTTTAATTCAGTTTTTACAATCACTTTATTCTCTAAGTTTTTCATAAGAACAGAGAACAATTTGAAGGGAGGAGTCCTTGCTGCTGTGTTTTGATACCTTAGGAACTATGAAGCCATTTAGCAATGATTCTATTGTGCTGTTGCTTTCCAAGGTGAGTGGTGTCTAAACCTTCAACCAGGTAAAGGAAATGGATCTCAGATCTTGCCATGGTTTTTCAGACATGCTGTCTGGCCTGCAGACCACCTGTGGGTGAAGACTCTGAACTTACCAGGGTTGATCTATGTGTCACAGGCCTTCTGTGTGCCAAAAATGCATGAAAACCCAGCCCTGAAGAGCTGGCAGAGCAGCTGGGGTAGACACAGTCATAGAGGTGAAACATCCTGTGCGTGTTTATGGTCACACTGAAAGTCAGTCCAGCCCAACACCATCTCTGACCATGCCTGATGTGTCCCCAGCAGCGCAGATCAGGCAGCTCTGCCACACCCCAGCACAGGGGGCCAGCCCCTCTGGCAGCAGCCCATGCAGGATGTGGGGTCTCTGTACATCAAAGTCCCTGAACTTGCCCAAAGGCTGAACTCACAACAGCACCCACAGGACCCCCCAAGGCAGTCCACAGCTTTAGTACACCGAGTCACTCACTCTGACAGAGCTGAACCTGTCATTTGACAGCTTATTGTGAGCCCTTCAAGCTCCTGTTTTGTCAGACTGAATAATTATTCTTTTCTCACCCTCTGTGTGTTATTTACAGCATGACCAGCCCATGCCAGAGTTATTCCTGTATGAAAGGGAGAATAAATTACAGCTATAAAGCAATTTCAGGTCATAAAGATGCAGTCAGCCTTAAAGTTGGATTCATAACTATCTCAGTCAAACAGAACCATGCTTCTTGCCAAAGACATTCTGCTGGTTCAAGACCTGGCATGTAGACCTGTCCAAATATGTACTTTCTTTCCCTCCACAAATTATTTTCCAGTGTTACTCTCAAGACTGACTTCTCACCTCATATGTCTCACTGTCAGTAAATCTTTCTGAGACAGCAGGAACAGGACCTGACTGAAATCAAGGAAGGGTAGCAGGGGTATCATAGGACACAGAGGTCCTTGTACAAGCCAGAGTCCTATTGCTGTCACAAGACAACACCAGAGCCAGGCAGAGAAAGCAGCTGGATACTCCCAGGCAGGGATCTCTTCACCTCTCTGTTTTCCACTCTCACTGAGCATTAACTCACATTATTGTTTTCCAGGCATCATCCTATTATCTTTTTTTTTTTCTTTTTCCCAGCCCTTCCTAGAAGGGTTATTAACCCCACTCCTAATGTAGGGTTTCTTCAACTTCTTCCCACTACTCCCTGTTGTGATAAGTAACACAGCTCAGCCCTGGAACTAGCTGCTGATGTCCCATTGTAACACAGAGTAACCAAAGTTGCTAATTTTAGACATTCCAGGAAGGGCAAGAGGGACATCCCATGGACTCTGTAAACAGCAAGCACAGAGCTGGGCAGTGGCTCTTGGAGCAAAATAGGACAAATTCTCATTCCTTTGCCCTGGTGGGAGTTTAACAATGAGCCTTGAAACCCAACCACTTCCCATTTCCAGGAGTCCATCTGTCCTGTGTAGTTATTGCCATAGGGTGCAGGCATTTTAACTCATTCCTCCTGCCGTGCTCCAGGGTAAGCATGTGGCACAGAGGGACTGAAAAAGCCACCCAAAGGCAGAGGATCTGGGAAAGATTGGCCAGGAATGGCCATTGTGGGGCTGTCCATCCTCAGGCACCAAGAACTGAGGTGTCCCTTCAACTGCAGATGCCAGCCTGGGAACACAGAAACCACACCCGCAAGGATTAAAAAAATACAAAAATAAAACCTCTCAGGGGCCACTCAGCTGTTCTGAGAGAGAAGGCTGCCCATTCATAAATCCTTACTCCTGCAGAGGCCTTTTGGAGAAGGGTCATAGCTTTGCTCCTTGTGCCCTCCAGTGGCTGTGTGCTGCAGACCCTTTCCCTTCACATCCCTGCCAGGTTTGGGTAGCTGTTCTCCCCCTCCCACCGAGCAGCTCTGTTTTGTGTGTGGGAACCAGAGGACACCGCCCTGGATTTTTATCCAGTTCACACGAGCTTGTGAAAGGCTAAAAAATGCCTCATTCTCCAGCAAGTGATGGGGATGAACACCCCAGACTGGTCCAGACAAGGTCCCTGCCTTCTGCCCACGCTGAGACAGCTCTGTGGAGGCCAGCTGAGGATGTGATGGCTTTCTGTCAGCAAAACATCTCGGGATGGAGCCTCACTGGTGGCACCATCCCTCGATGGTGGGGAGCACTCCCATCAGGTGCCCCATGCAAAGCTTCCCCTGCACAAAATCCATTTCAGGGTCGAAACACACATTCCCACCCCCTGTCCCACAGGGAAAGGGATTGGTCTGGGAAAAAATATGCAAAAAGGCAAGTTTGGGTGCAGGATCTGGGGCCTGGAGGGCAGGCAGTGCCTCATGCAGCACTAGGGGTGGAGATAGGAGCTGCAGATATGTGGAAGGAAGAGCCAGCACTAAGGGGTGTGTGGTCCTCTCTGCTGGGGAAGGCAAGCCTGGGAAAGCTGCAAGCCAGGATGGAAGAAGAACTTTTTTGGATGTGATATTGTTCCTCGTTCTTAAGCTGAACGATAAATCTGTCTCCCGAGGGTTTAGGCACAGCAACAAATCTCTCCAGGGCTGGAGCAGGCAGCCTTTTCCAGCATTATCATCCTCAGAGCATCGCACAACAGCAACAGAAATTGTCCTCACTTCACCCCTGGAAGGGGGAATTGTTGATTCCTGTGCAGGTAATAGGGCCTCAGAGAAAATTCAGTGTATCCCAAACTCATGCATCAGACCTCTGGCTCTCTCAGCCAGGACCAGGTGTCCTGGTATTGCTTACTGATAAACTAAAACCAGACAATGGTTCTGTAATTGTTGAAGTTAAAAAAAAATAGGCTTGAATTGAGAGCTGAATTAGAGCAGAGATTCTACTCCACATCTGGAGATTTAAAATAATCCCAAGATTTTTAATTCATGAGTACAAGCCAGGCTTTGCTCTTCTTCTGCACGTTCTTCTTGCCCAAGGGACAGAAACCAGGAATAAATTCATTCCAAAATCCCTGTTCTGCCAAGTGACAGAGTGACAGAAATCCTCTGGAGACCAAGCAGAAAGGTTCTACACTGGCAGATCTGTACAGCCTGCAGCTTTTTCTGGGAGTTGCTCAAAGCCCTCCCTGTGACCCTTTCCCACTGTGCCACACAGGGGAATCCAATTTTCACAGTGCAGCCTCCTGTGCAACTGCCAGCTCCCCCACTGCAGCTTGTTTTCAAATGGGAAACATTTCCAAGGCAAGCCAAATACTTTGCAATACATTAAACCAGCTGCTGAAAAACTCCAGGAGTAGGATTGTGAAATATACTATCTGGGATTAAATGGCAGCAGCATGTTCCTGCATCCAGTCTGTGCTGCTCCTCATACATCACCCACATCTTTGCTGCCAGCTAGGAAACAGTGTGCACTTCTGCACTTGAAACCAAGGAAAGGCCATGAGGAATTATTTTTCCCCTCAGAAATGCATTTGCCTCCAGAGAGAACAGGAGAAACTACACTTTGATCTGTCTTTAATTAGTATATGGGCTGTTAGGGATCCTCTGAGGCCTCCCTCAATTAATAGCCGGCTCATTTGGAGAGATTATTGTTTTTCTGGAAGCATAGGCACTACTCAAAGCAGCAGAACACCTTGGCTAATGCAACATCACACAGCCAGTGGCATATTTTTCTTTACAGCAATTGCTAAGCATGGGCCACACACATGCTGTTTTCCACTCCGTCACACTTGGACTTGTGCTTTCTTGCCTGACTCGTGACCAGAAGGCTGGATCCAGCTCAGAACTGGTTTAACAAACATAACTAATCACTCTACAAAGGCTTGTTTGTAATCCATCCCTCATGATCACACCCAAAGAAACACAAGCCCCAGCTTCTGGTGCCAGCCAAATCCCTTGTACCATTCTAGAGGATTCAAAGTGGTGTTGAATATAGATTATAAACCAGATCTCACGCTGTGAGGAAAGGGGATCCTTTGGGATCCTTCACATGAATGTCTGAGGACCAGCCTGGGGCAACAGTGACTTTATTACATTACTAGTAAAGTCAATATTTAGCCATTCTGAGGCTAAAAAGTGGGGGGAAGCAAAAATGCTGCCTCCGGAGAGCCTTGTCCATGCTCTTGCATCCCTACAGCCAGTCTCACCTCCAGCCCAGAACAGGAACTAAAATCTGCTTAGAAAATTCAGCATTTACTATCACAAGTGGTTCTGGACTCAATTAGGATAATTCTCAACCATGGGTTTGGAAGGGCTCATTATGCTGAGTTAAAATTAGGGCAGTTATTGAATCCATTTGATTACCGGTTTGACATGATTTAGGAGACATGTCTCCTGAGTAAACACTTTCCAAATTTCACTTTCAATTACTCTTCCATTTGTGGTTGGAAACTGCATATGTACTTTGTGGTGAGATGCTGAAGCATGAAATAATACATCCCCAGAAAGAGAGATACCCTGATAAGCAGAACAATAATAATAACAATCATGAGTCATTGAAAAATGGAGGTACAATCTACAATTTAAGTTGATGGCTTTCTTGAGAAGAATTAGCCAGAAAGATGCTGATGTTCTCAAAGAACAAATGTGGTTTGAGGTGAATCCAGCTTCTTAAAAGTAAAAGATGACTGTTCATCTTCTGGCATGGAGAAAACCATGCATCAAGACCAGAAAAGAGCATGAGCCAGAATTTGTACTGAAAATCCCATAGAGTTCACAGTTCTGTTCATTCAAATGACTCATTGAATGTTTGAAAAGCAAGGTTAAGGTCTTAAATTGAAAATGGCTTTGGAGATTTACTGGAAAACAAGAATGAAACCTAAGGAGGTTTCCTCTGTCTAGTCTCAGCTTCAAAAGTCCAGGCATTAATCTCAAAATAAAATACGCACTGCCTGAGAATTACAAAGATGCAAGAAACCCAGTATGGGCACCTTCCAGTTCCTGGACACCAATTCTCCCTATCCAAGCAGTCTGCCTCTTCACAAAGCATGCAGGAGCTATTCAGCATCTCTGTTGTGCAAGTCTGGCACAAATCAGTGCTGGGGCTGGGCCTGCATATTTCCCCAAAGAAGATGTAAATCAGTTAGAGGTCAATGCCAATCTCTGCAGGACTTCAGCCAGTTTCCCAACTACCAGTATAGAAGTCAAACACATAAATTATTTTAATATATTTTTTCTCCTTTCTTCCTTTCCTTCCTATTTTCTTTTTCCCTTACAGCCTTCAAGTTGGTGATGGGATGAAGAATGAATGCAGCAGAGCTCACTACAGTCCCAGAAATGCATGGACAACTCCTGGAGAACATGGCCCAGCAACAATTCCTACAAAGTGCTTAAAGGCTGAGTGTAATGACAGCAGTGGTAGCACAATTTTGGGATGCCAAATAGGCAAAAATTGCCAGGGGGAAACAAAAAAGATGAATTTCTAGCAGTGATTGTAAAAGTCTGTTCCTTGCTTGCATCAGCTCTCTGAGCAAAAGCCTGAACATAAGCTGCCCACACTTTTCACTCAAACATGGGTCATTTTTAGGGCTGGGGTTGGTTTGGTTTCCCACTCATCATCTCATGGGTCTTTGTAGGGGCTTAGCCTGCCTTGGCAAACCAACCAGTGAAGGTGGAATGGGTTGTCAAGGCAGAAGCACAATTTTTTGGTACATGAAATTTGCATATGCTGCATTTGTAGTAGTGAGCAGTACCCAACCATACTGGAGTGGGAAGGGCTTTGGTGTGGCAGCCAGGGTGCCCTCCAGCCACTCTTCTGGGAAGTTAAAACATGACAGGAAATTTCCATGTAGACTCCTGCTTTGGCACATGGTTTTCTCAGTGAATATGGTTCAAGGACAAAACCGGAGAATGGCAAACTCATACTAAAACCCATAAAGCCCACACTTACTTCACACATGCCAAAAAGTGGAGCAGTGAGTTACAGAAATGAGAAATGTTGTCACTCCCCCACCAAGGCCATCTGTCATACGTGGTGACAGCAGGGTGAGGGGAGGTGGCACAAAGAAAGGCAGGCAGAGCACTCTCCCCTGTGGAATTATGGATAGTGGCTGATTTTTGGGATCAGCCTGCTCAATGGGTAAAACCCCTTTATGCACAGGTGTCCATCAGCTGAGACAAAAAGTGCATTGTGGCTGTAGAGGGACTTTTTACAAAGACATGGAGGGACAGGGCAAGGGGAATTTGGCTTCAAACTGACAGAGGGCAGGGTTAGGTTAGACATTAGAAAGAAATTCTTCCCTAAAAGGGTGTTGAGGTCCTGGCACTGCTGCCCAAGGGAGCTGTGAGTGCCCCATCCCAGCCCTTTTCCAGGCCAAGCTGTATGGACAGGGCGTGGAGCAACCTGGTCTAGTGGGTGTCCCTGCCCATGGCAGGGATTTGGAACAAGATGGATCTTTAAGGTCCTTTCCAATCCAAATCATTCAGTGTTTCTAGGATTCTGTAAAGTCACTGTGCACACACGCGACAGAGCCTCCAGATGTCACCATCAACCCAAGCAAGAAAGAGGCACAGCACAAAACATGCAGAAAAACCCCACTCATAGACTTTGCCTTTAGTCCCTGCTCCCCTGCCTGGCACAGACAGACTCAGCGTTTCCAGTCCACCTGGACAAAGTGCTTGAATCAGAGACAAAATCAACGAATGTGGTTTATAGCTGTGCGTGCAAGCATCTTGTATTGCACATTATGCTGATGTGGACCACATGGGTGCTTCTCTGTGTGTAGGTGCTCATTACTTTTACATATATTAATATAGAAAATCACACATATATGTATGTATGTATGTATATATGTATATTTATATAAAGTTATATATAAACTTCATAACTTTTGGTCTGAAGAATCACAGGTTCTTTGCCAACAACTTCACCTGAAGGTAAAAGCAAGGCTGTTTCCCAGCACCTTTTGTAGCCGTATACATATTCATCTCTTCAGTACACATTCCTGTGTCCCACCCAGCTGATGAGCTGAGAAATGGAGCGATCAGCCCTGTATAAAGGATCTGAGAGCATAGGCACAGGTGTTCCCAGGGAAGACAGAATGCCCTCAAGTCTGTGTAGTAAGGTTAGTGTTGACTTTTCAAGGAATTGCTTGTCTCCTCTCTTTCCCTTAGCTTGTTAAGTTCATTTTATGGCTCTCTTTCAGCAAAACTTAAATTTGCCTGTTAAGAAAAAAAAAAAAAAAACTTAAAAAATCCCAACTCTGTCTCTTCTTCCCTTGAACTCTGCCCTCTCCTTACTGCCCACAAGCTTAAGTGCATTCAGCATTTATGGGGAAGGAAAAGGCCCTCAGCTGTGCTCAAAGCTGGCATTTTCATCATCCCTGTCACTGCGTGGAGCTGTGATGCAGAATAAAGTCACAAGCAGAGCCAAGCATTGAGGCAGCAGAGGTGTGGGACCCAAGGGACACTGCTGCTCACCCTTCCAGGGCTGCAGAGGGAAAAACACCCTCCAACCTAACCTTGTACCTGTAGATAACTGGGGGGGATATTCAGGGACTGTTTAAACACATCCTCCCTCTCTGAACACCACTTAAAAAACATGTTACCGAAGGAAATGCCTGATTGGGTTGGGGAACGCTTGTAGGGTACAGAGGTGGTGTTTTTACATGAAAAGAGCCTCAGGGTTCATCCTCACAAAGTTTGAGCGGGGCCTGGAGGGATCCTGCCACGGAAGATTAATGGATCTCTCCCAGCCATAGGTTGTAAGTTAAGTCAAGCACTGCTAATGCAGGATGCTGTCCGAGACCTCTGTTAGCGCAATGACGAAGCTTTTTTTAAGTCCTCTATGTAAAAGGCATAATCCTTGTATGCCAATGGATCATATCCTCAAGATCCCTAGGGAGCAAGGCAAATGTGGAAAGAAAGGGAAAGGAAATCCCTTATTTCATAATGGTGCAAACAGACATGTCAGGAGAATTACATCAATATGCAGCACATGTGAAATTTAATACTCCTCCTAATGCATTTAGATGAGGCAAAATGTAAAGTCTGTACTGCCTCTGGGAATAATTCTGGTAGGAAGCTTTCACCACTAGGAACCAAGGTCTTTCTACTTACTCTGGAATTTGAGCCTTTGTTTTCAAAGCCTTCCTGAGAGACTTCAAAACCAAGTTTGTTTCGTGCACGTTACTCTTTGAAGATCTGTCTTCCAGAGTGAAACACCGGTGCTCTTCCCAGCCATGCTGGTGTAAATGAAGAGCAGCATGGTTGAAAAATCAGTCAAATATTCACAAGGGCCCATCCAACCTGCAAAAGAGGAGAGGCTTTGCACTGCAGAAAACCAAGATAACCAAACACAACAGAGCCCTTATCATTTGCCTGGTATCAGCTGGCATTGCTGCAAGAGTGCATCAGACTTGCATGGATTTCCACCAGCTTTGACTGTGGCCCATAAGGCTCTCAAAGGCTCATCAACAAAATATTTGATTTGGAGTCCTTGCAGAGAGGAGGAGCCTGAAGTCTTCTCGCTGGTTTCCCTCCCTTTTATCAAACCACGGATATGGAATTCAGTAAAGGATACAGCTCAGATGTGGCTTGAATTCAGACAAGTGACTTGAAGTGATGATTTTCCCCCTACCAGGCTGCAGATGATCGATGTATTATGCATGAAAATAGTGCCAGGCACAGATGGGGTGGGAGTAGAAGGTGTGAGCTGATAATGACAGCAGCCAAGTTCTGCTAGAAAAGACTCTACAACACACTTGCGTGTTGGGCAGAAAAAGGATGCAACATCCGTGAGAGGCTAGCCATGGTTTAAAGGGTCAAACAGATTAATTACAGTCAAACCTGAGATTTATGGGAAGATCTGAGTGGCATGGTTGCCAGAGGGACCAGGGGGTTAGCCTTGATTCAAGGAATCATCTTCCAGTCCTGTGTTCTTGAATAACCATTAGGAAGCTGAGTAAAACACGTTTTCTGGGGTTTAAAAGCTGAAGACAGGGAATCCAAAGGGGTGACATAGTACTGCATCAGATATTGCCTTCAGCAGGATCCTGGCTCATGCTCAGCACAGTGCTGAGAACTTGGCACCAGGTCCAAAGCTGAAACAAACAGGAATTTCTTCATGGACATTTCTAGGGTTTGGATCCAAGCCACTGAAGACCAGCATGCAGGGCCTAATCCCGAAAAAACAGTCAATGTTTGGATGGGAAACATGTCACTGAGTTGGAGCCAGGTGGGTACAGACTTCCGTGGGAGGATGAGTCAAGAGAGCTCTGGCATCATCTGCAAAAGGAGCTGACGCTGTGGGAGAGAGCTTAGCAAGTGTAAAAACCCATGAGGAAGTAGTGATGGTCCAGAGAAAAACCAACAAAACCAAAAATTTCCCTGGCTGTCCTTGGAGCACTCTGGAGATCATTGCAAGATCAGGCACATGAAATAAGCTGCTTCCCCGCTGCCTCTGAACACTGAAAAAGGGATAGTTGTTCCTCACACAGCTTCTCTGAAGAAACTCCAGCCTTGAGCACAGACCTGACAGCTGGAAAGATGCCACTGGCTTTCCCAAATCTGACCACAGCTGGTCCCTGATGCAATAAAATGTTGAATCACCAGAATCTGAGAATGTGCTTGTCTGGAGGGCCACCAAGAAAAATCAGCAAAGACTTGCTGGCAACTTGAAATGCGTTTGCCAGTTCCAGGCTCTGGAAACCTGACCTGTCAAATTTCCTCCAAACAGGGCTCAGATGCTCAAATTTGTCAGTGGGAATAAGCATTTCTGATAACATTGCCCAACTTAAGCTTGCAAAGAAACCTCAAGTAGAGAGAGCACCACAAGGAATAAGGGTTTGTCTCACAAGGGGCTGCAACCCACTCACCAAAAACCAAGAGCAAATGTGTGACAGGAAGGGTGCATTGGGATACTGGAATAGCTCAGCATTTGTGATGGTTCATGAGTGACCTGTGAGCTCTGCCAGCCACTGGACTGTGTTGTTTCTGCTTCCCCTCCATCTGCCAGCTCAGCAAGCCATCTCCACAGGGATCCACCCATATCCTGAGACACCTTCACACAGTCCTCCCTGTCACTGCAGCCCAGCACAGTCTCCCTGAAGTATAGGAGCACCTAAAAGTCTTGAATAAGATCAGTTTCACTGGTTGCCCAGAAAAAGCTGTGGTTGCCCCATCCCTGGAAGAGTTGGATGGGGCTTGAAGCAGCCCGGTGTCTTGGAAGGTGTCCCTGCCCATGGAACTGGGAGGGGATGGAACTGGGTGATCTGTAAGGTTCCTTCCAACACAAACTATTCAGTACTTTCTATGAATATTATGATTTCACTAGTTTTACACCCAATCAAGACCTGCCACTAGTAAAGAGTGACTAGTAAAAGCCCCTTCATTCCCACTCTAGTTGTCCTTAAGGTCACATTTTGTGTGTGCCTGCACATCGGTCTGGATCTGGCCTCCATCTATCCTGCATCCTTGTCTCATGCATTTTCAAGGAGCTCAGCAGAAATTTATGGATCAGAGCTAATCGATAATACCAGAGCCCTTTCACCATATTGCTTTCACTAAATTACTGCATCCTTTAAAAACAGAAATCTTAGCAGACCGCAGTACAATGCCAGACAGACTGTCACTTCCAAATTATGTTTATTTATTCTCCCTCTGCCTCTTGGCTGGCCCCATTACCAGCATATCTCAGTGTCTCTCAGTCATCAGCATATTTGCCTTCCCTCCCTTCCCCATACCCCGAGGTACATGTCTTCTCTCAAGTACAAAGTGGACTGACAGGGCAAGTTTTTGAGCCTATTTAACACCGACTTTATCTGAAGAGAACTAGATTCAGTGACAGAGCCTCAGAATTAATTACACGAAGGTGAATTCCTGTCATAGAGCCCGGCACAGTGTCACTGCAAACATTTTAACAGCCAGTCCCTGGCCCTGCACTGCCTTTGTGCAGTGTAAAGCAATTATTTGTACCTGCTTGGTGGAACGTGTCAGCCCCTTCTGAGGTGCTGTGACGCAGCAAACACGCTTCAACCCTTGTTATTCACAAGGGAAAGGGTGTGTGGTGGATCTTGGCTGTGCACAAAGTCACCAGTGCTGTTCTGCTCAAGCTCTCCAGGGATCTGAATGCAGCAGTTTGTGTATAATCTTCACAGAGCATACCTTGCAGATGAGATGCAGCCAGGCCCAGTGATTTGGCCAAAAGCAGAAAAGGGACTCAAGGCCAAGGAAGCAAAGTGTGAATCTCAAACAAGCACGTCCTTGCTGTGCCCCACCAGCAGGGAGGAATGGAAGACTGAACCCCCTCTTTCATCTCCCTTTTGTCAAGTATTTTCAGTCTTTTTCTCTCCCTTTTCACCTCCTGTATCCCAGGGTACTCCTGGTGGAAACTCTTCTCAACCCTCACCCCAGATCCAACTGCTGCCCCTTTCTCTGCTGCAGCTGTTGCAGCCAACACATTCCTATCACATTCCTTCTTTATTCTCACCAAAAAAAAGAAAAAAAGAAAAAAAGAGGACATGTTCTGGGGTTTTCTTTACATACCTGTATTACAAATTTGCACAGAGCTGAGCTGACACTGGGTTAACCTGTGAAATCCATTAGAGATGATCCTAGGAGACCAGAGAGGGAAAATAAGGAAAGTTGCATTATAGCCTGGAGCAAGGAAGGGAAGCTGTGTTTATCCCTTCCACTGCAGCATGCTCCAGGGCAAGGAAGAAGGGATGGTGGGATGAAGGGATGAGATGAGGTTTGTTACAGTGGAGAGCAAAGGGATAAAGGAGAGATTGGGGCACAGGGAAGAAACATGCATCAGAGGGGACATCTCTGCCTTTCCTGGAGGAAAGGACTTGTCTGCACATCCCAAATTCTCCCCCCATTGGGACTAGCAGGGACTGCAAGGCTCTTTTAAGATCAGAGGCAGATCAAGTTTATCCAGGACCTTTGGGGTTTAGTCAGAGCTCCTGGACCTCCCCAAACTGGAGAACATCTGTGGAGCACCTTGAGATCACCTGGGGAAGAAGTGCTGAAGACCATGTAGCTCCTGGGCAGAAGGTTCCACTGGGGGGTGTGTGGTGTCCTCCCCATGCAGAGGGGGACAGGATGAGCTGTCAGCCCAGCCCCAAGAGAGGAAGCTGAGCAGCAGGAAAATGGGGCTATTCTCAGTAAACTCGGCTGTGGTGCAAAAGCAAAGTCCTTTCTCATTAGGGAGGAATTCAATGGGCCTCTCTGGGAATCAGGGCTGCAGCACACAAAAGGTCAGGTCTTGTTCTGCAAGACTTTTCTCTTTCTGCCAGCAGGAAAAATATTTTAAAATATCACCTAAAGAACCCTCTTCCCCTGTACTCCCTTCCAAATACAAAAAGGAAGAAATCACCTCAATGTGGGGAGTGGTGCTGTGGTGGGGATGGCAAATCTCCCTGTCCAGCCCATGGGACCCACATTCCTTTTGCACCTGGAAGCTTTGTTATTAAAAGACCATGGCTAATTTAGAGGGGAAGGAACAATGGGAACATCCTATTCTCTCCACAAGGCATGGTGCAGAGATTGCCATGTCTGTGGAGACCCTGCCAGCATCAGCTGTCACAGTGTGGCTGTTGGATGTGAGACTTTCTCAGGGGAAATTCAGTCTGGTTGTCCCAGTTGCACCTCTGGTGCTGTCACTGGCCTGGGTCTGCCTGCCTGTACCAGTGTGAAGTCTCCCAGTGCTGCACTAACCTACAGAAATGTGTTTTCCAGTCTCATCTTGGGGTGAAGACACATGGAGTCTACTCTGGCAATCAAAGCCATATCAACACAAAGGTTTCTCACCTTCATGACCAGCTACCATCACTCAATTCTGCTTTTGTAGCCTCTGAAAAATGGATTCCTCAAGATCCATGGAGGTCCATCTTCACGTCCCTTAGCCCAGCACATCCAGCCTTTGTTGAAATCATTTTGAGTCCATGTTGCATGGGAAAACTGAAAATGGTCTGTTACCTATTGTAACCTTTCCGTGCCAGTCCCCTTTGATTCTCAAATTGTTTGTGAATATGAAATTGCACTTCTGTGATCAAGGCAAATTATTTGCTTAAGATAATTTATAGTTACTCTAAACTCAGCAAGCTGACTAGGTAGTTTTATGGATTTTCAAATGGACTTGTAGAGAGCTTTAATCACACATTGTCCAAACCCCAGGACCTGAACTGAAGGAGTTTTGTTTCAGCTACAGAGGTCACAGTTAAGTAAAATCGGCTTAAGCTGGGATTGGAAAGCTGTGTCTGCTACATTAGCAGAGAGATCAGATGACAGATTTGGTCTGGCCTCATTATCTAGCCATAAAAATGTAAGGGCCTGAAGTATTTAGGGAATAGGAATGCAGAGAGCAGGAGGGATTTCTGGAGGATCTCTATGCAGTATTTGCTGTCTGGGAAAATGAGACCAAAGGACCCCCCCCCACCAAAACTGTCTGATGTGAGCTCTTATCTCCAACAACAAACTGAAGGCAGGAGAATCAGTCTCTTCCTTTTGCAAACAGTTGAGGGAACAGGGGCTCCTGTATGTCTACAACATCTTGCATTTATTTTTAGCTTCATCTGTTTGGATAGTGAGGTCACTGGAGCCCAGGCTTAAACATGTTCCCCTGACCTGCCAAAGCTCTGGCTTGCCTGTAGCTATACAGACCCCAAGGAAACAGAGATAATGTGCAAGAGAATTTTATGTCAGGATTTTATGCTAGACCTCAAATCACTGTGTCCTCATTTATTGCAACACTTTTTCTTCGGGTATGAAAATTGCAAAATACACTTTGAGCGGTTTTGATCCAAAAAAACATTTGATGGGGCTATTTTTTGTCTGAAGTAAATCCTGTGCCTTTTCCAGTCATTCTGCATTTAGGATTAAATTTGCACAGTTTAAGGATTAAATCACAATTTCCAGCCTTTGGTATAAGAACAAACAAACAAGCAAGCAAACAAACAAACAAACAAATCCAGCCTTCTTTCCCCCAGAGTTGGGAAGCATTATCCAAATCACTGCTTGAAAATAAATGTCAGGGTACCTGGAGCCACCACCTTCCATCATTTCCATCCTCATCTAAGCTAGAAGATGAGTTTGTGGGGAGAAACTTTCTCATGTAACTACAAAGGTATTAGCAAATAATGCTTTTTGGAATGATAGCTTTTTCTGCAAATGCAATAAATTCCTAATGGAGTCCCCAAGCCCAGGGCTGGGAGAATGCCAGGACAGAGGTGCTGGAGAGCAGGCAAAATTCATCACAGCTCCACAAGTGAGGTGAAGCTGAGGAGCCTGCAGGAAGCTCAGCAGGTGAGAGGAGAGGTAGCACAGCCCTGGGTCTTACAGAGTGAACTCTTGTCCTGACAGGCTTTTTGAGTGCTCTGCTGGGAACCACCAGCACACTGGCTTCAACCTGGCCTCCACAGCTCCTGCTCGGAGAAAAGATGTCCCCCAAGGAGATAAACACCACCAGAAGTGTGAATCTATCCTTATTTTCACTCATTGAGTCATTCTGGGAAAAGCCCTTCTTTAAATGCTGACATAACCCTCTCTTCCCTAGGGAAATATTCATGTAGCTGCAGGTGACTGAATTAGGGAAGCTCAGAAAAAGTTCCTGTTAACAAAGTAAGCCACAGGGACTACCCATGTGAGGTTTTAGAGCTCCTGCAAATGCAAAACAAAATGTCCCTGCAGGGTGACTGGAGCTAATGTGCTTTTCTTTACATTTGCATTTGGCTCAGAGTCAAACAGAGGCTTCTTGCTGGGGCAAAAGTGATAAAGAATTAAGCTGCTATTACTCAACTGCTTGCAAGTACTTGCTGTATTTGTGGTGGAAAAAAATGTTGCAGAAAAAGCATACCTCTTCCTCAGATGGAACGAGAAAATGTTAAAGATTTGGTTCAGCTCCTCTCCTCTCTGTTCAGTGTGTCTGAAGTTTACATACCAAGAAGAAATTCCCACTTTTCTATTACCAGAATAACAAATATTTCTGCAAGCAATGTTATTCATCTAGAGAAGGCATGATCACTGCCATAGCAGATTATATGAATCAAGGTACTTAACTCTAGGAAATGACAATTTGCTGTCTTTTATTAAGACCTTCTGTTGGTTTTTTTTCCATTGTTTCTGTCTCCTATCCTGAATTGTTAAGAAATACCACCTCCTTCCCAGAATGCCAAGAGAATAACTTATCATGGAGTCATAGAATCATTGGTTTTGGTTTGAAGGGACCTTAAAGATCTTCTCATTCCAACCTCCTGCCATGGGCAGGGACACCTTCCACAAGTTCAGGTTACTTAGAGCCCCATCCAAGCTGGCCTTGAACACTTCCAGGGATGGAGCCTTATTAGGGGTGCAGATATGGATATCCCCATGGATCCACCTCTATGCTAATCACTGGTCAAAACTGCACAGAATTTGTGATCTCTTTGATAATCAGATTAGCCAGTGGGTGACAGCATAAATGGCACATACATGATGGGCAGTTGTTCAGGAAAACTCACTGGAAACTGCATGGAAACTGTGCAAAAGAAGTAATTTAAGATTTCCAGCCACACAGACCTAAAAATTCAGGCTCATTTTGAGTTGTTTGAGAATGGGCAGGAAAAAAATAGAAGAAAATCCCCTGATAATTCATCTGTGGAGGGTAATTTACTGGGTCTAATCAGAGCAAACATCTCTATGGCTGGAATGCTGAAATAAATTAAATATAAAGCCTTCGAGGTCATAGCTTCCCAAGCTAATAATGCAGCACTGCTGCACTCAGGTGGAGATGCTCTGTGCTTCACTGTGAAAAATCTCCATCAGCTGGATGGAATGGGAATATTTCAAGCAGTGATCAGGCCTGCCTGAAAGAAAATGAAGTTAATAGAGGGTACAGAGGATTCAATCTTCAGACTTGAGCTGCTCAATAAACGAAGTTTAGACACTCAGATTGGAAATAAAATACATAAAAAGAGACATTTACATTTGGGGTGGGGGAGAGGTAGCGAGGAGAATTTGGAGAACATTGCTAGCATGTGTAAGCTGTAAGATGCAAATCTTGCTGTTCTGCTTCCAAATGCTGATGCAGAAACAATTAAATATTTCAGGAGTGGTCACATTACACATCCCAGCTCCTGCAGGGACCATCCCTCTGGAGCAGAGGTTTATAACCCTTGGGCAGCCCCAGCTGACCAGAGGTCACCACCCCACCAGATATGCAGCACAGCCATTTCTCAGCCTTTCCAATCCCAGCCCTCAAGAAATGGGGCTGCAGGCACAACAAAAATCACCTTAACCCTGAGCAGGTCTCAGCTAAGGGCAGGCAGGAGGAGCTGGATCAGGCAGGAATCAGTGGAGACCCCAGACACAGGCACACAGCAGTGCAGGAGGGTCTCACTGGTGGGTGGGCACCCTGGGAGGATCCTGGTTTCTGGTAAAGTCCTGAGCCTTTGAGGTCAGCCTTAGCAACCCTGGTTATTGTCACCCTGAAATTCCTGGGAGTCTGCCCTCTGCCAAAAGGTGATGCCCTGAGATTTTTTCCACCACAGGTTACTTTTTTACTGTTCTGTTGATTTTGATGTCAGCAGAAGATCTTTCCATAGCAGGATTGGAAATCTGGTTTTGTTGCCTTTTATTGTTTTATTTTTTGAAAATTTTATTTTATTTTGATAAATATGCATTTCACAGCCACCCTCAACTTCACACACTCATGCCTGTGAATCTCACCATTCAAAATGACTGCTTCACCCTAGCTGTTAATTTAAAATTAGATCCTGTGCCTATATATGCACACACACACACACACACACAGAGTGCCATCCACTTTGGTTTAGTCTCCTCTGCAAATGTTATAGCACAGTCTTGAAAGATGTGACCACTGACCAATTTGTCTGCCCTCCATCAGACCCTGCTTTGCTCCATCCATAATGATCCAGATCCCCACACAGGGTGCTTGCTGGGTATTTCTGTCCCCTTTCATCACACAGCCTCTTATCCTTGTTCCCTTTGCACGTCTTTCTAACCTTGGGCTCGGCATTCCTATGAAGTGCTCTCTCTTTGAGACTGAAAACCTCACCAGCACTAATGGATGTGTCTTCAGCAGAGCCCTGTGCCACAAAATGATACCATTATCCCCATTTTTGGAGATGGGGAGCGGAGTTGCAGAGACAGGAAGGTCAACAGCATTAAAAGCATCTGCTAATTTGAGAAAGCACAAGGCTGGATTTTTCAGAGTGCTTTTTTTCCACAGCACTTTCCTTGGTCACAATACAGGTGGCCTTTGACTGTGTTTGAAATCGTGAGAGCTTCACCCTGGTGTCTGGCAGAAGGGGGTCACAAGCTGGGGACCAAAGCCACCAGCAGCAAGTAATTAGTGCCCATCTCTGAGGAGTCTGACCAGAGACACACAGCAAAATTCCCATCTGAAGCAGGCTGGGCTGGCAAAGCTCTTATAAAACAAACACTGCATCTTCTGATGGAAAATATCACATCTCTCAGCTGTGGTTGAATAGTTTCCAACTTGTGGCTTGTTTCTCTGTGAATTCAAGCCCACCAGGAAGGTGCTTAGATTGCTGTAAAGGCATTCATGCCTCCACTGGAAAAACCTGGGTGTGAAAATCAAAGCTGTGAAAACCACCAAATTTTGCACAGATGCCACGATAATAAGAAATAAAGAGCAGGCAAGAGGCTTTTCAGTGAGCTGGCAGACTCATCAGCTGGGAAACAGGCATTGCCTTTTTTCCAAAGCAGGAGGTTCTTTTGCCAATACCTATCTGGGTTGAAGTCCATCGTGTTGGGGATGCTGCTTCTTCCTCTTCTCTGCTCTTTTTTCCAGCACAGACACAAAATCTGATAGTTTTACACCTAAAACTAATAGTTTTAGCACAATTGTGGTTATCTTCAATACCTAGACACCCTGTCAGAAAAACCCAAGTTGTCCTACACATTCAGAGGAAAAGTTAAGAACAAATGGATTGAAAATCCAAGGGATTGGGCGACCTTCTCCCTCTGCTTCCTGTGGTTACACAAATTCAAGTCTTTTAATAAAAGTATGTAATTCCCCATTTTCTGCCAAGCCTCCCATTGTTTCTTTAACCTGAGGTAAGATTCCATGGCTTTTTTGTGTGCTTTCCTTTTTTGCTTATGCACAGCAATAACTGTACCAGCACAGGTTTCAGCTGGTGCTTACATAAAATTCCACCTGATCACATTTATGATCCAGGTTTTTTAAAATAAAACTGGTTTCATCAGGCTCACTACTAGATAAGGGCATGTGCTGGCCAAAATCTGAAATGCTGTTGAAGAATTTGGTTTTCATGCTTTCCAACCTATTTCTGGATTTGCTGGGGAAGGAATAAAAATGACAGAAAGCAAATTAGTTTTAATATTCCCTAAAATTCACCCTACTCATTTAGAAAATTGTGGGGTTTTTTTCCCCAATGTTCAAAACAAAAAGAATAAATTACAATTAAAAACTCCTGAAATTTCTGTTTCTGGATCTTATGTGGAAATTCCTCTTTAGGGCAGGGTTTTACCTTGTGTGATGCTGAGACTTCAGGGATGTGTCCTGAATTTTGAATTTTGGCAGGGTGTCAGCCTTGCTTCTCACCTTTATTTGGCTGCATGTCCATTCACTTTGAACCCCTACAGCCTTTTTCAAAGCCCAGCAGAGCCAACAGAGAGATTTCTCAATAATCCAAGGAGCCTTAGGTGTGGATGCCAGTTTATAAAGCTGTGGTGGGGGAGAGATCTGGCACTCCAGGGTTAAGTTTAGGTAAATTCTGCTCACAAAGTAAAGTGTAGGAAATTAGGACAAGTGACAGATTGGCTCCAAAAGCACCCATTTAAGTTAAAACAGACTGTTGATGCAGCTGCACCCATCAGGAGCCACCTTTCCTTGGAAATGCAGCTCTGAGAGCTCCCCTTGGCAAAAAATCAAGTGGTTTCAAGGAGAAAACTCTCCTTCAGGGAGATGTGGTCCCCACCTGTGTTTCATCAACCCCCTCAACAAAATCTAGCAAAAGCAGCAGAATGACCAGTTTTTGCTTCATCTGCTCATTCCAGCACCAGCCTGGTCCCAGAAATGAGGATCTGGTGAGGCAGAACCGGGAAGGAAAAACCTGTTTTTAAGGAACTAATGAGAAAACCACCTTAATGATTTTGGCACACACATTGCTCAAGCCACCAGAAAAGAGTAAGGACTTTGTTCCACCCTCATCGTCATTGCTATCTTGTAAATTGGCAAGGATTTAGGACACTGCCAGTATTTCCACATATGCAAAAAATACCACTCCATTACCCACCCCCCCAAAAAAAAATCTCTGTAGCCCATTACTCACATCCCCAGAGAAATCATAATAAGAGACACAGAGTTTACCACCTTCAAGCAGGAAATAGCTGCCTTTCTAATGCTTGCTAATTGCTTCACTTAAAACTAGTTTGATTACTTGGCACTGAGACAATATTTTAAACCTGAATTATTGCTTGGAACTTTCCTTTCACCTACCTAAGAGCCCAGGCCATTAAAAATGTGTAGCAAAGGTCTCCCTGTGAGGTGCAGGATTGCCTGTTAACTCTTTTGTGGATTGTAAGAGATCTTTGGCTTCTGGGGTGTCTTTTTCCCCTTGTTATATTTTATTAATAAGAGGTGCTATTTATTAATGCTGGGTGCTGAAGGAAGTCATACTATGGAGTTATCAGGCACATTCCAAAAAAAGCTTTTACCTGGGGTGGAATCACATTTTCATGTTTTGAAACCAATAGGAAATCATTAATAATAATTAATAAATTAATAAAAATTAATACATTAATAAAATTAATATATAGAAAATAAGATTAATGTGAAAACAAATGAATTTTTAATTTGGCTTGACTTTTCCCAATTGAGCTGTGATACTTTCAGGGGATGAAGGACATCAGGGCAGGGAGTCACAGGAGGATGAGCTGCACATACTGACCTGGAGAAGCAGAGTGGCTTGGTTGTACCAAACACTGTCATTAAAAATGTCTTTGTCACTTCTTTAGGATCAGAAATTAGCTTGCATTTTGTACTTGACAGGAAGTCATTAATAAATCTCCGCTGCTACAATAACACTGATGCGTAAATTGCAATCTTTCAAAAGAAGCATTTGAATCTCAATACCCAGCAGCAATAAGGTGAGCAGCAGCTATGGGGTTGGCACATCCCTGAAGTGTGATCTCCTCAAAATCTCCCTTCAGGGACACTCAGGTGTGGAGGAAAACCAGGCTCCACAGCCAGGGATGAGCAAGGAGCAGCCAACAGCCATCCCCCTCCTCAAACCCTGTCCAAACCCATCAGTGATGTTTCCCAGCAAATTCAGGATGAAGTTCCCTTCTCCTCTTGGCAAATGAAGTTTTTCACAGCCACACAGGAGCTGCCCTGTAGGATAGGGAACAGCTGTGCCTTCATCCTCGCCCACTCCACTCAGGAGCAGCCAACTCTGACCTCTTATTTATCTCAGAGGATTTGGGCAGCTTTTGCAGCCTTGATTCAGAGAGCCAGTGGGAAAAAAAAAAATCCATAAAAATATGGTGGTGATGCAGGTGTAGAACACAGCCTGAATCCAACACAGGATGTTTTGGGGCAATTAGTCAGAATATGTGGTAGAGGGTGGGCTTTGCTATTGTGCCATCGCTTTTTTGGGCAGCAGGCATCCAGAATAAAATTGATGCATGAAAAAGTGTATCTTAAAAATACACATTAAAAAAAATTCATCCTAAGTGCTACTCAGCCACAGAGAAAAGGCTTCCAATGGGGTCTGCATGTAGGTCTGTACCCATAAAAAACAGGGAATTATATATATAGCCCATGCCTATGTGCTGCACAGGGCTGGGGCCATGCTGCCCATTTCTGCTCTCACCAGGGCAATTTTTGAGCAAATTAGAGAATCTCTAGTGGCCAGGAGCACATTCTGAAAAGGGTCACTAGCTAAAATTGGCCTATTGATCAGGAAGCAGTCAAAAGGAACAAAAATATCTGGCCCTATGTGCACTGAGGAAAATAGCACATTTTCTTTTCATCTTGGGAGGCCACTTGCAAAGCTTTCCATGGGAAGCAGGCAGATAAAATAGGCAGATCTAAGTGGAGAAATGCTTAGTGCACCAGGCATGCCCCTGGCTGGGGGATGTCTCATCTACTCTCCAGAGTCAGCAATGACTTTTAGTGAGAAAAGGCACTGGCAGGACTGAAGAGGACTCAAGCCTGACATGGAAAACTCAAGTTTCAGCTTCTTCTACACCAATTTTGGCAGCCAGCATGACAGTAATGGGTTCAGGATTGATTGAGAACACCGTGTTATTAGAAGAACCCCTTCACTTGCTATGTAGAAAAGGCCACCCCATACCTCCAGGATAAATATTTGTGTTCCTATGATCTTTTCTCCTCTTCAGCCCACTTCCTGCATCCTTTACCAGTTCCCCATACACTTGATGAAAGACTTACCAAGATCATGGCAGGAACTGAAACTTAACATTTTTGTTTTCAAGCTTCAAAAATATTTCCCGAACATCTCTTATTTCTCTACAGGAAATCCCTTTAAAAACATTCTCCAGTGAGCAGTTAAGAAGTTGAACCAACACACATCTCATCTCAGGTTTCTGCTGGTAATTAATAAACCAACTGAATATCTGGCAGGATGGCAACTTTTATCATTCCTAGATAAATGTTAATGCATCTGGTTATTTCCAGACCTTCACTGATGTGATCAGAAAAGCAAATTAGACAGTGTTGTAGCAGTCTGCCTGACATTTCTTCTTTTGTGCTATTACTGTTAATTTATTCCTTTAAGCCAATTTTTGCTCTGTCACTACTGTGAAGGTTTTCTCAGAAATTTAATTACAAATAAGAACCCTCCAACATGAAACTGCTAGAGGATAAAAATCCATATTTAAGGTGTCATCTTAAAAGCAGCTCATACCTACTCTGTGTGTGTGTGTATGAGAAGGAACATGTGCACACACCCATCAAGCTTATTTAAATGTGTAAATTTATAAACTCTCCTCTTTTTTTTTTTTTTTTTGTAAGGAAAACATTTGCCTTGATGTTCTATCATCCTTAGAACTAAATGTTTCCTGGTTAACTTAATACACATCTTTGCTCTGCAGAAAATAAAAAGATTTTATTATCCCTTAAAAAATCCCATACATCTGAGGAGATCCAAGATTTTCTGAGAACCCAACATTTTATAAAGATTTTTGAGCATGCATAATTTTTTTTGCCCATAAATGCCACCCACTCAGAAACAAAGGAACCAAAGTAAGCTGTAATTACTTCCCTACACAATGGATTCCAATTGCTTCTATCAAGAAATATTACATAATTATTATAACTTAGGGCTGTGATTATATATTTGCTCAAAGAAGAATCACACATAATAGCAAGCAGTGGGACTTATGGCTCTTTGCCTATTGTGTCAACTCATACATTTAAATTATTTGATTAGAAAACTAAATAAAGACCTTGAGTCCTAAACATTTTCTCATCAATTGTCAGGACTGAAGGAAGTGATAAGTGATGGGACATGTATATTTGTGTAGGAAAAGTGGAGGAGCAGGAGAGGAGAGGAGAGGAGAAGTTGTGTTTCTGCTTGTGTCCTTGCATCTATCCATGTCCATCCCTCCATCCATCAGAGTCTTGGGCATCCTCTTTGGGTACATCTCACAAGGAATTTGCAAGGAGCTGGTAAGATCCATTGTCCATAGAAGACAATGACAAAGGCCAGCCTGTGGAAGATGTAAAGAAAAATAAACTCCTCCTCCTCCTCCTCCTCATTTTCTTCTTCATGTTCTTGCAGCCTCACCCTCTCCCCTCTCTCACACCAGCTGGACTCCTGGCTATTTGTACATTTCCCAAGGGAAGCAGGGTCTGCTGGGATGTGGGAGGATGAGGAGGAGGCAAGGCTTCACAGGGGCTTGTCCTGTTTCTCAGCAGTTCTGCAAGTTGGATTTAAATGGTTCATTTCCGATGCTCACAACTCACGCCTCAGATAACCCACTCGTCCTGGATGCCACCAGAACTTTGGATGAGTCCCCCAGCTCCGTATCCTTGGATAACCTGCACAAGATAAGAGACAGATGGCCATCAAAACCAGGACAAACTATCAGCTAAAGAGGGCAGACTCTGAGGAGATGCTGTAGAAGATGTCTGAAGGTGACTTCCCCCCACAGACAATGTCCCTCGGTGCTCAAGTGCAGATCTCTCCATGCGCTCACCTGTCGCACTTAAGACAGCAACAGTTTGCATTTTCTGAAAATCAAGAAACAGAACTCAATAAAAAATAAAAGGAGGATCAATTTTGGGCCTGCAAAACACCATGCTGGTCATAGTAGTCTGAGAGAAAGGAGGGCACTGATTCAAATTTTGGCAGCAAGTCCAGTGTCTCTGTCAGCACAAAGAGTCCAGCAAGGCAGCTGCAGATGAGTCTGTGACTTCTCACTGGCACTGAGCCACAGCAGCTTCAAAGAGAAATGCCATAAGAAGCTGATTTTTCATGTGTGTGTGTGTGTGTTCTTTTATTAGAAATTTTTGTATTTCTGCCTCGTAATAGCAGAAGGACTATCACGATTTCCCGAGTGTAACAAATTCAATGTGTCATACACGCTGGATGGAAGTAATTTAACATGAGCACTCTTTAATTTCATCGATCTCTGGCAAATGGGTCCTGGTTAATGATCGGGGGTTTGCTGTTTTTCCTTTTTAAAGTCAAATCTTTTAAAGTCCAGATGGAGAGGGTTTTGCTACAGCTGTGCAAGAACAGTGACACTGATACATGCTGAACTCTGCGGGTGGTATTAAAAATCTGTCATCTACTTTAAAAGGATTTTTTGAAAGTCATTTTAAAGGGACACCATCAGTTTGAAGATCACTCTGGATCTCATAATATTACAAGTAATATTTCAGACTATCACGTGAAGCCATCTGTGGGGACAGAAATCGATGCTGTGTGCCAAACAAGCCTCTTTGTATTTTCATGATATTTTACAGTGGATTTTTAAAATCTTCCAGGGAGAAGTTGCAACCCTGCAAACTGCTACTGGATGGCCAGGTAAGCCCCAGCACTGGTCACAGGCTGTTACACCAAGCCCAGCACTTCCAGCAGCAAAAAAGGGCTGGGACTGGCCTCATCCTGTGCTGAGGGGGACATTCTTGGCAGCAGCCAGAAGCAGAGAAATGCTGGTGTAGATTTCCAGAACAAACCATTAGTATTTTGCAACACTCCTCAGCATTAGGACAGCATTTAGAGATGCAAGGAAGCCTCCTGGTCCCAGCTGCTTTGGCTCCCACTGTGACCTCCTTTGGTTTTTATTAAATTGTGGTCAGGATTGTTCGTTGTTCAAGGTGAGAGCTCTGATTTACAAGGGGCTGAGGCTGCGCTTCATCCGCAGAGAGCAAAAATGCTTCAGAAAGGGAAAGCTCTCCCCATCTGAGAAGCTTCTGGAGTGGAAACAATGACCAAATCACTTGGAAAGGTAAATCCCAGCACAGGGAAACACTAGCCAGGTTGTGGTCAGAAGGGGATCAAGGAAACGAAACACTTTACAGCTGAAAGGGTATTTTAGAGCAAGGACAGGCAACACATTTTTGTGCCTTTTCACAACCACCTCTGTTGGCTTACCACATAACCTGCTGGGCTTCATTTCAAAGCTCAGGGGGTTTATGAGATGAATCCATCTCATGCCAGCTTGCAGAAGAAATGAGGGACATCTGGGCATGGTGGTCTCCAGTGGGACTGGGATGGGCAGGATCCATCCTCTCCTGGCACCCTCACTTCCAACCCAAACCATTCTGTGATTCCATGATCCAAGCCAACAGCTGAGGTCTAAAACTGAAGTTGTATGCTGGTCTGTGGCTTTTTCCACTTCAGAGCACCCAGTACATCCAGAGGTTATGAGGCTAAATTAATTAGGGGTCTGGGAAGCCATCAGGTACTACAGGAATTAATATGATGATAGAAATCCCTATTCATAATTTTCTGTTGTCCTCTGAATTGATACATATTGATCAGCTGGATCCCAGCAGCTGATAACTATTCCTCAGTTGTCTGCATTTTCTGTAGAATCTTTGTGTGACATGCATTTTAAAAAAATACTCTTCCATTTATTGCAGCCTTTTTGCATAAATTTAAATAACTGGATTTCATTTTAGTTGAAAGGATTCTGCATGACAGATCTTGCTTGGCGTTGCAGCTGTGAGTGTTAAAAGCCCCCAACAAGAGCCACTGCTTAGGGAAAGCTTCCCCAGCAGGCCATAAACACGGAGAGATGATGGGGATGATGGTCAGTGCTGTGACCAGGAGAGGAGCCCCTGCCAGGCACCAAACCCACCCTCCTGGGGAACACCAAACATCCTGGGGAGGTTCTCCTTTTCCTGGCCGGAGCACTGTGAGCTCTCTGCTGCAGCCACACAGAGCAGAGGGAGATGAGGTTGGATGCTGATGCTGAAGCCAGAGCAGCTGGAGCTGAAGATGTGGGCAGGGATCTGGGAGCGAGCAGAGGGCTCCCAGCTCGGTGGTGTGGTCGGAGCTCCCTCTCCTGACAGGCCAGCACCATCCCTTTGGGATGTCACCTCGGCTTTTACCCTCTCTGAGGGATGGAAGCAGAGCCAGGACTTTTTCTGGTGTCCCTCAGCTCTCTAAGAAGCACCTGACTTTACATCCCAGCTGCTCTCTGGTCAAACAGCAGGCAAGAATATAAAGCAAATACGTGTATCTTTAATTAAATTCCAGGCAGCACTAGTGCTGCTTAATCTTCAGAAAAGAGCCAACACTGCTGTTTCCCTCATAAGCTGGAGTTTCCTTCCAGCCTGACAAGGTGTTACACTGCAGCCCTTTATTTGAGGAATGGCACATTTTATTTTTCTTTTTCTTGCCCTGGTGATCCCTGTGTAATTTCATTTAGCAACACCAGTGTGCTAGGCTGTCTGGATGGGAAAATCCTCACACTTAAAGAACTGATCCAGAGAACCAGTTCCTGAGGAACAGCCAAACATCTTTCGCAGCATCTTGGCATACTGAGACTCTTCTAATCTGGCTTTACATTTCCTAGAACTTTTTGAAGAAATGTGTGTGTCAGTGAGGCTGCAGAGCCAGAGGGAGCACCCAGCTTGTCACCATTTATTTCAGCCTCTGATTTGTTTTGGACTTCCATTAAACTCTTCGTGGGGGTAGAGAAATAAACCCAAAAATCCCTGCTAAATAACAAAAGCCATAGATACATTATGTAGCCATTGCATTTTGCAATCTAATTGCTTTAACATGTAGGGATGGAGGAGGGGGTTATTGCTCATAATACCGGAAAGCTTTCATGGAATAACACAGAATTATTAAACTTTTCAGAAAGAATCCAGTTTGCAGTTCCCACTGCACATTTACCTGGGCGATTTTCCCTTTTCCTGTGGCCGAGAATCACTTTGTATTGCACTTTCCTGCCTATAAAAGAAGCCCTTGTTCCTAGCTGCCCTGAGGTGCTCATAATGTTATTGGTTCTGTGCTAAGAAGTTGGGGTTGCTGTGAATTCCTGCCTTGTGGCTCTCCAGCTCACAAAAGTAAACACATTTGCTGAGTTAGCTCGGCTTCATGGTGCCCAAAATCCCACAGGGAATGAAACGTCCTATCGAAGGAAGCTTTGAAACCCTAGTTGCTCTGCACCACTTTTCTCGGGCAGGAGAGCACACAAAGCATGCTTCTGTGCTGTATTTACTGCTTTTTTTTTTTTTTTTTGTGGATCCAGTGCATAAGAGCTGCATTGAACCTTGGCAGAGGGGAAAAGGCTCCCCTTGGAAACGTGCAGGATGCAATGGAAAAAAAGTAAAAAAAAATCTGTGCTTTTCAGTCCTTACTGAGTCCCTTGTGCCCAGCACACAGGTGGCTGCCTGGAGATGAAAAAATCACTCACGGGTGAAGGGAGAAACAGCCAAAACCGTGATTTTCCTGGCTCAGATGCACTTACTAAGAAAAAAATAGGTAAAGCCAAGGCCAGTCAGGGCAGGGGATGCCTGGGGCACATGTATCCCTGCAGCCACAGCAGCTGAGCGCTGTAGGAACCCCTCTCTGTGATGCTTAGAGAGGGGACACGCTGGGAATCTGTCCCCTGACATGTATCCTGCTCTTCCTGCATAGTGACTCCCTTCAATGTACACCCATGGGCAAAAGAACCTCTAAAAAATGCCTGTTCCAGACACAGCTTCTCAAAATCTTCATTTTCTTCCAGCTCTAATTAGATCCAGGTGGAAGCTAGTCTGGGATTTGGGTGGGGGAGTGTGCAGCAGGAGGAACCAGATGAGCACCAGTTAATTTAGCTGGGAGGGTGTTGCCCAATTGAAAATCATGAGCAATAGTATGAGATTTTGTTTTGGAGGGAGGATGTCTTCTGTTGATCCACATTTTCTCCAGCACAGCTCCTGCAAGAAATGAAAGCACCTGGGAAAAGTTTCCTGGAGCAAGTCCCTCTCTAGAGTGGCATCCACTCTATGGCCTCTCCCTCCATTGAAAACACATGGCAGAACCTCCTGGGATGGGGAGAACCAGAGGGGATGCTGGTTGCCAGGGACATGGCCTAAGGTGACAGCATCCTAACGTGCAAGCTGGCACCCCAAAGGACAGGCTGCCCTCTCCTTCCTCCCACGGCATCCTGTGGCGGTATCTGTGGGGGTGTGCTGTGGACAGCTGGTGTGGGATTATCCTGGGAAGAAGGGCATTACCAGTCATGTCTCCATGCCACCCCTGCTGTGGCAAAGCTGTAACACGTCTGCACTTCACCCTCACTCCAGGAATGGTGCATGTGCTCAGGACACGTTCCAGCTGCTCATCCCTTCGGATCGCGGTGGATCGCTCGTGAGGCCGGTGTGCTCACACCCCCAAAGCACACGGGCAGCATAAACTGGCACATTATTCCCTCTCTTCTCATGAAATGCCCTTTCTGCCTGAGGCTCCTTAATCTGAAATTAAATTCTAGCTGGGCTGTGGCTCACGGCTGAGAGGGGCATGGGGAGGCTGAGGAGCAAATCGCAGCTCAGCGCTCCAGACGCTCGCGCTCGCTCCCGACGCCCATGTCGTGTTGCCATCAGACACATTCCAGAAATCTTCATTTTCAAGGCATGAAAACATTTTAACAATAAACAGAAATTCTTCTGATTACATGGTTATATTCGGCTGCTGAAAGCAGACTCCTATTAAGTGAGGCAGAGAGCAATTAATGTCATGTAGAGAGCAGTCTTTCACATGGCAAAAAGTGGGACTAATATATCTTTCCCACATCCAGCAGCTGGGGCCATGAGTTAAGGCTTCAAGTTTGCAAAAGCTTATTAAGATGCTTGTTGTAAGGATGTGAGCAGCTCCACTTAAATTGGAGCCCGGTGAAAATCTGTCTGTAATGAGATCCATGGAAGTTTTAGCATTGACTTTAGTGGGAACAATGTTTGTATGTACTCTTCAAAGCGGTTTTAAACTCAGTTTCACTCCTTCCCACCACCCGCAGCCTGGATGGATCATTCTTCATTCACATGCTGGACACTGAAATGATGCAGAAAACATAACTGAGCTGGAAGATCTTCACCAAAGGAGTCTTGAGGCTATTCCTATATGTCTGCAGCTCCTAAAGGAAAGAAAAAAACAACATAATGAAACTGAGCCGCAAATTGCTTCACAATTATTTTTACCACCTAATTTGGTGCACGAGGCTGGAGGCTTGCTCTTTGCATACAGCACTCCTGCAGCAAACTCAGGAAGAGCCTGAAAGGCCACGGAACAGACGAGATATTCATTATCATCTCTTTCAAGTTGCAGCTGCGACAGAGGCCCTGGAGAATTTGCCCAGCATGGTATTTGCAAATGCCTGCTTGCCTCTTTATTAGCTCAACTTGAGAACGGCTGTTGGGGATGAATTTCCTCCTGCTGCCCTACTCCCATCCAGCCAGCACAGCCCAGCCACCGGGGAAGAGCAATCTGGACCAGTGTCCATGGGAGTCTCCACTCAAGTCTCTCTCCTGATGGCACACTTGGGGACGTGGAGCAATGATCCCACCACAGCTCAGGCTGGAGTCACTCATGCTCAGCAAGCCAGAGGCTCTGGATGCTGCAGGAGTTTCAGATTTTTGCAGTGAATTATGGTGCTCCTTGATGAGACAGGGAAGCTACAGTAAAACCACCAACTCCACAATGAAAGGGCTTTTATACACTCTGCTGCAGTGGTGGTTATGGCTGCCAGCTTTGCACAATTCACTTTCAAGCACAAGAGCAGCACAAACTGGTTTAAGACGACTTCTGAATGATGAATGCTGACTTGAAAGGTTTCCAGTACGACATAATTACCCTGCATTAATGTGCAATACACAATGGTCTATATGTATCTCAATGGGAATCTCAGTGGGACTTCGTGGGCTCTGTTCCAAGTAACCTCTGCCGGGAGTGACGCTCAGAGTTTGACAGGCTGACCTACAAATAGATCCCATATTCATTCCTGAATTATTCCTGTGCAGAATCAGACTTGAGAGATCCAGGGCCATGTGCAGTGGTGTGTGGCAGCACACAACTGTATTCAGCTGTAGGGCTGAGCCTGGGTTATTTTGTCTCCTTGGCCTGATGTGTTTTCCTTGGGCTGATGTATGCACACCTTAATCTTTAGCTGCTCAGAGGCAGACAACTCTAATGAACTCCCCACAGCTTCAAAGATAAGTGAGATCAGGGAGAGGAGACTCAACCACTTGTCCTGAGCAAAGGGCAAATTGAATGAAAAATTCATTTATTTCTTCCCAGTTAACCAGCACACACTTTGAGATTTCACCTAACACTCAAAATGCACTGTAATCCTCTATAATGATTGTTCTTCTGCAGAAAGAATGGATTTAGATTCAATATTAGGAAGAGATTCTTGACTGTGAGGGTGGCAAGACACTGGCACAGGTTGTCCACATAAGCTATGAATGCCCCATCCCTAGAGGGGTTCAAGGGCAGGCTGGATGGAGCAAAAGCTGATCAGAATGGGATCCTTATTAGTTTTTTAATATCTCAACATCTGGCTTGTTTTACCACTGCCAGAGGCCCAGGGATCCTGGCTATGAGCAGAGGATAAACACATTCAGGAAAAAAAACACCCACTCACCAATCAGTTCTTGGTCCTGGGCTAAAACTTCCTTCCAAAGCTCAGAGCTGTTTGAAGCAGGGATTCTCCCCTGGGCTCATTTCCAACCAGCATGATAGCTGTACTGGTTTTGTCCCACTGTGCTGCTCTCAGACCTGGAGATGTGGCAGACTCCTGCAGCTCTCCTTGTGGGAAAGAGCCAGTGGGATGCTGAGCAAAGGAAAGCATCCTTCATCACAGCCAGCGAGTTCTCGTCCCACAGCCAGGGCCTCCAGCCCACAGGATGGAGGGGGAATATTTAATTAACACTACGGGTGATTCCACTTCCCTGTTTGGTTTTGCCAAATGCTTGCAGTGGAGGCAAAGGCAGCTGTGAAGGGGCTGTTGAAAGGACTCGGAGAAGTAAAAACAGCGGTGCAGGGAAGCGCTCTGCAGCTAGGCAGCTTCAAAGGCACGGAGATAACAAGGGCTGGACACATCCCAGGTGGAGAGAGTTACTCTTCACAGAGCTCAGCTTGGGATCAAAGTAGATCTCAAACCTCCAAGATCCTGGAAGGCAGAGCAGGTTTGGGTGGTGGGTGGTGGCAGAAAGAGTTGGAGAGCGAAGGAGGATTCCCTTTGACTTAGTCAGGGCGAGCTGTGAACAGATGAGGTTGTTACTAACCGCAAGCAATTAGCTCCTGGTACACAGCAAGAGAAGGTGAAGTTTGTGCAGAAGGAATAGGAGCCATTTTTACCTCAGGAAACAAGGTTTATGTGAGGATAAAGCCTGTTGGTTCCTCTCCACCCTCAAACTTTTGAACCAGCTCACCAGTTTTAACCACAGTCAAAAGTGGGATAGATGCCTTCCGGATAACGCTCCCACTGATTTGTTTCTCAGTCAAGAGACAAAGAGAAACTCATCACCTGCACAAAAAGGAGGGAAACCCAACCAAGCACCCCTGAAAGAGGAGGAATGTCTCTATCTGTTCCCATTAGCACCTTGCCCTAATCTCCCACCCAGACAGGACACAGAGGGAGAAAAGAATTATGACCTAAAGTGGTTTCTGACTCATTTTTCATCAGTTGATGCCCTAGGCTTTAATGCAAAATCTTTTCACAGGCTCCAAACATACTAAATTCACAGCAGGGATAAGGTGAGGGGGTTAGTACCCTAAGCTTGTGACTAGGTGAGGAATGGTGCCTGGGAGGGGAAAGTTCTGAATCAAGCACTTAGAGAGACCTCTAGGATGATTCACTCCATACTGAAATAGCAAAGCATGTGAAACAAATAAATAAAATGGGATGAGGAACTTTTGGCTCTTGCAGAAGCCCTAGTACAGAAGGAACAGGGACTTGAGACCTCTTGCAGAGCAAAAGGATGTTCTGGAAATTAAGATGTTCACTTGGAGTTTAAGATGCCCAAGAGCAGCTCTCTGACAGATTTCCTGAGTGGCTTTGTGCATGTTGCCTCCCCTCTGCCAATTTCCCACCTGTTGAACCTCCCCACCTCAAAATCATCAATAAATCACTACAACCCTTTCTGATCCCATCATATTTGAGGTCTTTGGGTTTGTTTCTGTTAAAATTGATACAGTTGTACTTTTATTGAAAACATGCTGCTGTAACCCCAGGAATGACTCAAAATCTCTTTGCCCAGAAATATTATCCTCTTCCAGCCATCCTAAAACCCACAGGATTCTTCCCTGGGTTTTTTATTTTTTCTTTCTTCAGAGCTGTGGGGCCAATGCACTTTCATCTGCATCCCTGACTTCCTGATGGGTCTCTATATCTCCTTTCAGGGGTTTGTTTTAATTACTCCTTCCTTATCAACCCAGTCCCTAAAGGTCATATGTAGCCATGCCGTCACCAGAAATCTGTTTAAACAAACAACACCTGGTGAAAGCCCTTCTGACGATGCACATTACATATGGAGAGAGGTCAGGACCATCTCAAATACTCTGATCCCTTGGGGAACACTTAATCTTTCCAGGCCAGGTTTATAGGAAGCAAATGATATAATTTGAAAAAGCTTGTTATTTCAAAAGTTAATTTTTGAAAATGTTTTGGGTTTTTTTTCCCAGGAACAAGCATTTCCTCAGGCTTGAAATATTAGCCTTACAAACCACAACAGCTAAGCACTTCTTGATTTTTATACTGCCAGGGTGATGAGCCAGGAAGAAGAGAGCTCTTCTGTGGCTGAGAGCTTGTCTTCCTTTTGTCAGAGGCAGATATTTTGGGGTTCAGCCCAGTTTCCAGTTCCTGGGTGTGGTGCTGAGAGCTGCAGTCCCACTGAGGATATGTGAAAATGCAGCTGAGGCTTGTTTAACCCCATTTTCAGAGGACAGGTCTCCTTTCTGGACCTCACCTGTCCCCAGGTGCCTGAGGAGCCCATTAATGCCATGGGGTTGTTTGCACAGACCAGCAGGAAGCCCTCTGTGGCCAGTGAGAGGAAATATTACCAGTCCCTAAGGGCCTTTGCAGTGTGGTTCCTGGCCTGTCCCCAGTCTGCTTTTTAGTTTAAAGTGCTGTCCTTTGGCACTTGCTTTCCATCCTCTCCCCAAGCAGCAAATCCAGCACTTGCAGATGTGTCAACAGCCCCTCAGCATCTCAGTGATGGTCCCCCTGCCCCGTCCCACCCTGTCTCACCCCACTGGGTTCAAAGCACAGCAGTGCAATGCCACACACATGTGATTTAAAATGGCACCACTTAGAATGAAGCAAACCACTGGCAGTGCCACTTTTACCAGCTCCAAGGCCAGGAAAAAGAATGGATGTGTCTGTTCTCCACCTTGTTTGTGGAGGAAGCTGTGTCAGTGTGACACAAGTGAGGCCTGGCCAAGTCTTGCAGCTCTTTTCCAAAGCCCAAAGAACCATCACTTCTGGGTTTCCAAATGTCATATTCTAGCTCCTCTATAACCTCCTGCTACCAAGACAGCACCCTCCAGGCTGAGCCATTTTGGTAGGATTATCCCTGGAAGTGTTCCAGGCTGGCTTGGATGGGGCAAGCTGGTCTAGTGGGAGGTGTCCCTGCCCCTGTCTGGGCATTGGAGCTGGATGGGCTTTAAGGTACCTTCAACCTCAGCCATTCTGTGATGCTGTGATTATCAGATATATGTTTCTGGATGCAGGAAAATTCAAAAGTGGGTCAGTGGACTTAAAAACCCCCAAGTTTCGTGGTCACAACCTCCAGCCCGCCTGAGTTCAAGAAGAATTTGGATAACACTCTCAGGCACATGGTGATAGTCTTGGTGCTGCCAGGTGCAGGCCCAGGAGCTGGACTCAATGATCTTTGTGGGTCCTTTCCAACTCAGGATGTTCTGTGATTCTGTGAGATCCAGATCCAGGTCCACCTGTGAATTTGCCCGAGGCAGTGTGGTGAAGGTGAGCAGGGAAACAGCAAATTTGGCCAGGGAGGGCTTGCTCAGCACAGGTTTTCCCAAGTGCCTTCCTGCTGGAGCTGCTTCAGGAGTTAAAGGCAACAGGATCTCCACTTTATTTTAAATTCTGACAAAACAACCAAACTTTCTGTCAGCTCTCCAAAGACTTGTCTTCACCAGTGAAAAACAGTTCTATTTCTTTTCACTGGAAGGTAACTAATGGCCAGCAGCTCTCTTCAGGTAAACAACACAGCCAAGATAGAGGATTTGGGTTTTACTCTGGGTAAGCTCACCAAGGTCAATGCTGTGATCTCACTTGAAGTTAACCTCTGCAAATTTATCACACAGGGTGCTTCAGTTTTACTGCCTTGTTTGTGTTTTTACCTCAGGATATTGGATGAGCACTTGTTCCCCTGGGGTTGGGAAAAAAAAAGAAAAAGAGATTTAAAAAATTTAGCAGTAAAGACAAGACCAAACAATCCTCTTGAAGGGGAAAATATCTCCACAGGGGCTAAAACAGCTGTTCTTTGTATAAGTTGACTGACACAGATGTATATGCTTTCCCCACTGGTAGAAAACAGTGTAAACCAAAAAGACAAGCCTGCACCCTCTAGGAAACATGATCTAGGAGCAGACAAAAAAAAAAAAAGTGGCACTAGTAAAGTGTGTTCAGCTTATATAAAATCTACCAGCTCCTTCACAGCAAAGATATGGAGGAGGAAACACAGTGCCAGAGAGTTAACAGCACTTTTACAGGAAATACTCCTGGTTAAAGCCCAAACACAAAAACACAGCCCTGGGTTTGGGGCCAATAAAATTAATGTGAAATTGGAAAAAAACAAAGCTCTTGCTGTTTGCAAAATTACATTGTGCTTTGTTATGAGTAATTACACAATGAGAGGTTGGTTTTTTTAATAAGATGCCTGTCTCCAACAAAAGACTGCTTAAAATAATTTGAGCATTGTGTCTTAGAAGCATACACAGGGTTGAAAAGTGAATTAAATCATATTTTGCCCTCTGCCATGCACATGGAAGTACCAAATGATACAGCTGAAACCAGGAAGCTGTTGGTTGCTTTCCAAAGCAGTTGTAGAGACTTTGGCCCACCAATATTTTAAGACTGATTCAGAAAGGGAATGTGGATGTCTGGTCTGTGCCCTGGGTTTTTGAAACACTAGTGGAGAGTTCTGGAAGATGTTGTAGGGGTTGTCCCTACCATCATCAATTATACTGCTCCTTCCAAAAAAAGATCAAACAAACAAAAAGTTTAGATAATAGTGTCTTTAACCTAATGACTCTTGAATTTCCATCAAGACATTTCCAAGTTTAAATAATATAGTCATTTGACCCAAGCAAAAGAAGTAAAAGTTAAGGAGAGTGCAGAACTCCCAGCATAGTTTTCCTTTTCTTTGCCCTTTCTTGCATAATAAAACTACTCTTAGTCACAGAGATTTTCAAGTTACAGAGCAGTACAAACACAGCCTGTGTCTCTGATGTAGGTGGGACAGGAAGTTAGATGATCTTCAGCTAATATAAATGAGCAGAAAATATAAATGAGCATAAAATAGCAGCAATCTTTGTGTATTTACATAGCTGCATATCTACCCTCTGACCATCCATGCCCTCCCCTCTTCTGGAAAATCCCCTTGGGCTCAGAATGTACATCATCAAGACACAGGGACGGCACAAGCCCATTATTTAGGTTGTGTGTCATGTCAGGAATGAGGATACTTTCTTTAATAGGGCGTTTGCTGAAGAAATTGTCTCTTGCTGGAGGTCATTTTCAGCTGTGCTGTGAGAACAGATTTAAGGAGACTCTTTAGTGCAACCAGAGCAATGTCAGGAAGGTCTGAAAAAATACTTTTCCAAAGGTTTGGGTTTTTTTTTTCCTTTTTTTTTTTTTTTCACAGAGGAAGTTGCTTTAACCTACATATCTACTCAGAAAATATATTTTCTGTTCCTAGGTTATTTGACTTTAGGAGAACAATAAATTCACGAGAGTTCTTAAAAAGATCAGTCATGCCTCTTTGTTTTAATGGCATATTTTGAAGTTTTGCCTCCAGAATATTGATAAGAATCAAAGTAACTTTTGATATATGGCGTTAGATATGCTCCAGGAATAAGATCCCTCTCAAGTTAGACTGTCTGCAGACAACTCAGACCACCCACTTTCAGCTTAAACACAGCCTGTTCAAAGTCTGCAGCAATTCAGATCAGAGCAGAAGCTGTCTGCTCAAACTGTGAGATCTTGGCATTCATCAGACATGTCCAGCACACATCTGATAACACAGCTTAAACTGCCCAGGGCCATTGGAAGGCAGGTGAGGGAAAGCTAGGAAATATCAAAGTTGGAAACAGCCTAATCTTCAACTCAGCACAGTACACATTTTGAATTTCACACGCATTCCACAAAATTCCCCAAGTCCCAGAAGCTTTAATCCAGCCACTTTGCAACATATGTGTGTTTTATTTAAAAATAAATTATTCAGTATTACTTTTCCTTTCTTCTATCCAGCTGGCAACATTTTCAGTTAGTTCTACAGGAGCCAACACAACCTCCTATTAGCTATGGTATTGTCCATTTGTCTACATCTTCAACCAATTTTCAGCAAAGCCTTTGGACAATGCACTCAGTTGACTTTTCAGGCACTTAATGCAATGCTCCAGGGACTTCCCAGTGACACTTTTCCCACAGAAGCTGTGGCTGCCCCATCCCTGGCAGTGCCCAAAGCCAGGCTGGATGGGGTTTGGAGCAATCTGGGATAGGGGAAGGTGTCCCTGCCCGTGGCAGGGGGTGGAAAAAGGTCCCTTCCAATCCAAACCTTTCTCTGATTCTATGGGTCTGTGAAACATCAGCATGCAGGTTGGTAACCTTTGACAAGGGCAACTGTGAAATGTTCAATCAGGAATGGAGAATTAGCCAGAAATCCTTGGCTATGATTGGTCTCCACCTTGAATGAGTTTCTTTGCCTTTCACCATCTCAGCAAGATGAAGCAGATATGGCACAGAGGAGGGTGCCCCAGTTCCAAGGGTACAGAGCAGCAGGAGATTGAGTTACCCCAGAAAAGGAAAAAATGGGAGAAACCAAAGATGATAAATGACCCAAAGGAAATGAATGAGGAGGTACCCTCAGCACCACACATATTTCAAAACTGAGGGTCAGCCCATGAAATTATCACTGGCAGATAAAAACAGCAGCAACAAATGGCCACAAATTTAAAAAAAAAATACAAACAAAAAAACCCCCAAGAGTTGCTTCATCACACTTTGCTTAAATGTGGTTCCCCACTCTGGGGCACAGCAACAGCTGGAAGTTTCCTTTGCTTAAGCAATTTTGAGCCACATTTATATGGAAAAAAAAAAAACCCTCTGGGTCTTTTACAAAGATACCCACTTTGACCTGTGAACTCTCAGCATTGCAGCACAGTGGAGGAGTCTATCAGAGAGCTATCACTACATGCAAGTTTTGTCCTGCTGCTTTTCCCCGGGCATGTGCTGCTGGCGATGGTTGAAGGTAAATCAAAGTGTGCTTTTTTACAGCTCAGTATGCTTTCCACCCAGCACAGTACAGCTGCTGCACCTGCAGGAGGGACCTGACCCCCCTCCCCCAGGTAAGAGAACCTTTCTGCACCCACTGTGATCCATAATTTCTACTTCTTCAGCTGCTGATGGAGTTTTTCCTGTGCTGCAGAAAATCACCATTGAGCTGGGAAAGACTTCTGCCACCCAGGTTTGCCTTGTTGCCTGTGCAGGGATTTTCTGCAAGGAAGAGGCACAGGAAGCTGGAGGTGGTTTTACAATTTGCACATTTGTGATGTTCAAGAAAGGCAGGGAGAGATCTCAGCGGATTCAGGCATGACTGACACGATATGAGCATTTGGATTGATGCAGATGTGTGCAGGCAAGGCTGGTGGTGTCACTGGGAGGAGAGAGCTCCTGTGCTGGGGGACTGAACAGAGACTGTGATGTACATGACAGCACAGCAGCAGGGACAGGTGATGAGCTTTGTATTGCCATTTCAGGAGGTGCCAGAAATCCCTCTGAGGTCCTGAAGCAGCTTTGTGTGGCCTTGGGTAAGTGTGTTCCTCCTGCAAGGAAAGGCCATTGAGGAGCTACCAGAGCTGGACCTTGTGTCCTGAGTGAGACAGAGACTCCTCATACACATCCCCAAGGAGTTTAGGACATTTCCAGGGTGTCTGTGGAAGAGTGGAGGCCAATGGCTATTCCACAGTTCCCTACCCAGGTCCTGCCATGTGGACTTTTCCCTGTTTTCCAGGCAATGACTCTTCTGCTCTGTAACCTGCCCCGACTTTCCTTGCTCAGTAGGAACAAAACCACCACAGGCCACAATGGGGTGGACCTAGGGGACATGTTCTGCCAAACAAGATTATTTTCCACTATCCAGCAGGAGACAGCATCATTCTGCAAACACTGGTGCCTTCACAAAGCCAGAATCTTGATCCATCATGGTATTTGCCTTGCTTTTCAGGGTCAAGAGTAGGTTGGCCAGCAGCCTGTTGCTTGTTCAGCCTCTGCCCCCTCCAGATCCCCCTGAGCAGGGAGGACAGAGGCTGGAGGATTGTTTCCTCCACACATCATTGTTTGAGAGTCACCATGCAAGTCTGCAGCTCACATGATGGGAAACTCTTCTGCCTGTGGGCCAAGCTGAGCAGCTCAGAACCCGGAGATGTATGGAAATGCTGCAGAGTGCAAAAGGGAGGGGAGGAGGGAAGCTGGAAGGAAAAACCTGAACTTCCTAACTCCTCGTGGGGAAAGCAAGAGGTGTAAGGAGGTGGTATTGTGAAGCCAGGTAGAGACAAGTCACCAGCACCAAAAGGATCCCTACACAGGAGGGGACAGAGCTGTGGTGGGCATGGGACACTCTGTCCCTGCTACCATAACCAGCTTGAGCACCCTGCCCGTGCCTGCAAGGCAAGGTTTGCTTGGGAAACAATTTTTCCTCCCATTTCACACCCTTGACTTTCACCCCAGGCCGTCTGCATCTCACATCCTGCCCGGCCAGGGCTCCTTTTCCACCCCAGCCTCTCCCCGCGTGCCACGAGGAGACGCGTTCCGTCTGTGAGTGCGAGCAGACACCCAGCAGCGGATGGTGATGAAATGGCTGTTTCAAGAGGCCAGAGGCAGCACTGAGAGTTATTGCAGGTCCAGCCCATTTATTTTCTGCAGCTTTACATTTTTTCAATAGCTGCTCAGCCACATCCTTACCTATATAACACAGGGCTGCTTTGAGAGGCGCTCAGGGGAGGGAGGGGTTGCAAATCAAATGTTGTTTCTGAGGGAGCTCTCTTTGCTCCAGGGTAGCCTGGCTTTCACTTAAATTAACAAGTTTTCTAAGAGGGTTTCCAGCTGTGCATGGAAGGAGCTGCAGGACTGATCAGAGCTGGAGGGCTCCAGGCTGTCACCAGCAGCTGAGGACACCACCAGGCCAAGTAGGGACTGTGGAACTATGAATGCTCCTGGAGAATAAAGGCAAAGTCCTGCCCCCAAATTTCCTTGGTCTGACTCATAGGACCATCCAGGATGCCCCATACCTCTTTTATGTCAGCTCTTACAGTTGTTCACAACCATGAGCAGGAGTCTCAGCCACTTGAAGCATAGTGAATATCCTTTTTTTTCCACAGCAGAAATCTTTTTGGCCCTCTACACTCTGGAAGAAAAAATCTCCAAACTTATAAACTCACTACAATAGAGAAAGGATTCAGCTGCACTGAAGAGTGTAGAGAAGGTGGCCAGAAATAAAAAAAACCCACAAAAACAAAACAACAACAACAAAAAAATTGTAATCTATTATACTAATCTTTTGGCCCCAGAAAATCAGGTTTTGGGAGTTATTCTATATATGCACCAAAATTCCTAGCCTGAATATTGGCTAGAATTAAAAAGTGACCAGCAACAATGTGGAGGGGCTCCAGGGTATGAGCAGGAGTCTCTCAAGCTGTGTCAGCTCCAATGGTGACTCCTGGGCTGGGGATGTTGCACAGAGGGATCTGCTGATGGCACATGGGGAGGAATCCCCTCCCTTCATTTTGCAGAAGTTCAAAGTCCTTGTAAGACTCAGACCCCACTCATGCCCCACCTCTGTCATGCCAACATCTCTTCTGCTCTTCAACTTTCTGTTCTTCCCAGAACAGAACAAGAGTGGTCATTGCTAGAAGCAATAATATTTGGTTTTACATAGAAGGTCACTGCAGAAAATAATCTTGCATTGGGTTTTGGGATCAGTGCTGGAATGGCAGAAAGATCCAGCATCAATGTGAAGCAAACTATTAAATATGAAAATGGGATTCAAAAATGGTATTATTGATTTTACATAATGGAAAGCAGTTTCCATGTTCTGGTTAGAAAGAAAGGAAGAAAGAAATCCAAATTAGACAGCCCCTTATTAAAACCCCTCCACTTTATTTCTTGGTCTAGTGAAAATCCCAAGTGCGATTTTTTATTCTGCTGTCTTAAATGATTGTCTCCTTTTAATCATCAGCGAGAAAATTAACCTGCTGAACAAAGACACTTTCAGCATTTTCATATTCAGTCGCATAATAAAAGACAAACTTATGCTAAAACATCAAAATTGCTGCAAAACCTAAGGAGAGACAAAGACATTCCACAGGGAAAGAGAAAAAAAAGAGAGCTGTGTCCCTGAAGTGCAGCAATGCACTAAACTTCTCTGAATCCCCACCTGCACAGCCCTTCACTTGTCATGTCCCATCCCCACCTCAAGCAGGAGAGTTAATTTATCACTGCATCACTTCATTACTTCGTTAGGCATAAACACAGCAAAGCCCACGACTATAAAAAACATGTTTAAGGGGGTAATTAAAGCAGGATAATTGACCAGCTTGAGGCTGCAGGAGGGAGCAGAGTGCCAATCTGGTATTTTTGCTAATAGGAGGCATCACCCACCGCACTGGAACAATGATGGTGGGGCTGGAAGGGACGAAGAGGCTGCAGAGCAAGAGCTGAATTCAGGTGCTCGCTGGGAGCGTGGGCTCTTTAATCTGCAGGTCCCCAGAGGGGTGAGGTGGCTGGAGTTTAATCAGAGCCACCTCTTTGTCCCTGAGTGTCCCTGGGCAAGGTCATTGTGCGGTGCCCGATCGCGGGTGCTCATTAGTATTCCCCGCACTGCACCAGCTAAATTTGCCATTTCATTTAGAAGGCTCCTGTTTGCATTTCCCTTCCGTATCTCAGGCCTCATCAGAAGAAACAGGTGCTACTGGGTAAGATCCAATAAGCATTTATACATATTTACAGCAAATGCTGGACACGGTGCCTTTTTATTTTGCTTAATATTCTGAATATTCAACGAGTGGATTGTTCTCATGCATTACAAAAGGCGGAAAGGCTAATTTGGAATCAGTGCTGTAAATATTTGCAGGGAATGAAGGATAAAAATCACAGCAGAAAGAAATCGTGCTCTATGCCAGGGTGGGAAAGAATGGCCCTGAGACACACTGGTTCATAGAATCATGGAATATCCGGAGTTGGAAGGGACCCACGAGGATATTCCAGTCCGAGCCCTGACCAGAGCAAGCCTGGATCTGGTTCAGAGCCCATTTCAGGAGGGTGTGGGCTGTACCTCGAGATGCAAAGCACCACATCCTGCAGTGACAGGGCTGCTTTAGACCCCTGGTAAATCCAATGCCCAATCCTTCACCAGCATTTATTTCAAATGCCTGATGAAACAAGGCACTAATGAGTTAATGCACTTATGCACTGAGTGCAGAGCTGTCCAGAGCAGACTCTAAGTGGGTATTTTCTTTCTATTGCTGCTTCTGTGGTTCCTTGAGTTCTCACCATGCTTTAAGGGGTTGCTGGGTCCAGGAAGATCAGCCCTGGATCTGCTCCAGATTACACCCAAAACTGACAGTTTGGCCCATCTCCCATCTCCTTTCTGCAACAGCTGCCAGGACAAAGTGCCACCAGGCAGGAGGACTCCTGCCCAGGCTGGCATGAGCAGGGGACACTCACTGAAACCTCTCTACTCCACAAACTCAAGGCAGAGGCAGAGCTGTCACAGTGATTGAGATTTCTGCAGTGCCTGATCGAGCTGCAAGCTTTTTTCTTTTTCTTTTTCTTTTTTTTTTTTTAAATAATTCCGGAGGTGCTTTTTGCCAATATCTATTTCTAGGTCTAATTCATTACAAACCCCAGCCTGTGCCATTGAGGGTGTCAGCCATTTTTGCATTTAATTGCCTACTCCAATCATTAATGTGTGCCCATGTTCTTAGGAAGACTGTTAAAAGGTAAACTCTTAAATTTCCCAGGCTCTTGTAATAACACAGAAAATACCATTTTTCACACCAGCTAGACTGGTGCCACAATTGCACATTGACTGGCTTGGCCTTAACATTATATCCCTTCCTGGTATTTGAAATATTCAGTTTAAAAAAAGGTAAATAAATAAAAAATCTAGTCCCACCAGGAAACAGAAAGAGAAAGTCCCAGAGCCTCTGGGACCCCTTACAAAGAACTCCCTTAAAATCCTTCCCTGAAAAAAAAAAAAAAAAAAAAGAAATAAAATAAAGGAAACTCGGCTGATAATACTTTTCCACATAAATAATGTAGATTATAACTGGCCTTTGGAGAAGCCTGAGCATAACAGAGATCTCTTTGTAAGGCTGAGCACTGATTGCATGCTGCTGAGCCTTTTCATGATGATAGCTTTGCAAACTACAGCATCTCAAGCACACTTAAAATTAACAAGCCAGGCTGCCTCCTCCGGGGCTTCACCATCCCAGAAGATGTGTCTGGAGACGGATGTGACCTTGGCAGATGTCATGTAAAGGGACCATGATCCTTCCCCAGTGCCATCTCCAGGCTGCACAAGCTCAGGTCCCTGCTGATGTTCGCCTCTGCCCTTGTACAATAATAAAGGGATTAACAGCATGTCTACCTGCGATGGCAGCAGACAGGATTTGGTGACCCCTGAGGTTGCCCCTGGTCCCATTTCTTAATGAAGCAGTGAGATAAGCCCTAATGCATACACATCTTTGGGAGAAGAGATTTCTATTGGAGCCACTTGTGAGGGCTTTAATCCCAGAGCAAAGATCCCCCTTCCAAAATAGTCAGTGTGCCCCTGTCCTCCCTCCCCTCTATATTACATATGCAAAAATAGCCCTTTATTTCCCAGTTCCCAATGGGAAGATGTGGATGAAAAGTGGCACCGAGATCTCAGCCCTGGTGGGAGCTGCAGGCAGGAGCAAAGTTGACCCGTGCAAACCTTTGCTGTTGCACCATCCAAGTTCATCACTCAGTTTTTGAGGTGCTGGGCACTCCACAGCCTCTTGTGTGAGATCTACAGAACCAAATTAGTTTAGGAGGTCTGCTCCTTGACCCTCTCTTAACAGGAAATGTTTTCCTGGTCTTTAAACCTATGATGCTCAGACTTAGGTGCCATTTTGAGACATCTTGGTCCACTTGGCTGACTCTACAACAAAGTGGCAAAGAGCTTGCCTCTTTTAAACACATAAAAAATTCCAACAAAACCAAGTTTCCTATCATAAATGGGAAGCAGAATGTCTAAATCAGAACCTGGGAGCTGAAAGGCACCCAAGGGTCCAGGCTTGAGGGCTTGGCTTGCAGTTGCATTTGGAAGGGGAAATGAAGAAAATTTTCATGTCCTTTCATAGCAATAAATCCTTGGCAGAAATCATCAAAGGTTTCAGGCAAAGGCAGATCAGACACTTAGATGTGTGTTGAATTGATAGGTTATTGCTGTGAAGAAACTCCAAACCTAAAAGCTGAAAATAGCTCCCTTCTAAATGCGAGCACGAACCTTGAAATTAAGCACAATATTGCCTTGCTGCCACAAAAGAGCTCTATTTTCTGACAGCCAACATCCCAAATTAAACAGCTTCCACGTGTGTCAATAAAAGGCACTGGCTTCATTATTTGCTGTCCCCAGTGATAATTTCCAGTCCCCTTTAGTAAATGTCATTGCAGTTCCAGACAGACATCTGCACCACGGGAAAATTGACTGATAAATGCTCCTTGCTGGAAAAACAGTTTGGGAGGGAAGGGAGATTTCTGATGCTGTGGCCAGGTTTGTGAGGGCAGGAAGTGGGGGCAGCCTCTCCCAGAGCTGTGTTCTCTGTGCCACTGGGGAGAGACTTGGGTGTGCACAGGGAGCTGGGTGAAACTGAGCTGGTGGGTGAAACAACCTGCTCCAAAGGCACCAGAAGGGAGAGGATCAAGGTTTTCCTGTCCCAGTTCTCCTCCTGTTCACTCTGAGTTTTCTAACACTCTTCTCCAAGTGGTTTTCAGGTCCTTTCCTCTCCACAGCTTGCTTAGCTCTAGACACACCTCTTCCTTTTCTGTTCCTCACCAAAGTGAGTTAGTGGATAACTGGAAATCGTGGGTTATTTGTTGCCAGTGTGATGCAGCTGTGAGCCCTCTCTTGATCCCAAATGGATCCTCTTGAGGAAACCAAAGGTCTCACCTTCAGCTTGTCACTCTTCTGGTGGGTCCCAGGACAGGACCTGCAGCTCTGGTGAGTGCCACAAACAAAACCCAGACCGTGCACAGAGGGACATGCTGGATTGATGTCTCAGAAATGACATGTCCCTTTTTCCTGCCTATCCTCTGGCTTGTGACTTTATTCTTACACAGCATTGTGCAGTATCTCCTGAATAAAAGGTGCTGAGCAGGAGAGAAGGAGTTATAATTCTGGTCCAGGACAGCTGGCAAGGCTTTCACCTTATATTAAAAACTCATATTGTGTTAAGCAAACCCTCACTTGGGCCTCCTTTCCCTTCAAACTATCCCACACTCAGTAAATCTACCTGAATGGTGAGCAAGAAAGACAATTCAGTTCATTCCCCAAAAGAAAAATTTTGATTAGAAAACCCTACTTGCCAAGTTGATTGGAGTTGCTAATTGATCATCAGAGCCACTGTTAGCCTGGGTACCTGGCAGTGTCAGCCAGTCCATTCCTGACTTGTGCTGTCGCTGCCACGTGGGAAAAGACACAAGGAAAGCAGCAGGGCTGACTGTCCCCACTCTCTGCACTGGCCCAGGACTGATTCCAAATTCCACTTGCATAACTAACAGCTAAAGCAGGCCCAACATTTTCTGTAGCAAAACTGTCTTTGTGTTGAAAAATTACCTGCTAAACTCTGCTTTCCAGTAAATGCCAGACTGCTTTTCGCTCACCCCACTGCTACAGCTTTTCTTAGTTTATTATTTATGTCTCCTTTCACAATTTCCCACCTGCACCATCTCTTTCAATGTGCACAAAATAAAAATCAATAGCAGCTGGTTGAACAGCACAGCAGCAGCTCTGGTGTTAGATCCCAGCCAGGAACCAGTGGGTCATCGTGCTGAGAAAACAGGATCATTTTGTACATGCATGGTGCTTAATTCCTCTGCAGACCAGGACATTCTGGGGGTTTGATGTGTGGGAAGTGGGGAACAATTGATCTTTAGGGCTATGGGGAGCTGGTCACACACTTGGGAGACTGCAAGGAGCATCATATCTGGCTGGTCCTGACTGCCCCTCATCCCTGGTGCACCTCTGGTTCATCCCTTCCCAGCAGAGGCCTGTTTTTCCAAACTGCCATCAATAGAGATTTCTACAGGCAAAATACAGGTGCTTCACTGTCCCCCTTACAAGTTCTTCCTCAGCTCTAGCACCTTGATTCAGCCAGTGTTGGATCCTCTGGATCAGTCCCCACGGCCCCAGGAGGCTGGGTCTTGAGGAACATGGCTAAGCCTGTGTGAAATTCCAGTTCCACTTTGCAGAAGTTTTTATGCTGTCATGTGGTTCAGAAAAAATTGATATCCCACCTGGAGTGAGTGATCCTAAATCTTTGAAAGCAATGGCAACTGGAGGTGTATGTCTTGCAAAGAGTGCAAAAGAGCAGAGGATAAATTTGACTACTGTCTCCTAACTGGAGAAGGTGTTTGGTGCCTCTGGTGTCTCCGATGTAGTATCCAACTGTCAGCAATATCCTGTTGCAATAGGACAAGGGGTGATGGGTTTAAACTAAAAGAGGGTGAATTGAAATTAGATATAAGGAAGAAGTTTTTTTTTGCTATGAGGGTAGTGAGGCACAAGTTGTCCAGAGAAGGTGTGGCTGTAGATTCCTGGAAGTATTCAAGGCCAGGCTGGAAGGGGCTCTGAACAGCCTCGTTTAGTAGAAGGAGGGATGGGAACTAAATGATGTTTAAGATCCTTTCTAGCCCACAGTGTTGTGGGATTCTATGATCAGTCCCAAGAGACCCCCAAATGACTCAGGAGCCACAATCAATGCCAAGCAGGAGGACACATTGATCATATTAATCACAACAAAACACAAATGAGGTCTTGGGACTTCTAAAGAATCTCATACCACAAGAAGTTCTCTTTTAAGCTACACTTTTCCCCTTTCCCACCAGTTTCATCTCCCTGTGTGCTGTTTTGCCTCATTCCCTGTGGCACCAGCCTTATTTTCACCAGGAATGAGCACAGCCCAGCTCAGAGAGCAGCTTGCTGGCACCTCCTGTACCAGTGGCATTTCTTGCTAAACACCTCAGCTTGCTCTGGGAGCACCTTGGAAATAATGTGACTTCTGATGGCTGCCAGGTGTTCCCCGTGTTCTCACCTTGAGAGCTCGCCCCCAGGAGATGGCAGCTCTCTGTTTGATGCTGAAAATGGACTGGATGGCACCAAACCTGGGCAGGCACCAGTGAAAGAGACATAGAGGTGGAAGGAAGGGGAGTGTGAGTGACTGGAAGTGTCCCATCCCCAGCTGCACTGCTCCCCACGAGCTTTTACACCAGCACAGAGGCACTTGGAGCTCCCTGGGACCACACAGGCCCTGAAAAAAGCTGACTATGGAGAAATGAAGGGCAAAATGGAGAAAGGAGACCTGAGATTGAATGAAATAATGTCTGAATCCAAGAAATTCCTCTGTAACAGAGCAGATTATTAATAATCAAGGTAGCTCATGGCTCCTAAACTGCATCCTTCCCTCTGAAGGAGGTTGCACATGTGCTGTACTGATTGTTCGAGTTGATGATCTTAGAAATCTTTGGCAACCTTAATGATTTTATGTTCCCTGCCTCCTGTGTGATCTTTACATACGTCACTCTGAGTTTTAGGGCTGGAAAGAAGTGGGGCAGCTTCAGGATTCTCTGCCAAGTCCTACCTCCAGGCCAGGAACCAAAGCTGCAGGTGCCAGGCCTGGGAGGGTTCTTGTGCAAATTCAAGAGCTCTGCAAACAAAGGGAAAAACTTCCCTCATTACCAAAGAGAAGCACTGGGATGCAGCTGGGCCCAAGCAAGAGAGACACAGCCCATAGACACCTGATGCTGAGGGCACATCCTTCCCCTAGCAGGTATTTAGAGCACTGGTAATTGGTACACCAGACCTTGTCATCCTCCTCCTCCTCCTCACATTTACTGGCAGTGGAACACAGGAGGGTCTGGACAAAACCTTGAATTCAAGCAAGATGTGTTGGCTTTAAATCCATTCACTGGGGTTTAAAGGCAATGGCTTGACAGGCTGTGTTCCTGCTGGGGTAGAGCTTCCCCAGGGGCAGGAAGAGAAACCAACACCTCTGAAGAGGGCAAGGACAGGATCCAGAAAGAACTGTGCATGAGGTTTCCAGGAGATCCATCCATCTGTGGGGGATCCCACCCCCACGTGGGGATGAGGTGGGGATACACAGGGCTCCTGGGCTGACTGTGAAAGCAGCATCCCCTCTCTGCCTCTAACTCTGACCTAATCTAGCAACAGCAGGCTCCAGATTTTATAGCTTGTAAGGCATAAGCATACCCACAAGAATTTTTAAAAATAGTATAAAATGCCTCATGTCCTATAAGGCAAATGAATAGTACAGTTGGGATCTGTTTCTCATTTTTTGTACAAGGCACTCTTGCACTTTGCTGTTCCAACCTTTAAAATAAACCTGTGCTACATTTGCAAGAATCCATTTGCCATCACAAGGGAGAGAAGAAAGGGAAGTCTTACAATAAAAATTCACAACTTCCACAGACATCACACCTTCCTGAACACCAGAGCTTGAAGTGAGAGGCAGCTCTGCTGTTTGCAGGAGCAGAGACAGAAGTGGAAAATGCTGAAAATATTGTGTGGCTCCTGCTGTGCCATCTCCAAGCAAAGCACCCCCCAAACCCAGCTGCACTCAGAGCTGCCAGGCCAGCAAAGCTCAGGAATTACCCCAGAGCTTCCTGGGAGCTGGGGAATCCTTGCTGGGGTCCTGCCTTTGAGGGAAAAGCCATCCTTTCCGGTGGCAGCACCTGGCTGAGGCCTTGGTGTTGCCAGGCTCCCCAAACCACACATCTGAAGTGTGAGTCCTGCCTCCTCTGCAGTCCCCAGCAGCAAATTACACCAACCTGGCCACCACCTCCTGTCCCTGTCCCTGGGAGGATGGGGCAGAGCTCTACAACTCTCTGAAAGGAGGTGGCAGCCAGGTGGAGGTCAGTCTCTTCTCCCAGGTAACAAGGGACAGGACAAGAGGAAACAGCTTCAAGCTGTGTCAGGGGTTTAGATTGGATATTGGGAAAAAATGCTTAATGGAAATGGTGATCAGGCATAGGAGCAGGTTACCCAGGAAAGTGGGGGAATCGCCATCCTGGATGTCCTCAAAAGACATGTAGGTGTGGCACCTGGGGACATGGTTTAGTGGTGGACCTGGGTTAATGGTTGGACTCAATGATTTTAAAGGTCTTTTCCCACCTCAATGGTTCTATAATTCTACGAAATGTGGAAAAGGAGCTTTGGCTTCAGGGCCATCAAAACCAGGATTTCATCTCTCCAAGGACATAATTCTGTTTAGCTTCAGAACTCTGAGCTAAAGCAGCCCCAGCAGAGACTTGTGGCCTGTGCTGGGACGGGGGAGGGTTGTGTGCAGCCTCCAGCCAGGCTGCAGAACAACTCTTTGGAAAAACAGCTGATTACAAGCAGGTACTTTGTCTCAAACTCCCACTTTGCTGCGCTCTATTGGCCTCCTCACTGCTCTAAGGCCAGGAGTTTTGACATCTCCTTTGCCCAGCAGAAACCCTGTGTTTTAACAAGCCAGAGAAAGCATCCTTCTTTTTCTCCCTTTCATCCTACAGATGAAGGCTCTGCAAGCCAGTGGGAGCAGCTACCAGCACTGCTGGGACTCGTGGTCTGTCTCCATCCTGTGGCAATATTTCTGACTGTACCTGCTGGACACCCAAAATATGGGACCAAGCATGGCCTATCAGTCCTGGCTGGAGCTGAACATTACCTCAGTCACTAAGTTGCTTACAGAAACACAAGAAAATCCCACTTTAAGACTAGGAATACTTCAGCTCAGCCTGCTCCTGGAATTATGTCAAGTTACCTCAGCAAGTGGAGAGGAGACTGCAGCACCCATTAACCCAGAGACATACTTATCTGAATGTCTCTCTCTCCCTCTGCCCACCAGTTGGCTCTTGAGAGTTTTGTAAAAATGACTTCAGCTGCAAAGAACCGTGTCTTCAACAGCTTTAACCTTTTCCATGCCAGCTGCCCTGAGCACAAACTTCAGCCTGCATCCAGCAGGAGGATGTAAAGGAGGTGTTAAACCAACATGTGATGGACACTAGTGCTGTCAAGCTCTCAGCCCCACTGATGATGAGAGGAGGAAAAAAACATACATTGAGGACAAAATTTGTCTTGTCAGGACAATTTTGTCAAGCCTTGAGATGGGAATTTACTGGCTGGGTTGTACAAGCTGGATTGAAGCTCAAAACAGCTTTCCCTTGATGACTCTGGTTTTTCTGGCTTCAGCCCCAGTTCCTGAGCTCCCAGTCTGTTTCCAGCTCCTCCAGACCTGGGGTAAGGTATACAGGGGAAGTTTGTACTCCACTACATCACCCCAAATGTTTATGGCTGGAGGAAACTCAAGAGAACCTCCCTGACTCTCAGGCAGTGGAAGCCAATGTCAAGAGCAGGTCATGCTCAGCTGTGGATCTGAAGAGCCCTGGGAAGGCAGCAGGGTGGACAACAGTTAGGTGGGGACATAGCAGGGACCTTGCACAGCTTGTAAAGAAATTATGAATCAGGAAAAAAATATAAATCACACATGAATGCAGACCCTGCTGCCAGTAATTCCCACTCTTGGCTCAATTACCACTGCTCTTCTTGCAGCTGCATGCATGCAGTCATTGCTGAGCATTTTGGCTAAACTTATTTTGTCTTCTTTTAATGTCTGCCAGCTGAATCAAAGGTCTCCATGCAAGTAGTGTGCACCATGACACAATTCATGACACTTTCCTGGGGAGCTCTGAATCCCATAAAGCAATAAATTGATTACAGCATGGAAAACACACAAAATCCTCATCTTTCCTCTCTGGAAAAGAGACACAAGTGTGGTCTTCATGAAAAGCTACATCTCATCCTTTCAGAGGAAAAGCACCACCCCTGAGCAGGAATGAAGTGAGTTATTGCTAATGTGATGATCTTAGGTCATAAATAAAAGCTGCCTTCCCTCCAGGATAATTTTCTGGCAGTGGTCTCTGAGCACACACCTCGCTTCGACTTTCCTGATGCGAGATGTGCCATGCACAAGGTCAGAGGCTTGCATGGTTCTAATCCCACACATCAAATGCAGCATGTCAGGGGGAAAGGGAGGAAGGGAGGGCACAACAAGGGCTGTTTTATGCCCCCAAAGTCCATATGTGGAAGGCTGTAGCACAACAAACCAACATGGCCATAGCCATCAGAGCACAGATCAACCTAACTCAAGAGGAGATGGCTGTGGAAGAGCCTGACCTCAGGGAAGCAGTTGTTAATATTTCTCCAGCTTCCAGCCCTTTTTAGCACAAGAGTTTCCCAAGACAGATGTGGTTTATGTGCATCTCTCGTGCATGAACTTCTTTAGTGTTTGCTGGAGCCTTCATGAATTTTTTTGGTAGCTGTATCCACAGCTGAGCAAGGCACTGTGGTTGTCCCACATGACTTACATGGGAAGGTGCACCTCCTTTTGTGTGTGTTGAGTTTCTCCTCACTTCCTCCTGGTCTTTGTGGTGGAAAAAAAAAAAAAAAGAGTGAAAATCCAGTTCCAGTCCTTCCTGGCAGTGCCAGTATATTTTCAACATTTAAGGGGCAGCCTGAATGGCACAGACAGCACTGGTGAGGTTTATGATTGAAGCTTTTCCTTTTCCCAGTAAGTTTTCCAAAGTAGGTGTCTCAAGATGCCCATCTAACAAAGCTAGAAGACATAATTGTTCTGACACTGATAAACACATTTGTAACCCTAATCCTAATTGCTCTGTGACCTCTGTGATATTTATGTCATGGGAAGGCTTGATGGTTTAGAGTTCCCTTGGGTAAAACCATGCCAAACTTCTGGTGAATTACTGTCATCTCATGTTAAGGCTTTCCCAAAGGAACTTGTCCACTGCCAGCAATAAATCTCAAATAATGGAAGAATTCAGTCAAAGTTTTGGTGTATCTACCCCTGAGAAGCCGTTTAAAACAGAAACCTCCAGAACTGCCCAGGCAGGTTAGACACAAACTTTGGCCTTGACATTCAGATTTCAGAAATAACTGGTGACTGGCTAGAGGACATGAGGTTTTAGACATATGACTATCCTCCCAGGGTAGGGGGGGTTGGAAAGAGATAGTCCTGAAAATCCCTTTCTACCAAATCCATTCCATGATTCTGTGAGTCTATGAAAGTCTGTCTTCCAATTCAGACCTGGTCCTAAGCAGAAGTTTGGGGCTCTATAAGGGGTCACAGGGTGCACTATTCTCATGCTGCCAGCACAAATCCTGCTCAGCAGAATTATCTGTAGTCCCAGAGAGGAATGGACACTTGGTCTGTTCTTTTCTGAAAAAATTCATCTGTAAAAGGACCTTGACTAAGTAAAAGCGTTCTGGAAGTTGAGCTAACTAGGAGAACAAAGAATGACCCTTCAAAAGCACTGAGATTTAAATATTACAGGATGATCACACAATCCCATAAGCTCCCAGTGAATAAAACAATGTTACTTCTTAGGAGAGATCTGAGCCTGCTGTTTTACACTGGAATTGTCTCAGACACAGCAGCAAAGATTTAAAATGTAAATTAATGCATCTATCAAGCTTATCCAGCATTATCCTGGTTAATGATAAGCATGTTCAAGAATACTTTTACACCTAAAAGTTTAGACCAGCTCTTGTAAGAGAAATCAAGATTTCTTGTAAGAAATCAAACATCAGGAGAACACATCTGCAGGTGGACATGGAGATGGTCTTGCAAGGATGTCCATGCTAAGTGTTCACAGCTGTGCAAATCTCTTTGGTGTCTCTGTTGCATTCATTTTTTCTTGCAATTTTGCATTTTGTCTTTGCATTTTGTCTTTGTTTGTTGGCAGGGAATTTGTTTCTTCTTAGCTTTTTTCCTGCTTCTAAAATGGCACATTTAATCTCTGTGGCTTCCATAGGAAATATCATGCTGCTTGCAGGGACTCTCACTGGCCAAAATCCAAGTTACCCGGTGTCCTCCCTTTATCCCCTGCCTTCTCCTCCATTTCCCAAGTCTACAGACAGCCTGTTGCAAGGAAATCCCATTCTTCCTGCTTGTTTGGAGAGCAGCTAGTCTCAAGGTCACTTTTGTATATAAATTGCAGATATCATATTAGCACCACTATTCAGGCATTCAGAACCAAGCCTAAGCAGGAGAGCTCATCAATTCAGCTGTCTCATGGCTAGACCTTCACCATTATGCATGGCTTCCTTTCCTTACTGATGACAGTACAGCAGATTCATTATTATTACTTTTAATTTGGTTATATACAACTGCATGGTGTCTTTTAATTGCCTTTTTATTTTTCCAATTGAGCCACTAAGGGATGCAAACAAATTATGTGGCTTAACAATTCTGCCTGCTGCAGACAGACTTGTGTGGCCAACACACCAAAGACACTGTGAAAACATTACCTTTTACTGGAAGTGTAAACTCAATAAACCCCCAGGAGAGCAATAAAAATGCAGTAGCCAGCAGATTTAACAAGGACATGCTCAGTGCACAGTGTAATCTTATTATGTGCTTAATGCCCAGTGGAATTACAGGAATTTGATTTAGCAACATCAGATTTCAGTTTTTCAAATTATACTGACTGCTTATAAATTAAGACTGCGATTTGGGATAATTACTTTTCATTTGCATTGGCAAAGCCCATATACTATATTTATTCTCACTACACTGTTTATATGTTTGAAGTGTCACAGTGCATTGCCTTTGGGACTTAAACTGGGGTGATGGAGAGCTTTCCTTTGCATCAACGACACTCATGTTGCTTCCCCATTAAATCCGGGTAAATGTTCTACCCTGGTGATCTTTATATGCTTGAAAGGTCTATTTTATGGTTTCCCAAACCTGACTGAGCAGAGTGAAAGATGAGTGAGTTCTGGGGAAGGACTCTGTCTTCCTCTCCATCAATCTGAGCTGTGACATATTCATTGGAAAGCCACTGACCTGCAGATGTGCAGGGAAAGAGTGAGCACAACAGTGTCCTCCCAGCCATGCCAACATCATGCTTGGGAGTGCTCTCTCTTCATGTGACCATTTTTTGGGCTCTGTCACTGCTGGGTGTGAATGCAGTGGGGAGAATGAGGCAGTGAGTGATTAATTACCTCTGGGGAGGGGAGTGGTGATGTCAGCAGGGCCACCAGAGGACTGGCAGGTAGTGCTTGCAGGGCCATGAAGTGTATCAGTGAATGGCTATTGAACTGCACGAGCACATTATAAGCACTTTCACTCTGGGACAAATAATTTAACCTCAAGAGAAATTAATTAAATAATAAAATATAATGGAATGAGCAAAGGGCAGAGGAACAACTCTGGAAGAAGACAGGAAATACCTTTGCTGCTGATTTTGGCTTCCATGTCTAACACATCTGTAAAACCTTAAACAAACATCTCTGTACAAACTACAGCATACAGCAGAATGACTTCATTTACTGAAGATCGTTCAAACTGGCTCCCAAAGCCCCAGGTTATCAGCATATCCTGGTCTGGAAAGCCTCTACTGCTCCAAAGTCATTAAAAAATTATAATGAGTTGATTAAAAAATTAACAAGGCAACAATTCAATTAAGCCTTGTGCCATTGGGCAACAAATGTCGCTGCAGTTGGTAAACACATCAACAAGTTGCTGAGCAAAATGCACATCTCTGCTTTCTGCACATGAATCCAATGGCTCTCACCCAAGGATAGGGGAGAAAAGTGTCATTTAGGCATTTTGGGATGGCCATGGATATTTGGTGTGAGCATCATCCTTTTTTTGATGAAGTAGAACAAATCCATCAAGCCCTTTAGCCTGAGATCAGGCTTAGGTGGCAGATCAGCTGTAGATAGCACAGAGGCAGCTACAGATTTTTTCCTGACTCCAGACTTATTTGGAAATTTAACCTTATTCCTTAGCAATATTGTGTAAAATGACAAGAAGTCCTCTAACATTTTCCTAGGCTTCAACTCATATTTGCTAAAGGAACAAAAAAAAAATTGAACACTATCCCAGTAGCTGCTGGAGCAAGACTGCGGCCCAGGGCTTTCCTGGATTCTAGGGAGCCTTTTCCCAGGGTGAATAAGAGACTAGGACATCATTTCTGCAGCCCTGAGCTCCTCCATGGGCACTGCAGGATACCTGGGCTGGTGGTTAGCACTAGTCCAGTGCCATCCCACAGTCTGTGCTGAGATCATGCCACCTCTTCACCTCAGAGGCTCCACAGAGGCAATTTCTCTGTATGCATGGTCACCAAAATGGTTCCCCTTGGCAAAGCAGAGCCCCAGAATCCCCTTAAAGCCCTGGAGAACCTAACCAGACATGTTCAGAGAAATACTGCACTGGAGCTGGTCTTTAAAAGCTCAGAAGGGTTCACCCATGATCAGCAAGAGAGACAGAAAGCCAAAATGTCACATTTACCTCAGTGCTCCTGGCAGCTGAAAGCAGGGAGACCCATTACAGCTCTTTTTTTTATTTCTCCAGCTCTTGTTCCCAGAAGGATTGTGTTCAGAGCTGTTTCTGGCAGTGTTTTGCATGCACTTTTAATCTGCCCCATCTGCACTTGGGGAGATGTCGTTCAGCTGCCTCTTCCAGCATCGCGCCTGGCAGATTTATGCGTGTCGGCTCTGCACTGCCGTGCTGCACTGCGCTGTTAACCTTCATTAAGATGTTTTAATAATTGAATAAACGATGTGCCAGACATGCAGTTTAACCTCAGAGTGTAGCGAAACAGAGGACACGATATTAACTGCAGCCCTGGAACAAATATCACCATAAATACCACTAAGTAGGTATCACACAAAAACACCTGCCCTTGACATTAAAATCATGCTCAGCCACACTGAGAGGGGAATACAATACATGATACATTACATCTTATCTGCACCTCAATGCTGTTAAATGAGCAGGGTTAATGCTTTAATAATCTGCCAGGGAACGCTGTGGGCTCTACATCTGAGCTAACCCATAAAAGAGGAAACTCTCTCATCTGTTGCCTCAAGCAAGATGAAATACCATGGGCCTCCCTTGGCAAAGAGAGGCCTTTTTTGTGCAATGACATAGAGAGGGTTCAGGAGGAGTTCTGTCATTGGTGGTACTTCAAAGAGTGACATCGAATTAGGGCAGGAGGACAAACTCACAGAGATGCTCATTTGTCCCCATGGAGGGAGGATAAGGGATCCCATGGGAAGTGAGGACATGTTGGGGACGTGTGTAAGAAATGAGGGATGGACAAAGGGCCTTTCCCAAGGCCTTGCACTGTAGATTTGTCTGCTGCTGAGCACGTGGCCATCTCCCAAATCCCTGTTTGCACCTGATGGCTCTGGGTGGTTCTGTCACCCATAAATGTGTCTATCTACTGTAAACCCTTTAAAAATCTTTGGTTTCTACAGTTACAGGATGCAGCATGATCCCACTCTGATCCACCCTGTAAAGAAATGCTTCCTTGAGGTTTTGCAGCCTCCTAACATTCTCCTGGACACGGGTGGAATTTAAGGAGGCTTTTGTTGCCTTGCTGTACTCCACACCCTGCATGACTTCACAGATCTCCTTCACACCCCTTTCCCAAGATCTCCCTCTGTGCCAGTTTCTGACCAATCTTATCTTTTTAATCAGTGAGACTGGATTCATCAAGAGCATTCAGAGCCTCCTTTCTTGGCCAGCTCCAAACCTAGGGAAAGTTGGACAAAAAAGACACTTTGGGACAGGGTGGGTTTCTCTGGATGTACACAGTGACCAGTGGGGTGAGGACATTCAGCTTGCCAGAACTCACAGGCCAGGCTGGAGATTAGTTCTCCAGATTTTAATTTATCCATCTCACCCAGGAGTTCACTGTTTTCCCGTCTTTAAATAAATATTTTTTTTTCCTTGTGCTTATAATTTTTTGGGTAGTAATAAAACAGCTTCAAAGATCAAAAGCTCTTGGGGGGTCTTTCGGCACCTTCAAGGAATTAAAAAAATGAGCTGGGTTAGAGGGGGCAGCCCTGCTTCCAAGCAGACTTGCAGGCACACATGTTTCCAAGTGATGCTTTCATTTTGAAAAGAAGTGAGGAAACCGACTTGAAAGTCAGTAATTTTCTAATTTTCTTCTATGGGATAAAAAAAAATCTAATGAAGAGTTTTTGTTGGAAGATTTGGGAAGGCAAAATCCAGAGCCAAAGTGCAGGTACGATGCTTTCCTCATTTGCATTTGCACCTGCTCGCAATCAAACTGGGATTTTCTGGGATCTAACACTTCCTGATCACAGTCATTTCACTGTAAAAGGAATTCCAGATGTGGGAATTTCCAAGTAAATTTTTAATTGAATTTTTAATTTCTAATAGAAATGACCCTTTAACTGGGTCCATTTCTGAGATTAATTTTTGTTTATTTGCCCATTGCTAGGGCTACCAGCCATGTGAAGGAAATCAGCAAAACTCATCAGAAACCAGTTGCAAGACTGAGCTGTAGAGGAAAAAAAAAAAAAAAAAAAAATCAGTGTCCCTTTGGGAAAAAGTACTGGTGCCATTGAAATCCACATCAAAACTTCCAGTGAATTTAATAAGGGCATGATTAGGCCCCATGCCTAGTTCTGCTGGCAAAGGAGAATTATCAGTAAAATGCTAAGGAGCCTCAATGGAGCCTGATTTCAGCAAGAAATGAATATGCTCCCCATTCTAGCTCTAATTTTGGGTACTGCAACATGTGATCCCAATCCAAACTGGGAAGGAGAAATCTACAAGTACAAAAGCCATTACACTCCATGTTTAGAGAGTAGCTGGCGTGTCTGAAGCAGAGATTTCGATCAAGCTGTGCTTACCCAAAGGAGTTTTCTTCATGTTACAAGCCCCAGCAGATTTTCTGCTGGGACAGAATCACTTTCTGCATAGTTTTTGGGCTACGTGGAAAGTCACACCCCACACTGGTTTTTCTGTCACCAGCACACAGAAGAGCCAGACCCAGCTCAGCTTTGGCTCCTGCAGGATTCATTTTAGTGTGCTTAGGCTGAATTTTATCCCCTTCCATAACATTCCTTCACCTCTTTATTCATCCTTCAGGAACCTGGCCCCCCACCCTCCAGGCTTTCCTCTGTGCTCAGGGAAGGGACAGCCAAGCTGGGCACAGGTGTCATCCCTGGTGGCCCCTGATGGATGCTGCAGGAGGTGAAACATGTCCTGAAAAATGTTAGAAGATGGAAGAGAGTTGCTGTTCCCAGCCACATCTCCCAGGCCCCCTCCACTGGAAAGAGTCTGAGACCCACTCAGGCAGGAGAGCAGCCCCTGTTTATCTCTGAGAGCGTCTCCAGCAATGTGGTGGGGTGAAACAGGGAGAACAAACCACTCATTCAACCTGTCTGCTGGGGTGAATGTGAAATTTAGATTAAACAAAGCATGCAATGAAGCATCCTAGATTCCCATTAGTGGAAATCATAGCTGCAGTCAGGAAGGATGAAGGACAGGGTCACATTTCCCCTTCTGGCATTGTCCCTCTCTCACACCCACCCTCACACACCACAACAAACACAACCATGCTGACAACAAACACAGCCACGCTGTTGAACCACACAGACTCACAGATCCACAAACCCACAGTGTTTCTCCTCCTGCCATGCTCCCCTGTGTGTTTATAGGGAGGATGTGTTCTCCAGGTGGTGACCCACCACACCACAGCTGTGCCAGGGCCAGTGACACAGAACAGTCCACTTGCCTTGGGATTGCCAGGGCTTTTAAAAATGCTCCACAACTGAGCATTCTGTAACAGATGTAAAAGTTAAAATCCAGGTGGGAACAAGTTCTTCAAGTTGGCAGCCACTTCTGGCAGCCACTGACCCTCCTGAGCATCCCCACTGCCTTTCATAAGCCTCAGCTGCATCCCCTTCATCCCGTTCCTCTGTTGGACCAGACTTCAGCTTCCAAAAATCCTCTCCAAAGAGGCTTGCACACCTGAGCCTAATTGTTTTATCAGAGCAAAGCTTGAATTACACTTTTAAAGTAGAGCAGACTCAGCAGAAGAGAGGTTAAAGCATAGGGGGCTGCAGACCTCTCTCCTCACCGATGTCCCGATGGTGCCGGAAGCGTCCCGTGGTCTCAGCCTTGCAGGATGTCCCAGATCCCGCTGTGCCAGGCTCCACCTGGACAACAAAGAGCCGCCCACACCGTGCTGGGAACAAGCTGAGTTAAACAAACACCATCTGCCATCGCTCCTGTCAACCAGAAAATGCTCACCACACTGCAAACACTGATGGAGCCGTGAAACGTCAGGAGGGTCAGCGAGACGACGCCGTGTTCACGAGCGCTAATTTCGTTATGTCTACACCAGGTGGCTGAAAAGCTTTTATTGTGGAGGGAGACCTGCAATTCTCCATAAATGAGTCTTTCCTGAAGGGCAGATTTTCTGTGTTTTAACTTCTCGCCCTGCAATTCCTGCTGAAGGTCACTGGCTTTATGCCATAGCGGTTTTAGGGGGAAAATCTGAGTGAAGCTGAATTAGTCAAATCTGTGAATGAGCTGGGGACCAAAAGAGCTTATTTAGCCATGGCAAAAATTAGTAAAATTGTACACTTCCACAAAGGAATGGAAAGGTTCAAATGACAACCTCATCTGTCATCCTAATTTCCAAGCATTTGGAGAAGCTGCAAACCCTTTCTTCCTCAAATACAGCAGGTGCAGGACTTGGATGGATGAGGTGAGGCTGCAAGAGCAGCTCGGACACCAAGTAACCAACCAGCCCTTTCTCCCCCAAGAAGAAGGGAACACATCCTCCAAAGGCAAAGGATTCCCAGACAGATCATCAGTGAGCAGCAGCTTTTATTGATGATTGTTTATCTGGAGCCCAAATTCCCAGGCCAGACTCAGATAATTCACACCTGCTGAAAAACAACAACAAAAACCACCTTTAAAATTACAGAATCATAAGGTTGGAAAAAATCAGACCATGGAGTCCAACCATTAACCACCACTGCCAGATTCATCACTAAACCATCACCGAAACAACCTAAGCACCTACATCTACAGCTTTTACAGGACAGAGACAGCAATTCCCCCACTTCCTCAGGCAACCTGTCCCAATGCTTGGCCACCCTTCCAGTGAAGAAATGTAAAAATCCCTGAGAATCTTTTTGTTTTACAGGATGGCAAACCCACAAAGACATATTGCCAGTGTCAAAGTGCAAACATGACTGTAATGAGAAGGAACAAGTGTGTCCTGGTCACACGGATCCATGGTAGTGGGACATTCACAACTGGTCCTTGAGATATTTCTGCTCACAGCCTTCTGCATGGCCACAGGTCTCTTTGCAAGAGCTGGGAAGCACAAAATGTTCATTCCTTTCCCACTGAGGCCACACATGGGGCATCTGGAGACAAACACCATCCCCTCTGCCCCTATGGCTGCTGCTCCCATGGGCGTGAAGCACCTGGGTGGAGCACTTTGTTCAGCTTTCAGCCACTTTGATGGTTCTGCTCCTGCCCACTTTAATGGACACTTTGCCCAGCTGAGATGTGGTATTTGGCCTGCCATGAATTCACCTCTGCTGGTTTGGAATCAAAGCACTTAGCGGGACTGTCCTCTAGCTCAACTGGACTCTGCAGTGAAAACACCACAAACACAAACACACCCAAGTGCATAAACATCATTCCCCCTGCCTGCCTCTCCCTGGGGTGCCTAAGTCAGAGGGGGAGGCAAGACCCGGTGTGGAAAACAACTCCTTTTAACCATCCAGTATTACATTTCTGTGCTGTTCCACGTCAGTGACAGATCTGTTCAGCTGGGGTTACAGGAAGGTGGTTGTTTTCAGGGTACGAGGGAGCTTCTGCTTTCCAGACAAAAAGCTGCATCGAACAAAACCATTGCTGGCAAATAATGTGTTAGCATCTTATTCCTGATATAATCCAACCAGGTTTATTGTTGGCAGAATGAAGATATCAGCAAGGCACAATATGATTTCATCAAAAGACCACACCTAATTTACTGCATGTAAGGTTACATTCATTATTCCTTTTTCCACAGCTGAAACTAAACAAACAGGCACGCCAAGCAAGAAGAATTGAGATTTCTTTTTCCCCTGATTTCCTTCTGTGTCCCAGAGGCTGAGTTTTGCCTTTTGTTATGAATGAGTTGACTTTTTCCAGACTGCCAACTCACAATCCTTTTTGAATTCACATCTTCCCTGAAAGCTCCCCGTGCAAAAGCTCTCTGCCATTTCCTCAGGGAGCTTTTCCCAATATCAATATGCAAACGGTGAGATCACAAACCCCTTATTCAATCCACGTACTCCAGAAAAGACAATACAGAAGACAAGCATCCCCTGCATCCTCATCTACAGTACCTGCCCTGCTACATCGAGCTCAGCTCCCTGTAGGAAAGGACTTTTTGTTAATTGACCTGGTTATAATCTGCTGGGATAATCCTTTTCTTGCTAGGGAGCTGTATCTAACCTCTCTCCAGCAAATCCTACATTGCAGCTTGGTAGGAAAGGCCACATCTGAGTGCTTTTGTCACTTCACAGGAAATACCATGTTAGAGAGATGATTTATTTTGTCCCACATACCAAACAGACACCCCATTGCTAATATCTCTAACAACATGTTCACCCTCCTGTAAGCCACCAAGAAAACACCTGTAGATCATTGCTTCTGCATAAATCTCTTCATTTGGTAACTACATATAGCTTTCTCCTAAAAAGCCCCTGTGGCTCTTTAAAATGCTAATTAATCTGTAAATGGCTTTTTCTTTTTACATCAAACCACCACTCATACTTTCTTCTTATTCTCCTATAAATAGCAGAAGCTCTCAACAGGTAAATGGAAAAGTTTTCCTATGTTTGTCACCTAACAGGCATAAATGTCTCTCCCACCCCTTTTCCAGGCTGTATCTTATATCCAGAGGCTGGACATGAGCTGGACACTGCTCCATGGCCAGGCAAGCCCCAGAGGGCTGGGGGATCAGCCAGAGCCCCCAGGGTGTCTATTTCCATGTGGGTCAGGAGGGGTGTGAGCCCAGCACAGTGACTGCTGCCATTCTGATGCAGTGCAGATGTCTGTAACCATTTGGGACACTGATTTTTGTGACTCAGTGCAAGGTCCTCAGCCAGCTGATAGCATCATAGCACAGGAAAGGAAATCATTTCTGCCTGCTACAAGGTACTGCAACAAAAGCTTTCTCGGGGCTCCTGTTCCATTTTGGCATCTGTTCCAAGCAGCATTACTCATCATCTACAGAGACCTCGTAGTCTATTAAGTGAGGAAGTGGAAGACTTAGTCTTTCCCAATCACTGTACCATGAGTGCAGCTTGAGGAATGAACACTCAGCCCAGCTCCCCTGTCCCCACCCAGCCTGTCCTCCCCTCCTCATGCCAAATACATTAACTCCAACAGAAAATATTTACCTGCATTAAATTTGGTGGGAGCTGGGATCCCAACCCCTAAAAGAGAAAAAACTGAATATACATTAAACTATAATAGAGACAACTGCGTGTTCTGCAGCTGGGAGGCATGTAACAACATTCACTAAAACTTAAACATCAAATAAATTAATTGTATATGGTAACAATAGGAACTAAACCTGGTCTGTGTTTTTAAGGCATCCTAATTGAAACCAGACCTGGGTTTGCACTTCCTTTGTGGTCCAGGTGGGCACTCGTCCTATGATCATAATGAAGGTGCTACAAAGGCTTTTCCCCAGCCCTGCAGCCCCTGTTCAAGATCACAGCAGCTTGCTGGGTTTGAGAGCTTTCTTCCTCTGGTTACACAATGCAGGGAGAGGAAGCAGGGGTTGTTATTGCTGCAGCGAGCTCGGGCTTTTGATAATATTAAACTGTTTAGGTTGGATCTGAAACCTGACTTTGTTGAGAACCATATGGTGCTTAAACGATGTTGTTGCCTTGCAAGTCTACAGGGTGGAAAACAGGGCCAGATTCTACAATATCTGCAAATTACCAAAGCTGTGAATTTAATGAAGAAGAAAGAAAGATTAAGGAAGTTCTGTCTTTGGTGGCAAAGGTACTTCACAGGAATATCCAAAGGGGAGAGAAGAGGCTACTGCAACAAATTACAGAGCGTGCTCAGGTGTGGATTTAATTATGAGCAATAAGAAAGAAGGATACTTCAATGAGCTCACAGCCCACAAGCATTAAGCTGAGACCTCACCTCTCACAGGATAAAGAGAACATCATCACCATACGTCTTCTTTAATAACCATAATAATCATCAGACCTTTCAAAACTTTATTTGGTCACAATAATGCTCAATAGTGAACACCTGCAAGGTTTTTAAGTTTCCATTTTATTATAACACAGCATTTGCTGCATCAGTCTTCTGTCCTTTATAGGTGACACTCCACCCAGAGAGTGCACTGCACCAGAGGGATCTCAGCCAGGATCTGTGGGACCACAGGATGCTCTCTCAAGTGTGCCTGCTATTTTCTGCCTCTTTGGCAGTGCTGTATGTAGGTGGTGAAGTGCCCCAGGACCCTTTAAGATGAAAAGTGTCACGTATGTGTAAAGTAACACTGTTAAACCAGGGAGGAAAACATGCACTCAGAGAGAGCCTGAAAGCATGCCACACTGGCAGGAATCACCAATCCAGGCTTCCTGACATGAAACAAGAGCCATGGGATTCATTTTCCCCAGTGTGCCCAGATCATATATTATTTTTCTGCTAGATCAAGGACATTTATTTAAAAATAAAATAGAAAACAATACAACAACAAACAAAAAAACCACAAAGTTTTCTTTTAAAGGCTTTTTAAAAATTCTCCTTTAATTTATTCTATTGATCTCAGGAAAGACAGAACTACTGGAAGAAACACCTTTGATGTTAGAAAGCCTCTACAACAGAAGCAGAGCTGGCAGATGAATCCACTGTCTTCCTTGCCTGGATCATGGGAAAAGCCCCCAGGGGTCTGTTACTAGAGGACAGGGATGAACTCCTATAGCCCAAGGCTTCCAAGGGGTGCACAAAAATTGAAACTATTCAGATAGTCTTATTGGGATCTCCAGCCAACCCTGGCGCTACAGCTTTTGAAAGCAACAGCTCAAAAAGGATGCACTCAATCCTTCCAAAAAAGTGCCTTCATGGCCCATTGCTGGGGCAAATCCCATGACAAAACCCCATGGAAAAGATCCACCTCAACCCAGTGCAGGTATTCTGCTGTGTCAGACAACAGTTTCAGTTCTCCAAAGGTGAGCACCTGGCATGGGGTGAACAGGACCCAGGAAGCCCAAGTGATGGACACCCCTCAGCCTCCACGCTGTTCTACCACACCAGTCTGCAAATCCTTACATTAAAAGTTGTGACTAACATTTAGTCTTGCTGCAGGTCAGGTTTAGTCTGTTTCCTTCCTTTTTGCAGCTACTTTTGGTACCTGGAGACCATCTGGACCAAAGGATGCCCTGCATTGCCTCAGGTGGGATTCTCCCATCTGACCTAGTACAGGACAAGTTTCTGTGGACCAGGTGGACACTCAGCCTTTATTAAACCTTTATTAACACCATCATCTCTTTCTGTCCCTCGTTTTGTTTCCCACCATGCACTCAGCCTGAACTCAGCTCCATGCCAAGCAAACCAGCTCATCTCGTTGTTCTCTGTCCATATGAGCTCCAGCCACCTCTTTTCCACACCAGACTTCCTAATATTTCAGGACTGTATTAATACCCACAGGCATCTCTTATCCTGTTTCTATCTGAACAAGGCAACTGGGCCCTCTTAGTGGGAATTCCCATGACTCTGCAGCTGTGCTGTCCCATCCCAGCCCTCTTCCTTCCCTCTCCAAAGTCACCCACTGCTCCCCAGAAGATACTCCAGGACTTTGTGTCAGGTGCAGCTTGTGCTGTCACAAGCTCACTGACAACAAATTAGACCTCAATTCAAAGCCAGTTTTTGAGGGACTTCCCCACAAATTTCCCCCCCAGCCCCTAAATTCAACTTTTAGCAAAATCCACTGGTTCTTCCTTTTAGACATTTTTATATCATCTCACCTCCAGTTCTTGTATTATTCTTCCCCTGTCAGCTCACCTCATCATTTTTCACAAGGCACTATATTCACTTTACTGAATCCAGCTGAGAAATGCCATAGATCTAATCTATGTCTAGAAAAATTCATTATTTTATCAAGGATATCAGGTTTATACATCACAACCTGTCTTTGCTAGACTCAGGCTGCATTCTCTCCAATTTTCTATTTAACTTCATGCTTTATTTTTCATTTATATCCATATAATTGGGGTGATAGCAATGGGCTTCCATCTCTCCTTATATACAGACCTGTCTTTCCTGTACTTCAGTCATCATCAACTTCCCCACTTTGATGCACTGAAGAGCCACCATTGAGAGCCCTCCTGAATGTGCATTTTGGGCTGGAGATTTTGTGCCTTGTTTCTGTCCCCTTGCCACCAGCCCGAGTGCACTCAAGTCTGAAATTGGCTGCTCTCATGAATGTGGTAATTTTGGCACCCGCAGCCTCATTATCACTCTCCTACCTGGTTTTGCCTTAAATATTCACTTCACTGCCTTACTCACAACTGAGGCAAGGGATTTGATTTGCTTTCAGGCCACATTTAAGGTTATCTTTAGTATCAGCCTCAATCTCATTACACAGAAAACTTTTCTCCCTTCAATTTAAAATACAGCCATTGAACAGAACCATATTTCTTTAAATTTTCTCAATAAAAATACTCTTTCACCTTGCTATCAATGCCTGCTTATTTTTCCAGACATCAGCACATGTGCTGCTTCCCTGATGAGCCTCACCTCCAGGAAAAGGGCCAGGTAGTCTTTTTCTCATAGACATCCAAAGGGACATCAATAGAGAATGGTTTTAATTTCCAGCTCTGTATCAAGAGTCTGAGTCAAGCCACATCCACCTAGCCTTTGGGACACATTCCCTCCTTGTTGTAATCTCAGAACCACTGATTTCTATTTCCAATTTCTACCTCCAAATCAAATTTATAACAAGAAAGCCCCGAGGAGCCCCACGGTGAACAGCAGGTAATGAGTGAAAAAGACAAAAGAGACACGATTCAAAATTACACTGTAGAGAAAGACCTGGGAGATCCCTCAAGCATCCAGAGGAGAGGTGGGCAGAGCCCATCTGTCTGCACCCCAGGCACCACCCTCGTAAAAGGCTGAGCTCCAAAAATACATGAGATCATTGCAACCAGCAGCTAAGCCCTTCTGCGGTGCCTGTGCATGCTGTAAGGGGAAAAACGTGCTTGTGTTAGCACCGGAGAGGTTTGCCAAGGAAAGAAACAACTGCTGGCAGCCTCTGCTCCTGAGCACGTCAAAGTGAGCGTTCAAGTCTTGTCAGAAAGACAAATTAATGTCCAGATGGGCTAAATGTGGTCCATCTGAATGAATGGAGCTGTTACTGATTGATACCAGTTAGGAGGATGGCCCTCTGCCTAGCACTTGAGAAAGCACGGGCATTCTGTTTTGGGGAACAAAACTGCTACAGGATGGATAATCTGGAAAAGTCTCCTGCAGTTTCAAAGCTGTTGTATTTTTATTTCTAAATGTTTGATGCGGACACAGTTTGCATGTTCTCCCCACCTTCGTTTAGGGCATGGGAGCAGCAGGTTTTGTCACATGTAGAGCTAACACTTTGCTCTGGCATCTGTAGTGCTGCAGGACAGCTATTTCCTCCCAGGAATTTCCAGTCTGTTTTCCAGGTCCTTTTAAGTCAGATGGTCAGAGCTGTGTCTGACAGAGTACTGGGATGGAGCTAGCACTCACTCCCCCACAAAATGCCAGCTGCCATGGCAGGGGAGGTTGGAACTAGGACATCTTTAAGGTTCTTTCCAATTCAAACCCTTCTATGATACTATGCTCCTGTGCTTCTGGCTTTGGTCAACCTCACTGGAAAAAATATAAATAAATAAAAGCATTAATCTCACACCAAAACCCACAAAAGCCAAACCTCCATGCTTTGTGCAGGAGAGAAACTCCCAGCAGAGCTTCCTACCCAGTTTCTTCAGACCACCTGGCTTCCCTGCCAGCTGAGACATCCCCGACAGCCACTGCGACAGCCAGGAGAGTTTTTATCGGCCTTTTCTCCTGCTTCCCCATTGTTCCTGACTTGCAAACGCTGCAGAAATTCCATTCATTTTGGGCTGACCACAAACCTTCTCTAAACAGACTCTCACACAGTTTATTACGAATCCATTTTGTGAAATGAATGTGATGGTAGCCTGGTAGCCTACTAATTAATACCTGGCAGGAATTAAGTGAGAGCAACTTCTAATGGCACTGCCTCCCTGAGTGGTCAGTTCTTCCACTCCTCTGTGGAAGAACTTCTGTCACAGAACATCCTGAGCTGGGAGGGATCCACAAGGTTCATCAAAGTCCAGTCCTCACCCTACACAGGAATAAATACTGACCTAGAGAAACTGCAGATAGTGTTTGATCAAAAGGTTCAGCAAGTCCAGACCTCGATTTGGATGGCAGGGGAGAGGCTGGTTCTCCAGGAAGTGACCTTCCAAAAGTCTTTGCTGAGGATTTTACTCAGCTGAACATTTGGCAAATGTGGAACTTTTACTGGCTAATTTCATACAATACAGCTTTTAAGCCTGCAGAACAGAAAGTAGAGGCAAGTTAGCAGAATTAAATAGCAGCTATTAAAAGAAAAATAATATTGCCTTTCACACCTCTTTTCCATTTTTCCTACCTCTTTTTTCCCCCTTCATTGCTTTGGCAGGTGTATCTGATGTGCTAAATCCATCCCTGGTGGTACTATACCAAACCAGCATTTATATGTCAGGAGAAGAGCAAATTTTGGCAGTAAATAGGGCACAATAATATCCATCTGTGTTCCTGAAATGCATCAGGTAAAGACCTGCTTAGAAAAGTGGATATAATCACTGAAATGAGAGAGCAGTGAAAAAGCATCTTTTGTCTTCATGACAAAGTGACATCAAAATAGTGTCTCTGGAATAATTTTTAAGAAAAACACCCATTGCAGCTGGCTAGAGGGTAATCCACTGTGATTTAGCCTCAGCTCAAAACTTACTCTAAGGCCTTGGCCTTTTTAATACATGAAAATATTCATATAAACATAGCTCTGCTTCTAATGGGTACCTGTGAGACTGATTTAGCAAAAATGAGAGTGTGCATTAGGACTCGGCTAAGATCAATTCATATGGAAATAGTTTACCACATGTTAGAGGATTTGGCCAGGGAGTATAAACAACAGCATGTGGATGAGGAAGAAGTCAAAGCATTAGGAATAAATTATGAGTATGACACAAGCTGCACAGTTGTAATGGCTATTCCACACCTCAGAAGATGCTCCTCACAGAATTTCCAATAACAAATGCATTTATGAAAGAGCTGATTGGGTTAGAGTTCGTGAAAGGAATAATGTACTTACTGGAAAGTCTAATGTGAAACCAACACCAGGAGAAAAGGGATTTCATTAGGAAACACTGCAGGTTTTACTGTGAAGGTGCTGAGGCCCTGGCACAGGTTGCCCAGAGAAGCTCTGGATGCTCCTCCCTGGAAGTGCTCAAGGCCAGGTTGGACGGGGCTTGGAACAACCTGGCATAGGTGAAAGTCCCTGCCTATGGCAGGGGAGTTGGAAGTGGATGATCTTGAGGTTTCCTTCTAGCCCAAACCATTCTGTGATTCTGGGAAGTGACATTAAAATATCACACAGTATTTCAGCTGGAACACTTCTCCTTCATTAGCCTAGTTTAAAATGTTACTGAATCTATTTTTGTAGTGCAAAGAATATTTCACCAATAGAAGACCCATTTCCAAACCTCATCACGCACTGGGACTCTGATAATTTCAGCTTTCACAAGAAGAAAAACCCCAGTGAAGGACTGGATCCTGCACAGCCCTTCCCTTCCTCCCGCCACGCCGTTGGGTGGTTTGTTTTCCTTACGCTCCCTCAGCGCTCCCTCTCTTTGGGCCTCCACCACCATACGGGCAATCTCACGTCTCTTGGCTTGCAGGATGCTATTTCTGGAAACACCATCTTGCAGAGAGCCATGGCATGGAAGTTATGATTCATACATTTCATAGGAGCAGAAGTGTGAGTGAATTTGGGCAGGTGGCGGGGTGGCACCGCGAGCGTGAGGTGCCGTGACAGATGTCAGCAGCCAGGAAAGTGTGCTCCAGAGGTGCAAGACATGAAGAGTTGCAAGTTCCTGGGGAGTTGTATCCACTTACATCAGACTTGGGAAACTGGGCATCATAAGCACTCTGACGTTCAATGTTTTGCCTGCCATTTTTGCAGCTTATGTCACAAGAAGCTGCTGTGTCCCGGCTGTCTTCTGCGTCTGAAATGTCTCTTCTTGGCTTCTGCTTGTCTCCCAATTCCACCTTCACCACCTCTGCCACTCCTTCCCATACCACTGCTCAGGCAGGACCAACACATTACACCATTTCCCCTGCAGCTTTCCCCCTCTCCAGCCTCAGCCATTCCTCCTGCTGCCCTTCTAGCCTGGAACTTTCTCCTCTCCCTCTTGCCTACTCAATCACCTTCTAGAATTCAGCTCCTTCCCAAGCTCTGTTGCTTTCTTTCCCTCCAGATCCAGTAAATTTTAACCAATTTATTGTAAAGATGCTTAATTAGGCATTCACAGCCCAAATAGCAGCAAGAAATGCTTCACAATGCTGCATGGTCCAAGGCATTTCAATTCCGAAACATTGTCTTACATGATAAACTCTTCAGCAGCCCTTGCCCAAAACTTGTATTGTAAATTGTTGAAGTTTGTAATAGATCACAGCTTCCACTAAAGCCAGAGCACAGCCAAGCCTCAGAAAGGTGTTGGCCCAACTCTGCAGCTGCTTTCCAAACCATCCATCTTCACCTCCTGCTTTGTGCTGCAAACAGAGCTTTGAAACTCCTATTGCAAACCATTCTCAAAGGACCCTCTTATTCTGAGGAACTAAATAAGGAGTCTAAACAGTCTTCTTATATGGTGGGAAGAATGGATGCTCCTCTGCGAGCCAGGGGAGAGAAAACATCTCCTCTGAGAGCAGCAATACCCCATCCAAGGCTCACGAGTGCACAAGGAGAGGGCAGAATAGGAAGGGCAGCCTAAGAGGAATTCAGTGGCATGACGAGTGATAATAAACCTACAAGAAAAACCTGGCACAGGAGAGAGAACAGCACCAGCCCCAGAATTTGTGAACTCCTCTCTTAGAAAGGGGGGCAGCTGTTATGGGCTGCATACAGACCTCATATGGGCTATTATGCCCCATACAAATGGGGTGAGGGATACTGAGAACTGCTTGGTCCCTTCTTTCTGTGCCAGCAGCTTTCCAGCCTGTTCTGGGCACACTGAAATGGAGAGCCTCAGGCTCTCTAGGGCCAGGACAAGCCAGCTGAACCCCATTTTCTGGTGACATCCCATGAATCCTTCCCCTGCACACACACATTCCTCTCAGGCCGCTCTGCGCAGCCGTCTCCCGGATAAACACTGCGTGGTGTGTGTGGCGCACTGCAATACTTCAAGGACGTTGGAATGCACTTTATCAGCACTTTTAAACACTGCAGCTTTATGAGGGGAGTCTGAAAATGTATTTACCATTCCAGACTGTGCACAGATGTGCTTTTAATATAACATCCTGATGGTTTTTTTTTTCTCTTCTCATGACCCCTTGCTGTCCAGGCAAGGGCGCTTGCCTTTCCCTGTGCCACCAGATGCCCTAGGAATTCTTTCTGGAGCACCAACCACCAGAGATTTCCATGACTTGAGGCAGGTCCTTCACGCCTTCTGATGATGTTCTTCTATGGCTTCTGTGAGCCTTGCTTCATGAGGTGCCTCCATAACCACCCTTAGTTGCCACACAGATGTTTCCTAACCCATCTCACCAGTGTTTACATCTCTCCAGGGAGATTCCTCCTGTGCACCAACTGCGTCTGCAGAGCTGTTGATTGCTCAGTGTGTGGCACAGCAGGTCATGCAGATTGCTGAGAACAGACAGATCATCTGGGGCTCTTCTGGGCTCCCCCTAGGAGGCTGGAAACTTGTGGAAATGCCTCCTGTGTTCCTGAAGTCACCATGTGCTCTGAGGCAGAGGCCTCAGGATGGCTTTCCTGATCTCAGGAGTGTGTCTGGCCTCCAGCCTCAGACCTGAAAGATGAGCAATGAAAAATTCACCTTGTTTCTGATAGCTGTAGTGGGTCAAGGAAAAGGAAGTCTTCTGAACTGAAAAAGCAAAGTAAAGACTATAAAGGGCAAGAAAATAGAGGGAAGCAGGAAGGAAGAAAAACCTGCAGAAAGGCCTTCCCTTGGGAAAAGCAAGAAACACTTAAAGCTATTTTCTCAAATAGGATCTGCTGCTTTTACAGCTCCATTCACAGAAGCCATTTCCCAGTTATATTCCTCTCTATCTGTGTCATCTCCTTTCAATATTTCCTATTTATGCAGAGCCTCCCAGGTGCTACACCAGGTGAGCTGCCAGGCCCAGCTCAGATCCCTCTGGTGCCAGCTCTCTGTCCCAGAGAAAGCTGCTCACAGAGAAGTGGTTGTTACCAACCAGGACTTTCTGTAACACACAGAAAGGCATCACCTCATCCAGAAGTTGGCATCTTATGATGAACTTTGGGGTGATCCCCTCCATTTCTGGACCAGGGCTCACACATGTCCCCGTGGGTGCTGCAGCTGGTGGCTCAACAGCTTGAGCTGGACAAGGCCCTGTGAGCACTGTAGCTGAGCACAAGCCAAACAGCACAAGGCAGCACATGAAGCACATAAGGCCAGCAAATGACAAGAATTTAAAATAAACTCATCAGGGACTGGCTCAACAGGATCCTGATTTGTTCCCCTGTGAAGATCCACCTGTACACTATTTAATCCCTGGAGCTGGGGCCAGCTCCTGTTTGTGTCAAGGGAAGATTTTTCCATTTCCTTTAATGGACCTGGAATGGGCCCAAGCAGAGCTGTATAATCAGCAATGGTTTTATTAAACAAGGGAAATAGCCTTCTCCTTGATTCCCTCCTATTCCTCTGCACCAGCTGTAGGTCAGAATCTGCCACTTCTGCTTTGGAGACTAAGTCTTCTCCCAGGGAGCTGGGTGTTTGCTTCAAACCACCCAATCAAAGCAGCATTTTCAATAGGGGCCGAGATTTATCCATTGTCAGGGACAACAGCTTCACATGATGAGCTGGACTATGCCTGACTCAAACCTCCCAACTCATTTTCTGAAGAACACTGTGTTGATTTTATACCTCTCTTAGTTTCTAAACTGGGAACTTCATACCTTTTGTTTATATTTTTCTTTAAAAACATTTCTTATCTTGGAGCAATAGCAGCAGGCCAGACAAATACACAAGTTGAAAAGACAACAGAAATTTTTTGTGCCAAGGAAGGATGGATGTAAGCAAACCTGGCTCTAATAACCATGGAAACAAAACACACGTTGTATGAAAATGATTCACACTGTTTTGAAGACTTTTCTGGAAGGCAATAGCTTACTGCCTTGGAGGCAGCATAGCAAAACAGCACAACCAGAGAGTCAGGAGAGATGTGTCAGAGCAGGACCACAACTTAGAATCATAGAATTGTTTGGATTGGAAAGGACCTTCAAGGTCTGTCTTTTTCCAACCCCCTGCCATGGGCAGGGACACCTTCCACCAGACCAGGTTACTCCAAGCCCTGTCCAACCCGGCCTCGAACACTTTCCGATGTGAGGCATCCATGTGTCAGAGATCAAAGCCTGCGAGCTTTGGACAAAAGAGAATATACAAAATAGATGTTAGAACATGCCCAGCTCACTTTCTGCAGGTTTGTCCTGCAGCATCAATCAGCCCCTGTCCCCCAGAGCCTGTTCCCCCTTACATGTGCATGTGTGGGAGCTGCCTGGCTCTCCCATTTCTCACACTAAATCCTCACCACACAAACAAACAAACAAACAAGAACCACACACACCCCTCCCAGCACACTGTAAAATACCTGAAACACAGTGATAGCATTTAATCCCCCTGGAAGGGCATCTCAGGGGCTTTCAAACACCAAACAAGCTCTGCACCACCACAGCTTTACTCATGAAATTATTTATCAGGGCTGATTTATAGAGTCTTTTATAAGCTTCTTATTGGCTAATAATGGCCTGGAGGTCTCACATCCTCCAGGCTTGATGGATTCCATGTTCACAAGGCTGGGAACTTGACTCCTGGAGGAGATTTGCAGGCTGAAGCCATGCAATGAGCACCATTTGGGCAGCAAGAATTGCACTGGGCAAGGGCTGGGCTGGGTGATGGGTGCTCCTGTCCCACGAGAAACGGGTACCACACCATCCCCTCACAAAGCACTCGAGTGTTTTTCACCAGACATAAATCAAAGACATGCTTGCATCCAACAGAGCCCCAGATGCTGGCAAAGCTCTTTGGTAAAGCGTTTTCAAGCTGTGGTAGTCAGCTCTGGGCAACAGCCACCCCTTTGGAAATTACTGGAAACTTCAGGAGTTTTACAGTTGTTAGCCACCTCAGGGATCCCAGCCCAGGAGGAACCTCTTCTCTCCATCACCCATGAGTGCCTCTGTGTGATCTTTCCTTCAAATCCCCTGGGAGTGCAGATAAAGCCAGGCCCAAGAAGAAACACAGTTTGTTTATCATAGCAGACAGTTCACAGCAGAGATTAACAGATGGGAAGGACTGCAGAATAAAAATGTTGTTGTTGGGTGACAAGCTGGTAGCTTTTCACTTAATGACCTAAAATACAGGTATGTTTATGACATTAGAGTGAATACAGTGGGATTTGGGGCTTATAAAAAAACACTCAGCTACAAATTGCATGGTAGCCATAAGATTTAAAATCCAGAGATGCAGGTAAGGCCTTCATTAGAGGGGTTCAGAGTGCATGTGTTTGCATGAGCCTATATGGAAATGTAAAACAAACATCATGCAGAAGATGAGAAATCTTTTCTACAATTGTGTTTTTTATTGACCATAACAGTGAAAAGCCATAGGAGGAAAGGTAAAAGCTTTTGTTTTGGAAAATTACTGCCAGCTTAGGAGAGATGTAACTGGCAGGCACCACTTAAGAGCTAAATGTATTAAAAGAACCTCCTGTTTCTAAACCTTAAAAGAAACAAAAAGACACTAAAGAGAATGGCATTATATTCATCACTCTCATTTTTTTTCTTTTTTTTCAGGATGAGCTTTTTCTAGGCAGCAATGAGAAGAGACCAAGTTCTTCCTTTCCTTTCAGCATCAGGAAAATTCTGCAGTGGGGAATGGGCAGCCAACAATGCCCAGGGCAGTTACTACCTGAGCACAGGGAAGGAGGGAGTGTCCAGAGTTGCTGGACTTGATTCAAGGAGCAGCAAGCAGCACTGCATGAAACAGCATGAGACAAGCAGAGGCACAGGTGGGGGCACCCGAGCTCAGCCATGGCTCGAGAACAGCAAAGATTTCTGGTCTGTACAAGGTCTGTGGTTCTGTGGTGTCAGCTCTGGCAGCCCAGCACATCTGCTCCAGCCTCAGAAGGGGAGGCTGCTCCTGGTGTTGACTCTGCACGAGCTCCACAGCACCAGGAAAAACTACTCCACAACAAGAGTATGTCCCATGGTACATCCATGAGTTTTGTGGCTCTTTCCCACTGCCCGAGTATCCAAAGGAGAGGAGTGCAAGAACACCTTCCCCAGCTGGCTGGGCTGGTGCCAGCACGGGGTGAAAGGAGTTTGTTTGGGTTACCTGCCTACGTGAGACACAATCCTCACTTTTGCCACCTGCCCAACACCGGTTGCCAAACAAATCACTGACACCAGGCACTCAGGAGACTTTGCAGTCCCACCCCCACACACTCTGCTTTTGTTACCAGCAACAGCATTTCAAATTAATCGCAGGAACCAGATGGCCCCAACGTGAAGCCAGAGCATGGCAACCTCTGTTCTTTCCATTTTCTAAACTTTCCCTTGAATCCATTATTTGTACAGGTCATTCTCTTGCAGGGTTAAATGAAAACCACAGCATGTTTCGTACCTGCCAGAAAAAATTAGATCTTTCATTGCACAACATTCAGACACCCTTCCCTTTCTCCACAGGAAGTCACAAAATTATCACCAAGCTGCTTAAGCATGACAGCAGAGAGGATTTGGAAGTGACATTTAGGAGCAGGAGAGTTAAATAATGTTTACTGCAAGCTCATTCAAATGAGAAAAAGTAAGATGGTTTAAGTTGCAGAGTAGAAAGTGCTGGTTTAACAGCTTAGTCAGCAGGTGAGATGACATTTTCTAGAAGACTGGAAAGTGCTTTGAGCCAACATCCTAGCACGAGAGAAGATTGAGTCCAGGAGATTTAGGGACTTTGGAAAGACTGGTTGACTCAAATGTCTTCTGTCTTGTCTGACAGACAGAGGGCATTGAAGACCAAAATTTTATAAGGCTGGGAGATCTTGGGGATGCAAAAACATTCCACCAGGTGAAAGAACTTTGTATTTTATACACTTTGTGAATGTACAGAATTCTCCAGATTCACAGCTCTGCCACTGATCTCCTTCAAACCCAGTTTCTAATAACGTGTCTTCCTTCTAATACCAAGTAGTGCTCAGTCCACTTTCCACAACCACAGGTGGCCTTTCTTCAGTTCACAAGCTCTAGAAATACCAGTCTCATGCTCTCATTTTGGAACTGCCTGCCAGGTGCTTAAGGGCAGTGTCCCAGCATTCACCATCATGATCCATGGGCAGAGGAAGTGTCTAGGACCCAAGCTTCCCTGTCATCCATATTTACATGAAAATCAGTCCTGGAATAAAAATCTCTGCAATATCCTGGTCCTATCTTCTGCTTTCTGGGCAACACTCTCCCTTGCCTGCAGATCCTCAGGGAGATGCAACCTTCCTGTTGCCCACCTCTTCTCTGTGAGCTCTAAGTATTGAGGCCATTTTCTTCCAAAGCTCACAATTTCATGGAGGCCTAAGAAGCTGAAGTAGGTACTTTGCTCAAAACTGAGAAATGGAACTGGGGCTGATGCTCCCAGAATTCCCAGAAGCTGGAGTTTGCTGGAGGCATTGTCAGCTCTGAGGCCTTCTGGCAACACAGCACAAATAGCTATTTGCACACGGGGTATGTAATCAGGAGTTTCATGAAGAATTTAATTAGCATCCTTAAACTGATGGCTGAGAATAGCTAAACTAAGTGTGAGATGATCAAGAGAAAGTGATAGGTTATTTTTTTTCCTGCAGAGACTGCTCTGTTCCTTCTCTTGGTAATTGGAATTAGTGGACTGGAAGTGGTGCTGCATGGAAGCCCACCAAAGCAGGATATCACTGTTACTTCCAAGCAGGCTGAATTTTAAAAAGTGAACCCAAGACTTGAAGCTCAGGCCAATGTAGACACGAGTACTATTGCAATATTCAGGGAATGACAACAAAATGTTGGGGTTTTTGTCTCATGTTGTCTATCTAGACCCTGGAATCATAGCTGAAAGCCAGCAAGAATTAAACCTTAGAGTCCATTTTTGTTTTGCCAGCTTTCCAGGAAACATTTACTTTTGATTTCATGGCTCTAAACTCAATCTTTCCTCAGTGTATAGTTCACTATAAAATGAGGTTAAGAGGTATTAAAAAATTATTTGGGGGAACAAGAGAAATGGAAGACAGATTTGTTTTAGTGGATACAAGCACTTCAAGAGCTGATTAATCTTCTTAAAGGACCTGACTGCATCCTGGTTCTCTGTTTTCCCAGCTGTGATGGGAATAGAATTTGATTTCTGAGCTCTGCTGTATCAGTCCAAGGACTTCTCAGAGGGGAGGGAAAGGCAGCACAGGGGCCAGTGGCTGCAGCCAGGTCCTTCTCCCAGTTACACCAGCACCATGAATGCTGGGATGAACATTTCCTTTACCAGGGAGGATATAGGACAGGAAATACCTCTGTGGGAACAAATTCCAGCTGTGCCATGACACGTGTAAAACACTGAACATGTCAATGAATTTCAGAGGCTCAGTATTTCCTTTTATCTCAGAAAGGAGGGGGATGGCATCCCCTGCAAGCTTCACCTTCTTCAGTCATCACTTGCAGCTTCAGTTATCTCCAGGGACACACTGGAACTGAAATCTGTCAAGGAGACCTGCCCTGACACCAGGGATTTCCACCAGGGTAAGGGACACTGGGACAGCTATGAACCAACCGTGGTTTTCCACCCTGACAACCTGTGCTTCCATCCCAGACCATACAGACCACAGGGTATGGAAAGAAGAGCAAAAATCCACCTTGTCACACTGACTAAACTTAGGAAAAGCTGAGCTGGTGTTTCTCTAGCTGTAAAGTGGAGATGGTGATGTCTCTGAGGGCATTTTAGGCAGAGCAGAGGTGCCAGCCATTTCCTACAGCCTTGCCTTGAAACTGCCTCACAGACTGGCTTGCAACCCTACTGTTGAGCAATTCTTTGACTACCAGCTCCCAACAGGACTTCTTGGATCCTTGTTTTAGGGACAGGAAGACAGCTCATTTTTTAACCTGAGTGTATCTACATGACCTCTGCAGCCCAGGGTGTGCTGAGCCTCAGCTCTGAAGTGAGATGAGCAGTGAACCCTGCCCTAGCCAGGTTGCTGGTCCCCAGGCTGGCTAGGGAAGAGTCAGGTGAGACAAACCCTGCCCAGGCCACCTGTGACACAACTTGACCCTGGGACACACCACCATGGAAGATCCCACAAGGCTGGTTTCACTCCCTGGAGCAATGATCTTTGAGCCCCTCTTTCTTCTCCATCTCAGCCCTTCACATGTTGGTACCTGCAGCAAAGGCACAGGCAGAAGTCCTGCTATCATAGTCTTGGAATGCCTCAGCACAGAGGAGGAAACAAACACCAGATAAACAGAGAAATGGATTTCAGGCACAATTTCATTGTGGAGATTAAGAGCTAAGAGCAAATTAAAGAGCTGCTGTGCAAGACGTTACCACGCAACAGCAGTTTACCTGCTCTTGGTCCCCCACTGATAGACTGAAGAGAATTACTCTTCTGTCATAAGCTAAGATATCACACTGAGACTTACTGGAGTTCACCTTCTGAAGGAGAAGAGGGTATTCAGCAGCCTCTCCTAGAGTAAATTGTCAGGTAAAGCAGCAAGCCTGAAATGGCAGCTTTAGAATTCAAACACAATTCTGATTGAAAGAGGATATGTGTTTCAAAGAATGGAGGCAATTAACTATTTGACCCAGCCACCAAGAAAAGATGTAAATCTCTTGAGTCTTCAAGTGGAGATTTTTTCTGGTGATGGGCAATGGACAAACACTGGTTCCCAACATGACACCCATGACCAGTGGGTAACTTTCACAGTCTCCACCAGGCTGATATTTAATCAAGAGGGTCCCTTTGTCTCTTACACAAAATAAAGAGGTGACACGTGTCCAGGAAGGCCAGTTTGTGCCCTGACCAACTGGTGGAAGCACAGAATGACAGAATAGCTGAGCTTGTAGGGGACTTCTGGAGGTAACTCCTTGTTCAGGACAAAGCCAGCTTAGATCAGGCTGCTAAGGGCATTTTTCCTAACAGAATTTTTAACATTTCCAAGGACTGAAATTCATGCCAGTGGTTTGATCACTGTCACAGTGCAAAAAATTGCCCTAAGACCAAATCAGACTTTTCCTCATTGAGCCTTCTGTCCAGAGGAAGCACTTGGAAGCCTGAGCTACACCTCACTGCTGCTGGAGATCAGCTCAGCTCCGAGGAGCATCAGCACGGTCGGGTTTGAGCTCCGGCGTGGGGTGAGAGAAGGGTTTTGCAGGACCACTCCAGCTTCCCTCCCCGGGGCTCCCCAGCCCTTTCTGCTGATCCCAGCAAGCTGTTGTGTGGTCTGTGCAGGGAGGTTGCAGTCTGCCAACACTTTGCTCTTTTCAGCTGGTTTAATTATTCTCTCATAATAACTCTTCCCCTTTCTCTATGAAGAACAGATGATCGACACGGATTGCATGGCGTTTCAAAGGCTGCTGTGTACGTCGAGGGAGCGTTTTCCAGCCACCTAACCCCACCTCCCCCCAGATCTGTGGGGGCTGAGCTCACTCCACTGACTCCAGAGTCCTGACTCCAACAATGGCAGAGCTGCCAATACCGACACTGAGCTAAATGTTTTCCATGTTGGGGCACAAGTAACAATAGTCAATATTTTGGTGAGGCTGAATTACAGGCAGCAGTTGCAACAGCTGCCTTCAGTTTTGGCTCCAACACCCCCCTCCCCAGTGAGGTACAACACACCATTTGATGAATTCCACACTCTGTTCTTCAGTTACAGTTTATTAAAAGATGGATTAAAACATTGGCACAACAGTGGCCGCAGGAATATTTTTCCAGCAACATCATCCCAGAAGGCTTTGGAGACACAGACTTGTGTCTAAATTGGGACACCATTCATACATGATTTGAATTGGTGTTCAGGAAGACAATGCTCACTGTTAAAGGAGCATTTTGTTACAAAAGAAAATAAATCTTTGTCTGCTGTAGCTTCAATATTGACATACACCATTACAGACATGGTAAAGTCTGAGAAGCACCTTTTGAGCTCTGAAATCAAAGAACAGAGGCCAGCTCCCCAGACTGGGTTAAAAACAGCTGGTAGACATCATGTGTGAGCAGCAAGGAATTCAACAAGTTTCTCTTCCCATTGTGCTGCCTGCATGCAGAATTAAGGGAAGTGGTGCAGGCACTGAGTGGCCCTTCCAGAAGACACACATTACCTGTCCCACACAGATGAATTTGCATCCCATTTTATATCCCTCCTGCTCATGGCTTTTACAGAAAAAGTGAGACTTGGTGAATATGATCCCGGCTTTTACGTCATGGAAAAATCATCATGAGCAACTGAGTTAGTTCCATGCAGTGTCATGACAAGTTATAACTGAGGAGGAGACAGGGAAATGGTGGGAGCTGAAGTCAACAGAAGCCAAGAGGCAGCAACAAACTCTCATTTTGAGCTGAAATTCTCCTTGTTCACCCCCTCACTTTTCCTGCTGAGCATGCAAAATGTTTCAGGGGATCTTAGCCAAACCACTTGGTGCGAGTAAAGACACAGGGCAGAGACTGAGCTTTCAGAGCTGTGGGTTTGATCTCTGATGCACTGGGGAAGCCCAAGTTCAGCTGTTTACTTGTGTGCCAAGCCTATAATCTGAACACTCGCAAAGTGAGAGCACTTACTCCCGTCCATCTGAACATTTCCCAGCAGCTGAGATGCTCCCTCCTTTGGACCACTGCAGCTGAGGGATGGGAAGAGCATTCCTGCACACAGCACTAGCTACCCTGGGCATCGCCTTTCATTTTTATAAGGTGGCTGCATATCTCCAGTGCCATTGAGCCAGGGACAGAGACCAAAGGGTTAAACATTAATCCAAAGATATGCCAGATTTCGAATTAACTAGCCAGTGTGAAAAGGAACTTGAGCTTTCACATGGTTTTAAAACACTCCCTGTGCAGCTCATCCACTGACGTGGCCGCAGGACTGTGTGGAGCCACTGAAACGTGCTGGCCATTGTGGCCAGACCTCCTGGAGGACGTTTGCTGTTCTCTCTTTTCCCTGGTTCAGCTCCCAGCTTCACCCTGAGAAGAAGAAAAAGTGTCCAAAAAAGAACATTTCATGGAATTGTGCTGCAATGTTTCAAAGCTGTGTGCTGCTGGCAGGCATGTGCTGTGGTTGGCCACAGGGGCTGTGGGCATTAATGAGGTGACAGTGGCAGTGAGAGGGTTTGCAAAGCACTGGACATGCTCCAGGATTGGGCAGAGGAAGGGCACCCCTGGCAGACTTCTTTTAGTTGGTTTTTTTTAGAACTTACAACTTTACAGCTTTATTCACAATCCCCTGAGGGAGAGCTTTCACCAACCCTCCCCCTCCACCATGAAACAAGAAGTTAAGGCATCAGGCTGGCTCCTCCTGCCCTCCCCACTTGTACTTTCCATTTTCATCAATAACATACACAGACATGTGCTAACACCCTGTTCTTTGGGGAGCTGGCCTGGATTTTCCAAAATCTGTCCTCACACCACAGCATGTAAGAGACCACTGGCAGATGTGTGGGGGACTGGGAAGGAAGGGGAAATTATTTTGAATTTCATCTGCCTTTGTGCTTTTGTATTTGCTATAAGGGTGTGCAAGCTGGGTTCAGTCCCATTGATATACTACTTAAAGTAAGATTAAAAATATTTCATTTATTTTTAACTGCACTTGCTTCCACAAAGGCTCCCAACCCAGTCTAATAGCCCTGCTCCTGCATTGCTTTGGAAATCAGCTGGGACACAAGGAATCTTTATTCTGAAGCTGTGCTTTGTCCCAAAGCTGGACTGACAAAATATGCTGTCTTCAAAGTGAGTAAATATTTTCTTGGAATGGGTACCACGGGAGCCCTTTCAGCTTTTCCTCCCCAAACCAGACAGATGTGCATACAGCTGCTTCAGTAGCTCAGTACCAGCCTTCCAAGAAAGGCAGATTTCTGGGAGCTGCTGTTGAATGCTGAAGACAAGTTACCTTGAATACAGCCAAGAGATAAGGGAACAGCACTAACATCCAAGAGACTGATCCCATCCTAAACAAGCCAGCATCAGAACTATCCCAGCTCCTGCCAGCCTGCTCAGGCTCTGTTTGCTGAAACCAAAGTCTGCTGCAGCCCAGCTCCTTCCCTGGGAGCAGCATGAGGGACAGACATCCCTCCCACCTGGAACAGCTCCTCTTCCCTACAGATGCGCCCAGCCCAGACTTCCAGATGGGTCAAGCAGAGTTTGATCATATGGACTTCCTGTGATGGAAACAAGGGCTTTTCATTGCTGCATGAGGAGAGAAGTAATTTGCTTTGCATGCAGCTTCAGCTCCATCAGGCCACACATGCAGAAGCTTGGGGTTTACATTAGTGTAACTCCACTGGCTTTTGCCAGACCAAAACAGATGTCCCCCATGTCTGTGGCAGGTTGAGTGCAAGTCAAGCCCCGAAAATAGCACAGATCTTTAGCAGTCAGAAGGACAAACTTTAATTCTTCCAGTCCATTTACCATATGTTCTATTTTGGTGTGTAACATCATTCAGTAGAGAGGAAGAAAATGTTATATGCTGACACAGGCATTCATCATAAATATTTCAAGTCTGCCAGTCAATTCCCTTTCATCTCACCACTTAAGGGAGCCTTCATCTGTACAGAGGATCTCACTCAGAGCCTGATGTGAGGGTGGGACTGGCACTGAGAAGACACCTGCAAGTGTCCACACCTTAATGCAATCTCTTCTTGGAGACTGGAGCACTCATGGTGTAAAGGTGCAATTGTTGAGAACTAACACAGGTCTTTCCAAAGAGGAGGAAGCTCCAATAACTCCCAGCCCAGGATATGCAAGGTGGTATTTTATCCTGGGTACAGGCTGCAGTTGTTATTGCACTGTCTGCATGTTCCTCATGCCACAGCTGTAAATAGTTGCCCAGAGAAGCTGGGGATGGAAGTGTTCAAGGACAGGACAGGACTTGGAGCAACCTGGTCTTGTGGAAGGTGTCCCCACCCATGCCAAGGGGGTTGGAATCAGGTGATCTTCGAGGTCCTTTGCACCCCAAGCCATTCTATCAATCTGTGATAGCACAAGAGACCAGAGACTTGTGTCTACAAGAGTTCTACTGTCACACAGTGTCTACTGTCCACACTTTCTATTGCCCCTACACGGTGACATTTCTCTAGGTTGAAAGTTTCAGAGGGGTGTTTCTCCATTTCAGTTCCCCCTAAACTATCCACACAGGAGACCTGACCTCTGCAGGAATTTGCTTTCATATCAGAAAGCCCATTAAGGCATTCCAGCTTTCAAAAGCCAGCTCTGCCCTTGTATCTGCAGCTCACAGCGCTGACTGCACCGCCAGGCAATGCAGCAGGAAAATTAAACCCTGACACTCACATCAACAAAAGGTGGAGTTCCCAGAAACACAGACATCCCAAATCAATAGCAGCAGACCCATTTTATGCACAGAAGATTTCCTCCAGGCAGGCAACAAGTGAAAGATGGACATTTTCATTTCACAGGTCTATTCATCCCCAGCCTTAAGCCTCAGCTTCACAAATCACTACACAGCAGTGGAGCAGCGCCCAGAAGCATCCCTTGAGCTGGAAGCAACAACAGGAATGATGCATCCCTTTACATTGACCTAAATCTCAGATCCTCACAGCTTGTGCTTGCTGCACACCAGGGGAATGTGCATGGGCAGCTGCCACAGCTTGGCTGTGGCTCAGGAAATGCCATTTTTTCCTCATGGGCCATTCACAGGCACAGTTTTCAAACTCACTTTGCTGTACAAAGTCAAAGGAATCAGCCACGATCCAGCAGGTGATGTCACCAGTGTCCTGCCTCCTACTGAAACAGCTGGTGCAGAGAACAGCTTAGAAATTTAAGATTAGTTGGATAAAAAATGATTAATAAGTAGCTCACCTAATAAAGAAGATTATTCTTCACTTTGCAGCTGTTATCTGACCTCCCAAAAAGCTTGATGATTTATAGCTTGTGTACCACTGAGTCAAATAGGTCCTTTCTCTCACATTTTACTGTTTTTATTTTAACCCCCCTCAGCACTGGCCACAGTGATAGTGCTTGGCACTATGGGCAGATATTCCCTTGCACCTGCAGTGATGCCAAGCTCACTGAGGCAGGACAGATCTCTGTGTGAGGCCAGGAGAGGTGCACACCACACAGCAGAAATGTCACTTTGAACTATCTACAGCCCTTCCTCCCGAGTTTCTCTCTCCCACCATTCTCCTGACCCCCACCACAGCTCTCTCCCACTTTCTAGGAGCAAGAAAACCTCAGTCTCCAGCAAGACAGCAGGTATTTCCTTGGCACAGCCAACTGTGACTTTCTCCATCAGTGTTTCTGACTTCTCACAGTCCCAGATCTGTAGGACAAAACCCATCATTCCAAGTCCAGGTGACACCCTGGGCTCTTTGCTGCAGACTGCAGCCCTGTGCACTGCCAAGGACTGGGACCAGCACAAAGTCTGCTGATCACATCCCAAACCCAGCACAAGGGGACAGAGACCCCCTCACTCCTCTGAGCCATCTGCCTGTCTTGGGAGCAGCAACCTCATCCTGGGAGATGATCTTCTTCTCATTTGGGGGTGTTGTGCTTTCCCTCAAAAGGGGTTTTCTCACCAAACAGGAGGTGGCACACAGAATTGGCTGATGGTGAACTTCTCTTTCTCTGGCAATAGCAGAGGGTGTAAGTGAGCAGTGAGCCCTCCCCAGCAGGTCCACACTGATTGCAGTCAGGGCAATGAGGGGCTCGGGCTGTAATGAGCAATCTTCCAGCGAGAAAAGGTAAATTCATACCACTCTTCTAACTGAATAGTTGTAAATACAACCAGGGCTGGATTTCAGCCAAGGCCATGTTCAGCTGACAACAATTTACAATTAGGCATGAGGCATAGTTTTGTTTTGAAAGGTGAGACTGCCTCCCCAGGGCTGCAGGGGATTTTCCATCAGTGGCGTTATTTAAACCACTGCATGTCATACAAGATGAGAGAAATTATGTTGGTGTTATTAATGAATATTAATTAATGATGTTACTCAACCCCTTTTTGGCTGTATCAACTACTCCCTCAGATACAGAAGGCTCATGCAAAGGACTCTCATGGGATAAGAGCAGAACCTTATTTTCTGAGAGTACCCTTCTAATCCATGTAAGAAAACACCAGAAGAGCCCAGATAGCAAATGGTGGAAGCAATGCAACAACCCCCTGGCTTGCCAAGAGTTTTTGGCTGTGGCACAGCCACATCTCAGCACAGTCCTAAGGCTGCCATAGTGGCTTTGGGCTCACCTGGGCTTTTGACCCCAGCCTGATGGGATTTGCAAGTCGTAGTGCAGAAAGAAGAGAGCTTTGCACACTCAGAGCAGCAGAGCCAGGCTCTGCTGTGGCCTTTCCTTCACAGATCTTGTTCCAGTGGCAGGAGGAGGAAGGAGCCCCCACTGCTGTGGGTGATGGATGGGGCAGCTATGACTACTAATAGGTCACAGGGATGGACCAGACACTGTGTCCCAGAGCTCCAGATCAGGGTTTACATCAAGGGGAGAAAAGGGATGAACAGGGTAATCCACCTAGCCCTGCTAGATCCAAAGCTTTTGTGCTTGCCTCCACTGAGTTAGTCATTTTTGTCCTGCAAGTGAGTCTAATGAAAAAAAAAAGCAAACAAATAATCACCTGTTTGCTTCTGGAAATCCTATGCCCCCCGCCTAGAAACACACACACGAGTGGTTACCCCAGCCACCAACATCTGCTTTAACCACTGATCCCCTCAACCTTGCAAATCTCCCAGCACTGCTTCACTCCAGAGCCGTGTCCCAGCCAGCAGCCCCTCCATCACCACCACTGGCATTTCAAACTGGGACCAAGGCACACCAGGGAAGGTGTCCTGGAGGCTGAGCATGTTCTCATCTCCTTCCTCAGGGGTCAGCAAGGACCAAAGCCAGCAATGCTGGAGGAGGCAGGCCCCAGCTTGGCCCTGGTCCCAGCTGAAGACATGATGTAGTGAGCACACGTCTATCTAAAAGAGGTCGGTCAAGTGCCTCCCATTAAATATTTAGAAGCTGTTTCTCTTTTCAGCCCAGGGTCTCTGGGGTGTTCATGGCTCACAGCACAGCAGACCACATTCACATTTTTTAGATGTGTATAAATGTTAGAAATAACCTGCCAGGTTTCTCTCAAACAGGGATGAGATAAGGCTTCTGAATAGCCCATTGCAACTACATATCAACTTGCTCAGGGAAGAAGGGAAGGGTAGGGGAATGATGGAAAGGTATTTATAATGGAAAAAGTGATGAAATCAGCCATTTTCCTCCTAACCACTTGGTGTATTGCTGCAAGGTCTTATGAGTCAAAGAGCTGAGTAACAGGAACAAGTCCATAAAATCTCAAGGAAATTCCCATCACTGCTGAGCAAGGGAGACTGCTCAGAGGAGGCAGAGCATTCCCAGGATTTGTATCTCAAGAGCTGGAACCTGACTGCTGAAAAGGAGAGGGAAAGAAAATGTTCCTGTTGCTTGAAGAGATGCCAGGAAAGGGCGTTACAACTGTGGTTCTACCTGTCCACCACTGCTGCCCATGCCAGAACTTTGGAAAGACAAGAGGGTGGATCAGACAGACACAAAACTGTAATGGCAGTCAAAGAAAGACACAGTGACCTCGAGAAGGTGGTGCCCAGGCTCCCCACTCTGGGTCTGGGTGGCAGCTGGGACCCTTGGCTTTGCACAGCCCTGGGGGACAGAGCTGTGTGACAGCCACTCTGCCAGAGCCACCTGCAAGGTCACTGAACCTGCATTTCTGGGAGTCACATTTTGAAGTATTCTCTGGATAACTGAGGAAGGGCATAGTTGCTGTCCCTCCTGCTACAAAGGGATTTCTGGCGGTTGAAAGGGGTCCAGGAACTGAGTTTTCTGGTTAGACTAGGAATTGTTATTTAGAGGAGCTCAGCTTCCAGCATTTCCATACCACTGTTTTTCCAATAAATTTCATTGCCAGCTGGATCAGGCTTTAAGATATCAGGCAAAATCCTGGGTGCATTTCTGCATTGGAAGCCTGACTCTAGAGTGATGTGATAACAGTGAGAAAGTGCAGGGCGATGCCAAAGGGACTCATACAAGAAACAGGAAGAGTGAAGAGTGTGCATTTCTGGGTATTGCCTCGTGCTTATATCAGCACAGCCTGCTCCACACCCTCTTCCTGACCTCACACTCTTCGTTCCCTCTTGCAAATCCCATCAGCACATGGCTGGTGGCCCAGGAGCACATCCAGGGGCAGGGTGCTCCCAGCAGCAGCAGCAGCTGCCTGTCAGCGTGATGGATCGAGCAAGGCAGCGGCATCAACCGCAGCCAAGTTCAGGCATGCGACAGAAACTCTCAGAGCAGGGGCCAATGTGAGACTGTCCAAGCATTGCAGAAGGTGGCCTTGGAGAAATAACCCCACAGACCCACCGGGCTGCAGAGCCATCCAGTGCTTGTTTGTTTAATTGGGATGTATTCCTCTGCTCGCCAAGAGAAAGTTTAGAGGGTGTTTTCTTTGTGTTGGCTGGGAAGATGAGAATTTGTGGAGGATTAAAAAAGAGAAAGGAAGTTTTGTGGTTTTGTTTTCTTAGGGCTTTTTTTTTCTCCCCCTAGAATTTATTTTTCTTTGATTTTGATGAGATAAATCTCCCCTCATTCCCCCCTCCACCCCTAGACAGACGGAGGAGGAGCAAAGGACAACAGACATAGGGGAAAAGAAACTCATCTTGTGACAGGAGAGACAGGGGCAGGTCAGGCCCAGACTTCTCAGGAAAATAAAAATGCCCATTGTTTCTCTAGACCAGAAAGAAACAATCCTCTTCTGCCCACTGCTATGTCCCTGCTTGGCAAACCCTGCCCCAAAATGTGACAGCTTGGAGAGAGGCCAGTCATCGCCTGATCGGAATTCAGCGGCATCACTGCGGCTTGTGGGGCCTGGAGGCAGCGAGCAGGGAGGAGGTTCTGCCTCACACGTGCCCTCTGCAGCCCCTGCCCATCCCCTCCATGGCCTGGTCAAGCTGCTGGCACGAGACATGGACCACAGATGGCCTGGAGGGGCATGGGGACATGGGGGACATGTAGTGCTGTTTGCACGCCAGCCCCTGCCAGCTGCAGCTTTCGGGACTCGGAAGAGGATGGATGCAGAGCCTGAATGTATGATGCAGAGTCAGAACTGTCTGAATCCTCCCCACGGCTCTGAGTCCTAAAACCCCAGGTTTCTTCTTCCCTCCCCAGAGCTGACTCAGTGTCTGCTCCTCTTCCTCACTTCTGCACTGGGTGGGAAACCAGAGCAAGCAGGAGAGAGGAGAGGAAAGATCACCTGTGCCAAAAATATTTGCACACTGACGTAGGGACACACACAGCAGGATAGCTGCAGGATCTGGACACTTTTAGGCCAGGGGACTCCTCGTGGTAGGTCCTGCTGATGGGGCCAAGCACTTTCTGCTCTGCTGTCCCTTGTGCAGTGGAGGGACTGCCTGGGACACTTTTCTGTCCCCTCTCTGTTGGTACAGGTGTAAAAGTGGGAATAGAGCTGTAGCTGATTTCTGTGTGGCAGAAACAGGGACAGCTAGACCATCTCTCACTGGCATCTCAAAAGATGTGCCACCCTCTTTGGCCTCTGCTCTATCAGTGGCAAAAGGGACAGAGGGGACCTTGTAGCTCAGAAGGTTTTTATGGGCTGGTGCTGACCCACAGGGCCCTGCACACCTGCAGCACACAGTTTTCCTCCTCCCCGTGCTAGGGACTGTGGCTTCAAAGTCAGAGAAGGTCAAATGCATCAAGGCCTATGTTACTGGTTAAAATTTCTCTCCATCTTGGTCTCTCCCACGCCTGACTCCTGGATTTCTGACACTGCCTCTGTACTCACTCCTGTCTCAGACTGCCTCTGTACTCACTCCTGTCTCAGATGGACCAGACTCTGTGGCAGGCTCTTCATCTCCTTCCTTTTGTGCTCTATCCTGTATCTCTTGTTGCCTCTTCAGCTGTCCTCTCTATCTCATCTCTCATGTTCTTCAGCCACAATTACTGCCAGAGTCCCTGTTCTCCAGCTTCCACCCTAGATTTGCTCCAATCCAACTCCCAGACAAGTTTTCCAGTGGCATCCTCCCCACCACTTTGAAACAGCCAGCTCTGCTCTTCATTTCCAAGCTTTTCCCTCTTTGGTCTTATGAATTCTATCTCTCCTTTTCTTTTTCTCCCCCCAACTTCTCAGTCCTTCCCTGGGCTCCCAGGGAAGTGCTGTGAGCAGTGCCAGCTCCCTTCCGAGACTGCCCCTCACCAAGATGCCCACAAAAAAAGGCATGAATAAGGCTAGTCATGTGCTAAGACCTCATTATTTCATTGCACTCCTCACTCTGTCACCATCTGAGGGCTCTTGTCTTGAGCTGTGATGGGGCTGCTTTCTGGCACACAAACATCCTTTCATTTGGAGCAGCCCGTGACGGGGCCTCTTCAGCATGGGGAGAATTGTGTAAAAATAGCTCACAATGCACCTCACCCTGTGATCACTGCAGGGGCACAATTAATGAACAAGCCCATGGTACATAAAGGTGCATTCAGACTGTGAATATCACAAGTATTTTAAAAAATGGGTTATTTTGTGTTATCTCAGCACCAGAGACTGGTGGGATTTGCTTTCTCAGGCTCCTTCCAGCAGTGTTGTTTGTGGCTTTCCAAGTATCCATCAGCCTGGTTTGAAGCCCTTAGGTTGCTATTACAAAGGAAAATTTGGATTCAGCAGTAATTTTTATGGATGTAGAGCAATGAAAGTTGGTTCAAAGATCCAGATACAGAGAAAAAGATCAGATGCATCAACAGTTCCTCTTCCCAGTGATAGCCTATTTGTTTTCCCTGCCCTGTGGCCTTCTACAAGAGGAGGCAGAATAGACCCTTTTGCCTAAAACAGCTGCCTGAACCACCATGCACAAAGCCTATCAGAGTCAGGATCAGTTATTGTAGGGAGAGGGGTCAGCCTCCCATTGCTTGATGAACCCTCAAGTACATCCTTCCAGCAGCTGTAGAACTAATTACAGCCCCACGCCTACCCCACGGGACCTCATTCCTTTTCCCAGAAATGGGGGAGAGGTCCCTGCTCATACCAGTCTCCTCATGTAGGAATTGGGCTTGGTTTGTTTTTATGTTCCACATATAAACAAAGAGCTAAGACCTGAGAGTCCATCTGAAAAAAAAAATAAGTTGGAAGTAGTCAATGTGCATAAACTCCAGTAAAATTTCCATAGAAGTTTGTTCTGCCTCTTTGTTAGCCTCTTTCCAGCTTTGTTTTTAATGGATTTTCTCCCAGTTGTAAAATCACATTCTCTAGGACAAAATGAAGGAGAAGGGAGCCCCAGTTACATGAGTTTAAGTGGTGCCTCAGGAGCATGTTACTTATCAGGTGCTGGAGACATGTGCAAGAGGAAGAAAAAGGGTTTGGATAAAAAAGTTTTGAGGCTTGGGGAGGAATCTATGAACTCCTTCTGTGGGATCTGAGGCAGATAGCTTAGGAAACCAGCAAGTGATGTGGGTAAGGTTCCTTCAGAGGTTATCACCTTGACAGGGATGTGGCAGGTTTCCACAGAATGATAATTGCTGTCCTTTCCAGCCCCAGGGACCTCTCAGGGCCCCTCAAGTGCTGTCTCCTGGCTCTATGCCATGCCATAAGCACACACAGTTCATATACTCTCCACTCCAAAGTTTCCACCACTCTGCCATGCAAACACCTAAAGAGCAGGCTACATATGCAGGGAACATGAGAGAGGAGAGAAAATGCAGTGCCCAGATGTGCAAGTGCCCCAGTTCCTGTGCAATGGCTCACTGACTCTGCTCCAGGGCCTCAGCTCAAGGCACTGATCCTGCTGCCCTGAAGGGCAAGGAGAGGCACTAATGGGGATTGCAGGATGGCAGACAAAAACAGCCTGATTCAAAAATTAACAGCTGTCCTTCCTGAGGATGAGCCAAGGGCTGCTCCCCTTCTTAGATACCATTTGTGGGTGGCAATCAGAGCCCACGGTTCCTCCCACTGGGACCAGCCCCAGGCGAGGTGGTGCTCCAGGGAGGACTCTCCCCTGCAGACCAGCGAGTTCAGCACAGTCATTGTCTGCTCATCACCACCTCCAGAGAGCTCACCATGCAGCCTGAAGAGCAGAAGGGGTCCTTAAGGGCAGAGGGGATCTTCTCTGAGCCCCACTGTGCATCCATATCCGATGGAGAGCAGGAGCCAGTGATCCCAGCACCCAGGAGGGTCCCAGCATTGCTGTTTTCTTCTCTGCTGTGCTCAGTGCAAAGATTAGAGCTCCTGGGATTCCAGGTGGGGATCAGCTAGGTGTTGTTGGATATACCCACTCCTCAATACCATCTCCCTGAAAAACATGGGCACACTGTCTCAGCGCACAGGGTTTAATTTGTATGAGGTGACTGACTCTGAGCCCACCCCACAGCAGGAGTTTTTAATGTTATTGCTCTGCCTCAAAAGCGTGAGATTAAATTTCTGCTCCTCTGTTTCTCTAAACGTCCCTCATGCCCAGAGAGCCTTTTCCCTTTTGCATAATGCACCCTGGCAACCTGCAGGGGCTGTGAGCAGAACTTTGCCAAGCCTGTGCTCTAGGAAATGGAAATTGTTTACCACTGGCCATAATGGTTATTTCACACCCACATCAGCAGCTCAGATAGAAGCTATTGATAAAATATTCTTTACACACTACAGAGAGCTTTCTTTGATGGCCCAGCTGTGAGAGCACTTGCAAATGTTATATATCATATGCCTATTAGAAATGAGTGCATTTACTGAATTTTCAAAGAGGCGGCTTAACGAAGGGAATGTCACATGAAGAAATGCCACAGTTACTGCACTGGTTTTTGAGATTCTGAGCACATCAGGGTTAAAGCACAGACACTGTTCATCCGAGCATATGAAGGTGATGAAATCCTGTTCACATCACCCACTCCAAGAGCCTAAGGCCAGGATGCCTTTGGATCACCTGGCAGCATCTGACCCTTGCGTTTTCTCCTGCTCTCACTGAGCCCAGTCCCCTGTGTTTGCCAGGCTTCAAGGCAAAAATAATCAACCATTTCCTTCTTTAGTTGTTCCAGTGGCTGAACACGCTAACCATGATAAATGTGCAGCTTAATTCTGGCTTGTGTCTGCCTGTTGTCAGCTACAGGTCCTTGTTCTGTCCTTCCTGTGAGGTACTCAGAGATTTCTCTCCAAGGAGATGCTGTAGGGATAATAAGGTCACCTCACCATTTTCTTTCTGTGAAGAAATCAGAGCTCTCTGAGCCTCATGATTCAAAGCATCTTTTCCAGTCTTTAAGCCACTCCTGTGACTTCTTTCTCCAGGGACCAATGGCCCAAACTGACTCTGCAGGGCAGTGAAAAAGGAACTGTGTTTTTTACCCTACAGCCAGGTCCAGCCCTTCTGTGCTGCAGGGAGGTGTCTGTCACCATCCTCATGTCCCCAAGCAAAGCCACAGCATCTCCAGGAGGTAATGGCTTATTTGGTAGGAGTGACCTCTGCTTCTCTCTGAATCTGGAATGAGGTGCTCCAGTGCTCACTGTGTGAGCAGGCCTGACTTGACAAGCAACCCAGGGCACTGTTATTACTTTAACTACTTCTTGTCTAGTCCCACATTCCTTTCTCAAGCTAAATATGTTGTTTTAAATGTGACAAACCAGATGGATTAAGGCATTGGGGTTTAAAATCATGTCTAGAAGAGATTCCCATGCCATTTGTTTCTCCCTTCTATCCCCCCTTGCCACTGCCATTCATCAGCTCTCCTTCCCTCACAGACTCAGATGTTTCCTGCAAGAAGAGAATAAAAGAGAAGTGAAGGAGGGTTGGATGAGAAATCCTTGGGGTACACATCACCCACCTCTGTGACAGATCTCCTGACACCCAGCTACTGCTTCTACTGTGGGAAAAAAAAAATTTAAAAGCAAAAGTTGTCTCAGAGTCCCTAATTCCTTTGCATCCATGTAGCAAGATAGGAGGTAGGTGATGGCTGGTCAGCAAAGCCTTTGGAATCAGCTCCTGTGGGTGTCCATCCCTCCACGATGGGTGTCCTTCTCTTATCCATCCACCTTGGATGTCCATTCCTCCATCCAGCCACCCACAGGTGCCCATGGTGGAGGAGGAAATGTACACACAGCAGTAGCACAGAAAGACCTGGGACAGCACACAGTCACACTCTCTTCCAGGGGCTGGTGGGCTGATGTGACCATGGCCACCTCTTCCTGCACCTCCTCTCCTGCCACGCTGCTCCGAGCTCACAGGCACGCTCTGTTGGGGATGGAGAGAGAATGTCCTTTCAGCCCTTTGGCTTCAAAGTGCAGGGATGTTTTCCTGCAGGGCTGCCATGGGGATTTTTGAACAGGCTTCCCATTCATACAGAGGTCAATTAACTCAGGCACCTTTGGTGGTGTTTCAGAAACCCTCAGATACTGGAGGGCTTTGAAACGCTGCCTGCAATCACAGAGCTGGGCTCTGTGATCACCTGGACCCACACAGCAGCACTGAACACCAGCCAGCCCTGGGTTTTGACAAACACTCATTTACCTCTACTCTGCATACACCACCACCCTGCAAGAAAGAAGGGTTGGTGTAATTAAGGTCACCTAATCTGGTGGTTTCTGTATTATCTATGCCCAGAAGCTCCAGGCTGTTTTCTTCTTGCTGTTATGGTGAAGAAAGAGCAGCTCTGTGTTTGAGGGCAGTGATTTCTGCAGGACACAAGGAGACACTGTGATGTTAAAACTATTTTCCTCCTCACGGCCCAACCCCATTCCTCTGTCCTTCGAAACATCCTTGCTCTGAGTGCCAAAGAGATAGCATCAAAAAAACAACTGTCCCTCGAATCTCACAGAAAAAGGCCAAGCCTCCCATGCCCTCTGTACAGTTTACATAGGGGTGAGGGGAGAAAAAACCCAAAACATCGCTTGGCTTGGCAGGTCTCTTCCTGGGAACCCTGAAGGATGTTTGACCTTCTCCAGACAAGCACAGCAGTCTCCCTGTGCTTCCAGGGAAAGCTTCTGCAGTTCTGGGAAATTCAGGGAGGGTTTCAGAGCAGGCACTGAGCTCTCTCAAGCAGGAAATAGGAGGACAGGCTGCAAACCAGTTCACTCCAGAGGAGCCTGGATTGGGAGAAAAGAAACAAAGCACTTTTTCCACACTAAGATTAAACCTAGCTATGGGTGTTTCTGCACAGCAACTTCTTTTGGCATTGCCATTGGTTGGGTTTTGTCAGGAAAAGAAGGAAGAGCAGCTGAAACATTAACACTTCCCTCTCTAAGAAGCTGAACAGAGAGTCCTCAGCACAGACAAGAGCTGCATTTCCTCTTGCAGCGCTGAGCCCTTGGAAAATGGTCCCTGTGAGGACTTGGTACCAGGCATCAGGATGCTGAATGAAAGGGATATTCAGAGTGAGCTCAGATGGGACAAATGATGATGATAAATCCATCCCCTAACTCTGGACCGACAAGGGTGTCCACAGCTAAAATAAACAAATGGTCCAGGCAAGCTGACAGGCTTGTTTAGATTCTGCTTGGGATAAATCGCAGTGCCCTTTGATCCCGTGATGTTTTTGGCGCCTGTGTTGCTGTCTAGCAGCAGAGTATATTTTTCTACCCCGAGGAGCAAGTGGATGCAGCTGCCTATAGCTGATTTATAGTAGGAAGTGATTAACAGGAAATCAAAGCTTCTCACACAGTAAAAATTGCTTGTCTTTTCACCTCCACCATCAGTGCAATGATTAGAGCTCTGGGGACTTTGGTTGGGAAGATCAGCAAAGTGTTTTTTGCTTAGCATAAATGACTTTCTGTGACTCACAAAGGATGCTCACAGCAGGGCACATCTGCCTGTGCATCCTGGGCATTGGCAGCATTTGCATTCGGTCCCATCCCAGGGATTTGAAATTCACATTCCTGTGCTCTCTGCAGCAATGCAGGGCGGGTTCTGGATTTGGATTTTCTCTCTTAATCTTGTCATTGTTTGGGATTTGGGTCTCTTGCACAGTTTATAGCTCAGATTAGGCATGAGGGCTGTGGGGGGATTGCCCCTGGCCAAAAACCCCATGAGTTATGTCAGGCAAAATGTCACCTTTTATCGAATGCCTGAAGCATGTAGCAAAATGAGGGCTATATTCAAGAATTCTAGATCCTACCAAAGTGTGCTTATCACTAGCAAAGGTTCTGGATTAGCAGACATGATTTAGGAGCTGGTTACTGCTTGAAGTTTCTGGTAACTGCTCCCATCAGTCTCAGAAGCCAATGAAGCACTTGTTTATTACTGCAAAAAACTTAAGACCTCATGGGACATCCAGCAAATATCCCTGTGCTTCTAAGAGAAGATTTGGCTCTGGCTGCATCCACTGTATGTGCAAGGCTGAGTCAAAGGAGGAGGATTTGCCATCAGCATAATCAGAAACGTGGTGAAAGGGAAGGATGGGATTAAGACTTGGCTGCTGGCAAGCATATGTCACTTCAATTAACTGTGCAAAAATGTCTATGCTCAAGAGTGATAAAAATCGAATGAAGTGTGAAAACTCAGCTCTGGAGCTCTGGCTAGTTAAGCATAGAGGTATGTGTACACAAACACACAAATGCATGCTGCTTTTTTTTTAGTGTTTAATAATGCAGATAAAATTGTAGTCTTACCAAGTGAATGTCAGGGTCTGCACTCAAAAAGAAAATCAGAAAAGCCATCTATAGCTGCCCAGCTCCTCCATAACTCCCCAAATCAGGCTCCCAGGGTGAGTTTTCAGCCAGTCTAACATCTCCACAGGCAGCACTTCTCCCTGTTAACCTGTGACCTCACACAGCTCACATATGCACAGCATCCCCTGTGCACAGCAGCAGGGCAGCAGAGCTACTTCTCTCAAACCTTCCTGGGTTTTCTCTTCTGTTTTTGCTCCTGAGGTGCAGGTTGCACCTTAAGATGGTGCCTACACCTGAGGAGAAGCTCTGTTTTTGGGTGGAAAACTGTCATCTAGGTACAGTACTGAAGCCTGGCCTCATTTGTGTCCACAGAAGATATGGAACAAGGTTTTAAAGGAGCTGGGAGGAGGCAATGATGTCTTACTAAGGAGAGGATGGCAGGGTAGAGAACAAGTGTGTGTCACCTCTGTGTCACACCAGCACAGGCACCCCTGCAGGAATAGGACTCCACACAGGATCCTCAGGGTAAGGGATGTTAATAACAACACTCCTGGCAAGGCCTTGACAACACTGAGAAGTAGAAACTTCTCCAGTGTAATTACATTTTGCAGACCAAGCTTCAGGCAAATTGGAGACAGCAGGAGCTAGAGCAAGACCACAGCAGTTAGAGCAGCAAAGCAGGGACAGTGACACCAGTTGCATGGGCAGACAGGGACATGAATTGCATTTGGAGTCATGGGATGGTTTGGGTTGGAAGAAAGCTTAAAGAATACCTGGTTCCTACCCCCTGCCATGGGCAGGGACCCTTTTCACTAGGCCAGGTTGCTCTGAGTCCCAACTCGAACATTTCTGGGGATAAAGCATCCACAACTACTCTGGGCTACAAATGATCCACTGCCATTGCTGCAGACCCCAGAGGGCATTCTGTAGGTTTTGGGGGGAACCCTGTATCAAAAGCACAGGGAAACAGAGGTTTTTTGATTGGATAGAAGGCAGGATCTGTCCCAACCTGAAGGAAATAGGAGTGGGAAGCACAAAGTACAATGTGATCCCTCTTTAAGCATCT